>NC_133400.1:69138143-70411268 GCF_047511655.1 Castor canadensis
ACTGATACCCATAAGAGTTCCTCATACCAAGTTTTCACTCTTTTTATGAGAAAATGAGGAGTGAATTTTCCATCTCTGCAAAAGCTAAAAACTTGTTCCTCTCACTGGTAGAGTCTATAACCCAGACACTGAATGTCACTTTGTGTTACGTTTATGGGGGGACCAACATGGGAGACCACTGGCCTTGGGAAGCAAGGGAATTGGACCCACAGGAGTCTTTTAATGACACTGCCTTCCCAAAACACAGAAAAGATGTCTGGCTCTTAAAAAACTTCCATGATTGGAAATTACTGTATCTCTTGCCCAGGAAGCCAATTCTCCACCCCTGTGGGAGTGTCAGCCCAACTAATGGTGGGGATTTCTAAACTACACAGAACCCCAGCTCCACCCACTGGCCAACTTTTCTGATCTCCAGAAAGCATGGAACAATCTTACCACAAACATAGATTGGTGGGCACCCAGAGGGCTATATTGTATCTATGAGAAGCCAGCTTATTCAGTGCTACCCAGTAGCTGGTTTGGGTCTTATGTGCTGCATTCAATCAGATCATCCTTTTTTCCTCAGACAAGGTAAAAAAAACTAAAATTCCCCACATATAAAGAAAAATTAAATAGACAAAAATGGGAAGACTTTCAAATTGGCAATTGGAAAGATGATGAATGGCCTCCTGAGCAAATCATCCAGTAATATGGTCCTGCCACTTGGACCAATGACGGGTCTTGGGGCTATCACACATCATTAGACTGCAGGCTGTTGTTAAAATTATAACTAATAAAACTACAAGAGCTCTCTAATTGCTGGCAAAACAAAGTCCTAAGATGTGCAATGCCACCAATCAGAACTGCTTGGCTTTAGACTACTTGCTGGCTTCTGATGGAGGAGTTTGTGAAAAGTTTGACCTAAGCAACTGCTGCTTACAGATTGATGATAAAAAAAAAAGTCATAAAAAATCACAGGTAAAATTAAAAAACTTGCCCATGTACCCATCCAGACTTGGGGAAGAAGGACTCCCAATGACCTCTTTGGAGGATGGTTCTCTGCCATGGCAGTTTCAAAACCTTGATAGGGGCAATAGGCCTTCTCCTGAGTGCATGCTTAATATTACCATGCCTGGTTCCCCTGGTATTGCAGTCTTTTAGGACCATTATAGAGGCCACTATAAAAACAAAAACAAAAAAGAACCACCACCAACAACAACAAAAAAATACAGCCACACACATAATGATGCTACAAAAATACAAACCTCTAAATCAAGATGATGCTCTTTGACCCTAGTCAGGTCCAAACATGAAGGGGAGAATGATGTAGCAGGGAGGAGGGCCAGAAAAGAAACAGATAGGCTGGGTTCTAATGAGACGGGGGAAGGGATGGCAAAGCAGAGAGATAAAACTTAAAGAATTGAAACATGAAGGTCACATAGCACTGGGAAAATGAAATAGCCAATAAAATCACATGCAGCCACAAGTGGGTTGAGCTTTGCTTTTTGCTTCTGTAACCTGTTTGCAAGGGTATATAAGGTGAGACTTCTTTGTTCTTGGTGCTTGGCCTCTAGACACGAATCTGCTGGGTCTGTGTCAGCACAATAAAACATCGCTTCCTGCTAAACTGCCTCAGTGTCCTGTAATTCAGCTTTGAGACTCCTGCAACAAAGAAGTTATAAGCTCAAAATAGTCCTTTATTATATGTAAACTTCTTGTTGAGCACAAAGTAAAAATCTGTAGTAAGTACATGAAATATGAAAAATTTGGAATCAAAGCATTTCACTACAGAAAATCATCAAAGCACAAAAGGAAGATGATAATAAAGGAAGAAAACAATAAAGAATCTGTGAACAATGAGAAAACAATAAAGAGAACATTAATCTTTATCTATCAATAACTACATTTTCTATTTTTCTATTTTTTCTTATCTCCTTTTATCATTTTTATATTTACTTACATGTGTATACATTGTTTGTGCCACATCCCCCTTCCCCACTCCCCCTTCTCCCCTTCCAGGCAGAACCTGTTCCACACTCTTCTTTTTTGGAGAGAAAACATAAGAGATAATAAGAAAGACATATCATTTTTGCTAGTTTGGGATAAAGATAGCTATACAGAGAGATTCTTAGTGTTGCTTCCATGCACTTGTGTATTGCAAGACACATGGGTTTGCTTCTACCAGACCTCTTCAGTACTCCCTGGTCCCATTCCCATAGTGGCCTCTGACAATTTAAGATTACTTTATTCACTCCACAACAGGGAGCACATCAACCACATTCAAGTTTTAGGTTTCCTTTCTTTTCCTTATTTCTCCTGTGTATGTTCTACCCTTAGTGTGTGACCCCTGCCCAATAATATTACTGCATTTGTTTTGGGTCTGTAATCCACATATGAGGGAGAACATGCAATTTTTGGCCTTCTGAGCTGGGCTAACTTTGCTTAAGATGATGTTCTCCAGTTCCATCCACTTACTTGACAATAATAAAATATCATTCTTCTTTGTGTCTGAGTAAAATTCCATTGTATATAAATATCAATGTCGAGAGGCTGCTTTTTCTCCAGCATATGTTTTTGGCACCTTGTCAAAAATAAGGTGGGAATAGCTGTGTGGATTCATATCTGGGTCTTCTATTCTGTAACACTGGTCTTCATATCTGTTTTTGTGCCAGTACTATGCTGTTTTTATTGCTATGACTCTGTAGTATAATTTGAAGTCAGGTATTGTGATACTTTCAGCATTGCTCTTTTTGCTTAGTATTGCCTTGGCTATTTATGGTTTTTTGTGTTTCCAAATGAACTTTAGGATATATTTTTCAGTCTCTGTGATGAACATCATTGGGATTTTGATGGGAATTGTGTTGAACTTGTAGACTGCATTTGGTAGTATATCCATTTTTACTATGTTGATTCCACCAATCCATGAGCATGGGAGATATTTCCATCTTCTGTAGTTTTCCTCAATCTCTTTCTTCAGTGTTTGTAGTCTCCTTGTAGAGGTCATTTACATCCTTCATTAAGTTTACTCCTAGGCATTTTATTTTTCTGAGGCTATTGTATATGGAATTGTTTTCCTATATTCTTTCTCAATTTGTTTAATGTTGGTATATAGAAAGGCTACTGATTTTTGTAGGTTGATTTTGCATCCTGCTATATTGCTGAAGCTGTTTATGGTGTCTAGAAGTTTTTGGGTGGAGTTTTATGGACCTTTGAGGTATGGGATCATGTCATCTACAAATAGCGATATTTTGACTGTTTCCTGACCTATTTATATTCCTTTTGTTTCTTCTTCTAGTCTTCTTGCTTTGACTAGGAATTCCAGGACTATGTTAAATAGGACTGGGGAGAGTTGGCACTCTTGTCTTATTTGTAAGTTTAGGGAGAATTGTTCCAGCTTTTCCCCATTAAGTATGATGTTGACTATAGGTTTGTCACATATAGCCTTTATAATGTTGAGGTACATTCCTTCTATTCCTAGTTTTTTTAGAGCTTTTATAATAAAGTGGTGTTGAATCTTATCAAAGGCTTTTCTGCATCTACTGAGATGATCATGTAGTTTTTGTCTTTGCTTCTATTAATGTGCTGTGCTACATTTATTGATTTGCTTTTGTTGAACCATATCTGCATCCCTGGGATGAAGCCAACTTGGTCGTGGTGAGTGATCTTTCTGATGTGTTGTTGGATTCAGTTTGCCATTATTTTATTGAGGATTTTTGCATCAATGTTCATTAAGGAGATTGGCCTGTATTCTCCTTTTTGCATGTGTCCTTGTCCAGTTTTGGGATGAGTGGCTTCATACAATGAGTTGGGAAGTGTTTTTTGCCCTTCTATTTCATGGGAAAGTTTACAGAGAGTTGGTATTAGCTCTTCTTTGAAGGTCTGGTAGAATTCAAATGAGAACCTGTCAGGTCCTGGGCTTTTCTTTTTTGGGAGACTCTGTTGCTGCTTCAATTTCATTACATGTTATAGATCTGTTTAGATGGTTAATATATTCTTGGTTTAGTTTTGGATGGTCATAAGTGTCTAGAAATTTGTGCATTTCTTCAGGATTTTCCAATTTACTGGAATATATGTTCTCAAAGGAGTCTCTGATGATTCCCTTTTTCATTTCTGATTTTACTAACTTGGGTCTTTTCCCTCCTCATTGTAGTCAGATTTGCCAGGAGCTTGTCAATCTTTTTTTATTTTTTCAAAGAACCAACTTTTTGTTTTGTTGATTCTTTGTATGTTTTTGTTTTGGTCTCTATTTCATTAATTTCAGCCCTTATTTCTATTATTTCTCTCCTTTTGCTTGTTTTGGGTTTTGCTTCCTCTTGTTTTTTTTTTTTTAAGAGTTTAAGATGTAGCATTAGTTTGTTTATTTGAGATCTTTCTGTGCTTTTTATATATGCACTCATGGCTATAAACTTTCCTCTTAGGACTGCCTTTGCTGTGTCCCATAGGTTCTGGTAGGTTGTGTTTTCATTTTCATTAGCTTCCAGGAACATTTTGATTTCCTCTCTTGTTTCTACTATGATGCACTGATCATTGAGCAATGTATTATTCAGCCTCCAATTATTTCTGTATTCTCCTCTATTGTTTTTGTTACTGAGTTCTAGTTTGAAGGCATTGTGATCAGATAGAAGGCAGGGGGTTATTTCTATTTTCTTATATTTGCTGAAGCCTGCCCTGTGCACGTTCTCTTTTTTTTTGGAGAAAGTTCCATGGGCTGCTGAGAAGAATGTATGTCATGTTGTTGTTGGATGAAATATTCTGTAGACATCAGTTAGGTTCATTTGATTTATTATGTCATTTAGTTCTAGGATTTCTTTGTTGATTTTTTGTTTGGATGACCTATCTATTGGTGATAGATGGGATATTAAAGTCTCCCGCTACCACTGTGTTGGAGTCCATGTGTGCTTTTAAATCCTTTAATGTATGTTTGATTAAATTGGGAGCACTGACATTGGGTGCCTATAGGATGGTTATTGCTGTTTCCTTTTCATGTATTGTACCTTTTATTAGTATGAAGTGTCTTTAATTATATCATTTGACCAATGTAAGTTAAAGTCTACTTTGTCTGATATAAGTATTGCTACTCCTGCCTGTTTTCACAGCCATTGTCTTGGTAAACCTTCTTCCAAACTTTCACCCTAAGCCAGTGTTTATTTCTGTCAATGAGATGGGTCTTCTGTAAACAACAGATTTTCAGATCTTCCTTATTAATCCAGTTTGCCAAATGGTGTCTTTTGATGTGGGAGTTGAGTCCATTAACATTCAGTGTTAATATTGATAAGTATGTGGTGATTCCTGCCATTTAGTTGTTTTTTGTTGTTTAAGGATTTGATTGTGTCCAGTCAAATCAATGCTATTCTTTGATTGCTTGTCTTCTCCTGTGGTTTGATGCTTCCCATACTCTCATGGTTTTGTTTGGTTTCATCTTCTGTGTGCAGAATTCCTTGGAAAATCTTCTGTAGTGGTGGCTTGGTGGTCATATATTATGTTAGTTTCTGTTTATCATGAAATATTTTTATTGCTCCATCAATTTTGAATGATAGTTTTGCTGAGTAGAGAATCTTAGTTAGGGTTGAAGTTATTTTCATTCAGTGCCCAAAACATCTCACTCCATGCTCTTCTTGCTTTTAAATTTTCCTTTAAGAAATCTGCTGTGATTTTGATGGGCTTACCTTTATATGTTATTTGTTTTTTTCTCTTACAGCTTTCAATATTCTTTCTCTGTTCTCTGTGCTAGTTATTTTAATGATGGAGAGGTTCTATTTGGTCAAGTCTGTTTGGTGTCCTGGAGGCTTCCTATACCTGAATGGGCAAAACTTTCTCAAGATTTGGGGGATTTTCTGTTATTGTTTTATTGAATATGTTATGAATCCCTTTGCCTTGTACCTCTTCTCCTTCCTCAATGCCCATGATTCTTAGGTGTGGTCTTTTGATGGAGTTACTGAGTTCTTGCATATTCCTTTCACAGCTCTTGAGTAGTTTGACTAAGATTTCTTCTGTTTTTCTTTAATTTCTATTTTATCGTCAAGCTCTGAGATTCAGTCTTCCACTTGCTCTAGTCTGCTGGAGTGGCCTTCCACTATGTTTTTTGTTTGACTATAGGGACTTTTTATTTCCAGGATTTCTGCTTGATTCTTTCTTCTGAGGTTTTCCATTCCTTTGTTCAAATCTTCTTTTATAATTTGTGCAGTCCTCTTTAATTCATGCATCTCTCTTTTTATAGTGTACTTTGTTTCATTTTGATGTCTGTTGAGATCCTCTCTGAGTTCCTTAATTTGTTTTTGTGTCATTTCATCTTCTTTATTTTTGGTATCTTGACATTTCTGAAGTGCATCTTGTACATTCTGGTTAACCATATCTAATCTCTTCTCCATGAATTTCTCAGAGATTTCTTCATTGAAGGTTTTTTTTGGGGGGGGGAGGGGGGAATCACTGAGTTCCTTAGTTACGTTTGTCATTATTTTGTTGAGATTAGGAAATGGGGATCCATTTTCTTCATTTCCCACTGAATCCTGTATTGAATTATTTTTTTGAGGACAGTGGTTTCCATCCCTTCTTCTTCTTCCCATTGCTCCACTTGGTGCTGTGTCACTATATTTTTGGTAAGCTAGTTGATGGATTTGATTGACTGCCTGATTTAATTTTTGTGTTGTGGCTGACTTGGTTGTTATCTAGGTTGATGTGCTCTATCTGACCCTGGTGTGGAGGTGTAATTTAGCAATAGCAAGTTCACAGGTTTAATGCCAGACCGGTTGTTAACACATTCTATAGAAAACCACTTGATGATAGTATATATAAATAGTAGGAGTTGGGGGGCTGGTAATGGTTGTTAGGCTAGTTATAGATTTGGGGGAATTGGTTAAGGTGGCACTAAAAAGGAGGATGGGAAAAGGGGTGGGTGGGTTAAGAGGTATGTGGGCTTCTGGGTTTTGTGACCCTTATGTGTGTTTCAGTGTATTTCTGTTTTTGTAGTGGAGGGTATTTGTGTCAGAGATTGCAGAGAACTGGGTTTGTGTGCAGTTGGTACAGTAGGCTAGTCAGCAGGTGGTGAGTGTGTAGGAGGGAGGGTTAGTGTGGTGACAGGTTAGGGGAAGATGGAAGGGAGAGATGAAGATGGGGGAAAAAGTGGATGAGAAGGGGCAGAAATAGTAGTTGGGAGGGAGAACAATGGACTGTAGTACAGGAGAAGGAGGGACAGTTATGAGGGTGAGAATAGAGGTAAGAGAATAGTGATGCTGACATTAATAATACAGAAATAATAAAAATAAAACTTTTTAAAAAATGTAAAAGTGATGATGGAGTTAATAATGCAGGAATAAAATAAAAAGAAGGAAAAAAAAAAACAGGAACACAATAAAAAACACCAGGTTCAGGAACCAAGAAAGTTCAGGCTATTAATAAAAGTTCTGTAGTTATTCCTTAGGTGTCCAATCCTGTTATTAGTGTACAAGCAGAAGCGCCAATGTGGTCTCACCAGGTGATTGGCTTGTGAGTGGTATTTGGACTTTCTGTCCACAATATTAGTTGGAATTGTGAGGTGAGGTAAGTCTGCCAATTGACACAGTGTGTGGTCAGAGCTGTCGTTTTCAGTAGGTGCCAGCTGTGTTCTTCAGCTGCAGCTCTGTTTGGTCAGCTCCTCCTCCAGCCAGGTGAGGATATTCAATTTTGATCTCTGTCCCAGAGATCAGCTCTGGAATTCACCTCCTGCCCTGCTTTAGGTGGTTAGTTTGTTGCTCCACTCCCTCTTTCAGCCTTTATGCTTCTCTCAATCTGTCTGCTGGGTGCAGCAGCTCCTCTATGAGGTTGGCTCGTTGGCCCACCCCTGCTCTCAGCCTTTGCTGCTTTATGGCATATCACTGAGAGTTCAGCACTGAGAGCTCGGTTCCTTGCCCCACCCCTAACAGTTCAGCAGCGAGAGATTAGCTCTTTTCCCCATCCTCATTCTGCATGGCAAGTTCAGTGTTCCATCCCCAGTTCCAATATTGGTGTCAGATTACAGTTCACCATTTAGGGCTTTCAGTTTTGCTGGGGAGGGTTCAGTCTGCTCAGGGGCTGCACTGGATTATTTTCCCAGGGTGGGGTGGGGTGGGGTGCATTAGGGGGTGTGTAGGGAGCAATGCATGGTGTGTGATGCTCACCTGCTTCTTCTGCAGTTTCATGCAGGCAGCTTTGTAGCCAGCTGACAGGGAAAAATGGCGCTGTTGCTGTATGTGCAGCGTGGCATAAGGAGGCTTTCCACAGGCTAGGGTCCAGGATGTTGCAAGTTTTGATTCTGATTAATGCTCAGTCTTCTGCTTATTGGGAGAAGAAAGAAAATTTTAAAAAAGAGGTGCAGCTGGGGGCCTTTTTCCCAGGGTCAGAGGCCAGACATGCCTTGCTGGCTGTGTCAGGTGGGATTTTCACCTAATAACTACCTTTAATGTAAATGTATTACATTCTCCAATCAAAAGATATAGAGTAGCTAAGTGGATTAAAAAGTGGAAAAAATAAGACTCAGTTCTATGTTCCCTCCAGGAGATTTGCTTCATCTGTAAGGACACATACAGACTAAAAGTAAAGGGATAGAAAAAGAAATTCCATGAAAATGGTACCAACAACAAAAGGACCAGGGTGGCTATATTTATATAAGATAAATAAAATAAAAAATATTAAAAGACAACAAAGGCCATTATATAATGATAAGGGGGTCAATCATCAAAAGCATATGACAATTATAAATATATATAAACATATATACCCAATACCTGGCCACTTAAATATATAAAATGAGTATTAATAGGTCTGAAAGAAGAGACAAACTATTCTAATATAGTAGAAGAGGACTTCAATACCCCAATGTCAGACAAGGACAAATATCCAGATAGAAAACCGGAAAGGAAAAATGTACTTGAGCTACCTTTAGACCTAACAGACAAATACAGAAAAATTCATTCAATGACAGCAGAATATACATTCTTCTAAGCACAGATGAGACAATCTTAGGATGGATTACATGTTAGTCACAAAGCAAGACTAAAAAAATTAAAAAGACTGAGATAACATCAAGGGTTTTTTTTTTTCTCACAATGGTATGAAACTAGGATCCAGTAACAGGAGGAATTTTGGGAAATTCACAAGTATATAATGATTAAATAATGTGCTCCTGAATTACCAAAGAGTAAATGAAGAAATTCAAAAGAATATTTTTAAATATCTTGAGGCAAAAATAAAAAGACACAACATACGAAACTTATGGGATGCAGCAAGCTTCTAAGACAGAAGTTTACAGCAACAAACACATCATAAAAAAATTAAACTCCTAATACACCACCTCAAGGAATTAGAAGAAGAAAAATTAACTAAGACCAAGCTTAGCAGAAGGAATGAAATAAATATCAGGGCAGAAATAAGTTAAATGAAAACTAGAAATATAAAGTTTAACAAAAATAAGTTGATTTTAAAAAAAACAAAAAGGTAAAATTGACAAAATTTAACTAGGTCACTAAGAAAAAACAATAACCAAAGAAGTAAAATCTGAAAAACAGGAGACATTATGATTGATAACACAGGAATTAACAAGGATTCTAAGAAACTACTGTGAATCCAAGTGTGGTGACACACAGTAATCCAAGCACTTGAGTCACTGAGGCAGGAGGAATAAGAATTTGAGGCCAGTCAGAAAGAACTTAAAAGCATATATAGACTCCAAAACAGTGCTAGTGGGAGACTTTAAAACCCCTCCCTCTATCACCAATACACAGATAGGTCATCCAAAGGAAAAATCAACAAAGAAATCCTAGAACTAAATGACACCATAGATCAAGTGGACCTAACTGATGTCCACAGAATATTTCAGTCAGTGTTATATATAGTGAGCTCAAGACCAGACTAAGCAACCTAAGCAAGACACCATCTCAAAAACAGAAAGAAAGAGAGAGGGAAACGGGGAAGGAGAGAGGAAGAACGAAGAAGGAAGGGGAAGGAGAAGAGGGAGACAAAAAGGAGGTGGAGGAAGAGGAAGAAGAAAGAGAGAAAGAGAGAGAGAGAGAAAGAAAAAGATACAATAAACTATGAATAATGATATGCCAACAAATTGGATGACCTAGAAGAAATGGGTAAGTTTCTATGCACATACAAACTACCAAAACTGAATCATAAAGAAACAGAAAATTCAAAAAGATCAATAGTAAGTAATGAGATTGATTCAGTAATAAAACGTTTTCTGTCACAAAAATGCCTAGATGGAATGATTTAATTACTGGATATTACCAAACATTTAGAGAAGAACACAAAACCAATCCTTCTCATGCTCTTTCAAAAAACTGATGGAAAAATATCCTGGTACCAAAAACAGACCAATATTCTGATGAATATAGATGCACAAATCATAACAAAATGTAGAAAACTGGCTTCAACATTGTCTTCAAAAGACTATTCACCATGGTCAAATGGAATTTATTCCTATGAGGCAACGATAGCTCAATCCATGCAAAACCATAATTTGGTAGGCCACACTAACAGAAAGAACAAAAATTTTATGATTTCTCCATATTATATTTAGTGTTTGACAAAATTTGGCATCATTTTCATGAGAAAATCTTGACAAATTGTATAAAAGGAAAGGATCTCAACAGAGTAAATGCCATACTTGATAACTTCCACCAGCTAAAATCATATCAATGGTTAAAAGTTGAAAGCTTTTCTTCCAGGACCAGGAACAAGAAAACAATGCCCACTCTTGCCACTTCTATTCAACAGAGTACTGGCAGTTCAAGCCAGAGCAATTACAGAAGAGAAAGGAAAAAGGCATCTAAATTGGAAAAGAAGTAATACAGATTGCAGATTACAGGACATCATATTCATCTTATATTAGTCAGCTTTGCATTACTACAAAATTCCTAATACAGATAACTTTATAAAGAGAAACATTTTATTCAGCTCATAGTTTTGGAGGTTCAAGGACATGGCACCTAAAAAGCTCAGTTCTGGTGAGGACCTCATGGTAAATAGTGGATCACAATAGCAGCAGCACACGTTGGGGCAAGTGAGTGATTAAAATTCAAACCAGGAGCAAAGATAGGTGTGTGGGACCAGGCTTGCTCCTTATATAATGACCTTCTCAGGAGAACTACCACATGAGAAATATGCCATGCTCCCAGTGACCTAAAGACCTCCCAAAGCTCCACCTCCTAAAGGTTCCACCACCTCCAAGTAGCACCACTCTGGGGACCAAGACCTTAATCACAACGGACCTTTGTTCATACCCTAGGACATCTTGTAGTGATGCATATGCTAATTAGCTCAAAATTTATCCTTCCCACGATATCCTTCACATGATATAATGTATGTGTGTATAGATATATTCAAAACATCTGGCTGAAACTATAAATATATAGTTTCATTCCCATATTTTAGGTATTTGTTGTAGCAGTCTCTCACTTCCAGGTCACCAAAAGCTGCATTAGCTTTTTGTTGGTCCATTAGAGATGATCACAAATTCAGTGATTCAAAGTAACACAAACTTATTATGTTATAGCTTCCACAGTCATGAGTCTAGGCACAGGCTATCTGAGTCTTAGGCTTTCAGTTATAATCAAGGTGTTTGCTATGGTTGCAATCTTCTTCCTGTGAAGTTTAAGTCCACTTTGGGATAAATTATGTTTATGCTTTAGAGATGCTGCAAAGTTTACTACTTAAAGCTGTTAACTCAACACTTGTTTTAAAATAAGCTTATTTTTAAAATAGACTTTAAAATTTTTCTTTAATCATAAGATTAAATAGACAATTAGATAAGACTATATAAACTTTATATTAGTTGAATAAATGATTATTATGGACAAGGGATTATTGTAGTCCCTGAGGATCCAGAGGGAGACAAAAAAAATTTAAAAAGAAAAACTAAAATAAACAGAAAATAATTGCTGCTCTGAAAGATTCCCATTGTAGACTACGTTTAGGTATTTTCTCTGCGTGTGCAATTTTTATGTTGCCAATTTGTCTAAAAATTTAATGATACTTTCAAAATAAACTTGCATTGAAGATCAGTTTAAAATGGTATAACTAGTTAATAAACTACATCAGGATATGTCTATAAACAGAGGAAAATTTTGCTTCATCACACATATAAAAAGATAATGCCACCTGGATGCAGGACTTCAACCTGAGACGTAAAATATTAACTATTTTAGAAGAAAATGTTGTAAAATATTCTTATTTTGCTAAGGAAAGAGAAAAGTTTCTTATACTTGAATCAGAAAGCATAAACATAGAGTATAGGTTAATAATTGACTACTCTAAAAGAATAAATTGGAAGAACAGAATTTTATCACATATAACTGACAAGTTTAGTAATGAGGATATACTCAGAATTTCATTAAATTAAGTACAAAAACCAACTCAATGGAAACAGTCATTTCATAGCAGAGAACAAAGAATGACCAAGTAAAAATTTTCTCAAATTCATTTCTTTATGATTAAACCCCAATGAGCTTTCATATCACATGCATTAAATTGACAAAATTAAAGCCAAAAATATTGATGACTGTACAGAGCAATGACATTCCTCATACACTAATGACAGCTGTATGAATTGATATAACATTTCAGAAAACTGGCATTATCTAGCAAAAGTGAAGACATGCACACAAGGATTCAAATTTTAGTTCTAGAAATTACCTAGAAAAATGACACACATGAATGATGAGTTCACAAGAATAAGAATGAGAATAGGAGGCATTGCCCCTAATGGAATACCACTGTAAAAGCCCAAATCTATGGAAAAAAGAATGAATACAGAAAATGTGGCCTGGTATACAATAGAATGACAGCTGTCAGTAAAATTAAAGAACTGCAGCTTCAAACAAACACTTGGTGCATATCAGAAAACTAATTAAGTGAGCAATAAAAGAATTAACAAAAATTGATTTGATGTGATTCCAGTTACATAATATTCAAAAACAAGCAAGATTAAACATTATTTTGTTTAGAGGATACATTTCAATGTTAAAACTACAAAGCAAAGGAAGTAACTGACTAATGGTAAATGATTATAGAGGAAAGGAAACAGATATTTTAAACCCACACACTCAAAAATTAAACTGCCTTGGTTCTAATTCTTCCCAATAATTAATTGTGTCCCCCAATTTTTGGTGCCTCAGTTTCTTATCAAAAATGGTTAATTATTGTATGTCTCATACAAATTACTTTCAATATGAACACGTGTTTGTCCTTAAATTCTAAAGGGTAATTACTTCTAATAGGAATGAGAAGGAGGAACCCCCATCTCAAAGGGGTGCATTGGGGCTCCCCACATATTCTTAAACTAACTGTGTAAAAATGAGGTTGGTACATTGTCGTGACTTTTATTTCATTCTTTAAACTGCATGTAGACATTACATACCTCTTGTATGTCTTGTATTTTACATTTTCCTTAGCATGTATTAGTTGTACACGGGGGTTTCACTGTGACTTTTACATATATGCTTAAAATGATCTTTGATTAGATTCACTCCCTCCATCATACTCCCTCATCCCCTTCTCCCTTTGTAAAACAATTTCAACAAGTTTCAGTGTTCTCTTTTCATATATGTGTACAAAGTACCTCAACAGTATTCACTTTCTCTGCTTACCCTCTCCCCTCCCTCTGGTCCCCACCCTCAGGCAGGACCTGTTTATCTTTCTGTCCTTTATTTGTTAAGTGTATATTATTTGTTCATTTCACTGTGGTATTTCACACATACATATGCTATACTTTAATCAGATTTATGACCTCTATTACTCTTTTTCAATCCCTAGCCCCCAATTGTTCAAGATTTTTCAGTGTATTTTGTTATGCAAGCTTCATATACAGATGCAGTGTGTTCTGATATTATTCACTATCATTGTATTTTTCTATTTTTTTAAATTAGGTTTTAGTTTATAAACTCATTTGCCCATTTCCTTCTCTTCAAATGCAATAAGCCTTTTAAACTGCAAGTTCTGGATGAATATTGTATTTTTATTCTATTTCTGAGAATTGGTACACAAATATTACTTGTTGGTAGATTGACTTCATTCTAAGCAGCATTCAAAACACACAACCTGGTTTTCAAACTGCATTTGATTATGGGGAAACTTGTAAGGAATAAACTATTTTCTCTGGGCAAGGATCCATTTGTAAGATTATAAAACTATTAATTTGCTCCAAAAATTTAGTGTAGCTTGGTAAATTTGTAGCTGGAAGGGACTATAATTTAATTTAGATTTAAGAGAACTAAAGTGCAGTGAAATCAGGTCTCCCAAAAATGGCTTAGTCTTCTTACAGCTCTTCCCAATATACTGTTAGAGTCTCAAAAAACACATTAAATTTTCTTGTAGCTGTCCCAGTTGCTCAGGAATGACAGGTAAGTGTGTGGACTCAGGTCCTGCATTAAACCAATTCTCAGTCTTCTAGCCTGGTCTGCAGTAACTGAAATCTATCCCAATGTCTCATCTTTTCTCATCATACATCCTCCTTTTCATGTCCATTCTTTAGTTGTAATCATTGCTGATGTAGTTACCTTTGTCCCTGGGAGGTTCTTCTAAGTTCTAACCTCTGGAGTTTTCATTCCAGCCCTAAACTCAATTCCAACATCTAACCCTCAGGACCAAGACTGTAGGCCTATGCAAGGACAGAGGTTTGGCTGTAGGTGATTTAGTTAATGGTTAGAACATTAATGAAAAACAAGGCTGAACCAAGTTCAATATTACTAGATTCCTGTGCATACAAGTATCCACCTCTTTATCTGACCCAGACACACTGGGTCCTGTTTTCCTCCCAAAGTGATTAATGGTTGTCACCTCAGGGCCTTTGTAGATTTCTCTCTGTTTGGGATTCTGTCCCCAGATGTCACAATGGCTTGTCCTACTACTTCCTTTAGGCCTGCAGTTAAATGTCACCATATTTTGGGGGCTTGGTTAGTTTATTCTATTTAAGATAGCAACCTTTCTCTTCTTGGGACTTCCTATCTTCCTTCCCTACTCTTTTTATTCCTACATAGAACTTTGCACTATTTAACAGAGTATATATTTTAAATGTTTATTGACTATATTTCTCCACTACCAGAAACATATGTTCCATGAGGTCAGAGATTTCTATGTATTTTCCACACCACTGAATCTCCAGTGCTGAGAACATAGGAGTCTCTCAACAAATATTGATAAAAGGGAAGAAGAATGAAAGTCAGCACAGATTCATAACAGATACTGAGCAAGGCATCATTGCCCAACAAGCATAGGCACCACTATTAAGGCACTAAACTTTTGCAAAAAGGAAAAGCTTCTACTGAGAGTTGACCATCAAGAAGACATGTGTTATGCTCAAATTTGTCTTTCAAAGATCATTTGTTTCTTTTCAGCTGATCGTTATCAGTTTTGAGCTTATAATGTCAGAAGAACATCTTCCAAACCACAGGCTTCTTTTACACATGTCCATTCTTTAAAAGCTACTTTCATGTCAACCCTGAGTAGAGTCTAGAGGTTCATTTTAAAAACAACTCAAGGGAACTTCACATAAGGGATTTATGTCTGAGTGTGCCCAGGCCTCAGTAAGTCCCGTAATCACTTGCAGTCCAGCACTGTTAGCTGGCTCACAAGATGTAGGATAATGGGCGTGCTATCCCATCTCACACCTGCCACACCATCTTACTCCATTCCTGATTACCATAAATTATTTAACTAAGTGTCCTTGCCAAGTGGAAAAAAAAGACGGGCAGAAATTTAGATGAAGTGTGCAAAATAATTTTGTTTTATCAATGTATTTTCATTTCTTTTGTTTATTTGCATTCTCTCTTCTTTGTGTCTCCTTTTCTTTTTTCACCTGAGCTCCTTCTTCCCTTTGTTGCTTTTCCTCTGTGTGGCTAAATGTGCTTTGGTGTTGGGCAGAGACAATTGAGGGTCCATGAGCCACATA
This sequence comes from Castor canadensis, assembly GCF_047511655.1. Lineage (NCBI taxonomy): Eukaryota > Metazoa > Chordata > Mammalia > Rodentia > Castoridae > Castor > Castor canadensis. The sequence goes on from NC_133400.1 coordinate 69,154,024, forward strand.
ACAACTGCAGGTTACTTGTCTGGAGGATCTTCTAAAGAGGACGGGGATTGGGTGGGATGAAACTGAATAGGTCATTCTGTAAGCTGAGTGCCTCCAGTAACCATTTTATGTAATCTAAAAACCACATACTGCATTTATATTGCTATTAGTTACTGCTAATAAGGAAGCACTCTGGTCAGTTATTTTAGAAGCTGAGATTGACGGTGGATGCAGTGGTACATCCATATAAAGAAGCTCAAGGCCAGCCTGGGCAACACAGCTGGACCCTATCTCAAAGATGAAAAAAAAGAATTGTTTCAAAACTATCATTTCTTTTTTCTTATTTAGGATTAGATTCACTTTCTGAACAAAATATTTTAAAAGGGTAAATGTAGAAAAGTAAGATTCTGTATGATAAAAGTAAAAGGTTAAATTTTAAACATTGAGCAGATTGTCAATTTGCACATCAAACACATGGAATTAGACATGATATTTTGAGATATCATTTGTTTTTGATATACCGTCTTCCTGCCACAATCAGACACATTAATTGACCCCAAATGACTCTACAACTAGGAGCCCACATTTTATAAATCCTATGATACATAAATCCACTCTGCACAAATCCAGGATCCCTCGAAAAAAAAGCAGAGTGATATATGATCTACAGGTCATATCCTTCACCTTAAATTAGAACTTCCAGACTGAAATTAAAAGTGTGTGAATGCTATTTTAAAAACACAGAGAGATCTCAAATAAATGGCTTAAGGCTGCATCTTAAACACCTAAAAAACAAAAACAAGCTAAACCCAAAACCAGGAAAGAGAGAGATAACAAAAACAAGGGCCAAAATCAATAAAATAGAGATCAAAAAGACTATACAAAAATCCATTTAAAAATTGGTTCTTTGAAATGATAAATAAGATTGATAAACCCTTGGTGAACCTGAGAAAAATGAGGTGGGAAACGAAACAAATTAATAAAATCAAAAGCAAAAAAAAAAACGATATCAAAACAAACACCAATGAAATCCAGAGGATCATTAGGGAAAACTTTGAAAACCTGTAAATAAATATTATCATTCGCTGGTAAATGGATGGAATTAGAGAACATCATGCTAGTGAGGTTAGCCTGGCCCAAAAGACCAAAAATCTTATGTTCTCCCTCATATGTGGACATTAGATCAAACGCAAACACAACAAGGGGATTGGACTATGAGCACATGATAAAAGCGAGTCCACACAAGGGAGATATGAGGATAGGTAAGACACCTCAAAAATTAGCTAGCATTTGTTGCCCTCAACGCAGAGAAACTAAAGCAGATACCTTAAAAGCAACTGAGGCCAATAGGAGAAGGGGACCAGGAACTAGAGAAAAGGTTAGATCAAAAAGAATTAACCTAGAAGGTAACACACATGCACAAGAAATTAATGTGAGTCAACTCCCTGTATAGTTGTCCTTATCTCAACTAGTAAAAACCCTTGTTCCTTCCTATTATTGCTTATACTCTCTCTTCAACAAAATTAGAGATAAGGGTATCGAGGGGGTGGAGGGGAGAGGGAGGGGGCGGAGTGGGTGGTAAGGGAGAGGGTGGGGGCAGGGGGGAGAAATGACCCAAGCATTGTATGCACATATGAATAATAAAAAAATTAAAATTAAAAAAAATAAATTGGAAAATTTAGAAGAAATGGATAAATTTCTAGACACCTATAACCACCCAAAATTGAACCAAGAGGATATAAATCACCTAAATAGGTCTATAACAAATAATAAAATTGAAACAGCAATAAAGAGTCTCAAAAAAAGAAAAGCCCAGGACCCAGTCAATTCACTGCTAAATTCTATCAGACCTTTAAAGAAAACATACTAGCACTCCTCAAATTTTCTATGAGATAGACAGGGAAGAAACCCTGCCACATTCATTCTATGAAGCCAGTATTACACTTGTAGCAAAACTAGACAAGAACACAACAAAAAGAATTATAGGCCAATCTCTTTAATAAACTTAGATGCAAAAATTCTCTATAAAATACTGACAAACCAAATTCAACAACATATCAAAAAGATCACACACTATGATCAAGTTGATTTCATTCCTGGAATGCTGGGATGGTTAAACATATGCAAAACAATAAATGTAATACAGCATAAAAACAGAAGCAAGAACAATTACATAATAATCTCAGTACATGCAGAAAAAAACATTGACAAAATTCAATATCCTTTCATGATAAAACCAGGGGGAAAAAAGGAACGTACCTCAACATAATAAAATCTGTATAGGAAAAGCCTAAAACCAACATCATAGTAAATGGAGAAAAACTGAAACCATTTCCTCTAAAGTCAGGAATAAAACAAGGGTGTCCACTCTCTCCACTTCTATTCAACATAGTTTTGGAATTCCTAGCCAGAACAATAAGACAGGGAAAAGAAATAAAAGGAATTCAAATAGGAAAGGAAGAAGTTAAACTATCTTTATTTGCAGATAACATGATCTTATACCTAAAAGACCTTGAAAACTCCACCAAAAAACTCCTAGACATCATAAACACCTTCAGCAAAGTAGCACGATACAAAATTAATTTACAAAAATCAGTAGCTTTTCTATATAATAACAGTGAAAAGACTGAGAAAGAATACAGGAAAACAATTCTGTCTACAACAGCCTCAAAAAAAAATACCTAGGAACAAACTTAACAAAGGAAGTGAAAGATCTCTACAATTAAAACTATAAATCACTGAAGAAAAAAATCAAAGACTACAGAGGATGGAAAGATCTCCCATGCTCATGGATTGGCAGAATAAATATGGTGAAAGTTGCTATATTACCAAAAGGAATTCACATGTTCAAAGCAATCCCCATCGGAATTCCAATGACATTCACCACAGAGATTAAAAAATCAATCCTAAGGTTCATATGGACACCCAAGGCAATACTGAGTGAAAGCGCAGCACTCTTCAAATCACAATACCCAACTTCAAACAGAGCCATAACAATAAAAACAACATGGTGCAGGCACAACTATAGACAGGAAGACTAATGGAAGAGAATAGAGAACTCAGATATAAATCTACACAGTTATCCCGCCTGATTTTTGACAAAGGTACCCAAAACATATGATGGAGGAAAGACAGTCTCCTCAACAAAGTTTGCTGGGAAAACTGGATATCTACATTCAGAAAACTGAGACTGGATCTGTCTTTCAATTCAAAGTGGATCAAAGACCTTAATATAAGACCTAAAATTTTGAAACTAGTACAGGAAAGAGTAGAGAATACACTGGAGCATGTAGGCATAGGCAATAACTTCCTAAATAGAACTCCAGTGGCTCAGCAACTAAGAGAAAATGTTGACAAATGGAACGACATGAAACTAAAAAACTTCTGCACAGCAGAGACAGCCCACAGAATGGAAGAACATCTTTGCTAGCTATACATCTGACAAGGGATTAATAACCAGAATTTATAGGAAACTCAAAAACTAACCTCCCAAAGAATCAATGACCCAATGAAGAAATGGGCCAATCAACTGTACAGAAACTTTTTAAAGGAAGAATCTTAAGTGGCCTAAAAGCACATGAAGATATGCTCAACATCCCTGGCCATACAGAAAATGCAAATCAAAACCACATTAGTATTCTACTTCACTCATATTAGAATCATAAATACAACCAACAACAAATGTTGGTAAGGATATAGGGAAAAAGGAATGTTCATACACTGTTAGTGGGAATGTAAATTAGTACGCCACTATGGAAATAGAGGCTCCTCAAAAAGCCAGAAATAGAACTGCCATATTCATATGTGGCAATACCACACCTAGGGATATACCTAAAGGAATGTAAGTCAGGTTACAATAAAGACAATTGCACACACATGTTTATTGCAACATTAGGGGAGGGTAAATGAAGTAAAGAGGGTGAATATGGGTGCTGTACTTTCTATACAAGTATGAATATGAAACACTGAAATGTGTTGAAGTCACCATAAGATGGGGAATGGGATAGGAGGGAGAATAATGGAGGGATGAACCAATCTGGGGTATAGTACATGTACATATGTAAATGCCACAATGAAACCCCCTGTATAACTATCATAAACTAACAAAAATGTTCTGTTTTTCATAAATAAAGGACAAAAAGATAAAACAGGTCTTGTCAGAGGGTGGATACAGAAAAGGGGGAAAGCATAAGAAAGTGTGAAGGACTGATATTTAGCCAGAGCTTTTTTTATTGTGTCATCTAAAAGCAAAAGTGCAAAGAGAAGAGGCTAAACTTTCTATAAGGGACTCACTCCCTTGATAGTAAACTCACTCCCTTCATAACAACATTAATCCATTTTTGAGGGTGGAGTCCTTATGTCCTAATCACCTCTTAAAGATGAAAAGAGAAAAATAAAACCTGTTAAAACTTTTTTAAAAGGGGGAGGAGGATGAGAAAGAGTAGTAGAAGGGTGAATTTGATCAAAGTACATTGTGCATATATGGAAATATCACAATGAAACCCACTGTACAATTAATATGTGATAATAAAATATAAAAAGACAAAGTAAAATAAAAATAAAATATAGGAAAAAAGATCACACTCCCTAACACTGTTACTTTGGGGATTGAGTTTGCAGCACCCACTTTTGAAGGACATTCAAACCATTGCACTGAAGTTGATTGAGATTTCTTCCTCAAACTTAAACTTCATGCACTTGAGTTTCAGAGAATGCATATATATGTGTTTAAAGAAACAAAAGTAGCAGTCCAAAACAAACCATTCCAAAAGTATCTGTATTTTATATAAAGAAAATTTTTATTCCTAAATTTTGAGAAATTTTCCTATTGTATAAAGAATGAAATACCAGTCATCATTTGTATTTAACCATTTAATACTATTCTCTAGTCTGAGATAACATAAATAAATCAAGCCCAAATAAAATTTCCATGGAAAACAAAGTTTAATTAAAATTTTAAGTTAGGAAAAGCTGGGGGCACAGTAGTGCATGCCTTTAATCCTAGCTATGCTGGAGGCACAGACAGAAGGTTCATGAGTTCAAGGCCAGCCTGGTAAAGTTAGCAAGATCTTATCTCAAAAACAGAATTCAAAACAAAACAGTTAGTGATGTGGCTCAAGTAGTAGAGCACTTAACTAGCATACACAAGGCCCTGTGTTCATTCTCCAAGACAAAAAAAAAGTGATGAAAAGAAGTAATAAAAAGAACAAATGTGATTTAGATGAAAACGTATCTATTAAAATATTATAAAAACAACAATAAGACCATATGACTAGATAACATAGCTGAAAGTAATATTGAATGTGATCAACTTAACATCATTTGGTCCATTATACTGATGACATTAGGGAATAGAAGCTGGTTAGTAGCAAGTTCCAAGTGAGCTAGAGCTTTGCTTCTCAAGAGTGGTCCATGGAGCATCAGCATCAGGACTGCTTGGAGGTTGCTAGGAGTACAGAACCGCATGCCTCATCCACACTGCCTGTATTAAAATTCTCAGTTGATTTACATGAACTTTTAGTGTGAGAATTACAGCTCTAGTTCTTGGTTAATTTATTTTGGGAACTCTGGTTTTAACTAGGAAAGATTAAAAAGAATCACTTAGGAGCATCTTTAAAATCCCTACAGGTTCTGCAATACTCCTGGAGTAGAATAGGGATTGGTAGTCCAGCATAAATGATCTTGAGAAAACTCCCCAAATAAGTGCCTGGTTTGAGAATGTGTTAGGATTGTTTACTCCTTAATTATCGTTTATAAGACCCTATTCTATCATGCTAGTTATAGGTATTGGTCACCCACTGGATCTAACTAGTTATGAGACCCTGTTCGGCTTACTTAGTTTGTCTTTAACTCATTTGCTGTATCTGTCAAGTGGGAATAATACCTATTTTATAGGGTTTTAAGACAATTAAATGAATATATAAATGTAGCATGCTCGTAACTGTGCTGGTTAAAAATATGCATGAGTGAGAAAATCTGTGATGATGACAGTGATGATGGCAGTGATAGTTGATAGAGGTGGTAGTAGTTGTGATAATTCTTTCCAGCACAGGAGGTTCCTGTCTATATTTTGATTTGGAAATGCACAATAATTTAGGCATCTTGGATTTTAAATGCAAAAAGCACAAGTGTTTCGACTTTGTCATTTTTCTCAAATAATTGTACATCTCATACCCTTCCATTTATTCAAGAGATCATGTTCAATACTATAAAGGATTTTCTTAAAGATTCTGTACACAGAGCTATTTACTGAGTAGAGTGATGACTTATTAATGGCTCCTGACTGCTGCTTCCAAAGACCTCTACTTAAAATACTCCTGACAACACTAAGAACAGAAAATTGCACCAATATAAAAATCAGGGATCTTGGTCATTGTTCTGTCAGAAAATATGAAAATTGCCCATTACCAAGGTGGAGATGGACTCCCATGACAAAATGTCAGGGTGAGTTAAAACAAGATTAAGAGATTTCTATCTACCCTCTACAACATAGTTCCACCCCAAATACCTGTGCCTTCACAGTTTACAGAAACACTTTCCCAAGGTCCCACCCACTCAAGGCCATTTCCGAACCTTCATTCCATTAGTACACTTCATTTTTGTGAAAATTACACTTCTCATTAACAAAAGGTCATCAGAGATAAAAGTGGACTCTCAGGGTGTCCTGAAACACTGTCTTTTGGGTAGATGCATCGAAAGGAATTAGCTAAAAATAATAATAACTTCAGAAAGCTGCTCTCGTTGAGAACTGGTCATATATATTTTCCCTCCTTTTTGTTTTTTAAAGAATATACAAGTTATAACTAGCATTATTTTTCTTTTTTAGTACTGGGGATTAAACTCAGGAACTTGCACTTGCTAAGTAGGCATTTTACCCAGTACCTTTGCTTTTAGTTTGTTTTTCAGATAGGGTCTCATGCTAACCTTGCCTGGACTGGCTTTAAACACATTTACTCTTCCTGTCTCCTCTTCCTGAGTAGCTGGGATTGCAGGTGTGAATTACCAAGCCTAGCAAGCATCAAATAATTAATGACTAAATTCTTGTACATATAACCGAGAAGTGAGAGCATTAAGTATTTTCATTTATACTTCATAATTGCATAAAATAAATCACAAGCTCTAAAAATTTGGTTGAGAAATATGGTAAACATTTTTGCTCTTCAGATTATGCCTGAAGTGAGGATTACAATGGCAATCAGGTGGACAATAATTGGAGCCACAGAGACATTATTCACTCAGGCTGTTGGCAAGCACCAAGCCCTAATTCATTTTGAAGGTGAGTGATAGCAAAAGTAATTAAAGCAACAAAAACTAAACAATTTTTGAAGTTTACAGACTATACTACAGCATAAATGGAAAATAATAGCTCAGAAGAAAGTTCACTTTTAGTAAAAAATAAAACAAGAAGAAAAATTTTTGTCTAAGAAATAGAATTAAACTTTTTGAAGTACAGATTTTTGTTGAAAAAAGATTCAAAACAACGACTTTGTTGACATGATAGAAGAAAAACATGAAAGGCCAACTGGAAGAGTTGCAAAGGGACCTGACTGATGGATGTGTATCTCAAATGGAGGGAGCAGGTTGACCTGCCTGTGAACACTTAGTGCCTATGGAAGTTTTGACTTAGAAACAACTTGTATGAATGTGCTGAGGTATAAGAAAGGAGAGGGCTAAGGAAACCAAAGAGACAGAATGTGGTTAAACAAAACCTTAAAGTGACAAAGATCAACATGAGAAGGGGATCAGGAACCAGAGTAAAGACCAGTTAGAGATGACTCAACCTCGGTTGTAACACATTTGTACATGGAAGCAATACTAGGAATCTCTCTGTATAGCTGTCCTTATCTCAACTAACAAAAATGCTATGTCTTTGTTATTTCTACTCTTCAACAGAACTGGAGAAAAGTGCAGAACAAGTTCTGCCTGAAAGTGTCGGGGCGGGGGGGCGGGACAGAAGGGAGAAATGACCCAAACAATGTATGCACATGTGAATAAATGAATAATAAAAAAAGATGCATTTATGGAGTGTAAAGCAGAATTTACAATACAAAATCTCAACCAGTGATATGGAGAACAAATCAATAGAAGTGTCCCCACTTCAAAGATAAAAAAGTCAAGTAATGTCTTTTGTGTTCCTAAAAGGAGAATGGTGAAGGGGGTGAATTCAAGTATGATATATTTGATATGTTGTAAGAACTGTCATAAATGCCACAATGTACCTCTGCCCAGCACAACAATAAAAAAATTCTTAGCAAATTAAAATGGAAGAAAACTTTTTGAAAAAGTTATACAGCACCTTCAAAATAATATTATGCATTAAATAAAAATATCCATGAAATACATATATCTGAAACGCTTAGCAATGCAAATGGAAGTTAGGAGATACCAATCTATGGCTGGATACTTTCATAAAAAGTCAAATAAATCACATTCCACACACACATTAAAAATATATTCCTATGTAAAAATAACGCATCTATTTCCAAATTTAGTATTTGAACAATGAAACAACGATTCACCTACTCAAATTTACTTTAAATATTTTGCAAAATAAAATATGACTTCAAATGTAAAATTTTAAGTGTACCAGCAGCACTATACATCTAATGATGACAAAATGTAAGCAGGTATCCTATGTGGTAAATTGGAAGAAAGACATGAAATAAAAACTGATTAAGTTGAATAAGTATGATCTTCAAATAACAACAATATCTCAATATTGTTTTATTAATTGGAACAAATGTAGGACACAAATATAAGATGGCAATAATAAGGGTGCTGTGGATGTAGCCCAATGGTACAACACCTGTCTAGCATGTGAAAGGCCTTGGAGTCAATCCCTAGGGCACACACGAAACTATATACATAGATATGTGTGTGTGTGTGTGTGTGTATACACAAAACTATATATGTGTATATATATCCATATATACATATACATACACCACACATAAAAATATATATACTACATATAAATATACATACACACAATATACATGTATATGTATAAGTGTGCACGTATATACATATTTATGTATATATATTTTACCCTAGTGTGGTGGTGCACACCTGTAATCCCAGCACTTGAGAGACTGATACAAGAGGATCACAATGTTGAGGCTAACAAGGACTACATAGTGAGACACTGCTTTAAAACAAAACAAAATGAACAAACAAAACCAAAAAAAAAAAAACCAACCAAACAACACAATGATAGGGGAAAAACAGCCTAGGTTTTCATAACAGTGCTATGTACTATTTCCACTATTTTTCTGAAAATCCAAAATAAAAATTCTATTTAAATGAATTGCAATAGGCAAAATCAATTAAACTTGAATAGTGAAAAAAATATAACTTCTATTATAATTTATCTCAAGTTTTTGAAGAGGGCTTTTCCTTCTTTTTTTGTGGTGGTTTAAACTCAGAGCCTCACATTTGCTAGGCAAGTGCTCTATGACTTGAGCCAAGTCTCCAGCCCTTTTATTTTTTTAATTTGCCCTGTTAAATGCTGTTTGAAAAAAAAATTCTTTTTTGGTTCTAGGGTTTGAACTTGGGGCATTGAGCTCTTGTGAAATGTTAATTTGCGATACGAAAATCCTAGTAATTTAGTCATAGGAATGGAAAACAAAACACACTCTGGTTTTTATTTTGGGAATGCTGTGTGAAACCTGTCATCTCTTATTAATATTTATAATAATAATTCTATGATATTCATTAGGGGACTTTAATGTAGACAGAATAAGAGTTAATTTATTCTCCATGTTTTAGAGAAAATGTCTCCCAGGTAAACTAAGAATCAATTTCTAGAATATAGAGAAATATAAACCATATGACTCTTTAAAAGTATCAGTCATTGCTAATATTTTAATAATAACAAAAGCAACATCAAATACTTTACATACATCTCCTATATTGTCCTTTAAAAGTTGTTGACTTATTCATTTATTTATTTTGTGGTCCTGGGGTTTTGAAATCATGGCCTCATGCTTGCTAGACAGACACTCTACTACTTGAACCAAGTTTTTTTTTTTCAGTGATATGAACAATTTATTTTCTCCATTGGATAATAATTTCCAAACACTGGAAGAGTATCATCTCAATAATTTTAAGACTCTTTTTGGTGGTGGTGGTAGTGCTGGGGTTTGAACTCAGGGCCCCATGTTGCTGGGTAGCCGTGCTACGGTTGGGCCACTCCACCAGCCCTTGAAGAAACTCATTTTTTTGTAATTTCATTTTACTTTTAATTAGCATGGATTGGTAGTATTAGGGGGTTTCATTGTGTTAATCTCACGGATGTATACAAGGTACTTTCAACAAGTGCACTCCTTACCTTATATTCCCCCTTACACTCCCCCTTTTACAAAAAGCGTGTGGTGGGTTTCATTATGCCGTCTTCATATGTACCTATGTAACATACCTCAATCCTCTCACCCCTCAGTATCCTTTCCTTCCTCCTCCTCCTTCACACTCACCCACACACACCATGGAGTCCCCCTTTTACAAAATTCTTTTTGCTATAGGAACTGCGGTGGTTCCCATTCCACGATGAGGTGCCAAGGCTTAGTGAACTGGATAACTTGTTCACAATCAATGACTGACAGAGGCCCAGTCTGTCCATAAAAAAGGAATTTCAACCAATAACTTTTAATAGAGTATCCTAATACCTATGAAGTCTAAAAACAATTCAAATTAGTCTTTTAATGTCAACACTTTTTCAACCTCTGCTTGACCTTACCATCAAATTCACCTTCAAAATCCCTCTCTCTCTCTCTCTTTCCCTCTCCTTCCCTCTCTCTGTTTATCCTCCCTTCATTCTTCTGTTCTTATGTAGAAGTTTAAAATCCAGTCTCATAATGAGTTTTTTTAAAGAATAAATAATGTGAAACCCTCGGTTGAATACTGGCTCGTCAGTAGACTTTTGTCATCACCTGACTTTTACTGCCACCTGGTGGTAGGAAGGAGCCATGCAGCTAAGAGAAACTATCTCATATTTATTGAAGAATACCTAATTGCAATTATTTTTTATATTTTGTAAGAAGAGGGTTGTCATCATTTCACACAAAATGTTTATTTAATATATTCTGTAATACCAAGTTTCATGTTATAAGCATTGTTTAACATTTTACTTTTAAATGGAAGAGTGTTTAAATGAAGTTCAGAAAGTTGTGTGTGTGTGTGTGTGTGTGTGTGTGTGTGTGTCTATATTATGATTGCAAAACTGTATATTGGGAGGGATGAAAGTAAATCCAATGTGTGTACATTTGCTGGCATATCTATTTGTTTCCCAATAGTGAAACTACCCCTCAGGAGCTCAGAGTTCAGTGAACCAAACAATATTTCAGCAAAATTCCAGATCTGAGGTCCAGGCAGTGTTCTGTGTGAGGATGACATTTGGAAGCTCTTGAATTCTAAAATGTCTTGTGGAAAATTACTCTTTAGCCTGTTCTAAGAACCATACCCACCTCCAACACGAAGCTTTCCTCACTTTGAAATAATGTTTCCCTTTCTTTTAAAACTGTCCTACAATGCCTGGTTTAAGGCTCTGAACAGACTGTAACAATTTCCTCCTACTACCATCTCACTTCTTTATACGTCTGCAGTTTAGTTATCCTTACGCTTTGCCATATGCTGTAGTTTCTGGTTGGTCACATGTGTAAACTTAGTCTTCTCCACAAGTCTTAAATCAATGATGGTGATAGTATTCTTATATTTCTTTTGTATGAATAGACTGCATAACAGACAGCACTAAAATGATTGGTACTAACCAGAAAATTAATAGTACAGAAACTAGGAGTACAGATGTAGAAGGTTTTAGCAATCTGATATTACCACAATACTTTACTACATTTTATAAGAATGAATAATCTCTCACTTTGATCAATTTGAAAAGTGATACTAAACTAAAAATAGGTGCTACTTTAAAAATGGTTGTTGCATTCTACTCATGTAAATTTCACACTATGTAACCTATCTTTAATATAAAAGGTAACTAAAAAAAAATTATTCAAATAATTAACACGCAATAATTCAAATCTATTGGAAGACTGAAGAACATAAGCTAAATATTCCCTAAATTTTTTATAGGACTGGGTAAAAAGTTAGGAAAATGTTGACTTCAACATTGATGGGCAAGTGTCTACTTCAAAAATCACATTTAATTTCTTATTATTTTTTATACTGAACAAATATATATTTGGAAATTCTTATGCAACATTGAAGTTACTTTGTTCCTCTGGTACCTCTGACTGGATTGCTTTATGTCTCAACTTGTACTTTTCAATATCTAAATGTCCCATTAAATAGTTTATTCTCTTCTCTTACAGTATTATTATATTATGCTTGTACTCATGGTAATTTGCTATATGTCATAGTTCCCTTAAGTTGCTTAAATTAGAGACAATGCTTTATCATTTTTGTATTCCTAAATGTCTTGTCCACAACAGATGTTCAATAAATGTCTGTAAAAAAGTTAATATAAACTGAATAAACAAATGGATATCATTTCCAGTACTAGTGATGACTGGCTCTGAATCGGCAGAGTAGGTATTTATCTAATGAGCATTTTCTTTTTCAAAATAACCATCTAACTTTAGAATCACAGACCATGAAAAGGGCATGAATGAAGTGGTTGAATGAGTTGTCTCTCCCCTCATCTATTTTAACCAACGAACATAGAGTGGGCTACAGGCTCCAGTTAAACTCATAGTCAAAATATCAAAAATAATTCAAGAACATTTGGAGAAGGTGTATTGAGCTATTAATAACCTGGAAAAGGGAGCCAGGTACCAGTGGCTCACACCTGCAATCTTAGCTACTTAGAGGCTGAGATTGGCAGCATCAAGATTCGAGGCCAGCTTGGGCAAACAGTTCATGAGATCCCATCTCCAAAATAACCAGAGAAAAATGGACTGGAGGTGTGGCTCGAACAGTAGAGCACCTGCTCTGCAAGTGTGAACCCTGAGTTCAAAACTCAGTTGCAACAAAATAATTTTAAAAACCTGAGAAATTTAAGAGAGCTATGAATCCAGGTAATAATTGCTTAAGACAAATGTCAATTCACAAAACACTCCCAATCACTACTCCAAAAGTCACATTTAAAATTTAGTATTTGTTTTACAAAATAATGGTTTTTTTGGTTTTGGGGGGTTTATTAGCATATATTCATTGTAAGGGGGACTCGTGCCAATTCCAAATGGCCTTATGTTGTTTGTTGGTTAGATTGCCTCACCATCTCTCCCCTGCAATCCCCTCCCAGCCCCATTTAAAGCAACTCTATTTGTACATGTACATGAAACCCAACAACCATATTCCTTCACCTTCATCTCTTCCATTCATCCTCCCCACACACAAGTACCAACACTCACACTGTTCCTATTTCACAGTCCTATCTTTCACTTAAATAATGACTTTCTTTGACATCTTTTGCATACTAGGTACTTCATTCATATTCACTCCCCACCATGCTCTTGTGACTCTTTACCCTTCTAACTGGTCCAAATAATCCCCATTCTTCTTTCGTGTGTGGGGTTTTTTTTTAAGATATAAATTCCACATGTAGAAGATATACAATTTTGTCTTTCTAAGTCTGGCTTAGTTCATTTAACATGATGATCTCCTGTTCCATCCATTTGCTTGTAAATGACATAATTTCATTCTTCATGGCTGATAATATCCCATTGTGTGTATATGCCATATTTTCTGTTTCTGTTGATGGACAGCTGATTCCATGGTCTGGCTATTGTGAAAGGTGCCACAGTAAACATGGATGTGCCAATGTTTCTATTGTATGATGATTTTGATTTCTTCAAGCACATACCCAGAAAACAAATCACTTTTTAAAATTGTTTTTAAATTGTTTTTCTTTTTAATAAAATTTTTATTAGAATATATTCATTATACAGGGGGCAATTCATAGTGACAATTCCAATTTGGCTTATATTATACACTGGATAGATCACCCTATGTCCTCTCCCCCTCAACTCCCTCCCCACACCACTTAAAGCAGCTATAAGAGTTTTCTTTGTTCTATTTCATATAAGTATATGAAGTCCACCAACCATATCCTTCACTTTCATGTCCTTCATTCACCCTCCCACTCGTACCCCCCACACACATTGTACCTATTTTACAGCTCTGTCTTTCATTATTAACATTTAAGTTGATGTTCAAAGGGGTTTCTCAATGAATCCCTGTTGTGGGTATACTTTACTTTAGTCCATTCAATCCCTTCCATTATACTCCTTTAACCCTTTACCTCCCATCCCCTTTCAATACACATTCTTATATACTCTGTCTACGCAGATACTGCTGTATTGTTGATGCTCTATCATTCTCTTTTCCTTTCCTTCCCTGAGTTCCACAAGAGTAGTTTCACTATTACAAATATGTTCTATATATGAGTTTGTGTATGATCATGTTTGTTTTGTGTATATGTTTATCTTTTGGATCTATCTTCCACATATGAGAGAAAACCTGGCACTAATCTTTCTAAGTCTAGCTTACTTCACTTAACATAAAGTACACTTGTAGTTTGTATACATTTTCAAATATTTTAAAGTAGCACCAGTTTCATACATAGTTCTAAATGTTTCTGTAAGATAACCAATTTATTTTACTCTCAATTTTAACTTATTTTTTTTGAGACAGAGTCTTGCTATATAACCAAGGATGACCTCAAACTCAAAGTCCTGCTTCAATCTCCTAGGTAGCTGGGACTATAGGTGTGTGCCACCATGCCTGGGTTAAATGTACTCCTTAAGCAGGTAACTTGAAGGTGTCTTTTCTTGAACTTCCTCAGCTGAGGATGGAAACCCAGCCATCCACAATGGTACCTGGGACCCTATCTGAGTGCCTGAGTGACATTACTATGAGGAAAATAGTATTTTAGGGTCAATCCCCAGATGCCTTCTCACAAGCGTTTTGTTTTTACATGAAGTTTCTGAAAAAAAATAAAAAGAAAAGAAATTTGCAAGAAGAAATGCATCATCCTTCAAAAATAAAGACCTCCTTTGCAGACACATACAGCTGTGGACAGAGTTCAAGATTTTAAATTAAATTTCCACACAGTTTATGTGACCTAATTTTAGGAGACTACTTTTGGACTCTTTGTTTCCAACTTATGTCTACATTTTCCTATTCACTGAAACTTTAGGGAATACTTGTGTCAGCATTGAGAAATGTGTCTTCATTTTACTTTTGCTCTTGTATGCTCTTTTATATATTTTTTTTCAGAGTGCTGGAGACTAGACTCAGGACCTTGCATATGTTAGACAAGTGTTCATGCACTGAGCTAAATCTCTACAATATTGACAAAGCACAGTGACAGGACACTGAGTATACTATACGGTCAGCCAAAGAACTCCCCATGTTGAGCATGGCAGGCCACACAATGAACAAAAATCGTGATAAAGAAAAAAACAAAAATGAATACCAAGCACTCAGCCAAGGTACACTGAAGTGAAAATGGAATAAACATGACTGATTCATGAGTGGCAAAATCACACTACAGATATAATTTATGATACTCCTCTATAATCTGTGTTTACAGACCATATCTATATACTACTTTTATTATTTATGAGTAGGTTCAACTGAAAGTAGCAAAGAATGCCCAGAATCATAATCATTTAAACAAGATAGTATAGTTTTGACTACATAAAATTACACGGAAGTCTGACTATCTAGGTTCAGTGCGGCAGCTCTGCTTCATGTTATTGGAAGCCCCAACCCTTCTGGTGCAACATAGTGATGGTTCATTTATTCGTGGTCAGATATGCCTGCTAGGACTTCAGGAAACACAGCTGCAGTAATGAGAAGTAATGTGGCTGGAAGCCACACCAGCAATTCTGACCAAATCTAACTTTCCATGAGTTAGTTTTATGACTGCAAGGAGGCTGAGAAATGTGGTGTTGGCTTGGATGACGACGTCATCCACTGAGGATGACGATTCCACTCACTGAGAAATAGGGAGAATAAATATGGGAAAGAAACTAGGAATCTTTGACACACAAATACCCTTTCTACAGTATTAGTGATAATTTATTTTAATGAATTCCTATAATTATTACTATTACTCACTTTTAAGTGAACTCCTTTTTTCATAGTTTTCACAGTATAAGAATTCAGGGCCTCATACCTGCTAGACAGGTGCTCTACCACTTGAGCCATGCCCCGAACCCTTTTAGCTTTGCTTATTTGGGGAACAAAATGTCCCTTTATCCCAGAGCTGGCCTGGTCCTCAGTCCTTCTATTTGTGCTTCCCCTCATTGCTGGGATGACAAACATGGATCACCATGCCCAGCTATTTGTTAAGACGTGGTTTCATGAACTTTTTGCACCAGCTGATCTGAACTGCCCTCCTCCCAATCTATATCTCCCAAGTAGCTAGGATTGCAGACTTGAGCCCCTGCACCCAGCCTTTAAAGAACTCTTAGGTCAATTAGAAAAAAAGAAACTTGACATGTCCAAGAGAAGAGTGAGCGAAGCTAATCTAAAATAGCAAAAACTCCAATGAATTAAAAATACATGATGAGAAGCTGAACAAAATTAGTGATCAGATAAAACACATAATCTTTTATACTCATTTATTGACAGATTTTAGAAACTTAGATCATACTAAAAATTAGTGGAAATATGGGTAGGTGAGTGTGTTTGTGTTTTATTTTGAGGTTGCAGTCATTTGGAAATCATTTTTTTAGTGAAAATAATTATATAAATACCTTGTATTCCAACCACCATGAGTTAGGCATATTCCCCTGATAAACAGCGACAGAAGTCCCTAAGGGGACATGTGCAAGGATCTTATTTGCAACATTTTTGTACTACAATTTATGCTGAATTTAGATGTCCATTACTTGGAGATCTAATGCGTAAGATGCAACATATCTATTGTAAATAATTTCATGGTGTTGTATGGCTATGTGAATAGTATATTACCTAATAAGTATATGTATATACCTATACACACTCACAAAGCACTATATCTGGACATTAAAAATGGTGTTGTGTGAATATGTATGTTAAGAAATGGGTGGATATTGATACATAAATGACTACAGATATTTAAAATTTAGACAGAAAAACATGGCAAAATATGTTTTTTTAAAGGCATTTCTAAGGGTATAAATCAAACATATTAGAGTAAAAAACTTATATGGAGAAATTTGACACTTCAAATGAAAATCAAAATGGAGGAAAATAACTAAATAGATTAAAAAGAAAAGATCTGTGATGAACCAAAATGATTAATTCAATTAATCACTGGACAATTAATTTTTTCCACTTGTATATGTAACAAAGTGAAGAATGAAGAAGATAGACAGACATAAGGTGAGACAGAATACATTACTAAAGACATAAAGGCCAGAACAAAGAAGATGAAGCTCAGATACTATAAAGAGGCTAAATGACTAGGAGGTGATTTCCAGACTCTTAATTGAATGGGTAAGTGGCAATGATTTTTGGACATATTAAGAGAGTTTATGGGAAAGTTGCAGTCAGTTTTGAAGATCAGGTTAAGGTGCCAATAGTATTTGAAGATGGCAAGCAAGCAGTTGAATTTTAGGGTCTGGTGATGAGAAAGGGATGGAGGTTTGGAAGATACATTTGAGAATCATCATTATAAAGGTGATAAGATCATCTAAGAAAAGTGGAAGTTCACAAAATAAATGGGCCAGAAATAGAACCACAGTAGGCACCAAAAATTAAGGGATGAACAGAGATATAGATAACAAATGAAACCAATAGGCAGCCAAACAAAATACTGAAGAAAAACCAAGAGGATGGTGAACACTGAGCTGCAAGGATTTGAGGTAATCATATCAACAGTTTGTGAAAGCTAAAGAAGCAAAGCACAACAAATTCTATAACAGCAAATAGCACAGCCAACAAGCAAATGACTAAAAACAATTCTTTGAAATTGGCAATAGACTAGTTTGATATGAAATACCTCAACATATCCCCAATGAAATACTGTAAGTTAAGAGCATATAAAAATGATGTTTCAAGATGAGAATTCTCAGTAATGTGGGGTTTCTCCTCAGAAGAGTCTGTCCCAGCACAGCATATATTTTGAAAATGTGCTAAATTAAAAGTATAAGAGTTTGCTCATATAAATCAGTTACTTAGGAAACTTGAGGTGATACTGTCATTTGTCTTATAATTTGGAAAAGTGATCTTTTGAGAGAGAGACTATACACTGCCCAGCCACTTACCCAGATTCTTTGGTAAGTGTCCTTTGATATTTGGAATGTGGATATGTTTATAAAACAGATGAGATGATATCCCACGTGCTCATCAATTTATAGCCAAACCCCCAACAGAAAAGCAGTTTTGATATAGCTATTTCATGGAGCTAAACAGATCCTTGATGGAATATAGTTGCTTGTGTGAGGACAGAAAACAGGCCACCTCAAACCACATGCCTATCTAGAGATTAAGTGAAACTGTGAGGGACACTTTGTGTATGCCTTAAAGGTGACTGGTGGTGGCTACTGGTGGATATGTATGTAACTATCTGAATTAGGCTGATGGAAGCAATCTATTTTAATGCACCGTCATACTGCACAAGTTGTTCTTGCTCAGAACCTCATTGAAGAGGATAAGAAACATGGTGCTGGTTACTTCTGTGTGTCTCGGGAGGCTGCGGAGGTCAACATCATTAAGGCACTGTCCAGTGCTCAAGCCTTCCTTAAATGCCACTTGTGCATCTGCATCATTCATCTATGCAAGCTTGTGTTTTCATGGTTTGTATTTTACACGTTATATTTGTTTCTTCAAGCATCAGGTTTGACATTGATGTTATGAATAATTTTTAAGCCAAAGTATTGTAAAAGTAAAGTCTGTGTGCTTTGTTTTCCTGAATGGTTTGACTGGGGTAAACACCTGTCTTGTCCTTTTCTTAATAAACTCATCCATTTGTTAAAAAAAAAAAAAAAAAAAAAACATATCCCCAAAACAGCCAGATCATCTGCTGACCACAAACCTGCACAATGGCTACTGAATTATTTACTAAATAAATTGTTTCATTCAAAATGGTCCACAACAGCAAATAACAAGGAAATCCAAATAAAGGAGTTAAAAATAAAGATGTCTGTAATCTCATGCAATATGAAGGGTTTAAATAAAAGTCTGGTTAATTGTGTGTCTCAACATCATTAAGGACCCAAGAACTTTAATCTTTCTGTCCCTCTGGTCTTCTGCATCATCATTTATTTATTATCTTAAGCAGCTTGAGTCCTAGTTCCAGCATGACTTAGAATTTGTGTCATCACAGCAATGGGAAAAATTACAGGGAGAATCTTCCAGTTTGTATTTTTAATCATTAAGGATAAAATCTCTCAGAATCCCCAAGCCAAATTCTCTAATGTATCAGTAGCCAAATTTCATCTCACAGTCATGCTTAACTCAACCACTGAAAAGAGTGAGGTGGCCATACTTACTTTAAGCCAATTATGATTCCTGAAAATTCTCTCCTCTAAGCCAGCCCCACTTCTACTGAAGAACATAGAACTTAGAGCAGGGAAATCCACACTGGGCTGTTCTTGCCACCTTTAAGTAGTCTGTAGGTAGAAACCAACAATGTCTTCCACAAACAAGACTGTGGGAGTTATCTATGATCTGCTTCTTTTCAATTTTCTTTACAATAAGGTATTGTCAGACACGTACAATATCATGAAATAAATCTATAAAACAAATAAATAAAAACGTTATATAAACAAATCTATAAAACAAATATAAAATATTCAATTAAACAACATATTGTTGTGTGAACACTAATCCTTCCATATTAGACTATTACTATAATGAACTATCTGAGGTATTCTTTATGAAGTAAAGAGGCTAATTAGGCTAACAGTTCTGCAGATACAAGAGTATAATACGGGCATCAGAATAGCTCTGGTAAAGACATCATGGCAGATGCTACAATAATGTTGGTGGCATGTGTAGGAGAAAGAGATCATACCACAGAATAGGAAGCCACAGAACAATCCAGGGGTTGGTCTTGTTCTAACAACAACTAACCCTCATTAGAACTCAGATGAACCATGAGAGCTACCCTAATCTCTTCTGACTGCAGCTCACCCAATGACCCAAGGATCTCCCTCTAGGCCCCACCTCTTAAAGATTCCACCACCTCCCAACTGTCACACTGAAGACTAAACCTCACACACACAAACCCTTGAGGGACAAATTCAAACCATAGCACCTTCTAACCTTCTTACATATTTGTAACATGTAAACATTGGAATTTAAAGGAAACAAACAATTTTGCTTATGTTATAGTACCTACTGGCAAAAATAACATATCCTTAAACAACTGAACAACTTTGTTCCATTTTAAAAGTTTACTAATGCAATTACTTACCCTCTATAGTCACATTTCATAGTAGGCTTAGCAAGAAAAGATGTGGTGAGTAAAATAAATGCTTCAGCAACAATAATGAAAAGTGTTGGGTGTGACTGCTCAGGTTCACTTGTCTCTGGAAGAAAGAGGAAAACTGTCAGACACTAGGAGAGGAACTCACATAACACAATTATCTCATTTTCTTGTCCACATATATGCTTCCTGACATAGTTCTGATCAACATTGTGCCATTTAAAACAATCCCCAAGATATGGTTAATGACATATTCAACATAGACTATTTTATGGAGAGTAATAAATCATAAACCAGAAAATAACATTTAAGCTGAAGCAGAAAGATGAATATAGTACATTTTATGAACATACAACTAATTAGCAAATGTAAGAAATGTGATCCAGATAGCTATCTACAATATTGTGTGCAAAATGCAACCACTTTAATTATTCATTTGTTCCAAACCATGGCATGATAAACTAGACTCTGAAACAAGTAAGATATGAGAGATATGCTCAATAGCATGATACTTAGTTTAGAAAAGTATCCTACTTGAGGATTCTTCTTGTATAGGATAGCCATATATTGCATGAAGCATATGCTAAAAATGTATTTATTGTATATCTGAAAGTCAAATTTTATGTATGTCTTTTAATTGGCAAAATATGGCAACCCTATCCATATAGGAAAAATTTTTCATTACAGTGCCCTTTGCACAGAAAGCATTTGGAATTTAATTGAGGTAGGGAGTCAAAGTTCATCAAGTAGTGAATAGTATTTGGTAAATACATACAACTTAAATTTAAACTGAATTAAGGAGGATCCAAGATGGCGGATAGGAGAAGGAATCAGAATTCCTGAGCTCTGTGATTTCAGAAACAACTGCAAGACATAGGAGCTACATTTGGATAATTCTGATTCTTTTTAACCAGCTAAATACATTGAGTTCACATAAAATTCAAGGATTGACCCTTAAAACAGCTTTTAATTGCACCTAATAGCTGGAGAAATACTGGTGTGGCATAGACACTAGGACATGTCTGCCCTAGGAAAAGCCCCCTGGCCATTTCTCCCTTTCTTTTCTTTTCTTTTTTTTTTTTTTTTACAAAAGCAGAATATAGAGCATCAAAGAGAGCTAAATCTTAGGACATACTAGACCCCTAACCCATGGAAAGCCTACCTGTGCCCTGCCAGGCTGAACCTAGACCCAGTAAGCATCTGCCTTGAGAAAAGCCACCCACTATTTCTCCCCACCAACCAATTTCAAATCTATCTGCATAAATATGCAAACCCAATAGGTGATCCATGCACCACACACCCTGCCACCACCTCCACCCCACCCCACCCCCAGGAACATAATCCAGCATGGCTCGTGGGCAGATTGTAATCCCCCCAACAAAACTGAAAAACATAGACAATGAATTATAATCTACCACTGACAGTTGGGCAGGGTGGAACATTGAACCAGCTTTAGAGAACAGGGATGGGAGAAGCATCCAAACTTGGCTCCAGTGGGGATAGGGTGAGGAACAAAGGCTGAGAGTGAGAGTAGGGAAACAAGCCATCCACCATGGGCATGGTGGATCATTAAACTGGAAGTGCAAAAAATTTAATTGCCCCCGCTTACTGGGGGAGGAGCTGACCAGCCAGATTGCAGCTGTAGAGTGACTAACCTGCCACACGATGAGAACAACAACAGATCTGACCACCTTATACAAACTGGTTGTGTGCTATCTCAGGTCCCAACTGCAATCTGCCCTGTAACAGAAAGAACCAAATACTGTTCACAAGCCAGCCTGCTGGTGAAACCACTTCAGAGCTCCCTCTTATAGCAGACAGCCCATCAGACCAAGGAAAGCAGAAGAAAAAAATAAAACCCTCCAGCCTACTCCCCCCCAAGCTGTCTGACAAGAGGGGAAACACCCTTCCTCACATAGCCTAGAATACCAATCTTGAGAAGAGACAGGGGCACCAAGAAACTCCCAGTCATAAGCACCAATATCTGGATCAGGTGCCAAAGGAATAAATCAGAACTTTTGCGAACCCGACTGCAATTTTTGTTGTTGTTGTTTTGGTGGTAGTTTCTTTCTTTTTTTTCCTCCTTTTTTTCCCCTTAGTTTTTCCCTTTTATTTAGAATTTTTAATTTTATTGTCAATATTTTCTTATCTCTATCCTTACCCCCCTCACTTTCTCTCCTTTTCTTATGCTACAATCCATTGTTCTCGCCCCCAGCTATTCTTTCTGCCCTTGTTAAATCCACTCTTCCCTCCTGAATTCACCTCCCCCTCCTTGCCTTCCCTTATCTATCACTTCACACCCTTCCCTCCTCCACACTTACCACTCACTGATTAGCCTACTGTACCAACCATACACAACTCCACACCCCCATCCTTCTGAAATCCCTGACACAAGCACTCTCTACTACAACAGCTGAACCCTAACATATTCAAGGGCCCCAAAACCCTGTAGCCCCCACACATCTTCCCTCACTAACCCCATCACCTCCTTTTTGCTCCCTATTTTAGTGCCACCTTTCAAATTACCCAATTTTCTATCTCAATCCAAATAAGCATTATTCCCCAATTCCCACTGTTTATAGACATTATCACCAAAGGGGTTTCTATATAATATGTAAACAACTGGTCTGGCATTGAACCTGTGAATTTGCTATTGCAAATTTACACATCCAGACCAGGGACAGAAATAGCACATCAACCTGTTTAACAACCAAGCCAGATATAACACAATAATTAAATCAGAGGAAAGAAAACAGATGACTAAAAACATCAACTACCCAATCAATAGCAATAGGAGCACAGTACTAATTGAAAACATAGGGAGGAGGAAGGCAAGGAAATCCCACTCCTCAAAAGAAGAATACAGTAGAGCATTTAGCAGAAAATGAAGAAAATGAATGCCAAGTTCCTGACCCCAACACAATGATGATAAATATCACTAATAAGCTGAATGATGTGCATGAAAAAATCTCTCAAAGAGGATATTATGAATGAGATCATCGAGAACTCATGGAGAAGCTCTAGGAGATGGTTAAACAGAATGTACAGAATGAATTTAAGCAATATCAATACATCACACACACAAAAAAAAAACTTTAGGAGACACAGAAACAACTAAATGTACTCAGCGAGGACTTCAACAAACACCAAAGTGAAACAAAAAGAGATATATGAAATAAAGAAGACAATACAAAATATGAAAGAGGAGTTGAACAAAGATATGGAAAACCTCAGAAAAAAAAGAATTAAACAGAAATCCTGGAAATAAAAACTCCCTTTAATCAAATAAAAATATGGGGGAAGGCCACTCCAGCAGACTAGAATAAGTGGAAGACAGAATCTCAGAGCTCAAAAATAAAATAGGTAGTAAAGAAAAAACAGAAGAATTCTTAGACAAAAGACTGAAGAGCTGTGAAAGGAATATGCAAGAAATCAGCAACTCCATCAAAAGACCAAATCTGAGAATCATGGGCCTTGAAGAAAGCCAAAGGGATACATAATATTCAACAAAACAATAGCATAAAATTTCCCAAATCTCAAGAAAGAGTTGCCCATTCAGATACAAGAAGCCTCCAGGATTCCAAACAGACTTGACCAAAATAGAACCTCCTCATGGCATATTATCATTAAAACAACTACCACAGAGAATAGAGAAAGAATATTGAAGGCTGTATGAGAGAAAAAAACAACATATAAAGGTAAATCCATCAAAATAATAGGAGATTTCTCAATGGAAACTTTAAAAAGCAAGAAGGACATGGAGTGTGGTATTTCAAGCACTGAAAGAAAACAAGTTTATCCTTAGGATTTTCTACCCAGCAAAACTATCATTCAAAATTGATGGAAAAATAAAAGTTGTGCACAATAAACAGATACTAAAATAATATAAGACCACCAAGCCACCACTACAGAAGATTCTGAAAGGAATTCTACACATAGAAGATGAAAAAAAACAAAACCATGAAAGGACAGAAAACCACATGAGAAGAACAGACAAGTACTCAAGACAGTAGCATTGAATAGGCTGCACACTCAAACTCTTAAACAACAAAAACAACTAAATGGCAGGAATCACCACATACCTATCAATATTAACAATGAATGTCAATTGACTCAACTCCCCCATCAAAAGACACCATTTGGCAAGTTGGATTTAAAAAGATGGTCTGATTATCTGTTTTTATAAGAGACCCACCTTATTGTCAGAAATAAGCACTGGCTTAGGGTAAAAGGCTGGAAGATTTACCAAGCTAATGACCCCCCAAAACAGGCAGGAGTAGCAAAACTTGTATCAGACAAAGTGGACTTCAAACTTACATTAGTCAAAAGAGACAAAGAAGGTCACTTCATACTAATAAAAGGAGCAATATATCAAAAAGAAATAACAATTATTATCTTATATGCACCCAGTGTCAGTGCACCCAACTTCATTAAACAACTAAAAGACTTAAAATCACATATAGACCCCAACATAGGGGGTAGTGGGAGACTTTAATACCCCTCTATCACCAATAGATAAGTCATCCAGACAAAAAATCAATAAAGAAATCCTAGAGCTAAATGACATCGTAGACCAAATGGACCAGATACATGTCTACAGAATATCCCAGTCTGCAACAGCACAATATGCATTCTTCTAAGCAGCACAAGGAACTTCCTCCAAAATAGACCATATCTTAGGGCACAAAGCAAGTCTCAACAAATATAAGAAAATTGAAGCAACCCCTTGCATACTATCTGATCACAATGCAATAAAACTAGAACACAACAACAAAAGCAGCAACAGAAAATATTCAAACAATTGGAGGCTGAACAACACATTGCTCAATGCTCAGTGGGTCATTGAAGAAAAAAAGGAAGAAATCAAAAAATTCCTGTAATTTAATGAAAATGAAAACAGAATCTATGGGACACAGCAAAGGCATTCCTAAGAGGAAAGTTTATAGCCATGAGTGCATATATTAAAACACAGAAAGATCTCAAATAAATGACCTAATGCTACATCTCAAACTCCTCAAGACACAAGAACAAGCTAAGCCCAAAATAAGCAGAAAGAGAGAAGTAATTAAATTAAGGACTGAAATCAATAAGGTAGAGACCAAAAAAATCATATATAGAATTATTGAAATGAAAAACTGGTTCTTGAAAAAATAAACAACATTGACAAACTCCTGGCAAATGAGGAGGGAAAAGACCCAAATTAGTAAAAACAGAAACAAAGAAGGGGAAATAACAACAAACACCAAGGAAATCCAGGGAATCATCAGGGACTACTATGAGACCCTATATTCAAATAAATCTGAAAATCTTGAAGAAATGGACAAATTTCTAGATACATACGACCAAACAAAACTAAACAAAGGGGATATTAATCTAAACATATCTATGACATGAAATGAAATAGACATAATGGTAAAGAGTCTCCCAAAAACAAAAAGTCTAGGACCTGACAGACTCTCAATTGAATTCTATCAGACCTTTAAAGACAAACTAATACCAACTCTCCTTAAACTTTTCCATAAAATAGAAAGGGAAGGAACACTGCTGAACTCATTTTATGAAGCCAGCATCACATTCATCCCAAAACCAGACAAGGACACATCAAAAGATGGTAGCTACAGGCCAATCTCTTAATGAACATAGATGTAAAGCTCCTCAATAAAATAACGGCAAACTGAATTCAACAACATAACAAAAAGATCATTCACCATGACAAAGTTACCTTCACCCCAGTGATGGAGGGATGGTTCAACATACACAAATCAATAAATGTAATATAGCACATTAATAGACACAAAGACAAAAACCACTTGATCATCTCAATAGATGCAGAAAAAAAGCCTTTGATCAAACTCAATACTACTGCATGATAAGAGCTCTGACGAAACTAGGAATAGGAGGAATGTACCTCAACACAATAAAGGCTATATATGACAAACCTATAGCCAACATCATATTTAATGGGGAAAAACCAAAACCATTTCCCCTAAGTCCAAGAACAAGACAAGAATGCCCACTGTCCCCACTCCTATTAAACATAGTTTTTGAATTCCTAGCCAGAAAATAAGCAGGAAGAAGAAATGAAAGGAATATAAATAGATAAAGAAGTACTCAAATTATCCCTATTCACAGAAGACATGATCTTTTACCTAAAAGACCCAAAAAAACTCCTAGACACCATAAACAGCTTCAGCAAAGTAGCCGTAAGCAAAATCAACTTACAAAAATCAGTAGCCTTTCTATATACCAACAATGAACAGATTGAGAAAGAATATAGTAAAACAATACCTTTTGCAATAGCCTCAAAAAAATCAAACACATAGTAATAAACTTAACAAAGGATGTGATAGACCTCTACAAGGAAAACTACAAACCATTGAAGAAAGAAATCAAAGATATTCCATGCTCATGGATAAACAGAATCAACATAGTAAAAATGGCTATTCTACCAAAAGCAATCTACATGTTCAACACAATTCCCATCAAAATCCCAATGACATTCATCACACAGATTGAAAAATCCAATGTTCATTTGGAAACATAAAAGACTGTGAATAGCCAAGGCAATACTGAGCAAAGAGAGCAACACTGGAGGCATCACAATTCCCGACTTCAATCTATACTATAGAGCCACAGCAATAAAAACAGCATGTTACTTGTAGACACAAAAACAGACATGAAGACCAGTGGAACAGAATAGAGGACCTGGATACGAATCCACACAGCTATGCCCACCTAATTTGACAAAGGCATCAAAAACATAGACTGGAGAAAAGATAGCCTCTTCAACAAATGTTGCTGGGAAAACTGGATATTGGACCTGAAACCTTGAAGCTAGTGCAGGAAAGAGCAGGAAATACACTGGAAGTAATAGACATAGGCAAGAAGTTCCTCAATAGAACTCAAGCAGCAACTAAAAGAAAAGACTGAAAAATGGGACTACATGAAATTAAAAAGCTTCTGCACAACAAAAGAAATTGTCTCTAAATTGAAGTGGCCACCCACAGAATGGAAGAAAATCTTTGCTAATTATATATCAGACAAGGGACTGATAAACAGAATATACAGAGAGCTCAAAAAACTAGACTCCCAAAAAGTCAATGACCTAATAAAGAAATGGCAAACTGAACTGAACTGAAGTGAACTTTTTCAAAGGAAGAAGTCCAAATGGCTAAAAAACAAATGAAAAAAGGCTCACCATCTCTGGCTATAAAGGAAATGCAAATCAAAACCACAATAAGATCCCACCTCACTCCTGTTAGTATAGCTACCATCAAGTATACCACCAACAATAAATGCTGGCAAGATGCAGGGAAAAAGGAACTCTCATACACTGCTGGTGGGAATGTAAGCTAGTAAAACCACTGCAGAAAACAAAATGGAGGCTTCTTAAAAAACTAAAAATAGATCTGCCATACGATCCAGCAATACCTCTCCTAGGGATATACCCAAAGGAATGTGACTCAGGTTACTCCAGAGGCACCTGCACACCCATGTTTATTGCAGCACTATTCACAATAGCTAAGCTATGGAAACAACCAAGATGTTTCACTACTGACAAATGGATTAAGAAAATTTGGTATTTATACGCAATGGAATTTTACTCAGCCATGAAAAAGAATGAAATTTTGTCATTCACAGGTAAATGGATGGAACTGAAGATCATCTTAAGTGAAGTTAGTCAGGCTCAGAAGGCCAAAAACTACATGTTCTCCCTCATATGTGTATCATAAACCTAAAACAAATCCAGCAATATTACAGGACATGGGTCACACTAAGGAGAGGCCATGCATGGGAAGGACAGGGCAAGGGAAGGAAACCACAAACTCGAATGTGGTTGATGTGCTCACTGTACAGGAATAATATAGAAATCTTAAACTGGCCAGGGCCACCATGGTAGGGGATTAGGGAAGAGTGAAGGAGACTGGTAGAGATGAACCAATTGGGGTTGTAATACACACATGCATGGAAACAACACAAGATATTTCCCTGTGTGGCTATCTTTATCTTAAACTAGCAAAAATGCCATGTTTCTCAAATTATGTTTTATGTTTTGTCTTCTACAAAATTACAGAACAGGAAGGCAGAACAGGTTCTGCCTGGGGTTGGGGGATGTTGCTCAGTGGGAGGGGAAGCTAGTAGGGAAAGGGGTAGGAGGATAAACATGGTATAAATAATGTATACACATGTATGCAAATGCAAAAAATGGTAACTGTTGAAACTGTTCTAAGAATTAGAGCAGGGGGAGTAAATGGGAGCAGTGGAGGAAGTGAATTCAAATATGATATATTTGATACATTGTAAGAACCTTCATAAATGCTACAATGTATTCCCACCCAGCACAACAATAATGATCAAAAAAGAAATGCACACTGTCCACCACAAATATATACAATTACTCAGTGTCAATTAAAAAACATATATGTATGTGTGTGTGTGTGTATATATATATATATAACAGCATTAAAATACAGATTCTTCTCAAGCACACATAGCTCAATTTACAGGATAGATTACATGGTAGACCAAGAAATAAGACTTAAAATTTTTAAGAAGATTGAAAACCAATCTTCTTAAATACCAATATTTTTTCTTTCCACAATGGCCTGAAACTAGGAATCAATACTAGGATAAATATTGGAAAAATCACAAATCCATGAAAATTATATTCCGGAACAAGCAAGGGGTCAATAAAGGCATTAAAATTAAAAACATTTAAATATCTTGAAATACACAAAATGGACAGACCACATACCAAGCTTATGATTTGCAGCAAAGGCAGTTCTAAAAGAGAAATGTATAGCAAAAAAAAAAAAGCACATCAGGAAAGAAGATTCTAAAGAAACAGGAAAATAATATTACACATCAAAGATTTACACAATCATGTGAGACCAAAGTTAGAAGGAAGGAAATAATAAAGACCAGGGCAAAAATAAATGAAATAGAGACTAGCAAAAGTAGAAAAGGTCAATGAAGATGGGGGGGGTTGAAAAGAGAAATAAAATTGGCAAATCTTTATAGAGACTCACTAAGTAAAAATAGAATCTCAAATATTTAAAATCTGAAATAAAAAAGGACACGTAATAACTAATACCACAGAGATAGAAAGGGTCACAAATGAGTAGTACAAACATTTATACACTAAGAATCTTAACTAGATAATCCAGAAGGGATACATTTCTAGACATATACAATCTATTAAGAGTGAAGCATGAAGACATTTTTTAAAAATCTGAGAAGCCCAGAAGATTGAATCAATAAATATATTCTCCCACCAAAGAAAAGCCTAGGACATGTTGGCTTCTCTGTTGAATTCTACCAGACACTGAAAGAAGAACTATACCAATCCGTCACAAACCCTTCCACAAAACTGAAGACGGATACTTCTGAACTTCTTTTGCAAGGCCAGAATTACCCTGAAGGCAAAAGCAGATAAAGATACCACAAGAAGGAAAGGCCAATATCTCTGATGAACCTTGATACAAAACTTTTCAACTAAATACTAGGAAAACAAATAGAGCATCATGTTGTAAGGATCACTCACCATGACCAAATGAAACTTATCCCCAGGAAACACATATGGTCCACTGCATGCAAATCCCTCTACATGTTACACCCCAGTTAACAGAAAATACCAAAACCATATAATCCTCTCAATCAACTGAGAAAATTCATTGAACAAAATTGAATGTCCTTTCATTTCAACAAATGAGGTATAGAATGAAGTGCCTCAACATGCAAAAGCCATTTATCAGCCAGCCGTGGTGGTGCAGGCCTAGAATCCCAGCTCTCGAAGGCAAAGGCAGAAGGGTCATGAGTTCAAGGCCAGCCCAGAACACATAGCAAAAACATTACATAAAAACAATACACACGAAAGATAAAACAAGGACGATTCTTAACAGTTCTTTATGACAGACCTGCAGTTGATATTTAATGATGAAAAACTGAAAACTTGTCCTAAGAACAGGAACAAAATAAGAGTGCTAATTCATCACTTCTATTCACCATAGCACTGGAATAACCAGCTAGGTCAATTCAGCATGGGAAAGAAATGAAAGTTATTCAATTAGGCAAGGAAAATCAAATTCTCCCTGTTTGAGGATGACATAATCATAAATACAGAAATCCTAAAGACCCCATTAATCAGAGCTAATAAATTCAGCAAAGTTATAGAGAAAAATATCAATTCATAAAAAGCAGTAGCATGTCTACACATTAACACAGAACTATCTGATAAAGAAGTGAGGAACAATCCCATTTACCATACTTTTAATAAAAATAAATGAATGGCTTTTATCAAAAAGATGAAAGATGACAAGTATTAAGATGATGTGCAGAAAAGGAAACCTTGCACAGTTGGTGCTGGGAATGTAAATCAGCATAGCTATTATAGAAAATACTACAGAGGGCCAAAAAATTTTAAAACATTTTCTATATAATCCAGCAATTCTGTTGCTGACTATATATCTAAAAGAAATGCAATTAGTATGTCAGAGAGACATCTGTACTTCCATGTTCAATGTAGCGTTACTCACAATGCAGAAGATATGGAGTCAACCTAAGTGTCCATCATGGAATGGTGGATAAAGAAAATGTGATGTATATCCACAATGGAATACTATTCAGCCTTGAAAAAGAAAGAAATCCTGTTATCTGCGACAATCTGGATATACCTGGAGGACATTATGTTGTGTGAAATAAGAGAGGTATAGAAAAATAAATGTCACATGATCCAACTTACACATGGAATCTTACAGAGTTGAACTCAGAGAAGCAAAGGATGAAATACTGATTATTAAGGCCTGGGAGATGGGACTGGAAAGATACCGATCAAAGCATACCAAATTTCTATCAGATAGGAGGATTAAGTTCAAATGATCTATTGTACAATATGATGACTAAGTTACTAATGCATTAAATTCTTGAAAATTGCTAGAGGTATAGATTTTAAATGTTGCCACCACAAAAATTGAGTATTTCAAATAATGGCATATTAATTAACTTGATTTAGACATTCCACAAATGTATAAATGTTTAAAAATAGCATGTTGCACATAATAAATATATACAATTTTTGTCAGTTACTATAAATAAAACTAAATAATAGCTTTTTATGTGTCTGTATATATATATGCATATAGCATGTATACACACATGTGGATATGTAATATTTTATGTGTAAGTGAAATGAATAACAGCAATGATACATGGAATGAGGGGAAGGAATTAACATTATTTTGTTATTATAAGGTGCTTTTGCTCTCCTTGTACCATGTTATTTTTTTTTTCATTTTTCTTTTATTATTCATATGTGCATACAAGGCTTGGTTCATTTCTCCCCCCTGCCCCCACCCCCTCCCTTACCACCCACTCCGCCCCCTCCCTCTCCCCGCCCCCCGTACCATGTTATTTAAAATGGACTTAGTTACAAACGTATATTGCAAATTTTAGAGCAACTACTAATAAAGGTTTTAAAAGCATAACATACTGAGAAAATGGAATCATAAAATGCTTAATAAACACCAGAAAATGCTTAATTAACACCAGAAAAAGAATAAAAGACAATATAGGAACAATATGAAAGACAACATGAAATAGTAATAAGCATACCAATAATCAATTTGAATAGCAAGTCTAAAGCTACCAATTAAGAAGCATCAAAAACAATATCTAACTATATGTTGTCTACAAGTTAGCTACATTAAACACAAAACACATATAGATTAGAAGTAAATGGAGAAAGACATACTATGTTAAAAATAATTATAAGGAATCAGAAACACTATATTAATTGTAGACACAGCCAACTTCAAAATGTAGATAATTTTAGGTATAAGATGGATCACATATATAATCATAAGAAGATCAGTTCTCCAGGAAGACATAACAATCCTTGAAGTTTCTGTGTCTAGTAAGGGAGTGTCAAAACACATGAGGCAATAGCTGATACTATTTTGAAGAAATAAATGAGTTCGCTGTTGTAGATGTAGTATTCAAATACCATCTATCAGAAATGAATAAATCCACCGTGCAAAAAGTCAGTAAGAATATAGTTAAATTCAACAAATTCTCCAATCAACTAGATGTGACAGGCATCTGTAAACTGTGCCACTTTACAACAGAAGAACACACATTCTTTTGAAGTTCACAGGGATCCTTCACCAACATAGACCATATTCTGGGCCATAGAATGAAACTTTTTAAAGAATAGAAATTATGTTAGCTCTCAGACCACAATGAAACCAAACATGAAATAAGTAACAGAAAAATCCATGGAAATTCCCAAATGCTTGGAGAATAAGCAATATAACACTAAAGGACACATGAATCAAGGAAGAAATTTCAAGGAAAGTTTTTAAAAATATTTTGAACTAAGTGTTAATGAAAATATAACTTATCAAAAATTATATGATGTATAAAATGCCAGGTTTACATGGAAATTTACAGTACTTAATGTTTAATTACAAAAGAACATAGATCTAAAATTATTCATCTAAGCTTCCACCTTAAGAAATTAGACCACCCTAAGACTCCACCTCACCCGTTAGAATAGCCATCATTAGCAACACCACTAACAACAGGTGTTGGCGAGGATGAGGGGAAAAAGGAACCCTCTTACACTGCTGGTTGGAATGTAAACTAGTACAACCACTCTGGAAAAAAATTTGGAGGCTTCTTAAAAATCTGAACATTGATCTACCATTTGATCCAGCAATACCACTCTTGGGGATATACCCAAAAGAATGTGACACAGGTTACTCCAGAGGCACCTGCATACCCATGTTTATTGCAGCACTATTCACAATAGCCAAGTTATGGAAACAGCCAAGATGTCCCACTACTGACGAATGAATTAAGAAAATGTGGTATCTATACACAATGGAATTTTATGCAGCCATGAAGAAGAATGAAATCTTATCATTCGCTGGTAAGTGGATGGAATTGGAGAACATCATTCTGAGTGAGGTTAGCCTGGCCCAAAAGACCAAAAATCGTATGTTCTCCCTCATATGTGGACATTAGATCAAGGGCAAACACAACAAGGGGATTGGACTTTGATCACATGATAAAGCAAGAGCACACAAGGGAGGTCTGAGGATAGGTAAGACATCCAAAAAACTAGATAGCATTTGTTGCACTCAACACAGAGATACTAAAGCAGATACCTTAAAAGCAACTGAGGCCAATAGGAGAAGGGGACCAGGAACTAGAGAAAAGGTTGGGTCAAAAAGAATTAACCTAGGAGAATTCCAAGATGGCGGCTAGAGGTAGGAAGCAGAAAGCGAGCCTCATATAGTGAAATCTTGGAGAGACGCTGGAGACACACTTAGCAGGCATAATCACCGAGAAAAGGCATAACTTTGACTCCTCCACATCTCCGGCTGGCGCAGAGAATCTCCACTTCACGTTAAACGGAGAACCGAGGAGGCCCCCGGGGCCGCCAGTGGCCGGCGCCCATACGGCTTGGGAAGACGCGGACCAGGTGAGCTTCGCGGTACCGCGGTAGCCCCACAGACAAGCCTGGCCAGAGCAGCATAGCCCCCTGGACAGACTGACCTCCACCCGGGAAAAAAAGAGAAACTGAGTACTAAGCAATAAGAACAGTTAAGACACGCTGGAAAGAGGGTGGGGCGCCCTGAGCGCTGAAGATTGGGGGAAGGGACTCCTTCCCGGGACTGTAAATAAACGAGCCGGGCAGGCCGGAGAGGCTCTGGCGGGAGCGGGGCGCGCCCAGCAACCAGGAGCGGGGACGCTTGTGAGAGGAGGGAAGACCCACTTCCCACGTGAACTGTAAATAAACACGCAGGCCTGACAACGCGGGGCAGTGGCACCTTTCCCAGTGCTTAGAAAGGGGAAAGCCTGTAGCTTTGCACAGGAGAACTCTGAGCAAACAAAGCCTGTGGGACCAGGTGAGTGCTAGCTCACCCCAGAGATCTGCATAAATAACGCCGCCAGCTACAGGCTGAGAGCAGCAGGCAGGCAAGCCACAGTTGCAGATACCACTCTCAGAACTGCCTCCAGACGCTTTTTTTTTCTTTTTCTCCCTACCTTTGATGAGAGAACAACCGAATTACACCTGCAAGCCGAAAAGCTTACTGAAACTGTATTGCATTTGAACTGGGGACACTTGGTGGGGCTTTTTTTTTTTTTTTTTTTTCTTCTTCTGTGTGTGTGTGAGTGTAGTTTTGTTCTACTTTATGCATCCCCTTTGATGAGACAACTACAGAACAACATCTGAGGCACCAACTCCAGGACTGGAGATTGAGACGGACATCCAAATTATTAAGACTGAAATTGCATTGCATATAAACTTGGAAGTTTTTTGGTTTTTTTTTTTTTAATTTTCTATTTTCCATTTTATTTTAATTCATTTTTATAAATAGATATTACTTTCATATACTTATTTTTTATTTTTTTTATCTTTGATTTTCAATCCTCTCTCTGTCTCTCTATTGTCTGTTCAGCTTACTGTCGATTAGTACACTAACACTCCCTATTTATACCTTTGAAACTCTCTTGTCTGATACCTTGTTCTGCTTTCTCCCTCTTGTCTGTATATTTGTTTTCCCCTTTTCTTTAACTTCTTGCTTTCCATCTCAGCTCACTCTTCCATTCTCAATATTACCATTGTTATTATTACAAGCTAGAAAATACTTAATTACACACAGTACAGGGACAGTAACAACACCAAGGACAATGACAGGAAGACAGAAAAAACAAGGAAACCAGTTTCCCCACAGCAAAAAATTAGTACAGGAACCAGAGGGGAATGAAGAGAACAGAAACTCAGATCCAGACTCCAACAAAATGAAGATAAACTATGCCAAAGGACCCAATGAAGCCCACAAGAATAATTTAAAAGAAGACATACTACAAGTACTCAATGAGAATTTTATAGAGATGATACTGGATAGGGTCAACCAAAATGTACAGGAGACACTCAAGAAATTCCAAGACAATAAAAATAGAGAATTTGAAAAAGCAAAAGAAGAAATAAAGGAAACCATAGAAGCACTGTATAAACACCAAAGTGAAAGAGAGAACACAATGAATAAATGGATAAATGAACTCAGGACAAAAATAGACAACAATAAAGAAGAAAACAGCCAGGATATGGAAAACCTCAGAAAAAAGAACGAAACAGAACTGCAAAACAAAACGGAAGGCCAATCCAGCAGAATAGAACAAACAGAAGACAGAATCTCAGAACTTGAAGATGAAATGGTAATTAAAGGAAAAACTGAAGAACTATTAATTAAACAACTCAAGAGCTGTGAAAAGAAATGCAAGAACTCACTGACTCCATCAAAAGACCAAACTTGAGAATCATGGGCATTGAAGAAGGAGAAGAGGTGCAAGCAAAGGGAATGCGTAATATATTCAACAAAATAATAATGGAAAATTTCCCAAATCTAGAGAAAGAGATTCCCATACAAATGCAAGAGGCCTCCAGGACACCAAACAGACCAGATCAAAATAGAACTACTCCACGACATATCATCATTAAAACAACAAGTTCAGAAACTAAGGAAAGAATATTGAAGGCTGCAAGAGAGAAAAAACAAGTAACATACAAAGGTAAACCCATCAAAATCACAGCAGACTTCTCAACAGAAACATTAAAAGCAAGAAGAGCGTGGGGTGAGATCTTCCGGGCACTGAATGAAAATAACTTCAACCCCAGGATACTCTACCCAGCAAAGCTATCATTCAAAATAGATGGAGCAATAAAAGTCTTCCATGATAAGCAGAAACTAAAACAATATGTGACCACAAAGCCACCATTACAAAAGATTCTGCAAGGGATCCTGCACACAGAAAGTGACACCCAACTTAACCATGAAAAGGCAGGCAGCACCAAACCACAGGATAAGAAAAAGCAACACAGTAGAGAGTAACATCAAGTTAGGTACACACAATCAAACCTTCAAACAACTAAGATAACTAAATGGCAGGAATCACCACATATCTATCAGTACTAACACTTAATGTTAATGGACTTAATTCACCCATCAAAAGACACCGTTTGACAAAATGGATTAAAAAAGAAGATCCAACAATTTGTTGCTTACAGGAGACTCATCTCACCGACAGAAATAAGCATATGCTTAGGATGAAAGGCTGGAAGAAGATTTACCAAGCCAACGGCCCCCGAAAACAAGCAGGAGTAGCAATACTTATCTCTGACAAAGTAGACTTCAAACCTACATTGATCAAACGAGATAAAGAAGGACATTCCATACTAATAAAAGGGGAAATAGACCAAAAGGAAATAATAATCATCAATCTGTACGCACCCAATGTCAACGCACCCAATTTCATCAAACATACCCTGAAAGACCTAAAAGCATATATAAACGCCAACACAGTGGTTGTGGGAGACTTTAACACTCCATTATCATCAATAGATAGGTCATCCAAACAAAAACTCAATAAAGAAATCCAAGATCTAAAATATGCAATAGATCAAGTGGACCTAGTAGATGTCTACAGAACATTTCATCCAACCTCTACACAATATACATTCTTCTCAGCAGCCCATGGAACCTTCTCCAAAATAGATCATATCCTAGGGCACAAAGCAAGCCTCAGCAAATATAAGAAAATAGAAATAATACCATGCATACTATCTGACCACAATGCAGTAAAAGTAGAACTCAAAAACAAAAGTAAAGACAAAAAACATGCAAACAGCTGGAAACTAAATAACTCATTACTTAATGAAGAATGGATCATCGATGCAATAAAAGAGGAAATTAAAAAGTTCCTAGAAGTCAATGAAAATGAAAACACAACCTACCGGAACCTATGGGACACTGCTAAGGCAGTCTTGAGAGGAAAGTTTATAGCCATGAGTGCATATATTAAAAAGATTGAAAGATCCCAAATCAATGACCTAATGATACATCTCAAACTCCTAGAAAAACAAGAACAAGCAAATCCCAAAACAAATAGAAGGAGAGAAATAATAAAAATAAGAGCTGAAATCAACGAAATAGAAACCAAAAAAACCATACAAAGAATTAATGAAACAAAAAGTTGGTTCTTTGAAAAAATAAACAAGATCGATAGACCCCTGGCAAACCTGACTAAAATGAGGAGAGAAAAAACCCAAATTAGTAGAATCAGGAATGCAAAAGGGGAGATAAAAACAAACACCATGGAAGTCCAGGAAATCATCAGAGACTACTTTGAGAACCTATATTCAAATAAATTTGAAAATCTAAAAGAAATGGACAGATTTCTAGATACATATGATCATCCAAAACTGAACCAAGAGGAAATTAATCACCTGAATAGACCTATAACACAAAATGAAATTGAAGCAGCAATCAAGAGTCTCCCCAAAAAGAAAAGTCCAGGACCTGATGGATTCTCTGCTGAATTCTATCAGACCTTTAAAGAAGAACTGATACCAACCCTCCTTAAACTGTTCCACGAAATAGAAAGGGAAGGAAAACTGCCAAACACATTTTATGAAGCCAGTATTACACTTATCCCAAAACCAGGCAAAGACACCTCCAAAAAGGAGAACTATAGGCCAATCTCCTTAATGAACATTGATGCAAAAATCCTCAACAAAATAATGGCAAATCGAATTCAGCAACACATCAAAAAGATTATTCACCACGACCAGGTAGGCTTCATCCCAGGGATGCAGGGGTGGTTCAACATACGAAAATCAATAAACGTAATACCACATTAACAGAAGCAAAGACAAAACCCACTTAATCATCTCAATAGATGCAGAAAAAGCCTTTGATAAGATCCAACATCATTTCATGATAAAAGCTCTAAGAAAACTAGGAATAGAAGGAAAGTTCCTCAACATTATAAAAGCTATATATGACAAACCTACAGCCAGCATTATACTTAACGGAGAAAAATTAAAACCATTCCCTCTAAAATCAGGAACCAGACAAGGATGCCCACTATCTCCACTCCTATTCAACATAGTACTGGAATTCCTAGCCAGAGCAATTAGGCAAGAAGAAGGAATAAAAGGAATACAAATAGGTAAAGAAACTGTCAAAATATCCCTATTTGCAGACGACATGATCCTATACCTTAAAGACCCAAAAAACTCTACTCAGAAGCTTCTAGACATCATCAATAGCTATAGCAAGGTAGCAGGATATAAAATCAACATAGAA
This sequence comes from Castor canadensis, assembly GCF_047511655.1. Taxonomy (NCBI): domain Eukaryota; kingdom Metazoa; phylum Chordata; class Mammalia; order Rodentia; family Castoridae; genus Castor; species Castor canadensis. Next base: position 69,192,535 of record NC_133400.1, read on the forward strand.
AAATCATTAGCATTTCTATACACTAACAATGAGCAAACGGAAAAAGAATGTATGAAAACAATTCCATTTACAATAGCCTCAAAAAAAATCAAATACCTAGGTGTAAACCTAACAAAAGATGTGAAAGACCTCTACAAGGAAAACTATACACTTCTGAAGAAAGAGATTGAGGAAGAATATAGAAAGTGGAGAGATCTCCCATGCTCATGGATTGGTAGAATCAACATAGTAAAAATGTCGATACTCCCCAAAGTAATCTACATGTTTAATGCAATTCCCATCAAAATTCCAATGACATTCATTAAAGAGATTGAAAAATCTACTGTGAAATTTATATGGAAACACAAGAGGCCACGAATAGCCAAGGCAATACTCAGTCAAAAGAACAATGCAGGAGGTATCACAATACCTGACTTCAAACTATATTACAAAGCAATAACAATAAAAACAGCATGGTACTGGCACAAAAACAGACATGAAGACCAGTGGAACAGAATAGAGGATCCAGATATGAAGCCACACAACTATGAGCAACTTATCTTTGACAAAGGAGCTAAAAATATACGATGGAGAAATAGCAGCCTCTTCAACAAAAACTGCTGGGAAAACTGGTTAGCAGTCTGCAAAAAACTGAAACTAGATCCATGTATATCACCCTATACCAAGATTAACTCAAAATGGATCAAGGATCTTAATATCAGACCCCAAACACTTAAGTTGATACAAGAAAGAGTAGGAAATACTCTGGAGTTAGTAGGTATAGGTAAGAACTTTCTCAATGAAACCCCAGCAGCACAGCAACTAAGAGATAGCATAGATAAATGGGACCTCATAAAACTAAAAAGCTTCTGTTCATCAAAAGAAATGCTCTCTAAACTGAAGAGAACACCCACAGAGTGGGAGAAAATATTTGCCAATTATACATCAGACAAAGGACTGATAACCAGAATATACAGGGAACTTAAAAAACTAAATTCTCCCAAAACTAATGAACCAATAAAGAAATGGGCATGTGAACTAAACAGAACTTTCTCAAAAGAAGAAATTCAAATGGCCAGAAAACACATGAAAAAATGCTCACCATCTCTAGCAATAAAGGAAATGCAAATTAAAACCACACTAAGATTCCACCTCACCCCTGTTAGAATAGCCATCATCAGCAACACCACCAACAACAGGTGTTGGCGAGGATGCGGGGAAAAAGGAACCCTCTTACACTGTTGGTGGGAATGTAGACTAGTACAACCACTCTGGAAAAAAATTTGGAGGCTACTTAAAAAGCTGGACATCGATCTACCATTTGATCCAGCAATACCACTCTTGGGGATATACCCAAAAGACTGTTACTCCAGAGGCACCTGCACATCCACGTTTATTGCGGCACTATTCACAATAGCCAAGTTATGGAAACAGCCAAGATGCCCCACCACTGACGAATGGATTAAGAAAATGTGGTATCTATACACAATGGAATTTTATGCAGCCATGAAGAAGAACGAAATGTTATCATTCGCTGGTAAATGGATGGAATTGGAAAACATCATTCTGAGTGAGGTTAGCCTGGCTCAAAAGACCAAAAATCATATGTTCTCCCTCATATGTGGACATTAGATCAAGGGCAAACACAACAAGGGGATTGGACTATGAGCACATGATAAAAGCGAGAGCACACAAGGGAGGGGTGAGGACAGGTAAGACACCTAAAAAACTAGCTAGCATTCGTCGCCCTTAATGCAGAGAAACTAAAGCAGGTACCTTAAAGCAACTGAGGCCAATAGGAAAAGGGGACCAGGAACTAGAGAAAAGGTTAGATCAAAAAGAATTAACCTAGAAGGTAACACCCACGCACAGGAAATCAATGTGAGTCAATGCCCTGTATAGCTATCCTTATCTCAACCAGCAAAACCCCTTGTTCCTTCCTATTATTGCTTATACTCTCTCTACAACAAAATTAGAGATAAGGGCAAAATAGTTTCTGCTGGGTATTGAGGGGGGGAGCGGGAGGGGGTGGAGTGGGTGGTAAGGGAGGGGGTGGGGGCAGGGGGGAGAAATGAACCAAGCCTTGTATGCACATATGACTAATAAAAGAAAAATGAAAAAAAAAAAAAAGAAAGACAAATACCACATGTTCTCACACATATGAGAAAATGAGTAAGCCAATCGTGTAGAAGAATGGAATGGAACAGTAGTCACTAGATACTGGGAATGGAATTGGGAGAAGACATTAAGAAGTTCAGTAACTAGTCCACAGAGAAAAGGAATAACTTGGTTTTTCTTTATCAAAGTAGGATTAAGTACTGGGGAAAATAACCTATGGTAAATTTCAAGATGACTAGGAAAGAAGAGTATAAAATTTCCAGCACATAAAATGATTAATGATTTACTTGTTATACATCATAACATGTTGAATTACCATAATGCCCCCCCATAGATGTACAACTATTATGTTTCAATAAAAAATTTCAAATTAGCTTTAGATCAAACATAATCAGATGATAAATAAGTATTAATAATAAATTCTCCATATTTTTTCTAGTTTGATAAGGTAGATAGATAAAGAAAACAATGGTTGAAGAAACTCAAGGAAGTCAGGCACCAGTGGCTCACACTTATAATCCTAGCAAATTTATTATCAGGAAGATCACGGTTCTAGGCTAGCCCAGGCAAATAGCTCTCAAATCCTATCTCCAAAATAACCAGACCAAAATGAACTAGAAGTGTGACTCAAGCGGTAGAGCACCTGCTTTACAAGCACAAAGCCTTGAGTTCAAATTCCAGTCCCACCAAAATAAAAAAGAAACAGAAGAAGGGAAAAGACAACAAAAACAGGAAACTAGAAACAAGATGAAACTGAGTCTTCGCATCATTGACCTAGAAAAAATTGTGGACTAAAATAATTTGTTATGTACTGCGATGATAGCTTGGGTTTTATAAAGTTTGTTTATTTTTAAAAAAAAAAAAAAGAATTAACCTAGAAGGTAACACACACACACAGGAAATTAATGTGAGTCAACTTCCTGTACAGCTATCCTTAAATCAACTAGCAAAAACCCTTGGTCCTTCCTATTATTGCTTATACTCTCTCTTCAACAAAATTAGAGATAAGGGCAAAATAGTTTCTGCCGGGTATTGAGGGGGTAGGTGGGGAGAGGGAGGGAGCCGGGGGGGTGGTAATGGAGGGGGCTGTGGGAAGGGGGGGAGAAATGACCCAACATTGTATGCACATATGAATAAAAAAAAGAAATTAGAAAAAGAAGAGTATATAAAATCCAAAGTATGTAGAAGACACACAATAAAAACTAGAGTAGAAGGTCGGGTGCTGTAGCCAGGCCTGTGATCTTAGCTACTTTGGAGGCAGAGATCAGGAGAATCCCTGTTCGAGGTCAGCCCAGGTAAAAGGTTACCAAGACCCCATCTCAACTAATAAAATGCTGAGCATGGTGGTGTGCACCTGAAATCCCAGCTGAATGTGAACCTTAAGGATCACAGTCAGGGCAGGAACATAAACACTAGAACCTGTTCAAAAAACAAATAAAGCTAAAAGAGATGGGGTTGTGGCTCAAGTGATAAAGCACCACCTAGAAAGTGCAGGGCCCTGAGTGCAAATCCCAGTACCCCAAGAGAATTTAGAGTGTAAATCAGAGAAAATCAGTGAAACCAAAATATGGTTCTTTGAAAAGATCAAAAAATCAGTAAGCTTCTATCCAAGCTAAGTAAGAAAAAAAGGGGGAACACATATTGCTGATACAAGAAATGAAATAGGGAGCATGAGTAGAGATCCCAAAAACACAGAAAGGGTAACAAAGGAACTCTATGGCCAGCCCTATGCCCGGGAGCTTTACCGTCTAGATGAAGCACTGCAGTTACTTGAAAGACACAATCTGCTGAATCTTACACAGAAAAAAGTAAAACATCTGAGTAGACGCTTACCAAAAAAATTGAATCAGTAATTAATAAGTTTGCCATACAGAAGGCATCAGGCACAGATGATTCTACTATCAAACATCTAAGGAAAAAACATTGTCCCATTCTCTACACTCTCTGTCATAACATAGAAGCAGAGGGATTTTTCTAACTCATTCTGTATAGTAGACGTTACCCCAATACCAAATGCCTGAAAGGATATGGATCAACAGGAACTTTCATTCATAGATAGAGGAAATGCAAAATAATACAGCTACTTTGGAAGAAAATTTGGCAGTTTTTTTACAAAACTAATTATCCATTTACTACAAATGCGCACAGGAAAAAATGAGATGCATTTTCATTCATGATTGCAAAACTTGGAAGCAATCAAAGGAGCCCTTAATGAGCAGATAAATCAACTGTGGTACATCCAGACAATGGGATATTATTTAATGCTATAAAAATAAAATATTAGGAATGAAAAGTCATGGAGGGAACTTAAATACATATTACTAAGTGAAAGAATCCAATTGATTCTACATACTGTCCAATTCTGGAAACTCCAAAACTACAGAAAAGGTAAAAAGATTAGTTGTTACCAGGGATCAGGGGAAGGGATGGGATGAATGGGCCCAGCACAGAGGATTTTTAGAACAATGAAACTTCTCTGTATGGTACTATAATAGTGGACACATGTCATTATATATTTGTCTAAACCATAGCCTGCATAAAGCCAATAGTGCACTATAATGTAACTATGGACTACAGATGATACTAATGTGTCCATGTCAATCCATCACTTGTAATAAAGGCACTCCTCTGGAGTAGATATGACAATTGAGAAGGCTATGCATGTGGAGGCAGGTGGTGTGTAAGAGATCTCTGTGCCTTCTTCATACTTTTCTTATGAACCTAAAACTACTTTTTTTTAAAAAGCCCAAAAAACCTAGCATGTACACATATAAATTAAGTTCAATTGGACTCAAAATGAACTGGAGATTAATTTTAGTTGCGATAAATCTTCAAGATAAATAGGACTGAGAGTGAGAAATAATTGTTTATGGGGATAAATTATTATTACAGGGTGAGAGTTATATTTAAAAATTCTCAAAATAACTTCTTTTCAAAAGTGAAAGGAAAGGGGACAAAATTCAACAATAATATGATTTGTATTTTTCATTTTTATTTCTTTGGCTATACTTGGGTTTGAACTAAGGACCTGCACTTGTCTGGCAGGCACTGCACCACCTAAGCCATGAATGCACTATTTAAAAGTATACTCTAAAGCTGAGAGTGGTAGTAGGCCTGTAACCCCACCACTCGTGAGACTAGGCAGGAGGCTCTTGAGTTCAAGAGCAACCTGGGCTACATAGCCAGACCTTGTCCCCCAAAAAAGTAAGCAAAAAATTTTAAAAAACCAAGTAAATAAATGAAAGTATACTCATAGTTACATAATTTTTTCTCTATGGTGAGGTAAATTAAAACTAAACAATAGTTTTAAATTAGATACAAACACTTATCCAGTTGTTCTGATGGTCTAATCGCATTTTTTAAAATCTTTCTTCTTGTCTGGTGTATTTTCTTTGCCACTGACTACTAATATGTAAAAAGTCTCCTGGGACACTGCACAGAATCTCATTCTGGGTTCCCACCATGAATTCCCGCCATCCAGTGGGATACATCTACTGCAACCCACATGCCTCTCCCTGGCTGTGTACCATCACCATCACCTCGGGATACCCTGAGCTTAAGAAATGGATTTCCTTTCGAGACAGAAGAACAAAAGGTGTATTTCAAGGTACACGCTTGATGTCTTGGTATGATCTTGGGAAAAGGAAATGTGGGAATGACAGGGAAACTTTTCTCCAATGCAGCTTGGTTGACAAGCAAACTCAGTATAGAGAAAGGAAGAAAAAATAGGGTCAAGTAGAGGGGCTATGAAGTCCAACAACAGACGATGAAAATGATAGCGGCCCAGAAACCTTCAAACAAAAAACAACTAAAACTAACACCTGATCTGCTGGTGGCAGCTATTCCAAAACCATTTTAATAGCTTAACATTTTTATACACATCACAAGAAAACACTAGCCTTTAAACTCTTGCTTTGAGCAATTCTAATAATTCTATAATATGGAATGATACTAAGTAATCCTGTTTGGGTAGAAGACAAGAAGAACTACTTACACTTAGAACCTTAAGACAAGTGCATTTAAAAAGGTAGCACTTAAAAAACACAAAACTTTCAAGGCACTAATGATTTGCTTGATATTTCTCTCCCATCGTCATGGGCTATATCTTCTGCACAGTGTCAATGAAGACTGCAGATTAGAGTTGTCTAAACCAAAACAAACCTCTTTCCCCATCCCCTCTGCTTGCTTGTATGAACCACACCATTGTTGTCTTACTGAATAGCTTTAAAATCAATAGATAAGCTGCTTAGAAGCCAAAGATTTAAAAATGTATGAAGAAGAAAACGACTCCAAAAAAAATATGATTTTTATGACCTTTGAGAAATAGCTTTCGAGGAGCCAATTCTCCACAAAATTAAGTAGAGTCTGCACAAAAACACTGTGTCAGACTTTTGTGGACTGAAAATTCAATTTTTTTGTTGGTCATCAGAACTAAATATGCTGTTTTGTTTAATAAGAAGCTGAAAAGGTCAAGTTCAGTTCAAAAGAAATATTATGACCATTCATGCAACAGCGTTAGCTTTCACAATCAGGACAGAATCTAGTCTACTGCCATCGGTGAAGGGAGAGTTCAAAGGAATGCATGAACGCTTTATCCTAAGTGTCTCATTTAAACTAACATGTAAATAATAGCATACCATGAGCAACCAAGAAAAAGTAAATGTATTTTCTCTTTCTCTTAGAAGTGGATTTTGACCCAAAAAAACCCTCTACTTTGTACTGTTAAAAGGCTCTCAAAATTTTTCAGAGTTGAAAAAAGAATTCAAATAAAATTACATTTGTAAATGTTTATTAGTTATTCCCACATATAGAACATTATCTTTCCAGAAGCCTCATGTCCACAGGCTCCTTATACAAAGAAAGATCAACCAATAAATTTCTGATGATAATAAAAGGGAGTTGCGGTAATAGTTCACATGTTCACGAGGACAAAGTTTTAGTATTATAAGTTCTCACTGAAGTTGCCCAGTCTTCCATTCTATCCTTTTACCACAATTCAGCTGTTGTTGGACTTACACTTCACGTCTCCCTTACTGAGTTCTCATGATGAAAACCAAAAACATAAGAATAACAAGCATGGCTTTCTCCATGTGACTTGAATATTTTGTGAAATTATATCTGTATCTTTTGGGGATACAGAGATTGTGAGACATCTTCAGAAACAGAACTTCCAGGGTTTGTGACAGCACTACCAATTTGTTGATTTAACTTATATTTGTTTTATTGTAATATCCAAATGTTGACATAGTGTGTAAAATAACAATCTTTAATAGAGGAAGGACACTCTCTTGAGTGAATTTTATATAGATTTAGGTCTTTCTGTGATTTGAAATATGACTTTCATATTCTATTAGCCATTTCCAATGAAATTTTAGATAACTGTAGGCCATCAAGAGTGAAATTCCTGATCAGCTAATTAAAATACTAGTGACTTAGATTTGCTGAGAATTTGCCACATTCCAAGCATCATGCTGACACTTGAACATGTATGATCTCATCTAACTCCCAGTGATGGACCAGAATTTAACAATACATCACAATTACTAATTGCATTGGTAAATTAAGCCAACTATTTGTTTTCTGTTTCCCAACTTGATTTATATATTATATTAATTAATTATTTTAGTTTTATGACTGCAATGTACCAAAGTCTTCATTGCTGGTATTCTGGTATGAGAAACACCACATTTCTCTGTTTCTTTTTGATATAACTTTGCTTTAGCTTTTCCTTTGTTTGTTTATTATGACACATAGCTTATATTATATGACTAAGATAATTTTCATAGATTTTAATTTTAAGAAAGTTTTTCTCTCTTGAGAATACTATAGAAGAAACCATTTATTAGAAAGTATCTGATATTGTTTTGATAGCCAAATTCACAACCCACCTTAATTCCAGATTTCTATAAATACCTTTGTCCTTTCTCTAAATAATTCACATCAGTTTATAAAATCTTTTCTTTTTCAGTGCTGAGACTCAAATCCAAGGCCTTGGGCATGCCATGTAAGCACTCTACCATTGACATATATCAAAAGTGCATTTTTTGTAAAATCTTAAGTTGAGCTTCCCAGTTATATCTTCTTAATATAGGCCACCTCAAATTTCATGAGCAAGATTTTTTAAGGAGATTTATGAACAGCAAAGATATAAACCTATGAGAAGTGTACCAATATCAATTATCATGAAATAATTGAACCCATGTACTACAATAAAGTAGTGTGCCTATCAATAAATTTTAAAACCTAACCATATGCACATGATGTCTGTGTGGGGAGGAAGTCTACACATTCTTTTTTTTATTCATATGTGCATACAAGGCTTGGTTCATTTCTTCCCCCTGCCCCCGACCCCTCCCTTACCACCCACTCCACCCCCTTCCTCTCCCCCCCCAATACCCAGCAGAAATTATTTTGCCCTTATTTCTAATTTTGTTGTAGAGAGTGAGTATAAACCATAATAGAAAGGAACAAGGGTTTTTGCTGGTTGAGATAAGGATAGCTATACAGGGAGTTGACTCACATTAATTTCCTGTGCGTGTGTGTTACCTTCTAGGTTAATTCTTTTTGATCTAACCTTTTCTCTAGTTCCTGGTCCCCTTTTCCTATTGGCCTCAGTTGCTTTTAAGGTATCTGCTTTAGTTTCTCTGCGTTAAGGGCAACAAATGCTAACTAATTTTTTAGGTGTCTTGCCTATCCTGACCCCTCCCTTGTGTGGTAAAGCTTTTATCATGTGCTCAAAGTCCAATCCCCTAGTTGTGTTTGCCCTTAATCTAATGTCCACATATGAGGGAGAACATACGATTTTTGGTCTTTTGGGCCAGGCTAACCTCACTCAGAATGATGTTCTCCAGTTCCATCCATTTACCAGCGAATGATAACATTTCATTCTTCTTCATGGCTGCATAAAATTCCATTGTGTATAGATACCACATTTTCTTAATCCATTCGTCAGTGGTGGGGCATCTTGGCTGTTTCCATAACTTGGCTATTGTGAATAGTGCTGCAATAAACATGGGTATGCAGGTGCCTCTGGAGTAACCTGTGTCACAGTCTTTTGGGTATATCCTCAAGAGTGGTATTGCTGGATCAAAGGGTAGATCAATGTCTAGCTTTTTAAGTAGCCTCCAAATTTTTTTCCAGAGTGGTTATACTAGTTTACATTCCCACCAACAGTGTTGTTCGTGGTGTTGCTAATGATGGCTATTCTAACAGGGGTGAGGTGGAATCTTAGTGTGGTTTTAATTTGCATTTCCTTTATTGCTAGAGATAGTGAGCATTTTTTCATGTGTTTTTTGGCCATTTGAATTTCTTCTTTTGAGAAAGTTCTGTTTAGTTCACTAGCCCATTGCTTTATTGGTTCATTAGTTTTGGGAGAATTTAGTTTTTTAAGTTCCCTATATATTCCGGTTATCAGTCCTTTGTCTGATGTATAGCTGCAAATATTTTCTCCCACTCTGTGGGTATTCTCTTCAGTTTAGAGACCATTTCTTTTGATGAAGACAAGCTTTTTAGTTTTATGAGGTCCCATTTATCTATGCTATCTCTTAGTTGCTGTGCTGCTGGGATTTCGTTGAGAAAGTTCTTACCTATACCTACTAACTCCAGAGTATTTCCTACTCTTTCCTACATCAACTTTAGAGTTTGTGGTCTGATATTAAGATCCTTGATCCATTTTGAGTTAATCTTGGTATAGGGTGATATACATGGATCTAGTTTCAGTTTTTTGCAGACTGCTAACCAGTTTTCCTAGCAGTTTTTGTTGAAGAGGCTGCTATTTCTCCATCGTCTATTTTTAGCTCCATTGTCAAAGAGAAGTTGGTTATAGTTGTGTGGCTTCATATCTGGGTCCTCTATTCTGTTCCACTGGTCTTCATGTCTGTTTTTGTGCCAGTACCATGCTGTTTTTATTGTTATTGCTTTGTAATATAGTTTGAAGTCAGGTATTGTGATACCTCCTGCATTGTTCTTTTGACTGAGTATTGCCTTGGCTATTCGTGGCTTCCTTTGTTTCCATATAAATTTCACGGTAGATTTTTCGATCTCTTTAATGAATGTCATTGGAATTTTGATGGGAATTGCATTAAACATGTAGATTACTTTTGGGAGTATCGACATTTTTACTATGTTGATTCTACCAATCCATGAGCATGGGAGATATCTCCACTTTCTATAGTCTTCCTCAATCTCTTTCTTCAGAAGTGTATAGTTTTCCTTGTAGAGGTCTTTCACGTCTTTTGTTAGGTTTACACCTAGGTATTTGATTTTTTTTTTGAGGCTATTGTAAATGGAATTGTTTTCATATATTCTTTTTCAGTTTGCTCATTGTTAGTGTATAGAAATGCTAATGATTTTTCTATGTTGATTTTATATCCTGCTACCTTGCTATAGCTATTGATGATGTCTAGAAGCTTCTGAGTAGAGTTTTTTGGGTCTTTAAGGTATAGGATCATGTCGTCTGCAAATAGGGATATTTTGACAGTTTCTTTACCTATTTGTATTCCTTTTATTCCTTCTTCTTGCCTAATTGCTCTGGCTAGGAATTCCAGTACTATGTTGAATAGGAGTGGAGATAGTGGGCATCCTTGTCTAGTTCCTGATTTTAGAGGGAATGGTTTCAGTTTTTCTCCATTAAGTATAATGCTGGCTGTAGGTTTGTCATATATGGCTTTTATAATGTTGAGGTACTTTCCTTCTATTCCTAGTTTTCTTAGAGCTTTTATCATGAAATGGTGTTGGATCTTATCAAAGGCTTTTTCTGCATCTATTGAGATGATCAAGTGGTTTTTGTCTTTGCTTCTGTTAATGTGGTTTATTATGTTTATTGATTTTCATATGTTGAACCACCCCTGCATTCCTGGGATGAAGCCTACTTGGTAGTGGTGAATAATCTTTTTGATGTGTTGTTGAATTCGGTTTGCCATTATTTTGTTGAGGATTTTTGCGTCAATGCTCATTAAGGAGATTGGCCTATAGTTCTCCTTTTTGGAGGTGTCTTTGCCTGGTTTTGGGATAAGTGTAATACTGGCTTCATAAAATGTGTTTGGCAGTTTTCTTCCCTTTCTATTTCGTGGAACAGTTTAAGGAGGGTTGGTATCAGTTCTTCTTTAAAGGTCTCATAGAATTCAGCAGAGAATCCATCAGGTCCTGGACTTTTCATTTTGGGGAGACTCTTGATTGCTGCTTCAATTTCATTTTGTGTTATAGATCTATTCAGGTGATTAATTTCCTCTTGGTTCAGTTTTGGATGGTCATATGTATCTAGAAATCTGTCCATTTCTTTAAGATTTTCAAATTTATTTGAATATAGGTTCTCAAAGTAGTCTCTGATGATTTCCTGGACTTCCATGGTGTTTGTTGTTATCTCCCCTTTTGCATTCCTGATTCTACTAATTTGGGGTTTTTCTCTCCTCATTTTAGTCAGGTTTGCCAGGGGTCTATCGATCTTGTTTATTTTTTCAAAGAACCAACTTTTTGTTTCATTAATTCTTTGTATGGTTTTTTTTGGTTTCTATTTCGTTGATTTCAGCTCTTATTTTTATTATTTCTCTCCTTCTATTTGTTTTGGGATTTGCTTGTTCTTGTTTTTCTAGGAGTTTGAGATGTATCTTAGGTCATTGATTTGGGATCTTTCAGTCTTTTTAATATATGCACTCATGGCTATAAACTTTCCTCTCAGGACGGCCTTAGCAGTGTCCCATAGGTTCCGGTAGGTTGTGTTTTCATTTTCATTGACTTCCAGGAACCTTTTAATTTCCTCTTTTATTTCATCGATGATCCATTCTTCATTAAGTAATGAGTTATTTAGTTTCCAGATGTTTGCATATTTTTTGTCTTTACTTTTGTTGTTGAGTTCTACTTTTACTGCATTGTGATCAGATAGTATGCATGGTATAATTTCTATTTTCTTATATTTGCTGAGACTTGCTTTGTGCCCTAGGATATGATCTATTTTGGAGAAGGTTCCATGGGCTGCTGAGAAGAATGTATATTGTGTAGAAGTTGGATGAAATGTTCTGTAGACATCAACTAGGTCGATTTGATCTATTGCATATTTTAGATCTTGGATTTCTTTATTGATGATAATGGGGTGTTAAAGTCTCCCACAACCACTGTGCTGGTGTTTATATATGCTTTTAGGTCTTTCAGGGTATGTTTGATGAAATTGGGTGCATTGACATTGGGTGTATACAGGTTGATAATTACTATTACTTTTTGGTCTAGTTCCCCTTTTATTTAGTATGGAATGTCCTTCTTTATCTCATTTGATCAATGTAGGTTTGAAGTCTACTTTGTCAGAGATAAGTATTGCTACTCCTGCCTGTTTTTGGGGGCCATTGGCTTGGTAAATCTTCTTCCAGCCTTTCATCCTTAGCCTATGCTTATTTCTGTCAGTGAGATTGGTCTCCTGTAAGCAACAAATTGTTGGATCTTCATTTGTCATCCATTTTGTCAAACGGTGCCTTTTGATGGGTGAATTAAGTCCATTAACATTAAGCGTTCGTACTGATAGGTATGTGGTGATTCCTGTCATTTAGTTGTCTTAGTTGTTTGAAGGTTTGATTGTGTGTACCTAAGTTGAGGTTACTCTCTACTGTCTTGCTTTTTCTTTTCCTGTGGTTTAGTGCTGCCTGTCTTTTCATGGTTAAGTTGGGTTTCGCTTTCTGTGTGCAGAATCCCTTGAAGAGTCCTTTGTAGTGGTGGCTTTGTGGTCACAAATTGTTTTAGTTTCTGCTTATCATGGAAGACTTTTATTGCTCCATCTATTTTGAATGATAGTTTTCTGGGTAGAGTATCCTGGGGTTGAAGTTATTTTCATTCAGTGCCCAGAAGATCTCACCCCACGCTCTTCTTGCTTTTAATGTGTCTGTTCAGAAGTCTGCTGTGATTTTGATGGGTTTACCTTTGTATGTTACTTGTTTTTTTTCTCTCTTACAGCCTTCAATATTCTTTCCCTAGTTTCTGAACTTGTTGTTTTAATGATGATATGTCGTAGGGTAGTTCTGTTTTGATCTGGTCTGTTTGGTGTCCTGGAGGCCTCTTGCATCTGTATGGGAATAGCTTTCTCTAGATTTGGGAAATTTTCCGTTATTATTTTGTTGAATAGATCACGCATTCCCTTCGCTTGCACCTCTTCTCCTTCTTCGATGCCCATGATTCTCAAGTTTGGTCTTTTGATGGAGTCAGTAAGTTCTGCATTTCCTTTTCACAGGTCTTGAGTTGTTTAACTAATAGTTCTTTGGTTTTTCCTTTAATTACCATTTCATCTTCAAGTTCTGAGATTCTGTCTTCTGTTTGTTCTATTCTGCTGGATAGGCCTTCCATTTTGTTTTGCAGTTCTGTTTCATCTTTTTTCTGAGGTTTTCCATATCCTGGCTGGTTTCCTCTTTAATGTTGTCTATTTTTGTCCTGAGTTCATTTATCTGTTTATTCATCGTGTTCTCTCTTTCACTTTGGTGTTTATACAGTGCTTCTATGGTTTCCTTTATTTCTTCTTTTGCTTTTACAAATTCTCTATTTTTGTTGTCTTGGAATTTCTTCAGTGTCTCCTGTACATTTTGACCCTATCTAGTGCCATCTCTATAAAATTCTCATTGAGTATCTGTAGTATGTCTTCTTTTAAATTATCCTTGTGGGCTTCATTGGGTCCTTTGGCATAGTTTATCTTCATTTTTTTGGAGTCTGGATCTGAGTACCTGTTTTCTTCATTCCCCTCTCATTCCTGTACTAATTTGTTGCTGTGGGGAAGCTGGTTTCCCTGTTTTTCTGTCTTCCTGTCATTGTCTTTGGTGTTGTTACTGTCCCTGTACTGTGTGCAATTAAGAATTTTCTATCTTGTAATAATAACAATGGTAATATTTAGAATGGAAGGGTGAGCTGAGATGGAAAGCAAGAAGTTAAAGAAATGGGAAAAACAAATACACAGACTGGAAGGAGAAAACAGAACAAAGTATCAGACAAGAAGGTTTCAAAGGTATAAACAGGGAGTGTTAGTGTACTAATCGACAGTAAGCTGAAAAGGCATCAGAGAGACGGAGAGAGGATTGAAAATCAAAAATAAAAAAATAAAGATAAGAATAAAAATAAAAAATAAGTAAATGAAAGAAAAATCTATTTATAAAAATGTATTAAAATAAAATGAAAAAATAAAAAATTTTAAAAAACCAAAAAACCAAAAAACCTCCAAGTTCAAATGCAATGAAATTTCAGTCTTAATAATTTGGGTGTCCATCTCATTCTCCAATCCTGGAGATGGTGCCTCAGATATTGTTCTGTAGTTGTCTCTTCAAAGGGGACGCATAAAGTAGAACAAAACTACACACACACGCACAAAAAAAACCCCACCAAGTGTCCCAAGTTCAAATGCAATACAGTTTCAGTAAGTTTTTTGGCTTGCAGGTGTAATTCGGTTGTTCTCTCATCAAAGGTAGGGAGACAAAGAAAAAAAAAGAGACTGGAGACAGTTCTGAGAATGGTATCTGCAACTGTGGCTTGCCTGCCTGCTGCTGTCAGCCTGCTGTTGCTGGAGGCGTTATTTATGCAGAACTCTGGGGTGAGCTTAGCACTCACCTGGCCCCACAGGCTTTCTTTGCTCAGATTTCTCCTGTGCATGAGCCTCTGCTACAAGCTTTCCCGTTTCCAAGCACTGGGAAAGGTGACACTGCACCCATGTTCTCAGGCCTGTGTGTTTATTTACAGTTCATGTGGGAGGTGGGTCTTCCCCCCTGTCCTGTGCAGTTCTCCTCCCACCTCTGCTTTCACAAGCTTTCCTGCTCCTGATTACTGGGCAGTGCTGCTGCTCCTGTCAGCCGCCATGTTTGTTTACAGCTCACGTGGGAAGTGGGTCTTCCCTCCTCTCCTGTGGAGTTTTCCTCCCTCCGCCACTCTCACAGGCTTTCCTGCTCCTGGTTGCTGGGCGCGCGCCCCTGCTCCCACCAGAGGCTCTCCGGCCAGACCGGCTTGTTTGTTTACAGTCCCAGGAAGGATTCCCTTCCCCCAATCTTCAGCGCTCAGGGCGCCCCACCCTCTTTCCAGCATGTCTTAACTGTTCTTATTGCTTATTAGTCAGTTTCTCTTTTTTCCCCGGGTGGAGGTCAGTCTGTCCAGGGGGCTATGCTGCTCTGGCCCAGGCTTGTCTGTGGGAGTACCGCATACCGCGAAGCTCACCTGGTCTGCGTCTTCCCAAGCCATCTGGGTGCCAGCGACTGGCAGCCCGGGGGCCCTCCTGGTTTCTCCATTTAACGTGAAGTGGAGATTCTCTGCACCGGTTGGAGGTGTGGAGGGGTCAAAGTTATGCCTCTTCTCAGTGATTATGCCTGCAAAGTGTGTCTCTATACATTCTTGACTAGAACATATTTTTATGCAAATTCCTCTTATAGTAAGTCTACAATATCTAAATTGTGGATGATCTTACCTTTGACACAGCAATTATTTTCTATTGCAACACTATGTGAAACAGAAAATACATATTTGTAGGCAGGGTGCTTCATGAAGTATTATTTTATGCATTTTTTTCTGTGTTTCCTGTTCATTCTCCCCTCTTCCTACTTGAAGTAGGCTTTACAATTCCTTGCATGAAAGATGGGGCAGAGAGGAAAACTGGAAGAAGCCTTCAAAACACAAAGATTCTTCAAGCCCTTGCAAGGTATTCAAAGGAAGACACTGAAAGTCTTGAACATCCTCTGTTCTAGTAGATGAAGACAGAATCTTGTCTCTGCCTGCAAGTGATGTACCCTGCTCTTATTTGTGTGTGAGAGTATGAATGAGAGTGTGTGTCTGTGTGGTCAGTGTTGGGTGTGTGGTTTCCTCTGGCCTGATGACTTTTTTGTCCCTGCTGTGTGGTAGCCTAGAGGGGATTTCTTTTTATTTTATTTTACCATTTTTACATTTAATCACATGTGTGTACATTGCAGTCATAACACTAATTCCTTCCCTCAAAGCCCTCAAAAAATTTTGGGCTATACTGTGGTTTGAACTCAGGGCCTTGCCTTTTCTAGGTAGGTTCTCTACCACTTGAGAGGGCTTTACATTTCTTAGGATGACAAGCAAAATCTGTAAAGATGAAATTCTTAAAACAGGGTAGGTAACTTTCATGTCGATCTAAAGGGTGGAAGGACCTAACAAAGAATCTCAAAAATATATGAATATGAATCTGATAGAACTAAAGAAGGGAAAGAGATCCTAGATCTTTGTTGGAAATTTCAACAAGGCTCCCAGTCACTGACAGATCAATCAGGCAGACAGTCAGTAAGGAGAGAGAGAACTGGAACAATACTGGGCATCATTGTGATGGAAAATCCAAGCACCACACACAGTCTTTTCCTGAGCACTTAGAACATTTACCAAGAGAGACCATATTCTAGGCCATAAACTGAGCTTAGTTTCATTTAAAGGGATTAAACTGTACAAAATTTGTACTCTTTCTAGTTGCAAAGCCTCTCCAATTTGGCTTCAAGTACAAAGAGCTAGTAAGGTACAGCCAAAATCAAACAGAAATATACAGATGAATTAGAATTATTATAATTAGTACATCACAAGGAAATGTAGTTATTTGTGATATACAACATTTTACCATAATAACTAAGATTACGATTGATATTATTATAACAAGACATCTCAGATTTTATGAACCTTACATAAGTTTGGAGCATATGAAAACATATTTGTACAAATATAACTAAAGAAGATAAAAACATCCCTTTTATTTGACAATGTTTCCTGTATAATTTTAATGTATCAAGTAACTCCAGTTATGTTAATATGGTTTATTATCAAGTGAGAGATAATACCACTCTTTTATTACATTTAGGACTTCAAGGGAATGATTATAAATTCCCAAGATCAATTGTAAGCAAAAAACATAATTTAGAATTTTTTAAATGGTGAAGTCTATATTTTATTTTAAGAAAGGCTTAAAACACTTGTGCAAGGACCTTAATATCAGACCTGAAACTCTGAAGTTAGTACAGGAAGGAGCAGGAAACACTCTGGAAGTAATAGGTATAGGCAAGGACCTCCTCAACAGAACCCCAGCAGCTCAGCAACTAAGAGAAAAAAACAGACAACTAAGAGAAAAAAACAGACAAATGGGACTTCATAAAATTAAAAAGCTTCTGCACAACAAAAGAAATGGTCTCTAAACTGAAGAGATCACCCCCAGAGTGGGAGAAAATATTTTCCAGCTATATATCAGACAAGGGACTGATAACCAGAATATACAGGGAACTTAAGAAACTAAACTCTCCTAAAATCAATGACCAATAAAGAAATGGGCAACTGAACTAAACAGAACTTTCTCAAAAGAAGAAATTCAAACGGCCAAAAATCACATGAAAAAATGCTCACCATCTCTAGCCATAAAGGAAATGCAAATCAAAACCACACTAAGATTCCACCTCACCCCTGTTAGAATAGCCATCATCAAAAACACCACCAACAACATGTATTAGTGAGGATGTGGGGAAAAAGGAACCCTCGTACACTGCTGGTGGGAATATGAGCTGGTGCAACCACTCTGGAAAAAAAATTTGAAAGCTTCTTAAAAATCTAAACATAGACCTGCCATATGATCCAGCACTACTACTTTGGGATATACCCAAAGGAATGCAACACAGGTTACTACAGAGGCACCTGCACACCCATATTTACTTCAGCACTATTCACTATAGCCAAGTTATGAAAACAACCAAGATGCCCCACTACTGATGAATGGATCAAGAAAATAAAGTATTTACACACAATGTAGTTTTACTCAGACAAGAAGAAGAATGAAATCTTATCATGTACAAGTAAATGGATGGAACTAAAGAACATCATTCTGAGTGAGGTTAGCCAGGCTCAGAAAACCAAAAATCGTATGTTCTCCCTCATATGCAGACTTTAGATCTAGGGCAAATACAGCAATGTTGTTGGACTTGGGTCACATGATAAGGAGAGAGCACACATGAGAGCAAAAGGAATTCGTAATATATTCAACAAAATAATAACAGAAAATTTCCCAAATCTAGAGAAAACTATGCCCATTCAGGTAAAGGAAGCCTCCAGAACACTGAACAGACCTGACAAAAATACAACTACCCCATGACATATTATCATTAAAACAACAAGCACAGAGAATAGAGGAAGAATATTGACAGCTGTAAGAGAGAAAAAAAAATTAACATACAAAAGTAAAAACCATCAAAATCACAGCAGATTTCTCAACAGAAACCTTAAAAGCAAGAAGAACATGGAATGAGGTCTTTCAGGCACTGAATGGAAATAACTTCAATCATAGGATACTCTACACAGCAAAACTATCATTCAAAATAGATGGAGTTATAAAAGTCTTCCATGATAAGCAAAAACTAAAACAATATATGACCACCAAGCCACCACTACAAAAGATTCTCCAAGGAATTCTGCACACAGAAAGTGAAACAAACAAAACCATGAAAGGGCAGGCAATACCAAACCAAGGAGAAGAAAAGGCAAGAAAGTAGAGAGTAACGTTGTTCAGCTGCACACAATCAATCCCTTAAAAAACAGAGACAACTAAATGACAGGGATCACCACATACCTACCATTACTAATACTGAACATTAATGGACTTAATTTCCCAATCAAAAGACACGGATTGGCAAACCGTACTAAAAAGGAAGATCCAACAATCTGCTGCCTACAGGAGACCAACCTCATATACAGAAATAAGCACTAGCTGAGAGTAAAAGGCTGGAAGAAGATTTACCAAGCCGAAAACAGGCAGGGGTAGTAATAGTTACCTCAGACAAACTAGACTTCAAACTTACATTGATCAAAGGAGATAAAGACAGACACTCCATACTAATAAAAGGGTAAATAGACCAAAAGGAAATAACAATTATCAACCTATATGCACCTAATGTCAGTGCACCCAATTTCACTCTGAAGGACCTAAAAACATATATAAACTCAAACATAGTGGTAGTGGGAGAACTTAATACACCCCTATCACCAATAGATAGGTCATCCAAACAAAAAATCAATAAATCCTAGAACTAAATCACACCATAGATCAAATGGACCAAACTGATGTCTACAGAATATTTGATACAACTTCTGCACAATATACATTCTTCCTATGGAACTTTTTCCAAAATTGATCATATCTTACGGCCAAAATCAAGCCTCAGCAAATATAAGAAAATAGATTTAATCCCATGCATTCTATCTGACCACAATGCATTAAGACTAGAAATCAACAACAGAAACAGCAGTAAAAAACACGCAAACAATTGGAAGCTGAACAACACATTGCTCAATAATCAATGGGTCATCGATGAATAAAAGAGAAAATTAAAAGTTTTCTGGAAGCTAATGAAAATGAAAACATGACCTACCAGAATCTATGGGACACAGCAAAGACAGTCCTAAGAGGAAAGTTTATAGCCATGAGTGCATATATTAAAAGCACAAAAAGATCTCAAATCAATGACTTAATACTACAGCTCAAACTCCTAGAAAATAAGAACAAGCAAATCCCAAAACAAGCAGAAAGAAAGACATAATTAAAATAAAGGCTGAAATCAATGCAATAAAAACAAAAAAAACCATACAGAGAATCAATAAAGCAAAAAACTGGTTCTTTGAAAACATAAATAAGATTGACAGACCTCTGGCAAACATGACTAAAATGAGGAGAGAAAAAAACCCAAATCAGTAAAATCAGAAATGCAAGAGGGGAGATAACAACAAACACCACAGAAATCCAGGAAATCATCAGAGACTATTTTGAGAGCCTATACTGTGATAAATTTGAAAATTCTGAAAAAATGGACAGATTTCTAGAAACTTACAACCATCCAAAACTGAGCCAAGAGGATATTAATCACCTGAATAGATTTATACCATGAAAAGAAATTGAAGCAGCAATAGAGTCTCCCAAAAAAGAAAAGTCCAGGACCTGATGGATTCACTGCTGAATTCTATCAGACATTTAAAGAAGAACTAGTATCAACCCTCCTTAAAGTGTTCCACGAAATAGAAAGGGAAGGAACACTGCCTAACTCATTTTATGAAGCCAATATTACCCTCATCATAAAACCAGACAAAGACACCTCCAAAAAGGAGAACCACAGGCCAGTTTCCTTCATGAATATCCATACAAAAATTCTCAATAAAATAATGACAAGCTGAACCGAACAACACATCAGACAGATCATACACATACACCATGACCAAGTTGGCTTCATCCCAGGGATGCAGGGGTGGTTCAACATATACAAATTTAAAAATGTGATACAGCACATCAATATAAGCAAAGACAAAAACCACTTGATGATCTCAATAGATGCAGAAAAAGCCTTTGACAAGATCCAACACCACTTCATGATAAAAGCACTAAGAAAACGAGGAACAGTAAATTTCTTCTGTTTTACCATGGCTTCAAAATGGGAAACTAACTATGAAGGTATGAAGAATTCCTTCTTATAACAAATGATACCTTTTATGGTTTAACTAATCAACCTGTGGTTAGTGTTTTATTTGGGTTGTCAATAAAACTGTCATAATATGGGGGGGAAAGAAAATGAGGAACAGAAGAAATGTACCTCAATATTGTAAAAGCTATATATGACAAACCCACAGCCAACATCATACTTAATGGTGAAAAACTGAAACAATTTCCCCTAAAATCAGGAATGAGACCAAGGTGCCCACTATTCCCACTCCTATTCAACATAGTACTGGAATTTCTAGCCAGAACAATTAGGCAAGCAGAAGAAATCAAAGGAATACAAATAGGTAAAGAAACTGCCAAAATATCCTAATTTGCAGATGATATGATCCTATACCTTAAAGACCCAAAAACTCCTAGACACCATCAACAGCTATAGCAAGTTGGCAGTATACAAAATCAACTTACAAAAATCATTAGCTTTTCTATACACCATCAAAGAACAAATTAAGAAAGAATATATAGAAACAATAACCTCAAAAAAAATCAAATACCTAGGAGTAAAGTTAACAAAGAATGTGAATTATCTCTACATGGAAAACTACAAACCCCTGAAGAAAAAGATTGAGAAAGACTTCAGACAGTAGAAAGAGCTCCACGCTCATGGATTGGTAGAATCAGCATAGTAAAAATGGCTATACTACCAAAAGTAATCTACACGTTTAACACAATTGCCATCAAAATCCCAATGACTTTCATCACAGAGATTGAAAATTTTACCTTAGAGTTCACTTGGAAACACAAGAGACCGTGAATAGCCAAGGCAAAAAGAGCAATGCTGGAGGTATCACAATACCCGACTTCAAACTATATTACAAAGCAATAGCAATAAAAACAGCATGGTACTGGCACAAATAAAGACATGAAGACCAGTGGAACAGAATAGAGGACCAAGATATGAATCCACACAGCTATGCCCACCTTATTTTTGGCAAAGGCACCAAAAATATACGATGGAGAAAAGACAGCCTCTTCAACAAATGTTGCTGGGAAAAATGGTTATCTGTCTGCAAAAAACTAAAACTACATCCATGTTTATCACCCTATACCAGTATCAACTCAAAATGGATCAAGGACCTTAATATCAGACCTAAAACTCTGAAGTTAGTACAGGAAAGTGCAGGGAATACTCTGGAAGTAATAGGTATGGGAAAGGACTTTCTCAATAGAATCCCAGCAGCTCAGCAACTAAGAGAAAAGATAGACAAATTGGACTTCATAAAATTAAAAGGCTTCTGCACAACAAAATAAATGGTCTCTAAACTGACGAGACCACTCACAGAGTGAGAGAAAATATTTGTCAGCTATCCATCAGACAAAGGACTGATAACCAGATAATATAGGGAACCTAAAAAACTAAACTCTCCCAAAATCAATGAACCAATAAAGAAGTGGGCAACTAAGCAAACTATTTCAAAAGAAGAAATTCAAATGGCCAAAAATCACATGAAAAAATGCTCACCATCTCTAGCCATAACAGAAATGCAAATCAAAACCACACTAAGATTCCTCCTCACCCATTAGAATAGCCATCATCAAAGCCACCACCAACAACAGGTGTTGGTGAGGATGTGCGGAAAAAGGAACCCTAATCCACTGCTGGTGAGAATGCAAGCTGGTACAACCACCCTGGAAAAAAATATGGAGACTTCTTAAAAATCTGAACATAGATCTTCCATATGATCCAGCAATCCCACTCCTGGGGATATACTCAAAGGGATGTGAAACAGGTTACTCCAGAGGTACCTGCACACACCCATGTTTATTGCAGCACTAGTCACAATAGCCAAATTATGGAAACAGCCAAGATGCCCCACTACTGATGAATGGATTAAGAAAATGTGGTACTTATACACAATGGAGTTTTACTAGCCATGAATAAAAATGAAATCTTATCAATCTCAAGTAAATAGATGGAACTGGAGAACATCATTCTGAGAGAGTTATCCATGCTCAGAAGACCAAAAAATTGTATGTTCTCCCTCATATGTGGACTTTAGATCTAGGGAAAATGCAGCAATGTGGTTGGACTTGGATCACCACATGTGACAAGGGGAGAACACATATGGGAGATATAGGAATAGGCAGAAAACGCAGAACATGAAAGCGTTTGATGTCCCCACTCCAGAGTAATTAATACAGAAACCTTAAAGTGACAGAGGTTAACATGAAACAGGGATCAGGAACCAGTGTAAAGATCAGTTAGAGATGAATCAACTTAGGTTGTAACACATTTGTACATGAAAGCAATGCTAGGAATCTTTCTGTATAGCTATCCTTAATTCAACTAGCAAAAACACTTTGTCTTCCTTATTATGCTTATGTCTTCTCTTCAACAAAACTAGAGATAAGTAAGGGCAGAACAGGTTCTGCCTGGAAGTGAGGGGGGAGGGGGGAGAAGCTGGGGGAGAGGGACATGTGAATAAATGAATAATAAAAATTTTTTAAAAATAAAACACTTGATCAAAATAGAATTACCAGTCACTGAAAAATAATTATTATCTACATATTCAGAATGATAAAGACTATAAAAGAAATAAAAGTTGCATAGGTGTAAAAAAAACTTAACTCATGTTTGAATTTCATTTTCTCTTTTCATACAAATATACAAGTAACATTGTCATCATTGTCTGACTCTTGTTCATCAACACTATTGATAAGTCTAGGCCTCTGACCCTTTTCCCAATATAGCATTTCCATCTTTTTTTTAACTCACTAGCTAGATTTTCTCTTTTATTGATTTAAATATATAAATTAATAAAAGGAGACTTATTGAGATTTAACTCCTAATCACAATTCACATATCAATTTCAAGGAAGGAAATTTCAGTAGATTAGTGATATTTTTCCACAAGAAGTGTGATAAAGACAAAGATTGTTTTTAAAAAGTTAAGTAATGTTCAAAGTACTCTGTTGAATTTAGATGTTGTGTCTGGGACTTCTAGACTACCCTCACATTGGATAATTTGGAAAAAGAATTCAGACAGGTTGTTTTATTCTTTGTTAGTACTCATTACAACTGACAGTTGGAGGCTAAAAGGGAAAAATACATAAGACAAAGTCTAGCAGATACCAGGCACCTGTTTCCAATGTGACCTCCCCCTGGAATTATGTGAACAACACTTACAATATTTTCTTAGAAAAGATTGAGACAGCCTAGCATTTCCATCTTAATCACTGCTTAAATTCCTTAAGTTATAAGATAGATCAATTTAATTTTTTTCCTGAGTATATCTTCAACTTTTTCTTTAGATTTCTTTTGTACCCTTTATTTTTTTAACTTTTAAGTTCTTAGTAGCATGTACTAGTTTTACAGGGGTATTCACTGTGACATTTATAATGTACCTTGCTTGGATTCACCCCTTGATGATTCTCCCTCATCATCCCTCCCCCATGCCTTAGAACCATGTCAACAGGCTTCATTGTCTGTTTTCATACATGTACACAAAGCACATCCAGCATACCTGCCCCCTTCACCCTGTCTATAATCATTCCCTTCCCACTGATATCCACTCCTGGACGGGACCTGTTTTAACTTACTGTGCTTCATTTTTAAAATATGTATTGATTGTTCAAGGGTTTTGCCTTATTCTTTCACACATACATGTCATAATTTAATCAGATTAACCACCTATTTTACTTATTTCTCTAGAGTCCTGCTGTTTTATTATCCAACAGCGTATAGTGCATTTTGTTATATTACCTTCGTACACAGATGCAATGTACTTATTTTCTCTCTATTATCCTCTTTTCCTCTCCTGTCTCCCAAAGTCCCCTCAGACCACTATTACAATCACATTCTGTGTGGGTGTGTGTGTGTGTGTGTTTCTGTCTATCTCTCTATAAATACATGTGTGTATTTATATACACACTTATCCTTTAGGTCTAGTTTCCACATGTGAGGGAAAATATGTGATTTTCATCCTTCTGAGCCTGGCTTACTTCATTTAACATGATGATCTCCATTCCCAACCATTTACCTGCAAACAACATAATTTCATTTTCTTTGTGGCAACATAATACTCTGTTGTGCACACATACCACATTTTCTTAATCCATTCACCAGTTTAGGGCATCTAGACTGTCTCCAAAGCTTGGCTATTATGAATAGTGTTGCAATAAACATGGGTGTGCAAGTGTCTCTATTGTATCTTAGCTTACATTCCTTTGTGTGTATTCCCAATATTGGCATTGCTGGATGATATAGTAGGTATATTTTTAGTTTTTTAAAGAACCATCATACTGTTTGCAATAGTGGTTGCACTAATTTGCATTCCCACCAAGAGGGTTTAAGGGTTCCTTTTTGCCCCAGCACCTCACCCATCAACATTTGTTTGTGTTATTGATGATAGCCACTCTGCCTTGAGTCATATATTCAGCTCATTTATTCAACAGGTTGTTGGTTCTTTGTGGGGTAAGTTTCCTGAGCACCCTGTATATTCTGTTGTTAATCCCTTGACAGAAGTATTGCTAGCAAAAATTTTTGTCACATTCTGTAGGCTGTGATTTTTCAGCCTAGTGACTATTTCCATTTTTGTACAGAAGCTTTTTTATTTGATGTGGTGCTATGTGTCCATCCTTTTTCTTAATCATTGAGCTATTCAGTCCTTTCATTAAGTTATTTCATATGCCCATATGTTCTACTATATTCACTATTCTTTCCTGTAGTAGTTTCACAGTGTCAGATCTTATATTAAGATCCTTGATCCACTTTGAGTTGGTATTAGTACAGGTGAGAGACTGAGATCCAATTTCAATTTCCTACAGATGTATCTCCAGTTCTTCCAGCACCACTTGTTTAAAAGGCTGTCTCTTCTCCTGTTTATGTTTTGGGCTCCTTTGTCAAAAATCAAACTGTTGTAACTGAGTGGGTTTGTTTGGGGTTTCTATTCTGTTCCATTGGTATTTGTGTCTCTTTTTGTACCAGCATTATGCTGTTTTTATTAGTATGGCTCTATAGTACAGTTTGAAGTCAGGTATCATGATACCTCTATTTACTCATTTTGCTCAGCATTGCTTTGGCTAGTTGTGACCATCTGTAATTCCTTATGAGCTTTAGGATTCAGATTTCCATCTCTGTGAATAATGTCATTGGAATTTTCATGGGGATTTCATTGAATGAATAGATAGCTTTTAGTAGTATAGCTACTTCCATAATATTGATTGATCAAATCCATGAGCATATAAGATCTTTCTATCCTCTGATGTCTTCTTCAATTTCTTTCTTCAGTGATTTAAAGTTTTCATTATAGAGGCCTGACACTTCCTTTGTTAAATTTATTCCTAGATATTTGGTTTTCTTGAAGCTATTGTGAATGGAATTGTTTGGCTGATTTCTTTCCATCTGTTCACTGTTGTTGTATAGAAAAGCTACTGATTTTTGTGTACTGGTTTTATACCCTGCTACTTTGCCAAAGGTGTTTATTATTTCTAAGAATTTTGGGGTAGAGTTTTTAGGTTCTTTTAACTATAAGATCATGACATCTTCAGATAAGGATAATTTGATTTCTTCCTTACCTATTTGAATCCCTTTTATTTGTTCCAAATCTCTTATTGCTCTAGCCAGAAATTCCAAAACTATTATGAACAAGGAAGAATGTGAAGAGTTGACACCCTTGTTTCATTCCTGACTTTAGAGGAAATGGTTTCACTTTTCCTCATTTAGTATGATGATGGCTATAGGTTTGCTGTATATAGGCTTTATTTTGTTGAGGTATGTTCCTTCTATTCCTAGTTTCTTCAGAGCTTTTATCATGATGTATGTTGAATTTTGTCAAAGGATTTTCTACCACTATTGAGATTATCATTTTTTGAGATGATCATGTTATTTTTGACTTTGACTCTGTTTATATGGTGTATTGCATTTATTAATTTGTGTATGTTGAACCATCCTTGTATCCCTAGAGTTAAACCAACTTGATCATGATATAAAATCACTTTGATGTGCTGTAGAATTTGGTTTCCAAGTATTTCATTGATAATTTCTGCATCAATATTTATTACAGATATTGGCTTCTTTTTGGTGGCAATTGGGTTTGAACTCAGGGCCTCAGGCATAGAAGGCAGGTGCTCTACCACTTGAGCCACTCTGCCAACCCTGTATATTGGACTCTTTTTGTTGTGTCTTTGTTCGATTTCACGATAAGTATAATATTGGCTCATGGAATGAGTTTGGTAGTGTTCCTTTTCTTTCTTTTCCATGGAAAAGTTTCAGGAGTACTGGTGTTACCTCTTCTTTACAGGTCTTGTAGAATTTGGTAAATCTATCATGTCCTTGGCTTTTCTTTGCTAGGAGACTCTATTACTGCTTTGATCTCATTGCTTGTTATAGATCTAATTAAGTGGTTCAATTTGGGTAAGTCAAATGCATATAAAATTTTATCCATTTCTTCTTGATTTTCCAGTTTTTTGAATATAGGTTTTCAAAGTATTCCCTACTGATCCTCTGGGAATTTTATTAATTTGGGTCTTTTCATTCCTCCATCTGATCCTATTGGTTAAGTGTTTATCAATCTTATTTTTTTTTTGAAGAACCAACTTTTCGTTTCATTGATTCTTTGTAGGTTTTTTCATCTCAATTTCAAACTACTGAGGCTATGAAAACCCTGAAGCAACCCCACCCACAACGTTAGAAGATTTCACATTAAGACATTCCAATTTTATGGACCTACTGAGGCTGTGCACTTCCCCAGGTAGCCTCTCCTGTGGAGTGTGAGTCCTTACCCTAGGAATAGTTGTCAATCTGGGAAGCACTACATGCCTGGATCCACAGATGCTGTATTCCCAAAAGAGATCTGCTTACCTGTGTGTCATGCCCCAACTAGCAGCCCTGCCTGCTGAAGTTATTACTATAGCACCCAAAGCTGACCCATGTGCCTAAGCTGCAGCAAGATGGGAATTGCTGGAAGCCCCAGCCCAGAAAGAATCAGTAGCAAGCACATCAGGGGAGCCACAGACAGAACTCTGAGGGCCAAAGATTAGAGGAGAATTCTGGAAACTTGGACAGAGCCTAGCTTGTACCCACACTTCTCCTTAGCAAAAAATATAAAGAGCTTTGTTTTGTTTTGTTGTTTGTTTTCTTTTTTTCTTCTTTCCCCAATCTGTGCTTCTCAATAATAATTATACAGTGTTCTCTCACAATATTATTTCCTATAAATTCATCCTATATACTCCTCTGCTCTTTCCTATCATCCTACTTTCTTCCTTTCTGCACCCCCATTGTTTTCATTACTTAATTTTTTGGTACCAATACCTTTAACCATTGTTAAGCTCCCAGTTTATCCAATAAGAACTGTGTTCCTTTCTTCTACAACCTTATTGGGGAGGTATTTAGAGTTTTCAATTGTTTCTTACTACATTTACTTCATTATTACCACATTTACTATATTTATTGCTGAATTTTTGACCTTGTTAGGGTTGTCAGCCCTTTCTCATCTGAGTGGATGTAAAAGAGAAATCCACTCCAACAGATGTGCAAATTGCAGCATAGAAACACAAGTCATATGAAAAATCAAGGCAAGAGTGATAGTCACTCTTCTGAAACCTCACAACAGCACAATAGCTGAATGCAAAGATACTAAACTGCCAGATAAAGAATTCAAAAGCCTACCTTAAAGGAGATTCCAAGATGGCGAATAAAGGGAGGAAGCAGAAAGTGCGCTTCCAAAGGTAAACTCTTGGAGAGACACTGGAGATACACCTGGCAGGAAAAACCACCAAGAAGAGGCAAAACTCCGACACCTCCACACCAACAGTTCACACATAGCATCCCCACACCACATTAAATGGAGAAACAAGGAGGGTTCCCATGCCATCAGACACTGGCTCCTAATCTGCTTGGGAGACACAGACCACCAGGTGAACAAATAAGTGGCATGTGGTACTCCCTGGGACAAATCACCATAGCCCCCTGGACAGACTAACCTCCATCCAAGGAAAACAGAAAATAAAACTAAATAATAAAAAAGCAGACAAAAAACTAAAAATGAGACACATAGCAAAGAGGGCAGGACACCCTGAGCTCTGGAGAGTGGGGAAGGGCCAGTCCCTCACACAAACTGTAGATAAGCAAGCCAGCGGGAGTAGATAGGAGTGGCAGCACCCGCCCAGCAACCTTGAAGTGGGGAAAGCTTGTAACAGTGGCTGTCCTGTGGAAAGCTCCACTGGAGATGGGGGGAGGGCATTTCCTCACACAAACTGTCAATAAACAAACCAGCCAGAGAAGGTGGGTGTGGCGAAACCTCCCCCAGTGTGCTTGGAGAGAGAAACGTGTCCAACAGCAGCTAAAGTGTGGCACACTGCACCGGAAAGTGGAGGGGCACCTCCCCATGTGAACTCTAAATAACAAAGGACTGCAATTGCAACAGGCAGGTAGGGCTACATACTGGAAAAAAAAGGGGGGAGGCACCCAGGAAAACTCTGAATAAATAAAGCCTGCAAGGCTGGTTGAGTATAAAACTCACTTCTGAGATCTGAAATAAATAAAGCCTGCAGTAGCAGCTAGCTGACAGAAGGTGGCAGGTGAGCCACAGCTTCAGATAGACATTCACAAAGCTGTCTCCAGACTCCTTTTTTTTTCTTTGATGAGACAAGAGAACTACTACTCAGACACCAACACCAGGACTGGATGCTGAAGGACTAACACCAAAACTATTAGGACTGAACCTTTATTGCATTTGAACTTGGGAATTTTTTTAATCCTCTCTCTGTCTCTCTAATACCTGTTTAGCCCACTGTTAATTAGTACACTATCTCTCCCTGTTCATTTCTTTGGTTCTGTTATTTTTTTGTTTTGTTTTGTTCTTTTTCCTTTTTCTTTACCTTCTTTGCTTTCCCTCTCCTCTCACCCTTCCATCATTGTTACTATTACAAGCTAGACAATATTGAATTACACACAGTACACAGCCAGTAACAGTAGCCAAGGAAATGATGGGAATATGGAAAAAAGAGGGAAACCATTTTCCCACCAATAATAAATTAGTACAGGTACCAGAGGGAAATGAAGAAAACAGATGCCCAGATCCAGACTCCAACAAAATGAAGATAAACTATGCCAAAGAACCCAATGAAGCCCACAAGAACAGCCTCAAAGAAGAAATCCTGCAAGTAATCAATGAGAATTTTATACTGATGATACTGGATATGGTCAACCAAAATGTGCAGAGGACACTCAAGAAATTCCAAAACAACAAAAATAGAGAATTTGAGAAAGCACAAGAACAAATAAAAGAAACTATAGAAACACTGTATAAACACCAAAGTGAAACAAAGAACACTATAAGTAAAGAAATAAATGAACTCAGGGCAAAAATAGACAATATTAAAGAGGAAGAAACTCAGGATATGGAAAAATTCAGAAAAAAGAACAAAACAGAAATGCAAAACAAAATGGAAGGCCAATTCAGCAAACTAGAACAAGCAGAAGACGGACTCTCAGGACTTGAAGATGAAATGGTAATTAAAGGAAAAACTGAAGAACTATTGTTTAAACAACTCAAGACCTGTGAAAAGAAAATTCAAGAACTCACTGACTCCATCCAAAGACCAAACCTGAGAATAATGGGCATTGAAGGAGAAGAGGTGTAAGCAAAAGGAATGCATAATGTAGTAAACAAAATAATGACAGAAAATTTCTCAAATCTAGAGAAAACTATGCCCATACAGGTACAGGAAGCCTCCAGGACACAAACAGACCTGACTAAAATAGAACTACCCCACAACATATTATCATTAAAACAACAAGTACAAAGACTAGAGAAAGAATATGAAGGCTGTACAAGAGAAAACACAAATAACTTACAAAGGTAAACCCATCAAAATCACAGCAGATTTCTCAACAGAAACATTAGAAGAGCTTGTGGTGAGGTCTTCCAGGCACTGAATGAAAATAACTTCAACCCCAGGATACTCTACCCAGAAAAACTATCATTCAAAATAGATGGAGCAATAAAAGTCTTCCATGACAAGCAGAAACTGAAACAATATATGACCACAAAGCCACCATTGCAAGATTCTTCAAGGGATTCTTCACACAGAAAGTGAAACCCAACATAACCATGAAAGGGCAGGCAGTACCAAACTAGAGGAAAAGAGAAAGCAAGAAAGTAGAGAGTAAGATCGATTTAGTTATGCACAATTAAACCTTCAAACAACTAACACAACTAAATGACAGGAATCACCACATGCTTATCAGTACTAGCACTTAATGTTAATGGACTTAACTCCCCCATCAAAAGGCACTGTTTGACAAACTGGATTAAAAAGGAAGACCCAACAATTTGTTGCTTACAGGAGACCCATCTCATCATAGAAATAATAGGCTTAAGAAGAAAGGATGCAAGAAGATTTACCAAGCCAATGGCCCCCG
Organism: Castor canadensis; assembly: GCF_047511655.1. Taxonomy (NCBI): domain Eukaryota; kingdom Metazoa; phylum Chordata; class Mammalia; order Rodentia; family Castoridae; genus Castor; species Castor canadensis. The sequence continues at coordinate 69,223,466 of NC_133400.1, forward strand.
AAAACAGGTAGGAGTAGCAATACTTATCTCTGACAAAGTAGACTTCAAACCTACATTGATCAAACGAGATAAGGAAGGACATTCTACACTAATAAAGGGGAAATAGACCAAAAGGAAATAACAATTATCAACCTATATGCACCCAATGTCAACGCACCCAATTTCATCAAACATACCCTGAAGGACCTAAAACCATATATTAACTCCAACACAGTGGTAGTGGGAGACTTTAACATCCCACTATCATCAATAGATAGGTCATTCAAACAAAATATCAATAAAGAAATCCTAGATCTAAAACATACCACAGATCAAATGGACCTAGTTGATGTCTACAGAACATTTCGTCCAACTTCTACACTAAATATACATTCTTCTCAGCAGCCCACAGAACCTTCTCCAAAATAGATTATATCCTAGGGCACAAAGCAAGCCTCAGCAAATATAAGAAAATAAAAAATACCATGCATTCTATCTGATCACAATGCAATAAAACTAGAACTCAACAACAAAAATAAAGACAAAAAGCATACAAACAGCTGGAAACTGAGCAACACATTGCTTAATGAACAATGGGTCATTGATAAAATAAAAAAGGAAATTAAAAGGTTCCTGGAAGTCAATGAAAATGAAAACACAACCTACAGGAACCTATGACACAGAAAAGGCAGTCCTGAGAGGAAAGTTTATAGCCATGAATGCATATATTAAAAAGACTGAAAAATCTCAAATCAATGACCTAATGATACATCTCAAACTCCTAGAAAAACAAGAGCAAGCAAATCTCAAAGCAAATAGAAGGAGAGAAGTAATAAAAGTAAGAACTGAAATCAATGAAATAGAAACAAAAAAAAACATACAAAGAATTAATGAAACAAAAAGTTGGTTCTTTGAAAAAAATGATCAAGATTGATAGACCCCTGGCACTCCTGACTAAAATGAGGAGAGAAAAAACCCAAATCAGTAATATCAGAAATGCAAAAGGGGAGATAACAACAAACACCATGGAAGTCCAGGAAATCACCAGGGAAAACTTTGAGAACCTATATGCAAAATATTTGAAAATCTTGAAGAAATGGACAGATTTCAAGATACTATGATCATCCAAAACTGAACCAAGAGGACATTAATCACCTGAATAGATCTATAACACAAAATGAAATTGAAGCAACAATCAAGAGTCTCCCAAAAAAGAAGTCCAGGACCTGATGGATTCTCTGCTATTCCATCAGACCTTTAAAGAAGAACTAATACCAACTCTCCTTAAACTGTTCCACAAAATAGAAAGGGAAGGAAAACTGCCTAACACATTTCATGAAGCCAGTATTACACTTATCCCAAAACCAGGCAAAGACACCTCCAAAAAGGAGAACTATAGGCCAATCTCCTTAATGAACATTGATACAAAAAGCCTCAATAAAATAATGGCAAACCAAATTCAACAACACATCAAAAAGATCATTCACCATGACCAAGTAGGCTTCATCCCAGGAATGCAGGGGTGGTTCAACATATGAAAATCAATAAATGTAATACACCACATTAACAGAAGCAAAGACAAAACCTTGATCACCTCAATAGATGGCAGAAAAAGCCTTTGATAAGATCCAACACCATTTCATGATAAAAGCTCTAAGAAAACCAGAAATAGAAGGAAAGTACCTCATATTATAAAAGCTATATATGACAAACCTACAGCCAGCATTATACTTAACAGAGAAAAACTGAAACCATTCCTTCTAAAATCAGGAACTAAACAAGGGTGCCCACTATCCCCACTCCTATTCAACATAGTACTGGAATTGCCAGAGCAATTAGGCAAGAAGAAGAAATAAAAGGAATACAAATAGGTAAAGAAACTGTCAAAATGTCTCTATTTGCAGACAATATGATCCTATACCTTAAAGACCCAAAAAACTCTACTCAAAAGATTCTAGACACTATCAACAGTTATAGCAAGGTAGCAGGATATAAAATCAACATAGAAAAATCATTAGCATTTCTATACACTAATAATGAACAAACTGAGAAAGAATATATGAAAACAATTCCATTTACAATAGCCTCAAAAAAAATCAAATACCTAGGAGTAAACTTAACAAAGGATGTGAATGACCTCTACAAGGAAAACTATAAACTCCTGAAGAAAGAGCTTGAGGAAGACTATAGAAAGTGGAGAGATCTCCCATGTTCATGGATTGATAGAATCAACATAGTAAAAATGTCTATACTCCCAAAAGCAATCTACATGTTTAATGCAATTCCCATCAAAATCCCAATGGCATTCATCAAAGAGATTGAAAAGTCTACCGTTAAATTTATTTGGAATAACAAGGGACCACAAATAGCCAAGGCAATACTCAGCAAAAATAACAATGCTGGTGGTATCACAATACCTGACTTCAAACTCTATTTCAAAGCAATAGCAATAAGAGCAGCATGGTACTGGCACAAAAACAGACATGAAGACCAGTAAAACAGAATAGAGGATCCAGATATGAAGCCACACAACTATAACCAACTTATCTTTGACAAAGGCGCTAAAAATATACAATGGAGAAAAGACAACCTCTTCAACAAAAATTGCTGGGAAAACTGGTTAGCAGTCTGCAAAAAACTGAAACTAGATCCATGCTTATCACCCTATATCAATATTAACTCAAAATGGATCAAGGATCTTAATGTCAGACCCCAAACTCTAAAGTTGATACAGAAAATAGTAGGAAATACTTTGGAACTAATATGTATAGGCAAGAACTTTCTCAATGGAACCCCATTCATAAAACTTCATAAACTTCATAAAACTAAAAAGCTTCTGCTCAACAAAAGAAATGGTCTTTAAACTGAAGAGACCACCCACAAAGTGGGAGAAAATATTTGCCAGCTACACATCAAAGGACTGATAACCATAATATATGGGGATCTCAAAAAACTAAACTCTCCCAAAATTAATGAACCAATAAAGAAATGGGCAAGTGAACTAAACAGAACTTTCTCAAAAGAAGAAATTCAAATGGCAAAAAAACACATGAAAAAATGCTCACCATCTCTAGGCATAAAGGAAATGCAAATCAAAACCACACTAAGATTCCACCTCACCCCTGTTAGAATAGCCATCATTAGCAACACCACCAACAACAGGTGTTGGCGAGGATGCGGGGAAGAAGGAAGCCTTATACACTGCTGGTGGGAATGCAAACTAATACAACCACTCTGGAAAAAATTTGGAGGCTTCTTAAAAATCTAAACATACATCTGCCATATGATCCAGCAATACCACGCTTGGAGATATACCCACAAGAAGCCACACAGGTTACTCCAAAGGCACTTGCACACCCATGTTTACTGCAGCACTATTCACAATAGTCAAGTTATGGAAAAAGCCAAGATGCCCCACTATTGATGAATGGATTAAGAAAATGTATTCACAAGGGAGGGGTGAGGGTAGGTAAGACACCTAAAAAATTAGCTAGCATTTGTTGCCCTTAACGCAGAGAAACTAAAGCAGATACCTTAAAAGCAACTGAGGCCAATAGGAAAAGGGGACCAGGAACTAGAGAAAAGGTTAGATCAAAAAGAATTAACCTAAAAGGTAACACACACGCACAGGAAATTAATGTGAGTCAACTCCCTGTATAGCTATCCTTATCTCAACCAGCAAAAACACTTGTTCCTTCCTATTATTGCTTATACTCTCTCTTCAACAAAATTAGAGATAAGAGCAAAATAGTTTCTGCCGGGTATTGAGGGGGTGGCAGGGAGAGGGAGGGGGTGGGGGCAGGGGGGAGAAATGACCCAAGCCTTGTATGCACATATGAATAATAAACAATTTAAAAAACCACAAAAAAAGAATTTCAGTCTGGAAAAAAAAAAAAGAAACAAAATGTGGTATTTATACACAATTGAATACTACTCAGCCATGAGGAGGAATGAAATCTTACCATTTGCACATAAATGGATGGAACTGGAGAATATTATCCTGAGCAAGGTTATTCAGGCCCAGAAGACCAAATATTGTATGTTCTCCCTCATATGCAAACTTTAGATCAAGTGCAAACACAACAAGGGGATTGGACTTTGATCACATGATGAGGCGAGAGCACACAAGGGAGATATGAGGATAGGCAAGAAACCCAAAAAAAACTAGATAGCATTTGTTGCCCTCATTGCTTATACTCTCTCTACAACAAAATTAGAAATAAGGGCAAAATAGTTTCTGCTGGGTACTGAGGGGGTGGTGGGGAGAGGGAGGGGGCGGAGTGGGTGGTAAGGGAGGGGGTGGGGCAGGGGGGAGAAATGACCCAAGCCTTGTATGCACATATGAATAATAAAATTAAAAAAGAAAAAAAAAAGAATTAACCTAGAAGGTAACACACACGCACAGGAAATTAATGTGAGTCAACTCCCTGTATAGCTATCCTTATCTCAACTAGCAAAAACCCTTGGTCCTCTTTATCAATGTTTATACTCTCTCTTGAACAAAATTAGAGATAAGGGCAGAACAGTTTCTGCCTGGTGGTGAGGGGGTAATGGGTATAGGGAGCGGACAAGGGAGAGGCAGGGTGTGGGGGAAGTGGGGAGAAATGACCCAAACATTGTATGCACATATGAATAAAAGAAATATAAATAAATAAATAAATAAATAAAAATAAAGTGATAAAAAAATTTGATCAATGACATCTAAAGGGATTCAAAGAAATAGATAAATGAAGTTAGGAAATCAATTCAAAATCTAGAATAGAAATCCAGCAACATGGATAAGAAATTAAGTAAGGAAACTGAATTTGTGATAAATAACCAAACAAATCATGGATGTGAAAAATCTTAATAAATAAAACAAAAAGTACGTAGACAGCATAATCACCAAGCAATATCAAAAAGAAGAAAGAGTATTAGGGATGGAAGATAAGATCAAGGAAATATTGCACTCAAAAGCATAACAAAAAAATTCTATTCACAACCTTCAAGAATTATGGGCATGATCAAGAGACCCAATTAAGAACCCTTGGGGAGCCTGGCACTGGTGGCTCACGCCTGTAATCCTAGCTACTCAGGAGGCAGAGATCAGGAGGATCAGAGTTTGAAGCCAGCCTAGGCCAATAGTTTGTCACACCCTATCTTGAAAAACCCTATTGAAAAAAATTGGGCTGGTGGAGTGGCTCAAGGTGAAGGCCCTGAGTTCAAGCCCCAGTACTGCAAAAAGAAAATCCATGTGTAGAAGAATACAAACTAAAGGCATTAAATCTATTCAATGAAATTACAGTAGAAAAGTTCCCAAATCTTGGAAAAGATGAATACCTATGTACAGGAGACATTTTCAAATCCAAATAGACATGACCTCAGAAAACTTCACATCATAATTAATCTCAGAACTTGAAGATGAAATGGCAATTAAAGGAAAAACTGAAGAACTATTAGTTAAACAAATCAAGACCTGTGAGAAGAAAATGCAAGAACTCACTGACACCATCAAAAGACCAAACCTGAGAATCATGGGCATTGAAGAAGGAGAAGAGGTGCAAGCAAAAGGAATTTGTAATATATTCAACAAAATAATAACAGAAAATTTCCCAAATCTAGAAAAAACTATGCCCATTCAGGTAAAGGAAGCCTCCAGAACACTGAACAGACCTGACCAAAATACAACTACCCCACGACATACTATCATTAAAAAAACAAGCACAGAGACTAGAAAAGAATATTGAAGGCTGTAAGAGAGAAAAAACAAACAACACACAAAAGTAAAACCATCAAAATCATATCAGACTTCCCAACAGAAACCTTAAGAGCAAGAAGAGCATGGAGTAAGGTCTTCCAAGCACTGAATGAAAATAACTTCGATCATAGGATACTCTACAGAGCAAAACTGTCATTCAGAATAGATGAAACAATAAAAGTCTTCCATGATAAGCAGAAACTAAAACAATATAAGACCACCAAGCCACCACTACAAAAGATTCTTCAAGGAATTCTACACATGGAAAGTGAAAGCAAACAAAACCATGAAAGGGCAGGCAGTACCAAACCACAGGAAAAGAAAAGGCAAGAAGTAGAGAGTAACATTGTTCAGCTGCACACAATCAAATCCTTCAAAAACAAAGACAACTAAATGACAGGGATCACCACATACCTATCAATACTAACACTGAATGTTAACAGATTTAATTCCCCCATCAATAGACACTGATTGGCAAACTATATTAAAAAAGGAGATCCAACAATCTGCTCCCACAGGAGACCCACCTCATCGACAGAAATAAGCACTAGCTGAGAGTAAAAGTCTGGAAGAAGATTTACCAAGCCAATGGCCCCTGAAAACAGGCAGGGGTAGTAATACTTATCTCGGACAAAGTAGACTTCAAACTTACATTGATCAAAGGAGATAAAGATGGACACTCCATACTAATAAAAGGAGAAATACATAAAAAGGAAATAACAATTATCAACCTATATGCACCCAAAGTCAATGCACCCAATTTCATCAACAATACGCTGAAGGACCTAAAATCATATATAAACTCCAACACAGTGGTAGTGGAAGACCTTAATACCCCCTTTCACCAATAGATAGGGCATCCAAACAAAAAATCAATAAAGAAATCAGAGAAGTAAATCACACCACAGATCAAATGGACCTAGCTGACATCTACAGAATATTTGATCCAACTTCTGCACAATATACATTCTTCTCAGCAGCCTGTGGAACTTTCTCCAAAACTGATCATATCTTAGGGCCCAAAGCAAGCCTCAGCAAATATAAGAAAATAGATTTAATCCCATGCATTCTATCTGACCACAATGCATTAAGACTAGAAATCAACAACAAAAACAGCAGTAAAAAACATGCAAACAATTGGAAGCTGAACAACACATTGCTCAATGATCAATGGGTCATTGATAAATAAAAGAGGAAATTAAAGGGTTCCTGGAAGTTAATGAAAATGAAAACATGACCTACCAGAATCTATGGGACACAGCTAAGGCAGTCCTAAGAGGAAAGTTTATAGCCATGAGTGCATATATTAAAGGTCAGAAAGATCTCGAATCAGTGACCTAATGCTACATCTCAAACTCCTAGAAAAACAAGAACAAGCAAATCCCAAAACAAGCAGAAGGAAAGAAATATTTAAAATAAGACTGAAATCTATGAAATAAAAACAAAAAAACCATACAAAGAATCAATGAAACAAAAGGTGTTTCTTTGAAAAAATAAATATGATTGACAGACCCTGGCAAACCTGACTAAAATGAAGAGAGAAAAAAACCCAAATCAGTAAAATCAGAAATGCAAAAAGGGAGATAACAACAAACACCACAGAAATCCAGGAAATCATCAGAGACTACTTTGAGAGCCTGTACTGTAATAAATTTGAAAATTTTGAAGAAACGGACAGATTTCTAGAAACTTACAACCATCCAAAACTGAACCAAGAGGATATTAATCACCTGAATAGATCTATTAACACAAAACTAGAGATAAGGCCAGAACAGGTTCTGCCTGGAAGTGAGGGTGAGGGGGAAAAGATGGGGGAGAGGGGCAGGGGGGAGAAATGACCCAAACAATGTACGCACATGTGAATAAATGAATAATTAAAAAATTTTTTAAAGATGGAAAAAGTCTGGTACAGACTGCTTTCTAGGGCAGTGTCTTCTGGCATTGGAATCATGGTTTGGACACTGACATGAGAGCAGTCCAGCTGATATATTGGCAGACTTTTCTTGTTGAAAAGGGTCTACCAGTTATCAGTTAAGAAGTTAAGTCTACCTAGTCTCCAACATCTCAGCACAATTTTAAAAAACTAAACTATGAGAAGAGTACTTAAAAAAGAAAAAGGGAATGTGGTATTTATATACAATGGAATTTTATTCAGCCATAAAGAAGAATGAAATTTTGTTGTTTGCAGATAAATTAATAGAACTGGAGAACATCATCTTAAGTGAAGTTAGCCAGGTTCAGAATGCCAAAGACCACATATTTTCTCTCATATGTAGAATGTAGACCCAATACAAATACAAGCAGTATTATGAGAAACAGGTCATGCTAAGGGTAGGTCACTAATGAGAGAGGGAGGGTAAAAGAAAGAAGTTTAAAAGCTGAATATGGTTGATTTACTTTCTATACAAATATGACTATAGAATTTTTAAACCTGTTGAAATCACCATAAGAAAAGGACAGCTCTCTTGATTTCCAGCTTTCATCTGGGTCTCACCATGCTTCCTTTTGTATTTTTCTTCCCTAACTTTTTAATAAATTCCATTTACACCCAAATGTCCTGCCATGAGCTCTTTCTGATGGGTTACAATGAATTTGGAATTCTGATCACAAACTGCACCAGTGCCATTAACATTTTTGACAAAAACAGCCAAGGAGTTATAAAAACACTTATTGGATATGAAACTGTGACAGAATTTGATCAATACTCAACATCACCCAGAAGAATCCAAGATGGCAGTTAGAGTAGGGAATCAGAATTCCTGAGCTCTATGACTCCAGAAACCACCAGGAGACTTGGGAGCTACACTTGTCAAAAGATAGAGTTTCAACTAAAATTAAACTCTGTAACATCTTAGACCCCTAACCTATGGAAAGTCTCCCTACACCCTGCCATGCTGAACCCAGTCATAAGAAGTGTTTGCTTTGAGAAAAGTGGCATGCCATTTTTCCCAACCAGCCAGTTTCAGAGCTGCCTGCATAAACCTGCAGACCCAACAGTTGAGCAAGATGAACCACATGGGACTCCCTTACCCACCCCCAGGGAACATAATGCAGTGCAACCCTTGGGGAGATTGAACCCCCCTCTGACAAAACTGGAAAGCATAAACAGCAAATTGTAATCTAACACCAACAGCCAGGATGGAGTGGAGCATGGAACCTGCCCCAGAGAACAAGGGTGGAGCAAGGAGCCGAATTCCCAGTGAGCAAAGATGCTTAGAGCAGAGGTGGAGCAACAAGCCAATTTCCGAAAGCAGGGCCAAGGTGGATCACTGTGCAAACACTGACACAAGCACCCTCCACAAAAACAGCTGAAATACACCCAAACACACACAAGGACCACAAAACCCAGCAGCCCCATATCTCTTCCCCCACCTACTCCACCCCATTTCCACCCTCCCTTTTAGTGCCACCTTTACCAATTACCCAAGTTTCTATCTCTAGCCAAATAATCATTATCCAGCCCAATTCCACTATTTATAGATGATATCATCAAGGGGTTTTATATATAATAGGTAAGCAACTGGTCTGGCATTGAACCAGTGAATTTGATATTGTTAATTTACACCTCCAGGCCAGGGACAGAAATAGCACATCAACCTAGATAACAACTAAGACAGTCACAATACAAAAATTAAGTCAAGGGAAAGAAAACAAGCAATTAAAACCATCAAACATTTGGGCTGGAGGTGTGGCTCAAGTAGTAGAGTGCCTACTTTGCAAGCACAAAGTCCTGAGTTCAAACCCCAGTACCACAAAAAAAATAAAATAAACCACCAAACAGCTAATCAAGAACATAGTGTCACAACACCAATTGGAGCAATGGGGAGAAGAAGGGAAGGAAACTACACCCTTCAATAAAAAAAAGTTTAATGGAGGATCTAGTGCGAAATGAAGAAACTGTATGCCCAGTTCCTGACCCCAACAAAGCAAAGATAAATGTCACTAATGAGCCCAGTGATGCCCACAAAAATCCCCCAAAGAAGAAATCATGGAAGAGGTCACTAAGAAACTCATGGAGAAGATACTAGACACAGTTAAAAATAAAGTACAAGACACACTCAAGAAATTTCAAGACATCAGTAATAAAGAACTTGAGAAGCACAGAAACAACTAAATAAACAGAGAGAACAACAAACACCAAAGTGAAACAAAGAGTATTATAAAATGAGAGATATATGACATAAAGAAGACAACAGAATATAAAAGAAGAGCTGAACAAAGATACAGAAAACCTCAGAAAAAAAAGAATCAAACAGAAATCCTTGGAAATAAAAAGTCCCTTTAGTCAAACAAAAAACACTGTGGAAGGTCACTCCAGCAGACTAGAACAAGTGGAAGACAGAATCTCAGAGCTCAAAGATAAAATAGAAATTAAAGTTGTTTGTCTTAGTCAAACAACTCAAGAGATGTAAAAGAAATATGCAGGAATTCAGCAACTCCATCAAAAGATCAAACTTGAGAATCATGGGTATTGAAGAAAGAGAAGAGGTGCAAGACAAAGGGATACATAATATATTCAATAAAATAATAACAGAAAATTTCCCAAATCTTGAGAAAGTTTGCCCATTCAGGTATAGGAAGCCTCCAGAACACCAAACAGACTTGACCAAATAGAACTTCTCCATGGCATATTATCATTAAAACAACTAGAACATAGAACAAAGAATATTGAAGGCTGTAAGAGAGAAAAAACAAATACTATATAAAGGTAAACCCATCAAAATAACAGCAGATTTCTCAACAGAAACCTTAAAAGCAAGAAGGGTATGGAATGAGGTATTCTGGGCATTGAATGAGAATAATTTCAGCCTTAGGACACTCTATCCAGCAAAACTGATAGAGTTTTGTCAGAGGAATAAAAGTCTTCCACAATAAACAGAAACTGAAACAATATATGACCACCAAAACACCACTACAAAAGATTCTACAAGGAATTCTGCACACAGAAGATGAAAGCAAACAAAACCAAGAGAGAACAGGCAATATCAAACCACAAGAGAAGAAAAGACAAGTAATCAGAGAGTAGCATTGATTTGGCTGCACATACTCAAATCCTTGAACAACAAAAAGAAATAAATGGCAGGAGTCACAACATACCTATCAATATTCACACTGAAGGTCAATGGACTCAACAACCCCAGCAAAAGACACAGAAGGCAAAATAGATTAAAAAGGAAGCTTGGACAATCTGTTGTTTATAAGAGACCCACTTTATTGACAGAAATAAGCATTGGCTTATAGAGAAAGGCTGGAAGAAGATTAACAAGCTTATGGCCCCTAAAAACAGGCAGGAGTAACAATACGTATATCAGACGAAGTAGACTTAAACTTATATTGGCCAAATGAGATAAAGGATAATTTTCATACTAATAAAAGGGGCAATACATCAAAAGGAAATTAGAATTATCAACCTTTATGCACCCAACATCAGTGCACCCAATTTCATCAAACATACATTGAAGGACTGAAAAGCACATATAGACTCAAACACAGTGGTAGTGGGAGAATTTAATACCCATCAATCACCAATAGATGGGTCATCCAGACCAAAAAATCAACAAAGAAATCCTAGAACTAAATGACACCATAAATCAAATGGACCTAACAGGTGTCTGCAGTGTATTCCCCCCCAACAGTCCAATATACATTCTTCTCAGCAGCCCATGGAACTTTCTCTAAAATAGACAATAACTTAGAGCACAAAGCAAGCCTCAACAAATATAAGAAAACTGAAATAATTCCCTGCATTCTATCTAATCACTATGCAATAAAACTAGAACTCAACAAATGCAGCAGCAGAAAATACACAAACAATTGGTGGCTGAACAACACATTGTCCAATGATCAGTGGGGCATAGAAGAAATAAGAGAGGAAATCAAAATGTTCCTAGAATTTAATGAAAATGAAAACACAACCTATCAGAACCTTTGGGACACAGCAAAGGCAGTCCTAAGAGGAAAGTTTATACCCATGAGTGAATATATTAAGACATAGAAAGAATTCAAGCGAATGACCTAATTCTATATCTCAAACTCCTAGACAAACAAGAACAAATAAAAGACAAGACAAGCAGAAGGAGATAAATAATTTTAAAAAGGGCTTAAATTAATGAAATAGAGACCAAAAAACATACAAAGAATGAATAAAACAAAAAGCTGGTCTTGAAAAATAAACAAGATTGACAAGTCCCTGGCAAATTTGACTAAAATTAGCAGGGAAAAGACCTAAATTAGTAAAATCAAAAACGAAAAAGAAGAGATAACAACAAACACCAGAGAAATCCAGGGACTACTTTGAGAACTTATAGTCAAATCAATTGGAAAATCTTGAAGAAATGAACAAATTTCTAGATTCTTACAATTATCCAAAACTAGGAACTAGGAGGATATTAACCACATAAATAGATCTACAACATGTAATGAAATTGAAGCAGCAATAAAGAGTCTCTGAAAAAGGAAAAGTCTAGGACCTGATGGATTCTCTGCTGTATTCTTCCAGACCTGTAAAGGAGAAATAATACCAACCCTCCTTAAACTTTTCCACAAAGTTTAACTCATTCTATGAAGCCAATATTACACTCATCCCCAAACCAAACAAGGACACATCCAAAAGGAGAACTACAAGCCAATCTCCTTAATGAACACTGATGCAAAAAATCTTCAATAAAATAATGGCAAATCAAATCCAACAACATATCAGAAAGATCATTCATCATGACCAAGTAGGCTTCATTCCAGGGATGGTTCAACATATGCAAGTCATTAAATGTAATACACCACATTAATAGAAGCAAAGACAAAAACCACTTGATCCTCTCAATAGACTCAGAAAAAAACTTCAATAAGATTCAACACCATTTCATGATAAATGCTCTAAGAACACTGGGAATAGGCAGAATGTACCTCAACATTATAAAGGCTATATATGACAAACCTATAGCCAACATCATACTTAATGGAGAAAAACTGGACCCATTTCCCCTGAAATCAGGAATGACACAAGGATGCCCACTCTCTCCTCTCCTAATCAACAGTCTTGGAATTTCTAGCCAGAACAACAAGGCAAGAAGAAGAAATAAAAGTAATACAAATAGGTAAAGAAATAGTCAAACTGTCAAACTGCCTATTTGCAGATGACATGATCATATAACTTAAAGACCTGAAAAACTCCTAGACACCATAAACAGCTTCATCAAAGTAGCAGGATACAAAATCAACTTACATACATCAGTATCCTTTCAATACACCAACAATGAACAGACTGAAAAAGACTATAGGAAAACAATCCATTTACAATAGCCTCAAAAAAAAATCAAATACCTAGGAATAAACTTAACCAAGGATGTAAATTACCTCTATAAGGAGAACTAAAAACCACTGAAGAAAGAGATCGAGGAAGACTACAGAAGATGGAAAGATCTCCCATGCTTATGGATTGGCAGAATTAACATAGTAAAAATGGCTATACTACCAAAAGCAATCTACATGTTCAATGCAATTCCTATCAAAATCCCAATGACATTCGTCACAGAGATTGAAAAATCTACCCTAAAGTTATTTGGAAACACAGAAGACTGTGAATAGCCAAGGCAATATTCAGCAAAAAGAGCAATGCTGGTGGTATTACAATACCCAACTTCAAACTCTACTACAGAGCCATAGCAATAAAAACTGCATGGTACTAACACAGAAACAGACATGAAGACCAGTGGAACACAATGGAGGACCCAGATGTGGATCCATGCAACTATGCCTATCTAATTTTTTACAAAGTTGACAAAAACAATGATGGAGAAAAGGCAGCCTCTTCAACAAATTTTGCTTGGAAAAGTAGTTATCTGCCTGCAGAAAACTGAAACTAGATCCATGCCTGTCACTCTGTACTAACATCAACTCAAAATGGATTAAGGACCTTAATATCAGACACAAAACCTTAAAGTTAGTACAGGAAAGAGCAGGGAATACTCTGGAAACAATAGGTGTAGGCAAGGACTTCCTCAGTAGAACTCAAGTGGCTCAGCAACTAAGAAAAAGGATTGACAAATGGAACTACATGAAATTAAAAAGCTTTTGCACAACAAAATAAATGGTCTCTAAATTGAAGAGACCACCCATAGAATGGGAGAAAATCTTTGCTAGCTATACATGAGACAAGGGACTGATAACCAGAATATACAGGGAGTTCAAAAAACTAAACTCCCTAAAAATCAGTGCACCAATAAAAAGTAACCAACTGATCTGAACAGAACTTTTTCAAAGGAAGAAATCCAATAGCCAAGAAAAACACATGAAAAAAATGCTGCTCACCAACCTTGGCCATAAAGGAAATGCAAATCAAAATCACATTAAGATTCCACCTCACTCTTTTTGGAATTTCTACACAAATAACAAATGTAGGCAAGAATACAGGGGATAAAAGGAACTCTCACACACTGCTTGCTGGCGGGAATATAAGCTAGTACAACCACTATGGAGAACAATATGGAGGCTTCTTTAAAAAACTAAATATAAATCTGCAATATGATCCAGCAATCTCACTCCTTGGGATATACCCAAAAGAATGTGACTGAGGTTACTACAAAGGCACCTACACAGCCATGTGTATGCAGAATTATCCAAGCTATGAAAACAGCCAAGATGCCCCACTACTGGCAAATGAATTAAGAAAATGTGGTATTTATGCACAATGAAATTTTATTCAGCCACAAAGAAGAATGAAATTTTGTTACTTGCAGGAAAACGGGTGGAACTGGAGAACATCGTCTTAAGCAAATTTAACCAAGTTCAGAAGGCCAAAAATCTCATGTTCTCCCTCATATGCAGATCTAAAACAAATGCAGTAATATTATTAGACATGGGTCACACATAAGGAGAGACCATGCATGGGAGGGATAAGGAAAGGGAAGGAAACCAAAAACTTGAATGTGGTTAATATGCTCACTGTATAGGAGCGAATAAGTAATCTTAAACTGGTAGAGACCACTATGGGAAGGGGACTAGGAAGTATTAAAGTGGTATAGTAGAGATGAACCAGTTAATAATGTATACACATGTAAGTAAATGTAAAAATGATATAAAATTTTTTAAATCACCCATAAAAATAAAAAACAGAAAAGAAAGAAAAAAATGAAGTTAGAAAGCAGAAAATAGAAGGGATAAACCAATTCAGCTTATAAAGCATATATACATGAAAATATCAAAGTATAACACCCTGTATAGCTATCTTAAACAGATAAATATGTCTTTTTTTTTCAAAAATGGAAAATTGGAGGGCAAAAACAGGTCTTGTGTGAGAATTTGGCACCAGTGGAAGGGGGGAGGATATAAAGAAAGAATATAGGAGAGTGAATATGGTAGAAATATTATGTACTCATGTATGAAAATGGAAAAAAGACCTGTTGAAATTATTCTAGGAATGGTGGGAGGGGGTATAAAGGAGAATGATGGGGGGGTGAATTCAACTATGATCTATTGTAAGAACTTTTGTGAATCTCACAATGTACTCCCAGTACAATAAAACATAAAGTTATTTAAGTGAATAAAGTGTAAAGGGCAATGCAAGAGGTAATTATACAAATGACAGAAATCCAGTTCTGTGTTTAAAAATAAAGTTTTATGCACCATGGCCAAAAAGCACATGAACAAATGCTCAATATCCCTGGCTATAAAGAAAAGGCAAATCAATACACATTAAACAGGTTCTGCTCAGAAGCAGGGGGGCACTGAGGTAGGGAGGCTCTGGAGGGAGGGGGAGGTAGCAGGGAAAGGGGATAGGAGGATGAATATGGTGCAAATAATGTATAGACATGTATGTAAAAGCAAAAAGATACCTGTTGAAATGGTTCCAAGAATGAGGGGGGGGGCGCTGAAGGACAGCACAGCAGAGGGTGAATTCAAGTATGATATATTTGATACATTGTTAGAACCTTTGTAAATGTTACAATACACCCCCATCCAGCACAACAATTAAAAAAAAAGATTTTCACCTCATTCCTGTTAGAGTGGCTATCATCAAGAACATAAACAACAAATGTTGGCAAGGATGTGGGGGTAAAAAGCACTCCAATACATTGTAGGTGGGAATATAATTTAGTACAGCCACTATTGGAAAACAGTATGCAGATGCCTCAAAAAATTGAAAATAGAACTGCCATATGATGCAGCAATACCACTCCTGGGCATATACTCAAGGAATGTAAGTCAGGTTACAATAGAGGCAAGTGCACATCCATGTTTATTACAGCCAAGCTATGGAAACAGCCATGATGCCCTACAACTGAAGAATGGATTAAGAAAATTAAACAGCCATAAAGATGAGGGAAATTTTGTTATTCACGGTAAATGGATTGAACTGGATAACATCATCTTAAGTGAAGTTAACCAGGTTCAAAAATATAAAGGTCACATGTTTTCTGCCATATGTTGAAGACAGATCCAATACAAGAATCACACACACACACACACATATATGATATGTTTCCAAAAGTGGGGCTGTTAGAGGAGATTAAGGGAAGAGGAAAAGAAGGAAGAAAGTGAATAATACTGAAACACATCACACCTGTTCAAGAACAAGGCACAAGTCAACACATTGAAAACTCTTGAACAATACAGGATGGGGGAAAGGAGTGAGGAAGTGTGGTGGAGGCGGCATAGACTGACTTGAGCACAATATATTTACATGTAAAATACCAAAGCAAAATTCCCAGTGAACAATGAACAGACACCTAAACAATGAAGGAACATAAAATAGGTCATGTTAAGTGGAGGGCACTAATAGGAGGGGAGAGGGTAAATGAAGAAAGAAAAGAGGGTGAATATTACTGATATATTTTCTATGTAAGCATGACTATGGAACATTGAAACCTGTTGAAGTCACCATAAGAAGAAGAATTGGATAGGAGAAGATGAATCAATTTGGGGATATAATACATGTATATATGGAAATATCACAATGCAACCCCATGTATACCTATCATAAACTAATAAAAATGTCCTCCTTTTAAAAATGAAGGACAGGAAAGAAAAATAGGTCCTGTCTGAGGGTGGGTACAAGTGGGAGGGCATGTGGAAATGGTGAAGGGGGGCAAACATAGAAGTATTTTGTATTCGTGTATGGAAACACAACAATGAAACCTGCTGGAATTTTTCTAATAAGGGGAGAAAGATGGAGGGATGAATCTAATTAAGATATATTATAAGCACTTATGTAAATGTCACAATGTGACCATTAAAATAATTCTCCAATCAAAAGACTAGAATAATGAGTTAGATGAAAACGGAAGACACTGAGAATAAAGACCAAGCACCACATCCCCATCACCCCAAATCTGAAATAAAACTTCTATGATACACAGATAAATAATCTTTGAGAAATATCTTATCAGATTTTAGCACTGTACTTTGTTTTTTCAGTTTTTATTGTTTACCTCTTATCTGGATTAAACCCTGTAGTGTTTAGTTTTCCTTCATCTCTGAGTATAAATCCTCCATGAAAATTTCTAGCCCTTATAATACTCCAAGCTAAAGGCAGAAAATTCTGCATAAATTTCAAGGGACAAGTCTCATGCCTGATATGTAGGCATAACACCTGATGCCGTAATGAGAAATGTTCAAATTACAAACATGCAGAAGTTAGAGACTTCATTCTATGGACAGCTTATCCCAAGATATCGAAGCAAGACTTCCTGTCACACTGACATTCTTAACATTATCAGTTATTTCACTAGAGAGGTGCTATGGTTGAATACAAAATGTCCCACAAAGGCTTATGTTTTCAATATTTGGTCCCCAGATGGTGATGCTATTAGGGAAGGTTCTCGAAACTTAAGGAAGTGGGATCTAACTTGAGGACATAGGTAAGTTGGGGCAAACCCTTGGGAGAATCTTTTCCCTGGCTCCTTCCACTCCATTTCTCTGCTTCCTCTCCACCATGATCTTCTCCACCGTGCCCCCTTGCCCTGACAAACTGAAATCTCTGAAATTGTAAACAAAATTAATCTTTCCTCCTTTAGTTCTTTCTGTCAGGTATTTTGGCACAATGACACAAAGTCTGACTAACACAAGAGGAAAATGTTGTAATTAAAATTTTGCAATCAGTAAGTACTAGATATGATGTTAACACAACTTTTCACTCAAATTGTACCAGTAGTCCCTTTTATGGATTGACATTGTGCTTTCATTCAACCCAGTCATGGAATGCTAAATAATTGGATTGTTACCTCCTAACTGCACAAAATACATTTTCACTAATACCACATATTATTTATGTCTGAATCAATTCCTTTGGGAAGTTGAGTCACAAATACACAACATTAGGGAGCAAACCACCTCGCCGAGACGGTTTGCCGAACACACCTGAAATTTTCAATTTTAACCACTAGGTTCATGGCTTAGATCTATTACTTAGACAAGACTTATTATATTATATATTGCTACTGATTATTCTTTACATTTTGATAGTTAAGCTCTGTTCTTATTCCCTGCCTAATCTTTGTTGACAACTTTACCAATAGGATCCTATACTTTAAGATGATTACTTAGGCTTACAGGACTAATAAAGTGGAACTCCATGCTCAACTACAAGGTGAAACTGCCTTGAGAGTTTTTCTGTCTGCTGTTTGTTGCTCAAATGTGTTCCCAGTCCCTGACATTGACTCGTATGCTTCCCTCCAACATGGGACCAATGATAACTGCAATGGATCCATCCTGGCACTAAAAGATAATGAAAGGTAATTTCAAAGATTATTTATCCATGTTGTTTTCAGAGAAAGATCTTTCTTAAAAGAGGGAAATATCAAAATTCATTACATAAAGCAGAGCCAATTCTATCACACCCAATTTAAACAAATTTGAGAGGCCATGGGAAAAACATTCAGGTCACAAACACCTGCCCAGAAACTGTCTTGCAAGACCAGTCCAGCAAAGTGACTTTCCATGACTTTAAGACTATTTTTGCCTAGTAACTGTAGCCACCAGACAATCAGAGCTCTCCAGCTCTCACATAATGCCGCAATGTTAAAGAGCTTTCTTCCAAAAATATTTAATCAATTTTTCTCTTTCTCAGTGAAGCCCCAACTTTTTCCTTTGTTCTTGGACATAACAGAAGCCACCTTGGTCTGTTCATCTACTTCCTAGATTGTAATCCTATTTTTTTGTTTATTCCAAAGTAAAACCTTTTGTGCAGAGATTCATCTGTATATTTGTGTTTGACTTTGACAGTCCCTTCGTAGTTCTTTGCACTTGCACCCAAATTGGTCTGTGGCAGGGAATGGGTTGCAACCAGAAACAGTACAAATGTTGTAGACTTTCAATCCTTTGAAATGCACCTAAGCTCAGCTTATGGCCTAGAATATGGTCTTGCTTGTTAAATGTTCTAAGTGCTCAGAAAAAGAATATGTATAGTGCGTGGCTTTTACATAGTAATGACGCCCAGTTTCTGATGCCCAGAAAAGAATTGATCCAGTTCTCTCTCTCCTTACTGACTGCCTGCTTGTTCTGTCAGTGACAAGAGGCTTGTTGAGATGCCCAACAATGATGTGAATCTCTCCTTTTCCAGTTCTAGCAGATTTGGATTCATATATTTTTAAGATCTATTACTAGATCTTAGGGGTGTATGCACCCCTGGTTACCCTGTTATAAGAATTTCATGTTTATAGACTTTGCTTATCATCCTAAGAAGTATGAAGCCCTTAAAGGAAGGCTTTTTTTATTTTACCTGTGTACACTTTTACCTAGCACCTGGTATGCTTCATACTGCCTACATAATAAATGACCAATGAATAAATAAAGGAAATTTATTATTCCTCTTCTACAAGATATAGTCCCTTTCTTTACTGTAGAGTGCTATGTTAATTTCAGAAAGCAAATTCCTCCAATAAACACATGATTAATTTGTAAAGCCTACCCCCCAATGGAAATTTTAAAAGGTGCTACACACAGGATTGAAATATAGCAAACACATCTCTCTATCCTTGGGGACTCATAAATCAAGAAGTTAGACCATATTAAATGAAACAGTGCAGCTGCTTATACCTACAGAACCTGGAACCCAGTTTTAAATTCTCCTCCAATGCAAACATGAATCACCCTAATTTTATTAGTACATTTTACATACATGCATTCAAGTATCACATGTATTGTACATATTTAATATGTAAAATTTAATGTTGGTCAAAATTTTATAAATTTTTAGGAGATGGAAATGTTAGAAATAAATAAACGAAATAATTGTAAAGACTAAAAACTGTAACTAACCAAATGAATGAATCCTGCCCCATTACTTGCTGGACTGGAATTCTGGAAAAGT
The DNA here is from genome assembly GCF_047511655.1 of Castor canadensis. Taxonomy (NCBI): domain Eukaryota; kingdom Metazoa; phylum Chordata; class Mammalia; order Rodentia; family Castoridae; genus Castor; species Castor canadensis. The sequence goes on from NC_133400.1 coordinate 69,243,487, forward strand.
TACTGAGCGTCTCTCTACCTTCACTGATTCGTCATGAAAGTAAGGTTATTAAGAATCTTCATCTCCTGGCATTGTTATAAAAATTGCTCGAATTTCTATCCACAATGTACTTAAAATAGTTGGTTTTTAAATATTTTGTGTAGCTGCTGTAAAAATAACAAATGAGTTACATAAGTTTATTAATACACTCTTCACCCAGGGTGAATAGATTTTAGTTTTCTTACTTACAGATGAGGCTATTCTGCCCCTGAGGAAAAAAATTCAAGCTACTTAGTTCCTATAAAGTGTCTATATTTCCAGACATACTCTTTTCACCAAGCAGGCATCCAATTTTTCCACTTACATGTGGGTCTGACTCACTTAATTCTTATTGGATGATTTTTTTCTTTAGTTCTTACAAGTTTTTCTATTTTTCCTATTGCAGTGATCATATGAAGTCAGTTCTATATGAACCACATAAACAGAATGTCATAGAATTTCAAGGGAGAAAAAAGTCATTATTGGCTAAAAATCATCATGATAACTGATCTTCAGATGACTAGTAGCTTAATCAGAAATAATCAGAACCAAAATGGTGATTCTAAGTGGGACTTTTAATTAGCTATTTTAGACAAGGAATTCCAAGAAAGTTAAATTTGATATTCCATGGTAATGAAAAATCCTTTTTGAAGTTAATAACCATTTGTATCAGAAATCATACTCTTTGATTCTCTAAGAGAATTAAACTCCTTTTTTATGACTTACTGTGTCTATTTGGCACTTACCATCAAAACAACACTAAGTGGCAGTTGCTATTTCTAAATTGAAAAAATTTTGACATATCCTGAGAACCCAATTTCTCTAAAATCATTGAGCCTGATTCTAAACTTTATGAGGGATCTTAGGTCTTAAAGTCTCTTGTACATTAGCAGGTGAAAATTTGGTAAGTAAATTGGCTAAAACAAAAATAGTATATCTTATGACACCTCAAGCTACACTCTACCAATTTTTACTGGTTATAAAATGTAAAAGAAGTTAGCAATTCATTAACTATAAAGATTTTTAAACTAAAAAGAAAACATAAGTTATGAACTAAGGAATCTGGTTTATGAGCCCTATTTTGCCAGTTACCAAATGAATTTAGTGAATTTAGCTTCTCTCAATATATCACTCTCTTTTCTTATGCACAGTTGAAATGCACAGTTGATAATTTATATGCTACATAGGTATTTATGATCAATGAAAGAAAAAGTATTTAAAGCACATATCTAACATTAAGAAAAAGATCAAGTTTTGAAGTGATTCGATTATTCACTTCTTTGAAAAGTATTTTTTATGATAGAGACTAGGATTGTAATGTGCATGAAAATGTTTTACAAAAATTTCTGTGCCTATGGATAATTTAATAACCATGTCAAATAGTCAAGAGATGCCATAATTCAAATTTATAAGTTAATAATCTCAAGTGAGCCATCATAATTCAGACTTTGTGATTATGAGGAAATTGAGTGAGATGATTCTCATGTTCCTCAAATCTCTAAAATTTGGAGCATGATTTATACACCTGGTTGTACAGTTGACCCCGCTTAAAAACAGAGGATATTTCCAGGATGCCCACACACACCATGAGTGCTTGAAACTGCAGATAATCAAACCCTATATTTTACTGCGTGTTTTCCTACAGGAGGTGCCAATGATAAAGTTTGATTTATAAATTAGACATAGGAATAGATTAACAACAACTAATAAAATAGTATAAGTACAACATTTTGCTGTAATAAAAGTTATTTAAAATGTACAAGTTAATTTTTGAAATTTTATATGCAATGTTAATTGAAACATAGATAAGAGGAGAAATACTATATTATAGCTTAAACCTTTCATATTAACACAGCTTTCTGCTGTTTGGGCAAATGACCACAGGGGGGCAGGAAGAACCAATTTGTAAGAATCATGTCCCATCCACTAAAATGTTTTCAAATAATTATAACACAATAATGTACAATTATCATACAATTATTGTTCTTCAATAGTGCTTTCTAAATAAATAAACTCATTTATACAGAGTCATAGAATATTTTCAAAGCTCAAGCAGGGAACATCCTAAATACTAATTTACTAGTTTTATAATTTGTGCATCAAGTAGTGCTACATTTTTATTCTACTCAAGAAAATAAAATAATAGGCATTCTCGCATTGCTTCAATACAAAGTGTTTTAGAAAGTTGTAGAATTAAGACATGCATATTACATAAATGATCTAATTATAGCTAAACTAAGCCTACTGCCAACTGCTCCATTCAACAGATAATTGCTAAGTTTCTCATATACTTCAAAATCTCCATGCATACTGAGCATATACATGGATATATAGAAGTGAATGCTGTCTGTGTGTGATAGTCATCAAATCTCACACCTTGCTGTTTTACAATGAGCATGGGACCCTGTGTACTTTCCTTATAAGTGTGTGCAGATATATCACACAGTGTTACATGTGATGAATTACATCTTTCTTTGGATTTCACAATTATTTATGTGTCTCTAGTTCTCAGTTTATGGCACATAGACAAAATAAATTCCAGTATACACAGGTATGCCTACTCCATTGTACAAAATTCAAGTGTATTAAAAAATATTTCTTTTGAATCTAGTTAATTCTAACTAGGCTGGTGAAAAAATGGATTTAATTACTAGTTAGTAAGTAAAGGTAAATTGTCCATGTTCCTTTCATCTCCTCAATTAGGATGTGTGTTCTACTTCTGTGCAAGACTTAGAATGACATCCTCCTGCAGTCTAAGAAATTCCCCTCCATGAGCACTATACACCAGGGAAAAAGAAATCATAAGGCCAGAGAAAACCACATACCCATCACAGACAATCTCATACATGCACACACACACACACACACACACACACACACACACACAGAGCACAGATTACAGTACTTGGAGGTGCTGATAAGACTCTACATTCACCCACTGAAACCAAGGCCTCCCAACCCCTTCTTTCCTAAGTACTCTTTCTTTACCTTGGATGTCCAAGAACTTCAGTGTCCTCCTTTGAATACCTTGGAAGGACTTGAAGAGCCTTTGTCTTCTGAAGGATTCTTCCACTTTCCCTCTCTTCCCCATCCTTCAGGCAAGGAATTGTAAAACCTACTTCAAGCATGAAATAAAGGAAGCAGGAAGAAGGAACAAGGGAGAAGAAAAGATGCACAAATTAATACCTTATGAAGCGGTCTGGTCACAAATAGTTATTTTCTCTTTCACATATTGATGCAGTGGAAAACAACTGCTGTGTCAAAAGTAAGAGTAGCCATAGTTTAGAAATTGTGAGGTAACCATCAAGAGTGATTGCATAAAGACATGTTCCCATAAATAACGTATAAGACCTCTCCCAACACACATTCTCATTCATGAACATATATCAGGTTTTAAAATTTATTAATATTTATGCTACGTTTTATAGTCTAAGAGTTTAACTATTTCATGATAATTGGTGGTGTGTTTATAATTTGTGGTTCATAATAAATTCCTTTTCTAAAAAAACATTTTCCATGAAATTTTAGGTGGCCTATTTTAAGTGCATTTTTACAAAAAAAGGAAAAAGAAACAGCACTAGCAATGTAGAACAGTGGTAAAGTACTTACCTGGCATCTCCAAAGCTCTGGGTTTGAGCCCTAGCACTAAAAATAATTTACAAAAAGAGATGAAAATTATTTAAAGAAAGGATAAAGATATTCTAGAAATCAGGAATTAACTTGGCATTTAAATTTAAATGTCCAATAAATGTAATACAGCACATTAGTAGAAGAAGAGACAAAAAACACTTGATCATCTCAATAGATGCAGAAAAAGCCTTTGAAAAGATTCAACACCATTTCATGATAAAAGCTCTAAGAAAACTAGGAATAGAAGGAAAGTACCTCAACATTATAAAAAGCTATATAGGACAAGCCTACAGCCAACATCATACTTAATGGTGAAAAACTGAAACAATTTCCCCTAAAATCAGGAACGAGACAAGGATGCCCACTATCCCCACTCCTATTCAACATCGTACTGGAATACCTAGCTAGAGCAATTAAGCAAGAAGAAGGAATAAAAGGAATACAAATAGGTAAAGAAACTGTCAAAATATCCCTGTTTGCAGACAATTGATCCTATACCTTAAAGACCCAAAAACTCTACCCCAAAACTCCTAGACACCATCAACAGCTACAGCAAGGTGGAAGGATATAAAATCAATATACAAAAATCATTAGCTTTTCTATACACTAATAATGAACAAAACAAGAAAGAATATATGAAAACAACACCATTTACAATGACCTTAAAAAAAATCAAGTACCTAGGAGTAAACTTAACAAAGGATGTGAATGACCTCTGCAAGGAAAACCATAAACCCCTGAAGAAAGAGATTGAGGAAGACTATAGAAGGTGGAGAGATCTCCCATGCTCATGGATTTGTAGAATCAACATAGTGAAAACAGTTATACTACCAAAAGCAGTCTACATGTTTAATGTAATTCCCATCAAAATCCCAATGACATTCATCAAAGAGATTAAAAATTCTACCCTAAAATTCATTTGGAAACACAACAGATGGTGAATAGCCAAGGCAATACTCAGCAAAAAGAACAATGCTGGAGGTATCACAATACCCAACTTCAAACTATATTACAAAGCAAGAGCAATAAAAACACTATGGTACTGGCACAAAAACAAACATGAAGAACAGTGAAACAGAATAGAGGACCTGGATATGAATCCACACAACTATATCCAACTTATTTTTGACAAAGGGACTAAAAATATACAATGGAGAAAAGACAGACTCTTCAACAAAACTGTTGGGAAAAGTGGTTAGCCGTCTGCAAAAAACTGAAACTAGATCCATGTTTATCACCCTGTACTAGTATCAACTCAAAATGGATGAAGGACCTTAATATCAGACCCCAAACTCTAAAGTTGGTACAGGAAAGAGCAGAAAATACTTTGGAAGTGATAGGTATAAGCAAGGACTTCCTCAATAGAACCCCAGCAGCCCAGCAACTAAGAGAAGGATACACAAATGGGACTTCATAAAACTAAAAAGCTTCTGCTCAACAAAAGAAATGGTCTCTAAACTGAAGAGACCACCCACAGAGTGGGAGGAAATATTTACCAGCTACATATCAGATAAAGGACTCATAACCAGAATATACAGGGAACTCAAAAAACTAAACTCTCCCAAAATTTATGAAGCAATAAAGAAATGGGCAAGTGAACTAAACAGATCTTTCTCAAAAGAAGAAATTCAAATCGCCAAAAAAAACACATGAAAAAATGCTCACCATCTCTAGCAATAAAGGAAATGCAAATCAAAACCACACTAAGATTCCATCTCATCCCTGTTAGAATAGCCATCATTAGAAACACCACCAACAACAGGTGTTGGTGAATGTGGGGAAAAAGGAACCCTCATACACTGCTGGTGGGAATGCAAACTAGTACAACCACTCTGGAAAAAAATTTGGAGGCTACTTAAAAAGCTAAACATTGATCTACCATTTGATCCAGCAATACCACTCTTGGGGATATATCCAAAAGACTGTGACACAGGTTACTCCAGAGGCACCTGCACACCCATGTTTATTGCAGCATTATTCACAATAGCCAAAGTTATGGAAACAGCCAAAATGCCCCACTACTGACAAATGTGTATTTATACACAATGGAATTCTACTCAGCCATGAAGAAAAATGAAATCTTATCATTCGCAAGAAAATGGATGGAACTTGTGAACATAATACTGAGCGAGATTAGCCAGGCTCAGAAGGTCAATAATCATATGTTTTCCCTCATATGCAGACTTTAGATCAAGGGTAAATACAGCAAGGGGATTGGACTTTGGTCACATGATAAGGCAAGAGCACACAAGGGAGGTATGAGGATAGGTAAGAAACCCCAAAAACATGATAGTATTTGATGTCTTCAATGCAAAGGAACTAATGCAGAAACTTTAAAGTGACAGAGGCCAATAGGAGAAGAGATCAGGAACTAGAGAAAAGGTCATTTTAAGAAGAATCAACTTAGAATGTAACACATATGTACAGGAGAGCAATGTGAGGAATCTCCCTGTATAGCTATCCTTATCTCAACTAGCAAAAACCCTTTGTCCTTCTTATTATTGTTTATACTCTCTCTTCAACAAAATTAGAGATAAGGGCAAAACAGTTTCTGCCTGGAAGTGAAGAGATGAAGGGCGGGGGTAGGGGAGAGGAAGGGGATGGGGAAAAGGGAAGGGGCAGGGGGTGGGGGGAGAAATGACCCCAACATTGTATGCACATATGAATAAATGAAAAAAATAATAAAATAAATTTAAATGTCAACACCTAACAAATGATTTCTTCTGTATCATTCTGAAAAAAGAAACACTGTTCTTAAAATGAAAATGATCTTGTGGCCCTAAAATATAAGCTACCTGTCTTGTAAACAAAGAAACACAAATCTAAAACTGCTGAATCAAAGAAAAATGGAGATAAGGAAAACAGGAAGGAAAAACAGGTCCTGTTGGGGGGGGGGTGGTAGCCGTGTGAGGATGGAGAATATAAGGAAAGGTGTGGGAGCGTGAATGTAGTAGAAATATTATGTACTCATGTATGAAAATGGAACAAGGAGAACTGTTGAAACTATTCCAGGAATAGGGGGAGTGGGGATAAAGGAGAATGATGGAAGGGGTGATTTCAACTAAAATATATTATAAGAACTTGCATCCCCAGTACAACAATATTACTTAATTTTTTTTAAAGAAAAGGGGAGATGTGAACTTTTCTATACCAGAATAACTGCAATGAAGATCTGGGTCTTCATAAAAATAAAATAATAAATAATAAATTCATAAAATATATAATTCCACTTGAGAAAACAAAAAAAGTGCTGATTTAATTTACTGATGTAACTAGCAATTTTAAGGTATCGTTGGGTTCTGCCAAATCATTGGAAGTGAAATGAGATAATGTATGTTAAAGCCCACACAATGGTTGTAATATGGTAAATTCTCAGGAAAACTAAGTTTATTATTTTAATGATACAAATATTTTTTCAGTACTGTTGTTTAATCTCTCATTGTTTTCACCCAGTCTATTTTTTACTCTTATCCAGCCAGAATAATAATAGTTAAGGTTAAGTTTAGAATAGACAATGGAATCCATTGAAGGAATGTTTGGGAATGCAGAGATTTCCCTTTATGGGACTTTTTTTTGGGGGGTAGTACTGGGATTTGAACTCAGGGCTTTGCACACTCTACCATTTGAGACACACTTCTAGCCTTTTTTGCTATAGGTTATTTTTCAGGTAGGATTTCCTGCTTTTTTACCTGGGTCAACCTCTGGCCATAATCATCCTATCTATGCCTCATGTTCAACTGGGAGTTACAGTCATGAACCTCCACCACCAGCTTCTTTTCAGGTGGGTCTTACTAACTTTTTGCCTGGGTAAGCCTTGAGCTATGATCTTCCCAACCTACACCTTCTCAGTAGCAGAGATTACAGGCATGAGCCACCATAAGAGCCCATATGTATTAGGTTCATTTCACTTCTCTCTCTCTCTCCTTCCCTCCCCCTCTTTCTCTCTCTACCTCTTTAGCCATACCTCCAGTCCTTGAGGTTTGAACTCTGGGCAACTCCCACTGTGGGACTGTTTACTTGACAGCTTACATTTGACTAAAACTTTAATGGAAATAGTTAATAGAATGTGATAATCATAATTCAACCCAAATCAATGCAAAATTCAGATAGCCCAAATCAATGCAAAATTCACTCAAGAAAGTGTCCTCCACTGGATTAAAGGTTATTATTTTACACAGCAACCTATTTTTACACATTCAGTGTTGGAGTGATATGACAAAACAAATCTAAGCTAAATCAACAAATTTGTGATGTTGTCACAACCAGAAGTTCTGTTCCTACAGCTGTCTTAGAATAGATCATAAAAAGATACACACATAATTTCACAAATATTCAAGGCATGTTTGTTACTCTTTGTCTTAGTTTTCCTTATGAAACATCAGTAAGGGAGTTATGTCAAGTGCAAGTTCAACAGCTAAATTGTGGCAAAAAGATAGAATGGAACACTAGGCAACTGTGGTGAGAAATGACACATATTGTGGCAGGAAAGATGGAGGAGGAAGGAAGATAATGAGTGATAATGAAAGATAATGAGTGCAACAGTGAAACAAAGAAAATAAAATGGTTTTGAGGAATGACACATAGCACCTAGGGGTGAGATCAGAGAAGGGTCACCTCACCCCAGAGGTTAAAATAGCCAATGAAGTAGTATGTGACCATGTATGGGACAAGCTGTAGCCCCCATTTCAGTAACCTGCTCTAAATGGTATATAAGGCAGGCTCCCTTTATTCTCAGCATTCAGCTTTGGATGTGAATCTGCTGAGTTGCTGCCAGCCTGCTTAATAAACTTGCTTCCTGTAAGCTTTGGCACCCTGTCTCTCTGAGCCCTCCTGCAATATTCTTGGGGCTCATGTATGGGATTCAGAGAGCAGTGTTTTCAACTCCTTGTCACCAGTTCAGCATCCCTTGCTCACCAGGGCCACCCCTGCCAGGTGCCACTGGACATGGTGATCAGAGGGGAGGGAGTCTCTCTGCTGGTGAACTGAGGAAGTGAGTTTTGGTTGCACAAAGGAACCCAGAAAGGCTCAGGAACCAATTTGGGAATCCCACTCATCAGACTGGTAAGAACCTGGGTTCAAATTCAGGCCTGCCTCAGGAGACAGAAAGGGAGTCTGATCAATTCCCAGCAGAGACACCCAAGAAACCTCCTTTTGGGGGTGAAACTCTGTCTCTAGGTTCAGGGAATGGGGTGGAACTCCATGGGTCCGTGGCAATCTCATATGCTCTAGGGTGAGCCTTAACAGAGCTTCTGATCCAGGGTTTATGAGGACTCACTACAGCTAAGAGATGCCTAAATCCCCACAAGAGGAGTGTCCACAGATGGATGAAGTGAGTGGTATTATTTATTTTCCCCTGTGTGCTGGAAAGGAGGACCCCTTACCTCCTCTCCACAACCCTCATCCCTTTGCTTCTGTCCATTTGATGTCTGGTAACAGGAGAAATGGAGGATGTCAGAGTAAGAACACCTCCATACAGTACATGCTTAATAACTTTAAAAGGGAATTTAATGGAGATTACACAGTCAAATTGACTCCTGGCAAGCTTAAGATCTTCTGTAAAATAGACTGGTCTGCATTTGGTATAGAATGGCCCTCAGAGTGGTCATTAAATAAGGTCACAGTACAAAGAGTTTTTGAAGTGGTTGTGGGGGATCCTGGACACCCAGATCAGTTTTCTTATAATGATTTCTGGCAGGATGCAGTCCTCAGTTGTCCCATGTGGCTAAAGTTCCACCTAGAGGAAGCATGTAGAGTCATGGTAGCCAGAGTGGCAGCAGCTTCCAAGTGCAGGGAAAAATGTAAAAAGCCAGAGAAACCCATATTAGTAGGGGAACCTGAAGAGACCCCACCCCCTTATGTGCAACTGTACCTACCTATACTACTATCTTCCATCCCTTTGCCTACACCCTTGGAAGGGGAAGCAGCATCAGACACAGAAACAAATACATGAACACATAGGAGCCCTAAATAAACACCAAAGTGAAATAGAAACATTATAAATAGAGATATAAATGAATTAAAGATGAAAATAGAAAATATCAAAGAGGAAGTACCCATGATATGGAAAACCTCAGAAAAAAGAATGAAACAGAAACACAAAACTCAGTGGAAGCCACTCCAACAGACTAAAACAAGTGGAAGACAGAATCTCAGAACTTGAAGATAAAATAGAAATTAAAGGAAAAACTGAAGAACTGTCAGTCAACAACTCAAGGTCTGTGAAAGGAATATATAAGAACTCACTGACTCCATCAAAAGACCAAACCATAGAATTATGGCCATTGAAGAAGGAGAAGAGGACCAAGCAAAAGGGAGTCACACTATATTCAAAAAAATAATAACAGAAAATTTCCCAAATCTAGAGAAAGTTATGCCCATTTAAATACAGGAAGCCTCCAGGACACCAAACAGACTTCACCAAAATAGAATCTCCCCAAGACATATTTTCATTGAAACAATAAGCACAGAGAATAGAGGAAGAATATTGAAGGCTGTAAGAGAGAAAAAACAAATAACATATAAAGGTAAAGCCATTAAAATCACAGCAAATTTCCCAACAGAAACCTTAAAAGCAAGAAGGGCATGAAGTAAGGTATTCAGGGCACTGAATGAAAATAAATTCAACCCTAGGATACTCTGCCCAGCAGAACTATCATTCAAAATAGATGGATTAATAAAAATCTTCCATGATAAGCAGAAACAAAAAAGGATATATGACCACCAAACCATCACTACAAAAGATTCTCAAATGAATTTCACACACAGAAGATGAAAGCAAACAAAACCATGAGAGGACAGGAAGTATCCAACCACAGGAGAAGAAAAGGCAAGGAATCAGAGAGTAGCATTGATTTGACTGGACACAATCAAACCCTTAAACAACAAAAACAACTAAATGACAGGAATCACCACACACCTATAAGTATTAACACTGAATGTCAACAGACTCAACTTCCCTGTCAAAAGACACCATTTGGCAAACTGGATTACAAAGGCATATCCAACAATCTGTTGTTTACAGGAGACACATCTTATTGACAGAAGCAAACACTAGCTTAGTGTGAAAGACTGGAAGAAGATTTATCAAGCCAATGACCCCCAAAAACAGGGGGAGTAGCAATACTTATCTCAGACAAAGTAGATTTCAAACTCACATTGGTCAAATGAGATAAAGAAGGACACTTCACTAATAAAACGGGAAATACACCAAAAGGAAATAACAATTAACAACCTATATGCACCCAATGTCAGTGCACCCAATTTCATCAAACATACTCTAACAACTTAAAAACACATCTATACTCCAACACAGTGGAAGTGGGAGACTTTAATACCCCTGCTATCACTAATAGATAGGTCACCCAAGCAAAAAATCAATAAAGAAATTCTAAAACTAAAGTACACCTTAGATCAAATGGACCTAGCTGATGTCTCCAGAATATTTCATTCAAAATACACACAATATACATTCTTCTCAGCAGCCTATGGAAATTTTTCAAAAATGGATCATATATTAGGACACAAATAAAGCCTCAAAAAATATAAGAAAATAGAAATAATCCCAAGCATTCTATGTGAGCACAATGCACTAAAACTAGAACTCAAAAACAAAAACAACAGCAGAAAATATGCATACAATTGAAGCTGAACAACACATTGATCAATGATCAGTGGGTCATTGATGAAATAAAAGAGGAAATTAAAAGATCAGTGGGTCATTGATGAAATAAAAGAGGGAGTTAATGAAAATGAAAACATGGCCTACCAGAACCTATGGGACACAGCAAAGGCAGTCCTAAGAGGAAATCAATGACCTAATGCTACATCTCAAACTCCTAGAAAAACAAGAACAAGCAAAACCCAAAACAAGCAGAAGAAGAGAAATAATAAAAATAAGGACAAAAATTAATGAAATACTGACCAAAAATTTAAAAACATTCAAAGAATCAATGAAACAAAAAGGTCATTCTTTGAAAAAATAAACAAGATTGACAGACCCCTGGCAAATCTGACTAAAATGAGGAGAGAAAAAACCCAACTAGTAAAATCAGAAACACAAAAGGGAAGATAACAACAAACACCAAGGAAATCCAGGGAATCTCACAGACTATTTTGAGAACCTATATTTCAATAAATTTAAAAATCTTGAAGAAATGGACATCCAAAACTCATGACCATCCAAAATTGAGCCAAGACAATATTAACCACCTAAATAGATCTGTAACATGAAATGAAATTGAAACAGCAATAAAGAATCTCCCAAAATAGAAAAGTCCAAGATTTGATGGATTCTCTAGCAGAAGAACTAATACCAACTCTCCATAAACTTTTCCACAAAACAGAAAGGGAAGGAATACTGCCTAACTCATTCTATGAAGCCAGTATTATACTCATCCCAAAACCAGACAAAGACACCACCAAAAAGGAGAACTATAGGCCAATCTCCTTAGTGAGCACTGATGCAAAAATCTTCAATAAAAAAATGGCAAACTGAATCCAACAACATATCAGAAAGATCATTCACCACGACTGAGTCAACTTCATCCCAGGGATGCAGTGGTGGTTTAACATACGCAAATCTTTAAATGTAATACAGCACATTAACAGAAACAAAGACAAAAACCACTTGATGATATCAATAGATGCAGAAAAAGCCCTTGATAAGATTCAACACCACTTCATGATAAAAGCTCTAAGAAAACTAAGAATAGACAGAATGTACCTCAATCTTATAAAGGCTATATATGACAAAACTATAGCCAACGTCATACTTAACAGAGAAAAACTGAAACCGTTTCCCCTAAAAACAGGAATGAAACATGGATGTACACTATCCCCACTCCTATTCAACACAGTCCTGGAATTCCTAGCCAGAGCAATAAGGCAAGAAGAAGAAATAAAGGGAATACAAATAGGTAAAGAAACTGTCAAAGTATCCCTATTTGAAGATGACTTGATTCTATATCTCAAAGACCCAAAAAACTGTACTCAAAAACTCCTAGACACCATAAACAGCTTCAGCAAGGTGACAGGACACAAAATCAACTTACAAAAATCATTAGCTTTTCTATACACCAACAATGAACAAATTGAAAAGGAATATATGGAAACATTTCCATTTACAATAGCCTCAAAATCAAATACCTAGGAGTAAACTTAACAGAGGATGGGAATGACCTCTACAAGGAGAACTACAATCCTCTGAAGATTGAGAAAGACTACAGAAGGTGGAAAGATCTCCCGTGCTCATGGATTAGTAGAATCAGCATAGTGAAAATGGTTATACTACCAAAAGCAATCTACATGCTCAATGCAATTCCCATCAAAATCCCAATGACATTCATCACAGAGATTGAAAAATCTACCCTAAAGTTCATTTGGAAACACAAGAGACTGCAAGCAGCCAAAGCAATACTCAGCAAAAAGAGCAATGCTAGAGGTATCACAATATCTGACTTCAAACTATATTACAGAGCCATTCCAATAAAAACAGCATGATACCGGCACAAAAACAGATATGCAGACCAGTGGAACAGAATAGAGGACCCGGATATGAATGCCACCTTATTTTTGACAAAGTTGCCAAAAACATACAATGGAGAATAGACAGCCCCTTCAACAAATGGTGCTGGGAGAAGTGGTTATCTGTTTTCAGAAAACTGAAACTAGGTCCATGTCTATCACCCTGTACTAGTATCAACTCGAAGTGGATTAAGAACCTTAATATCAAACCTGAAACTCTGAAGTTAGTACAAGAAAGAGCAGGGAATACTGTGGAAGCAATGGGTATAGGCAAGGACTTTCTCAGTAGAACACCAGCAGCCCAGCAACTAAGAGAAAGGATAGGCAAATGGGACTTCATGAAACTAAAAAGCTTCTGCACAAGAAAGGAAATGGTTTCTAAACTGAAGAGACCAACCACAGAGTGGGAGAAAATATTTGCTGGCAACACATAAGACAAAGTACTGATAACCAGAATATACAGGGAGCTCAAAAAAACTAAATTCCCCCAATATCAATAAGCCAATAAAGAAGTGGGCAATCAAACTAAACAGAACTTTTTCTAAGGAAGAAATCCAAATGGCCAAAAAACACAGGAAAAAATGCTCACCATCCCTGGCCACCTAGAAAATACAAATCAAAACCATACTAAGATTCCACCTCACTCCTGTTAGAATAGCTATCATCAAAAACTCTACCAACAACAAATGTTGGTGAGAATGCAGGGAGAAAAGAACTCTCATACACTGCTGGTGGGGATGTAAACTAGCACAACCATTTTTGAAAACAATATGGAGCCTTCTTAAAAAACTAAACAGATCTGCCATATAATCCAGCAATCGCACTCCTAGGGATATACCCAAAGGAATGTGACTCACATTATTCTAATAGTACCTGCACACCCATGTTTATTGCAGCACTATTCACAATAGCCAAGTTATAGAAACAGACAAGGTGCCCCACTACTGACGAATGGATTAAGAAAATGGTATTTATACATAATGGAATTTTACTAAGCCATGAAGAAGAATGAAATTTTGTCATTCACAATTAAATGGATGGAGCTGGAGAACATCATCTTAAGCAAAGTTAGCCAGGCTCAGAAGGCCAAAAATCATATGTTCTCCCTCATATGCAGACTTTAGACCTAAAACAAATGCAGTAATATTATTGGACATGGGTCACACACTAAGGGGAGAACACATACAGGAGGAATAGGGAAAGGTAGGAAACTCAAAACTTGAAAATGTTTGATGTGCCCACTGTACAGGAGTGAATAAAGTAATCTTAAACTGACAGAGGCCACTATGGAAGGTGACTGGGAAATAGTGAAGAGATCTGGTAGATATGAACCAATTTAGGTTGTAATACACATGTGCATGGAAGCAATGTTAGGAATCTCTCTGTATAGTTATCTTTATTTTGAACTAGTAAAAACGCTATGTCTTTCTTATTATCTCTTATGTCTTCTCTTCAACAAAATTGAAGAAGAGGGCAGAATAGTTTCTGCCTGGAAGTGAGGGAGGTGGAAGGCACAGGGAGGGAGCAGGGGGCAGGAGGGTAGATATGGCCCAAACAATGTATGCACACATGAATAAATGAATAAACAATTTTAAAAAGCCAGAGAAATCCATATTAGCAGGGGACCCTGAGGAGACCCCACCTCCTAATGTGCCACCATACCCACATTTACTACTGCCTTCTGCCCCTTTGCCTCCACCCTTGGAAGGGGAAACAGCATCAGACAGGGAAGCCCCAGCAGCAAATATATCTGCAAGGCCAGGCCCAGGCGACCTTGAAACTCCAACAACCACACCTTCCTCAGGCCCAATGAACCTCATGCTCACTCCAAGCTCACCAGTCCTCACCCTACAGCTCACTGTGAGACTGGCCCCTATGCTCAACCAGGAACATTTGAACAGTCCCATTATGGGTCTAGCCTCTCCCCAGGGGCCCACTGCCCTGCACATGCTCCTGAGAGAGGTCCAGGGCCCAATATATTATGACCAACACAGTCAGATGCAAAGAGAAAGGCAGACATTCATCTACCAGCCCTTTACCACCACAGACCTCCTAAATTGGAAGCACCATACCCCCTCCTTCATGGAAAAGCCCTCAGGCTCTGATTGGTTCATCAACCAAACTCATAAGCCCACCTGGACAGACTGCTGACAGCTTCTTCTGACTCTATTTAATACCGAGGCATGACACCATATAAGCTTGGTGGTTGTAAAGTGGCTGGAAGATCATGCCTCTGTGGGCACTCTAAATGCCCAAGACTATGCCTGGGCCAGTTCCCTGAGGAGTACCCTTACTGGGACCCTAATGATGACCGAGATTACCAGCAGCTTGAACAATATCAGAAGGCATTATTAGAAATCATGAAGGAAGGAAGAGAAAAGGCCAAAAACATGAATAAGACAACAGAAGTTCTCCAAGGACCAGATGAGAGCCCCAGCCAGTTTTATGAGTGGCTATGTGAGGCCTTCTGCCTGTACACCCCTTTTGACCCAGAGGTGGCCAAAAACCAGAGTATGACTAATGCAACATTTGTCAGCCAGGTGCAGGGGGACATAAAGTGAAAATTACAAAAGCTTGAGGGTTTGCTGTTATGAACACCAGCCAGCTTCAGGAGGTGGCCACAAAAGTCTGTCAATAGAGTTCAGGAGGCCTAATAGAAGGCCATTAGAAAGATGAAAGGGAAGGTGGACCTCCTTGCTGCCACTCTAGCTGAACAGTCAGGCAGCCCCCAGTGTGTAGGCCATGGCAGAAGAAGGGGCAATCCCCATGTATGGTGGTCAGTGACACCAGAATGGCTTCACCCTAGAGAGGAACTGAGGCCTATTGTTGTCAAGAAGGACACTGGAAAAATGAATGCCCCCAATGGCCCAGGGACCCTCAAAAGGCCCCCCAGACCAGAGGCAGGGGCCAAGTTGTTGAAGAAAAGTATCAGTCTGCTCAGGGGAAAAGCAGCCCCTGGGAGGAAGATATCATCAGGTTGGTCACTTTTAAGCATTGTGAGAAGGACTAGGGCAGGCAAGGCTCCATTCTACTGGGTCCCCAGGAGACTATGGTCTGCATGAAGATAGAGGGCCATCCATTGACTTGATGGTGGATACTGGCACAACATATTCAGTAACCCAACCCATGGGCCCTCTCTCACAGAGACATGTGACCATTGTTGGGGCCACAGGAGATAGACTTGCTGCCCCTTCCTTGTATCTAGAAAATGCAAACTTGGAAAGCATGAAGTAAGGCATGAGTTTCTTTGCCTTCCTGATTGCCCTATGGTCTTAATGGGTAGAGACTTGTATAAGCTAAGGGCACAGATAATCTTTGACTCTGATGGCACAGCAGCCTTAAAGCTGAGAGGGCCTAAAGCCAAGATTCTAACTCACAGTTGTGCAGGAGAATGGTGACTTTATGCCTCTAAGAAAGAGATCCCTGAGATGCCTGAGCTTCCCTTTAAAGTTCCAGGAGTTTGGGCTGAGGACAACTCCCTCTCACCCCCCAATTGGCTCAGAACATACCTCCAGTGGGGGTAGAATTAAAGCCAGGAGCAATTCCTGTTAGCCAGAGGCAATACTACATTCCTCACAAGGCCCAACTTGGGATCCAAAAGCATTTTGACAGACTCCTGAAGTATGGGATCCTTTAGCCTTTTCAATCTCCCTGGAACACTCCCCTACTGCCTGTCCAAAAAATAGGGGCTTGAAGACTTTAGGCCAGTTCAGGACCTCCATGTAGTCAACTCAGCAACTGTTACTTTACACTCTGTGGTTCCAAACCTGTACATGCTTTTGGGCCTTATCCCAACTGAGGCAAAGTTCTTTAACTCCCTGGACCTCAAGGACACATTTTTCTGAATCTACCTGGACCCTCAGGGACAACCTATCTTTCTCTTCCAATGGGAAAGTCCTAGTACTAGAGAAAAGGGACAATTGGCTTGGACTCAGTTGCCACAAGGCTTCAAAAATTCTCCCACTATCTTTGGGACTGGATTGGCACCCAACCTAAAGGCTTTCTCAGCCAACCAGCATGGCTGCACACTGTTCCAGTATGTAGATGACCTTTTGTTGGCTGGACCAACTGAGGAGAATTGTATGGAAGGAACTCACCACCTTCTCTTCCTTTTATGGAAGGCAGGATATAAGGTTTCCCAAAAGAAAGCTCAGATTTTCTGTGATATTGTCAAATACCTCAGGTTTCACCTGTCACAAGGACAATGTAGACTGGGCCCTAGAAGGAAAGAGGCCATCTGTTCCATTACGGGCCCCAGGACCTGTCAACAGATTAGAGAATTTCTAGGAGCTATAAGTTTCTGCCAGATCTGGATCCCCAATTACTATCTCTTGGCAAAACCCCTCTATGAAGCAACAAAGGGGGAGAATGGGAACCCATGATATGATAGAGGACTCTAAACCCAGCCATCCTATTGCCTGTTAACTCAGGCCCCCCCCACAAAGCATGACTGTTTAGAGATTATGGATGAGATGTTCTCTAGCCAGCGGAACTTGACTGATCAGCCTATCAGTCATCTGAATGTTGAGTATTTCACAGATGGAAATATCTTTGTCTGGGACAGCACATATGCTGCTACATATGCAGTAGTGACTCTGGACACTGTCACTGAGCATGTCCACTGCCAGTCAGGACCTCTGCGCAAAAACCTGAGCTCATTGCTCAAACACAGGCACTCCAGTTTGCTGCAGGAGTGCAGGTAAACATCTATACGGACTTTAAATGTGCCTTTACTACCATTCATGTCCATGGAGCCCTATGTCAAAAAAGGGGGCTCATTAACTCAAGAGAAAAAAGTGTTAACTAAGGAAAAGAAATTCTGGAATTGCTAGAAGCTGTATGGGCCCCTAAGCAAGTAGTGGTCAGGCACTGCTAAGGGCACCAGAAGAGGGAGACAACAGCTATTCAGGAAAACCAAAAAGCTGATAGGGAAGTCAAGCAAGCAGCCCTCACAGGAGGACAAACCTCAGCCTCACTGACATCTGCCTTGTTCCCATGCTCTTTATCTCAATGGGACCCAAGGTATACTTCACAAAAACAGGGTTGGTTTGAGGCTGAAGTAGGAAGTTTCCTGCCATGTGGGTGGTGGAAATTGCCGATAGCCATATTGCAATTACAGAGTCACTGGCTCCACATTTGTCATGCAGTTCCATTAAGGAACTCACTCAGGGCAAACATCTCTGGAGACCACCTTGGCCCAGCAATTTTATGTCCCCAAGCTCTCCAGCAACTGTGAAAGATTCAGTCTGTGTGCCAAAAACAACCCCCCAACAAGGGCCAAGAGTGCCACCCCAGGTGCAAAGTGTTGTAGGAACTCCTTTTGAGAATCTGATTGTGGACTTTACTGAGATGCCATGGACCTGAGGATGTAAATATTTTCTGGTGTTTGTCTGCACCTTCTCAGGATGTGTGGAAGCCTTCTCTACTCAAACTGAGACAGCCCAGGAAGTGGCCAGGTGCCTGTTTAAGGAAATCATCCCTCAGTTCAGAATACCTGTGTCTATTGGATTGGACAATGGGCTGGCCTTTGTGGCTGAAGTGGAACAGTTGGTGGGTGGTCAAGGGCTTAAGAATAACCTGGAGGCTGCACACGGCCAACCACCCCCAGAGTTCAGGGAAAGTAGAACATATGAACAAGACTTTAAAATCACAATTGGGAAAACTATGCCAGGAGACTCACCTATAATGGGATCAGCTACTGCCCATAGCCTTGCTTAGGATTAGGTGTATACTCATCAAGCAGATGGGTCTTTCCCCTTTTGAAATTCTTCTTGGGCATCCACCCCCTTTAGTCAAGGGCCTACAAGGGGACCATAAGGAAATAGGTGACCTCACCCTGAGACAGCAGATGCAGGCCCTCAGATTGACTCTCTCAAAAATCAATGACTGGGTAAGAGGGAACCTCCCTATTAGCCTGACAACTCACACACACACTGATAAACAAAGCAGAGGATGCTGTTTGGGTAAAGGAATGGAATGTTCAACTGCTAAAGTCCCACTGAAGGAGCCCTTTTGTTGTTGTTTTATCCACCCCCACCACAGTTAAGGTAGCAGAGATCATTCTCTGGATCCACCACAGCCAAGTGAAGCCAGCTTCCTTTGAATGGGAGTGCATTCCTAACCCAGCCTCACCGTGCAAGATCACCCTCTGGAATGCCTGCGCCCTTTCCCAGCAGGATCCTGCTTTCCAGGAGACAACAGGAGATCATGAAGGATGAGACATCAGCCCTGCTCTAGTCATTCCAGAGCTGACTAGTCTATGCACAGTGGAAGTGTAAGGAGTCACCCATCTCACCTTTGAGGATAAGTCCCTTCTGTGTTTTCTTTTTGCTAATCTTAATCAGTCCCAGGCCTTGGACTGTGACTCATGCATACGCACTACTTGAGCAGGAAGTGTTGTTACCAAAACTCTAGTTTTTCATGCTTACTATTCTTGTGTAAGCTCAGTTGCTGGGTCATGCACCCATAACCATACCATCTATTCAGTGTGTTCTTTTCATGGTCAGTATATCTGTTTTAACCCCATCTATCACCCTTGGGAGCAATGGCTAGTGGACTGAAGCTTCACCAGCACTGGAGAACTTATTAGTCAGACACAGGTTTACAACCCCAAAAGGTCAATATCTGTTTACTTTGATGTGCACACTTCAATAGTTAAAAACAGTATGAACCTCAGGATATTGGAAACAAACACCTGTGGAGGCCTGGTCTGGGAGAAAACTTATATATCAAATGATAAGTATATGTGCTGGGAAGACAACTCTTAACCATGTAATGGCACAAGCTGGAACTACTGCCCATACTGGAATTGTGTTTTATGGGCTACCTGGCAAAAAGCAGAATCCTCCACCCTCCTTCAAAAAGGAGTAGCAACCTCTAACTGCTCCCTTAGCACCTGTAACCACATAAATTTTACTATACTTAAGTCCTCAGATTGGGAGCAGGGACATAAGATTGGTATAATGATAGATGGAAAGGGACTTGATCCTGGGACTCTACTGCACCTCAAATTAGTAACTATTACCCATGAGAGCTCCTCATACCAGGTCTTTCACTCCTTTTACAAGGAGATGCAAAGCAAGTTTCCCATCTCAGTTAAAACCAAAAACTTGTTCCTCTCACTAGCTGAGTCCATAAACTTTAAATGTAACTTCATATTATGTTTGTGGAGGAATGAACATGGGAGACCATTGGCCATGGGAGGCAAGAGAACTAAACCCACAAGAGCCCTTTAATGAAACCAACCTCCCTAGCCACAGGGAGGGAATTTGGCTCCTAAAAACCTCTATTATTGGGAATTACTGTATCTCCCATTCAAAAGTCCAATTTTCCACCCCAGTAGGGGACTTTATCTGCTTGGGACAAAAGTTTTACAGTGACACTGTTCAAGAGACTCAGTGGTGAGGGGCTCCCAATCACATGGAGCCCCAACCTCACCCACTGGCTAACTTCCCTAAGCTTGCAATAGCCTGGAATAATCTGACTGTTGACACAGAGTGGCAGGCACCTAAGGAGCTATATTGAATCTGTGGGGAATTAGTTGCACAATCCTTCCCAATGACTGGTTCAGATCCTGTGTGCTGGGCACCATCCATCTTTCTTTTTTTCTTGCTCCCCCTCAGACCAGGTGAAAAATTAGGAGTTTCCATATATGAGAAAAGGGTGAAAAGGAAAAAGCAAGATGTTCTACAAATAGGGGACTGGAAGGACAATGAATGCCTTCTGGAGTGGATCATTTAATATTATGGTCCTGCTACATGGGCAGAGGATGACTCCTGAGGCTATAACACCCCAATCTACATGCTCAACCACACCATCCGTCTTCAGGCAGTGGTTGAAATTATAACTAATGAAACAACAAAAGCCTTTAACATGTTAGCCAAACAACAAACTAAAATATGCAACAACATCTACCAAAACCATTTGGCTTTGAACTATTTGCTAGCCTCAGAAGGTGGGGTATGTGGAAAGTTCAATCTGAGTAACTACTGTTTGCAAATTGATGATGAGGTTAAGGTAATTAAAGAGATTACTGACAAGATGAAAAAGCTTGCCCATGTCCCTGTGAAGACCTGGAAAGGATGGAGTCCCAGTAATCTGTTCAGGGGCTGGTTCTCAACCCTAGGTGGGTTAAGACCTTAATAGGGGCAGTGGTCCTTGTCTTAAGAGCATGCCTGATATTACCCTGCCTAATCCCCTGGTACTGTGGTCCTTCAGGACCATTATGGAAGCCACTATAGAAAGGAAGACAGCTGCTCATGGAATGATGCTGTGAAAATATAAGCCTCTAGGTAAAGATGATGCTCTTTGACCCAGAAGTGGGTCTGAGCATCAAAGAGGGGAATGTGGCAGGAAGGAGGGAGGGGGAAGGGAGATAATGAGTGATGAGAGATAATGAGTGTAACAGTGAAACTGTTGCAGGAAGTTGCTAGCTGAGATACGAGACTCTGAGGCAAATAGCAGGAAGCAACATTTTATTGTGCCAGCACAGACTCAGTGGACTCATGTCCAAAGGCTGAGCCCCAAGAACAAAGGGGTCTCATCTTATGTACACTTACAAGCAGGTTACAGAAGCAAAAAGCAAGGTCTAATCCATATATGGTTATATTTCATTTTATTGGCTAATTTACCCTAGTGCTATGTGACTTTTCCCCTCCTCAGTGCTACGTGACCTTCCTCATGTTTAGAGTTCTCAGGTTTTATCTCTCTGCTATGCCATCCCTACCTGCCCGCTACATTCTCAAGACTCAGACCTAGACTGTTTTCTTCTGATCCCCCTGCCTGCCCGTTTGATACTCAGACTCACTTAGGGTCAAAGAGCATAATCTTTATTTAGGGGTTTGTATTTTTATAGCATTATTACATGTGTGGTCATTTTTCTTTTATAACGGCCTTTATAATAGTTTTGAAAAACCACAGCACCAGGGGAACCAGGCAAAGAAATATTAAGCATGTTTTTAGAATTAGGCCCATTGCCCTATCAGGGTTTTGAATCCACCTAAGGCAGAAAACCATCCTTTAAACCAGGTCGTTGGGATCCCATCCTCTCCAAGTCTGGACGGGGACATGGGCAAGCCTTTTTTTTTTTTCGGTGATCCCTTTTATAGCCTTTTTATCATTAATTTGTAAGTAGCAGTTGTTATTAGTCATAATTTTAACAACAGCCTGTAGCCTGATGATGCGGTTGAGGATATATATATAGGGGTTTGATGGCCCTAGGATCATCTTTTGCCCAGATGGCAGGACCATAGTACTGGATGATTTACTCAGGAGACCATTTGTCATCTTTTTAACTGCCAATTTCTAAGGCACCCCATTTTTGTCTACTTAATCATTTTTTTTATATATGGGGACTCTCATGTTGGTCCCCCCCAAACATAGCATGAAGTGACATTTAGCATCTGGGCTATAGACTCAGCCAGTGAGAGGAACAAGTTTTTATCTTTGGCAGAGATGGAAATTTTACTCTTTATCTCCTTATAAAAGGAGTGAAAAACTTGATATGAGGAACTCTCATGGGTAACAGTTACTAATTTGAGGTGAATCAGACTCTCGGGGTAAAGACCCTTTTTATCTATTTTTATACTAATTACTTTTCCCTGTTTTTAATCAGATGGCTTAAGTACAGTGAAATTTAAAGGATTACAAGTGCCATGGGTGTAGTTAGGGGAAGCTTTCCCCTTGTGAAGGAGGGCTGCATATGTAGCCCTATGTTAAACCAGATCAGTAACAATAAACAGTAATTATGCATTCTGCCCAAAAGAGATAGAAGAGAGCTAATAAAAACCTTTCACCATGAGATCAATCAGTGTGGGCGGTTTCTGCCAAGCCTATGGCAAAGACTAGGGTGAGAACTACAGCAACAGATGCAGAACAAGGGGTGACAATGCATTGCAGTGAAATAACTGGTGTAAAAAACAGCCCATTTGTCCCATTGGAGAGTCAACTCCTCAAGCTTCTGCCATGCATAGACTAGTCAGCTCCTAGGGTGGGGGGAGGGTGGTGACTACAGGAGGGCTGTGTCCCTTTGTTCTTGGTCCCCTATTGTTTTCTGGGAAGCAGAGTCTTGCTGAGGGAGTGCACTTAGGTTCTGGAGGGTGATCCTACACAGTGAAGCCAGATCAGGGATGCACTCCCACTCAAGAGAAGCTGGCTTGACTTGACTGTGGTGGATCCAAGGAGCAATCACTGCTACTTCAACTATGGTGGGAGTAGACAAGATAACAACAAAAGGGCCCCTACAATGGGGTTTTAATGGTTGGACATTGTAGTATTTTTTTTAACTGAGTAGAATTACCTTGGCAACAATATACTGTTAGTATATATGTCCAAGAAAACTGGTTGTTTAAAAAAAATTAAAATCACCATCTTTAAGTATGAAAGGACATGTTTAGAGTCAGTAAAAATAGTTATGTTGTCTCTATTTAAGTAGCAGACCCTGTCTAAAAATATGAGTTCGTGTCTGGAAGGGCTTTAATGTCAGATAGCCACATATGTATAAGAACCACTTCCTCAGTCCTCTCGGCCTTGGTTATTTTTGAGAAGTCTGGCACCAGTGACACCATTTAAACTTTGATGGCAATCCTCCCTTGTCTCCAAACTGCTTGTCTCTGAGCAGTCTCTTGAAGATCTGTCTTCCATCCAAGCACTAATCAGGCCCGATCCTGCTTAGCTTCTAAGACCAGATGAGATTGGGCATGTTCAGGATATGGTCTTAGACTGAAGATCTTTCTTGATTGGTTATTTTTGCTCATTGTCAGGATTTGCTCTTTCCTGGATTTTGTTTGGTGGTTGGTCTTGGTCCCACGTTGAGGGGGAGAGAAACAAACAGATCAGGTGGGAGTCAGTGCCAAATAGACCCTTTTGGCCAAATTTAAGCAACAAAGAGGCTTAGAAGGAGTGGCCCTTAGGCAATGGGCTCTTAGACAAGGACAATATAAAATAGACGAGATTAGGCATGTTCAGGGTGGTATGGCCATAGACAGGACAATATAAAAAAAATCCAACAAAAGCAGATGTCTAAAAAGCTAACATGGTTGATACATAAGCAGTTATTAGAGTCATTTTTTATGGACTTGATTGTAAATGCCCCAGAAGGATCAGAACTATAATGACAAAAATTTAAGTCATGGTTAAAATTCTGGTGAACAATTTAGCAACTAACAGAACAGTATATCAGTACCACTAACCTTTAGTTACTGTGTTTATCTAAATTTTGTATTTTAGAAGGCTTGATATACTTGAAAAACATAAATATACTTAATATATAGGAACAAGCAACAGCATCACAGCTCTATGGAGGTTATATATACATATTAGTTTAGTTGTTCTTAAAGTCAAAACTTAGATTTTTATCAGTTGTAGGGGGAAAGAACAGTTTTAGTAAACCCAAATAGCTCAGTCACAGACACATACAGGGTATTAACTGTATTAGAATCACCCAAGACAACAGTTGTTTAACCATGAAGTCATCTAGAAAGTTTTATATAAACTGTTAGAAAATAAGAGGCATGGAAGAAGAGGCAGAGAGATGGCTCAAACACCAGTACAGAGTTTATTGTTCAGGGAGGAGCCCTGAGGAAGGCTCCAGCAAGAGAGCTAGAGCCCACTGCCATACACAGGCTTGGGATAGATATAGAGGGCTAGTGAAAAAGTACCAGGAAGGTCAGTAAGAGATTGTTGCTGGGCAACCAAGAAAGATAAGTTGAAGTTAGGTCACTGTCTGCCCAAATGTCCTTGGCATCCCTCTAGGGAGATAAAGATAAGCCATCTAACATGCTGTCCTTACTGTTAACCCCAACATAAACCAACTCTTTAATGAGCATGACTCTGTTACCTTAGGAGTTAAAACCCCAACAAAAATCACCAGAGAACGCAGGTAAATATTTATGGGGACTAAGTGTGGAGTTAGGAAACATAGTGGCCAAGAATCATGGCTCAGATGATGAAAAGTGATCATCTCCCAGATTGTTGACATTAACAAATGGCTCATGACATACAGCAGGATCCCACCAACCTGTAGTCAGTGGAGTCCCCCCCTAAAATAACAGACCCAATCTGGACATCCCAGGATAAAAATTCCCTCCACCTGCCAGGTGGAAGGAGTAGGACTAACACCTCCACTCTGTTGAGTCCAATAAAACCTGGAGGTCTTTACTTTCAGTGTAGTGCTCCTTTTTGAGTTTGCTTTACCTTTTATATTTTTTAAAAACCATATCCTTAATATCTTTTATATATTTTTTTACTTGTCAAAAATAACTCATAAAATCTTTTAACTTAGAGCCTTACATTTGTATGAAAAAACAAGAAAGAAAGCAACCTTGAAATTATTTTTGTATAAAAGCAATTTATAGAAAGCCCATTTGTTAATAGACCCATGTATGATAAGAGAAAATTAAATTTCAGATTGTATTTATGACAGGATGAGACATGCAAAGGTCATTTCTTTACCCAAATTCCAACATTCCTGCTGTGGGCTGTGGCCCCCCTTTTCTTCTTCTTTTTTTTTTCCTCTCCTCTGATCTGAGCTGGAGTGTTAACCCCTGAATGCCTGCATCTTAGTGAAAACCTGATTGAAATAAGTTTGAAAACTTGTTTTCTTAAAAAGTAGCATCTAAACAGAGTAATGATTTTTACATTGACTCTATAAGAACTGTTCTCAAGATATTTACAGTTTATAACAGAGATCTTTAAAACAAATACCCTTATGTTTTGTTACCTTGAGTATCATGGCAGCAGTTTAAGAACCATTTTGAAAATGCTTATATTATATACACACACACTGTGAGCACACCATTAGATAGAAGCATAAACTGACCAGCCATTAGCAAGGGAAACATAAGCATCTCATGACTGTCTTAATATCAGACCAAACCTACCTACTGTACCAATCTTTTGAAACAGTTTTCTTTTTTTTACCAGCAACAAAGTTGCTCCTTTTTTTCTCACCCTTTTAATTAGATTCTCCCCGTTTATGCTCCTAGAAGTAAAGGTGCTAGCAAGTTTAGTATTTCTGGCATATTTTAATAATCCTAAATTGTTTTCTATTTACTTTTTATTTTTGAGATACAAAAACTCAACTGAAGAAATGTATTAAACCTTTTATTCTTTTCTGTCTCCAAACATTTCATAACATTTTCCTTTTTTCTCTCTCTCTTTTCTCTCCCTCTCTCTCCCTCCTTTTTTCTCTCTTTCCTCTCTCTTTCTCTCTCTCCTCACTTCATTTATGAAGACCTCATCCCAATTTTGTTTCCATTCCTCCACTTCCCACAACCCTTCTGCAATATTCCTTTTCTTTCAAGTCAGATCAGATCTTATGTATCAGTGCAAGTCCATCCTTCATGTGTTAATTTTTGTAAGAGCTCAATTAGTGCTGAGCCTCAGTCCTCCTTCAGGATGCCTATTTTGGGTGAAAATGTGCAAACTGGGGCACCAAAGCTACCCATCAAGACTGAAAGACTCTGATTTCTCCTCAGTCCACCCAATAAGTTGCTACCTGAATTTAAATAAACAACAAAGTCTGGCTTTTGAAGACCAATTTTAGCTTCTTGGCTTTTTCCATTCTCCTGGGTTTTAGAGTTTTTTGTTTGTTTGTTTTTTAATAATTACTATGTAAACTTCATTAATCACAGTTTTATCTAGTGACCCTTCCAGGGCCATCCTACTCCAAAAGCAGGCCAATCTACTTCACAAAGGACTTTTAGCTTGTTAGGAGTTAACTCCATAGTCTCCATTAAACCCCTTTTTAAAGTTATTAATCATACACTCCAAGGAAGTATTTTTACTCTTATTTCCACACATCTCCTGTTACCAGACTGCCAGACAGACACAGAATGGGAGGGAACTCCTACTCACTTCACAACTGGGCTGCATCTCAGCTCACATTTTCATATTCTCTCACACACCACAGTACTTCTATTCTGCTCCCTGAACCTGAGAGACACAGTTTCACCCAAAAAAGGTGGTTATTAGGGTGTCTCATTGGGAGGTGATCAGTATCCCCTTCTGCCACCTGGGGCAGACCTGAATTTGAACCTGGGTGCTTACCAGTCTGATGAGCAGTGCTCTCCTCCTCTCACTGGTTCCTGCACCTCACTGGGTTCTGTTGTGCATCCGAGGCCCTACCCCAACTCGCCGGGAGGATGAATCCCCCTCCAGATTAAGCTGTCATTGGCCCCTGGTGGGATCTCATCCTGGTAGTCTGGGGGGACACACCTGGTGACAAGGGATGTGATATTCACCATCTCCTCAATTCCAGATAACAAGCCCCCAAGAAATGTTGCAGGAGGTTGCTAGCTGAGATACAAGACTCTGAGACAAGTAGCAGGAAGCAATATTTTATTATGTCAGCACAGACTCAGCCAACTCATGCCCAAAGGCTGAGCCCTAAGAACAAAGGGGTCTCACCTTTTGTACTCTTACAAGCAGGTTATAGAAGCAAAAAGTAAGGTATAATCCATATATGGCTATATTTAATTTTATTTGCTACTTTACCCTAGTGCTATGTCATTTTTCCCCTCCTCAGTGCCATGTGACCTTCCTCATGTTTAGATTTCTCAGGTTTTTCTCTCTGCTATGCCATCTCTACCACCCTGCTACTTTCTCAGGACTCAGGCCTAGACTGTTTTCTTCTGATCCTCTTCCCTGCTACAAAACAAAGAGGAAAAAAAAAGCAGTTTTGAGGAATGACATGTAGCACCTGGGGTGAGACCAGAGAAGAGTCACCTTGACCCAGAGGTTAAAATAGCCAATGAAGTAACATGTGACCATGTATGGGACATTCTGTACTCCCCATTTCTGTAACCTGCTCTAAACAGTATATAAGGAAAGCCCCATTTGCTCTCAGGGCTCAGCCTTTGGATGCGAATCTGCTGAGTCACTGCCAGCCTGCTTAATAAACTTGCTTCTCAAAGGTTTTGGTACCCCATCTCTCTGAACCCTCCTGCAACTTTGTCCTCATGAATGTGGGGACTCTTCCTGCAACAACCTGTTGATCCTGTCACAAAGTTATCAATTGCTCTTTCATTATAAAAGGAGCCCATTTGTGTGAAGCTTCTGGAAGGATTTTTTTTTTTTTTGCTGCAAGTGGGAAAAACTAATAAACATTTAAAAATATGATTTCATTTGAATTCTTTTTCCAAATTTGAAGATTTTTGAGGGCCTCTTAGCAATACAAAGTAGGGGGGTGGTATCACAATCCACTTGTAAGAGAAAGAGAAAATACATTTACTTTTTCTCAGTTGCTCATGGCATGCTATTATTTGTGTGTTAATTTAAATGGGACACTTAAAAGTTTCATGCATTCCTTTTTAACTTTCCCTTCACCAATGGCAGTACACTAGGTCCTGTCTTGATTATGAAAATTAATACTGTCTCATGAATGGTCATATTTCCTTTGAACTGAACTTGACCTTTTCAGTTTCTCATTAAACAGAACAGTATATTTAGGAGTAGCGAATGACCAAAAAGTAGAATTTCCAGTACACAAAAGTCCAACACAATGATTTTATGCAGAGATCCATGCTTCTGTATTTAATTTTGTCATCATTGGCTCTTCAAGTGCTATTTCTCTTGAAGGTCATAAATATCATAGTCTCTATTTGAAGTCATTTCCTTTTTCATAGTCATTCTCTATTGACTTTTAGAGCTACTCAGAGGACAACAATGGTATGGTTCATACAAGCAAGCAGAGGGGATGGGGAAAGAGGTTTGTTTTGGCTTAGACAACTCTAATCAACAAACTTCATTGAAAATTGTGCAGAAGATACCACACATCATAGTGGGAGAGAAATATCAAGCAAATCTTTAGTGCCATGAATGTTTTTTTAAGTACTGTCTTGGCTAATGCATTTGTCTTAAGGCTGTAAGTATAATTAGTTCTTCTTGTGTTCTACCAAAACAAAACAACTTCATACCATTCCATTTGGTTTTTTGTTTTTTGGGGTTTATTTTTGGCAGTAATGGGGCTTGAACTCAAGGCCTGCACCTTGAGCCACTCAATCAACTCTTTTTTGTGAAGGGTTTTTTCAAGATAGGGTCTCCCAGAACTATTTTCCCAGGCTGGCTTCGAACTGCAATCCTCCTGATCTCTGCCTCTTGAGCATCTAGGATTACAGGTGTGAGCCACTGGCACCTGGCCCATTCCATGTTATTGATTTTATTAGAATGGCTCAAAGCAAGCATTGAAAAGCTAGTATTTTTGTTGTGATGTGTGTAAAAAATTCAGTCTATTAAAATGGTTTTGGAATAGTGTCCTCCAGCATATCAGGTGTTAGTTTTAGTTGGTTTTGTTTGAATGTTCCTAGGCTAATGCCATTTCCATTATTGGCTATCTGACTCCGTGACCCCAACCACAGATGACACTTTTTTTCCTCCCTTTCTCTATCCTGAATTTGTCTGACTGTCAAACTGCACAGAAGAAAGACTTCACTACAGTTCCTCCACTTCTTCTCCTCCAGCTCACCCTCAAACATCAGGTGCATGCATTGAAATACACCATTTTCTCTGTTATCTGGGTAGGAAATCCAATTCCTAAGCCCAGGGTATCCTGATATGATGGTGATGGTGCATATCCAAGGAGAGGCATGTGGATGGCAGTAGGTGAATCAGGTAGTAATTGAATAGATGGTGGGAAAGGATGGTGGGAATTCACAATAAGACACCACACAGACAGTGCCTTAGTAGACTTCCTATATATTACCAGTCAATGACCAATAAAAGACACTGGACAAGACTAAAACAATAGCAATTGGACCAAACAAAGCAACAGAATAAGGGGATGTCTGTTTCTAACTTAAGTAACTAAATCTCAGTTTTAACTTACCTCATCCTTAAGAATAAACTATCTACTTACCTATAGGAGTACATATTTATTATTCATTTA
Source organism: Castor canadensis (assembly GCF_047511655.1). Lineage (NCBI taxonomy): Eukaryota > Metazoa > Chordata > Mammalia > Rodentia > Castoridae > Castor > Castor canadensis. The sequence goes on from NC_133400.1 coordinate 69,273,539, forward strand.
TATATGTGGTTTCTTTAGATCAGGTCTCACTATGTAACCTGAAGTTCATAGTTTACATTAGCGTGCACTATTGTCTTTGTAAGGTCTATGGTTTTGACAAATATATAATGACATGTTCCCACTATATATTACAACACAAAGTAGTTTCATTGTCCCTAAAAATACTTTGTGCTGGGCCTATTCATCCTAGCCCCTTCCCTGATCCCTGGCAACAACTAATGTTTTTGTTTTTTCCTTAGTTTTATTGTTTTCATAATGTCATATATTTGTAATCAAACTGCATGTAGATTCTTTGATTGACTTTTCCTCAGTAATATCCATTTAAATTTCCTACATGACTTCATGTCTGATATCTGAATACTATCCCACTGTCTGTATGTACCACAGTTTATCCATTCACTTACAAAAGGCCATATTGGTTGCTTCTAAACTTGGGCAATTAGGAATAAAAATATAAACATAATATTTTCATGTAGGCATAAGTTTTCAACTCTTTTGTCTAAATACCAAGTAATAAAATTGCTGGATTGTCTAGTAAGAGTTTTATAAGATACTGCCAAACTTTCTTCCAAAGTTGCTATACCATTTTGCATTTCTTCTAGCAATGAATGAGAGGTCCTGTTGCTCCACGTCCTCTCAAGCATTTGGTATTAGGAAAATGTTGACTACACAGAATGAGTTAGAAAAATCCCTCTGCTTCCATGTTATGAAAGAGATTGTAGAGAAGTGGTCTAATATTTTTCCTTAAATATTTTTTAAAATTCACTACTGGAATCATCTGTGCCTGATGCTTTCTCTATTGAAAAGTTATGTTACTGATTCAATTTCTTTGATAAGAATCTACTCAGATGTATTTTTTCTGTGTAAGCATCAAGCAGATTGTGTCTTTCAAGAAACTGGTGTATTTCATCTAGGTGATCAAATTTGTGGACATACAGATGCTCATAGAATTCCTTTATATCCTTTTCAGCATTCGTGGAATCTCTACTGATGTTCCCTATTTGATTCTGAGATTAGCAATTTGTTAATTTGTTAATTAGTAAATTGTTAACTAAACTTTTTCTTAGTTTAGTTCGAGAAGATTATTGATTTTCTTGATCATTTCAAAGAACCAGTTTTTTGTTTCATTGATTTCTGCACTAATTTTTACTGTGTCTCTTCTTGTACATAGTTTGGATTTAACTTACTCCCCTTTTTTCTAATTTCCATAATGTAGAATCTTAGATAAATAATTTTAGATCTCCTCTTTTCTACTTATACATTAAGTGCTATAAGTTTCCCACTAATTTTGTGTTTTCTGTGTTCACAAATTTTGGTAAATTGTATTTTCATTTTCACTTAGTTCTCAAGATTTTAAACTTTACCTTTCAAGTTTTTTTCTTTGACTCATATGTAACTTAGTGTTATATTGCTTAATTTCCAAGTATTTGGGAATTTCCATTTATTTTTCTGTTATCAGTTTCAAGTTTAGAGTCATTGTGGCCTGAGAACTAATATAATTTCTGTTCTTTAGAAAAGTTTTGTTTCATGGACCAGACATGTTCTATCTTGGTGAAGGATCGCTGTGAACTTGAGAAAGATGTGTATTCTTCTGTTTTTAAATGATGAATTCTACAGATGGTCAGTATATTCAGTTAATTAACACAGAATTACTTCCAATACTTATTTTTTATGGTGAGAATATTTAAAATCTACTCTCTTAGCAATTGTTATTTACTTTACACACCATGTTGTGCAAGTAGGGTCTTTTTTGCACATCATCATAAAACACTTGTCATCTTTTGTCTTTTTCATGTCATTTATTTATTTGTTTTGTAACTATTATAAATGGGATTGCTCTTACTTCTTTTTAAAATATTATTTCCATTTTATATTTGTACAAAGTACAACAAAATATCAGTTGTACAAATGGGTTTCATTATGATATTTCCATATTATGTACCCTTAACAAAAGCATCCCCTCCATCACTGTATCACACTTTCCATTCCCCTACACGCTTCTGAAAATAATTATGCTTCTTTGTTCTGTTTTCATATATGTGTATAAAGTACTTTGGCCATGTTTACAACCCTGTGCTCCCTATCCTTTCAACCTCCCATCTCCTGCTGGTACTCACCCGGAAACACAGCCAGTTTTACTTTCCCAGCTTGTATTCTTAAGTACTGGATTCTACATATGAGAGATAACATGTGATATTTCTTTCTCAGTCTGGCTTATTTCATGTAACATAATCATGTCTACTTCCATCCATTTTCCTGCAAATGACATAATGTCAGTTTTCTTTATGGTTGAGTAATACTCCATCTATCAGGTAGCTTGGTGTTAGTGCATAGATATGCTGCTGATTTTTATTAGTGTACACTAATTGTACAAAGTGATTTCATTGTGATAGTTCCATAGATGTTTAACAATGTCCTTTGATTTGATTCATGCCCTCTATTATACTCTCTTTCCTCCCCCCTTTTTTCATATAATATTTTATTTAGTGTCTTTCATTAAATATATATATGTCATATATATATTCCTGCAAACATTAATTTTTTTCTTCTCTATGACTGAATAATACTACACTGTGTATAGATACACCACATTTTCATTATCCATTCACTAGATGTTAGACACATAGGCTGATTCCATAGCTTAGCTATGGTAAGTAGGGCTGATATAAGGATGGGTGTGTAAGTATCTCTATTGTATGCTGACTTTGATTCTACCTTTTATTTGGAGACAGGAACTCCAGTCTGGCCTCAAACTCTGATCCTCTTTTGTTGCCTCCTAAGTGCTGGATTACCAGACTGTACCTCAAAGTCTGGCTCTTATAATTGGCTTTTACATGTAGTGGTACTTTCCTTCTCTGTTAATTTGTTGAAAGGATGTTGAATTTTGTCTAATGCTTTTCTTCCTTTAATTGAGATAATTATATGGTTTTTGTCCTTTCTGTCAATGGGAATGTACCATATCTATAGATTTACATAGATTGAACCATCTTTGCCTCCCAAGGATAAATTTAATTTGATCATGGTGAATGATCCTTGTAATAAGATTTTGAATTCAGTTAGCTAGCATTTAGTTGATAATATTTGCATTAAGATCCATCACGAATATGTGCCTGTAATTTTATTCTTCTGGTATCCCTGTCTTTCTTTGCCTTCAGAGTAATTCTGGCCTTATAGAATGAGTTTGGAAGTACTCCTGTAGCAGGGAGGAGGACCAGAAAAGGAACAGACAAGTTGAGTTCTGACGATAAGACAGGGCGAAGGGATGGCAAAGCAAAGAGATAAAACTTAAAGAATTGAAACATGAAGGTCACACAGCACTGGGAAAATGAAATAGCCAATGAAGTCACATGAAGCCACAAGTGGATTGAGCTTTGCTTTTTGCAAGAGGCTCGGCCTTTGGACACAAGTCTACCTAGTTTGTGTCAGCATAATAAAATGTTGCTTCCTGCTAAACTGCCTCAGTGTCCCATAACTCAGCTTGAGATTCCTGCAACAGTTCTTGGGGGCTCGTTGCTGGGATTGCACAGATGGTGAGTTATCACCTCCCTTGTCACTGGGAGACAGCTGGGAGAAGATCCCACCAGGCGCAAAAGGACAGCTTGATCTGGAGGGGGATTCATCCTCCCAGAGAGTCAGGGTGAGGGCCTCGGGTGCACAATGGAACCCAGTGAGGTGCAGGAACCAACTTGGAATTACTGCTCATTAGATGGGTAAGAACCCAGGTTTGAATTCAGGCCTGCCCCAGAAGGCAGAAGGGAAGATTGATCACCTCCCAGAGACCACTAGTAACCGTCTTTAGGGGTGAAGCTGTGTCTCTTGGGTTCAGGGAGTGAGGCAGAAGTACTGTAGTATGCAAAAGTGTGTAAGACACCTCCAAGAGTTAACGGGGGGGTTGAGCTTTTCCCAGGAAATAGTCACAACTGAGGTTAAGGGATGGATAACAAAAAATTCAGTTCCAAAGTGGGGAGACTCCCAAGAGAACAGATGCATCATCCACTATTCCACTGGATAGCCCTCTGGGTATAATTTAAACGTTTTTTGTTTTTTTGAGAGTGCACTCTAATATGTGTGTGTGTGTGTGTGTGTGTGTGTGTGTGTGTGTGTGTGTGTGTGTCTGAATTTGTTTAAAGGACTGGGCAAGATTTAATTTGCTCCTGGAATTCCAGCTCATTTTACGTGCACTTAAGTTGACATTTTTTTCCTGGGATACTTAATTTATAAAACTTTTATGTGTGTGTGTGTATATGTAAGCATCTTCAAAATGTTTCTTAAACTGCTGTTATAAATTTAATGTGATATTCAAGGTAACAAGAAAACAGGGTGTTTGCTTTAAAGATCTCTATTATAAACTGCTTAAGCTTTTTACATTTAAATATGTAAACATCTTGATGACAGTTCTTATTATAAAGTTATTGTAAAAAAATACTACCTCTGTTCTACTGCTACTTTTTAAAAAACAGGTTTTCAAACTTATTTCAATCAGTTCTCACTAGGATGCAGGCATTCAGGGGTTAACATTCTGGCTTAGACCAGAAGAGAGAGAGGAAAAAAAAAGGGAGGCTACAGTCTGCAACAAAATTTGGGCAGTTAAAAATGACCTTAACTGTTTCATTCTGTCATAAATAAAATTTGGGATTTAATTCTTTCTTATAATACATGGGTCTATAAGGTTCTAAATTAAAAGGTTTTATGAGTTAATTTCAACAAATAATATATATATATGATATTAAAGATATGGTTTTTAAAATAAAACAATTTAAAAGAAATACTTTTAAATTAAAACAAGATAAAGACAAGCTAATATGGGGGATACAAAATAAGTTGTCATAAGGTACAGAGTAAGTTGTCATAAAAGGATGGAGCTTATAAATTTTTATGTAAGTGATTGAGTTGACTAAAATCCAGTTATACTAAAGGTTTTATAAGGTCAAAATTTAATATACTGTTGTTAAACTAAAACTTAATTCTCTAAGCTGATAACAAGACTATCTTTACAACATTGCTCTTAATAACATTTACAAAAACTCTTAAAAATGGTTTTTGTTTTGTCAAAATAACTGTCAAAAATTTTTGGTGCTACAGGTTAATACACAAATTTATCAAAACAACAAGAGTTTATTTATTAAAACACAGAAAAGCAGGAGACAACTGAGCACAGGGAGTACTGCTGCACTAAAATGAGGGTTGAGACAAATTTACTTATATAAAGGAAAAAAAAAACTAAGCCAAAATACACCCTCCAGATAAGATAAAAAAATAAAAACTACAAAAAAAACTAAACTGGCGATCAAAATGTCCAGCTTTTATTGGAGTCAACAGAGTGGAGATGTTAATCTTACTCCTTCCACATGTCAGGTAGAGGGAATTTTTGGCCTGGGATGGTCAGATTGGGCCTGTTATTTTAGGGGGGCTCAATTGACTACAGGTTGGTAGGATCCTGCTGTATGTCATGAGCCATATGTTAATGTCAACAATCTGGGATGTGATCTCTTATCAACATCTGAGCCATGATTCTTGGCCATTAGTTTTCCTAACTCCACACTTAGTCCCCATAAATATTCACCTGTGTTATCTGATTTTTTGTCAGGATTTTAACTACTAAGGTAACTGAGTCATGCTCATTAAAGAGTTGGTTTATGTTGGGGTTAACAATGAGGACAGCCATGTTAGGACCAGACCCCTCCCCCCTTGCAGATGGCTTACTAGGAACTTCCCACTCAACCCCAAAGACTGACAAAGTGACAATTGTTAACCTTTATCTCACCAAGGACAGTTGGGCAGACCATGACCTAACTACAACTAATCTTTCTTGGTTGCCCAGCAACAATATCCCTTAGTGACCTTCCTGGTACTTTTCCACTAACCTCCCATATCTAGCCCAAGCCTGTGTATGGCAGTGGGCTCTAGCTCTCTTGCTGGGGTCCCTTTCTCCACAGGGAGAAACAATAAACCCCATACTGGTGTTTGAGTTGTCCCTCTGCCTCTTTCATGCCTCTTATTTTCTAAAAGTTTTTATAAAGTTTTCTAGATTACCTCCTGGTTAAACAACTGTTGTTTTGTGTGATTCTAATACAGTCAGTATCCTATATGTGTCTGTAACTGGGCTATTTGGGTTTACTGAAACTGTTCTTCCCCCGCACCACAGTCCAGTCAAGCCAGCTTCTGTCGAGTGGGAGTGCATCCCTAATCTGGCTTCACCATGTAAGATCACCCTCTGGAACCTGAGTGCCATCCTACAGCAGGACTCTGCTTCCCAGGAAACAACAGGGGACCAAGAAAGGCCAGACAACAGCCATGGTCTAGTTACCCCAGGAAGCTAAGTAATCTACGCATGGCTGAAGCTTGAGGAGTCAACTCCCCAATGGGACAGACTGTTTTCCACAGCAGGTATTTCACTGTAATGCATTGTCTCTCCTTGTCTGTATCTGTTGCTGTAGTTCTTTCTCACCCTAGTCTCCATAGTGTTGGCAAAAAACTTCCCCAGCTGATTGGATTCATGGTGAAAGGCTTTTATTAGCTCTTTTCTCTCTCTTTTGGGCAGGATGCATAATTATTGTTTATTGTTACTGATCTGGTTTCCTTTTGTGGTCCCAGAGCCCTCATCTTGTAACCTATGTATGTACACTACTTGGACAGGAAATGTTGTCACTAGGACTTTGCTTTTCCGTATTTACTATTCTTGTGCAGGCTCTGTCATTGGGTTATGAACTCACAACCATACCTCCTATCTAGTGTGCACCCATGATAATCAGCATATCTGCTTCAACCTTACTTACAACCCCCAGGAGCAATGGTTAGTGATCAGGAGCATCCGCAACCCTGGGAACTTTGTCAGCCGCACCCAGGTGTTTAGCCCTGATAAACCAGTGTCAATCCTCTTTAATGCACGTGCAGCCATAGACCAAGATGGATATGGAGGGATAGGCTATGGCTGTGGGGACCTAATTTGGGAGAGAGCCTATACATCCAATGAAAAGTATATGTGCAGGAGAGACAATTCTTGGCCAGGTGATGATGTGGGTTCTTATTATTGCCGTTATTGGACTTGTGTTTCATGGGCTACATGGGAAAGAACAAAACATGCAGCCCTCCTTCACAAACTGCACTCCTGGTACCTGTAATCTTGTAAATTTTACTGTATTTAAGCCATCTGATTGGACATAGGGACATGTAATTGGTATAAGGATAGATGAAAAGGGCCTTGACCCTGGGACTCTGATGCCCCTCAAAGCAGTGACCGCTACCCATAAAATTTCCTCATACCAAGTTTTCTACTCCTTTTAAGGGGGCTATATTGGATCTGTGGGAAGTAAGCTCATACAGTGCTACCTAGTAGCTAGTTTGGGTCTTATATTTTAGTCTCAATCAGACCTTTCTTTTTTCCTACTTCCCCTAAGACAAGGTAAAAAACTAAAAGTCCTCATATATAAAGAAAGATTAAATAGACAAAAATGGGATGCTTTACAAATATTAATTGGAAAGATGACAAATGGCCTCCTGAGCGAATCATCCAGTACTATGGTCCTGATACTTGGGCAGAAGATGGATCTTAGGGCTATCGCACCCCTATATATATGCTGAACTGTACCATCAGACTGCAGGCTGTTGTTAAAGTTATAACTAAAAAAACCACAAGAGCTCTCAATTTGCTGGCAAAATAAAACTCTAAGATGTGCAATGCCATATATCAGAAATGCTTGGCTTTAGACCATTTGTTGGCTTCTGAGGGAGGAGTTGTGAAAAGTTTAACCTAAGCAACTGCTGCTTACAGATTGATGATTTTTAAAAAAGAAATAAAAAGGCACAGATAAAATAAAAAAGCTTGCCCATGTCCCTATCCAGACTTGGGGAAGAAGGACTCCCAGTGACCTGTTTGGAGGATGGTTCTCTGCCTTGGGCAGTTTCAAAACCCTTATAGGGGCAACAGGCCTTCTCCTGGGCACATGGTTAATATTACCCTACCTGGTCCCCCTGGTATTGTGGTCTTTCAGGACCATTATGGAGGCTACTAAAAAATAAAAAAATAAAACAGCCACACACATAATGATGTTATGAAAATACAAACCTGATGATGCTCTTTGACCCTAGTCAGGTCCAAGCATCAAGGGGAGAATGATGTAGCAGGGAGGAGGGCCAGAAAAGAAACAGACAGGCTGTGTTCTGATGAGACAGGGGGAAGGGATGGCAAAGCAGAGAGATAAAACTTAAAGAATTGAAACATGAAGGTCACACAGCACTGGGAAAATGAAATAGACAAGTCACATGCAGCCACAAGTGGGTTAAGCTTTGCTTTTTGCTTCTGTAACCTGCTTGCAAGGGTATGTAAGGTGAGACCTCTTTGTTTTCAGGGCTCAGCCTTTAGACACAGTCCACTGGGTCTCATGTCCAATAAAATGTTGCTTCCTGCTAAACTGCCTCAGTGTCCTGTATCTCAGCTTGAGATTCCCGCAACACTCCATCTTTAATTTTTTGGAAGAATGTGAGAGGGATTGTTATTATTTATGCTTGTAGAATAGTGAGATTATCATACCCTGGGTTTTTCTTTGTTGAGAGACTTTATATACTGACCCAATCTATTTAATTATTGGTTTTTTCAGATTTTTTTAAAAAAAATTTTATTAGGATATATTCATTATACAGGGGGGATTCATAGTGACAATTCCACTTAGACTTATATTGTACACTATTTATATTGCCCCCATCGTCTCTCCTCCTCAAATCCCTTGGCATCCCACTTAAAGCAATTGCAAGAGGTTTCTTAGTTCTATTTCATATAGGTATATGAAGCCCATCTACCATATACTACTTTAATCTCCTTTTTTCACTCTCCTCCCTTCCACTTGTATGCCCCCCACACACACACATACATGCAGTACCAATTTTACTGTCCTGGTTTTCATTATTAATATTTAAGTTGATGTTCAGAGGGATGGCTCAATGTATGCCCACAGTGGATATACTTTACTTTGGTCCATTCAATCCTTTCCATTGCTCTCCCTTATTCCTTTACCTCCCACCTCCCATTTTTAAAAAGATTTCAATACACATCCTTGTATCCTCTACCTTCACATCTTATGTGATATTACTGATGCTCTACCATTCTCTTTTCCTTTCTCTCTTTTCCCAAGTTTTATAGAGTAGTTCCACTATTACAAACATGTTTTACATCTGAGTTTACATATGATCATGTTTGTTTTTGTGTATATGTTTATCTTTGGATCTATCTTCCATGTATGAGAAAACATGCAGCTTTTGTGTTTCTGATCCTGGCTTACTTCACTTAACATGATGTCTTCCAATTGCATCCACATTCCTTATGACTGAGTAATACTCCATTGGGTATATATACCACATTTTCTTGATCCATTCATGAGTTGTAGGGCACATGGGTTGTTTCCAAAGCTTGGCTATTGTGAAGAGTGCTGCAAAGAACATCAGTGTGCAGGTGTCTCTATTGTATCCTGTCTTACATTCATTTGGGTAGATGCCCAGGAGCAGTATCACTGGATCATATGGCAGTTCTATCTTTAGCTTTGTGAGGAATCTCCGTACTGCTTTCCATAGTGGTTGTACTAACTTGCACTCCCACCAGCAGTGTATAAGGGTTCCTGTTTTGCCACATCCTTACCAGCATTTGTTGTTGTTATTGCCCTTGATTATGGCCATTCTAACTGGGGTGAGATGAAATCTAAGTGTTGTTTTGACTTGCATTACTTTTATAACCAGGGAAGTTGAAAACTTCATGTATTTACTGGCCATTTGTACCTCTTCCTTTGAGAATTCCCTGCATAATTCATCAACTCAAAGTGAATCAAGGACTTTAATATAAGGCCTGAAATTCCAGGAAGCAGTAGGAAATAAATTGGATCAGATAGGTATAGGGAACTACTATCTAAACAGAACTCAAAAGGCTCAGCATCTAAGAGAAAGAATGAACAAATGGTAACTGCAACAAACCAAAGAACTTCTGCACAGCAAAGGAATAGGTCACCAGATTAAAGAGACAGCCCACAGAATGTTAGAAAATATTTGCCAGATACTCATCCAATAAGGGACTAATATCCAGAATCTACAGGGAATTAAAAAAAAACTCAGATGTTTTTATTTCCTCATGATTCACTCTTGGTATTGTATTTGTTTAGAAATTTAGAGTAAATCTCTGTTAACCAAGACATACAGCTTCAGAGATGTGGTGGAGTGAAATAAGAATATAGGAACATGAGTTTGGTCACATACTTCAAACTGAGCCCTAAACTCCCTTTAAAAAGTAGGTATTTTCTCTCAGAAATGGGATGACAGTGTTTTGAGAGGTTGACTCTCCCTGTCCTCCTCTTTGTCTGACAAACAGTAAGACTTACTTACTTTTCCTCAAAATGCTGCTCTCCTTGTTTGTGAATTAGCACTGAGGCCAGAGAACTGACTTTCCAGTAACAGCTTCACCCACCTCTTCCTCAACATTCACTTTTTGCCCATTCAAAAAGTGCTCATAGCTGTTTAAATAGCAAAGGAAATTTTGGACAGCTTGATGTTAAACTACCATGAGGATTCCTGATGCCTTATTCCTAATCGCTTGGACTAAAACAAAATTATTTTGGATATTTAAGATAGCATATCAGTCAGGACTCAAACTGACCATCCTCCTACCTGTTCACTGTAAATCCTGGAATATATACTACAACACCTGGCTTGGACTAAAACCTTGTAGGCATTCATAATTCTTTTCTCTAATACTTTAAGTTCTACTCAGGAAATAATGTTGTTTTTACCTTTAAAATATGTATTGAGGGACTGGTGTAGTGGCTTAAGCAGTAGAGCACCTGCCTAACAAGCATGAGGCCCTGAGTTCAAATCCCATACCACAAAAAATATGTATTCAGAATCTTATTCTTTCTGCCCACATATACCACAACAATGTTGGTCTAATCCATCATCTTGCCTGGACAATTCTGAGAATCTGTTGTCTTTGTCCCTTCAAGATTATAACAACACAGCAACTTTTAGCACATTATGCAATCAGGTATGGTCCTATATAACTCCCTGACTATATCTCCTACTGTTTTTTTACCTACATGATTCTATAATCACACCCTATGTGTTTATTATCACAACTCCTCTCATGAACTCCCAGACCTCTTTTCCCTGAGGTAAAGCACCATGCCCAACACCAGGATTTTAATTTTTGTAATTCTGTACATCTTGATCCCTTAATTAAACTAGTCTTTAGATATATTCTCAATTTCCTTATATGAAATGCATTTTGTGCATCAAAAACAATTAAAATGAACCACCCTTTCACCCCAACTCTTAAGAGAAAAGTAATGTCTCTCTCTTATTTCTCAGATTCTAAAACACATTGATTAGTTCAATATTAGAGGAGACTAACCCATTTACCATACCCATCAATTTTCTGGTTCATTCTGCATTTGTGTGGTGTATTGATCTCTCTCTGCCACACACATCACGGCACACAAAGTACACTCTGGCCTCTAGAGTTCATATGGCACAGAGAAGAGTGGCACAAGTAAACTAAATAAGCTAAACAAAACTTTTATCTTCCTTTACTTCTCTTCTTGCCCAGCCCCCTTTTCCTTTCATTCACTCAATTCAAATTGTTAGCAGGGGACTCTGATGGGTTTCATTCCAGTTAAGTGCCTACCCAGCCCAATAATCAACCATAATGTGAAACGCAGCCCTGGTTAATTGTGAGGAGGTAGGCAAGGGAGGGGGGGCATGTAATTTGAGAATGGCTCAAACAACCCAGAATGTGTTAGCTATGAGAGCAAAGTGATGGGTGCTTACTTATGCTCAATATTTTAATTGATTTGGACCACAAAGAGAGCTTCCAAGAGTTTAGTAATTCCTGAAATGATTTAATTTCAAAGTCAAAGTCTTTCTGGACATTTATGTAATAGGAGTACCAAATAATCAACATTTATTGCCATTATTTTTGCCACTTATCATCCCAACTTGTAACTAAATACAAATATAATGATAAGAGTTCACATATTTCCTTTACAGATTCCCAAAATTTTGGATAAACAAAACTAAATTTTTTAGTCCTTCAGGAAAAACATTTAGCATTTGTTAGGAAACTTGCAAGATTCTTGGTGTTCAAATCACTTTCACAAAGCAATACTAGGATGAGTCAAGTATAATTGAATCAGGAATATGTGGATTAAATTCTCTAAGGGAAATCCAATTTTCCTTTCGATGTCTTGATATTAATTTAATTTTTGTTGAGTGCCTAAGCATATTAGGTACCTTACAGAGCTCACCAAGTCTGAAGTAAGGGCTTCCTATTTGGAATCATAAACTCTTAATGAAATGATTAGCATAATTCTTTTTCTGGTTTTCCACATCTAATTGAGTGATTGTTTTTTAAATCTCTGCAGCAATGGGCATCATTGTTAATCCTACTTCTGTAATGCATTTTTATGTCTCTAATCTACTTAATAGAAAAGCAAACTTCCTGGAGAGGATCTAATTCCATTTGGTTTTAACTAGAGAAGTAGTGATGGTGAGAGGCTATGTCATATAAAAAGCTATCCATGGGGAAGAGAAAGAGCCAGCACCAGTTTTAGAGACAATGAATATGTTTTGCTGTTTATTGCTTGAGAAAGTAATCAGAGCTTAGTTTGTTAGTGTTGTCTTTTTCTTTAATTTTTGTAAGACTAGGTAGTTTTCTCCATTAGTCTGGGCAATTTAAGGAGGATCAGATTTTTTTTCCATTATTTCCACATTTGTCTTTTTAACAGAATGAATTATAACATGGGTCATGTCACACATTGCTCTTCTGAGCCCTGCATTGGTGATGTTTCGTCCATCCAAGTAGAGATAAGAATTAAAGCTACTTTTTGGCAGGTTGTTGCTTACTTCACTTTACTCACTATGAATACCATGTTCCTGATGGCAGTTCATTCAGAAGAAATTTCATGTCAACTGACAGAGCACCTGCCTAGCAATTGCAAGGCCTTGATTTCAGAAACACACACACACACACACACACACACACACACACATACATACATACATACCACAAAAAAACAAAACAAGCAAAAACCCTCATGAACTCTGGAATTTATATAAAGACAGCAAAAATAGCTTGGTCATAACTGATCACTACATTCCATTATGCAATAATAACTTGTATAATTTTTACTATACAGAAAACAAGAAAAGTTCCATATCTATGTATAGTGAGCAGGGAAGCTAAAACACAGGTGTCTAGGGGGCTGTTGGGAAGCCTAAGTCAACATGACTGAGCACAGTTTCTCCTCTGGACTTAAATCCTTTCCTACACATTTGAATCTCTACTAATGCTTGTCTACATGTTCCTCACTGAATCCATGTAAGGGTGGTACTGCCTTACATCTGAGTCTTTACTGCTTGAACAAAAAATTACAGCTTGTTCCTATACATCTCTCAAAAATCAAAATTCCCATAGATTTTCCCAGTGATATTTCATTGCTACCCTAAAAATATCGCCCTCTATTCAATGCTCTAACACAACTCATTTCAAGAATCATCTTGCCCTGGGACAGTTCTCTTTCCATTGGACAGTTTTTTCTTTGCTTCTTTGTTAGGCTCGTTGGTTATAATTTGAGGATCCTGATTTCTGTACACCTGTTCTACTCTGCTGGGTCCTGCCCATCCCAGAGCAGAAAAAACAGTGATCATAGCAAGAGTAACTTATAACTGAAAGTAGTTTCTTTACCCTCAAAATTGCCCTTGTCCTACTTTCCACCCTGTGGGGCAGTTCTGCCATCACCCCAAAGGTGACTGTTTGTGCCAGGCACTGGGGTGGGTACCAGGGAGAAAAGGAACAACACACAGTTCCTGCCTTCCAGGAGCATAAGACTTAATGGGGAAATACAAATGTGTAAGTACGTGCAATATGGCTCAAGTAAGCACTAGATGCTGTGGATGCACAGAAGAGGGGGCACATAGCCCAGTGGCAGGGTCAGGGGAAGAAATGAGACTTCTGGAGGGAGGTATATTAGCTCCCCGTCTACTGTAATAAAGAAACGCAAACTTGATAGGTTACAGCAATGCACATTTATTCTCATACAATTCTGCAGGTTGAAAGCCCAAGATGCATTCCAAAGGGTGAAGCCATTATGTTTACAGGGTAAACACCCCTGAGGGGTCCAGGGGAGAACCCATTCCTTGTCTTTTCCAGCTTCTATTGAGCTCCATTTTTTTTTTTTTGCATCCCTCACATCATCTTGAGTGCCTAAGCATATGAGGTACCTTACAGATCTCACCATGTCTGAAGTAAGGCCTTCCCATGTGGAATCATAAATGTTTTTTAAACTGTGTATTGGCCACCTAAGTTGGCTACATATTGCTGTGGAAAATTACAAGGTCTTACTTAGTTTTATTCTTTTTTATTTCTTATTTTTGGTGGACCTGGGGTTTGAACTCAGGGTTTCACACTTGGACTTGCAAAGCAGGTAGGCACTCTACCGCTTGAGCCACACCTCTAATCCTGGAATCATAGACTCCTAATGAAATAATTAGCATCCATCTTCAAGCCCAGCATTTTGCATCTTCAAATCTCTCTTTGCTCTGTCTTCACATTACTTCTCCTCTCCTGTGTAGTCAAGTCTCTTTGTCTCACTCTGGTGAGGATTTTTTAATTGCACATCCTGCCCACCCAGATAACCCAGAATAATATTTTCATCTCAAAATAAGACACATCAGTGGCCTTATTCCTCCCAGGTTCCAGAAATTAAGGCCTGGCTTCTTTGGGCATGATCATTCATCACCACAGGAGATAATATAAGAACAAAAGAAAAGAGCCTTTCTGATGGAAGGAACCACATAACAGGGCACAGTGACATGGCACAGCACAGAGTGTGAGGAACCAGTAGTAGCTTAATATTGTTGGATTATCAAATGTGAAGCAGGATGCAATGGGAAATAAAGGTCAGACAGAGAAGACGTCAGACTGCACAGGAAGACAGGTGCCATGTTAAAGCATTTTCATTTTATTTTATAGGTACAAGGAGTCAGGGAATACTCAGTTTATAGCAATTTAAACAGATCATTCTGCGAAATAGATCCAGGCAGGTAGATACCAGTGAGACATGAGATTATAAGCCAGAAAAGAGATTAAGATGAGAACTTTAAACTAGGCACCAGTGACTCACGCCTGTAATCCTAGGTACTCAGGAGGCAGAGATCAGGAGATGACAGTTCGAAGCCAGCCCAGGCAAATAGTTCACAAGACCCAATCTTGAAAAACCTTTTACAAAAATAGGGCTAGTGGGGTGGCTCAAGGTGAAGACCCTAAGTTCAAGCCCCAGTACTGCCAAAAAAAAAAAAAAAGAATAACTTTATTGAACAAAAGGAAAAAGTTTTCCAGTCAAAATTAACAAGAATCCTCACTAATTAGATGGTAGAGGAAGGGGGAAGATGAATGTGGGGTGACCTCAAGCTTTTTGGCTGGTAGACAGTGACATCTTAAATGTAGCAAGTACAGGAAGAAACAAAGCATCCACGGAAGGGAAAATTGGCATTGAGTTAGCATTTGCAGAATTTGAAGATAACCTCTGGGGAGGATCAGTTTCACAGGCATATGACCACAACAAGTGCTTGGAGCTCCATTCTTGGAAGAGCCCCAACTTTGTTTAAGGGTCCATGTCATCATTTTGAAAGTGTTAATATATTTTTTAACAAGGAGCACTAAACTTTCATTTTACACATTTTGAACTGGGTTCTACAGATTATTGTAGGTCCTGCATGTGGGCTAAGACCCACATTACAGCCATTGTCTTCAGAGAAGGTTTTTAACATAGGTTAAATGTGAAATGTAGACTGTGAGCTATTCTGAATGACACTATTATTCTAGAGCCACTCAGGGATTTCCCAATTAGCTACTTCAAGTTAAATAGTGTGTGTCTAAAGAGAAAATCATATATACCAAGAAAGGGCTCTTGAATCAAACTTTAATGAATGAAAAAGTCTTGATTCGGCTTTCTTTTCTCCACCAACCTTAGTTCTGAGTCTAACAGAAGTTAAATATCTGAGCCTGAAGTTTTCCATGGAGTAAATGTGGTGAACAGAAGAGCTGATTCTCCTAGGGTTTGTTATTTCTTCTGGACTCCTTACCTTCAATACCTTCAGAGATGAGAGTACAGCAGAAATGAACATTCAGAGAAGAGAACAGGACTTATGTTGGTGTGAACTGGAGAGTTTACAATTAGGGGAAGTAGTATTACCTTTTGGATATCAAGATATGTAGACCACTACATTATTTGTTAGAAAGTTGTTCAAAGTAACATGAGACAGACTTTCTTGAACGATATTTTACCCAGAACCTGATGAAGCAAAAAATCTACCTTTAACCCATATGAGAGTAACTAAAATATGAGACTCTGCTAGATTCAGGAGCCTCCTTCCCTGAACAAATGGCAGACCGAGGCCCTAAACCATTTCCCAGTGTCTTTGCATCTGGGTGGAGCCATGTGACTAGGGTTGGACAATGAAAATGGAATGGGAGCAAAATAAATGTGTGCCACTTTCAGGCCTGGCTCCTAATTCACTGCACTGGTGCCACTCTTTCTTCCCTCATCATCAGCAGACAGGAAGCAGAGATCCCATTGCTGAGCCACTTTGGGAAAACCAGGCATCTGAGTTCTCTGGGGACAGCACGCACACACACACACACACACACACACACACACACACACACACACACACACTCTCTCTCTCTCTCTCTCTCTCTCTCTCTCTCTCTCTCTCTCTCACTCACTCACTCACAGTGGACAGCAATGTAAGAGGGAAATGTTAGGCATGGAAAAGGCAAAGGGCTCAAAAGCCAGCACAGGGTTTATTGTTCGGGAAGGAGCCCTGCAGAGGGGGACCACAACAAGACAGCTGGAGCCCCCTGCCACTTACAGACTTGGAATATTAAGGGAGCTGTCTGGAGGGGAAACACCACTGGATGGGAAAATTTTTCCAGAGTGGAGTTAGGGGAAGCTGGAGGAGATAAGTGGTAATTAGGTAGATAAGTTACTCAACTCCAGACTCCATGGTGAGGTGGTGCCTTGTCATTACCTTGAGGCTAGATGTGGTCCTGGGTGGTGGGGTGTCAGTAAGCTGCCTGCAAGTGTTGGGGGTCCAATCCTAAGAAGGCTTCTTTTTTTTCACTCTTAACAGGAGATGGTATTGCTATGTTTAGTTCCTGAGACTTGAAGATTATTTGCTACAGTAAATAACCTATTCCCACTAATACAGACAATATCAGATAAAATCTACTAATTCTTTACTCTTGGGTATCCTCCTGAGAGACTGTGCCAGAAATTTCTACTCTGTAAACATGCTCTTTTAAAAAACAAAGAAAAAGTAAAATAAGTCTTTTGCACTTTAACCAATTTACCATTTGTATACCACTACTGCAAATGATCAGGGTGAGGCTTTGTGCTCACTGGCCACTTGTCACTCACTGCATACTTCCACTCTGGAGTCATCTCAGTTCCTGGCCTCTAGAGAATGGGCCAGTTCTCCAGAAAACTGATGTCACCCGGTACATGTTTTAAATTTGCTTTCAAATTAAAAAAAAATTGAAATAACTTCTTTTTGGATGTAAATACAATACATATACTTTACAAATAGAAAATTTTAAAACTCACAAACAAAAATCATAACTCCACAATATACACACATATAGAGACTATATGTGTGTATTATATGTTTGTGTGCATAGTTTTTTAATAGAAGAGGATTATAACCCACTTCTCCACTACTGCTACCCTGAACAATGTATTCTCAACATTCAGATGTCTTTCCTTATAGTGACATAGCTCTACGTCATACTTATTCATGTCTGTTGTTTATTTAACAATTTGACATGTAGACTGCTTCTTTCCTATTACAAGCAAGATTGCCATAAACATTTTTATATAGTCTTTTTTGTATTATTATGGGATTATCTTCCAGAGATAAATCCCTAACAGTGACAATAACATACCAAAAGGTATGTTAGGGTTCTTTGGGAGGAGTGGTTTGGCTTTATTTTGTTTGGCTTAGTACTGATTAATTATTTGCCAGGAACACTACTGACAACCCAAATGAATTCAACAGCCATTTGGGAAACAAAGATATGTATATATTTTTATTTTGTATTTTATTTTATTTTTGAGACGAGGTCTCACAATGTAGCCCAGTCTGACCTTGAACTCTCCATCCTCCCACTTCAGCTTCCTGGGTATTGGGATTACAGGTGTGCGCTACCACCACACCCAGCTTAAACAAACTACCCTATGTAATAATTTGTGGTTTGACCAATATTTTATAAAATTATCTGTCTTATGATATATTTACCAACAATAGGTGTTATTACAAGTATTTATCATGAAAAATCTGATAAGGAAAATGTTATCCTGATTTTATTCACATTTCTTGCTCTTCAGAGATGTTGAACATACCCTTAAACTTTTCCTGACAAATTTCCTACTTATGTCTACATTTTTCTTGTCTATATTACTATTTTTGTTTTTGTTTGGGTTTTTTTATTTTTGTTTTTGTTTTTGTTTTTTTTGCAACATAGGGGTTTGAATTCAGAGTCTCATGCTTGCTAGGCGGGCACTCTAGTGCTTGAGCCACTCCACCAGACTTATCTTACTATTTTAAAAGAGTTTTTTTTATTGGAAGAGATAGTAACCCTTTGCTGATATTTTCCTATTTTGTGATTTTTTATCTTTGATTTCCCCCCCATATTAAAGATGCTTTGAAGGAAAATATCTACTATTTTTCCTGGTGTTCTAGATATCGTGATGTTTTTAAATATGGGGTCTATAGTGTACTCTAATTATATTATTTTATAATTAATTTAATTTCTTTGATATATATTCTGGTATAAAATCAGAATATTAATGTGGTTATCCAAAAAATTAACATTAACTGATATTACCACTTACTGAGTGTTTACCCTATGGGGGAGCATTGCTTGAAAAGATTTGAACAAAATAACTCATTTAATCTTCATAACAAAGCTATGGAAGAGGAATTATTATTGTTTCTGTTTCAGATATGAGGAAACTGAGGCATTGTGAGGTTGGTTCCTGACTGGAAACCCCATTTCCAGTAAAAGGAGAACTGTGATTCAAGTCTAAATGGCTCCAGGACCCTCCTTGGTCATAAGTCCCTCATATTGTCTGCTTCTCTATATGATAGCTAGTCTGCTTGACCTAAATAACAAAAACTATTTTTTTCCTGATGACAAAAGTAACATATTTTGGTTATTGAAAATAGTAAAAAGCACAAAGACAAAAGGTAAAATTATCTTTAAACTCATTATTAGAGATAACCAGTTACTAACTTCTGGCCCATTGTAGGTCCTTATAGGTTTGGAACACACATATGTAAATGTAATTAAAGTCATAGTGCTTTATTATGATGAATATTTCCTCAAATGTGAAGTGTTCCCCCACAAGATTTATAAGATATATAAAAACTGTAATATATCAACATGAATCACTGTTAAATGTTGGAACTAAAGCCAGTTTCAATGGTGCATGTAGGCTTTTCTTCTTTAATGTCCATTTACAGTCTGCAATGAGGGTTGTACATTCTTGCACACATCCTACAATTATTTCTAGAAAGGAAGAAAACTTGATCAAAAGGTCTTTACATGGTTAAAGCTTTCAATGCAAATTTATAAATTACCTTCCAGGATTATTTTTACTTTATTCTCCCTCCAGTACTGTAATCAGGGTATGCCAATCTCCCTTATATTTTTTTAGTTATTTCAACTGGTATTTGATAATTAACATGAATGATCATTTTGATGTGACACTTCTGTTGTAAATTTAATCTTATATCCTTTGTTGTTCCTTTTTATTCTCTTACAACTTACATTTTAATGTATTTTAATATATTCTATGTCCTAATACTTTTATTCTAACAATACTATACATAATTAATATTATTTATCTATATTTTAATTCTGGTAAATTGAAAATTCTTTTTTTCTGGTTCAACTACTGGCCTGTTAATACTGTATTGGGATAATTGACAGAGGGAAGTTTTAAAGTAGTATTTAGTAAAATCCATCATTTTTTCCTTGTATTTTCTTCATTTTATTCCTGATTTTTTTAAAAACCTCAAATAAAAGTAATGAAAAATAGGACATTCTGAAAATAAAGTATCTAAAACTCAACTGAATGTATTAGTGAAAGACATCAAATACTAGCACCTGATATGGCCCATGACATCACCCACTCTGATAGCTATTTTCTCCAAGATGAAAAAAGTTCCTCCAAGCCTTGCTATACACAATTATATTTTCTGTGTGGTTGGTTCAAGGAGAATTTCTTAAATTTCAGATGTGCAAATTCTTCTTAATAAAGAAAGGTACCCGAAGCTGAGATTGGATATATAATAACTTCTGAATGTGATATCCCAGTAAGAGTAAGGGAGTTTCTCTGGTTACACTGATGAATAGAGGGAATAAATTTAGGCAAATACTAGGAGATGTGAGCACCTTCTGAAAGGCAGAAAGTACAATATAATAGAGGTAGAAACACCTAGTAGATGAACTGATGAACATTTTAGGGTTTTCAAAACAAAAGAATGAATAAATAAATAAGCAAATAAAAAGATCATGGAGAAACAGCTCTGTGGACAGTTAAATGAATGGCTGGATTATATTTACCTGAAGTCAAAGAGCTAGATCTTGACTTAAAAGGGATGAGGAAAGGGTGGACCACCCAATGAGGCCAAGCTCAGAAAAAGACCCAGTAATTGGAAACACCCATACTTAAAATGCATGTACTTACAGAAGTTCAGAGTTCTTAGCACAGCCTGCCAGGGCCTTCATAATTCAGTCCCCAGTTTATTTTCTCTCTCTACTCACTGTACTTGAACTGCATCAACCTTTTCCAAGACTTGCAAATATAACTTGGTTCATGCCTTACAGCCTTTAGAAAATCCATTCACCAGCCAGAAAGACTCTTCCTGTGCGACCACTGGATTCCTAAACATCCTTTAAGGCTGTCCACAATATCACTTCTCCAAAGATACCGCCTGACTTCTGGTTCCACTTCTCCAGGCATTCCCTGTGGCTGTGATTTCAAGATACCAGAGGTGTACATCTATTAATAATCACCATCTGTTTTGTCTGGTTTTTTTTTATGTGAACTCCTCAACAGCAGGGAGCACACTTTTATCTTAAAGTATCCAGCCTGTTTTGGAAAACTCTAGTCTTGATGTATGAGAAGCAGCTGTCAAAGACAAAATAGGTTGTAAGACAAAAGGAAGAGGCAAACGATTCAGGATGGAGCAAAGTACAATTTACTGGGGACTTAAAACAGATAGGTGCCTTGGGCAGCAATGAGGCAGAAGCATCTACCAAGGCAGGCAGAAGAAGTTTATGTGCTGAGCTAGATAAAGGTATGTGGCTTTTTTCAATAACTATGTACCAGAATGTACCTAACCTTTCTCAATAGCTATTGACATTGCTGACCTAACTTAACAGTCTGGACACCAGGGGCTTGTATACCATGCTTGGGTGACTATCTTAACAACTTTTTTTGTCCTGTACAGCTGGGACACATGCCAGGATCCAAGATGGCTGTAGTCATGTCATGTTGGAGCCCTATCCAGCCCCAGGTACAATGCCCCCAAAGCAGTAAGTACCAAAAAATTCTCCATATGAGCAAGAAAATGGAAACAGAAAGATCCCAGAACCAGAAGGAGGAATGTATTATGACGTGACCTGATGAAAATTAAGATATATACCTTTGACTTAATTTTGTGAAGTTTACACGGAGAGAGTCTTGGGTGTATCTTTGTGTTTTGCAAAACATAAAATTCTGTGAGGGAAATCTAAAAGAAAAGAGATGGCAGTTGGCTTTGAGTCATAGGGTCACCATACCTGGAGAGAGAAATCTTTGCCTTCTCCAAGGTTGTGATAGTGAGAAGTTACTTTAGAGAAAGATTGGCTGATTGGCTGTCTCCATGTTGTCACCTGGAGCTTAAACAGCACTGAGAGTCTGGGTGTGGCTTCCTATCCTGTCCAAATGCCAAAGACTTCCCACCATCCACAAGACAGGCAGGGGAGCCGATTCCCAGAAAGCACTTTCCTGGGAAGCAGCCCGTACCTGATCGCCAATGCCAGCTCCAACTCCCTGGCTCTCGGCCAAAGACTGCTCACTTCCTCAAGGTAAGTGAAAATATATGGAAATATTTCTGGTTGCCATAACTAAAGGGAAGAGGGTACTACTGGCATCTAGTAGAAAGAGGCCAATGAGAGTCTCCTTCTCCCAAAAAATTGTTCATCCCCAAATGTTAATAACACCATAGCTGAGAAACCTCACTCCAAACAAGGTTATGGGAGATATTGACAGTTCTCAGAAACACCATGACTAAAACTCTCAGCTCAAAGTACTCTACCCAGTAATGTGGGACGGCCACACTCTAAAGCACACCTGAGCATCCTCAGCAGATTCTGGGTCAGGTGGCACTGCCACTCTGAATAGTCCCCATGGCAATAACTGCCCACATGTCCTACTTACTCACCCAACACGGGAGCTTTGTCTTATGCACCACCAATAATTTTCCCTGTTTCTCTCATTCTGCTTCCTCATTTCCTCCCAGCTCACCTGCACCAGTGGCCATACTTGCTTCTGTACTTTCAGCTTCCACAGTTAAGATCTCCACCTTGGCCTGTAGCCCATCCTCTCTGAATTCCTCCAAGACCTTGCCCCACTGTTATCCTCTCTCTTCATGTACAATGTCATCGGAATCTTTGGCTTCTTTACTCAGTTTACAAATAAGACCCTGCATTTAAAAACAAAAAGAGAGGAAATTTTAATAAAGTCCAGCTTATCCCAAAAGTGTTGCCAAACCCAAGGTCATCTAGATGTTTTCTTCTAAGAATTTTATAGCTTTGTGCTTTACATTTAGGTTTGTGATGCTTTTTGAATTAAATTTTGTGAAGAAGCTCTGTTTAAGTTCATTTATTGCACATGGGCATCCAGTTCGTTAAGAACATCTGTTTAAAAGATGAGCTTTTAAGCTGAGCTTGGTGGCTTACACCTGTAATCCCAGTTACTTCACTCAGGAAGTAGAGATAAGAGGATGGCTGTCCAAGACCAGCCTCTGGCAAAATCACAATACCTTATCTAAAAAATAAAACAGAAAGGGCTGAGGCAAGGCTCAAGTGGTAGAGTGCTTGCCAAGCAAGTACATACTCCTGAGTTCAAACCCCAAGCTGCCAAAAAGTTAAAGATGTTCCTTTCTCCATTGTATTCCCTTTGCTCCTTTGTCAAAGAGAAGGTCCAATGTCATGACAAGGAAAAGACAAACCACAGAGTGGGAGACAACATTTGAAGAAGACATTTCAGATAAAGGACAGGGTCCAGTAACACAACCAGGAGTTATTCTAGAAGGACAAAGGTACTGTTCCTCTTCCTCTGGGACTTGCCATAAGTTCCACATTACATCTTTTCCCACCACTTACCCTTCACATTGAATGGCCAATGGTAAGACTGGATGCAGTGCAGCCCAGACCCTCTGCAGAGCACATTTGGATGCGGGGTTCACTCAAGATGCTTCCCTTTTTGATCACTAAGTACATGACTGGATCTCTGTGCCTGGGTGTGGAGTGTGAAGAATACTGCAGGGCTGGGAGATGCCAAGATGGCGACTAGAGGGAGGAATCAGAAAGCATGCTTTCTAAAGTAAACTCTTGGAGGGATGCTGGAGACACACCTGGCAGGAAAAACCACCAAGAAGAGGCAAAACTCCAACACCTCCACACCCCCAGCCTGCACATAGCATCCCCCCACCACGTTAAACGGAGAAACCAGGAGGGCTCCCAAGCCACCAGATGCCAGCTCCTACCCTCCTTGGGAGACCACCAGAACAATTACTCAGACACCAATACCAGGACTGGATGCTGAAGGACTAGCACCAAATCTATTAAGACTGAAAGTTTATTGCATTTGAACTTGGGAAATTTTATTTATTTTTATTTTTTTTTATTTTTTTTTTATATTTTTTTTATCTTCTCTCTGTCTTTGTAATGCCTCTTTAGCTCACTGTTGATTAGTACACTATCTCTCCCTGTTTATTTCCTTGGCTCTATTTTTTGTTTTGTTTTTTTCCCTTTTTCTTTACCTTCCTTGCTTTCCCTCTCCTCTGACCCTTCCATTCTAGATATCGTCATCGTTACTATAATAAGCTAGACAATACTGAATTATACACAGTAAAGGGCCAGTAACAATAGCAAGGGCAATGATGGGAAGATGGAGAAAAGAGGGAAACCATTTTCCCCCCAATAATATATTAGTACAGGAACCAGAGGGAAATGAAGAAAACAGACACCAGGATCCAGACTCCAACAAAACAAAGATAAACTATGCCAAAGAACCCAGTGAAGCCCACAAGAAAACCCTGAAAGAAAAAACCCTGCAAGTAATCAATGAAAATTTTATAGAGATGATACTGGATATGGTCAACCAAAATGTGCAGGAGACACTCAAGAAATTCCAAAACAACAAAAACAGATAATTTGAGAAAAGACAAGAACAAATAAAAGAAACTATAGAAGCACTGTATAAACACCAAAGTGAAACAAAGAACACAATAAATAAAAAGATAAATGAACTCAGGATGAAAATAGACAATATGAAAGAGCAAGAGACTCAGGGTATGGAAAACCTAAGAAAAAATTACGAAACAGAAATGCAAAACAAAATGGAAGGCCAATCCAGCAGACTAGAACAAGCAGAAGACAGAATCTCAGAACTCAAAGATGAAATGGTAATTAAAGGAAAAACCAAAAAGCTATTAATTAAACAGCTCAAGACCTGTGAAAAGAAAATGCAAGAACTTACTGACTGCATCAAAAGACCAAACCTGAGAATCATGGGCATCAAAGAAGGAGAAGAGGTGCAAGCAAAAGGAATGTGTAATATATTCAACAAAATAATAACAGAAAATTTCCCAAATCTAGAAAATCTATGCCCATACAGCTGCAGGAATCCTCCAGAACACCAAACAGACCTGACCAAAACAGAACTACTCTACAACATATTATCATTAAAACAACAAGTACAAAGACTAGAGAAAGAATATTGCAGGCAGTAAGAGAGGAAAAACAACATACAAAGGCAAACCCATATAATCACAGCAGACTTCTCAACAGAAACATTAAAACCAAGACGAGATTGGGGTGAGGTCTTCCAGGCACTGAATGAAAATAACTTCAACCCCAGGATACTCTACCCAGAAAAACTATCATTCAAAATAGATGGAGCAATAAAACTCTTCTATGATAAGCAGAAATTAAAACAATATATGACCACCAAGCCACCACTGCAAAAGACACTTCAAGGGATTCTGCACACAGAAAGTGAAACCCAACATAACCATGAGAGGCAGGCAGCACCAAACTACAGGAAAAGAAAAAGCAAGACAGTAGAGAGTAACCTCAACTTAGGTACACACAATCAAACCTTCAAACAACTAAGACAACTAAATGACAGGAATCACCACATACTTATCAGTACTAACGCTTAATGTTAATGGACTTAACTCACACATCAAAAGGCAACATTTGACAAACTGGATTAAAAAGGAAGATCCAACAATTTGTTGCTTACAGGAGACCCATCTCATCGATAGTAATAAGCATAGGCTTAGGATGAAAGGCTGGAAGAAGATTTACCGTCAATGGCCCCACAAAACAGGCATGAGTAGCAATACTTATCTCGGACAAAGTAGACTTCAAACCTATATTGATCAAATCAGAAAAAGAAGGACATTCCATGCTAATAAAAGGGGAAATAGACAAAAAGAAATAACAATTATCAACCTATATGCAACCAATGTCAACGCACCCAATTTCATCAAACATACCCTGAAGGACCTAAAAGCATATATTAACTCCAACACAGTGGTCGTGGGAGACTTTAATACCCCATTATCATCAATAGACAGATCATCCAAACAAAAAATCAATAAAGAAATCCAATATCTAAAATGTACCATAGATCAAATGGACCTAGTTGATGTCTACAGACATTTCATCCAACTTTTACACAATATACATTCTTCTCAGCAGCCCACGGGACCTTCTCCAAAATTGATCATATCCTAGGGTACAAAGCAAACCTCAGCAAATATAAGAAAACAGAAATGATACCATGCATTCTACCTGATCACAATGCATTAAAACTAGAGCTTAACAATAAAAATAAAGACAAAAACATGCAAATATGACCTAATGATACATCTCAAACTCCTACAAAAACAAGAACAAGTAAATCACAAAACAAATAGAAGGAGAGAAGTAATAAAAGTAAGAGCTGAAATCAATGAAATAGAAACCAAAAAAACCATACAAAGAATTAATGAAACAAAAACTTGGTTCTTTGAAAAAATAAACAAGATCAATAGACTCCTGGCAAACTGACTAAAATGAGGAGAGAAAAATCTCAAATCAGTACAATCAGGAATGCAAAATGGGAGATAATAACAAATACCATGGAAGTCCAGGAAATCATCAGAGACTACTTTGAGAACCTATATTCAAATAAATTTGAAAATCTTGAAGAAATGGACAGATTTCTATATACTTGTGATCATCCAAAATTGAACCATAGGAAATTAAGCACCTGAATAGATCTATAACACAAAATGAAATTGAAGCAGCAATCAAGACTCTCCCTAAAAAGAAAAGTCCAGGACCTGATGGATTCTCTGCTGAATTATATCAGACCTTTAAAGAAGAATTTATACCAACCCTCCTTAAACTGTTCCATGAAATAGAAAGGGAAGGAAAACTGCCTAACTCATTTTATGAAGCCAGCATTACACTTATCCCAAAACCAGGCAAAGACACCTCCAAAAAGGAGAACTATAGGCCAATCTCCTTAATGAACATTGATGCAAAAATCCTCAATAAAATAATGGCAAACTGAATTCAACAACACATCAAAAAGATCATTCACCATGACCAAGTAGGCTTCATCCCAGGAATGCAGGGGTGGTTCAACATATGAAAATCAATAAATGTAATGCACTACATTAACAGAAGCAAAGACAAAAACCACTTGATCATCTCAATAGATGCAGAAAAAGTCTCTGATGAGATCCAACACCATTTCATGATGTTGGAAAAGCTGTAAGAAAACTAGGAATGGAAGGAAAGTACCTCAACATTATAAAAGCTATATATGACAAACCTACAGCCAGCATTACACTTAATGGAGAAAAACTGAAACCATTCCCTCTAAAATCAGGAACTAAACAAGGGTGCCCACTATCCCCACTCCTATTCAACATAGTACTGGAATTGCCAGAGCAATTAGGCAAGAAGAAAAAACAAAAGGAATACAAATAGGTAAAGAAACTGTCAAACTATCTCTATTTGCAGACAATATGATCCTATACCTTAAAGACCCAAAAAACTCTACTCAAAAGATTCTAGACACCATCAACAGTTATAGCAAGGTAGCAGGATATAAAATCAACATAGAAAAATCATTAGCATTTCTATACACTAATGATGAACAAACTGAGAAGGAATATATGAAAACAATTCCATTTACAATAGCCTCAAAAAAAATCAAATACCTAGGAGTAAACTTAACAAAAGATGTGAACAACCTCTACAAGGAAAACTATAAACTTCTGAAGAAAGAGATTGAGGAAGACTATAGAAAGTGGAGAGATCTCCCATGTTCATGGATTGATAGAATCAACATAGTAAAAATGTCTATACTCCCAAAAGTAATCTACATGTTTAATGCAATTCTCATCAAAATCCCCATGACATTCATCACAGAGATTGAAAAATCAACCATTAATTATTTGGAAACACAAGAGGCCATGAATAGCCAAGACAATACTCAGCAAAAAGAACAACTCTGTAGGTATCATGATACCTCACTTCAAACTATATTACAAAGCAATAACAATACAAACAGCATGGTACTGGCACAAAAACAGACATGAAGACCAGTGGAACAGAATAGAGGACCCAGATATGAAGCCAAACAACTATAACCAACTTGTCTTTGACAAAGGAGCTAAAAATATACGATGGAGAAAAGACAGCCTCTTCAACAAAAACTGCTGGAAAAACTGGTTAGCAGTCTGCAAAACACTGAAACTAGATCCATGTTTATCACCCTATACCAGTATTAACTCAAAATGGATCAAGGACCTTAATATCAGACACAAAACTCTGAAGCTAGTACAGAAAACAGCAGGGAATACTCTGGAAGAAATAGGTATAGGCAAGGACTTCCTCAATAGAACCGCAGCAGTTCAGCAACTAAGAGATAACATAGACAAATGGGACTTCATAAAACTAAAAATCTGCTCAACAAAAGAAATGGTCTCCAAACTGAAGAGACCACCCACAGAGTGGGAGAAAATATTTGCCAGCTACACATCAGAGAAAGGACTATAACCAGAATATATAGGGAACTCAAAAAACTAAACTCTCCCAAAATTAATGAACCAATAAAGAAATGGGCAAGTGAACTAAACAGATCTTTCTCAAAAGAAGAAATTCAAATGGCCAAAAAACACATGAAAAAATGCTCACCATCTCTAGCCATTAAGGAAATGGAAATCAAAATCACACTAAGATTCCACCTCACCCCTGTTAGAATAGCCATCAGTAGAAACACCACCAACAACAGGTGTTGGCGAGGAGATGGGGAAAAAGGAACCCTTATACACTGCTGGTAGGAATGCAAACTAGTACAACCACTCTGGAATAAAATATGGAGGCTTCTTAAAAATCTAAACATAGCTCTGCCATATGATTCAGCAATATCACTCTTGGGGATATACCCAAAGGAATGAGACACAGGTTACTCCAGAGACACCTGCACACCCATGTTTATTGCGGCACTATTCATAATACACAAGTTATAGACACAGCCATGATGCCCCACTATTGATGTATGGACTAAGAAAATGTTGTATTTATACTAAATGGAATATTACTCAGCCACGAAGAAGAATGAAATCTTATCATTCGCAAGTAATTGGATGGAATTGGAGAACATCATTCTGAGTAAGGTTAGCCAGGCCCAGAAGACCAAAAATCATATGTTATCCCTCATATGCAGACATTAGATCAAGGGCAAACACAAAAATAACGGGATTGGACTTTGGTCACATGATGAGGTGAGAGCACACAAGGGAGGTGTGAGGATAGGCAAGAACGCCCCCTAAAAAAAACCAAGATAGCATTTGATGTCCTCAATGCAAAGGAACTAATGCAGATACTTTAGAGCAACTGAGGCCAATAGGAAAAGGGGACCAGGAACTACAGAAAAGGTTAGATCAAGAAGAATTAACCTAGAAGGTAACACACACGCACAGGAAATCAATGTGAGTCAACTCCCTGTATAGCTATCCTTATCCCAACCAGCAAAAACCCTTGTTCCTTCCTATTATTGCTTATACTCTCTCTTCAACAAAACTAGAGATAAGGGCAAAATAGTTTCTGCCTGGTAGCAAGGGGGTAGTGGGGGAGAGGAAGAGGGTGGGGGATATGGGAGGTGGCGGGGAGAAGGGGGGAGAAATGACCCAAACATTGTATGTACATATGAATAAAAGAAATTTTTAAAAAAGACTGCAGGGCTAGTACTTTCTTCCTTGTAGTAAGGAATGCAAGGGGCACCAGTTTGAGATAGGGTCTCATCTTGTAACCCAAGCAAGCCTGGAACTCAGTATGTAGCCCAGGTTGGACTTGAACTCATGGTCCTCATGAGGTCCCAGCCTCTCAAGTGCTGGGATTACAGGTGTAAGCCAACACAGTTAGCTACTAATTTGTCTTTTAATCTGGTACACCCCAAATCATGCAACTCAAACTTTTTACAAAGCAGTAGGTCCATGAATCTTCATAAATGGACAAATGCTGGACAGCCAGAATTAGTCCTTGTGGAAACTGTCTTTGATAACAGATTTGTTTTCATTTTTAATTTTTTTTTGGGCAGTAATGGGATTTAAACTCAGGGCTTTGCACTCAATAGGCAGGTCCTCTACCACTTGAACCATGCTCTGGTTATTTTGGAGATTTGGGTCCTGCATTTTGCCCAGGCCAGCCTGGAGCTTGATCCTCCTATAATACACTTCTTATAGGCATACACCACAATGACCAGTTTTTTTCAGTAGAGATGGGATCTTGCAAAGCTTTTCACCTGGACCGGCCTAGACCTGTGAACTTCCAAAACTCAGCATCTTATGTAGGTTGGGATGGCAGGTATATGCCACTGCACCCAGATTTCTCATGGTGAATAACAGCAGTAGTTGTTTTGTTTTTCAAAACTCTGCTTCAGCAGGATGTGAAAGAAGGAAGAGGCTACATCAGGTATGATGATGGAAGAAAGCCTCCAGGAAGCCCTCCCTGAAGAATGCTTTGCATCAGTCATCTTCAAGGCCCCAGTCCTCCTCCAATGGCTGGTGAATGAGAAAGATAAACATGGGCTCTGAAACACAGACAACTGGACCTGTACATTCAGAGCAAAAGGAAACCATCGAGAAGCAGAGGGCTGACCATGCTGGACCAGTAGATGGATGTGGGCATCTAAACAGGGATTCTCTGTGACCTCGCAGAAGAAAGAGGTCATGCTTCTTCCGCATGGGATCTGCCCAGAATGACCTACAGTTCTGTAAGTGCACATGTTTGTCTCATTGTCTTTTTTATATAGTTTATTAAAGTATCAATATGGTTTAAATTTGTAAATATTTTGGGCTGCAAAACTGACTCCTCATTTTATAAAATTAAATTACAATATGCCAAATCTGAAGAAAATAAAAGGCTACGTATTCAGCTAAAAAATAAAAACTCATATTGAATGTAATTTTCTCCCTGAGTTATTTCCTTTCTCCCCAAGAAGAGGTGGATGCTTCCTTTCTCAGTTCCTACTGCTTCCTAATCACCCCTCGCCTGTCCACATGTCACATGGACATTATCAGGTCTTGTGAATGTGGTATGAAGTTTATGATCACATCAGATGTGACAAAGCAGCAACGTTCTTTCTGTTATGAGACTCACCTAACTGCTGAGCCACAGACCCTACCAGAAAACATGTGTTGTGGTCACTTCAGAATCACTTCTAAGTAAACTTAGTTTCTTCAGAATAATGATGCAGGCAATCGTAAGGTCCTATCCATTTCCTTTGCAGTCCTCCTCTGTCTCATCCAGGCTCTTGGGTGACTTAAGTAACATCCTAACACTGAGGGATGGAGTGTCTGGAGCATGTGCCTTCCTCCACTTCTCTGGTCTCTGAAGAGGAGGGACACTCCACCTGGCTTTAGCATAGAGGGCTGATGTCAGTTGCTGATACACATGGTTGGTGATGTGGCCTCTGGCAAAACCAGTAGGTCCACTCATTCTTTGTCTTCATCTAGGCTCCTTGCTCTACACCCCTAGATCCTTCCTCTCAGCATTTATCCTTCCACTGTCTCCCCAGACAGAGAAACTTTGACCTGCTCTTTTCATGTCACTGTGTGGGTGCAGTACTCTATGGGGCTGCTCTCAGGCCCCTCTACCTTAAAAATACCTGGAGCCCTAGCTAGTCTGTTTGTCTATCACCCGTGCTTGACATGGGGGAGTGCTACAGGCTTGCCAACCACCTGGAATGCAGAGTGTGTACTCCTTCTGAAATCCCCAACCTCCCAGTGCTGATATTGCTCCTTCTCCAGTGATTACAATGGGGGAAAGGCAGGTGGGAAGATCCCCTAACTTCTAAATTGTTTTAATCGCTCCAGGTTTGTCCCAACCAGCTATTATGTCCTATTCTTATTACTGAGTCAATTTTTAATAAAATCTATGATACCCTCTTTTAGACTCTAAATCTTCACTTTCTCAGGCATATATTTTCTCTCTTAGCCATGCCTACATCTTGAAGTACTTGACTTTCTGAACCTAGATATTAGCTGAAGAATTTAAAAATCATATTTTAGCAATAAAAATAGCATGGTACTGGCACAAAAACAGACATGAAGAACAGTGGAACAGAACAGAGGACCCAGATATGAATTCACACAACTATAACCAACTTGTCTTTGACAAAGGCGCTAAAAATATACGATGGAGAAAAGTCAGCCTCTTCAACAAATGTTGCTGCCTGCAGAAAACTGAAACTAGATCCATGTTTATCACTCAGACCCAAAACTCTGAAGCTAGTACAGAAAAGAGCAGGGAATACTCTGGAAGCAATAGGTATAGGCAAGGACTTCCTCAATAGAACCCCAGCAGCTCAGCAACTAAAAGAAAGGATGGATAAATGGGACTTTATAAAATTAAAAAGCTTCTGCACAACAAAAGAAATGATCTCTAAACTGAAGAGACCACTCACAGAGTGAGTGGCTATCAGACAAAGGACTGATATCCAGAATATACAGGGAGCTCAAAAGACTAAACTCTCCCAAAATCAATGAACCAATAAAGAAATGGGCAACTGAACTAAACAGAACTTTCTCAAAAGAAGAAATTCAAATGGCCAAAACACATGAAAAAATGGTCACCATCTGCAGCCATAAAGAAATGCACTAAGATTCTACCTCACCCCTGTTAGAATAGCTATTATCAAAAACACCACAGCAAATATTGGTGAGGATGTGGGGAAAAAGGAACCCTCACACACTGCTGGTGGAAATACAAGCCAGTACATCCACTCTGGAAAACAATATGGAGGCTTATTAAAAAATGAAACATAGATCTGCCATATGATCCAGCAATACCACTCCTAGATATACACCCAAAGGAATGTGACTCAGGTTACTCCAGAGGCACCTGCACACCCATGTTTATTGCAGCACTATTCACAATAGCCAAGTTATGGAAACAGCCAAGATGCCCCACTACTGACAAATGGGTTAAGAAAATGTGGTATTTATACACAATGGAATTTTACTCAGCCATGAAGAAGAATGAAATCTTATCATTTGCAAGTAAAAGGACAGAACTGGAGAACATCATCTTAAGTGAAGTTAGCCAGGCTTAGAAGGCCAAAAATTGTATGTTCTCTGTCATATGTGGACTTTAGATCTAAAACAAATGCAATAATATTAATAGACATAGGTAACACACTAAGGGGAGGACACATATAGGAGGAATAGGGAAAGGTAGGAAACCCAAAACTTGAAAGCATTTGATGTGCCCACTGCAGAGGAGCTAATATAGTAACCTTAAAATGACAGAGGTCAATATGGGTAGGTGACCAGGAAGTGGTGAAGAGGTCTGGTAGAGATGATAATACATGTAGTACCATGTGCCTGGAAGCAATGCTAAGAATCTCTCTGTATAGCTATCCTTATCTCAAACTAGCAAAAATGCTATGCCTTTCTTATTATCGCTTATGTCTTCTCTTCAACCAAATTGGAGAAGAGGGTAGAACAGGTTCTGCGTGGAAGAAAGGGGGATAAGGGGTAGAGGAAAGGGGTGGGGAGCAGGGGGGGGAAATGGCCCAAATACACATATGAATAAACGAATAAAGAAAAAAAAATAAAAATCATATTTTGAAACTCAAAACTGAATAGACTATTCAGTTAGACTATACCCATCCTTCTCCTAAGACAGTACATAATAGAAAGCCATTGCTGTTTTTTTATTGGTAGAAAGATGGTAAAGTAAAAGAACAGAAAACCATGTTAGAATAACAAAACTTTTCCCTACAATTCACATGTGTGTGTGTGTGTGTGTGTGTGTGTGTTTAAGAGAATAGTGTAAGGAGTATCCCAAGAACTATATCATCTACACTGTCAATCACAACCATTTCTTTTCAACCTCTTCAAACATGTCACCATGCTCACCATTAAAACTATTCTTGTCAATTTCACCAGTACCCTTGGTATTGCCACTCCCAATGGATGTGTCTCAAGTTTCCTAATTCTTAGCTTTTAACTGATCACTACTTTCTTTCTGAAACCCTCTTCTTTCCAAATCATTGAAACCCTATTCTCCCTCTCCTTTTTCTCCTACCTTACTGACTCTTCATTTAAGTTTCCTTAGTTAAATTGTCCTCTACAAAATGTGATACTCCTAAAACTTAGTTCTTGGGCATCTTCTCTAGAATATCTTCTATATCTAAATACTTTCATGCACTCCCATATCTCTATGTGAAATTTATGTCATAATTCATAAATTAATATCTATTAATTTATTTTCCCTTTTTCCAAAGTCACATGTCCAACTGGGCAATTGACATCTCCACTTAACTATCTCACAGATATCCCAAAGCCCGTATGTCCAAAGTAGAACTCTGATTTTCTACTCCAACCTCTACTTTTACTTCCAGTCCCACCCCTGGTTCTCCCCTATGTCAATAAATGGAAGCTCATTCATGCAGAAACTAGATTAAAAATCTAGAAGTTAAAAGAAATCTAGAAATTTAGCTGGGCACAGTGGCCCAAGCCCTTAATCCTAGCTAATCTGGAGGTGGAGATAGGAAGGATCTCAGTTTGAGGCAAGCTTGGGCAAGAAGTTTGCAAGAACCCATCTCAGTCAATAAAAGCTGGGTATGGTCACTCATGTCTGTCATCCTACATACACAGGAAGCATAAATAGGAAGACATGGTCCAGGCTGGCCGGGTAAAAAAGGGAGACACTATCTCAAAGTTAAAAAAAAAGTGTCAGGGTATGGATCAAATGATAGTGTACCGGCTTAGCAATTTTAAGACCCTGAGTTCAAACCCTAGTACTGCCAAAAAAAAAAGAAAGAAAAAAAGAAATCCAGAAGTTATTCTTGACTTTTCCCTTTTGCCCATGTCTTGCTAGTGATGAAATCCTTCTACCTCCATCCATCTACTCTCTATGTCTGCCATCTTGGGAGCCCACCATGAAGCAGGTGGGAGGAGGAGAGTGTCATCAACAGACTTCTATTAGGCTTCCATTATCCCAGATTTGTGACCCCTGAGGAAGGAAATAATTTCTCTTTCCTAAAGAAGGAAATTCCCACAAAACTCCAGAAAAGTGGCCAGGTTTGTCATTGTCAGTCATTTTGGACAGGGGGTTGTAAAGCATGCCAGGAAAAAGAAAATCATGTTAATAACTGTGAAGAGTGGAGGCTGCTCTGTCCCCAACTTCTGGTTCTGTGTGCAGTGCCCATGCAAATCAGGACATGGGAAGTAACTGATTCTTAAACAAATTGTTATCATTATAATGTTGACAAGTGTTGAGGATTTCCCAGGATAGATATTGCATAGAATTTGTAAATCAACACTTTCAGAGTTCTGGAAACTTATGTTGTTGAATTAGCAGGTCTGGGAAGAAGCAGAAATTTCTTCCTTTGTGTTCTTTTTCAGTCTCTGATGCATCCAGCCCTGAGCTCCCCCAGACTGGCAGGGTTCCAGGATGTGTACATTCACCCCCATTCTATTCCTCCAGTTTATGATGTAACTGCAATGATACACATAGGAAACCCATCACTTAAGGACTTAAGACATACACAAAGGGAGGTTAAGCTGAGGTTTTCTTCCCTTAGCCCTGTTTGGAGAACCATAGTAATTCAAATTAATCTGATTCATCAAAGCTCACATGTCTTCACTTAACAATTTTGTAACAAAGGAATTGGACTGGAATTCTGTTTTCTCAAACAAAAATAAATGAGGAAAATCTAAAGGGCAGAGAAAGTCATTCTTATCATACTCTTCCTTCTTCTGAAGAAGCAGCGGA
Organism: Castor canadensis; assembly: GCF_047511655.1. Classification (NCBI taxonomy): domain Eukaryota; kingdom Metazoa; phylum Chordata; class Mammalia; order Rodentia; family Castoridae; genus Castor; species Castor canadensis. The sequence goes on from NC_133400.1 coordinate 69,309,195, forward strand.
GGGAGAACAAAACAAGCAGAATCCACAAGGCTGATGAGGGGAATTTAAAACTGACTCCTGCTTCACAATAGAGAATTCCTAAATGGAGACCATAGAAACGAGTAAATATGGCTTTGAACACTAAGTTGACCTAACCCTGCCATTTCCAAGATGCTTCTGTAGTGCTCATCTCTTAGCTAGAGACCATTTTTGGATGGATGGTGATTCTGAAAATACACAGAGGAGAGTAGAGAATAAACACATATTTCTCATTCTAATGACAGGGCTACACATGCTAGTAGCAACTTGAACATAAATATAAGCAGGTAAGTGCTCACAAAGTCTGCAGAGTTTAAGAGGAAGGAACCAAGGAAAGTAAAATTTATTTTTTCATATATATTTGGTTCAAAATAAAAGCACAAAGCTTTGTGGGCTTTTTTGGGGCTGGGAATATAGGTCAGTGGTAAGGCTGAGCATGCACAAGACCCCAGGTTCAAACCCCAGTACTACCAAAAAAAAAACCAAAAAAACAGATATTCAAAATTTAAAGATGAATAATGCAGGGACTTCATTCAGTTTGGTTGCCTGTGGGCCTTTTGGGTAAAGCCCTCTTTATACTAACACTCAGTAGGGCAAAGACCAGTTGTATTTAACTATTAGCTGGACAAAGATTTTAAAAGTAAAACTTCACTTTGAACAAAAGTGAGGGAAATTAACCATTATGCACACTGCTGACTGTGTCATCTAAAATGTACAACTTTTAGATAACAGTTTGGCTGGGCTGCTGGAATGCTGAAGTGGTAGAGTGCCTGCCTAACAAGCATGAGACCTTGAGTTCAAACCCCAGTTTCACCAAAAAAAAAAAAAAAAAAAAAAAAAAAGGCATAATTTCACAATGGCTATCACAAATGTGTGTGATGGATCCTACGCAATCCTCATTCTCACTTCTGTCCTATAAAAACACTAATGTAAATGTTCAAAAATATGCACAATAAGAATGTTCACTGCCCAGCCTGGTGGTACATCCTGAAATCCCAGGACTTGGGAGGCTGAAGCAAGAGAATCTCAAGTTCCAGGCCACCCTGGGCTACACAGCGACATCCTGTCTCAAAAAAACCAAACAAGGGCACACTTTCCTAGGACCACACCCCAACAACTCTGGGGGCTCTATCTCCCACTTTACTCTTTTTTATCTCAATAAACTCTCCCGCTTTTTTTTTTTTCATTTTTCTTTTATTATTCATATGTGCATACAAGGCTTGGTTCATTTCTCCCCCCTGCCCCCCCTTCCCCCCCTCCCGCTTTATATACTTAAAAAAGTTAAACAAAAAAAGAATGTTCATCATAGCATTATTTATAATGATTAAAACTTAAAAAGGCAAAGGGGTGGGGATATAGAGCTGTATGCATGCCCAGAATACATAAGACCCAGGCTCAATCTTCAGCATTGCAAAAAAAAAAAAAAAATGGGAATGTTAGTACAACCACTGTGGAAAGCAGTATGGAGGCTCCTCAACAAACTAAAAATAAAACTACCATATAACCCAGCAATACCAGCAATATCCAGTATCTCTTAGGGATATATCAAACGAATGTAAGTCAGATTACAATAAAAATTGCACACCCATTATGATTGCAGCATTAATCATAATAGCCAAACTTTGCAAACAGCGAAGATACCCCACAACTGATGAATGGATTTTTAAAATGTGGTATTTATACACAATGGAATTTTATTCAGCCATAGAGAAGACTGAAATTTTGTCACTTGCAGGTAAAATAATGGAACTGGAAAACATCATCTAAAGCGAAGTTAGCCAGATTCAGAAAGCCAAAGGCTGCATGCTGTCTCTCATATGTGGACTGTCGACCCAATACAAATATAAGTAATATCATATCTACATATAAATATATACAGAACATGTACTCAAAAGAGGAGCTGGTAGAGGACACTAGAGGAGGAGGAAAGGAAGGAAAGAAAGATAGTTAACAATAATGAAATACGTCACATCTGTGTAGGAACAAAGTACAAAGAAACACACTGAAAACTGTTGAACAACACAGGACAGGGGGAAATGATGAGGAAGTGCAATGGAAGGGGCTTACATTGACTTAAGCATAATATATTACAGATAAAATACCAAGGCAGAAATTCCACTGAACAAGGAACAGGTGCCTACACGATGAAGGACAACAATGTAAAATGGGTTACCCTAAGGAGAGGGAACTTATGGGAGGAGGAAGGCACATGAAGAAAATACAGATGAATATGCTTGATGTACTTTCTATACAAGTATGAATATAGAACATTCAAACCAGTTGTGTGGATTATGGTTACAGTTCACTTGCCATGTGCACAAGTGCTGGTCTCGGTGTTTTATTGGCATTAATTCATTAACCCTCACAATAAGCATTTTATTAAAACACTTTTTACAGACACAAAGAAGAAATTTGTCCAATTTCACACAGAGCCAAAGTGGCAGAGAGGAGCTCCGAACCCAAGCAGTCCCTCTTGATCCCAGTGCCCTACTGCTTCTCCTTTCATGCTGCTATAAAATTAATGAGGAAGATTTGTATTTGCTATGTGAAAAGATACCCATAATATAATGTTGAGATGTAAAAAGGTTTTAATAATATATGTACAGCTAGTATAATCCCATAAAAACTACCTATGTGTCATTATATAACCTGTTATTTTGTGAGAAGTGATTTCTCTGCTGAGAGAGATGGAAGAAAAAAAGAAAAGATAAGCATAGTCACCTTTTACTATAGAGAGTGTATATAATGTTATTTTGTTACAAACGTATGTAAAGGTTTTTAAAAAGCAAAATTAAAGTTTTGTAGCTCTTCTACACAAGGATACCTAGAGCTCCACCTAGGGAGCCATAAAGTCATTTAAATGATAGACCTGGAGGAGCAAAGGAAGCAAAAGCTAGTTTTACATGGAATTGGAGTTGATCACCTCAAATATTTTCTTACCAACTATCAGACCTGGATTTGAATCAGCAATACAGGTTTACTTATTCAATATGTAATTGTTGAAAGATGCAAACAATGTAACCCCAATCTGATTGAATAAATTAGGCTACCCATAAAGCTTGATTCCTAAGTGGCACTGAAATTCTTAATATAAATTTGAAAGAAATAGTTTACATACATGAACAATCTCCTTTTATTCTTTTTTTTTTTTTTCCTTATTGGTGGTTCTGGGTTTGAACTCAGGGATTCACACTTGCTAGATAGGAACTCTACCCCTTGAGTCATGCTGCCAGCCCTTTCTGCTTTAGTAATTTTCAAATAGGGTCTGGCCTTTATGCCTGTGCTAGCCTGGACAGCAATCCTCCTATTTATGTTTCCCTTGTAGCTGGGGTTACAGGCAGGGGCTACCACCTGGCTTATTAGTTGAAATGGGGTCTTGAGAAATTTTTGTATGGGCTGCCCTTGAACCATGATCCTTCTGATTTCTACCTCCCAAGTAGCTACTATTACAACAAAAGCAAGCTATAAGGCCCAGCTACTTTTTTGCCCCCTTAAGATTATCATTGAGATGGTAACAATTACCATTTTGAAAAAACTCCACTTTCTACAGCATGAATGATGGTGGATTTAATAAGTTTACTAGTCATAACCCATGCTTGGCCATGGTAGAGGACATTTTCAGAGTATGGTAGCTCTGGCAGACTGAAAGTCTGTCTGCATTTTTATTGCATAGCCTTCTCAATCATCCTTTCTTCTTATGTGGTATGCACTGAAGGAAAATTGTTTCTCTTTCACATTCCATAAATCCACCTCTTGCTTTTTAGCTTTATCCTTGTTTTCACACATTTTCCTCCAATGTGGTTTTATTTTGTCTCAGCCACTTCCCAAATCTCATCCAATAACAACCCATAGCAGTAGGAGAAAGAGAGTCATATTAATGGGCACCCACTGTGTACCAGGTACTCTGAGGGATGCTTTTCATACATTTTCCCTTAATTCTCTTAACAAACCTTCAGGGTAGGTCCTTGGACCCTAGTTTTCCCAATGAGGATTTAAGTGACAGAGCTCATGCTACAATCTACACCTTTTCTGATACTCCAAACATTCTCAAAAAGTGTGCTTGTATTTATATCACTTTCTAACTAGGTCTTTTCATAGTAAATGCTTATTAATAATTGACAGAACAATGAAGCCCATTGTGCACACTGTAATCTAATCCCACTGCATTTCTTCAGCTTGTGTTTAGATTCCAAATAGAAAAGCCAAAAAGTTTTCCAAACATGAGGACATTCCTGATATAGACCACAGGTTCATCCTGCTTTGGTAAAAGAACATATATGATGAATTCTGAAGCACAGACATTAAAGACGGACTGGAGATAGCAATGGTGGCCAAGGCAGAGGCAGGAAGGTGTTTAAATCTCAGTTCCCTGCATGGACTCCAGGTTCCTGAAACTCCCCTTTGGGTCAGACTTCCACTGCCTGGGAACGTGGGGAGGTTTAATCTGCTAGCAGAACTCTGTTCATCTCAGGAAACCAATGACGAGTTTTTCAAAATGTAAGAATCTCAGTGAAATCTTCTACTTTTCAAGTTCTAGACTGAACACTCATGTCTGCATTCAACGAGAGATTGTTTTGCAGCTTCAGTATTATTAATGTGCTGATGGAACCCGAGTGTCTGCTTGGAATGTGAGCTTGACCAAGAGTGCACAGTAGTGATGAATGAGGAAAATGGATTTGTTTTTATTCCAAGACATTTTTTTTCCTCTACCTTTTCCTTTAAAATGACTTTTACTGATTTTGCTGTTGTTGTTAATCTCTAAGTGATGAATGTTCATTGAGAAGACTTTAGAAAACCTCACATAAAGGCACATACAAAAAATTACACTTAACAGGACTACCTGCGAATAACCACTCTTTAATATTTTGGTGTCATCTTTCTAGGTCAATGTGTATGTGAACATATTTGTAGATTTCTGGCTTGCTTTTTAAAATGGAGATTATGCTGGGTGTACTATTTTATTAGTACTTTTTCACTTAATAGTTTGCTTTGAATATTTTCTTATGTTATTAAGTACTCTTCTCTAAAATAAAAATAATCGATGGGAAATTGGAAAGATAAAACAAAATGTTCACTGGGTGCCGGTGGCTTACATCTATAATCCTAGCTACTCAGGAGGCAGAGATCAGGAGGATACAGTTTGAGGCCACCCTAGCAAAAAGCGAAACCCTATCTCAAAAATACCCAACACAAAAAAAGGGCTATGGAGTGACTCATGTGGTAAAATGCCTGTCTACCAAGTATGAGGCCAAGTTGAAACCCTAGTACTGCAATTAAAAAAAAAATGGGAGAAAAAACATGCTCCAACTTGAACATAAGATTTAAATTAACTGAGCTTTTATAAGAGATATTCACCAAACATCTCTTGGAGCTGGGATGTAGCTCAGTGGTAAAGTTCTTGCCCAGCATGGACCAGGCCCTGGGTTTGATCTCCAGCATGGCATATCCCATCTCTCCAGTTGGAGAATTTTTTTTGTATTCCTTGGAGCCTTCTCCTCATCACTTGAACAACTCCAAGAATGCTTCAGGCTACCATCGCCTCAAGCATTAAAAAAAAAAAAGCCATGTGTTACCTTGGGAGCTTTCTTCTGTAACTACACCTCAAATTTCAGTGTCCAAACCAAGGATATTTCTCACTCTGAAAGCAGGTGTTCTTTGTTGGGTCAGGTGGTAGGGAGTAGCTCCATTTCCCATCTACCCATGTAGGGGTAGACATCTGTGGAAAGCACACAGGAACATCCTCTCTGGCTTCCACCTCTCCTCATTGACAATGGTCACCACATGGTCATACCTCACTGCTGGGCAGGCTGGAGAAGTGATCTGACTGTGTGCTCAGGAAGAAGAGAACATGAGTTTTGGGGAACACTATCAATCTCTGCCACTTTTTACTCTTTTTGTACCAAACGCTTGTTTGCACCTTTCTTCCTGTACCGTAGAACACAACAGCACTCCTCTACTGCAAGCACCTCATACTCCATCCAGAATCCTGCTCAGGTTCATGGTTCTTTCCTCGGGTTTGGATGGGGATCTTTGTGACCTAGCAAGTTATAAACTAAAATATAAGTTCCCTCTCCCCATTCTGTCCCCAACACACAGTCAACATACAAGGGTGGAGGAGACATGTTAATTGCAATTGAATCTCCTATTAGGATATGGGAAAGTGAGAAACATGTCTGCCATGGATTCACAGCCATAATGAAGTTCAGACGTCTGCCTGGCAGCCAGTAGGATGCCAGGTTAGAGCAGGACCTGCTCGTTGCAGGAACTTCTTTATCGATTGTTCGCCCCAAGAGTGGGCACAGGGGAGCAGATCTTGCACAGAGGCTGTGGCTATTCCATGCATCATCACTCACTGCTTTGCAATTTGCTCACCCAAGGGTTGTTCTACATTCCAGGCTTTTTTTTAAGGCAAGGTTCCTGAGTTTTTAGATATATAATTTCCTCAAAAAATGTAGTAAACTTCTGGTCTATTTCTTTCTCAAGACTCTTATTTATCTACTTCTTTGCTCTCATTCCCCACCTCTAAGTTAACAGTGGAGACTTTGACATAAGACATAAGGATCTTATGTGAAACACAAAGTTGAAGCTTTTTAATCAACACACTTTAGGGCCTTTGTCTCTCAAAGGCTTTCCTTCCCCCTTACCTTACCTTCCCCTCTTCTGCCTCCCCTTTCCTTCCCTTTTGACAGGGTCTTACTGTGGAGCCCACACTGGCCTTGAATTCAAAAGTCTTCTGCCTCAGGCTCACAAAGGTTGGGATTACAGGCATGTACTACCACACCCAGCTCTCAAAATGTTTTTGTTTTTTTTTTTACTTATTTCCTGCAGGTCCAGAGTCAGCTGAATTTTCAATCTGCATCTTCTTTTTGTTGTAATCATAGCTTTACTGATCTTGGCTGTGGTGTCATCTTTACTCTGGTCTTACATGGGCAAGATCTCTGGAATGGGACCTCTTTCTAAGAGAAAATTTTTGTTTATTTGGCCAAAATATTTGAAACACCCATGATGTGACAATCACTGGGCACAAATATAAATACAATACAGTGAATTCAGTTTAAGTGGCTTTGTAGAACAGTGGTGCTGTGGTGCTGGGTTGGCTCTATGTGACTGATAGTTCACCACCTCTTCACATTTGATAACAGGTCAAAATGCAACTCTTCATGAAGACCTTGATGAGCAAGGTCATCACCTTTGAAATGGAGTATAGGGACACTGTCAAGAACATGAAGGTCAAGGTCCAAGTTAAAGAGGGCTGGAGCGTGGACCAAGTAGTAAAACACCTGCCTTGCAAGTGTGAGGGTCTGAGTTCAGACCCCAGTACCACACACACACACACACACACACACACACACACACACACACACCCAAAGATCCAGGATAAAGAAGGCATCTTTGCTGGGAAGTAGCTGGAAAATGGCCACATTCTTTCTGACTACCACATCCAGAAAGAATCTACCCTGCACCTGGTCCTGCACCTGAGGGCTAGCTGTTAATTCTACAATCTGCATTCCTAGTGCCCAATGATGGCAAAACTCTGCACTGTAGTCATTTGCCCCAATTTAAGTTTAGAAACAACCAGTTTCAGTAACAGCTGAAGTCATTAAAAATATTAATATAGGTTTTGCTGCATGGTAGCTATGTATCTCACAGTGACTGACTCCAAAGGATTTTAAAAATATATAGAGAAACCATCATAGAAGTACAAAAATTGTTCTACTAGAAATACATACAAGGCTCAATGGAAACAAGGAAATGGGAAAACAAATGCCTGGAACGATTTTCTGGCAAAAATGATATTGAGGTTAAATTTAAATGGAGTTGGGGTTTTCTAGAGCATGGGGGAAAAGATTTTCAGTCTGAATAAACAGTGTGAATAAGGGAATAAGAACTAATGAGAGACAGTATTTATCTCTCTCTTGGTAATTACTCATAGCTCATACTTTAAGGCACTGAATAATTATAGATTATGTTTTTCACAGGCAGGCTGCCCTAGTTTGGTGTTTCCTTTGGTTTTGTCTGGCATCTTGAAAACTTCTCCCATCTACACTTTTCCACATACACACTTTGTATTAGTCTGCTTTCTGTTGCTATAAAAAAAAAAAGTACTGAGTGAGGTGCTGGTGGCTCACATCTATAATCCTAGCTCCTCAGGAGGCAGAGACAGGAGGATCACAGTTTCAAGCTAGCCCAGGCAAATAGTTAGGAAAGACCTTATCTTGAAAAAACCCTTCACAAAAATGGGCTAGTGGAGTGGCTCAAGGTGTAGGCCCTGAGTTCAAGTCCCAGTACTGCAAAAAAAAAAAGTACTGAGGCTGGATAGTTAATAAATTAGATTCATTTAGCTCATAGTTTTTGGGTGCTGAAAGTCCAAAGTCTGGTAGCCACATTTGTTCAGCCTCTTGTGAAGGCCAGCTGCATCACCACATGGCAGAAATGGAAAAGGAACTGGCTGAGTACAGAAGAGATCACATTGTGAGACAGGATCATAGAACAGGTCACAGGCGAGGGAGATTTAGGGGCTAGTCTTGCTCTTTTCACAGCAACCCACACTTGCAGAAACTAACCAGGGTCCCCCAAGAACTACATTAGTCTTTTACAAAGGTGATGCCCTATGATCTAATTACCTTGCATTAGGTCTCACCCCCTAAAAGTACCTTCACCTCTCAACATCACCACACTGGAACCAAGCTTCTAGAACATGAACCTTTGGAGAATAAACTCAAACTTTATCCAAACCATAGCATACCCCTAGAGTTTTCTTGAAGGTTCTAACATGAAGGAAAGACATTGATAAACCCTTGACTGAAGGAGCGTGGTCCTCTGTCTGGGAAGGTCAGGCCACTCCACCAGGCAGGTCATGCTAGGAAAGAAGCATGGGCAGTACTTGCACAGAAAAAGTGCCTACCCAGGTCAGCAGAGTCAACCTGGCAATCAGCGAGGTGAGCAATGCTGAGGCCCCATTGCCCTTCCACCCACCATCCTTCTTTGGCTTTAGCTATCTCTGCTCTTAATAGCACAAAAGTTGAGGAAGCCTCTCTTCCAGAATAGCCTGCAAAATGCCTATGATCTGGTAAGGCATATGTCACTTTGAGTTGACCATAGCAATCCTTAATGCAAGACTTTCACCCATGTCACTGTCCCTCTCCTGCTACAGCAAGAGGAAAGGTGCGTTACGGCTCTTTTGAGAGAGGACCCTGCAGATTGATAACAATCATCATATATTTCCCAAAACACCTCTCTTGGTGATGTAGGCTGGGGTCTGACTACTAACCCTTCACTTATGAATGCCGCAGATGCACACTGCCCATGTATTTCCACATACTTTTAAGTTGATGGAAGGAAAACTGGAGGGTTACTACTTTGTCTAGCACTGCCTAAGTATTTTTACTCATTTTTCAATGAGTCTGGATAAATTCTCACAAGGAAGTAAATTATTGGGCTGAAGTCAGGATCATTTGGGTTCAAAGAACAGAAAGTGCATTACCTCAGGAAAAAAGAGGACTTGGTGAAAGGTCATAGATCACAGGAGCACAGGAAAAGTCTCAGGCCAGGAAAGGACAGGGTGTCCCTTCACTTCCAAAATCAGCCTTTGTTTACCCATTCCAAATTCCCAGGAGAGGAAAGGGATTAGCACAATTACTTTTTCCCACCAGGCCACCTGATTTTAGGTCTAAGGCAATCAGGAGGGCTGTGCTATCAGTTCTCTTCCCTAGACTAGCTGTGGCCATGGTGTGAGATCCAAATGGCCCCTGACCAGTGCCTGCCTAGCAAGTGCAAGGCCCCAAGTTCACAACCAGTACTGTAAAAAAAAACAAAAATAGGTGTGGTTCCTCATGCTGCTTATTAATTTATTAGCTGCAACAGAAAAAAAAAAGGTAATTATACAGTGAAGGACCTAGAGAGCACCTTGCCTGGGGTGATTCAAGTCCATATTTCTGATGAACAGATGAGAATCAAGTGCGTCCAGAGCAAGGTCCTGGGCAAGGAAAACAGATGACTCAGTCTTCCTCCAGCAGATGCACATCGGCTGACCATGAGGAACACTAGCCAAAGCCACCGGGAGGAATATTCTAGTAAAATAAAAACAATATGGGAAAACTGTACTTTTCAAAAATGTGGGGCTGGCTCAAGTGGTAAGAGTGCCTGCCTACAAGCATGAGGCCCTGAGTTCAAACCCCAGCACCACCAAAAAAAAAAAAAAATGAAGAAAAACTGTAGAATGGTCTAGATTAAAGAAGACCAAAGGGACATGACAAAGAAATGCAAAACTCTAGACACAGTCCACTCTTGGAGAGAGAAAACTCTATAAAAAAGACATTATTCAGTTAAATGGCAAAACTGAAATACAGAGTCTAATGGTAAAGTCAATTAATGTAGATGGAGGCATTGTACAGTTGACTAGTGAACAGCTGTACAGTGGTTAGGAAGTACACACTGATGTACACAGGGATAAGGAATGCCTTAGCATAGGTAACTTACCTGCTAGAGTTTAGGCTACAAGCATTAGGAATAGACACACAGTACAATAGTAAAGTAAGTGGGGAAAGCAGCTAACACCACAGACATAATCCAGGTGCTCTGTGTGCTACACTATTACACTACTCTTCTTCATCATTATGCTCGTTCTTCTCCTTCTTTTCTTTTTAGATAGGGTAGCCCAGACAGGTCTCAAACGCACAACCATCTTGCCTCTGCTTCACAAGTGCTGGGATTAAAGATATGTGCTACCAATCCAGTTGTATAATATTCCTATTCTTCCAATTTCCCTTTAAAATTTGATATTATTTCCACATAAAAAGGAAATATATTTTCAGTACTGGAATTTGAACTCAGGACCTGTACTTCCTAGGCAAGTGTGCCACCACTTAAGCCACACTTCAGCCCTTTTTGCTTTAGGTTATTTTTAAGATAGGGTCTCACACTTTTTTGCCAGGCCAAACTTTGACCTCAATTCTCCTAAGTATGTCTCTCACATAGCTGGAATTACAGACCTGAACCACCATACATGGCTTATTTGTTGAGATGGGGTCTTGCTAACTTTTTTGTTCAGGCTGATCTCAAGCCATAATCCTCCTTATCTCTTCTTCCTGGTAGTGGAAAAAGCACTTTTAACCCATGAAACCATTTTCTACTTTTGCCAAATATTAATATGACAAATTTCAAACAAATAGAAAAACATAAAGGAAATGATAACTAAACCCCACACACTTTTTCCTTTACAAAGTAACTTTAATAGAAGACAAAGTTTTGGTGATTTCCTAGACACCATCTGAAAATGCAGGAACTGTTAAGGTAGACCCACTGATGGACATGTGTGCTCCTAACCAAAGGGGAAATGCAAAGTGATGGCTTGGACAACCCTGCCCCACGAGGCCTCCCAATTTCTCCATGTCCCACCTTGTCCTGTGTCAGTTTTGTACCTGTGTTGTCTTCATAGAGCAGGACATGATGATTCCCTCCCTGGGGTTGAGTCATGTCTTCTCCCCCAAGCTTATGTCCATCCTCTTCTCAGAATGTGACCCCAGCTGGAGACAGGGTCTCTCCAGATGTGACGAAGATGAGATCACACTGGATTACCATGGGTACTAATCCAACGGCTGGCATCCTTACTAGAAGAGGGAAATTCCACAATGAGAGACACACAAGAGAAAGTTATGTGGTAACAGAGGCAGACTGGAGTGATATAAATTACAAGGCAGCCACCAGAACCTAAGAGGCAAGGAATGACACTCCCACAGAGCTTTCAGAGAGAGCCTGGCCCTGAACACACCTTCATTTCAGACCTCTAACCTTCAAAAACCCATTATACATTTCTGCTGTTTGAAGTCACCACTTTGTAATCATTTGTGAGAGCCCTGGAAAACTCCTACCCCCTCCCAATGAGACTTTAAGCTCCTGCAGCTGAGTTAAAGGTCAGGAATACATCACAGTCCTCGCTCCAAGCCTGCTGAACTTCTGGCCTCCCCCTGCCCAGACACTCAACACAGTACAATGCCTTAAGGAGCTTTTGATAAAGGAGCTATTGGATTCTTATTGAGATCACTGAATTCTAAGGCCAAGAAGGCTTTGCACAGGAAGGACTGTAAGCACCTTGGCACGGGTGAGGCTATTGAAAAAGGGAAAAAATAATCACCCTAATCTTTCCCACTGTATTACTGTTGTGTCTTCCCCTGCCCCTACACTATCTGAAATTATCTTTTTAGTAATTTTGTTTTGTTTGGTTTTGGCAGTACTGGGGTTTGAACTCAGAGCCTCATGCTTGCTACACAGGCATTGTCTACCACTTGAGACACATCCCCAGCCCATTCTTATTGATTTACTTGTTTATCATCTGTCTCTCCCACCAAAGTATAAGATGCAGGAAAGCAGGGATCTTGTTCATCTTACTCACTGTCTCCCTGGTGCTTGGCCCATAGTAAATGCTAGGTGAGTAGTTGTTGGATGACCAGCATAAGTGGGAAGGAACCTGACATTCTCAAGGAAGGGGACAATGCCAAGTGCCTACAGTAAGATAAGTAAGGTGACAGATGCAATAGGGTACCAGGAGGTAGACAGGAACATCATGGGTACAATTAGAAACATTTTGGGAATGTCTATGAATGGAGTCCTTTCACACCATTTGTCTTTACTATCTAATCAACCTTTGCCACTTTAAAGGCTTCTCCACCTGCCAAGAAGAATGCTATGAGTCCTTCTCTGGCTCCCTGAGTCAACTCACAGCTCAGTTTTAGGGCTTCCGTTCTACCATTGGTCTATATTCAAGCCTGTCATCCCTATAGACCTGAGCTTCTCAGGGAAAGGCTCTCATCTGACCTTTGTTATTTCCTGGGCCCACCAGGGCTTACTGTAGAGTGAGTGCTACTGGGCCTCATTGTATGGATAAGTGCACAGAAAATGAAAGGCAACTTGTCTCTTGAAGCCTAACCACTCTCAGACTGTGTGGCCTCCTCCTCTGTAAGCTCATCCCACCTCTTTCCTTTTGACTCTTTCAATAGCTATTCCAGTTTAGAGATCCTTGTTCTCTCTCTCTCTCTCTGCCCCTCTCTCTCTCCCTCTCATAGTCCTGGGGTTTGAACTCAGGGCCTCTCACAACCCCCCAGTCCTTTTTGCTTTAGTTTGTTTTTCAGATACTATCTCACACTTTTTGCCTGGGCCAGCCATCAGCAATCCTCCTAACATCTATATGAACCTAGGATTATAGATGTAAACCACTATGCCCAGCTTGTTTGTTGACATGCAGTATTGTTAACATTTTGCCCAGTCTGGCCTTCAACCATGATCCTCCCAATCTCTGCCTCCTGTGTAGCTGGGATTACAGACGTCATATTTTTTTTTCATTATTGGGTAGATCTTCTCCCTAAAAATGGATGCTATTCACCCCTGAAATCAGAAAGAATGTTGATCCTAAGTTACACATATAAAACAAGGTAGTAAAGTCATGACTTAGTTCAGTTTCTCTGAGGATCAGCTGTCAAGAGGGGACTATAAAGAGGCTTACAGGGTAAACTGTCTGAGGGATAACATGGAGGGAGCAGGGGGACAATAAGAGAGCCATCAAACTATGATGCAGACTTTGTCCCTACATGGGACAGAGGAGGAAAGGAAGGAAGTTGGAAAATGAAGGAAGGTCACAGACTGCTGTGTCGTTCTAAAAATGTTTCATCAAGGTCTAAAAGGAGGTCTTGATCCTCCATCACTCTCTGTCTTCCAGAGTGGCCGCCTGGGATTCCTGCTATGCTGTCATTGGCTGGGATCAGCCTGTGGGACTTGTGGCCTCTGTGCTAATACACTGGCAGCTCTGGCTAGAGATTAATCATACTTCATCAGCAAGAGATTTGTGAGGCATCTTCCTCACTAGGACAGACAATAATTTGCATAATTTAGCTTAGCTAGCCTCTGACTTTACCCAAAACATTGGCGTGCTGCAAGGCAAGTTCTTGGTTTAGGTTTCAATCATCTGCCTAGACCCTGTTCTCAACTCTACTTAACTTTAAACATGGAGTAAACATCAGAACACTGTAAAGGAAGACTAAGAAAAAGAACCAATGTTTGGGTGAAATTTTAAGCTATTGTTCTGTAGCAATATAACTTCTGCTTTCATTCCAAGCCTCTGAAAAAAAATATTACTCTTTCAGGATATTGTGCATTGGCTGCTTAATTGACTACCAAAATTTAGTGGCTGTTACTCTGAAGTCTTAATCATCATCGTCATCACAATTACTATTATTATTGATGTCACTGATGTTGTTATTGTGGCACTGGGAGTTGAAGCCAGGGCCTTGCACTTGCTAGGCAGGCTCTCTACCATTTGAACCATTCCCCCAGCCCATTTTGCATTGGTTATTTTTGAGATAGGAGTTTGGTTTGGCCTGGACCATGATCCTCCTATTTGGCTTCCCCACTAGTTGGGTATGATAGGTGCCTGCCACTATGCCTAGCCTTTAGTTAAGAAGGAGGTCTCTTGAACTTTCTTCCCAGGCTGGCCTCGAACTATGATTCTCCCAATCTCTACCTCCCTAGGATTACAGGCTTGAGCCACCACACACAGCTTACTTAATTTTTTTTTAGTGGACTGATTTATGGAGCAAAAAAATCTTCAAATTTCCCTTTGTTGCCAAATAAGAAAGTCACCTTATCGTGGCCCATGTTTACCTGTAAGCTGTAGGCCCGCTGGGGAAGAACAACTTACCAAAACTAATGGGCCTTCAGTAACACTGACCTCAACTAGACAAGAGAGATGGCTTTCGCCCTTATGAGGTAACTGCTTAGGAGGCCAGGGTTCTCAAGAATGCTTCTTTGCAGAGCCCTCTCTGCTAAATCTCTCATTCTGAATAACTTTCAGAAATGTCAGTAGAGACTGTGGTAGGACCCGGTGCAAACAACCACAGTCTTTAGAGGTGATGAGACCTAAGCTTGAATCCTAGCTCCACCACATTGCTGTCAGCAAAGGCAGGTACCTGGACAAGAGCCACATCAGGTCTTCGGAAAAGTTTCAGGAGGCAATGGACATAATGCCAGAGAGGTCTGGATGTCACTCCTGGATATCAGATTCCAGAAAGAGACATTCAGAGTAGCACTAGGCTAAATGGATTTGAGGAAATAGAGAATCCAATTCATAGGAGACCAGGTGGTAAGACAGTAGGAGAAATGTAGCAATCAGGTTTCTGGTTGACTTAAGTAGAGGACTAAAGCATAGAAGTATAAATGAGGAGTCAATTTCTTGGAAATATTTGGGTACAGGTTTATATCCTATCAGTAGTTGAAGCCTGACTGAAAGCTGGGCTAGTGATCTCATCCACTACCTATAGAGGATCAGAATTATTCCAGTCTAAGTTGGAGTTTTCCTACTCTACAGACAGGGCCTAAGTAGCTGGAGAGGCAAACTGAAAGTTTCAGAACTAGGTATTGTGTTAATCAGTTTTCCACATCTGAAACAGCTTAGAACGAGGGAAGGTACATTTTGGCTCAAAGTTCTGGAGGTCCATGGTTAGTTGGCCTGTTGTTCTGGGGCCTGTGCACATCATGGTGGGAGCCCATGATGAAAGAAGCTGTCACCTCCTGCAAACTTTTGAAGCAGAGAGAGGAGGGATACACCCCAAATGGCATAACTCTGTTCCACTAGACTCCATCTCTTGTTTTTCTGTTTTTTTGTTTTTGAGATAGAGTCTCATGTGTAGCCCAGGCTTACCATGAACTCATCATCCTCCTGCCTTAGCCTCTTGAATGCCGGGATTTCAGGGGTGTAGCACCATGCCTGGCTTCGGCTCAATAGTGCTGTGATGGGGGCCCATGCCTTAAACACATGGGTCTTTGGAAGACAGTCCAGATCCAAACTACAGCAGGTAGTCCATAACCTCAAGAAGCCAGAGTATAATTTTATGTGTTCCCATTTGAAGATTAGTGATAACACTAAATGATAGAAGGTAAAAGCTCACCAGTGTTAACTTACTCAAAGGTGTAAGATATTTTAAAAGAAAGTACATTCTGGGGACTCCATTATCAACAGGGACTAAGATCATGCAATAACTATAAATTGGCCTGTACTTACCCGTCATTACCACATCTGAGAGATTCTCAGTTTTCATTACCTTTGGCAACACGATGAGAGCGAACGGTCCTATCAGATTATTGATGTATCGGCTACAACTGCCATGCACAGTATAATCACTGGTCAGTGCTGTACCAAGTCAGGGTGTTGCATACAGTAGTCCCCTTATCCATGAGAGACACGTCCCCAAACTCCAATGGATGCCTGAAATCACAGATAGTACTCTAATATATTATGTTCTTTCCTATACAAGTATACCTATGATGGTGTGATCTATAAATTAGGCAGAGTAAGAGATTAACAATAATAATTAATATTAAAATAAAACAATGGTAACAACATACTATTATAAAACTATCTTTCTCTCCCTCTCTTACTGTATTGCAGATCTTAACAAATTAATCATGGGATTTTTTTGTTTCCTAATTAAGTTGAGAACTTACAACTTTTCACCTACAGGAAGCTCTTCATAGCTTCTGTACAGCATATCCAATTTACCAGGATTGCTACTCTTGTGATTTGGGGACCATTATTAAGTTAAATAAGGGTTTCTTGAAAAAAAAGCACCATGATACAGTAAGACTCAATTTGATAACCAAGCATGGATGGGTAGCACAAATAGCACAAAGGGATGATTAATATCCCTGGCAGGAGGAAGCAGATGGTGCAAGAGTTCATTACACTAGTCAGAATGCTGTACAATTTAAAACTTATGAGCTGAAATTTTTAGACCCTATTTAACTGAAACCGCAGAAAGTGGAACTGTAGATGGGGGACTATTTTATTAATAAGAAAGTATATATGAATAAAGGAAAGCAGAATCAGAGAGCAGGATTCTATTATTTTCTTATTTTTTTTCAGGTACTTAAGCCTCTATGTGGTAAGTTTCATACAGGCATGTCTAAATTTTTGAGGGTGGTGGTGGTGGTGGTGTGAGTGTGTGTGTGTGTATGGTGTGGCACAAGGATTGAATTCAGGAAGAATTCTAACACTTAAGCCACACTTCCCAGTGTGGCTTAAAAAAACTAAAACTTTTGCTTTTAGTTTGTTTTTTACAGATCAGGTTTCATGCTAATTTTGCTAAGCTGGCCCCAGACCAAGCTGCCTCTGGAGTAACTGAAGTTACAGGCATGAAGCACCACACCAAGCCCTTAGGTTATTTGTATTTAATTCTATTGTGCAAGTTTCATAGGAAGAGATACTTTTAATGTTTCATAAATATATTTATAAACATATATATGTATAATATATATATATATGTATGTGTATACACACATACACATATGTATGAGATAAGTTTAATGCTCTTTTTCACTTCAAGGTTTCTTCCAAAACATGGAACATGAGATTCTTAATGAAATAACTATGGTGTGTGTGTGTCTATGTATGTCTGTGTGTGTGTGTGTGTGTGTGTGTGTGTGTGTGTGTGTGTGTGTGGTACTGGGGATTCAACCCAGGGTTGAGCCCAGTACAATTGCTAAACAATCACTCTATAATCACTTTTGAGCTACTCTCCCCACCTCAACCCTATGATTTTTAAGGCGAAAACATAAGGCTTTATTTTTAAATTATCCTTAAATTATATAGGAAAAATTATTAAATGATTATAATTAAGATTAAGTGTAGGAAATTTAGTATTTAGGACAAATTACACCACCTATCTGTTTTATTCTTTTTACTTTCTCCCTATCATGTAAAAAAAATAAATTACAAAAACAATGTTGCAGTATAATGTGGTTAAAATTCAGTACCAAGGTGAGTACAGGTGGGGAAGGAAGAAGGAAATGGGCTTTGAGAGATGAGGAAGTAAGAGAGAGAAGAAGGCACAGCTCTGGTGCAGATTGAGCCCACACTGCATGTTTATGTGGTGATTCTAGTTGGAGTCCTTTTGTGGTCACAGTGTACTGAGCTATGTCACTTTCCCTACTTTGCTACCTTCATGAGTACAACTCCAGGTGTCTGAGATAGCTTGGGTTCTACAAGGTTCAAAGCAATCATTTTGGGGTGATTTACTGAGAAACAGCTCTATACACAGCACTTTCTTTTCTAATAAGCCTGCTTGTTGCCAGGGCCACCTATTACTGTCACCAGTCACAAATCATGCTATGGTCAAGACAACTGCACTTTAATGAAGTGGGGATCAAGAAACTGTTTCTAGCTGTGTTTTCTTGGGCAAATCATTTAATCCTTCTCCTTCAGTTTCTGCATTATTAAAATGAAGACATCAGAGGAAATATCAGTCAGTTTTAAATTTTTACATATTTAATAGTTAGCCAGTATTGATAAGTCAGGTATTTGTTAGAGGTTATTTCCGTTTGTAGCTAGGCTAATGAAAATAATGCAGGACAGTGAGTACATTAAAAGACTGACTAACTGATAGTACATAAAGAGAAGTAAAATATATTTGTTAGAAGTTGATACTTTCATTTTGAAGTAGGCTAGTAAGAATACTTAATTGTGGATTCATCTAGACTCAATTCCAAGTTAATGTGTGGGTGATGGGCTGTAATTCCACTCTGTCACTAGTTACTTTTTAAATTTATTTTATTTTTCTAATTATCATATTATTGTTGTGCTGGGGGTACATTATGATATGTTCAAAAGTTCTTACAATATATCATAGTTGAATTCACCCTTTTGCCACTACTTTTGTTAGTCAAATGAGCCATTGTGAAATGTATACCCAAAATCAGCTACCCTCTTCAGATCATTGTTTTAGATAAGTAATAACTTTCTGTAAAGTTTACAAAAATGATTATATAGCATTTATTTGTGAACAAGACTCCATTTCTATTACTGTGTTTTAACTGTGGCAAAAAAATTCAGAAAATGAAGCATGACTTAATTCAGATATAACTGAAGACAATTTCTTTTTATTAGGCCATATTTGTGTATTAGAAATAGTAGTCAGAATGGAGACTTGTCAGGGCTTGTGGGTTCAAAATTCAGCCTGAGCAAAGGTGATGGTCGATTTTATGTGTCAACTTAGCTGCGCAAAGGAATCCCCAGGTAACCAGTAAAGCATTATTTCTGAGTGTGTCTGTGAAGGTGTTTCTGGACAGATTAGCATTTGAATCCACAGATCAAGTTAAAAAAATTGCCCTTACCAATGGCATTGGGTATCATCCAAATCCAATGCTTTAAAGACCCAAACAGAACAAAAAGGCCAAAGAAGGGTGAATTCACTCTTCTTGAGCTGGGCTAACCAACCTCTTCTGCACTCAGACATCAGTGTGCTTGGTTCTCTGGCCTTTGGACTCAGGCCTACCAGCAGCACCCACCACACCCCTCAAAGTTTTTCAACAAGATGGTGTTGCATCACTGACTTGCCTTCAGACTGGACTAAATTATGTGGCTGACTTCTCAGTCCTCATAATAAATCTCCTCATATTTTCTGTTTCTCTGGAGAAATCCTGACTAATATACACACATTTTTTAACTTCCTTTTCTTCCCTAAGTCTACAAAATGACACTAAAGGTATAATAAAGGAATGAATTCCTATCATTGTAAAGAAAACTAAGGACGACCAACCACCACCACTACCTCAATGGACTTGAGAGAGCTAAAAAGTTTTTGAAGGTGGGGACAGGAACTAAATAGGTTTTTAGTGGTGAATTAATCAGAGCTCAATAGATTGCACCTGAAAACAGACACAAATACTGCAGTGGAGGCGGGACCTAATCGTCTCTAGGAAGTCCGAAATGAGCTCAAAGTACAGTCAGTGTCAACAGGCAATGAACCAGAGTGGATTGCAGTTCAGTTTTCAGAGTATTTAACTAAATGACTTTTACAGATAGGCCAAGTAAAACCATTAACATATACACCCACATCTAAACACAGCAATTGCTCCTAGGATGAAAACATGAATCTTCTGTCAAAAGAAAGCAAAAAATTTGCTAGAGTTCCAGGTACCCCAAACAGTCTGCAAATACTTAGTCAACCCTTACAGACAATGGTGAAGGAAATTAATGCTCTATGCTAATCAATCCAATCACTATAGAGAGAGAGAGAGAAAGAAAGAGAGAGAGATTGAGAGTTTAAGGCCTGCCTCAGCTATGTAGCAACTTCAAGGCCAGCCTAGGCTACATAGCAAGACCCTGTTTCAAAAACAAACTAAGGTCCCCAAAGGAAAAAGCTAAGGTATTTTTTTTAATTCTAAATCATGTCCTTAAATAGATTTAGAACATACTAAATCCAAAAACCAAAAGTAAGATGGTAAGAAAATGAGCACTAGAAAACAACAGAATTCTTAGAAAATAAAAATAGAACTGACAAATTCAAAAAATGATAAAAAAAAAAAAACACTACAAGCTAAAGTTGAGGAAACCTTCCAAACAGATTTTTCTATTTTACCAAATATAGAAAAGATGAGTGATAAATGAAGAGGAATGTAGGATCAATTCAAGAGGATTAATAACGATCTAGGAAGAGAGAACAGAGGTAAAAGAGAGAGAATGAACTAAAGAAATAATAGAAGAAAATTTCCCAAGCAGAATAAATTTTAACAAGACTGATATTTAATCACATAATCATGAAATTTTATAAGAATGACAAAGAATTCATAAAAGCATTCTAACAGAAACAAAAATAAAAGAAACAACAGGTTAGAAGGCACAAAATGCATGCTTTCAAAGTTTTCACAGACAGAGACTTTTGTATTCTAGTTTTTATTGTATTCATTGTCAGATACATTTCAGTTCTTGGGTCAATAGTCTCATAAATTTGTCACTCTTAAAACCACCAGTATTTTTTCATATGTAAATTTTGCAAACTGAAGACTCCATGCCAGGCATGGTGGCACATACCTGCAATTCTAGTTCTTGGGAGGGTGAGACAGGAGAATCAAAAAGTTCAAGCCCAGCCTGAGCAATGAAGACGTTGCTTCAAAAAAAAAAAAAAAAACCAGAAAAAAGAAAAGAAAACTTGCAATGGCTTTCAAACTTTTAAACGTCTGATCTAGATGATTCTTTAAATGTAGAATAAAAACAAAAGTCTGGTATTATCATAAAATTATTTGACTGTATTTTTCTTCATTTCCAAAATTTTCATGATAAATTATCTTAAAACTCATTCTTCTCATTATTATGAACTATTCAAAATGGGCAAGATAAAAAGATTGTATGGGCTTACTTTATGCTAATTATGAACCATAAACAAAGTTACTAGGCACTACCAAACACATAAAACTCAGACAATGACAAAAATGTAAGGATTTAACATCTTAAGTAACAGGTTCCTATTACTATTCAAAGCAAAGTTCAGTAGTCAAGAAAGTAAGGGAAATATTTGAGATGGGGATGCAAAGAAAGGAGAAGGAAAAGAACAGGGAGAGAGGAGAAAGAGGAAGACAGAGGAAGAGAAAGAGGAACAAGTTGGAGAAGGGGAAGAGAAAAAAGGGAGAGAAGAGGAGGAATAGGAAAACGTATAAATTCAGAAAGTGAAGTATGCACTAAAGCAGTAGTTATCTTAAAGACATTTGCTGATTTTTATATTCTAGAGGAGCATAAGAGCTACAACCTAGGACCCCATGCAAGGTGAAAAGCCAAAGCAGACACCCCACATGAAATGGAAACCTTAAAAGGATGAATGAGAAAATAATTCATCTTTAGATAAGGTATATCCACACACTAATAACTTACAGATTAGCTGAAATTTAATTTCAACTGGTGTCCTGTATTTTTATCTGTTAAATCTGACAACCCTATCCCTAGAGTAAAATAGTAACGGAATTTGCCTGTTTTAGCCTTGGCTCTGATTGGAGACAGGTGGGTAGAAAGTTTCCCTGAAAATTCCTAATGACAAGCAGGGTTTTTTTTGTTTTGTTTTGTTTTTTAATGGTTTTAAGAGGTCCATCATACCAGGGGGAGGTCTCCAGTGTATGTGGCTTCACCTCCATTACCTCCTGGATCTTGACTGCCTCCAACCTTGAAGAAACAAACTTAACAAGTAAATTAAGAATAATACATGGACCAAGAATTAGTAGAATAACTACTGCAACCAGGTGAACAAGTAAAGGGAGGAACCAGGTTAGAGATGGTAATCAAGACTTAATCTCTCCCTTGTTCTGCAATTTGTGTATTTATTGATTGTTCCTTTAACTGTTTAGCCTTGTTGAGGACTATCTGTATGGGTGTCCACTTGTCCAGAGGTATTGATGTACATACAGCAGGAGGTGTTGGCTAGCATACATAACCCTCCTTTTTGGGACACCATATAGTACAAAGCAAGTCTATAGTCCAGTACCATATGACCCAGAGAATTAAGGAAAAGTGGAGGTCCTTAAAATTAAGGCCTATTTCCTGGGCAATCTCACCTACCATCTTGATGATGTTGGAGATCTAAAGGTAAGGATTAATTACTCCATAGGTAAGTCCAGCAAGTGCAGTTACCAGAGCCACAACTCCTACCACAATTAAGGTAACTGGCTCCCTTTTTTGTCTGTGTAATAGGTTTGTGCTAGAGGAGGTATGTGAGGAATGTAAATTTTCTACCACTGACTGGTTAAGGAAGAATATTCTCTCAGGGTTAGGAACTAGTTGCTCTACTCCCCAGCATCCCTTAATTTTTGAAGGATGTAGGCAACAAACACCCCACGTTTGTTGGGTTTGGTGGTTATGCCCTATAAAGAGCATTCCCCTGAATAAGCATAGAAGTCACCTATAACTCATGGTGTGGTTAGGGTGCAGGTCAGAAGAGATGTTTAGGATTGTAACAATGTTATTATTAATATTTTATTTTTAGTGTTTAAAGCGCTCTTTAGGTAATTGCCAGTAATCCCCCTGTTATCTTTTATTGCACTGCCCTCATGTTGTTGGGACATTGGAGTGCCTGCCTATTGTCAAAAGATGTGTAAATGCTCTTTTCAAAAGTCAAGCTGCACCTCAATGAGTTGAATCAAGAGCCTAGGACGATTGTTTAACAAAAGATCCCACCCATGTCTACACATTGGGTTACCTCTCCTTCCAAGGAGAAATTATTCAGAGGAATTCTGAGATTAGAAAAAGAACAAATTTTGCCCAGTATCAGTTCATGCAGATCCATTCCAAAGCTGTACCCAGAACCACTTAGGTTAGGTGGCTGCTTCCAAAAAAGAATACATCCAACAATTTGTAAGAGAACTGGCAGATTCAGTTAATTGGACCAAAGCATTATCTCTGTTCCACCTATTCTTTTCCACTATTTCCCTAGGTAAGAGAACTAACAAGAGTAGTAGAAACACAGCCATTTTATAAAAGATAGAGACTCCTGATAAGGAGAGCTATGCAAATCAAAAGAAGTACTGTAAGATCTTTTCTCCATTTCTCCAATTTGCTGGAGAGATGGCTGTCAGGGAGGCAATGATTGTTGAACTCAAATCAAGAAGTAAAATCAGTTTCTGTAATGTTGCAAAATGTGACTGGGGTCATAGGAAATAGGGACCACTGAAAAGGCAGATACAAGAGAATGCTAACAGAATTTTCCCCAATGCCCCAGTCCACCTGGGCCATGGCTGCCAAGCCCACATTGAGTAGTACAGTCAGGGCCTCAAAATTACTTTATCTGAAAGATCTTTATGGAAAAGTAGCTTTAAATCTCCTATGGGCTCACTGGATTGTGTCCGCAGGCATGTATCTGCAGGGGTCCACAGCTTGACTCAGAGTGGCGGACCCAGGAGTCTGTCATTGACTTTGACTACAATGGAAGCAGCTAAGAGAACAGTGTATAGAAGCCCCCTCACAAGAGATCCATGGAGGGCTCTGTGGTAAGTAGGGCCCTAACAAGGAGTAAATCACCTGGCTGAAAGATTGGGGCCCCTACACCCCTGGGGTGTCCTCCCACAAGATGTTGCAGGGTCTGTTGGAACCTAGCCAGACTGGTGATTTCTTTTATCAGTCCAGCTGTTTGTCAATCCACTACCAGATCACTGGTAAAGAAGGCCTGGCCATATAATTTTTCAAGTGGGCTCAGACCTAAGTTTCCAGGGGTGTTTTTTATTCTCAGTAAGGCAATAGGGAGAAGAGAAGTCCATGGTGTGTGGAGTTGTTAATTTCCTCAGATGACCTTTAAGAATACCATTAGCCTTTTCTGCCTTCCCTGAGGACTGGAGTCTTCAAGCACAGTGTAATTGGTAGAGTACGCCTAGTGCTTTAGACTCCCTGTTACTGCAGCCTTAAAGGCAGATCTATTAACAGGTTGGAGAGTGCATGGCAGTCCAAACCTAGATATAATATCCTGGATTCAGGCCTTGACTACTCCTGGGCCTTTTCAGTTCTGCATGGAATGGCTTCAAAACATGCTGTATGTGTGTCAACCCATACCAGGAGGTACTGTTGTAGTCCCTAGGCCTTCAGCATGTGGGTGAAATCAATTTACCAGTTCTCTCCAGGGTGAGTTCCTTGATATCAGACTCCAGAAGCCAGCCTGCAGGGATTAGGACTGTTTGATTTATTTCACAGCTCCAGGTTATCTGCTTGAGTGTTAAGATGGTTTGTTCCCTCAAATAATCTTTGGGCCATTTGATGTGTCTTGTCTGCCCCCAAGTTGAAGGTTTGATGTAGCCTCTAAAGGACTTTCCTTTGGTCTACAGTGGGTAATAGCAGACAACCATCAGCATCCTGCAATCAGCTGGAATGTTGTACTATAAATCCCTTCAATAAAGCCTCAGCAAGCTCTGTGGGAGAATGCTGGGGTTTAGAATCTGCCAAAGGTCCTTCCCATACCAAGGGGATTTGGAGGTCTGAGTCCACAGCCTTAGTTCAGGCAGCTCTCTTCGCTTCTTCATCTGCCCTTCAATTTCCCTCTGAAACCTCATCTATTCCCTTTTGATGACTGCCAAGGAACACCACCTGTAGGAGTTACTGAATTTTCCTATGATATTTAATGAGAGACTGTGTGGCAGTCAAAAACTGTTGTTCTTTCCAAACGGTCATATGAGCACCCAGGACAAGAAAGGCATACTTGGAGTCTATATAGATATTAATCCCTTTTCCCCTCACTTATCTTCAGTGCCTGCATCAGGCCTATTAGTCCTGCCAATTGGGCACTCATCCTGGGTGGTAGTGTAGCAGAGAGGAAGATCAGAAGAAAACAGTCTAGGCCTGAGTCCTGAGAAAGTAGCAGGGAGGTAGAGACGGCATAGCAGAGATACACTGGGATAAAGTAGCCAATAAAATGAAATATAACCATATATGGATTAGACCTTGCTTTTGGCTTCTGGAACCTGCTTGCAAGGGTATATGAGACCACTTTGTTCTCAGGGCTCAGCCTTTGGACATGAGTTCGCGAGTCTGTCCTGCTACTTGCCTCAGAGTCTCGTATCTCAGCTAGCAACTTCCCACAACATTTCTTGGAGGCTCATTATCCAGGATTGTGGAGATAGTGAGTTATCACCTCCCTTGTCACCAGGGTGTGTCCCCCCAGACTGCCAGGAGATCCCACCAGGCACCAACAGACACCTTGATCCAGAGGGGGATTCATCCTCCCATAGAGTCAGGGTGAGGGCCTCGAATGACAAACAGAACCCAGTGTGGTGCAGGAACCAGCGAGAGGAGAGGAGCACTGCTCATCAGATTGGTAAGAACCTGGGTTCAAATTCAGGTCTGCCCCAGGTGGCAGAGGGGGATACTGATCACCTCCCAATGAGACACCCTAGTAACTGCCTTTTTTGGGGTGAAACCATGTCTCTCAGGTTCAGGGAGTAGGACAGAAGTACTGTGGTGTGTAAGAGTATATGAAATGTGAGCTGAGACACAGCCAAGCTGCGAAGTGAGTGAGGAGTTCCCTCCCGCTCTGCATCTGTCTGGCAGTCTGGTAATGGGAGGAGATGTGTAGAAATCAGAGTAAAAACACTCCCTTGGAGTGTATGATTAGTAACTTTAAAAAGGGATTTAGTGATTTAATGGAGACTATGGAGTTAACTCCTAACAACCTAAAGGCCCTTTGTGAAATAGATTGGCCTGCTTTTGAAGTAGGATGGCCCCTGGAAAGGTCACTAGATAAAACTGTGATTAATGAAGTTTACATAGTAATTATTAAAAAACAAACAAACAAAAACCTCTAAAACCCAGGAGAATGGAAAAAGCCAAGAAGCTAAAATTGGTCTTCAAAAGCCAGACTTTGTTGTTTATTTAAATTCAGGTAGCAATTTATTGGGTGGACTGAGGAGAAATCAGTCTTTCAGTCTTGATGGGTAGTTTTGGTGCCCCAGTTTGCACATCTTCACCCAAAATGGGCATCCTGAAGGAGGACTGAGGCTCAGCACTAATTGAGCTCTTACAAAAATTAACACATGAAGGATGGACTTGCACTGATGCATAAGATCTGGTCTGACTTGAAAGAAAAGGAATGTTGCAGAAGGGTTGTGAATGTAGGGAAAAATGGAAACAAAATTGGGATGAGGTCTTCATGGATGAAGTGAAGAGAGAGAGAGAGGGAAAGAGAAAGAGAAGAGAAAAAGAGAGGGAAAAGAGAGAGAGGAAAAATAAAATGTCATGAAATGTTTGGAGACAGAAAAGAATAAAAGGTTTAATACACTCCTTCGGTTGAGTTTTATGTCTTAAAAATAAAAAGTAAATAAAAAACAATTTAGGATTATTAAAATATGCCAGAAATACTGAACTTGCTAGCACCTTTACTTCTAAGGAACATAAACAGGGAGAACTTACCTAAAAGGGTAAAAAGAAAAGGAGGAACTTTGACTATTGCTGGTTAAAAAAAGAAAACTGTTCCAAAAGGTTGGTGTGGTAAGCTTGGTCTGTTATTGAGCCAGTCATGAGATGCTTATGTTTCCCTTGCTAATGGTTGATCAGATTATGCATCCATCTAATGGTATGCTTAAAGTGTGTGTGCGTGTGTGTGTGTGTGTGTGTGTGTATGTATGTGTTTGTGTGTATGTAAACATCTTCAAAATGGTTCTTAAAACACTGCTATAAGGTTAATATGATACTCAAGGTAACAAAAAAATCAGGGTATTTTAAGGATCTGTTATAAACTGCTTAGGCTTTTTACACATAAATATGTAAACATCTTGAGAACAGTTCTTATTATAGAGGCAATGTAAAAATTATTACTCTGTTCTGCTACTTTTTAAGAAAACACGGCTTCAAACTTATTTCAATCGGGTCACGCTAAGATGCAAGCATTCAGGGGTTAACACTCCAGCTCAGACCAGAGGGAAAAAAAAGAAAAGAAAAAAAGGGCAGCCACAGCTTGCAGCAAAAATCTTGGAATTTGGGTAAAGAAATGACCTTCATATGTTTCATTCTGTCATAAACACAATCTGGAATTTAATTATTTCTTATAATACAGGGGTCTATTAACAAGTGGACTTTCTATAAATTGTTTTTATACAAAAAAAATAATTTTAAGGTTGCTTTCTCTCTGGTTTTTTTTCAAAAAAATATAAGGTTCTAAGTTAAAATTTTTTATAAATTAATTTCAACAAGTAACATGATATTAAAGACATGATTTTTTTAATAAAAAGGTAAAAAATACTTAAAAAAAAGGATAAATAGAAGCTTCCCCAGAGGGTACATATTAAGTTGTTACAAAGATATAGATCCTTCTGTAAGTGATTAAGTTAACTAAAATCTAAGAGTTACATTAAAGGTTTTGTAAGGTCAAAATTTAATGTACTCATGTTAAACTAAAAACTTAATTCTCTAAGCTCATAACAACAAGGCTACCTATAAAATATTGTATTGTTCTTGGTACTATTTACAAAAAAATTGTCGTAAAATGGTCTTTGTTTTGTCAAGATAACTGTCAGGGAATTTTTGGTGCAACAGGTTAATCTACAAAATTTGGCAAGACAACAAGAGTTTATTAAAACACAGAAAAATAAGAGGCAGCTGAGCACAGGAAATATGGCTGCACTGATGTGAGAGTGAAAACAAATTTACTTATGTAAAGCCAAAGTGCACCCTGTAGATTGGATTAAAGAAAAAACAAAACACCACCACACTGGAAGTCAAGACCTCCAGTTTTTAATGGACTCAACAGAGTGAAGGTGTTAGTCCTACTCCTTCCACATGCTGGATGGAGGGAATTTTTGCCCTGGGATGTCCAGATTGGGCCTGTTATTTGGCAGGGAGGGGGCTCTGATTACAGGTTGGTGGGATCCTGCTGTATGTCATGAGCCATCTGTTAATGTCAACAATCTGGGAGATGATCCCTTTTCAACATCTGAGCCACAATTCTTGGCCACTATGTTTCCTAACGCCACACTTAGTCCCCATAAATATTTACCTGTGTTCTCTGGTGATTTTTGTTAGGGTTTTAACTACTAAGGTAACTGAATCATGTCCATTTAAGAGTTGGTTTATGTTGGGGTTAACAATGGACAGCCATGTTAGGACTAGACCCTCTCCCCCTTGCAGATGGCTCACCTTTATCTCCCCGGATGGATGCCAAGGACATTTGGGCAGACAGTGACCTAACTACAATTTATCTTTCTTGGTTGCCCAGCAACAATATCCCTTACTGACCTTCCTGGTACTTTTCAATCTAAGTGCCCTCCCTCAGCAGGACTCTGCTTCCCAGGAAACAACAGGGGACCAAGAACAAAGGGACAACAGCCCTGCACTAGTCACCACTGGAAGCTGACTAGTATACGCATGGCAGAAGCCTGAGGAGTCAACTCTCCAACGGGAAAACTAGTTGTTTTCCACACCAGTTGTTTCACTGTAATGCATTCTCACCCTTTGTCTGTATCTGCTGCTGTAGTTCTAACCCTAGTCTTCACCATAGGCTTGGCAGAAACCGCCCCTGCTGATTGATCTCATGGTGGAACGTTTTTATTTGCTCTCTTCTATCTCTTTTGGGCAGGATGCATAATTACTGTTTATTATTACTGATCTGTTTTAACAGAGGGCTAAATATGCAGCCCTCCTTCACAAGGGAAAGCTGCCCCTAACTACACCTGTGGCACCTGTAACCCTATAAATTTCACTGTATTTAAGCCATCTGATTAAACATGGGGAAAAGTAATTAATATAAAAATAGATAAAAAGTGTCTTGACCCTGAGAGTCTGATACTCCTCAAATTAGTAACTGTTACCCATGAGAGTTCCTCATACCAAGTTTTTCACTCCTTTTATAAGGAGATAGAGAGTAAATTTCCCATCTCTGGCAAAGCTAAAATCTTGTTCCTCTCACTGGCTGAGTCTATAGCCCAGACACTAAATGTCACTTCATGTTATGTTTGTGGGGGGACCAAAATAGGAGACCACTGGGCTTGGGAAAAAGATGACAAATGACCCTACATGTAATAACACTATAAAAATACAAATCCCTAAATAAAGGTGATGCTCTTTGACCCTAGGTGGGTCTGAGCATTAAAGGAGAGAATAATGTAGCAGAGAGGAGGATCATAAGAAAATAGTCTAGGCCTGAGTCCTGAGAAAGTAGCAGGGAGGTAGGGATGGCATAGCAGAGAGATAAAACGTAAGAAATCTGAACATGAGGAAGGTAACATAGCACCAGGGAGGGGAAAGTCACATAACACTGGTATAAAGTAGCCAATAAAATCCATATATGGATTAGATCTTGCTTTTTGCTTCTGCAACCTGCTTGCAAGGGTATATAAGGTGAGACCCCTTTTTTCTTGGGGCTCAGCCTTTGGACACTAGTCCACTTGGTCTATGCTGGCACAGTAAAACGTTGCTTCCTGCTAATTGCCTCGAGTCCTCTATCTCAGCTAGCAAAGTCCCACAACAGTCAGTAGAGGGTTGCTTTCCTTAACCTCCTCCCCAGTCACTACAGCATATCCTGTCTCCACAAAGGAACTTCTTCCATTTGTGAATAAAGTCTTCCTGCATGCGGGAGTGGACTGTCTGATAGGTTCTCCCTGACTGAATGTTATCTGAGACACTATTTCCTCACATTGATGTTCCATTTTCTGTCCTTCCTCTGGAACAAAGGTAGCTGGATTTACGGTTGTACATGTTTTTATTTCTACTGCAGGCCCTTTAGTATGAGGGCCTGATATTTAAGAAGGGGACTATCTGACAGCCACAGGCTACCATTGGAGGTTAGTAACCCTGCACATCATGAAGGGAAAACACAATAGGTTCTCTTCCCAAGGTGAGTTTAATAACTCCGGAATGAGGATGGCTATTGCTGCTAGGGCTCTGAGGCAAGCCAGCCATACTTTGGCCACAACATTTAATTCCCAGCCTAGGTACCACACAGGTTGTTGGAAGGGCCAAGGGGCTGTGTTAACACCCCCAGAACCATGCCTCCCTTTTCACGGACAGATGGAATTTTTGTCGGTGGGGAGTCCTAATACTGGAGCCTTAAGTAGGGCAGTTTTAAGTTGGTCAAAAGCTGGTGCTCTGGGCCCCGGGAAAGATAGGGGGATTTTGCTTTAAGTTATACTGCTTGGTAAAGGAGCCGAGCCAGTTCCTCGTATGCAGACATCCATATGCAGCAATATCAGGTAATACCCCAAAACCCGCTTAAGTGTTGAGGCATTCTAGACTGGGTTGCGGTCTATCCATACTCAAGCAGCAGGTGCCCGTACTAGTGAGACAGCCCCAAGTATTTAACCTTTTCCAAATAGAGTTGAGAAACCTGTATCCCCTTCTGGTCCAAAAATTGAGGAGCTTAACAGTATCCTCCTCAGAGTGATATTTGGAGGGGGAATAGAGAAGAATGTCATCTACACACTGATAACAGTGCTTATTGGAGACTTGAATTGTCATAGGTCCTTGCCTAAGTCCTGTCCAAACAAATGTGGACTGTCTCTGAATCCTTGGGGGAGGATGGTCCAAGTCAGCTATCCTGAGTCTCAGGTTCTCAAAGGCAAACAGGTATTGAGAGTCTGGATGTACAAGAATGCAGAAGAAAGCATACTTTAAATCTTGGACTGTAAACCAGGCAGTGTCTTCTAGGATCTGAGATAATAGGGCATCCTGTTAGGGACCAGAGGGTGACTAGGAATGGCTGACTACCTCAATAACCATCCTCAGATCTTGTACTAGTCTCCAGTCCTCACTTGGTTCTTTAACTCTAAGAATTGGATTGCACAGGGGCTGTTGCAGGGCACTCGGAATTTCTGTTGTTCAATCTCTTTTTTGATAAGCCTTCCCTTGTTTCCTGGCAAAGGGGATATTGTCTCTGATGCGGATCTGCTGACTCAGGTTTAAGATGTATTTGTACAGGGGTAGCTCCCTGTGCTCTGCCAATCTGTCCACCATCTGCCCAGACATCCAAGTTAATCTCAGTCTCCACCAGAGGCATTATTTGGTTAGGGTGCAATTCTACCAGGAAACTCATGAAAACATGAGTTTTGATTCAAGCTAAGATGTCTCTACCCAATTATTTGCTCATAATTCTGTGAGTTAGCAGTTCAGGTGGTCGTTGCTCCACGTGGGGTCCTCTGAGTTCACTCTGTAAGTATGGATCTCATCTGGAGGGGCTGGATTAACTGGGATGGCTCTTTCACCTCCTTGGAGACTAGGAGTGGCAGAGTCTACAACAGCAACAGAAGGCAAGCCATTGTGCACAGGCACTTGTCAAACCTCTGATTATATATTTGCTAATGTCCTATTGGCTATAAAAAAAGAATCGAGAGCCACTTTTCACTATCAACAAAATAGTGGAGTGACTACCAAATTGAAAAGGGACAGGGGAGGAGCAGCCACAACTCAAGAGAGCAGGTTCTGGAACTGAGTGGCACTCATTCATTCATTCATCAACAACCTACACTGAGGACTCAATGACCTGTGAGGCTCCTAGTCTGTCCCTTGGAATCACGTGATTTTTGCTCTTCCATTCCAGATCCATTCCAATGTCACCATTTAGGGTGTATCAACTAGTTCACTCTAGTCCAGGACAATTATGAAGTACCAATTGTGTACAAAGGAAGCAAATGAACATGCTTGTTGGCTGAAGCGGGTTAACTCATGTTACCACATAGAAGTCCTTTCCATGGTTCCCAGTTTCCATTCTAGTTCACTAATTTCCACCACTAGGCCGAAACCAGAGCAATTTATTTACTTGGATAGTTTAGATATATGCTCTGTCTGCTAATGAGAAGAGTGAAAATAGCTGCTACATTTATTTTTCTTACATTCCTTGAGTATTAATGAAGGATATTCCTTTTCATCTGAGCCCTCAGTATGACCCTTCTGTACAAATAAAAATGCATTCTTGATTGCCAAGTAACCCCAACCCTTTCTCAGACCAGATTTTTTTTCAAATTTTTCTAACTCCAGTTTCCTTTTTCTAGAAATTCATCCAAGCTTACTTTCCCCAAGTATTCCTCCTTTAAAGCTCTTGCCTCCATGCAGAAAGCATGATCTCTCTGAAAATTAAAACGTTTTTGATTTCTCTTCTCAATTTTCACCAACCCATCTCACTATCACCAAGCTCTTACTGTGATTTCCTTAGAAGCCATTGTTTTCAGCAGGGTGCACCTGTAACATATCACCCAGGACGGAGGCTGAGGAAGAACACTGCATTCAAGGCCAGCCTCAGCTACAAGTGAGACCCTGTCTCAAAAACAAAACAAAAAAAAGAACCATTGCCTTCTCTCAAACATTATATGCCTACTATATCCAATTATCAGTATTTATTCCCAAATCAATTATTAATTTTTAGGTAGAATTTGAAAAGTCTACAAATCTCCTTTCTTGTTTTGTTATTTCTAGGGCTGGGGATGTAGCTCAGTGGTAGAGTGCTTGCCTAGTATGTGCAAGGCTCTGTTTCAATTCCCAGACTTCAACAAAAGAAGACAAAAGTCAACACTATTTTTTGTTATTTCTAATAAATAGCGAATTTTCACCAAAAATTTATCCAAACATGGAACTCTTTACCTTTGTGTTATTCTTTTTCAAAAATAAAAAACCTACATGCTATACAATGAAGTCTAAATTAATCTATCTTTATTATTCCTTAAGTCTTAGTCCTGATACAGGCATTCGAAAGTTTAGATAAATGATAAAGATATTCAACTATATTGAAATACATTGCATCTGTGTAGGAAGATGGTATAACGAAACCTATTGAAAGCTATTGAATAATAGGGAGTAGGAGAGAGTTAGGGAGAGAAATAAAGTGGATTAAGTTGACTAAAATACAGTATAGTCACAGCTGAAATACCATTGTCAAATTCTTTGAACAATTAATAACAACCAACAGAAACACTTGTTCCTTCCTATTATTGCTTCCACTCTCTCTTCAACAAAATTAGAGATAAGGGCAAAATAGTTTCTGCTGGGTATTGAGGGGGTGGGGGGAGAGGCAGGGGGCGGAGTGGGTGGTAAAGGAGGGGGTGGGGGCAGGGAGGAGAACTGACCCAAGCCTTGTATGCACAAATGAATAATAAAACAATAAAAATAAATAAATAAACCATAACACTACTTTTTTATATATTTGAAATTTTCCATAATAAAGTACCAATTATAAAAAAAATTAATACAGACTTAAAAAAATACAGGTCATGAGTGTAAAACAGGTCCTCTGAGGGGGTGAGTACTTGTTGGAGGGGGAGGGTGAATGGAGGGGATAGAGGAAGGAGAATAAGGTTGATGTACTTTATATACATATATGAAATAGAATAATGAAACCTGTTGCAATCATTTTAAATAGGGGGGACGCAATGAATCCCCCTTATACAATTAATATATGCTAATAAAAACGCTTTGAAAAGTTTCCATGCATGACTATTATTTCTGATGAAAAAAAGTTTTAATTTACAAACTAGAACAAAACTTGACCACAGTTGAGACAGTTTAATAGGGGAAGGAAATTAACAGAGGACTCCTAAAGGGGAAATAATTTTTTGAACAATATGGAATATGAAGATTTTTATCACAATCTATTTTTTTCTATCTACCTCTTCCTGCTTTTTAACTTTACCAAAATCTTAGAGCTGGATGCAAATATCTAGGAGCATACTACTCTTAGACCTTGCTTATTTCTAATTCAGCTATTCATTTTTGAAGTAGGCTATAATTTAGGTGGTATATGGACTTTTGGGGATTTTAATAACAAGTGATTATGTCGCTGCAAACTATCGGAGCAGCTCCTTTTGCTTAAGTTCATCAAAGAAAAATTTGAAATGAAACATCTAAGCCTAAGATTCTGTTTGAGCTGAGTGTGAGGGAAAATGTGCTAGATGGTCACTGAGTACTTTTCAATAGACGTGCTTTGAACAACTTTCTGGAAGGCCACAGACAGGCCTTCGTGCTGAGTGACCTCTGGTTGATACAACTGGGCTTGAACTGGGGGCAGGCTCAAGTGGTAGAACACTGACCTTGCAAGTGCAAGGTTGAGGCACTGAGTTCAATACCCAGTACTATAAAAATCAACTGGGCTCTGCTAGTTGTTCCCTTTTCTTTTGGACAAGCTTTGCATACTGAAGAAGAAAAGGGGGAGACAGGTCCCTGGTCATTGTTGTCACCTCCGTCCACCAGGCTTCTGCCCAAGCCTACTCCTTGCTGCTACCACCAGTACTACAGGCTTCTGGAGCTCCCAATTTGATTACAAGAGGGAAGTCATACTTGGTAGGACTGGGTCTCCTCTGGGATCTGAATGAACCCTCCATCCCTTTAAGGGGCCTAGATTAGTGCTTGTTTCTGGGTATGGAGAACTCACTGGGACTGATCCAAAAATGGTGAAAAGAAGGGAAAGGAAGTACGATGAAGGATCTATATCAGCCAAACCAGTGAAGAAAAGACTTGTGCCCATGTTTCACACTACTTTCTCCCTTTCTTTTTCTCTATAGTCTCTTCTCTTTTCTTTTCTCTCTGTTTGTTTTATGGTTTTTTTCCTCTGTTGACCTCTTTTTATTTCTGTTAATTAGTCACAATTTCTCATTTCTTTTCCTTAGCATATCTCCTTTAATATTATCAATCATATAAACAATCCTTTTTTTTTTTTTCCCTGATGGTACTAGTGTTTGAACTCAGGGTCTTGCACTTGTCAGGCAAGTACTTTAACACTTGATCCTTGGCCCCAGTCCTTTTTGCTCTAAGTTGTTTTTTAGATAGGGTCTTATTTTATCCCCGGAACTGGCCTGGGACTGTGATCATCCTATAAAACTGGGATTACAGGACAGCATCACCATGCACAGCCATCATATTCTTTTTGAAGACCTACTTCTACCCAATTTTTGTTTCTCTGATAAATACTGGGATAGAAGTAGAAATTAAAAGGTAAGTGATACTTCTAAGCTAAGACATTACTATGTGTTTAATTTATAACAATATCTACAGCTGAATCAAAAACTTTCAATGAGACTTGATTTTTTCAATTTCCTTTTCAAAAAGTTCACAAAGAACCTGTGTTGTCAGTGACATGATGGAAGTCCAATAAGCATGGGGACAATCTGTGGTTTGGCTGTCCGATTTGCATTCTAACCTCCTTCTTGGAGACCACCCCCTCCCCAAGTAATTCTGAGAGCAAGTGTCTGCCTTCTCTTCACGGAACTCAAGGTTTTGGGGTAAGAAAGTAGCAGGGGTGTGGAGCCTGTGATTTAGTCTTGGAGAATCAGATACTCTCCAGGTCTTTGAAGCACTGTTATGAAACACTCAGAAACTAACAACAGGTTCTTATTATGGCATGAATTTTGCTAAGAACTTGTTTTTGAACCTGAAAGCAACTTGGCTCTGTTCTTTTGTCCAAGTTCAGTCTGTCCAATTTTCCAGGAATTTCTAAGCTCTTCTAGTAGAGCCAGGTGTGGTAGAGCACACCTGTAATCCCAGCTACCCTGGGCAACACAGGCAGAAAGATAACAAATTCGAGGCAAGCCCAAAGTTAGCAAGACCCTATCTCAAAAATTAAATTGCTAGCCATTTGCTTTCAATAGTTTATTTCTACTTGTTAAGACACGCTATTCTTTTGAGGAAATCATATTGAACATGATGTTGAAGGTACTAATGTCCTCAGCAGGAGAAACTGAAGTGAGCATGTATTATTATTATTATAATTACTATTGTTATCATTATTATTTTACCATGGAGTCGTTATTCAGATTTTAATTATTTCATTAAATAGAGATGTCACAATTAGTCAAATTGTGCTCTAATGTCTTAGAGCACATTATGGTATATTTTCAAAAGGAGGTAATTTCTCTATGAATTGGATTGTTTATATCACTTTGATTTAGGTTCAGCAATGAGTAACAGAAAATCCAAAATTGCAATGGCCTGACCAACACAAAAGGGCTGGGGGCATGTCTCAAGAGCTAGAGCAAGCTGGAGGCCCTGGTTTCAATCCCCAGTACCACAAACACACACAAAGTATCCTGGTACACCATGATGACAACTGCCCAGGGTTCTCTTGAGTGGTTGTGTGCATTATTTGTTGCTCTTCATACTTTATTGAAAATATTTAACATCTTAAGCCAATTTTTATATTTCAAGTAAAAATTTAGAAATAAGAGTAAAAATAGTCTCACCAGCTAACTGCAACTATTATGAAAATCTGCAAAAATAATCTCCGTATCAGTATAAAAAATGTTTCTACTCATTCATCATCCATCTCTCTAAACATGAATCAGGAAGAAAATTTTTTGCTTGTCTTTTTTGCCACTTGGTTTTTTTGCCCCCCCATTTGTAGCCAGTTTTGAATATAACAGGTTTTTATCACGGTTACGATTTATCAATTCAACCAGACATTTCTACAATATTATCTACTAATCCATGACATTTTGCTTGTTTTGTTCAGTTTGCAAGACAAAACAAAACAGACTGAGCTAAAGCTCAAAAAACGTATGTACCTTGTTCAAGTATATTAGTGATACCCCATGCTTTTTACTGTCATGTTTCTTATGGAAAGATGCCTTAGATTTTTTATTACAAGTTTTAAAATTTGATCTACTCAGCTATTTATTGTAACTTTGTTCTACAAAAGATCTCAGATGCTTGTATTTCAAGTGGGTCCGATGTACTGACAGATTCAGCTACAGCAGTTGATACTTACTGAAACTCTGATACTTTCCAGAACTATCATTAGTTAAAACTACTGGATGGATCTGATATTGCATCCTCAGATAGAAAGTACTTAGAGACTGAACCTGTAACTGAAGGTCACTCTTTTCCTGTAGGAAAGAGACCATTTTCTCCTCCAGTTCCTCTCGGCAAGCCTCAGATCTAGCCAATTCTTCCTTGGTCTTCTCAAAGTCTTCCTTCATGGTGGCCATCTCCTTCTCAGCCTCTGCACTCTTTAGCAAGGGCTTGATCCTGAAAAACAGGTTCATCCAAGGCCAGTGCTTGACATTCATGAAAGAGCGGATGTTGTACTGGATGCAGAAGATGGACTCCCTGTACACACATTAAGACTTAGATTAGAGGATCCAAAATGAGGACTGGGACACAGACACAGATGGCGTGAACTCCATGAATCAAGGACCTTGCTG
This sequence comes from Castor canadensis, assembly GCF_047511655.1. Taxonomy (NCBI): domain Eukaryota; kingdom Metazoa; phylum Chordata; class Mammalia; order Rodentia; family Castoridae; genus Castor; species Castor canadensis. The sequence continues at coordinate 69,346,605 of NC_133400.1, forward strand.
AGATGCCGGAGACATGTTCAGTTGAGGTAAAGCACTAGGGTGAGCTAAAACCTCAGCACCCTGAACCCCTAGCCCATGGAAGGATTCTCCATGCCACGATACACTGAAAGAACAGGCAGACTGCCACCCCATGCCACTGCAGCCAGCCCGCCGGCCCACTGGCACACCAGGCCACTGCCCACACGAAACCCAGCAGGCCCACCATGCTGCTGCCTGCCAGCCCGCCAAGCCACAAACCACCTGCTGGCTACTAACTCCAAACGTGCTTCTGAGACCTTCAGCAGACCAAATGGAATATTATCCTGCAGCAAAAAAAAAAAAAAAAAGAAGAAACAAAACTCCGAAACCCTGAGCCACCAGCCCATAAAAAGCTTCTCCCCACCACATTATACTGAGAAAACAGGAGCGGGGCTCCAGCACCACCAGATGCCAGCTCCAAGCCTGCCTATGAGACACAGACAAACAGGACTGGATGCTAAAAGAGTAATACCAGAACTACTAAGACTGAGATTCTACTTTTCCTGAATCAGGAATTTTTCTTTTCTTTTTTAAAAGTATTTGTTTGTCTTTGTTTGATTGTCCACCATTTCTCCCTGTTGATTTCTTTGGTACTCCTTTTCTTTCCCTTTTTTAGTTTCTTTTTCTTTTTTCTCTTTCTTTCTTGGTTTTCTTACTTTTACTACTGTAAGTTAGCAAACACTAAACTACACATAGACCATGGACAGAAACAGTACCAAGTGGAATGATGGAAAGACAAAAAAGGTATGGAAACTATTCTTGCCCCAAAAAATGAAGTAGTACATGATTCAGAGGGAAATGAAGAAAACGGATACCCATATCCTGACTCCAACAAAACAAAGATAAACTATACCAAGGAACCCAACAAAGCCCACAAGAACATGCTGAAAGAAGAAATCCTGCAAGTAATCAATGAGAATTTCATACAGATGTTACTAGACATGGTGAATCAAAACGTACAAGAGGCACTCAAGAAATTCCAGACAACAAAAATAAAGAACATGAGAAAACAGAAAAACAAATAAATGAACTCATAGGAGCCCTACATAAACACCAAACTGAAACTGAAAATACCATAAATAGAGAGATAAATGAATTATGGACAATATTAAAGAGGAAGGGACCCATGAAATGGAAAATCTCAGAAAAAGGAATAAAACAGAAATACAAAACTAAATGGAAGGCCACTTCAGCAGACTAGAACAAACAGAAGACAGAATCTCAGAATTTGAAGATGAAATAGAAATTCAAGGAAATACTGAAGACCTATTAGTCAGACAACTCAAGACCTGTGAAAGGAATATGCAAGAACTCACCAACTCCATCAAAAGATCAAACCTGGGAATCATGGGCATTGGAGAAGGAGAAGAGGTGCAAGCAAAAGTAATTCATAATATTAAACAAAATAGTAACAGAAAATTTCTCAAATCTAGAAAAAACTGTGCCCATTCAGGTACAGGAAGCCTCCAGGACACCAAACAGACCTGAACAAAATAGAACTACCACATGACATCGTATTATTAAAACAACAAGCACACAGACTAGAGAAAGAATATTGAAGGCTGTAAGAGAGAAAAAAACAATAATGTACAAAGGTAAACCCATCAAAATCACAGATTTCTCAACGTAAACCTTAAAAGCAAGATGAGATGGAGTGAGGTCTTCTGGGCACTGAAGACCTCTACCCAGCAAAACTATCATTCAAAATAGAGGGAGCAATAAAAGTCTTCCTTGATAAGCAGAAACTAAAACAATATATGACCACCAAGCCACCACTACAAAAGATTCTTCAAGGAATTCTACACACGGAAAGTGAAAGCAAACAAACTATGAAAGGGCAGGCAGTACCAACCCACAGGAGAAGAAAAGGCAAGAAAGTAGAGAGTAACATTGATTCGGCTGCACACAACTAAACTCTTAAAAAACAAAGACAACTAAATAACAGGAATCAACAAATACCTATCAATATTAACGCTGAATGTTAATGGACTAAATTCCCCCATCAAAAGACACCGATTGGCAAATGGGATTAAAAAGGAAGATCCAACAATCTGCTGCCTACAGGAGACCCACCTCATCAACAGAAATAAGCACTGGCTAAGGGTGAAAAGATGGAAGAAGATTTACCAAGCCAATGGCACCTGAAAACAGGCAGGGGTAACAATATTTATCTCAGACAAAGTAGACTTCAAACTTACAGCAATCAAACAAGATAAAAAAGGATATTCCATACAAATAAAAGGGGAAATACACCAAAAGGAAATAACAATTATCAACCAATATGCACCCAACGTCAAAGCACCTAATTTTATCAAACATACTCTGAAGGTACTAAAAACACATATATACTCCAACACAGTGGTAGTGGGAGACTTTAATGCCCCCCCATCACAATAGATAGGTCATCCAAACAAAAAATCAATAAAGAAATTCTAGAACTTCATCATACAATAGATCAAATGAACCTACCTGATGTTTTCAGAATATTTAATCCAACTTCTGCACAATACACATTCTTCTCAGCAGACCATGGAACTTTCTCCAAAACTGATCATATTTTACGGTGCAAAGCAATCCTCAAAATATAAGAAAATAGAAATAATCCCATGCATTCTATCTGATCACAATGCATTAAAACTATAAATCAACAACAAAAACAACAGTAAAAAACATGGAAACAACTGGAAGCTGAACAACACATTGCTCAATGATCAAGGGTCACTGATGAAACAAAAGAGGAAATTAAAAGGTTCCTGGAAGTTAATGAAAACGAAAATATGATCTACTGGAACCTATGAGACAAAGAAAAGAAAGTCCTAACAGCAAAGTTTATAGCCATGAGTGCATATATTAAAAGTTCAGAAAGATCTCCAACCAATGACCTAATGCTACATCTCAAATCCTAGAAAAACAAGAACAAGCAAATCCCAAAAGCAGCAGCAGGAGAGAAATAATAAAAATGAAGGCTAAAATCAATGAAATAGAAACAAACAAACAAAAAAACTATACAAAGAATCAATGAAACAAAAAACTAGTTCTTTGAAAAAATAAATAAGATCAACAAACCCCTGTCAAACCTGACTAAAATGAGAAGAGAAAAAACCCAAATCAGTAAAATCAGAAAAGGGTAGATAACAACAAACACCATGGAAATCATCAGAGACTACTTTAAGAAACTATACTGTAATAAATTTTAAAATCTTGAAGAAATGGACAGATTTCTAGATACTTACGACCATCCAAAACTGAACCAGGAGGATATTAATCACCTGAATAGATCTATAACACAAAATGAAATTAAAGTGGCAACAGAGTCTCCCAAAGAAGAAGAGTCAAGGATCTGATGGATTCTCAGCTGAATTCTATCAGATGTTTAAAGAAAAACTAATACTAACTCTCCTTAAACTGTTCCATGAAATAGAAAGGGAATGAACACTGCCTAACTCATTTTATGAAGCCAGTATTATTATCATCCCAAAACCAGACAAAGACACCTCCAAATTATGTCCACAATGAACACTGATGCAAAACTTCTCAACAAAATAATGGCAAGTCAAATCCAACAACACATCAGAAAGATCATACACCAAGACCCAGTCGGCTTCATCCCAGTGATGCAGAGGTGGTTCAACATACACAAATCTATAAATGTAATACAGCACATCAATAGAAGCAAAGACAAAAACTACTTGATCATCTCAATAGATGCAGAAAAAGCTTTTGACAAGATCCAACACCACTTCATGACAAAAGCTCTAAGAAAACTAGGAATAGAAGGCATGTACCTCAACATTGTAAAGGCTATATATGACAAACCTACAGCCAACATCATACTTACTAGTGAAAAACTGAAACCATTTCCCCTAAAGTCAGGAATGAGACAAGGGAGCCCACTATCCCCACTCCTTTTCAACATAGTACTGGAATTTCGAGCCAGAGCAATTAGGCAAGAAGAAATAAAAGGAATACAAATAGGTGAAGAAACTGTCCAAATATCCCTATTTAACACCCAAAAAAACTCTACCAAAAAACTCCTAAACACCATCAACAGCTATAGCAAGGTGGCAGGATACAAAATCAACTTACAAAAATCATTAGCTTTTCTATACACCAACAACAAACAAAATGAGAAGGAATATATGGAAACAATTCCATTCACAATAGCCTCAAAAAAAAATCAAATACCTAGGAGTAAATTTAACAAAAGATGTGAATGACCTCTACAAGGAGAAGTACAATCCCCTGAAGAAGAGACTGAGGAAGACTACAGAAGATGGAAAGATCTCCCATGCTCATGGACTGGTAGAATCAACATAGTAAAAATGGCTATACTACCAAAAGCAATCTACATGTTTAATGTAATTCCCATCAAAATCCCAATGACTTTCGTCACAGAGATTGAAAAATCTACCCTATAGTTCATTTGGAAACACAAGAGACCGCGAATAGCCAAGGCAATACTCAGCAAAAAGAACAATGCAGGAGGTATCACAATACCTGACTTCAAACTATATTACAAAGCAGTAACAATAAAACCAGCATGGTACTGGCACAAAAACAGACATGAAGACCAGTGGAACAGAACAGAGGACCCAGATATGAATCCCACAACTATACCCACCTTATTTTTGACAAAGGTGCCAAAATATACAATGGAGAAAAGACAGCCTCTTTAACAAATGTTGCTGGGAAAAGTGGTTACCAGTCTGCAAGAAACTGAAACTAGATCCCTGTCTACCACCCTATACTAGTATCAACTCAAAATGTATCAAGGACCTTAATTTCAGACCTGAAACTCTGAAGTTAGTACAGGAAAGTGCAGGGAATACTCTGGAACAAATAGGTATATGCAAGGACTTCCTCAACAGAACCCCAGCAGCTGAGCAACTAAGAGAAAGGATGGACAAATGGGACTTCATAAAACTAAAAAACTTCTGCACAACAAAAGAAATGGTCTCTAAACTGAAGAGACCACCCATAGAGTAGGAGAAAATATTTGCCAACTATACATCAGACAAAGGATTGATAACCAGAATACACAGGGAACTTAAGAAACTAAACTCTCGTAAAATCAATGAACCAATAAAGAAATGGGCAACTGAACTAAAAAGAACTTTCTCAAAAGAAGAAATTCAAATAGCCAAAAAACACATGAAAAAATGCTCACCATCTCTAGCCATAAATGAAATGCAAATCAAAACCACACTAAGATTCCATCTCGCTCATGTTAGAATAGCCATCACCCAAACCACCACCAACAACAGGTGTTGGGAGGATGTGGGGAAATGGAACCCTCGTACACTGCTCATGGGAATGCAAGCTAGTGCAACCACTCTGGAAAAAAATGTGGAGGCTTCCTTAAAAATCTAAACATAGATCTTCCATATGATCAATCCCACTCCTGGGGATATACCCAAAGGGATGTGATACTAGTTACTCCAGAGGTACCTGTACATACCCATGCTTATTGCAGCACTATTCACAATAGCCAAGTTATAGAAACAACTAAGATGCCCCAATACTGACAAATGGATTAAGAAAATGTGGTACTTATACACAATGTAGTTTTACTCAGCCATGAAGAAGAATGAAATCTTATCACTTGCAATTAAATGGATGGACCTGGAGAACATCATTCGGAGCGAGGTTAGCCAGGCTCAGAAGACCAAAAATCGTTTGTTCTCCCTCATATGCAGACTTTAGATCTAGAGCAAATACAGCAATGTAGTTTGACTTGGGGCACATGACAAGGGGAGAGCACATATAGGAGGCATATGGATAGGTAGAAAACCCAAAACATGAAAGCGTTTGATGTCCCCACTCCAGAGGAGCTGACACAGAAACCTTAAAGCGACAGAGGTTAACATGAGAAGGGGATCAGGAACCAGTGTAAGATCAGTTAAGAGATGAATCAACTTGGGATGTAACACATTTGTACATGTAAGCAATGCTAGGAATCTCTCTGTATAGCTATCCTCAACTCAACTAGCAAAAATGCTTTATATTTCTTATTATGTTTATGTCTTCTCTTCAACAAAATTATAGATAAGGGCAGAACAGGTTCTGCCTGGAAGTGAAGGGGGCTGAGGGGAAGAGGGTTGGGGAGTGAGGCAGGGGGGAGAAATGACCCAAACAATGAATGCACATGTGAATAAGTGAATAAAAAAAATTACTTGATGATTTTAACAAAAATGCCACAAATATTCGATAAAAATTGTTTTCCAAACTAATACATTTTATTAGGAAATTTATTCACAATAATACAAATTTTGTATTTACTATTTCTTTTTTGTCAAAACCAAAATGTTTGCTTCAAAACAAGTATAAGGTATTTTTAAAAAACACAAAATTGTCTTCTTTAATCCTTTATTATGATGAGATGTGTAATACACTAAAGAACACAGATATACGTACAGTTTAATGGATAACTACAAGGAAAATATGTGCAATTACCATCCAGGTGAAGAAAATAAAACATTACCAATCCTCCGGAAGCAATCCTCTTCAATACAAATTATACTTATAATTAATGCAGCACTCAGGTTTTTTTAATACAACACAAATTACTCATGACACTGATTTTTTTCCTACAACTGCATTAGATGTAAGAAATAACAATGAATACTGATTTGAATTAGCAAAGGTTTTTGGCAGATGTGAATTTGGTAGCTATTTGCTATCAATAACCTTGTCTATTTGTTAAGACATGCTATTCCTCAAGAGAAGTGAACATCATATTGAAGGTACTGATGTCCTCAGCAGGAGAAATTGGAGTGAGCTTGTTATTGTTGTTATTATCATCTTACGACAGGGACATCATTCAGACTTCAAGTATTTGATTAAATGGAGATGTCAGACACAATTACGCAAACCTAGTGACTTAGAGCATAATATGGTATATTTTTAAAATTTGAGAGTTTAAGGATTTGAATTAGGTTCAGCTATGAGTAACAGAAAATCCCAAGTAAAAGTGGCTTAACAAAACAGCACACTGTTCCCCACCCCCCAACATGTAAAGATCCGGAAGTGATCTCTCCAAAGCTGACAGGCCAGGTTTCAGCATCCTTACCCCACAGCCTCTACTTCATAGTCATCTACTTCATGTATTTACATTGTAGCCAGAAGGAAGAAGAAAGTGGAAAAGTCTCCTCTACGCAGATTTTATGGAAATTCCATGTAGTACTTCTTATGTTCTATTGGACAGATGTGGCCACATTAAACTACCAAGGGAAGTGAGGAAATACACTTTTTTTTTTATGGAGAGCAGTAGAGCCACTAAAAACTAAAGATTATACTAAGAAATAAAAGAAGACATTGGAAGAAAACCTCTTTGTGAGGTTTTATATTTGTGTCATGCTACAATTTATTAACTATAAACAAGAATTTTTTCAAACATAAAAGCAATTTTCATACAGAAAATATAAAAAATTTAACTTAGAATTCTGTACATGAAATCTAATTTTCTGAATGTCTTAATGATTTAAGATGGCTTGACTTTTTTGATATAGCTGATGAATATTCCTTTTTCTAGAAGAATACTCTGTGTTGAAACAAAGCAGAAGCCAAGCAGAAAACATTTTAAATGGAATGTATTCTGTACTACTGTTCCGTATCACCTGGCTAGAAGACAATACTAATGTAAATGTAGAGGCTAGCCAGTGGAGTCATATGTTCCTGCTGGGCTGGGCTTCAAGGACACACACCAGCCTCCATGTGCCCAGTGTCCTCCCAGTCACATAGCTCATAATGCAGGTCAAGTGTGGGCTTAACAGAATATTCCTACAGCAGTCACATCATCCTGAGGCAGGAAGTCTGGGACTGCTCCCCATCTTGGCTCAAGAGCTCCTCCCCCTAGCCCACAGGTGAGAGGAGCCAGGTAATGATGTATTGTCTCCCCACCTCTCAGTTCAAGGTGGTATACAAACCACCTACCCATAGACCCAGGCCCTTCTTATTCCCTTCCCTCACCTGGCAGAACAGGTGACTCCTTTTCCCTCAATAAAGCTATTCTACCTCATGCCATCCACATGTTGTGCTTGGATTCTTACATTTGGAACCAAGATCTTCTGAAAACACTATTTGCAGGTAACAATCCCAGAATGATAATGACCTTTAATTAGAAAACTGGACACTGATGAGTGGAATTATATTTCCTCAAAACATGAGAAACTGGCTGCCTGGTAATTCTTTCTGAAGTTGGATTAAACTACAGCCTGCATGGCTCCCTTGATCCATTTAGCAAGAATTTAAGGTATAAACAAAATACCTGAATATGTAGATTTGGAAGGCTTTTCAGAAAAGGATCCTATGATGATCTGATGGGACTTTCGATTCTGTAAGGAGACAATTTGACAGAGGTAATGATTATGAGTTGCAGGAACCACAGAAACTCCAACAGGACATAACTCTTGAAAGTATTAGAAACCTCAAGGATTTTACACCACTCAATAAGCAAATTTGCTTTAGCAAAGACTTCAAAATGGGTGCAATCTCTAAAATCTGAGAGCACAAGGAGCCCCAAGAAACCACTTGTAGGCTTTTCTCTGCTTTGATTTAAAGACAGGTAATACCTAAAGGATGATAAAGAAAACTTTGAGGCAGTGACAGCAATTGGAAGCTGAGGAGTTACATGTGGTCTACCTAGTGACACTATTCATAGGCAAAACAATAACAAGAGTAAGTCACTAAAGTAGAGCAGGGGATATAGCTCATTGGTCGAGAGAATTTTTGTAGCTTGCATAAGGCATTGGATTTTATCCCCAATGTGTGGGGGGGGACTGAAGACTCATTAATTTGTACTTATCCCTGAGAATGTGTCCTACCTGTTCTCTGCTGAAGCTGGGAATGGTGCACGCTTCCGACTCCATAGATGACAAATGCTTCCTCAATGGACGTGGCTTCTGGACAAAACACAGTATATGGGACTGCAGTACTGAGCAAGCAGTAACACACTTGGAAAGAAAGGTTAAACAGCCACCTCCAAAATCTTTCTTGAGAAATATTGCCAGCTTACACAGTGTTTGGTATCATAAAAGGCAAGCAAAGAGCCATTCACTCACAAGAAAAAAATATTTACAGTATCTTGGTAAAAAGTAAAGTAAATAAAAATATGGAAAATTTTCAATATAAGAATCAGATTTCTTGGGTTGGGGGTGTAACTAAGTGGCAAAGTGTGTACTTAGTATGCCCAGTGCCCTGGATTCAATCCTAAATCCCCAACCAAAAAAGAAAAAAAAAATTTTTTCCTATAAAAAAAAAAGTTGCTTACCACTGATTAGGATTTGTACAGCACCAAGTACTGTTTTGCAAAAACGATCTGTATACTCTAGGAATCTATACAGATAGGGCCTGAGCAACTGTTACCGTAGCAGTATAACTCTGACCTGGAGTTGCAGCATACATTAGTTGGATAACTGGTGCTTCTGTTTGGGGGTGACTTCCTGGCACGACAGGGCCCCGGTACTTCCTTTTTTCGCTCCAGGTGCTCTTTGTAATATTATCAAGGTTGCAAAAAGAAAACCTAAAATAAGAACCCAAAAGAAATGATCAATCTGATTCTTAATATGTGACTAACAACCACAATCTGCAAATTACATTGAATAGTGTGGTTTTATGAACAGTGGCTGGTTAGTATCTTCAGGGTTATCTGTGCTGTTAGTCTGGCTCTCCATTTTTACATGCAGTCATGTATTTATTCACAGAAAAAGTTCATACCAAATACAAGATAGTTCTTAAAAAAAAAAAAGACTTGCATGATTTTAAGCAGTTAACACTCCCGCTAAAAAAAGAAAGCGTATTTTCAAAAGTTTCTGTCCATACTCTGAAGTAATTTTTTAAAATAACAAATTGCTATTAAGTAATTCTTAAAAAGTCATGTTTGAGAAACAGAAGCGGCGGCAAGGCAGTGTGTAGTTTAACAGAAGAATGCGTAGACTGTTGATACAGTAACTCAGTAAGAACAGATTTATTTTAAGAGGGACGGGGGTTGGGAGGATGGGACAGTCGTTTGGTCACAAAGCGGGGCTCGGCACGGTCACCCCGCCTGCCCGGCCTGGCCCAGCCCGCACGGAGAACTTTGTGGCCCACAGCCCCGGGCGGGGGGCGCCAGCGAGGCCCGGCCGGGCCGCCGCACTTTCCCTTTCCCCGCCTCCTCGGTCTCCCTCCTCCCGTTTCCAGGAAGCGCCATATTGATCCCGGCGCCTTCCCCCTCCTCCTCCTCCTCCTCCTCCCCACGTCCCCCGCCCCCCGGCGCTCCGGGCGCCCCCGGCCCCTACCTTAGCGATGGCCTTCCGGTAGCGGGTCACCGCTTGCTGGATGAGGCTGAAAACTTTCATATGGCCGTCTCCACAGGGCACGACCACCCGGGTCCTCCCGAAGCACACGGTCACTTTCATGCCGCCGCCGCGGGCCGGCCCTCGCCCCTCGCTGACCGCGGCCGCAGTGGCCCCAGGCCGGGGCGCCTGGACTCTGGGCGCGGTGGGACCTCTGCACCCGCGCGGGCGGCTAGGGGCGCGGGCAGGCGGCGGCGCCAGGGGGCCGCTCGGCTACCATGCCCGGCCCGGCCGCCCTCGCTCGCCCGGGGCTCGGCTCGCCTCGCCTCTCCCTGCCGCGGCGCCCGCAGCCTCCGGCCACCTGTTCGGCGTCTCGGCGCGCTCGGCGGCGGCGGCCCGGGGCTGTGTGGCGCTCGCGCTCACTCGGGGCCGCGGGGGAGGGGACGGCGGCGCGGGGAGGCGAGGGGAGGCGAGGGGAGGCGAGGAGAGGGGAGGGGAGGCGAGGGGAGGGGAGGGGAGGGGAGGGGAGGGGAGGGGAGGGAGGAGGAGGAGCAGGGCCGGGCACACAACACCGCGCACATGAGGCAGGGGGAGGCGCGGCCGCTCCCCGCTCCGGCGGGGCGGGGCGGGGCGGGGCGGGACGCACGGTCACCCCCGCCGCCTCCCTCCCGGGACGGTCGTCCCAGCGCGCGGCAGATCACAGCTGCCAGCCCTTCTCCCCCCACCCCGGCCGCCGCAGAGAAGAGACTGATGTGTCCCCTCCCAGCCCGCTCCTCCCCTCCGCTTCAGCACTGCGACCCCCACATCCCCCTCCCCCAGTCCAACGCGACGCGGAGTTGCGATCGCCCCAATGAGCCCTCCATGGGACGCCCCCAGAGATCTCTACGGAGACCCCCCACACACACACTTTCTTTGTCACTGTTAATCCCCTTCCTCGAACTGGAGGGTTTCCAGTGCACTCGCCTCTGGGGAAAGCAGTTTAAGCTCAGCAGGGCAAACTCACACCTATAGAGCCCAGCAGCCAAGTCATCCCCGAGAGGAAAAGGGTTGGCTGGACCGCGGTGTGGCAGTCCAGGTCTCCTCCCAGAAGAGGGACTCGCAGCTTAGCCGGGTTTTTCTCTTGGCTGGCTGCTCTCAAAGCCCGGTAGCGGTTGTGACTGACTTAAAAGCAAAAATGTATGTATCGCCCGCAATGGTGGGTGAGTCTTTGTCGCTCTGGCCTTTCTCGGAAGAGCACTATTTACCTCGAAGTTTCCTGTTGACCCCTTGGTAGCCCACCCGCTTAAATGTGTAGAACTTAAACATCAACAATTGAGATGCATTTATTTCTTGAAAATTCTGCAACATTAGCAGCCCTTACACAAATCTATGAAAAAACTAGGGAAAGCTGTGAAGGAGAGCCCCATGATGTGCTGACGCTTAACACAACGTCTTAATCCCCACATCCACGTAAAGAGTTAGTTACATGCAGAATATGAGATGCTTCAAAAGAAAGGAGACCAAATCAAGAAATGTATCTGAAGCGCAATTCTGCCTTATGGGCTGTGATTCCTAGATAGCTGTCTGTCACTGTCTTTAAAGAATGGCCAATGTCAGCAAAAAGTCGTTGCTGATCCAAGTTTGTCCCAAACTAGATAGTAAGTTTGTTTTTGACAGTTTTTTTTTTCTAGAGTGTGTGGAAGCAATAAATCTCCCATGAGCTCAAGTAGCATTTAGAACTGGTTATCAATCCATCCATCCCACTTCACCTCCAGTTTTAAAATAAGGAAGCAAGGTAAAGAGGTTCATCTGCCTTCCAGAATCCCTGAATTTTCCAGTACCCCACACTGCCCCATAAGATTTGTCATATGAACATTGTACTCTTGTCTCATCCCTTAACCCACACACACATCACCTGTCCTAGCAAATCAGTTCAACAAGTAGATGCTACTTGCCATCCATCTTACTCTAGGATACTGACCAAAGTTACTTTCCCAAGGCCACTGAGGAAACTGAAGGCAGACTCAGAAATAGCCCAGGTTTGCATCCCCACAGTCCCAGGAAAAATTCATCATACCCCAATGTAGCTACAGCATTCAGTATTTCTACTGGATAACTAGATTTGTGACAACTATGAGAACTCTTGCTGAGCTCTCTTCCTTCTTTTACTACATGGGTCCACAACAACAATTACAATAACTACAGTTGTTGTTTTTGGTCGGGGTACATGGTGTAGAATGGGCTTCCTCAAAAACAAATTTCTGTCAAGTTTTAGTAATAACTAAAGACCACCAGGCATCATATTAATGTTCAGATCCTAGCTAACATTTCAAAGTGTTTTGTAGGTTTTGTTTTGTTTTGTTTTTGCAGTCTGGGGTCTGAACTCAGGACTTTGCCAGGCTGGCACTTTACCACTTGAGCTACACTTCTAGCCCACCAACTTAACATTTATTAGTGCCTTAGACATGGCATTCACTCTCTCTCCAGTCTGTTTTACCAACTGAGAAGTGAAGGTGAGCTACATCTCATAAATTATGAGAATTAAAATAATACATTAAAGTGCTTAGTACAACCTACCAAATGGGTCTATATGTGCAAAAGATAACAAAGTGCAGGACAAGATAGCAAATGACAATGTGGGGGAGGAGGAGGGCCTAAGACTCAGAAAAATTATTGGAAATATGATACAAGTACTTGGTGACTGAACCAGAGCTGGAACCAAAATCCAGGGCTCATGACTCTCAGGTCTGTACCCAATTCACAAGAATTGCATTCCACCCTCCATGTGGAAATATAGAATTGTAAATGTGAGTAAAGGAAAGACAGCCTAAAGATTAGAATCAGAAAACTTCTCCACTAACTGTATTTCAAGACATTAAACAGTAAAGACCAGGAAAGTATCAATGATCCTAATGGGGAGGCATGATTTCATAGACAGGTGACATAGAGTATCATGTGTGCCATTTTACATGTCAGTTCCTTTTGCTATTCAATAGCTAATAAAGATTTGGTCAGCTTCCTAAAATTATGATCCATAGGACTAATGATATGATAGCCTTATGTTTTTAATTAAATATATCTAGTTTATCTAAAGTGATTCACATTATATTAATAATTGATGAAAACCTCTGTATTTTAAATGCCAGATTCTTTAGTGTCTTGACTCAATTTTATGACATTTCATGACAAATAATGGATCTACTTTCAGTAATATACTCCTCAACTAACATCTAACCATAAAACTGGATTAACACCAGGCCACCTTCATGTCAGTAAAATCAAATTGCTTCTGGACTGAGGTAAGCTTAAAAGCAAACCCAATCCCAATGAGAACCAAACTTATCAACGTCAAGGTCAAATGTTACATACATATTTTATAATATGATTACTTTCTTAAATTCTACACATTTGTGGTTTAAAAAATATGTCCCTTCTCTTCCTTGTACTTCTGTTTATAGTCAACTGTTTCAATTGGCTTTACATATCCCAAAGAGTTCTAAAATTAATTAGGGTTTATCTGGGCTTTGGCCTATCTGCAAATGGGCACATGTGACCACACAGAATATAATTTCAACTATATTCAGTTACATTCATGCAATCCATGAATTATATATATACCCCAAAAGTGTAGAAACAGCATTGTATCACCTAGAATCTCATCCTAACAAAGTTAATAATTAAGAATTAAGGAAGGACTGGGGCAAGACTCAAGTGGTAGAGCACCTGATGAGTATATGTACTAAGTACAAGAGTTTTTGAAATTCAGTTATACTTTGAACATTATAGTTATCTCAGAGGCATTCCACCACACATTAATGCCTACTCTTAGATTTTATACCTAAGATGATGTTAACAGTCTCATATGTTCAGTGTAACCAAAGAATTTGCTCACACATTCAATAAGTGCTGTCAATATATTTTATATGAAGCCCATACTACACACTGGTAGAGGGCAGACTGTACTGTTCACAGCCATTGTCACAGATTGAACTGAAGAAACATTTGAAGTGGATGTAGAAGTGAGTGCAGGAGTGAATGATATGGAGATGGAGTAAAGATGGGTTCTTGGCATGTGCATTTTATGTTAGTATAGCTGTGTTTAGTATAAAATGCAAAGACTGAGGGAAATCACTGCACTTAAGTTCAGTACATCTTCCCTCTGGTTGAGTAATATTAAGCCCAAGTCTACAAGCAGCAATTTTTCTAAGATGCATGAGCACAAGTGAATTGTATGATGAAAGTCATGATCTACAAAGGAAAAGGAAATAAGAAATGGGAAAGCAAGAAGGGCCATTCATGATTCCTCAACCTGCTGAAAGCATTCATCATAGAGAAAGCACAGGAAATGACTTCAGTCAAATCAGCAGTGGATTATACAGGACTGGGAGGACCCTGCCAGATTTTCTCATCCCATCTCCTTTTTCCCTATATCCAGTGCTTGTGATTATTCTAGAGACTACTGTCATCCATATGACACCTGTCTTGCCAGCCTGGAATTACAGCATGTGTACTTTCATCCACTGGCCAATCTTTATCCAAGTCATCACTGCCCAAACATGGGCTCCTTCAAAATATTTCAGGGTCAGCCTCTACCAATTCATCAACCACAGTCACCAACATGTCTACCACATTCTTACTCTCCTGTTCTAGTTCCCAGAAAGTGTGAGAAGGTGTGTCAATAGTGCCCTGCCAAGACAACCTTAGTTTGTTTTCTGTTGCTATGACAGAGTACCTGAGATAGGGTAATTTATAATGGACAGAAATTTATCTAGACTCATGGTTCTAAAGGCTGGAATATCCAAGTCTAAGCAGCTGCATTTGGTGAGAGTCTAATACTACTTTATAACATGGCAGAAGTTGGAAGAACAAGTGGATACATGCAAAAGACAAAACAGGAGAGGCAGCCTCACTTCATAACAACCCACTCTTGTGGTAACTAATCCAGTCTCATGAAAAAGAGAACTCCCTCTAGAAAAGCATTAATCCTTCTTAATGACCTCATCACCTCTTAAGGCTCCACCTCCCAATACTGCCACCATGGCAAACCCATTTCATCATGAGTTTAAGAGGGGACACACAATACTCAAACTATGGCAGAGACCATCTTTAAAACATGGAGGTCCAAACTGAGAACACCACATCTGGAAGCCCCATTGTTGTCACTGTACCCTGGAGTGCCAGGACTGGCACAAATGACCTGGGTTCCTTGCAGAGAACAATTATCTGTAATTGTGGTGATCTACCATTCAGAGTCCAAATCCCAAATCAAATATCCCAGACCCCAAAGCTGAAGACCAGAGATACTTATTGATGAAGACACATGTCAGCACACTGGGGTGCACAGCAGGGTGGAGGCCATGTTAAAACTCAACTTTATTAAGACTGATCTGCATGGGGTCAAGTAAAGCAGTATAAGATTTGTGCCTTCTGGTGGTCCTGCCTGACCTGAGGCAGGAGTCAGAATCCAGTGGTGTGGGATCCATGATGCTTTATAGATGCCAGATCTTTCAGCCTGATCTTTGATAGATGCAAGGAGTGAAGTGTTTTCTGTTGGGGAATTTCAGTGTTTGAACCAGGATTCTCTATTCTCTGCTGTGGAGAAGGCCACAATGCATCCTCTCTGTGGTGGACATTGTTTCCAGGAACATAAAGTACTGAAAGTCTGTCTCTCACTACTTTTTTTTTTTTTTTTTTTTTTTAGAAAATGAGGCAAGAATGGAAGTAGATCAAGGAAATGATTAAAAGATTTCTTAACTTTCTTAGCAAGTTAACTTCTCACCCAGAGGACACTTAACACTTGATTAAAATAAAAAGGTAAAATGAATTCACACAAGGCTTCATACCAATTTTTAGATAGAGCTCAGCTCTAAAGAGCTTCTGGTAAGGGGATATGAGTCAGCATTTAAAGATCATTTAACAAATGTGGCTAAGCAGTTTCATTCAGTAAAAGAGAAAAAGAGAAGAAATACATTGAAGTTGATAATTGGAACCTGATACGTTGATAATCTTTGACCCTGTCAAGATTAAATGACTGAAATTCTCTAACCCTGAAACAATCAGAAGGAGCAAAGGGAAGGCCCACCATTCTTGTATCCTCATGACTCTCAGAGTCTCTATAAAAACACCCTTCCTGTTATTTTATAGGTATGTATGAATCTCAGTAACCACTGCCCAACAAAGCTGAAACTGGTACCGCCAGTTTGAGCAGAAGATGGAAGAAAAATATAAGAAAAGGCAGGCAAACTCCCTGGATTCAGGTTCTTCAATGTGATCCAGCATCAGAGAAAGCTCAGTGAGGTGGAACAGCTTGTTTTGGTTTAAAGTTCTGGGTTTATAGGAAAAGGGGACCAGGAACTAGAGAAAAGGTGAGATAAAAAAGAATTAACCTAGAAGGTAACACACACGCACAGGAAATTAATGTTAGTCAACTCCCTGTATAGCTGTCCTTATCTCAACCAGCAAAAACACTTGTTCCTTCCTATTATTGCTTATACTCTCTCTTCAACAAAATTAGAGATCAGGGCAAAATAGTTTCTGCTGGGTATTGAGGGGGTGGGTGGGAGAGGGAGGGGGCAGAGTGGGTGGTAAGGGAGGGGGTGGGGGCAGGGGAAAGAAATGACCCAAGCCTTGTATGCACATATGAATAATAAAACAATAAAAAAAAATAAAATAAAGTTCTGGGTTTAACTCCCAACTCCGCAGTTAGTATTTGTTCAGGTGAATAACAACTGTTGAGTATACAGATTATTTTGTACAACTATCTAATGCATGGCAGTATTTGATAAATGACTGAAGTTTATTATCTTCTTTTAAGCTAAGAAATAGAGTTATATTTGCCATTACCATAAGGTTCTGCATTTCTTAGGCTCATTAATACTGACAGGGTGCCATCAGCTCACATGGTAGCTATACCCATGTGAGTAATGACTAGCAGCCCTGGCTCTGTATAAACTAACTGGTCTGCATAGGAAGCTGAGAGATAAGAGAAATGCAATGAATGAGAGAGTCACTGATACGAAAATACAGGGTAGTGAATTCTGTTAATTCCCTCCGGGCTTTCTAACTGTTGGAAGACATGAATGAAAATACAATAGAGAGCAAAGCATGCATGCTTCCTCCCCCAGCCACCCCCCCACCATTCCTAGTTTGAGTTAAACAACTTGAAATGTTAATTGCTAAATCTAATTCATTTCTCTTCCCTCTCAGGAAGATTTTTTTAAACTTTGTTTCTTTTAAGGTAAAAAAACAAAGAGCACCCATATTGTGTTCATAGAGTAGCCACTGATACCATAACTAAGACAGTCTTGCAAAGACAGGAACAGTACTTACTAGTTAGTGCTCAGTTCTCTAATTAGCCTCTCCTTTGGCAAAGAGAGAGAAATGCTGATTCATTTAGTAGATTGAATGTCTCCTGACTCAATCTGCTTTTGTCCCTCTCTGATATGAATAAAAAAAAAAGATCAACCCTAAGTGGGTCTATGCCAATATCAGCTCTCTAAATGCCCGTCTCTCTGACTCCTAAGAAATAAGAAGTCCACTCTCTTATTAATGTCTGCTCTTCACCAAATTATAACAGATAAAATAAATGCCATTTTTGAGTAACCCTCATGTGCCATACACTAGGCTATGGTTTATATTTATTAGCTCATTTAGTTTTCATAACCACCATCAAAAGAGGGCACAAAATCCTCTTGTTACAAATGAGGAAGCTCACACTCCCTGACTGGATTTGTGTAGATTTGCAGCTAGAAAACAGCAGAGTTGATATTGGCACTCAGGTTCATCTATGTATGTTTTCACTCATTGTCGTGGCTGAAAACTCACTATTCAGAGTAAAGATTAAACTCGTCTTGCTCTAGCCTATAAATTTACCATGTAAAGAAGCCCAGGTACCCATGTGTCAGTGAGTTTCAGCTTGTCTTCAATCCTGTCATCGGATTGGCCTGCCTTAGTTTTCTTCTTTCAACCCAGACCTCACTGAGAACAGAGTCCAACCCCACTATACTGTGAGCTCCTTGGTAGATGGAGCCCCTAGTGGAGGCATTGACTCAGTGTGCATGGATGTTGAACTAGACCTTAGTCTCCTAGTCCTTTTTCCTTTTCCATTCAGGCTCCCCACCCCTGAAGACCAGCCTGACTATTACCCTTTGACTGCCGTCTTCCTGTAGAGGTGAGTCACTATTCACTTTGGGATATTGCTCACTTGCACTACTGATCCTGGTACCATCTATGTGCCAGTGACAAGCTCATCAAATGGGGCAGTTTTCTCTAGCTCTCTCTTTCCTATTTCCTACCAGCCTAGTCTACATTTTTTTGTCTTAGTCCATTTCATATTGCTATAACAAAATACCCATTGAATGGACAATTTATAAAGAATAGCAGTTTATTTGTTCATGTTTTCTGGAGGCTAGGAAGTCCAAGAGCAAAGCACTGATACCTGTTTTTGTGAAGGACTTCCTGCAGCATGACAACATGGTAGAAGTCATCACTTGGTGAGATGGAGCAAGCATGTAAATTGGGGTCTTTTTCATCTTCTTATAAAAGTAATGCTATCATGGAGACTCTACCTTCCTGACCGCATCTAATTCTAATTACCTCCCAAAGGCCCTACTTCAAAAAGTCATCAACATATGAATTTCCAACACATAAACTTTTGGGGGACACATTAAAAACATAGCATTCTCCAAGCCAGTCTATGAAATCTGTTTGCATGATCAAAGTGAGTGGGAAGTATGTCTCTCCAGCCACAAGCCTTGGAATTTTTCCAAATAGTGAAAATGGGGTCAGCAGACAGCTTACTGCAATAGCTTAGCATCTCCTTCCTGCAGGTTCCATGTTGCTTAATTTACTCCTTCATCCTTTCCTATGTTCCAGACACTTGTTTAGACTGCTCACTGATAAGTGCATGTCTAAGTGGCATGCCCATAGAGTAATCAGAATAGTGACTTCTAGGGTCTTTCCCAACTCTGAACCTCTAACTCTGTAACTTAAATGCCAGATGATAAAACTGAAACCAAAGAAATAGCCAAACAAACAAAGAAAAAACTGAGGAAGCAATATGCACAAATCTGAGTATAGTGGAGGATATTGCTCACCATCTAGGACTAATGGTAAGACAGTTATAGAACTGTCAGTTCAAATAGGATCATCAGAGAGTTTTAGACAAAGAACTGAGGGAATTTCCCAGAGTGCTTTCAGTTTTGGGGTCGAGAATTCTATTCATTCAATAATCTTTATTGAGTATTTATTATGTTCCAGTTCTGTTCTAGATGCTAACAGTCACCAAATAAGATGAAATCCCTGTCCTTGTGGATCTGATTACTCAAGCAGTGGGACAGAAGCCATCAATATACTGAAAATTAAATAAAATTACCTTTTCTGGTGCGCTCTGATAAATCCATGTTATCTTTCAGTAATAAATGCCATGGAGGAAACAAAAGCAATGATGAGTGACAAGGAAAGACAGGCTTCCTGTAAGGGCCGGCTCCATTTAAGCCTTGACCTAGAATGTGTGAAAGAGCCAATCACATAGGAAGTGGGAAAATTCCAAGCAGAGGAAGCAGTTAGGGATAGCAGAGTGAATCTAGGGTAAGAGGTAGTGCAGCAGGCTAGTAACAGGGAAAGAAAAAAGCCACCATGGGACTCAACCGTTCTTAGCAAAAGGTCATTCCATGCTGAATTCCTCTTTGCCCTTGTCCAGAACCATCCTTGGACATCTCCTCTAATGGTCATTTCATGGTCAGGTTTGCAGTTTTAAATTCTTTTGTAGTTGTAAATTCTCTTGAAAGACAGAGGAGTCTCTTGGCTAGTTCAGACCAGAAAGTGGTGCATGCCCAGTAAAGGTAAATCTGTCCTCAATTTGACCTCTCAGGTAAAGCTCTACTTAAGACCTTAAGAATATTGGTTGCATCACATACATATAGTTAAAGACCTGGGAATCAGCATAAGCAGATTGCCTTCTGTTATATAACAAGATCTTGTCAATCAAACCTATCAATCACCCTAGGCCTCTCCTGCAAAGACTGCCTAGATTTTTTTCCCCACCATTTGCCCTTACAAATTATAAATTGCCCTTTAAGCAGAGATTGGTGCTTTTGTACCATCTGGCTTTTTCTTTTGTGGTGCCTATACTTTCCTTTCCCTTTCAGTAAAACTTTGCTACTGCTTTACAATCTGTGCTTCTGTCCACTGCTTTGTTCTAAGACACAAATACCTGAGATCTTCTGGATATGGGTCTTCTGAGACTACCCACCTGTAACAGGAGCATTTGCTAAGTTCTTGAAGAATGCTGGGTACAGATAGTGGAATTCCTAGAAGAAAGCTTAAGGGGGAAACAGAATAAATTAGCTGGAAAATTGGGTTGAGGTGCAGTGGCAAGAGCTATCAGGGAGCCTCTGTGATAGCCTGCAGACTGGGATAAGCCTTCCAGCTAACCTTGAGTACTCCCCAGGTTCCTTAAAAGGCTGACACTGCAACAGGGGCAAAGCAGTTGGTGTGGGTGCTCAAGAGGGAGTGAGCTGAAGCAGAGAGGGCTTCAAGGTTTGCCAGTCACCATTAATCGTAGGTGTTTTCTGAGTATTTTCCAATGGTGTGTTTCAATGTTTTCAGAACAACAAGAACAAAATGCTTTCCGTAAAGAATAAGTGCACATATACCATGAAACACTCTGAGGCTCAGGTAGTGTGTGTGACTTTTCAGTCCTCCTCTGAATACATGGGTGCTGACCACCTACTTATCTTGGCAGAAGGAGACATTGTTCACCCAGCACACAATAGCTATGCAAACAGGCTGAGCAGGACAAAGACAGAAGAGGTTTCTGGAGGATAAAGCCAGCAGTGACTCAGTTGTGGAGGGAGATGAATAATCCAAGCAGTAGTCAACATGTTGTGCATACTTACATCGGGTCCAGCCTTGTGCTAAGGGCTTTCTGTGTATCTCTCATCTATCCCTGCCAGGAGTCCTGCATATGATGAAACAAATTCAAGCCTTTTCTGGGGCAAGTTGCTTGTCTGTGGTAATCAACTCTAAGGAGGCAGAGTTTCAATTTAGTGTGTCAAGAAGACAGTGGTTTATCTATCCCTCCAAAGGAATTGTGATCATGTAAAAAAGTTCTCAGTCATTTTCCTCCTTCCTGTCTCTTCAGGGGTCTGCTTGATGTTCTTACATTTACTTTGACATTGTAGCCGCTCTTTTCTTATTCCATGCCTAGAGAAAATTGGAGCTTCTCTCCAGTTTGGATCATCTTGCTGAGTGCAGATAGTTTAGGTCCTTCCACCGCACTACTGAGAGCTAATGGTTCTGACAGCAACTTTAAAAGTTGTGCATTACTTTTCTGACTGCAAAAGAACATGCTCAAAACTTTTGTGTTTATAAAGAGTGATTCTAAAAGCTCACTTACACAATGGAAATCCAAATTTGCCCTGCTCTGACCTCTGAGTTAATGCTGTCCTTCCTTCAATATCATCTGTTTTTGTGATAATGGTGTTATGGTTATGTATGTAGGATAATGATTTCATTCTTAACACAGTAGTCCCACAATGTTTGGAGTTGACATTCAAGTGGTTTGGACAAAAGGGAGTGTGGCAGAGAGACCTCATTAATTATTGAATCCAAATACATAATACGAAGTTACTCATTGTATAATTCTTTTAACTTTTTATATGGCTGATAGTTTTAAAAAATCAACAGCCTCACTGAGATGTGAGGAGAACAGATAGGCATATTCCAAATGTCAAACAAGGAAACTTTAAAATTCAGACCACACATGTCCTTCCATGTAAGTGGGGCTTCTAGAGGCTGCATATAGCTAATGGGCAAACTGACCTGTTACTGGATTCTAGCTACTTTCAGGGGAAAGAAATTTTCCTCTGCCCAAGAATCTCAGAGGCTCCAAACAAATTATAGAAAACTTTACATAGTATTAAACAGAATTAACTAAGTAATTTGCATGGAGCACCTCCTATTATGACCACCAGAATGATTATTTTGGAGTTGGAGTTGACCTTGTCTGTTGGGCAGTTTAAGTTACACATGAGCAGCTCTATTTCCACCTCTAAATGTAACCCACATTTCTCTTCCTAGGCTCTGTTAATCCACAGTAGCAGCAAATTAAAAAAAGTAATAGCAGGTATTACTTTTAAACATTTTTACTGCAATAATACTGGCAGTGTATGCAGGGGTGTGCTGGTAAATATTTAGCAATAGTTTCTGATTTAAGAGTTATCCTATTTCCATGGTGCAAATATTAACACAATTTCAAGCTGCCAATATTTAGTTGCCAATATTGCCAACTAAACACAGTGTTAGGGATAAATATGCACAATTTCATAATCACATGTCTCAAGCTTAGCTCCTGCACATCACTGAAAACCACAGTAGAAAATAAACCATATGGAATCAGATTACATAAAAGTAACTCTTCCTTCTCACTAGGCATTCTGCTCAATGTCAATCACTATTAATGGTTCCTCACATATGTATTCAAATATGCAACGCACATGCCTCTCTAAATGTGTACAGATCTCTTTGTCTCTGCTTTATAATTGCCCCCAAAGAATTCATACTCCATCCACAGTTTTGCATCCTTCATCTTTCACTCACCAAAAGTCTTAGAAGTCTTTGTTAGGACAGACCTGTACCTTCCAATAATGTCTGCATGGCATTCCACTGTGTGGCTCTACAAAGGCAAATTCCTTGTCATTTTTTGTTACTATAAACAATGTTGCAATGATCGCTTCTCCCCCATCCCTCCCCTTATGACCTTAGCCATGATGTTCTACCTCAGCATGGCCCGGAAACAATACAGCCAGAAGACCACACACTGCAACCTCTGAGCCAAAATAAATCTTTCCTCTTCTCAGTTTATGCATTTTATCACAGCAATGAAAAATTAACATAATATAACATGTCTTTATATTTACATTTTCTAACATTTAAATACTTGGTTCATCTAGAACTTACTGTACAAAACAGACTGAGATCCAGATTTATAACTTTTCAAAACTGCTGGCTAGTTTTCCGGTTTTGGATAGTTACCATTTCTACAACAATTTGACATGCTTTCAATGTATCTGAATCAATATTTCTATTTTTGACCTGTTCTGCACTATTATGTTCTATTACATTACATTATCTACTAGTTATGTAACTTGTACATCTTATGTAGCATTAGTATGTCTGATACATAATATTACAATATTTTGAAGCTGTTTGATACCTTCCATTAATTAAATCAAGAATTTTCCTAATATGCACACTTATTTATCTAGATGCAAAAAAGTATTATATAAAATTTCCACGAAAATACCTTGATATTTTGTTGGAATTACATCAGTGATACCTTGTAAAACCAGGACAGGGTCTCCAATTCTTCACGCTTCACCTAAACACGCCCTCAGAAGCAAACATTTCCCCAAGACCATCACATTGGAAGTAGCATCTTACTTCTTATTTCTAAGACATGTTCAGAAAATGCTTTTGTTACTGGCTCAGTTCACTTTTGCTTAGAGATCACATTTCATATATTGGTACCAATAGTAAAGTCTAATTTACAATACTAATGAAACCATTAGTATGGAACCATTGTTGTTCCTTTCCTGCCTTCCCAAGGAGGGCCCCCAAATCAAAACATGTCAATGCAACCTTTGTAAATTGTAAATAATTCTGGTTCTGCCTAAAGTTGTTTAACAATCATAGTCTTTTCAACAAGCATTTATGGCTTACTTCATATTAGGAAAAACATTTGAGTGCTTATTATATATTAGGTGTTATTCTTTAAGAGAAAACCAGAATGAAGCAGAGATTGTGTTCTTTATTAAAATATTCTTCCCAATTTTTTTCTCTTTATTCATATATTCATATGTACATACATTGTTTGGGTCATTTCTCCCCCCTGCCCCCAACCCCTTTCCTCTCCCCCACCACACCTCTCACTTCCAGGCAAAACCTGTTCTGCCCTTTTCTCCAATTTTGTTGAAGAGAAGATTAAGCAATAAGGAAGACAAACCGTTTTTGCTAGTTGAGCTATACAGATTCCTAGCATTGCTTCCATGCACAAGTGTATTACATCCGGAATTGATTCATCTCTACCTGACCTCTTCAGTACTTCCTGATCACCTTCCCATATTGACCTCTGTTGCTTTAAGGTTTCTGTATTAGCTCCTCTGCAGTGGGGACATCAAACACTTTCAACTTTGGGGTTTCCTACCAATCCCCATTCCTCCCTATGTGCTCTCCCCTTAGCGTGTGACCCAAGTCCAACAACATTACTGCATTTGCCCTAGATCTAAAGTTCGCATATGAGAGAACATATGATTCTTGGTCTTCTGAGACTCGCTAACCTTGCTCAGAATGATCTCCTGTTCCATCCTCTTACTTGAGAATAATAGGATTTCATTCTTCTTCATGGCTAGTAAAACTCCATTGTGTATAAGTACCACATTTTCTTAATCCATTCGTTAGTAGTGGGGCATCTTGGCTATCTCCATAACGTGGCTATTGTGACTAGCGCTGCAATAAACATGGGTGTGTACAGGTACCTCTGGAGTAACCTGTATCACATCCCTTTGGGTATATCCCCAGGAGTGGGATTGCTGGATCATATGGAAGATCTATGTTCAGATTTTTAAGAAGCGTCCGTATTTTTTTCCAGAGTGGTTGAACCAGCTTGCATTCCCACCAGCAGTGTATGAGGGTTCCTTTTTCCCCACATCCTCGCCAACACCTATTGTTCTTATTGGTTTTGATGATGGCTATTCTAACAGGGTTGAGGAGGAATCTTAGTGTGGTTTTGATTTGCATTTCCTTTATGGCTAGAGAAAGTGAGCATTTTTTCATGTGATTTTTGGCCATTTGAATTTCTTCTTTTGAAAAAGTTCTGTTTAGTTCAGTTGCCCCTTCTTTATTGGTTCATTGATTTTGGGAGAGTTTAGTTTTTTAAGTTCCCTGTATATTCTGATTATCAGTTCTTTGTCTGATGTATAGCTGGCAAATATTTTCTCTTACTCTGTGAATGGTCTCTTCAGTTTAGAGACCATTTCTTTTGTTGTGCAGAAGCCTTTTAATTTTATGAAGTCCCATTTGTCTATCTTTTCTCTTAGTTGCTCACTGGTGGGGTTCTGTTGAAGAAGTCCTTTCCTATACGTATTACTTCCAGAGTATTCCCTGCACTTTCCTGTACTAACTTCAGAGTTTTAGGTCTGATATTAAGGTCCTTGATCCATTTTGAGTTGATACTAGTATAGGGTGATAAACATGGATGTAGTTTCAGTTTTTTTGCAGATGGGTAGCCATTTTTCCCAGCAACATTTGTTGAAGAGGCTGTCTTTTCTCCATCGTATATTTTTGGTGCCTTTGCCAAAAATAAGGTGGGCATAGCTCTGTGGATTCATATCTTGGTCCTCTATTCTGTTCCACTAGTCTTCATGGTTTTTTTTGTGCCAGTACCATGCTGTTTTTTTTGCTATTGCTTTGTAATATAGTTTGAAGTCGGGTATTGTGATACATCCAGCATTGCTCTTTTTGCCTTGGCTATTCATAGTCTCTTGTGTTTCCAAATGAACTTTAAGGTAAATTTTTCAATCTCTGTGATGAAAGTCATTGGGATTTTGATGGCAATTGTGTTAAACGTGTAGATTATTTTTGGTAGTATAGCCATTTTTTACTATGCTGATTCTACCAATCCATGAGCATGGGAGATCTTTCCACCATCTGAAGTCTTTCTCAATCTTTTTCTTCAGGGGTTTGTAGTTTTCCATGTAGAGATCATTCACATTCTTTGTTAAGTTTACTCCTAGGATTCTGATTTTTTTGAGGCTATTGTTTCTATATATTCTTTTTCAAATTGTTTGTTGTTGGTATATAGAAAAGCTAATGATTTTTGTAAGTTGATTTTGTATCCTGTCACCCTGATGTAGCTGTTGATGGTGTCAAGGAGTTTTTGGGTCTAGGATCATGTCGTCAGCAGATTGGGATATTTTGACAGTTTCTTTACCAATTTGAATTCCTTATTTCTTCTTTCTTGCCTAATTCCTCTGGCTAGGAATTCCAGGACTATGTTGAATAGGAGTGAATATAGTGGGCACCCTTGTCTTGTTCCTGATTTTAAGGGAAATGGTTTCAATTTTTCTTCATTAAGTATGATGTTGGCTATAGGTTTGTTATATATAGCCTTTACAATGTTGAGGTGCATTCCTTCTATTTCTAGTTTTCTTAGAGCTTTTATCATGATGTGGTGTCGGATCTTATCAAAGGCTTTTTCCGCATCCATTGAGATGATCAAGTGGTTTTTGTCTTTGCTTCTGTTAATGTGCTGCATTACATTTATAGATTTGTGTATGTTGAACCACCCCTGCATCCCTGGGATGAAGCTGACTTGGTTGTGGTGAATGATCTTTTTAATATATTGTTGCATTTGGTTTGCCATTATTTTGTTGAGAAGTTTTGCATCAATGTTCATTAAGGAGATTGGCCTATAGTTCTCCTATTTGGAGGTGCCTTTGTCTAGTTTTGGCTTCATAAAATAAGTTAGGCAGTGTTTCTTCCCTTTCTATTTCATGGAAAAGTTTAAGAAGTGCTATTAGTTCTTCTTTAAAGGTCTGATAGAATTCAGCTGAGAATCCATCAGGTCCTGGAATTTTCTTTTTTGGGAGACTCTATTGCCACTTCAATTTCATTTTGTGTTATAGATCTGTTCAGGTGATTAATATCCTCTTGGTTCAATTTTGGTGGTCATAAATATCTAGAAATTGGTCCATTTCTTCAAGATTTTCAAATTTATTGGAATATAGGTTCACAAAGTACTCTCTGATGATTGCCTGGATTTCCATGGTGTTTGTTGTTAGCTCTCATTTGCATTTCTGATTTTACTGATTTGGGTTTTTTCTCTCATTTTAGTCAGGTTACCAGGGGTCTGTCAATCTTGTTTATTTTTTCAAAGAACCAGCTTTTTGTTTCATTGATCTTTGTATTTTTTTTGTTTGTTTCTATTTCGTTAATTTCAGATCTTATTTTTATTATTTCTCTCCTTCTGCTTGTTTTGGGTTTTGCTAGTTCGTGTTTTTCAAGAGTTTGAGATGTAGCATTATGTCATTGATTTGGGATCTTTCTGTCCTTTCAATATATGCATTCATGGCTATAAACTTTCCTGTTAGGACTGCCTTTGCTGTGTCTGGTAGATCATGTTTTCATTTTCATTAACTTCCAAGAAACTTTTAATTTCCTCTGGTATTTCATCGATGACCCACTGATCATTAAGCAATGTGCTGTTCAGCTTCCAACTGTTTGCATGGTTTTTACTATTGTTTTTGTTTTTGTTCTTTAGAAGTGACAATGTTATATTTCTCCCCACTGACAGTTGGGAATAGCAATAATTTTGGACATGCACATTCTTGAAAACCACAGGCTACGTTTCTACCTCTAACTTTAAAATTCTTGCTGTTGATTATGAGAAAGTTAGGATCACATAGAACTTACTGACATTACATGTAATAAATTCAAAATCCAAGAAACATGCTTGTTAGAGTAGTGTCTGATACTATAGATGCTCAATTACTATTAGCTTTCTTATTTGAAGAAGGATTAAATGTTTGCCTCCTATACTTTCTTCATATAAAAAAACAGTGAATTGAATGGTGTGTACCTTTAATAGATAGACTGAAGGATAGCTATTAATATGAGAATTATAATGTAAAATAAAACTGAAGAGCCTTAATTGTAGACTAAAAATTGCAATGTTTTAAGGATTCTCCAGTAAGTTTACTTGGAATTTTATTTTAATGGCTTATACTATTAAAAAGAAAAAAGACAATTTTTAAATTTTTTTGGAAGTACTGGGCTTTGCACTTGCTCTACTACTTGAGCCACGCCTCCAGGCCAGAGAAAAGACAGATTTGATCACTAACCTATTTATTATTTTTATCTGAATTCAGATATGCTATATTTCAAACTGACCTTCAAATTGAGGCAGCCATAAGTTTAGGTTGTTGCCACCCCAGCTGTCACTGTGTTAAAGACTTCTCTCTCTCTCTCTCTCTCTCTCTCTCTCTCACACACACACACACACACACACACACACACACACACACACACACACAGAGTTCCTCACTGGAACTTTTTATATCCAGTTCCCTGAAATCGGGATGTTCATATTAATGAGACAAGAACCTCTATAAAGCAGAGTTTATCTCTGTAAACTCAAGTAATTCTTCATGGCAATATTTTCCTTAGTTCAACTAAAAAGAATGGAGTATAGAAAATCAAAAGGAGTTAAAAGCATTCCAATGGTCAAAACAAAATATGAAAAACAATATTATAAATGTAGGGAAAATTTAAAAAGTATATATTCTCCTGAAATTAAAATCTGTTAATATATTCTGTTGAGTTAATATTCAGAGACACAGCTTTGGACCCATTGCCAAAATTTAGATCCCCAATTAATTAAAATAATTATTGACTTTATTGCTGGAAAATACATTAATTCTCTGAAGTCAGAATGAGGCTTGACAATTTCTCTATAAATGACTGAATATACAAAGTATCAAATATAAGCAGTAGTGTAGCAAGACAGTACATTGGCAGAAATAATTCAACCAGTAGTAATAATTAAGACCAACATTTCAAAGATTTTCTATACATAAACAATGAGAAAATATTGTAAGATTTTACAGCACACAATTGAATCAACCCTAAGTTATTACTATTATACTTCTTTCTTCTTCAGTATGAGTCGACCCACATTATCTCCTGTCAATTCATTGTGCTTGTTATGGGAACCATCACAGGCAGGAAACGTCTTAGAATGCCAACACCTACAATAAGCTGCTTTAGTAAGTCACAGATCTTCAATGTTTATTTCATTCACCACTTTGGGATTTTCCTTTTGTATTTTAAGATTAATCAAACTATCTTTCTGTTGTTTTTTCTTCTGGAGGAATGGACGAACTGCAAGGTAGCCAAGAAGAGCAAGTACACCAAGGCAATAACCGAAGCCATTCTGAAACTGTGAGTTGGGTGAAGCCAGTAATGCTCTCTGGGACTGGGAGCTGCTTCAGATAAGCCGGGAGCTGTACCTTCAGGACGAGCCACGCTCTCCAGCATCATCGTGGCCGGCGGTGTCAGTTCCTCTCCAGAGCCCCCACAGATCTCCAGCCCAGCTGCCACGCCTGCGCGAGAGCGGAGAATACTATTGTTTTTGTTGTTGAGTTCTAGTTTTAATCCATTGTGATCAGATAGAATGCATGGGATTATTTATATTTTCTTGTATCTGCTGAGGCTTGCTTTGTGCCCTAAGATATGATCAGTTTTGGAGAAAGTTCCATGGGCTGCTGAGAAGAATGCATATTGTGTGGAAGTTGGATGAAATATTCTGTAGACATCAGCTAGGTCAATTTGATCTATGGTGTAATTTAGTTCTAGAATTTGATTTTTTTTGTTTGGATGACCTATCACTTGGTGATACAGTGGTATTAAAGTCTCCCACTTCCACTGTGTTGGAGTCTACATATGCTTTTAGGTCCTTCAGAGTATGTTTGATGAAATTCACTTCCACTGTGTTGGAGTCTACATATGCTTTTAGGTCCTTCAGAGTATGTTTGATGAAATTGGGTGCACTGACATCGGGTGCATATATGTTGATAATTTTTATTTCCTTTTGGTGTATTTCCCCTTTTATTAGTATGGAGTGTCCTTCTTTATCTCATTTGATCAATGCAAGTGTGAAGTCTACTTTGAGGTAAGTAATGCTACTCCTGCCTGTTTTCAGGGACCATTGGCTTGGTAAATCTTCCAGCCTTTCACCCTAAGCCAGTGCTTGTTTCTGTCAATGAGATAGGTCTCCTGTAAACAGATTATTGGATCTTTTTAAATCCAGTTTGCCAGAAGGTGTCTTTTGATGGAGCAGTTAAGTCTGTTAATATTCAGTGTTAATATTGGTAAGTATGTGGTAATTCCTGTTATTTAGTTGTTTTTGTTTGAGAGTTTGTGTGTAGCTGAGTTAATGTTACTCTCTGATTCCTTTTCCTGTGGTTTGGTGTTGCCTGTCCTCTCATGGGTTTGCTTTCATTTTCTGTGTGCAGAATTCCTTGAAGAATCTTTTGTAGTGGTGGCTCAGTGGTCATATATTGCTTTAGTTTCTATTTATTGTTAAAGACTTTTATTGCTCCATCTATTTTAAATGATAGTTTTGCTGGGTAGAGTATCCTAGGGTTGAAGTTATTTTCATTTAGTGCCTGGAATACCTCACTCCATGTCCTTCTTGCTTTTAAGGTTTCTGTTAAGAAATCTGTGATTTTGATGGGATTACCTTTGTATGTCATTTGTTTTTTTCTCTTACAGCCTTCAATATTCTTTCCCTATTTTCTGTGCTTGTTTTAATGATAGTATGTTGTGATGTAGTTCTATTTTGGTCAAGTCTATTTGATGTCCTGGAGGCTTCCTGTACCTGGATGGGCATAGCTTTATCCAGGCTTGGGAAATTTTCTATTATTTTATTGAATATACTATAAATCCCTTTTGTTTGTATGTACCTCTTCTCCTCCTTCAATGCCCAGGATTCTCAGTTTTGGTTTTTTGATGGAGTTGGTGAGTTCTTGCATATTCCTTTCACAAGTCTTGAGTTGTTTGACTATTAGCTCTTCAGTTTTTCCTTTAATTTCCATTTCATCTTCAAGTTCTGAGATTCTGTCCTAGTCTGGTGGAGTGGCCTTCCATTGTGCTTTGCATCTGTTTCATTCTTTTTTCTGAGTTTTTCCATATCATGGGTCACTTCCTCTTTATTATCACCCATTTTCATCTTCATTTATTTACAGTGTTGTGCTTCATTTTGGTGTTTATTTGGGGCTCCTATGAATTCATTTATTTGTTTCTGTCTTCTGGTATTCTTTTTTTGGTGTCTTGAAATTTCTTGAGTGCCTCTTGTATGTTTTGGTTAACCATGTAACATCTCCATGAAATTCTCAGTGATTACTTGCAGAATTTCTTCTCAGTGATTACTTGCAAAATTTCTTGTGGGCATTCTTGGGTATCTTGGTGTCATTTATCTTCGTTTCGTTGGAGTCCAGAACTGAGTATCCATTTTCTTCATTTCCCTCTGAATCCTGTATTTTTGTGGGGGAAGAATGGTATCCATCCTGTTTTCATCTTCCCATCGCTCACTGTGCTTGGTGGTACTGTGCAACTATGTTCTTGATAGGTTACTTGGTGGTTTCAGTCACCTGTTTTCTTTCCCTTGGTTTAATTTTGTTTTGTGGCTGTATTGGGTTTGTAGCTAAGTGTGTGTGTTATTTCTGTCCCTGGTCTGGTTGTAACTCAGTATTTAGTAATTCACAATAATAACACTAACAACAAAAAAAAACCCCAAAAAATTCAATGTGGAGAGATGAACAAACACACCAGAAACAAGAAACAGAACAAAAAACTCCAGGTTCAGGAACAATAGTTTCAGTCGTAGTTTGAGTTCTGGTGTTACTCCTCCAGCATCCAATCCTGGTGTTGGTATTAAAACAGAAGCTCTGTGGTAGTCTCGGCAGGTGGTTGGGTAGTGTTTTTTTTTTTTTTTTTCTAACTCTTTCAGAGGAAGCTGCTTGATCAGCTCCTCCCTCAGTGGGGTGTGGTAGTTTGTATGTTGTCCTCAGGTTCCAGCATCAGCTCTGTAGTCTGCCAGCTGTCCTGCTTTGGAGTTGGGTTTTCACTGTGCTTGATTACTGGGGGCTTGTTTCTTTGCCTCACCCACTTTCTCTGGGGCAAGGTCAGTGATCTGTCAGCTAGCCCTTCTGTTGGCATATTGTGGTTTGCTGATTTTCAATTTT
Organism: Castor canadensis; assembly: GCF_047511655.1. Classification (NCBI taxonomy): domain Eukaryota; kingdom Metazoa; phylum Chordata; class Mammalia; order Rodentia; family Castoridae; genus Castor; species Castor canadensis. The sequence goes on from NC_133400.1 coordinate 69,378,676, forward strand.
GCAGTGTCATTTGCCTTTGGATGTTGCTTACTGGCTCAGGAGATGAGCTTTGTGGACTGCTACCTGCCCTAATTCAGGAAGCAGCTTATCACCTGCCCACTGTTGGCCCTTCTTTCCAGACTTTATTGAAAGCTGGTGCTGAGATCAGCTCCTTGCTCTTCCACCCTTCTTGTGCACGTTCAGCAACTCGTTTCTCTTGTGTTAGCTTTCAGTTGCTTATTGTTGTTTTTTTTTGTGGGAGTGGAGGGTCAGTCTGCCCAAGAGGTTATGCTGGTTTATCCTAGGGGAGGCTGGAGGAAAACATGATGCTTGGTGCTCACCTGTTAAGTCTGCCGAATGTCTCCCAAGCAGGTTTGGAGCCAGTTATCTGGTGGCACTGCAGCCCTCTTGCTTTCTCAGTGTAATGTGGCGTGGAGAATCTTTCCGCAGGCTAGGGGTTCAGGATGTCTGATATGGTGTTCTTTTACACAGGTTATCATGACAGATTTGAAATGACTGGACAGTAAGATATTAAAAAATGAAAACACTGAGAAGGGATTGCAAGGACCAAGGGTGAAACTGGTTGGTGTGATGTGAATTTAGAGATATTCAGAGGCTTTGACATGAATACCATGGTACAATCTTTGTGCTGTTCTGAGCTGAAGTCACTATCATTAGCACAAAGACATCGTGTGGTTTCTACTTCACTTTGGCAGCTGTTATGAACTGATTGTGTGTAGGTCAGGTGGAAGGTGGGGCAATCTGGGAAGTACTTAACAGCAGAAGCAGAAATGTTAGGCATGGGTTGGTCAGAAGATAACTGAAGATTGGACTAGAGTGGTCAGCACTGAGGTAGTGGCAAACCCTTAGGTCTGAAATACATTTTAAAAGGCAGTTTATGGGTGAATTTATACCTGAAGTATTAAGACAAAAAAAAAAAAAAGCAAAATGGTGAGAACCTAGTAAGGGTGTTGATTACAAAAAATGGGACACATGTTCCTTTGAGAACTTGACAAATTGAAGCAAGCATCCAAACTGTTGCTGGGAACTCAGATCAGGGTTGGACATAAATTTAGATGTAACTGACATGAGTGAAGTTTTTACATGTGAGCCTGGAAGACATCACTTAGGCAGAATGTACTTTGGGGCACTCTCAAAGTTGAAGAATCAGGATGCCTACAGCAAAATAAAACAGACCCTAACAAACCCCAAATTTAAGGCAGGATTTTTTTTGTGGTATTGGAGATAGAACCTGTGGCTTCTTGCATGCTAAGCAAGATAGTACAAGTTATAGACTTGAAACAAAATTGTAGCAGCTATCTATTAAAGTTTCCTTACTCAAATACAAACTTAGCATTCTTAGATCATTTCCACACAGTTACAAAATAACTGCACAATATAATCAAAACATATTTATTACTTTGTGTCATTTTGTACACTCCCGTACAAATACAAGAATATAGCTGTATTTACAGGTATTGAAAAGAAATCTATGTATTTAAATCCAACATCTAAATTACAGATTTTTTAAGTCCTGAAGTTCAAGTCTGGTACAGAGTGAATAACTATCAACCCTGTACTCTCCCGTTTGAAGCAGTCCCTTAAAATAAGGTTGTATTTAAACTGAACATGAAACTTTTGGAAATCAGGTAAAAAAATCCATTCTTTGCAAGGTTTTAAATCCCTCCACCTTAAGGTTTTATAAGTGTGAAACAGCTAAGATTCAAAGGAAAATATAGCCATTCACATGGGCTATTAATAAAATGAGTCTGGAGTTTTCATTGTGCTCAAAACCGTGTCCAAGTTTGAAAATCAAATTAGACGAAATAGAAAAAAGAGGGTAGAAGGGGAAGGCAGAGAGCTGGCTCTTTAGATAGAAGACTAACACTCTCCAATTACAAAATATATTGTTATAATTAAGAAGGTTTGAGTAAGCTACTAATCTTATAAAACAGAAAAAATAATTCTAAGTTTCTTTAGGGCTATGCAGTATTTGTACATTCAATTATTTGAACCAAGGTACATGTTCAAATCCGTGGCAGCAGGCCAAATAGATAAGGAGTATCCCAGGTTATGTTGCCTATATTGATAGATGTTCCCTAGACACCATGTCTATAAAGTACATTTAAAGTCTACTACAGAATCAAAAGTGGATCAAATACATAAAAACATTGAGAGGAAACTTTAATTTTCTGTGTTTACAAATTCATCACTAAGAAATTTCAAATTAGTCGTCTATTCCTAAATGTATGTGACTAATTCATTTAGGGATATAAGCACTGTTTTCAACAAAGGAACAGAATGACAAACTATTAGCAAATCAAATGCAAATTTACCTAACTCATTAAGTCAAGATGCCATGTGAGCAGGAAACATTCTTCTGTTAAAAACTGCTCACTTCTTTGCAGAAAATATACTGTAAGGCTTTCAGCTTAACATGGCTCTTTGGAGTTTCATTACAGGTACTAGTGAAGTTCAGCAAATGGTAACAACCTCAGAGGTATGAACAGTTCATCACAATTCATGACATTTATCTTTTCTTACATTTTGAAAGTATTAAGTTACAAGAAAAAACTCAGCCTCCAGTATAAAAATTTTCCTCTCAATTATACTGGAACATTTTCATATTTCAAAAAGTATAACACTGATGTTGATGGAAAACATCAAAAATAGGCCCTTGGTGCTGGCAGTTTGGGAAGCACACATCTGCCAACTACAACAAAACTCTACATCAGATATACGATTTTGAAGATCAAACATTTTTCTACATACATAAACTCTTGTGATTTAAAGGTCATGTGACTAATATTTTTAGCAAGAAAAAAAAAGCCAAGGTAATTTTATAGTAGCAATAGTTTCTTTTTTTATTTTAATATACTTTAGGAAACAATATACAAAGCTGAGCTTCCCCACCATTTCCAGATAACAGCAGGAAGCTCCAATTACACAAATTTAGCGTTTTGTGATGGCTAAGAACAGCAGTCAGCACCAGACTTGAACAGTTAGCTACAACACAAACATCCTTCAAAATGAAATGTCGTAATAGCAAGACAGGTAAACCAGGATTTAACAAATGACAACCACTTGGGAAATGACTTAATCATTCTTGTTGAATTTCACATTTCATTAAATATCTTATACACAGTTTTCTGTTAATATGCTTTAAACAAAACCTCCCTTAAAGGAATGATTTCAATGAAGTATAAATATTCAACAAGAACAGTTCTGATAAAGAATACCCAGATAGTTCAAATTCTAATATGCACTGACCGAAGGAAAAGAAAAATAACAGTTTTGTTTGTTTTAACATGTTTATTACAACAGATACAATTCACATCTGACTAGTTTTGTTTCCTCTTTCCCCTCCCATACCATGTTCATTGGGCCATTTCCTTATAATTGAGCAATCAATGTACTTTCAGCACACATGCCCAGCAGTACTTTTAAGTCCATTCTTACAGGGTGCAAATGGATTTCAATAATTTATACAAACATGTGGGTTATGCTCAATCACTGCAATTTTAAGCTACTGTACACAGGAATGAAAAGGTTATAGAAAAGTGCCATAGCAACAGTGCCTTAAGAAAGGAGAAAAGGGAGCCTTAAAAAATGGATAAAATCAGTCAAGGATTTCAGAGGGAAATGAAACACACAGGAAATGAAAAACATTTCTTGCAAAACAAATAAGCACTGCTCTTGATCAGGTGCAAGTGTGGAAACAGTTGTTTCATGATATTTTGTACACTGCCCATATGGTTCAAAATTGTATCCTTAGACACAGATCGCCTGGCGCTTGCACTGAATTTTTGAAAATGCAAGATTTCTGAATGATAAATTAACCCCCCCGAATTTTTTTTTTTTTAAAAAAGCTAATTTTGCAGACAGGTTTACATGTAAAAGGCTAGGTATTTAGCCACCTCAGCATTGATTAGTTTTGGATGTCTAAGCTCTGTTACACATGGCTTCCCATGGCTTCACTCTACAAAACATATTTACAACGAGAAGAATACATCTACAAGAAATCTACATTTCAAGGGTTTTACAAATCAATCTTGTATCTTTCCCCTGAATTGACTCACAGACCCCCAACCCCTTGTCATTTCGTTTACCCAGCTTAACGGTCCAAAGTCTACTTAAATGCAGCTCAAAAATGTTAAGACTGGGCAACAGATTTACAGTTCCTGTACTCAAAACCATGTGCAATTATTCACATCTTCAAACCATGAAGGAATTCTGATTTTTTAGCTTTTCAAGTTCCTTAATTTGTTGTCTCAAAAAGAGTATCCTGAAAAATAAAAGCAATTATTAGAATCTGTGTGTATGTATAAATGTTACAGAAAAATCAAACTATGAACAAATGTTATACAGGATCAGGATGATGTTTTAGAACATTTCTTAGTTTTCTAATAATTTCTCATTAATACTTTAAGAATTGATTTAAATCTTATTGTTCTATTAAATGTCATATTAAAAAAAGTAGATATTTAAACATGGGGTAAACCTAGCTCACAGCATTCTAAGACCAGAACTAACTATGTGTAAGAAGCTAACAACAATAAGTGCAACACTCAATATAGATACACATACATAAGAATGGATCCAAGATAATTACAGTAGACAAAAATTGTGTATTACAAAATAGCTAGTAGAGGACTATGAATGTTCCCAACACAAAGGAATAAATGTAGAGGTGATGGATGTACCAATTACCCTGATTTGATCATCATATATTGTATACATGTATTGAAATGCTACACTGTACTCCATAAATACTTATAATTATGTCACAATTTAAAATGAAAAATAGGACTGGAGATGTACATCAGAGGGAGACTGTGTACTAGCCACCAAAGTCACTGGGTTCAATCCACTAGACTCCATCCCATTTTCTTTTTAAAAATGGAACTAAATCAAACTGGAATTGATATGCTACACATTCAAAACATAAGACAAACCCCACCATTAAATTAGATTTCCAGAGACTTCATAAAATCCTCTCCTGTGAACTACATAGTATTTATGGTCTGTACTACCAGTGAATTAACAAGCATAATCAAATACTGGCTTAATATCTGATCGTGTATACTGTTTTCTTAGGACTCAATGATAAACAGAGCAATTTTCTGGAAGTTAAATAATCTGTCCAGCAAGCCTAAATGAAATTTTATGTTTGAATTACTTCCAGAGCAATCCTACAGTAAAAGAATCCTAATTGATATTAAAAAAATACTACTAGAAGACAGGTGCCAGTGGCTCACACCTAGAATCCTAGCTACTTGGGAGGCTGAGATTGGGAGGATTGTGGTTTGAGGCCAGCCCAGGACAAAAGATTGAGACTCTGTATCTCAATGGAAAAATGATGAGCATGGTGGTGGCATGCCTGTCATCCCAGTCAAAGTTAGGGAGCCTAAAATAGGAGAGTACCAGCCCAGCCTGGGCAAAAAGCAAGCCTTAACTCCAAATAATGACAGCAAAAAGGGCTTGGAGGTATGGCTCAAGCATTAGATAGAGCACCTGCCTCGCAAGTGTAAAGCCCTGAGTTCAAACCCCATTAACAGTGGGGGGACAAAAAAAACCACCAAAAAACCAAAAACCCTACCTCCAATATTTTAGTAATTGAAAAGGATTAAACCTCTACTTTTCAAATTTTACTATAAATCCTAATTTGGTATTTAGTAAATATAGTTTCAACAAGAATAACTCTTCCTTCTGATCCAGTGATTATATACAGACAAGATACAAAGCTATTGATAGTTTATCTTCAATTTCATAACAGGCACATTAAAAACTATTATTTAATGTAATGTAGATTTTAAGTGAAATACCAGATTATGAAAGAAATGGTGTTAAAATGAAGGAAAAAAAAAAAAAAAGAAGATGGCAGATACACATCATTATATTTGCTAATCAAAATCCTTTCTGTTATTTCCAAGGAATTGATGGGTGATGCAAGGATAATAGTTTAATCTGAAATTTCAACCAAAACAATTACCTTCAATAATACAGATTTAACCTTAAGTGAAGATGAGGCATTTATAATTAGCTCTTAAAAAACTCTACTTAAGGTCTTTATCATGAGTTCAGAGAAATCAAATCAAGATGTCTTATTATTCATGAGGAATATTATATTCATAAGGAATATTCCTTAGCTCAATTTAGGATAATATAGTTCTGTTCTTAACCATTATTTCTCCTTCTGTGGTTTCAGTTACTTGCGGTCCAAAAATTTGAAATAATAAAAAAAAATCCTACATTTAAATGCATGTTATTCTGAGTGACATGGTAAAATCTGTCTATTCTGCCCCATCTGAGGAGTGAAATCACCCTCTTTGGTCCAGTATACAGCATGCTGTATTCAGTACCCACCCAATTGGTCATTTAATAGCCATCTTGGTTATCAGATTGACCTTTGCAATATTACAACACTTGTATTCAAGTAACTTGTATTTCATTATATAATGGCCTCACAGCACAAGAGTAGTGAATGCTGGTGATTCCGACAGCTGGTATCATGTTAATAAAAGCTGCAAAGTTCTTCCTTAAGTGAAAAGGTGGACGTTTTCAATAAGGAAAGAAAAACATTGTATGCTGAGGCTACTTCGAAGATCTATAGTAGGAATGAAGTTTCTATCTGTGAAACTGTGAAGCAGGTAAATGAAATTCATACTCACCCTTTGAAAACAGCAACCAACATTGCAAGAAATTCCCCCTAGATATTTCAATGTTCACTGAACTTGTGTAGTATTAATGAACTTGAAGTTCACTGTCTCTATCTCAGCTTGCTCTGGAGGATCAGAACGTGATAGGCATCACATAGGAAGACTCACCTGAGCTAAAAACAAGATGTGGACCCCTTGTGAGGAAGCTCCCTTCCCACCATTCCCCCAAGCCAGTACTGGGGAAGAGAAGGAAGGACTGGTATTATAATTGAAGACAGCCAAAACCAAGATGAGCATCCACAGGCCTTGATGACATGGTCCCTGTCCTCGTTAACTTCACTCACTTATTTCTGAACTTCTTACTCAAACACAATGGCTCATACTTATAATCTTAGCTACTTTGAGGCTGAGATCAGGAGGACTGAGGTTTAAGGAAAACCTGGGCAGTTTGCGACACACCACCTCAAATAACCAGACCAGAATGGACTGAAGGTATGGCTCAAGGGACAAAGCATCTGCTTTGCAATTGTGAAGCCCCAAATTCAAACCTCAATCCTATAAAAAATAATTAGATAAAAGCGTAGGGGGCTTCCTTATGCTGGTTGGATGCTGTGACTGGTTTTTTGGGAAACTGGCTTTTCCCCCCTGGAACTGGGGATTGAATCCAGGGCCTTTTGTATGCTAGGCAGGTGATCCAATCTGAATCACACCAGCTCTGTTTTATTTTGAGACTATCTCACTAAATAGCCCAGGGAGGCCTCAGCCTCTTTAGAATGTGGGATTACAGGTGTGTGCCAATGCTCTCCTCGAAGTTTGATCATATGGTGCCTGGCTCCAGGAACTCCATTACTGTTTTGGTCAGTAGTAATGATGGCCTCTCAAAAACTGCTTAAGCAAGCTCAAGCCCTGCTCTTTCCTTACAGCATAAATAAGTGTCATCCACTCCCCCATCCAAGCCCCCAGCCCCCACCAACACGTCTTCTTTTTTCTATTAGCATATATTGTACAAAGGGGTTTCACTGTGATTTCCATATATGCATATAATTGTTCTTGGATTAAATTCACTCCCTCAATTACTTTCTTACCCTATGTTCCCTTTTTGGCCTCATGCTTGCTGTGCAGGTGCTCTATCACTCTGCCCCTCTGTCAACCCCTAGCCCTTGTTTTTCACACAACATAATGCTTAGTGCACTTTTCAGAAATTTGCCATTAATATGTTAAAGACTTACTTTAAGACAGAGTCTTCTGATGTAGTCCATGCTGGCCTCTAACTCAACACTTGCCCCAGTGTTCCTCATGTTCTGACATTACAGGCATGCACTACTATATTCAATTAACTTGTTCAATCTTAACCAACCTATTATTTTGTGCTCCCCAATGTACACAGAGATTAATAAAGAGTATTTCCCTATCAAAAAAAAAAAAATCAGGCTAATTTTGCTGTTACAATTCAAACTGAAAAACTTAAGGCCACAGTATGATACATGCTTAAATAATATGGAAAACACATTATATTATTGGCTTTGGTACTATCCATGGTTTCTTACATTGAATGGAGGTCTTGGAATGTACTCCCACAAATAAGGGAGTACATTTCATACTGCACATAATTTAAGGAAGTAAACTTTATTTTACCTTTGCTCTCGTAAAGTTGCTTGAATTTCACATACTCTGACTAAAGATCTTAAATTTTTTAATTCAGTACAAATTTCTGACATGTGAACGCTTCCCATGTTATGGGCTTCTTCTCGCAATCTCGAAGCCTATAATTAAAGATCACACAAAATATAAATAGCATTAACATACACAAAATAAAACGTGTGGTTAATAAAAGATGCTAAGTCAACAAAAGAGACTGTCAATTTGCAAGGTCGTGCATAATATTGATAAAAGAGCTTTACTATGTCCCAATGTCATGACATATACCATATCATTTCTATGAACCTTCAGAACATCTCAGGTAGTCAGTTATTTAAGGAAGGATGCGGCAAATGGCAGTAACTGGAAATGTTCTCTGGTTTCTCACATCCAAACAGAAAAGGTTCATAGTTCTAACAGATCCTGATACTATTAAGAGTGACTAAGTGGAAAAAGCAGACTGGCGTTGAGTCACATCACCGGATATCACTGGGATATCCTATTTGTTTTTAGGGGCTGAAATGGTAAAATGAGAAAACTCATTATCTACACTGCTTAACAACTTTAGTAACAGCAGCAAAAACACAAGGCACTTAAGCACAGAACTAAATGCTGATTACTCTGTTATAGTGTATCAAAATTATGTTATATAATATTTTGTGAAACCACAGATCATTCATAAAGTACTCAAATATTTTATAACACAATTAATACAACTCAATTCCAGAGCCTGAATGAGATTTCCTACAAGTAGGATTATAGAAATTTTTGCTACTCACTCAATGGCAATTTGCCATGAATCAAACATACCTGCTTCTCTGCATGATCTGCGGGCCATCCTTGAACGTGTTTTATCAGATTTTCATTGAAATGTGCTGCTAGCGTAGGTGTTAATGAGCACGTAGGTCGGACAGATGAATTCTGTGGTACAACTGTTGCATTTGATGCATTACTACTAGAAGTATGATTTGGACCAGGTGATGGACTTCTCTGGCTACTGGAAGAGAAAACAGACTTGAATGTATAGTGTGTTTAAACAGTTTCTAGATAACCTAGAAAATGTCTCTTAATATTTGTCTATTAATTTAAAGATATCCAAATTCCTAAGAAAAATCTTATTTGAATACCAAATAAATAGAATCACCAATCCTAAGTATATTTTTATCATATATACCTCAATACACTTTTAGGGAAAGAGAGCCCTTTTAACATAATCACTGAAATTAAATTTAAAAGAACTGTACTCTCTAAATTTGATGGCAGAACCTGTTGGCTGTATATACCACAAACATTTATCAATAAATAGTCACATGTAATAGCTGTAGATATAGGACACATCCGAATGTTGATCTAGATAAAGGGTTTTTTTTAACTGTTCAACTAGAGAGTACAATACTGTAAAGCCAAACACTGACATTTTATTGGATAGCACAGTGGCAAAACAAGACAAAAAAAAATTACACTCAGATTGCTTATCTTCTTTTAAAACTGAATGGTTTGGAATATGTGGTGGTGAGAACCAAAATTTTAATCACCCAAGTTGATTTCCTACCTGCTTCACCAGACTTGGCTCTGAATGAATTTCAGTTATTTCCAAAAACTAAAGCTTCCAAAGGATGAAGAGTTTTCATCACTGAGGATATTTAAAATAATACTGCAGCCTCTAAAGACAATTTAAAAGAAGTATTTCCCAAAAATGTTCTGGGCAATGGCAACATTGCTGAAGGAGACAGCTTCCCAAGGTGATTATTTTGAAGGGAACACAACTCTCATTTGGATGTGTAAGTTCTGAAATGCTTGTTCAGAAAACAACAATAAAAACAACAGTTGAATTACTTTGCCACCTCTTGAATGAAATAAAACTAGGAAAATCAGTCAAATGAAAATTCAACAAATTTTATTTAAAACTATATGGTTAATGAACAAAAAAGGTAAAAACCACAATATAGGGCTATATGAAAAGCAATCCTATAAGAGTGAAGCTATTAGGAAATCCTGATACCCCAAGCTGGGAAACATCAACCCAAGTGAGACTTTTGGTTTTATCCATATGCTCAAATCAAAATTGCTAAGAAGAGGTTAAAAAGTTATGTGGCACCAACAAATAAAATGCAAAATCATATGCTTCTTTGTACAACATCACATATTCTTAGTACAATACATTAGTGTAAGTAAAATTGTAAAGAAGAGTCACTATCTAGGCTCTGCTACTAGAGATAATCTACTTGTTGTATGTACCATCTGTCTTTGAAAATTTTGTTAACAAATAAGGTTACATGTGGATTCTTCCAACATTAGGCTCTATTACGCATGCATATTAATAATATTCAAACAGTGCAGCATGCCATATTAAAAGAAAATAATGTAGTCTCAACATACAACATCAACTTACCTTGAGCGCTGAAGACTTCGAGGAGAGACAGGTTCATGACCTTGCTGCTTGTCAGCAGTCACAGGCTGCTGCGTGGCCGATTGTGAAACTGGTCCTTGTTTAACTACCGGAGTACTAACCTGAAATGTCAAAAGCTGGTGAGATGGGCTTCTATTAACACAAATATCAAAGAAACTAGAGAAAAGCAGACATTCTCCTATTGGTGCCATTCTCCAGTGATTCAGGTAACAGAGTTGTCTTAACTTTGCTTAGTAAGATTAGTGATATAAGATTAATTATGTAAATTTTGGTTAGGTTCCCAAATACAATCTACACCTTTCTCTTGAAATGCAGTATATAATCTTAAGCACATTGAAATCTGAAGTTTTCATGGAATCAAAGAACTTGCCAAAGGCACACAGCAAGAAGATAAGTCAAATTTTGAACACTGACCTAGTTTTTTTAGTAAAATGGCCTAAGGCCATATAAAAATACATTACTAACAAAGCAGAAGAAATTAGTTCTCTAAAATTTTAAGCACAGTTTTCTTTTTAATATGATGTATTTATTACTCTTGGCTTACTGTTACTTGTACATTTTATAATCAATTGTACCCTAAGCTGCAGGAATTTTGTTCTGGATGATTAATAATTCTCTTAGAGCAAAAATCTTCCTTCAATTGACAAGCCTCCTTTTGTGTTTTTGTTAATGAGAAATAAACAACTATTTATTGAGTGATCTGTTTGTACTATAATACAAATAGCACACTGAAGCTAAATCACTGTGTGAATTTGAGAAGTCACCAGTCCTTTTATGTTGGAAAATTCAGTCCTATACTGTCACTTTTATCCCCAAAGGGGTCTTATTAAAGTATTAACAAAATCAAAGAAAGAAAAAAAATGTACCAAATTGGGAATAAATTGTCAGGCAGAGATACCTCATTTCGCAATAAGAATAAAGCAAAATAAAGAAACGAATTATTTTTGGCAATACTGGAGTTTAAACTCAGGGCCTTGCGCTTGCTAGGCAGACGCCAGATGTTTTTGCTTTAGTTTCTTTTTTCTTTTCAGATAGGATCTAACTTTTCTGCCCAGGCCAGTCTCAGACCACAATCTTGTAGCTAGAACCACAAGTAAGAGCCACTACATACAGCTTATTGGTTGAGATTGGGGTCATGCTAACTTTTTTGCCCAGGCTGTTCTCAAACCACAATTCTTCTGATCCCAGCCTCCCAAGGAGCCAGAATTGCCCAGCAGCTTATGATCTTTAAAAAAAAAAAAAAAAAAAAGCCCACAAACTAATTTGGATAGTTCTGCTATGCTCAGAGAAAATTTAAAAGATTTACTGGGAATTTACATTAATCAATCTAGATTCTAAAAACCCATGATCAATTGCTGTAAGAGATGAACAACTACAAGACCAAACAGGCTGACCTACTACCATGTTCAAGATCAGTTTCAATCCATTTTTATTTTTATGCTTCTGCTTAGGATTTTATTTGATAAAGAATTCTTTGGCATTAAGTGTGAAGTAGCCCATTGTTTTACAACTACTTAAAAAATTTCTCCCTGTATTTATCAAGAGTTAAAAAAAAAAAAAACCAAAAAACAAAATCACAACTTAAATATGTAGTGAACTCTAAACTTCTCAATGTTTTACTGAAGGATATATTAAAAAAATAGAATGAGTACAATTGGTATTCACTCATGAATTGTGGTCAAGACTGAAATGTGGTACAAAATTTGATTGTAATATTGTTGAAGTCCTGTTCGCAGTTCAGTAAGAATAGATGAGCAATTTTCTGGGTTAAGATTGTTTCGATAAACACAGGGAACAGTATTTCAAAAAGACCTGTTTCAAATTCTGATGTTACTATAAAACTAGACTTATGTTTTAGATTCTAAAAATTCTACAAATATTATATACTCAGTATATCCCATCTATTCAGCTCTATACATCTCACAAATCCTAAAGTCAGGAGAGAACAGAATCATAAAGAGTGTGAAATCAGCACAGATTCAAGTTCCCCCCACTGCAGTCGATATCAATCTTCTGTCACTTATTCCATCACCACCTCAATTCCCAGAGGTGCCAATTCTGAAGTATGAATTTTCCAAAAATAATCCAAAAGCCTAGTAAGTAATTTCTTTTCCAAATTCCCCTCAAAGGTGACATACCTTTGGCTGTGATGAAACGGGAGGAGTACTAATCAAAGGTTTGATAGGGACTGTGTTAGTCTGAGGTGTGCTTATTCTTGGAGACACATAGGATCTTGGGGATGAAGCATCAGACGTTAAAGACATAGGAGACTGATTTGATGACTGGGCTGTAAAAGGGTGAAGTAATTACTTTCAAATTTGTAATATATTTGATGAAGATTTCTGCATCACTCTACACACCCCATATTCCCCAAAGAACACTCATCTGAATAAATCAAAATGTGACACCCTCACTGGACACCACATTGACTAAGTGTCTTATATTTTCATTCCAGACAAGGCATTCCTATTTTATCAGCTTTCTGATAATGTGACCCTTTTACTCCTGTGTGTTTCTCTCCATTAGGATTCCTTCTAGGAGAAGAGGAATAGCTAATTCAAGGCAGGACGTGAGCATTTCTGCACCCTATACTCCAAATATAAGCAAACATTAACCTGAACCAAACTTCAATTCTTCAAATAAATGTAATGTTTCACAAAGACTGAGGTTATACCATGGTTTACTTTCAGCTGTGAAGTGAATTAATCTTATTATCAAATTAAATTCTGAATTCAATAGATACTGGTATTACAGATTTGATGGCAACACCTTAAGATAAATGTCAAAGCTTGGAACATTTAAAAGATGGGTAATAATACAGTAAATACCAAATCTACAAAAACCAAATATAAAATTAATGTTGTAACTAATATCTTCAAACACAAAACCAGAACAAAAAAAACTTTCCCTTAAATTCCAAAACAAAACAAAGATTCAATGTTAGACACAGCTAATGATTGGAATGAATACCTTGTGTAGACAGCTGAGCAGCCTGAGAAATCAGAGATGTTATGTTGAAAGCAGATGGTCCAGCAGTAAGAAACTTATGAATTATAGACTGTAGTGAAGCTTGTGTCACAGCCGCTGTAAGAACTAGAAACACATTATTTCCTAAGTTCACATGAAACCAAAGAACAATAGGCATTAGAAACAGCCTGGAACTCAAAGAGAACCAAGGAAAAACACAAGTGTTCCCAACAGGAACTTTCAAAGTAAGAGAGTAGAAGACAGAAATAATATAATGGGCCTAACTAAAGATGTGAATGATCTGAGGTAGAAAAAAAGAAACTTAAAGGGTTCACAATAAAGTTAAGCCAGTATTTTCCTTTACATTATGAAATTTATCGTATTTTTTTCAAATCACTGGAGTGTACACTAGAACTTCTGATTATGCCAAGAGTCCATCTGTAAAATGCTCAGAATATTTGGAATTTACTAGACAAATGGCTATTTCATGCGACTGCTTTCTTAGATGAGTTGACTACTCAAACCCTACATATCAATATCCATCTCAACAATCTTTAAAAAATGGATATAACAAAGCCAGCACTTAGAAATAGCCTGTATTTCTGCTGCATAAGATCTTTTATTATTGACATATCCTTATGTAATTGTTTCCTCAAACTGTTTAAATAACATGTTTACATACCAAACCAAAGAACTGCTAGTTTTCTTACATAATAAAATAAAAATACAAAAAAGTTAAGTATAATAAGAAAACTAGGACTGAGGGCATGGCTCTGGTGGTAGAGTACCTGGCCTACTAAGCACAAGGCCTTGAGTTCAAACTCTAGTAGTCCCCTCCCCTGAAAAGAAAACCAACTAGCCTAAGACAGCTCTACTTTTAGGACAAAAAATTAAGCCACTTAATAATAAATTTACTATGCAAAAATGTACACAAAGAGAATTTGATTATTCTATCCAGAAAATTTTGCAGAGCTCTTAGGCTTTAATGTCTAAATCTGAATGGTTTCCAAATTAAAACCACAGGCATTTTTGTTCAGACTTTTTTGAGGTAACTGCCTGAACACTTTAAATAACTACCTGAATTCTAAATCATCTAGTTATTCGTGTATTTTAAAATCTCAAGGTAATTATTTACATACAGGTTTACTGTGGTGCAGCTGTTAGAAGGCTAAGGCAACAAGATCTTTATTTTGAGACGAGTCTGAGCTACATAGTGAGACTCTGCCTAAAGAAAATAAAGTAAAACAAAAATCCAAAAGAAATGTATGTGAAAAAGAGGATTTAATAAATCCTCTTTACATCAATTCTACTTAAGGAAACAAAATCATTCCTAAGCTGTGAATTATATAAAAATTAATTTTGTATAATGAAACTGCATTTAAAAAAAACTGTTAGTATGAAGTTTACCTTCATTTATTTTGGATATGTCCACATTAGAATTATTAAGCTGTAACGTGGCTTGCAAAGCAGGAAGCAACTGTCTGAGAAGATTTGGGTCTTGAAGTAATGGAGGTATTGGTGACTGTGGAACAGGAGAAACAGGTACTGCTGAAGCAGATGTTGGAGGGGCAGACGTGGGATTCAGTCCAGAAGCAGAAGAAGTGGAAGGAGTTGTGCAAGAATGTGATACCGATTTGTCTCCTGATGTAGATTCTAAATAAAAAGGAGATAATAAGGCTCAAACCATTACCTCAATGTAGGAATCTAAACAAAAATCACGGTAACATCTTCTATACATTAGGTACCTAATAGAAATAATCTCTTTTGAACCTTAAAAATATGCGAGGTAGCCATTTTTAATATTCCCATTCATTGGTGAGAAATGAACAAGAAAGATTATATAACTTGTTTTAAGCCTTAGTATCTTACCAGGACAGACACCACTGAAGGTCATAAGTTGAGGATGTGGTCAATATTTTAAAACTTTCATGCATTATATAGTAATCTGAGTTTCAGAAGTACACAGTACAGAGTCTTACCACTAAAAAAGACCCTTTTAATGGCAGAATCCAACAAAATTCCTGCACTTCATATTATTTAGAAATAAAAGATATATAAACATTCATGGAAAGCGGCAACTTCAATTTATTTATATTACTTTCAATGCAATTGCAATCAAAGCCCTAATAGCATTTGACAAACTGATATTATAAATCCTGAAGATTCTGTAAGTTCCTGAACAAAATGAACATATAGCCAGGAGGACAGCACATGCCTTCCCAGATAAATAAAAACCAAATTACTATCGATTTAACTTTTGTACATTTATTTAACTCTTTAATGCTACTACAGGAAAGATGTCTTTGACCTTAGGAAGATTTTCACAATTATAAAAATCAAAAAAGCCCAAAGCATTATCAATCTGAATGAATAGTTCAAAGAGTTCCTACAATCAAAAACATACAATAGATGTTTCACAGAAGAAACTGGATGGCTTTAAAAAACAAAACTAAGAAATACTAAACCAACTACAAAAGATGCTTAACTTCATTAGTAACTAAAAAATGTAAAATAAAGCAGAAAAATCCATTTAGACTCACCTTCTTGGCAAAAATTTAAGTATGACAATTCTAAATGTTCACAAAGAATAATGAAGACTAGATGTCTTAAAACTTCTGGTGAAAACTTAACTGATACAGCCACACTGGAATATAATTTGGTATCATCTAGAAAGGGTGAGGATAAACACACTTCATCACCCAGTAAATGCTCATAGATTTATACCCTCAGAGAAACTCTGACATAGACACATACATATAAATCAAGAGAAACATACAATTATCTTAACAGCGTGGTGTATGATTATTTTGGCCTAAAAACTAAAAGTAATTCGAAGGTCTACCAACAAGAAAATGAAGACAAACTGGTATTTTCATATCATGGAATTTTATTAATAGAATGACTTCAATGTAGGAAAGAGTATTAGAAACATGGACCTCAACGTGACAACAGTCAGGCTAGACTATGCATGATGTTCAGGTATATTCTCTTACAGTATTGATTAAAAGACTAAATATGAACATTTGTTAAAGCAATTTCCATATGTACCCATTTCCTTCAAATTTTTAAGACTGTATGTATGTCATATGACTGAATTTAAAGACTGTTGTTATGAAATCATGTGTAAGTTTCTGGAGAATGGCATTTGAGTAATAATTATTTTACTAGAATTTGCAATAAAATCTTGAAATTAAACATTCACTAACCTTCATAGTCCCAGAGAAGCTGGCAATTACCTGCAAGCTTATTGAATAAGGATTCCCTTATCAGTCTCTCTAAGACACTACTGTCATTGTCAAAGACCTAAAAATAAAAGCTCTCAAGTATAGATCTTACAGCTGCTTTAAGTACATTCCAAAGACATGATGATTAACAGTGATCAATTCAGAAGGCTTAAGATATCTCCATTTTTATAAAGCGTACATTTCAACACAAGGTCCTTGAGCCTGACAGGTGGCTTATCATTTATTTCTAGTTTTGAATGTATGGATTTATAGACAAATATAAACAAACTTCAATGAAATAAAATTTTTCCCAATGAAAGATCTGCTGTCAGCTACTGTATTTTAAGAGGGAAATGTAACTTTTATTTGCAGATTTCTTCGTATCATACCCCTTGAAGGTTATTTGGGGGAAGGAGGTGGAAAAGAGGCAGGGTTTCCCTATTTAGCCCAGGCTGGCCTCAAACTCAAAAAAATCACCTGCCTTAACCTCCAAGTGCTGAGCTTGCAGATGTGCTTCACCACCTCTGGCATGGTTCTTTTAACATGCAGTTTGTATCTTTCATTCTTTCTTTTTGCAGTACTTGGGACTGAACTCAGCTCTGCACTTGCTAGGCAGGTGCTTTACTATTGAGCTACACACTAGCCCCCGTCCTGGGGGAAGGGGTGCATCTTGGTTAATATTCAGAATGAAACATTGTTATTTACTGCATGAAAAACTAAATTAATTTTTAAATCTCTTTGAAATTAGGCTCTTGTTTCTGTTGTTAAATCTGGATTTCTGCTGTACCTCCAACTTTATACTTGTACCTGTATAAAAAACTCTTACTTTTTCCTAGTCTGAGAAGTCTTCCTTGTGTCATTACAAAGGTCAGCCGAGCATTAGTGGTTCATGCCTGTAATAGTAGATACGTGGGAGACTGACATCAGGAGGATCGCAATTCGAGGCCAGCCCAGGTAAAAATTCTTGAAACCTCCATTTATACCAATAACTGGGCATGATGGCATGCACCTGTCTTCCCAAGTTACAAGGGAGGCTAAAATCAGGAGGATGACGAATGTGAGCCAGTGAGGGGCAAAAAAGTTTGCAAGACCCCATCTCAACAGCAGAAAGTATCATCACAGCATCAGTGGGAAGCCTAAAATCGGAGAGCTGTGATCTAAAAGTGAGGCCCTGTCTCTCAAATAACCAAAGCAAAAAGGGCTGGAGGCGTTGCTCAAGTGGTAGAGTGCCTGCCAAGGAAGCAAAAATTTCCGAGATCAAACCCTAGTACCACATAAGTAAGTAAATAAATGCTATCAAAGAAAGGTTTATATTTAAAGCACTGGTCAGGTATGCCCCCTTTTATACAGTGCCCTAACAAAGATCTATTATATTACCCAGCATTACAATAATTACAACATTACAATAATGTTCTACTTGAACATAAGCTCCATCAGGAGAGGAATTGTTATATTTAACTCAATAGTCCTGGTATAAAATGGGACTCCGCATCAAAATGGCATCAGTGTACTAGTTGACTGGATCCCCGATTCTCCAATACTGGTGCACAATCATGTTAAACATATTCTCTCTCAACTTGCAGGCCATTCTATTTCATTGACCTCAAAAGCAATGATGCTGGGGAGGAAAGTCTTGGATCTTCACCAACTAACTGTCAAAGAAGTTAATGAATAGTTCACTTTGTGCTATATTCTTAAAACTAATACTATATAGTTCAGAGACAAATTCACTTTCTTAGAACTATTTAAAAGGTCAACCACTTTTTTTTTCCATATACAAATTAACCATGATTGTGCTTTTGACATGTATCTAACTTTAATTAAAAGTTCCAATTTTCTAAAACCATTTAAGCTATAAATAATGTTAGGAGGAAGCCAATATACTTAATACAATGTCCACAGGTTTATATTAAACTGAATATAAATAGAAAACATGGATCATTGAAAACAGTAAAAGACAAATGATTTTATAAGAGAATACAATATATTTTGCATTACAAAGTCACTGTAACTGGAGAATATCAGATTCTACTCTCATTCCTTCAGCATAAAATTACCTAAGCATTTAAGAAACCTTGGCTACTTTAAATAGTTTTTTCATGATCAGTCTTTGAAAATAGAAGGGCATCCAATGTGCCCATGACCTTTTTAAGGATATCTACTGTTCTTTATGTAAGGTACTTTAAACTTTATTTCCCAATTGACACTTCAGTAACTTGCAGATCTCTAACCAATTCTTTCATATGAACCATAAATAAGTAGGTCATCCTCTGCTATTAAACTGTGACTATCTGCTTTAAGAGATAAAAACAACTTTCCTATCCTTAGTGCTTTTAATTATGAATGATCGACATGTATTTCCAAACTTTGCCAGAAGGGGGAGTAAAACTACCTAAAACCAAACAACAGAAATCTGTTTTACCACTCTTCCAAACCACTCTGGTGAGCACATACCATATTTGAAAGTTATTTCCAATCTCCATTTTTCTGGTATGTTAAGTAACTTTTGTGACATATCAGATTTAAAAAGACACTGGTGATAACTGCATTTCAATTAATTTCTTGTGGTGTTTTGACATGTATGGTTATACTGAACAAGGCACGTGAACATGTGGAACCCAAACGACTGGCAGTTTGTTATTCCTCTGTTACAGTACTAGTGTTACAAGGATGACATGGAGCAGATAAAAAAGAAAAAGTATGCAAGTGTAATAGAGGAAAAACAAGGTAATGAGGTAGCAACACCTATAAATCTGTAACTTTCATTTTAATTTACTTTTAATTATATATCATGAATGTTAATCACATTCTTCAAAAACATCTATGCATTATAAATATACATGAATATGTTGGTAATGTTTTATAACACAAAGTAAGTGTATTACAACTTTCATTTTTATTCAACTGAAAATATTTTTCACACTAATGCATACAAAAGATAGGCATATTTTTCAATTTCTTACAGATAGTTAAAATGACCTCCACACTAGCAGTATAAACTTACACATTCCCAGCAACTGTATTTCTCCAAAAACATTTCCTCCTAATTTGTTTTCTTTCAGCCTTGGTATTATATGACAAACAGAAGCTTTAAATGCTTTTACACTGTGAAATTTATCAACTTTTTTTTTTGTTTTAACAGTACTGGGGTTTGAACTCGGAATACACTTTGAACCACTTTACCAGCCCCACCCCACCCCCCCTTTTTTTTTTTGGTGAAGAGTTCTTTCAAGATAGGGTCTCATGAACTATTTGCCTGAGCTGGCTCTGAACTAGTCTTCCTGATCTCTGCCTCCTGAGTAGCTAGGTGTACATGGTAGGTGTGCACGGCTATCAACTTTTAAAAAGGTAAACACATTCTGGGTTTTAATTAAGATCTTCTTTACCCCAAATTATAAGCATTGTTTTTAAATATTATTTTATCAAGTTTTCTCCTGTCCCACTGCTCAAATGTCGTCTTTGCAGAGATGACTAAATGTGGTTAAACTTCTATGAATAAATTCCTGAATTAATGTTTAGTTATTAAATAAATAATTGACTTAACTCTTGCCAATCTTTCTGACTTTTCATGGAGATTTAGTAACCTCAAAAAGTATTTTTACAACAAACTACTAAGGGCTGAGGCTGGTCAACTATAGCAAGTCAGTCAATGGCCTTCTTGGAGGGAGGGTGTGTGTTTGTGTGCTGTAATGAGGCCTGAACTCAGGGCTTTAAGAGATCACTGGGCATCTCTATGTAATGGACTTCAATGTCAGGTATAAAAGACACTTGTCTTAGCTGGGTGCCAGTGCCTCATACCTGTAGTCCTGTGTTTAAGACCAGTCTGGGAAAATAGCTTTTGAGACCTCATTTCTAAAATAACCACAGCAAAATGGACTGGAGGTATGGCTCAAGAGGTAGATGCTAAAGCAGGTGAGAAGCTTCAGTTCACACCTTAATGAAGGACTGGTCTCCCTTCTCCCTACCCCCCCAAAACACATGCAGCTAGCATGAAGTCACTGAATAGGAGGTCTACTTCTGTGGCAACTTTGTTTTCAAAGTTACCTATGTTGGTTAAGTCTTAACTTTACTAAATGAAAAAGTATTCTGACAATGACACTTATTTGGCTGTAGCAAAGAATATGGACCCTTATTTCTTGCCTGTTTTGTCACTTCACAAATCTAAAAGGAATATTGGAGTTTTAAGAGTAGTGGGTACTACCTGATAAAAATCAGTTTTATACTTTCTAGTGTAACAGTTTTCTCTTTTACTTTGATATGATTATCCAAAAGTAATCTCACCAAGAAAAGCTCAAATGTCACTTGAATAAACAGATCCAGACTTAAATGGGGTACTGGGTTTGGTCACTTGTTTCACCCTAATCTAACACCAAGATTGCTCCTTCCAAAAGTAAAAAGCTTCATAGTTTCTCTACACTTCTGTCCCTCAAGCAAGCACAAACTTTGAACTTAGATATCTTAAGTTCTTTCTCTCAAATGACACACTGGCATAAAACAGATCTATATCTATCACTGGGACCATTTAGCTAGATGCATAACGAGTATTACACTCTTTTCTCCAAATACATTTTAAAAACCGTGGCCAATAATGCATGTGCTTCTATAACCGTCAACAAATTCATTACTATGAATGTGTTGCAAATGATTATCCATCTACAACCAATTTTACACAGCACAAAGGACAGGCAGGCACATAAGGAAAAGAAAACCAAAGATCCTGCTCTTATATTATTTACTGCAGCGTGCCCCCACGAACATCCTTAAGATACTATTACTCATAGTATGAACACTTAAGGTCAACAGACCAACTTGATTTGAACCAACATAAATTATCTAATTATTTTGTTTGTATGCAGTGTTGCACGTAGAACCCAGGACACCTCATGCATGCAAAGTGATCTACTACTGAGCTGCATTCCCAGTTCTAAATTATGTAACTGTTAAGGAAAATACAAACAAAATCACAATGTTGACTAGGAGATTCAACAGCAAGCTTCACTTAAATATCAGTGTGTCCACTGAGAAACAAACATACTTGAAATTAAGGGACACTTCACAAATTCAGACTAACTGGACAATAATATGAAATCATGAAAACTGTTCTACCATTTATTTAAGGAAGTAAAACTGCAAGGGGAAACACTTGAAAAGACTGCACATTTTCCCTATAAAAACAAACAATTCAAAGGCAGTCAAATTTCTTCATGTAAGTTTAAAATTGCTGTAGAAAATTTGGCTTAGCAAACACAATTTGTGGAATTTAAACTTGAGTCACCTGTGATTTGTCAGGAATTTTGAATTAAAATGTCCAAATTGATATAATTATTTGTGATGCCTTTTAGTACAAACACATGGTTTGGGGGAGAACATGAACATTGCCTCCAATGTAGCAATGTTTGAACTGTAGTTTCTGGCTCCTCACTTCTAAAATAGATACAAATATTTTCTAATAATACCTCCCCCCCCTTTTCCTTTTTAAATTCAAAGGCTCAAAATGTAACATATTCTAAGGAATATACAAGTGTACAACAACAGAAACATGGGGAATGTAAGAATGGAAATCAAGATGGCAACCAGATTTTCAAGTATTTGCTATAATCTTACTAGAAAATATGGATTTTAACCTTTGGTGTAATGGGAAAAACAGTAAAAAATTTAAGCAAGGAAATGAGATAAATTCAATCTAAGTATTTTATAATAATGCCACTTTAAGACGACAGACTTACTTAAGACAGAGGCATAGCAGTAATCAAGTTCTTTCCAGAGAAATGAGCTGAGTTTCAATAATGACAGTGACAACAAGAGAAAGGATATACACAAACGAGATACAGAAAGAGTACAAAATATGGCAAAGGGAAGGTGGGAGTAACAGAGAGGGTGGGTGGGTAGGTAAGAATGTCGAAAAACAAGGAAAGGTTTGAGGGATAGTGCTGTCAAATACTGACAGAATCTAAGAATAAACGGTGGGGAAGGGGTAAAATTGGAAACACACTGTATTTGAGGAAATGTAACAAATGCCAAGAACTTATGAAAGAGAAGGATACAAGGGAATGTGAGGTAGAACTAAAGATTTGGGCATGAGACACAAAGAATGACTACCAAGAAAGAGAGGATAGAGTAAGATAGAGAACAAAACACAGGAAAAAAAGGCTGAATGATACTAAAGGAACAGGAAAAGAACAGAACTGGGAAAACTAAAGAAGAACAGAATCACAAAAACTCAAGGAGAAAAAAAAAAATCCAAGAGGAAAAAGCTAAAAAGTGTTAAACGTACACAAAGGTGAAATGAAGACTTGGACAAGGCCATAGGTTTTTTTTTTTTTTTTTTAATTGGGGGTAGGGGGATGAGGTTTTACTATGTTAATCAGGTCAGTCTCAAATTCCTCTTCAACCTGCAGTAACTTGGACTAGAGGCAGAGGCTGCTGCTCCAAGCTGAGAGGGTTTTTCTTTTTTTTTTTTTAAACTGGTAAGGGTTTTTAAGTAACCTTTTTCTATGACCAAATAGTCAAATAAAATATCTTAACTAAAAAAAAAAAATCCAGAATATTCTTTGGAAAGAGATTAATGCATTCCAATTTAATTCTTGAGGATTTTGTAAGGAAATTTAATTGTTCAACAGGGTAAATCTGATGTGTACCAATGTATTTTGGTATAAACCATGTTTAACAGATTTTGGAATAAACATTTCTATTGATATATTTTATACTGTATGGTGAAAGCATATAGTTTAGTAATATGCAACACAAAATTGTCACAGTAACAAGGGACATTTAAATAATGTGTATAGAAGCAAAGGGAAAATCAGAAGCAAAAAAACTGCATTATTTAATTTGTCAACAAATTAAATCAATGTGAAACAATGGATCAAGCAATAGATTTGGCTTAAGGACTCATCTCCTAAACCCACAGGACAGCTAAACACTCCTGAACAGTTACTGACAGTCTGCTAATGGGTCTACTCAGGATAATCTGCTTACTGTGTGCCTTTTAATTTCCTTATATTCTTTTTTCCCCTCAGAGCATGATGTCAGTTATTTCCATATATTCTTAAAACACACTATGAAGTAAATGGCCTATGCAAACACACTTATAACACTGTTTATGTTGTATGTCACCTCTCAAGTAGCTGTTACCACAATTCTCTAACTTTTTTGAACATGCTATGGTTATTAACACTGAGTCACCAACACAATTTGGGTTGTGATGTTTACCTGTACTCCTCAGACTTAAGGTCTAACACTCCTTTACCATGTGATCCTCATGACTTAAGCTTTCTAATTCACAAATAAAACCAGTAAACATATGCTATAGAGAAATAGTAAGTTTTAAAGTATCTGTACGGCCATCAAATTTTAAGTAACAGAAAATTAAAACTTGTAAACTAAGCTATCAAGATTACATACTAACACATGAAATGGCTAGAATATTCAATTTAATTTTCCATCTGAGAATTAAAAAAAGACTAACACAAAAATTACCATTTCATGAGCTTATGATGGGATACTTATTTGATTTTTAAAGTTATTACATCACTGGTAAATATTATAAATTAAGTACATGACTCCAGAGTCAAAGGCAAGAAACAGTTCTGAGTCTTGACAGTTATATATCAAAAGAAAAAGCTAAATATGACCAACTCTGGACCTAAGTCTATGTAGTAACATTCTAAAAGACATAAAAAGAATTTATAATTAAATCTTATTTAAGTCAGGAGATAATGTAATATATCATAAACTACAGTTCACGTGCAGCATCTAGTAATAATTGCATACCTTTTCTTTCTGTTTTCTGTGCAGGGACAGAAGATGTGGGTGTAGGCAGTTTTGATAAAGAAGATGCTCCATTAGCATCAAATGATTTCTTTGGCTGGTGATCAGACTGTAGCGTAAATGGACTAGAAGGAACAGTGCTTGGGGTAGCAGTTGGATGAACCACTGGTTTGATGGGGTGCTGTACTGGCGTAGAGCTACTGTGAGTCTCTGCTCTTGGCAGTCTGTAGTCTCTGTCATTGTGTCTGCTTGTTTGAGACAAAATATTCTGTGGGAGCAAACTACTGGCATCACTGGACTGCTTGTCTTCCACTTTAGTTCACAGTTGGAAAAAAAGATGTTGGAATGACAGAAGGGGGAAGAAAAAAGATTAGGTTAGAATCCTGTCTTTAAAACCAGCTAATTTAGCAACATACTTGTACTTATGTTTCTTTTTAAAAAACTGCAAGCCCAGTTAGTGTTTGCAGTTTTACCACTGGAATATAAATATTAAAATGCTGTAAGAGGAGTTTTAACTAAGTATAAATACTATTCTATTCTCAAATTTCAAGTGGGAGATTGGTTTCTTAGGATTCTTTAGAACCACACTGTAGTTCAAAAACAAACCATGTTATTTTACTCAAATAAAAAATTTAAATGTGTTTAAAATAAATGAATTACTTACAGTGGTTCAACTACAGAGGAGTATTACCCTTATTAGCCTGACATTTCTAATATTAAGGTAGCTAATTAATAGGCTTTCTAAAGTAAGTTTATGCTAAGGCTTCAATGATATCTTTTTAAAACAATTGAACTTATGATGAACTGTGTATTGAATAAACAAATTTAATATTTAATAACATTGTAGTATAAGGAGTAATAAAATCATGATGTATATGCTATCTAAAGAGAAATCCTTCATCTGCAGCATAAATCAGAAAAATCTATCACCAGCGGTTGTATTAGTAACAGATCTTTCAAATTAATGGCACAAAATAATATAAGCTCAGAAACAAGCAGGGCCAACCATTTAAATGTTCAACAGAACAGTATGAAAGAAAAATTTTAAGTATAATGTTAACAAATTTATTATTTATCAGAGAGTCTCTATTCTAATCTCAGTAGCAAAGGAATTAAACTCCAGGTACAGATAGGCCCTAATATTAAATAAAGTACATATGACTAATTTTGCCAAAGTATGCCCTCTGTAGAATACTGCTATATAGCTATATTCATAGCTCCTCTGTAAAGATTAAGACAACACAAACGAAGGAAAAAAAGAACTTCAAAACTGTTTAGTCAGTTTTAAAGTTGCCACTACACAACTGCCCAATGTCAAACCTCACAGAAAGTACTGGGGTTACTGCCCCAAGCCCCAAGTCTTCACAGTTACCTAACATGTTAAATTCAGTGTTGCAAGTTACATAATACATATTATCTTTGAAAATTTTAACAAAAAAAGATTGGACCATCACAACAGAATACAACTATCTGTGTTTGGACACATCAGTAAACTATCAACTTATATGGACATAAACTTTAAAAACTTTATTCTGGCAGTTCTTCATGCAAAGAGGATGTTACTATACAGAAACCTTTAAAGACAGATGTAGCAAGAACAATACTATACCCAAACCTACCACTTGAACGCCCAGAACTATAACTTCCTTAACAATGTGGCTACAGTCAATATGTATCAAGTAAATGACATCAACATTGTATGAACTACAGGAAGCTAGGAGCTGCAACAGTTTGTTACTACTGACAACTTTAGATACAACACAAAGAAGTGATTCTACTTGCACCACCTCTACCCTTAGGACATTTTTGTGTATCATGAAAGGAAGGCTTGCTACTGGGTGTAGGTAGGTTTACAACAGTTTCTTAAACAATTACCGATCCAAAAATGTCACTAGTGCTATCAGAAACCCCAACTAAGGTTTCTTTGAATTTAAGAGCAATCACCCTAGAAGGCATGGATTAGAAAAAAAACAATCCAGTAGCAGTTAGTGTCAAATTAAAATTTCTAGCCATGCAATTTTCCAGATGTAGTAGACATCACTGATATAATCACTTTACATATAAAAATTTCCCAATCCCACTCTTGTTCCTTTTATTGCTAGTTAGGAACAAGCTTTAAGACTACACCATAAACTATCAAAAGACAGGACATAAGGAAAAACATAGCCAACATTTTCTGGACAATGTTAAACACTTACATGGCTCAATGACTTTATTACTACCTACCACAACATCTATGGCTTAGTAGACCAATTTAAAATAAAGCAATATAGCACAGTTCCGTTCTCAATCCTAACTTAAAAGCTCAAGCAAGAAAGGGCTTGATCCGTGACTACATTTCAACACAGTTACAGACCCACTCACTCAACATTTGCGTATCTAGGAATATAGCTTCAGGTAAGTGGGCAGATAGGAGTCATAACCTTGTTGACAGTGGACAAAAAGAAAATGTTAAGACCACTTGAGTATTCATGGGAAACAAATTGTTTATAAATAAATGAATATTCAAACACGGAATATAGTACAGGCAATAAAACAAATAAGGAATTATAAACTAAGATGGAAACTTATCCCTCAATTACTATTAAATAAAAGAATGGGTTAAAACAATAAATAACCTCATTTTTGGCACAAAATACACACATGTAATTTCTACACACATTTTTAAGGATGCAGAAAAAAAGCATTATGTCTCAAAATGTTCCTGGTCATGGGATTACCACGTAACACAAAAAAGATTTTCCTTTCTCCACCAATTTTCTTGAATTAGATCTCATAATTTTTGCCTCATTTACTCTATCAGAAGAGAAGACTGATTTAAATAGGAGAGATTTTAGAAAGAATAAACATGCTAGTCTTCGCTCTTTTTCTTCTTTGGGAACCATAAGCCTCGTTACAGGGTCTAGGGCTGCCTGTCTCTATGCTCTAGTTAGCAAGCACACAACATTAGATCCTCCGACTCATATCCTTATTTATAAACAGGTTATTTTTATACCCATTTGTCACTGCTCTATGCCCGCCCCCTTCTCTATTTGCTCAATGGACCATAACTGGGTGCTATTTGTGTAGTTGAAGAGGAAAACCTTTGTCACATTTTTTTAATTGCTCGTACAAAGTCAGTTACTTAAGACAAAAAGCAAAATGAGACTAGAACCCAAGCCTTCTGTCTCAAAGTCTTAAAATACAATGTTCTTTAATTTCCTAATTCCAATATGCTGAGTCACTATTTTCTAAGAGGTACAATTTCACTAATATCAATTTAAAACTTAAATATTCCAAGTAACATATTTTAAATATTCAGTCACACACAATTATATTTTACCGGTTTCTCCTAAATAGGTTTTGCCATTAAAGAATTATCCCTTGCTAAGACCAAAATACACCTTTAGTATTCAAACTCCTAAGGCTAAAAATTTCCAGAACACACCATCTTAAAATTCTTGTGAAAATCTCGTAATTAAATCAAAAACTCTAAGTTACTTAAATTTTATTTGGGGAAGCCACAAACCTTCAGTGAAACTTTAAATTTATGTAATAAATTAAACATAAATGTATGCTACTCAAACAGTCTCACTTGCGTCAAAATTTGATGATGAGAGTACATTAAGGTGTGTTCACATTTTGGTTTATAGATCAAAAGCACTGTAAAACAAAGGTTCTAGAATAGTTTCCATGGTAAGCATTTAAATAATTTTATGAAAACTCATTAGACTAATATAGATCTATAATAATGGTGAAATTAACATCAAAATACAGATTCTCCTCAAATTATGACGGGGATTACATCCCAATAAACCTACTGTATGTTACAAATATAAGTTTAAAATACATATAACACATAACCTACGGAAAACCAGAGCTTACCCTTGTCTCTCTGACACATGCTTAATACACAGATGTATAAAAATTGTCTAACAAAGTATTTTTCAATAATGAAATATTGTATATCTCATGTAATTTGTTGAACACTATCCTGGAAATGAAAAACAGAATGGATATTCTTTCATGCCAGTACAAAGCAAAAAAATCCTAAATCAAGAACCACCTATACACTGATAAGTAAATTTTTCAGTTAAGCCAGTAGATACTTTGCTGTCACTATTGGGCATAGTTGTGACTGGATTACTAGATTAAAACCCAGTAAATTTTGTGACCTTTAAAGCAGAACACAATTGAGGGAGAACAGATCATCTATTGGTCTTTATGTCTTTTTCCTTTTAAATAAAAGTGAATCCTTCAAAACATGAAATCTTAGTGTTTACCAATTCAACTGCACACAGCCATTATAGGAGTGACAAACTCATAAAATACTTTTCTACTGTGCTTCCTTTCCCTTTTCAGGAAGTTAACTTGTGTAAATTGAGGAGACAGATCCAAAATAAGAAGAACCCAAGCATGTTTCATATATACAAACACACACATAAATTTACCAAGTAAATAAATGATAGGAAAGAATCAACTATCATCATGTTTCAAAGAAAAAAAAATTAATACTTACTTCCACTGGCAAACCCACTAGTGGCAGTTGCTTGCATCACCTCTCTTCGGTAATCCCTATCTTTTGGGAAGCTATTAACTGCCATCTTGTTTGCTTCTTTTTGCCTCTGTTCTCTAAAAGTAAAACAATAAACTCAAAGATGACATCGAGGGCTTGAGTCTCTGCAGTACCTGCTTTAGCCAAATGCTCACAATGGTCTATGAAAAATGCTGAACATGATCTGTAAATTAACTGATATGGGAGGTGGCATACAGCAAACACAACACTAATATTTCTCACAGACAGCAAAACTATACCAATTATTTATATTACAAACTCCACAGTGAGAATTCTCAATTATGAATTATATACAAGGTAAAAAAACAAAAACAAAAAAAAAAAAACCAACCGCACCTCATGTACAGAGGTTATAAAGATTTCTATTATAAGATCCACATATGCAGATGATACCTGTATTTCATTAAACATTATTTTGTTAAATGTACTGACTGCTCACAAGACCCCAGTAATGGTTACCCAATAAGACTTGCTTTATTTATTTATTTTTTAAAAAGTAGAGACAAATTATGTAAAATATAGTTAATGGGCCAGTTACTGAAATTCAGAAGGGAAGAACAGATCTCACTGTAAGGAATGAAAAATTGGAATGTTTAATGCCATGAGATGCTAGCCTGTAGAATTAATAAGAAATATTATTAATTACATTAAAAGCAAATACCTTTCAAGCCACTCTTTTGGTTTTTCCCACTGTGAAACTTCTGTTCGACAATTGTAGTAGTATTTTTTCCCAGAAGAGCTAATGTGCTCAGACCAGTCATCTGCAGAATCAAAAGGCTTAAAAATACACATTTAAAATTAGAAATTATTCTTAATCACTTGACAGTAAGTATTGAGAGTATCAATAGTTTTCAAAACATATATAAGTGAAATTGCTTATTAAAAATATGTAACCCTGATCTAGAATCTAATTATCTCCATATATATTTCGAAACACTTGTATGTCTATGAAAACCTTTAAACAAAGTATAACCTTATAAAAGATCAAAATTGAAGCAGATTAAAAATATTAGTTTATGAGGCACAGGAAGAAAAATGTGAAATTAATGCCATCTTGACTTTAGAAGGAATTTAAGTAGTTCCCCATTATCATTTTAACTGCTGAAACCCAGTGGTATGGGAGGTGGGTAACCAATTCTCAGCTAACTGATACGATGTGAGATCATCAGTTCTAAATTCTAAGGCACAAGAGCAACCAAGTACAGTATAACACAAGAGCCTACCTGTATTTGCTATTCCTTAATGGAAAAAAGACATCAACATTTTCTAAAGCCATGAATTTGTTTCACCTTTAAAAATTCAGGAGATGAGGGTTATAGGTGTAGCTCAAGTGGCAGAGCCCATGACTAGCAAATACAAGGCCTACTACCACAAAAATAAACAAAATAACATTCATGAGGTGGGTCAGGTATTAACTACAACCTTGTCTCATGTAAACACAGCCAGATCATTAATTTTCTCCTAACGAAAGCTGGTCTTTCGAAAATTCTCAGATATGGTCTCTTGCAGTTATTTAATTAGAAAAATTTGAAAATCCAGTTTCATAGAACTAATCTCCAAAAGTAAAAACGGTTAAGTGCCTTATTGGCAGCCCCAGAAAATCTGGTAAAAACTCTTTTCTTTTAGTTGAACTTCTAACTAGTTTTTCAGAGGAGCTTTAGGTTAAAATGAAATAGTGCTATACTATGGCAGTCTATCCTTCTGGGTTCACAACAGTGCAGACAAGTACAATTTTAAAGCTTGAGGAAATAAACTCTTACTCACTGACTTGCCCCAAACAAGCTGAATTTATGAGTTATCCATAGGACATGACACTAATTAGCGGCACAAGACTCAAAAAGCTCTGCTTTCCAAACACAGATTTTTTGCATTAAATCAACACACCGACTCTGGAAATGCCATAATAATTTTGAGGGTAATTGGAATAACACTACAGACTCTGCCGTATGTTTATACTCTCGTGTTTACATTTCAAAATAATGAGGGTACTGGACACCAAGCCCTGAGCGTCAAGAGCTCTAAAAGCAGTGGGGAGTTAATTCTTGATCCCTACCTTTGTGAAGTAATCTATAACCAACTTTTAGGAACCAATCACAAAAGGCCAAATTCAGAATCATTCTCCACCAACTCTTACCTAAATTACACAAATTTATGGGTGTTATCAGATTGGTCAGAAAGGTAGAATGAGACTTTAAGGTAACTGACCATGGACACTTCCATAGAGTAGACTAGTGTGGACTAAACCCGTGTACTTCAAATAATGATTTGCAAACTATCACCTGTCCTGAAGAAGATAAGGACTTTGCTTCAAAATACATAAACATACTGTTTTTCACCAAAACTTTTGATTTTGGTGAAAAAATCCTCAGCTGAACTAAATAGTGTTTAAAAAAAAACACTAAATTTATATTCAGGTGTAACCTTCAGAACACTTAAAAAGTTCACAGACAGCCAGGTGCTTCCCACCTATAATCCCAGCTACTTGGAAGGCTGAGATCTG
The DNA here is from genome assembly GCF_047511655.1 of Castor canadensis. Classification (NCBI taxonomy): domain Eukaryota; kingdom Metazoa; phylum Chordata; class Mammalia; order Rodentia; family Castoridae; genus Castor; species Castor canadensis. The sequence continues at coordinate 69,410,378 of NC_133400.1, forward strand.
GAGGATCTTGGTCCAAGGTGAGCCCAGGCAAAAAAGCTCCTGAGATCTCATCCCAAACAATAGCTGGGCATGAATGGTGTGTATCTTTCATCCCAGCCATGTGGAAGACTGAGATCAGGACGACTGCAGTTCCAGGCCAGCCCTGGGTAAAAAGTCTGTAAAAGTATGGTAGCACCTGTTGTCCCGCTACAGAGAAAAACATAAATAGGAGGATAGTAGTCGAGGCTAGCCTGGTCTAGGGATAGCGAGACCTTATCTTAAAAATAATAAAAGAAGGACTGAAGTTGTGGCTCAAGCAGTATGCTTTGCAAGTGTGAAGCCCGGAGTTCAAACTCCAGTCTCTTCCCTCCCTCTCAAAAAAAAATAACCAAAGATGGTCAAGTGCCAGTGGCTCAGCCTTTAATCCTACCTACTTGAGAAGCAGATATCCAGAGGATTGCAGTTCAAAGCCAGCCCAGGCAATAAGTTTGAGAGACCCCCCCCATCTCCAAAATAACCAAAGCAACAAGGACCAGACGTATGGCTCAAACAATAGTGTCTGCTTTATAAGTGAAAAGCCCAGAGTTCAAACCCCAGTCCCACCAAAACAAAACAAACGAACAACAACAACAAAAAAAACCACCAGAGAAAAAGAATCCCAGTACTCAGGAGGTTGAGGAACAACTGTGAGTTATAGGACAGCCTGGGCAAAGTGAAAACCTGCAGAACACTGGCCTACTACGCTACTACAAATTAACTGACAAATTACTTAACAAAATAAGTTGCAGGCTACATTATAATCAGATACCAATAACGTTCCCCTATCTTCTCCACACTATTTCCATCCACAGGAGTTAAGAAAAAAAGAAATCCTTCCAAGTTATGAGGTAATTTTTAATATACTGATGTTCAATGGCAGGTGTCAAATTTCATGACATTACAAAAACAATACCTCAAACTTAGAGTAAAACATGTGAGTCTTACCAATTAAGGAATAACCAAATATCCCAGGCAAAATTTGTTGGACTGTCAACCTATAATATTGATGGCTTTCCTTCTAAATGTTTCTACCTTATAATGCATTCTCTTCCCAAAGGGCTACCTGAGATAATTTAATTGCAAAACTGAGAATGCTTTACTGGTTATATCTTTCAATAATAGTTCTGACTTTGTATACAACTCATACTCATTAAGACATGTTTTTATGATCCAGTGCCCTCCACTTCTCAGTGAAACCAAGCTCCTACTACTTTTCTACCCTATCAAAATACTTCGGAGTTCTTTAAACATGTGTTTTTTGTTGCTTGGTTAGGTGGTTTTTGAAGATGGTGTCACTATGGAACCCAGGCTGTCCTTGAACTCATGGCCCTCCTGATCCTTTTCCCTCAGTCTCTCCAGTGCTGGGATTATAGCTTTGGGTCACTAGGCCCAATTATGCTATACTGTTTCACATATCTATGTCTTTCTAAGCACTATTCATTCTTCTGTATGCTATACAAACTCAGTTAGTCAAGTTATATTCAAAACTGCTGGGAAGCATTACTTATACCTTAGAATTTCACTAGTCTGACCTGGAAGCTCTATCTTGAGTGCTTCCCAAAGCAATTTTAACCCAACTGTGTTGTTTTACTTTTGTCTCCAGTGTAGGTCTAAAAGTTCCTTTCAGATGGGCTATAGTATCTTAGCTCTGTATGTCTGCTTACAACCTAGCATATGCCTGATTTTAGAATCTTACTATCTGCCAAATGAATATATTAGAAATGTCGTTTGAACCCATGACACGTAAAATAAGTAACAGCTACTTCATTAACCATAACTCTGAAAAATCACACATTGGCTTTTTTTATGCCTTTGAGAACAAGATTTTCTTATCCTTAGTTTTTGGTGAAGTATGTAGTACACAGCAGATAATAAAAGTAAAATACATACTATAAATACGTGGTGTACTATGGGGGAAAAAATCTTAAACCACTTTGGTTAGAGAAGTTTTGGTCTGAAGTTCTTTGTATTTCAGATAAACAATGTAAAATTTTGCTCTAAGAATGCTAATGAAATATTAAATGAACACATCAAGGCAAAATTTTAAAAAATTGAACATGTTTATAATACTTACTGCATCTGAAGTTTTGCTTGGATTATTGCTTGGATTAGAAGAATGTGAATTTGAACTATGAAGAGCACTGTGGTTGTGTGAATTTTCCTGTGGAGAGTAACTGGTCCCTTAAAAAATAAAGAGCAAAGTGAATTGTAATTGTATTTTATCTGGTTTTTAACCATACTACACATTATTGTAGTATCACTAAAACAACATTTTATATGAGCATCAGAATATTCGTAATTCATACTTTTTTAAATCAAAATTTTGGAGACAGGATCTCACTATGCAGCCTAGGACTGAACTAGACCTGTCAACCCTCCTTTTTCAGCTTCTTTCCCAAGTGCTGGGATTTATAGCTACACTGCTCTACCACACCAGGCTCTATAATTCATACTTTATACTAGATGAAGTATTTATGACAGTATGAGTTTAAAAACACATTACACATAGCTGGTAAATGTTTTTTAATTATATGAACAAGGTCTGGAGATGAGGCTCAAGTGGTAGAATCCTTGCCCAGCAAGGGCAAAGCTCTGAGTTCTAACACAAGTACTGTCCAAAGGAAAAAAAACTGTATGTGCAAAAATCATTTCTAACAACTTCTTGGTTTAAGAAGTTTTATTGGTGAAAAATTGAAACATACAGAGAAAAGGACACAAAAATTCAACTAATAAAAAAGAAGTCACTATCTTCAATTTGTCTGGAATCATATTCCAAGTTCTTAAATAATTCCAACTTGATTTTCAATGGTCTTGCCAATTTTTCAAATGAAATAGCATCAAGTTTTTAAAAAGATAATCTCAAGGTAGGGGAGTGCTTTCAAGATAGTACCAAGGACATCAAGTATCTCCCCAAACAGGGCCAGCTCTGCATAAAAACTGCTTGAGAGTAATTCTTGAGTCTTAAGGGTAATCTACACATCAATAACCATCAGGATTGACAGATTCTCTTTGTTTTAAGAAAAGCCAAGGGTAAAAAAAAAAAAAATCAAACTTGCAAAAACTCACTGGCTAATGATTCAGAAAGATTCAACAAACAAGTCTAATGCTGGTATTTTCATTACATTCTATGTATTTATTTTCAGCCACAAGGCAACATAATCCAATTAATAGTTTAAAACCAGAGCTGGCAAGGTATGGAGGCTAGCTATAAGAATTAAAAACTGAAAAGTCAGGGAAAATAAACTCATGGCCCATGAATTAGCAGACAGAGTCACAATGGGGAAGAGAAGAAATGAGTGAGATTTTATTTCAATAAACAACAAACAATGGATAAAAGGTAAAATGAGACAGAAGATGACTATAAAGTTTCAAATATCCAAGTAGAAACAGATATATGTACAACTAGAATTCAGAAGAGAGAGAGTATATGGATAAGTCTTTTCCGTGAGAGGTCAAAATTAGGAGACTTAACTTTGCCTTATAAGTAATACACATCCTCTAGTAACTTGCAGATAAAGAGTATGGCAGCAATGGCAACGGCCACCAAGATTTAAACTTGGATATGGGTCCTCTTGTAAGTAAAACTGTAAGCACATTTAAATATCCAAAAAAGCTACTGATGTCACAAAAGATGAAAAGGATAACTTAAGTACAAACAATGGTTACATAAGGGACAATGAAGGGGATACAATAAAATTTCCCAAGAAGCTTGATGCTGGAGAAGCCTGATGGTTTGTCTACTTATATCACTTTGCTATTTATGTGAAATACCCTAAAGCCACTTTTTAAATATAGTACGAAGTAAATCCTACAATAAATGCTTTAGAAGTGAACAGAATGAGAGGGAAAAAATACCCCAAAACAAGTCAAAACTAAGTTAGGTATACAGAAAGGTGAACAGAGCAGACCTGAGACTGACTGCTATCCTAACAAAAGCCTGCTTACTTATTTGGCCCTTCAGAGGCAAATGGGGACCTGGATTTCAAAAGAATTCCAACAACTTTAATAAGAATTGTTCATTATGCCTAAGCTGTGTATGCATAAAATATGTTTTCCTACTAGGAATCAAAACTTTTGTTACATGCTAGGCAGAGGGTACCCATAAAACTAGCCAAATCCATTTTAAAAGCCTTGAGCTTTTGATAATATTTGTGGATGAAAGAATGCCGGTCATTCTTATTACAGGCTACTGGGAGGCTCTCAGTTGCTAATTTTGCTTCAGATCTTCTTAGCGTTATTACAACCATGATATAATGGCTATAGAGTGAGTCCTATGAGACTTCACAGAAAACGACTGAGCACGGGTGGTCTTAGGACCCTCACTAAGTGACAGACAGAAAATCTTAATTAAGCTTTACCCCAAGTTTCCATTTTCACATATAACTCAATTTTTTATTTTTAAAATCAAGTTTACAACTGTATAAAAACAAGAAACAACAAGTATGGACTACTAGATCACTTCATACACTACTCAGAGTTGTCTGTAAAATAATGTCAACAATAATGGAGGGAAGGCCAATGTTAATGACTGAAATGAACCAGAGTAATATGAAAAAAAGCCTAGATGACCTTCTCTGACAGTTACATACCTTTGTGAACAAAATGGTTTGTACATATATCTATAAGATGATCAAATTAAGGTTTGTTGAAAGACATGACAGGCAAAGTACTTTACAAACGTAAGTACTTTATGGATGATGTCTACTGGTCTCAAGGTCAAGACCCAGGAATCTACTTACTTTAGTGGTTATCAATAAAAATTCAACTACCAACAGGCATTCCAATTAATAAGCTGTTACCTCTGGAAAAAAATGACCTAAGACTCCACAAGCCTGATAAGAAGGCATCAGTTAGTTATTAGGTCTATTAATAAGGGTTTTCAGAGGACATGGCATAGTAAGCAAAAAATCGTAATAATCAAGGCACACTAGCATAGGGATTTAGAAAACTTCAGTTATTAAAAGGGAACTCATTTTTTAGAGACAGACACCTTCCAGAATAAATTTATCTAGACTACTTAACAAAAAAGAAACTCCGCAACTTGGGAAAAGAAAAAAAAAATCAAGATAAGGAGATTTTAATAAAAGTCTAAGAATAAACTTTTACTTTTAAATAGAACTCAAATCCAAATAGAAGAAGTTTCACAAGAAGAATGGTATAGTGAGGTAGATCTTTAGATTCCAGACAGATGTCCTTAAGAACTGAAAGTAGGATAGATATATTTCTGAATAACATGGCAATATTAGCCTAAACAAAGTTAACTCTTGTAATAAAAGCTGTATCTTACATTATCTTACAAAGCATCATGGAGGTATATTTTGTTTTTACGTTCTTCATGTAGTCCATTATAAACTGCAATAACACACAGGTAAAAGAGCAAAGATTATGCACACCTTTCCATGATTAGGGCAATGGTGGTACTGTGATTTTTGAGTCATACCAAAAAGTACTACAGAACAAACTTCCTTTGGAAATTTCTGCATCCAATCCCATGACCGATTTGTGTATTTTAGGATAAGAATGCAAGTTTCATATTCTTATTATTACAATGCAGAGAATAAGGCAAAGAGAAAGAGTTAAGTGTTTCTGGACAATAACTTATCCACAGCCATGCATAAAACTTGGACTTAGAATAACAGAAGTCCAGTGATTAAGTCAGGTGCCAGTGGCTGACACCTAGCTACTTGGGAGGCAAGGCCAACCTGGGAAAATAGTTCAAGAGATCCCATCTCAATCAATACCTGGGTGTGGGTGGCACGCTTGTCATCACAAGTCACAGGGAAAGCTGAGACTGGACATAGCATAGTCCAGGCCACCCTGGGCAAAATGTTGAGACTCCAAAATAACCAGAGCAAAAAGGGCTGGACATGTGGCTCAAGCAGCGAAGCGCCTGCCTAGGAAGCATGAATCACTGAGTTCAAACCCCCGTACTACCAAATGTGTACGTACGTACACACACACACACGTTAATATATGTTATCAAAGGTTAAAGATTTATATTTAAAGCATTGGTCAGGTATCTCCACCCCTTTTATATAGAGCCCTAACAAAGATCTATTATATTACCCAGCATTACAATAATTACATTACAGTAATGTTCTACTTGAACCTAAGCTCCATCAGGAGAGGAATTGTTATACTGATACAAAATGGGACTCCACATCAAACTGGCATCAGGGTAGTAGTGACTACACTGATGTAGTGACTGATCCAGTGACTGGATCTCCAATTCTCCAATACTGGTGCACAATCATGTTAAACATATTCTCTCTCAACTTATAGGCCATTCTATTTGATTAACCTCAAAAGTAATGATGCTGGGGAGGAAAAGTCTTGGATCTCCACCAACTAATTGCTAAAGAACGTAACAAATAATTTACTTTGTGCTATATTCTTAAAACTAAGTCATACTATATAGTTTAGAGACAAATTCACTTTCTTAGAACTATTTAAAAGGTCAACCACTTTTTTCATATACAAAGACAAAAAAAAACTATTAAAATACGTTATCAATCAATGATTGTGCTTTTTACAAATAGGTATCATTCCACCCTTTAAAAAGTTTGCTGACCCCTTGATTGGACAATGTTCATGTAAGTAGTTTCCATTGTACTGTAATAACACAAGAGACTAACAAAGTCTTCAGTATTAAAGGGCAGAATAATCCCTGCTTAGCATCTGTAAAATCAGAAGCTAGAGCTCAACATTAAGACGAGTGTAACTTATGGCCTGAGAAAGTTTGGGCCCTAGGAGAGTATTCTGAGCAACAGTCTGAAGGTATAGCAATACATACCAAAACAAGGAAGTAACAGACATTAAGCAAAATATCCTCCCATTAAGTATTGAGAATTTGGATATTAGAGGGAAAGCAGAGGAGGGATATACAATTCTGTATGATTAAATGAAGATAGGAAATGTAAGCAGCTTCTCAAAAGGTCAAATGATAGTTTTCACTCTACTCAGAAACAAAATATCAGAGTATGACAAGCACCAGAATTAACTACCAAATCCTCCAACTTAAAAGTCTTAGTGCCTTCCACTAATAAAGGGAACAGGTATAAGTATAAGTGAAAGATTTCAAGGAAACCAATCAACCCCCAAAATGCACTGAAACAAATAAAAGCTACAAGAGTTATGACTGAATAAAGTTCAAAATTGGATCTCAGATTCTAGTATAGCTTAAAAAAGAAAGTAGCTTTCAAGGTTGAATCTAGAGACTCTGATCCACAGTATTTGAAATGAGATTTTTTTTTCATTTCTATCAGCATCCTCAAGATGGTTCTGGTGTGGTCAGTTTCTGAGTCACTCTGTGAGATACAGGATTACAAAATCAAATAGTAGAAGACATACAACAAATCTCCCTTGAGAAGATAACAATGTTAAAAATATATTGGTAATCATGATCAAACTCAGTAGGTATCATCCTAAGTGCCTTCCCAAGGGTCTTCTATACATGCTGCATTGCCTTCCATAGTCTGTGACCCTGCTCATTACTCTAAACCAAAGGTGATAAACATTTTAAAATAAAGCAGTTTCACCAAAAAAGTCACATATGCATCATGAATATTTTTGCTATAATGTTTTCTTTGAAAAACTTTGAAATTCTATACATTGGCACAAAAATAAATCTCACAACAAAAATAGAGTAGGAACAAACCAAAATGCTCAATTATGGAACTGCAACACTAACAAAAACATGAATAGTACAGACATGCAAGCATAGTGTGGTTAGACTGCTTCAGGAGATATGAAAAATTAGGGTAGAAACTTGACTTGCTGGGGCTCAAGAAATGGACATAGAAATGAAGCACTGAGTATTGATGCTGTTTATAATGGACACATAAGAAAATGCAACTTGCCACACACATATGCAAGGACAAGGTAGCAAAAATGAATTTTCTGAAGCTGGTGGAGTGGCTCACGAGGTGAGAGTGCCTACCTAGCAAGCACAAGGCCCTGAGTTCAAACCCCTGTGCTGCCAAAAAAACCAATCAGTTTTCTGTACAAGTCCTGTCCTGTGCAGCAGCATGGCTTTTCTGTTTTCCCATTTGAAAGTTATCATCTTACTTGTTGTTCTGATCCTTCTTGCAAAGGATCAGAATTTCACACATGAACCAATGAGTTCAGTATATACCTATGTCATTCTGCAACTTAATAATTATACACCACCTAACTGGGGGTGAAAAGCAAAACTTGTACCTAACCTTTCTTGAAGGAAGAATAGATTAGAAGGTATGTCAACAATGGGTTTGCATTCAGTCAGATATAGCGTAATACTTATTTTTAGATCTTTGCTCTAGTCAATAACCACAGGTCAGACATAGCTACTAAACACTTGCAACAAGGCTAAGTGAATTAAAACTTGCCATAAACAGATACACACTGAATTCAAAGACAAAGTAAAAAAAGAATGCAAAGTGTCACGTTTATATACCGATCACATGATTAAGTATTTTGGATATATATGACTAAACAGTATATATAATTAAGTTCAGATGTTGACTACTAGAAAATTTTAAATTGCATACATGGCTCAGTGGACAGCACTGCTCTAAATGAAGATGGCCAGTGGAAAGAGGATACCGACTGTGCATAGGATATTTACCAAAGAAACAATCTATGTCTGAAATATCTGCTTATTATCATGAGCCTAGAACTCAATCCTGCCTTAAGACAATATGGTGAATTTTCTAGGACTGTAACTACTATGCAAATTGTGATACAGCACTTAATTTAGACTTGTACCAATCTGTCACTTGCAAAAAAATCTCATCATTGACAATGCTGTAACTGCACTCGTATCAGTCACAAACAAATGCCATCAAGGACATTGCACTGTTAGCCAAGAGTTTGAACAAACATAAAAGTGGCAGAGATAAATGAATGACGATACTCACCAATGAAGCTTGTTTTAAAAAATAGTATCCTAAGTATTTTTGGCAGAGTGAAATAAACCATCTTGCAAAAATTACATGATGATATGTGCTGTAATTCCAGCTACTCTGTAGGCAGGAGGACTGCTAGAGCCCACAAGTTGGAAATCACCCTATGCAACATAGCAAGATCCAGTCTTAAGTAACAGTAAGAATGTAATGATTACTATTATTGTAATGGAAAGTATTCCTGAGAAAAAATATAGGTTAGTATTTTAAGTCAGTTCTAAGAAAATTTACTAATTATCATAAGATTCTAAAAGGGTAAGTAGGCAATAAATTTGAAAAACTGAGCATTACCTTCTCTTAAGCAGATGCCTTTAGAGTTAAAGAACAGTACAGCTAAGAGAACAGACCAAGACTTGATATGCCTTATAGGTGTTTCCCAATAATTTTATCTTCTAACTCTTTAACTAAGCAAGTTAGCAAATTTCAATTTTGACAGGCACATCGTACATGCTCTTCAATCTGAGAAGGGGTGAAAATGAACACTAAGAAATCTTCAAGTTTGTATAGTTATGCTCTTCTTATATCTTATGTGTATTAGCATAGGAGACAAATCATGAAGATCTTCTAACACAAGAGATTTCAACTGGGTACAATGAAATGGAGAATAAACTCTGCTCAAGGGAAACAATATGACCAATAGCACAAAAGCTTAACAAGGAATTCTCAAATTCCTACTTTTGAGTACAGTTTTGAGGCTTCTGTTTAGTACTAGGGACATCATGAAAAAGCATGTTAAAATACATTCTAATTTTACCCCCAACTTTTAAAGAGTCACAGAATTCTTCCCTTAGATGACTGGCTATTTATTCTTCAAGTGTTAACTTGCTAGTTAACCTCTACAAAAGCTTTTTTAAAAATTTTTATTTTATTCGTATGTGCATACAATGTGTGGGTCATTTCTCCCCCCTTCCCCCACCTTACCCCAGTGCCCCCTCCCTCTCCCCCCCACCCCTTCGCTACGCAGCAGAAACTATTTTGTCCTTATACAAAAGCTTTTCTTTAACCAAAGCATGTATTCTACACACATACCTGCCAGTACCTGACTTCCCTCTATAGCATAAATCACAATAAAAAAATTTTTATGTTTATATACTTTATCGGTCACTAGAAAAGAAATTCCTTAAGCACATGGATTTTGCCTGCATTGCCACAGACTTAATTCTGGGATTACAACAGTGCCTGGGTCTGTCAGTATAAAATAAATGCATGAAAATGGGAGCCACTCTTACTGCAACAAGAACAGTAAGAGACTGAAGATCAACATCTAGTCCAGTCATGTTCTGGGAACATCTGGTCTCCACATAGCATCATCTAAAAACGAATGATACAGAGAATCTTCAAAGACTACTGTCAAAATCTAGGTAGGTGACAAATAGTATCCATCACACGCAGGGATGTAAGAGTTAGCATGCTGCAAAATATAACTTATACAAAGCAAAAAAGTTTTAAGACATACAATACTTGCAAATATCCACTGAAAATATATTATTTGATACTTCTAAGGAAAATACTCTATCTTCCACCACATATATAACATAAATTGGATGTTTTCCCAAAAAACATGTGGTACTAAAGAGAGAAAAAGTGGGCTGTGATGTGGCTCAGTGGTAGATCACTTGCCGAGTCTGTGCTAGGCATATTGTAGCAAAGATATAGATACTTTCAGTATTAATTGCATTATTTAAAGAGGTATGTACACACAAAACAGCACTTACTTAAAAATTCCATTTGCTTCTGATGCTTAGTCATCCTATTTCTGTGTTGAGGCAGTAAGGTATACATTTTTGGATGTTAACTACTAAAAAACTAACACTGGACACCGTCTGTCTAGTTTTCTATTAAAGGGAGAGTAAACAATGCCACACTGTCTAAAACAATTTCATAAACATTAAGAAACAAATGAAAGTGCCTTACTACAAAGTTCTTTAAAAATAAAATCAGAAGCTCAATATGATCGGGGCAGGGGGAGGGGGAACCATGTATCACATTTACAGGTAACCTTTAATTTATCTTCCTCTTCCTTTCTACACTCCTTCTATAATTCAAATCTACAGCCAGACTTAATTGCATATGTTTATTGAAAAACTATTTCAAAATCTCAAACATTAAATAATCCTTATAGACGAGAAACAGATTTAATGGAAAAGATAACCAAATGCAAAATCCTGACAAAAATATCAAGAATCAGGCTGGGGAAGGATAGTCAGGAGTAGAGTGCTTCCCTTAATATGTATAGGACCCTGCATTCCATTCCTAGCACCATACCAACCAACACACAGGCTTGAGTGTGTGAACAAAAGATAAAGGAGAACCACAGAGTAAGAGGATGAAGAGAAGACACATATATACCCCAGCCCAAAAATGAAATGTTGACAGCCATGCATAAAAATAAAACTCAAATGTTAATTTTTTTGGTGGTACTGGAGTTTGAACTCAGTGCTTTGTGCCTGTTAGGCAAAGCACCCCCAGACCTTTTTGCTTTACTGTGTTTTATACATAATCTTGTGGGTTTTTTTGAACTGCATAGCTTGCAATACAGGCTTGCAACAAGCCCTTTTCCCTTCCATATTTGTTTTATATTGTTTTTGTATTTATTGATATGTGTAGACATTGTTTGGGCCACCTCTCTGCCCTGCCCCCTATCCCTACTCCCCCTCACTTCCAGGCCACCTCACTGCCCTCTTGTTCTCCAATTTTGTTGAAGATAAAACATAAGAGATAAGGAGACACAGCATTTTTGCTAGTTAGAGATAGAGATGGCTGTACAGAGAGATTCCTAGCATTGCTTCCATGCACATGTGTACTGTAACCCACACTGGTTCATCTCTACCAAACCTCTTCACTATTTCCCAGTCACCTTCCCATAGTGGCCTCTGCAGTTTAAGATTACTATATTAGCTCACCTACAGTGAGCACATCAGCCACATTCAAGTTTTAGGTTTCCTTCTCTTTCCCTATTCCTCCCATACTCTGCCCTTGGTGTGTGACTGCATTTGTTTTAGGTCTATAATCTGCAAATGAGGGCAAACATGCAATTTTTGGCCTTTTGAGCCTGGCTAACTTCGCTTAAGCTGATGTTCTCCAGGTTCCATCCATTTATTTGCGAATGACAACATTTCATTGTTTTGTGGCTGAATAAGATTCCATTGTGTATAACTACCACACTTTCTTAATCCATTTGTCAGTTGTGGGCTATCTTGGGTGTTTCCATAGCTTGGCTACTGCTAATAGCATTGCAATAAACATGGGTGTGCAGGTGCCTTTGGAATAACCTGAGTCTCACTCCTTTGGGGATACCCCTAGGAGTGGTACTGCTGGATCATATGGAAGATCTATGTTTAGTTTTTTAAGAAGCCTCCATACTGTCTTCCAAAGTGATTGTATTAGCTCACATTCCCACTAGCAGTGGGGTTCCTTTTTCCCCCAAAGCCTCGCCAACATTTGTTGGTGGTGTTCTTCATGATAGCTATTCTAACAGGAGTGAGGTGGAATTTTAGTGTGATTTTGATTTGCATTTCCTTTATGGCCAGGGATGTTGAGCATTTTTTTCATGTGGTTTTTGGCCATTTGGACATCTTCCTTTGTTCAGTTACCCACTTCTTTATTGGTTCATTAATTTTGGGAACGTTTAGTTTTTTAAGTTCCCTGTAATATTCTGGTTATCAGTCCTTTGATGTATAGCTAGCAAATATTTTTCCCCATTTGTGGGTGGTCCCTTCAATTTAGAGACCATTTCTTTTGTTGTACAGAAGCTTTTTAATTTCATGTAGTCCCATTTGTCCATTCTTTCTCTTAGTTGCTGGGCTGCTGGAGTTCTACCAAGGCTTGCAACAACATGCCAACTATTTTTTTAAAATATTTTTAATTAGCAATTATTAACCACACAAAGGTTTCATTGGGCTATTGCCATACATGCATATAATATACTTTGATAAAATTCATTCCATCTATTACTTTCTTATCTCCTTCCCCCTTTTTAAACAATTTTACTGGGTTTCATTTTTTCATACATACATACATATGAACTATTTCCATCATATTCACCCTCCTCACTCCCACTGTATTTCTGCAAGCAAAGAATACCCATTTTATACTTGTGTCTGGAGTTCTTTTTTTGGGGTTCCAACTCACGTGTTTCACATTTGCTAAGCCTCTAGCCCTTTTGCTCTGGTTATTTTGCCCAGGCCGGTCTGGATTACAGTCATGTCTTAGGAGTCCCACTGTCACTGGATTGACAGGTGTGCACCATCACTCACAGTTTTTATCTACTGACATGGGATCTCACTGACTTTTTGTGTGTGCTGGCCTGAACCTAAAGCCTCCTAATTGCAGCCTCCCGAGTAGCAAGGAATACAAGCATAAGCCCCCAGTGCCTAGCTCCCAGCTTGTTTTTTTGAGACAGGGTCTCCTGTTTTATCAGGGCTGGCCTTGAACTGTGATTCTCTTAGCTCTGTCTCCTGCTAATCTGGTAAGAGCAGGAGATTCTATCTAAAAACTAAAACCCAAAGGTGCTAGGGGATGTGGCTTAAGTGGTACAGCACCTGTTTAGCCAAATGGGAAGACGAGAGTTAAAACTTCTGAACTCCATGTGAGTGTGCGCGCGCGTAAAGGACGACATACTCATCTAAGGGCTGGATGGTGTGTGTGGGGGGGGGTGTAGTAGATCCAAAGCACAGAGTACTGCAGCCCAAGAACATTCTATTAATCTAAGTAACAATCTGGGCAATTCTCACAGGAATTACGGGAATGAAAAAAGCCAATCTCATATAGTTAATACTATGTGATTTCACTTATTTATAACATTGTTGGAATGAAAAGATTATAGTTTGAGAACAAGCTGAATAATTAGGAAGAGTAAACAGAGAACAAAGAGTAGGCAAGGGGAGATCTTGATCAAACCAATGGTCATGTTATTTTATTTGTGTGATAAAATTACATGAAGCTAAATGATAACCCCACAGAAAGCATTTAAACTGGTAAAATCTGAAAAGGGTCAATGGACATATTAATGTCAACTTCCTGATTGTGATAGTCTTCTATGGTTATGAACAGGTTACTATTATGGCAAGTTAGGTGAAAGGTATACTGGATCCCTCTAAACTATTTTCTGTAACTGTAGACAAATCTGTCATAGTCTAACAGTTTTGGGATTTCTTAAATGTTTACTAGTTAAAAACATACAGCTGTAACTAAAACTCAACAGTGACTGTTTCTTCTATATTCCTGACTGTTAACAAGTACAGGTAGTGTGGTTCTATTTTCTTATTGCCCCTAATCATAAAGATACATTTGCTGGGGGGGAGGGGGGTGCTCTTTTGTCACTGCTCTTAACTAGTCCCTCTCACATTCCTTAAATATCCATTAATTTACATTAGTCACTTTTACAAACTCATCTTACTTCTGTGATTGTCTTACTCTTATTCTATCTCTACAATTTCACTCAGCAAACTGTAAGTTTTCAAAATTCACCTTGCCTTCTAGCTGATATCAGGCACTCATGTCAGTGAACCAAAAATGACACTTTCCTGGTATTCTTATTCCTCAATTTTTCTGTTCTTTTATTTATGGATTTGGTGCCATTTCAGAAGGTAAGCTTCTAATAAAGAATGTTTTAATCATTCTCCTTAAGTGGACAGGATACAGTTATGTGTTACATTAAATTGCTATAAATTTGAAACATGCCAAAAAAGGTTCAAGATATTTCACATCAAGACATATTGTAGAATTCCCAAACATAACTTGTTAGTATACAAAATACAGCATTTAGCAATTAAATTTTAATGTTTTTTAAAAGAAAATTATGAGCTAGTAAAGGACTTTGCTCTAATCCATTCAAAGTGCCACAATTTGTCTCCCTCTTTTCCTACTTATCTCTCAAAGCTCACTAAAAGCCAAAATTAAAAATACAAAATTAGGTACTTTGTTAACTAAATATCCCAAGCATAGGAAAAAGTCTTTACTTGAAGAGAGTAACGCTGAAAGAGCAAACTAAGTACAAGGGTTTGTTTGTTATTTTAAAATGAGACAGGGTATAAAAACATAGCCCAGGTTGGCTTCAAATTTACAATCCTGAGTGCTGGGATTACAGATGTGTACCACCACTCCCCATTTTAAATAAAAATTCTTTGTAACTTCCTCATGCCTGAGCCCAAACAGGTTTCTTACTGAAAGAAATTTGACTACCTATACACGGCTAGAAACAGTAACAGCTTTTAGACAAATTATTTCCTTTCCTACTGAAGCAAATCATTGGGGAGTGGTGAAAAACTTATTTTACTGTTCAAAAACAGAGAAAAACAAATGACAACAAGTCCACAGAGTTAGTAAGTGAAGACAAATGCCTTAATGCTAACTTTCACACTGACATTAATATACTATTTATACATCTGACAATGCAAATACCAACATGGCCTATAATGAAATGTAACAACTTTATTACATTTTTCTATCTTACTTATCTCCTAAGAGGTTTTTCTTAAAAGTAGATTCAAATGCAGATGGCAGAGTGGTTCAAGTGGTAGCATCTGCTAGAAGTGTAAAGCCCTAAGTTCAAACCCCAGTAACACCAAAAAAAAAAAAAAAAAAAAAAAATCAAATTCACAAACTATTTCCTCTTGTATTACTTATTAAATCATCATATTATTCAGCATTGACTCTGTGCAAAGACATTTGCCAAGGGGGAAAAATGCTGTACAAAACTCTGATGGCTATTTTAATCCAAATTTTATTGATGTCATTTTCCTTGAGGAAAAAACTTTAAGAAAATCTAGTAACAAAATAGAATTCATATCTCAATTTTCCACAGCATATTATATATCATAGTCAATTCCTAGCTGGCTCTCTGCTCCCAAAGACCCGATTCAAAAAAAGAAGAATCTCTATTTCATTCACCATCTCGCCTAGCTGTATGATCCTTGCTTCCCCCCACAGGATCAAATTCCATGAAAATAATGCACATCTTAACATAAATAGTTTTAAGGCATCTTTAAAAAGGAGGAGGAAGGTAAAATATCTCAAGGGTGGTGGCACATGCCTATAATCCCAGCACTCAGGAAACTGAGGCAGGAGGATAGTGATTTCTAGACTAGCAAGATCTTAGTTGCCCCGCCCCCCTCAAAAAAAAGGAAAGGGAAAGGGGGAAGGAAGAGAAAGGAGAAAAAAAATACCATTTATAATAAAGCAAAATCTATAAAAATGTATTTTAATAAAATATAAACAAAACCAAAAACATGGGAATGATAATCAGGACAATTCTGGGAAGGGAAGGTCCAGAAGGTATGTGATTGACAAAGGGTATTACACAAGGGGCTTCCTTTTATTCACAATGTTTTATTTCTAATATAACAGATCATCACCTTACATCATTGTTTTAACTTTGGTATCTACCATGTTATAAAATAAATATAAGCTAAAATACTTTGAAGTGGCTTTAAAAATTCTTAAACTCCAAAATGAAATTTGCCCTGAACAGTGGCCTGAAAAGCTTCCTCTGCAGAAAACTGGTGATATCCAAGGCTGCAGTTTGAAAACAGTAAGGAGACATGTATTTAACAACTACAACCTCAAATAAACCTTCGCAAGAATGATGCTACAAAAAGTCAGTTGTGGTGGTGCATGCCTATAATCCCAGCACATGTGAACTAAGGCAGAAGGAGTGAGTTGGAGGGCAGCCTGAGCTACTAGGGAGACCCTGTCTCAAAGAAAGAAAACACAAAAAAGAAAAAGTGGGTATGGTGGCATATGACCATCATCCCAACTACTTAGGGAGGCACAATTAGGAGGATCACAGTCCAGGCCAGCTCAGTCACATAAAGTGAGACCCTAATCTCAAAAATAACCAACACATAAAAAGGTTGGTGGATGGCTCAAGTGGTAGAATGCCTACATAACAAATGCAATGCCCTAACTCAACCCCACATACCCACCAACAAAAATTGCTAACAGTGATTTCTCCAGTTATAATGAAGTAGATGGCAAAATAGTATACATGCTGTATACTGTAATAGTAATACTGCTTACAAATAATGACCATTAATCTTCTGGTCTAAAGATTAGCCCTGTAATTTGCACACTAACTTCAGTGGCATTACTCCAGCAACTGATTCTCAGCAATTTTTCTCTCTACTGAATCAGTTCTAGTGGCGTATCGATATGCTGCAGTGGCTCCCATCATTAAAAAATGAAAACCAAAAAGAATCCTTACCTTTAATCTGTATCCTACACTAGCCACAGCAAAAAAACCCCAAAATGTCTAAAAAAAAGATGTTGCTATATTCACTGTTTTAGCCTTCTAACCTCTTCTTAAACCCACTTCAATCGTGCCTTCAATTCAAGTTCAATGTCCTCTAGGTCACCAAATCTCAGTTCTCACATTAATCCAATCTACTGGAAAACCTAGACATAATCCCAAAATGCTTTATTTACTTGGCTTCAGGTGAATCTCTTTTAGGTTCTCTTCCTACTCTGCTTGCCACTCTCAGTCTCCTTTGCTATTCCCTTGTCATACCCCTGACTTCTAAACATTACAGTAACACAAAGATCAGTCCTTAGCACTCACTTTTTCTCTATGTACAATAGGTGCGCGCAGGTCAAATCTCATCACATCCATTCACTTACATATTGTCTATGGCTCTTTTAGCACAGTAAGGAAGATTTGAGTATAAAGTTCCCCAAGTAACTATGGTTCTGTTTAATGATGTGAAAGCAATATGCATTTAACAGAAGCTGTATTTCAAATTCTTTTCCTGAGTAGGACTCTCTCAATGCTGGGCAGTGGCAGTGTGCTGCAGATCCAGTCAATCATACCATCCCAAGGATAAAAGATCACTACATTATGGTGTACTGTGGAGCTGTAAGTTGCAACATTCAGTAGGTTAGTATACTAAATGTACTTGACCTTTGATATTTTAAACTTATAATAGACTTATTGGGCTACACTCTTTTCCTAAGTCAAGAAGCATCTGTATTTTGCACTGTTTGACTGCAAAACCAAAAAATCTGCTATGCGGCCATTACACAAAGAATAAAAACCCCTGGTCTTTATTTGCTTTCTATGAAGTCTCCCATTATTTTAAATACCAACTATCCCAAATCTGTTTTTGACTCCAGACCCAATCTATTCATCTGCCTGCTCAAAATATCTATTTGGATACTAAACCAGACTCTTAAATGTAAGGCAAGCCAAAAACCAAAACCCTGATTTCTCCCCATACCTAAACCTTTCATTCTGTATTGTTCATCCAAACAAATGAGAATTCCAGCTTACGACTGCTCAAGCTAAAGTCTGGTGTTATTAACATTCAACATCAGCTGATTCCTTTAAAATAGACCCATAATTCACTTCTATTACTTTTACCCTAATGCAAGTCACCATTGTCAATATTGACTATTGCTATGGGCTCTCTTCTTCCTCCAATTCCCAACATCTCAAGGAGGGGCGGGAGAAGGAAGAAAGGGAAGGAGGAACAGAAGGAAGGAAGGAGCAGCAACCCAAAGAAAATTTTCGGAATTCAGCACCATTTTGAAGCTATTCCTTTACTTTCTGATTTTGGCTATTTTAATAAAGAAAATCTCATAGCCTCTATGTAGTTAATATTGTATACTGTACAATATTAACAGTTTTATAATACTGCTATTACATTGCCTCAATATTGTGTTTAATGGCACAGAAAATGCATTAAATTATGTCAAACAGTTTATCAAGAAATTTCACAAGGTACTCAAGGTTCACTAAAAAACCTGGCATAGATTCCAGTGGTGGGGAAGGGCAGTGGACAAAGTGAGTAAGAGAGTATAATAGAATAGGGTGCACTTGGTTTCCCCCAGGCAAGCCCCTAGGATGAGCCTGGAACCTGAGAGGACTATACAAACTTGGCAGGAGAAATGGGCCAGAGAACTGGCAATGTAGAGATTGGAGGAAAGGCAGTGGGTGAGGCAAGGATGGAAGGACATTTAGGGAGCCCTCTGTCACTGTAACAGCAAGCCTGGCTAATGATGATGGCATGACTACAGCACAATCTGAGTTCTGGGACCCATGTGATGGAGTTTGAATGGACTCAGGGGAAAAGTGGCAGGCATGACCAGAAGGACCCTAGCCAGATTAGGTGATGACCTACATTACCTGTTTTTATTAGATAAAGGCCATTTCTATTGAATAAAAAACAGTTAAGAGCAAAACCAAGACACAAAATAGAGGTAGGGATGCCAACCTCTTATCCTGATTTGAGTTATCATTTGGACACTGGCAGGCCCAAGTGAGGAATAAGTGCTTTTTAAGCAAAAGCAATTTTATAACTACCTGTTATAGAATCTTGACATCCTTATCAAACTTTCAGTGCTATTTTTTTGCAAAGACAATCCTAAAATTTGTAAACAACCACAAAAGATGCCAAATAACCACTTTAAGAACAAAGATGAATATATCATACTCTCGTAGCTTAAAACTGTATTATAAAGCTTTAGAAATCAAAACATATGGTACTATTATACAAACAGACACATAGATCACTGGAACAAGAGTCCTTAAATAAACTCACAAATTTAGCCAACTAATCTTTGACAATAGCACCAACAATGTACAATGAGAAATAGAAAAAAACTGTCTTCAATAAATGGTACCAGAAAACCAGGCGCAATGGCTACATCTGTAATCCCAGCTATTCAGGAGGTGGCATTTGAGAGTGAAGGGTGTGTGTGTGTGTTTGGGAGTGGGGTGGGGGGGACAGACGAGGGTAGTTAGTAAGACCTAGTTCAACAAAAATAAACCAGGCCTGGTAGCACAGCCTCTGATAATAGCCAACTGTGGAAAAAAGCAACAGACCTTATCTGAAAAATAACTAAAGTAAGAAGAGATGGTGGTGCAGCACAAGTGGTAGAGGCCCTGCTTAGCCAAGTTCAAACCCCAGGACCACCAAGCAAATATAAATGGTGTTGGATAAACTAGATACCCACAAGCAGAGGAAATAAAATTAGACTCTTACACTATATACAGAAATTAACCCAAAATGGATAAAAGGCAAATGTAACGTTTTAAACTGTAAAACTCTTCAAAGAAAACATAAGGATATATTGTCCGAATTTTGTGCATATGACACCAAACGCACAGGCAAGAAAAGCAAAAATAAGTAGGACTACATTAAACCAAAGGCTTCTATGCACAAGAAATAACTTGAAAAGGTAATCTACAGAATATAAGAAAATACTTTAAACCAAATGTCTAATATATGTGTTAATGGCCAAAATACATAAGGAATTCTCACGTGTGTCTAAATGTGTATATATATACACACATAATTTCCAAAAAAACTAATTAATATTTTTAAGAGCTATCTTCACCCCATGTTCATTGCAGCATTATTCACAATAGCAACGATATGGAAATGATCAAGGTATTCATTGATGAACACACAGATGTACTAATATATACAATGGAGTATTATACATCACAATAAAGGTGATTGTCATTTGTAAGAACATAGATGAACCTGGAGAACATTATGCTAAGTGAAGGCAGAAACAGAAAAATAAATACTGTATGATTTCACTTATATGTGGAATCTACAAATGAATTCAGAAGCAGGAAACAGAACAAGGTTAGGGGTTGAATCGAGGAAATGCTGGCCAAAGGATACAATCTTTCTGTTATAGGAACAACTGCTGCTGTGGACCTAATGCACAAATGTGTTAATCTGTAAATTATACAATATATGCATTTATCAAATCATCACACTGGGTGCCTTTAATATAGTCAATCTTGGCCAATTAAGTATTTAAAAAAAAAAAAAAACTACAGTAATTATTAACCTTAAATTTTTTGGCCAGGCATGGTGACTTAAGCTTGTAATCCTAGCTACTTGGGAGGCAGAACTGCGATTCTAGGCAAACCCAGGCAAAAAATCTGAGACCCCATTTCAACCAATAAAAAGCTGGTTCAGGGGTACCCACCTGTCATTTCAGCTGGTGGGGGTATAGGGGGAAGGGAACAAATACTCCTAACCATAGCCCAATTCAGATCATGCTAAAAAATGTAAACTAATGTAAAACCATTCACTATTGTGACAGACACCTAGAAATGTCTAATACAACCAAGGCATTATTAAAAAATGTGTATTTCCTAAAGTAGAGGTTTGCAAAAATCTTTGCATAATACTATGGTTATCATGGTCTCTACGGTTTGAGTAAGTATTCCGAAGGTTCTCTAATGTAAAATGTCAACAAGAATTAAAAGGTATGAAAGTACTAAGAATTCCAAGTCAGTCCCTATTCTAGTTTCAAAATACATTAGTTGTTTCAAGGAAGAAAAAAAAAAAAAAAGAAGATACAGTCAGCCCTCTATATCTGAAGACTCAATCAATCATCAGTCAATATTTCAGAGAGATGAGGCAAGGTAATTCACACCTGAAATCCCAGCTACGTGAGAGATGAAGGTAGGATGACCATAGTCTAAGGCTGGACCTGGACAAAAACACAAACTCATCCAAAAATAACTAAAATCAGAAAAGGGTTAGAGGCATGGGTAGGTCCTGTCTAGCAAGCGGCAGACCTGGAGTTCAAACCCCAGTACCCTAGAAATAAAATGGGGAAGGAGTACTATGTGTACTCTGAATATACTAGACTTTTTTTTTTTTTTTTGCTATTATTCTCTAAACAACAGTATAACTATTTACAGAACAGTTATATTGTGTTAGGTATTATAAATAATCCACAGATGATTTGAAGTGTATGGGAGGATATATGCAAATACTAGGACATCTTACGTAAGGGACTTGAACACAGCTAGATGTGGGCATCTGGGAGGGTCCTAGAAACAATCCTTCACGGACATCGAGATGACTATACTTCTCTAGACTTCAAAGTGCTCATGTTTCATTATCATCAAGGCTTCAAATTATAGTTTTTAAAGTTTTAAATATACTTAAATATATGTAAATATTAAACATAGCCAGACCTCCTACCACTACTCAATACTACCAGATTCAATTCTTAGTTCCCCGATTCCACTAATTCCTAAGTTGTGATAGCAAAGAATGGTTAGCAAATTTTCATATACATCATCAACATGACTATGGGACCATGATATATAGACATCCAGGTCCCAACTCCCAACACTCACAAGTTTTTAGTCTGTCACCTGTGGGAATGAATGGTATTCCTAAACACTTCAAGTGTATTCCTAAAACACCTCAAGTAATGCTACAGCAAGCCATCCTGAACCCGAACTCTGAAAGACAATGGTACAATGTTTCTAATCATGCCAAAAAAGAAAAAACTAAAATGTTTCCCTGAAACTGAGGTAACTAGTATATCCCTAGCTGTACTTAAAAACTCTTAGGAAGATCATCACTGGCAGAATACGTCATAATCTATATTAACTTTTTGTTACATACACACAAAACTTCTATAGCTCTTAAGTAATTACACTACATTTAGTCTCTAAGACTAAATGGAATTTAGTGGAATTCTCCACTGGTGGGGAATTCAAGATAAATCAAGCCATTTCAACAATCTGTTCCTGTACTGGATAGAAAATATTATTTCCACATGTTACTATATAATCTTCTTGGTTATTCCATTCCAATAAATTCAATACTATTGTCCTCTAATAATTATTCTTAACCACTTTTCTTATATAACATTTTCAAAAATTTTAAATGATGAATATATCTGAGATATACATTAAGAAAGCCAAGGACTGAAGCAGGAATGTGACTTAAATGCTCAAGGAAATACAAGGTCTGTGAAAGAGTATAATCCAGGGACAAGAAATTAGAGAGGGTTTAATGCGGGGGTAGGGGGAAGTAACAAACAGTATATGGCCTTGTGAGCAACTATAATTGTTAACAGTGTTAGTGTAGTCTGTGATCAGAAGAATTCCAAATTTTTGTGTTCCACTGAGAAAAATCCATGGCAGGATATGTGGTTGTAAAGGGAGTTTATTAAATGTTAGGGAAAAGAAATACAAAGGGATGCATGGTGGGGCGCAGGTGGGAGTCTGCTGACAGACTTATCTTTTCAGGTGCTTTTAAAACCTACACTAACCCACGGCAAGGGTAGAACCAGGTGATTCCCATCAAATAATCAATGACTGGGGCGGGGCATGAGTGGTTCCCGGACAGGTGAAGGTGGTCTGAGCCAACCTTGGGCAACCTATATGAGTCCCTAACTTTCCTTACTTCTAGCCTGCTCATAAGGACATTTGAAAGGGATCTGAGCAGAGTAACTTGATCTGATTGCTGCTTACATGTAGAAAAGCAGAAAGGTTAGGAAGGAGGCTCAATATTACTGGCCTGAACAATTGGGAGGCTGTTTCTAGAAAAGCAGGTTTGGGAGAAGACGGCAATCTTAGACATTACAATACAATTACCAGGAATAAACTGGGCATGAGATCAATGGATAGGCTAAGTAATATAGACTGGGGTTGGATGGTTAGAGGAAGTTAACTTCCAAAATGAAGACTGAAAAGCAGAAAAAGGGACTGGAGGAGAAAAGTAGCCTACAAACAAACAGTATTATGAGATACCTAAGGAAAGACAACTACAAAGAACTAAAGCATACATAAGGGATGGGAACATAAAAAAAAATAGTTAGCTGGTCCTTGAAATGTTTGTTTTTTCCCATATGGGCAACAGAAAGGCACTGACTACGTGAAAGGTGAGTCTGGATACAGTGTGGAGAATCAAGAGGAAGGACAATATACAACTTCATTAATAAAGCAAGAAAGTATCATCACTGAAGCTAGAAAAAGTAAACAGATTCATGAACTGTTTCAGAGAAACAGCACAGGAGACACAATGAATATTGGGGACCAGTAAGGATAATGAGGTTAAAGAGTCAAAAATTAAATAAAATAAGTGAAATCAAGATACAAAGAGAATCATAAGTTTCACCAAAGCTTTCCTCAAATAAAACTAAAAACAGAGCTACCAAAAGGAATGCAAGCCAGCACACAACAGAGATAACTGCACCCATTTTTATCACATTGTTATTCACAATGTTCAAGTTATAGAACCAGATGAATGGATAAAGAAACGTGGCACATATGTACATAAATGTGTGTGCATATATGCACACACAAAATGAGATTCTGCAATGAAGAAGAATGGAAATTTTATCATTTGCAGGAAAATGGACAGAACTAGAGATCACGTTAAGCAAAATAAGCCAGACTTAGACAAATGCCACAGGCTTTCTCTTTCTTTCATACGTGGAAGCTTTATCTTAAAAAAAAAAAAAGGCATGAAAATAAATGGAGGGGGCATGGGCAGGACAGGGGGACACACAAGACAGGACATAGATAAGACACCAGCAGGAGGGGGTAGAAGGCAAAGGAGGAAGAATATGATTCAAGTGTACTTTACACAGGTATGAATGGGTCATAACGGAACTGATTTAAGAACACTGCAAGAAAGATTAAAAAGGGGTGATTATCTGCATTATGAAAGTGTCAGTGAAACTCTCACACATTGCAATGTTAATAAAGATGTGGAAAACAAAATTTTCACCAAACCTCAGTTCTCCTATTCCACAGCCACAAAAGCCTACATCTTTACAAATATTTACTCACTGTAGCTATGTGCATTTTGAAATATTCCTATCAAAAAATAATCAAACTTATTAGTATTTATACTCTACTTATATACTTTAAACTTAAAATTAGTTAAGTCTCTCCTCAACCTTAAATGGCACCATACAACTGTATAGTCTTTGTTCTACTTAACACACCATTAGTATCTTAAGTGAAAACCACAAAGAAACATATACTTAAAATACAATAGTACACAGCAGTTTCTGGAATATGAAATGTCTTTTTCATTTATTTATTTATTTATTTTTAAAGAAACCCACTAGAGGGCTAGCTCAAGTGGTAGAGCACTTTCTTAGCAAGCAAGTTCAAACCCCAGTGCTGCCAAAAAAAAAACCAACCAAACAAACAAAAAACCCCCACTAAAAACAGAAATTAGTATTTGACCATTTGATTAATATCCAGTATTTTAAGACTCAACAATGAATAGCTCTTTCCATAAGTGGAAAATGAACAGTTTTTGGTAGACAATTTAAGACTTAATAAATTGGAAGTGGTATCAACTAGGCTTACAAACTAAACTACCATTTTTATATAAACACACCTAATTTTATAAAAGTATATACAGTACCTACAGTAAAAACAATAAAGGATTTTTGTATCTAAAACACTCTTAAACTACAGCCTCATTTCTCAATTCAACAAACTGGACGTAACGTTTTTGCTGTTCTGTCCTTCTCTATAAACTAATTAATACTACTAAATGAACACTGATAGGAAATTTTTCAAGATTCTCCACACAAAGAAGCCACAAATACTCTAACTCTGGCAGGGAAGGAGTTTTAGCTAACACGAGTTAGAAGGACACAGCAAATATCTGAAAAGCAGACATTAAAGTAAAAAAACTCACAAGTTTCTCCTATAGCTCTCAAGCAATTTATTTGGAAAGGACCTTGGTAATTACCAAATTCAACCTTATTTTTTAGCAACGATTAAAAAAAAAAAAGCAGTTAAAGAGGTTGTTATGATTTGTTCAATCAAAGTGCTAAAAAACTAGCAAAACAAAACCCACAACATCCAGATCTCCAGTCTGGTGTTTTTCCACTCAACAAAGTGAGAAAATGTCACCAAGTTAGCAATAACGTATCTCTAGTAGCATATAATTAAAAACAGATATGGTCATCCCCCAATAGGAACTTTCTCTCAGATGCCAGAATCCCATCAGTATTCAGTTTTCTGATTCAACATTTTCTTTCTTTCCTTATTTTTCTTTTTTCAGAGCTAAGATGAACCCTAGTCTTGTGCATGCTAGGAAAGCACTCTACATTCCCAACCCTTCAACATTGTAAGTTTTAATCTTATTTTGTCATTCCTTAACATGATGTTGACTGTATGTTAATGACCAAAAGGTCAACAACCAATGAGTCTTCTGAAAAGACTGCACAAAACAAAATATAAACTCTATATGCTTCTGTGTCCTCCTCCATTGATATTAATGTAAATGATGTTG
Source organism: Castor canadensis (assembly GCF_047511655.1). NCBI lineage: Eukaryota > Metazoa > Chordata > Mammalia > Rodentia > Castoridae > Castor > Castor canadensis. The sequence continues at coordinate 69,436,368 of NC_133400.1, forward strand.
AAAGGAGTAAAGAGGTGTAATATCTACCATCTCATAAAATATTTTGGCCAACAAATCAAAACTTGAGCATAACTCTCAGTAAGCCTGAATTTCTCAACCTGATATTGTTGAATCCTGAACCTATTTAGCGGGAAAACCACTATAACACAGCATTGCAGCATCTACAAAAATAAGTTAATGCTTTTAAAACAGAAAATGGCTTTTACTGCACACATTCTTACAAACAAATACTGAGAGGAAAAAAAATGATTTTTTAAAGTTAACAGTACAATATTCACATTAAAAAAATAGACAGGGGACAAGAGACCCATTTATTGTAAGGAGTATAAAATGATACCAATTCTCAAAATGTTTATTTTAAAAAACCATTTTACAGTCTAACATTTCACTCAAACATAGGCTAATTCTTTGATCACTGAAGATGGGTTTAATTACTAAAAACAAAGAATTCAATAAACATACTACATACTATTGGTTTTATAAAACCAAAAAAAATATCAAAGTTTTGTGTTAGGTAATTATTAAATAAAAAGTTGACTTATTAAACTGAGATGTTTGTACCAAAGGGAAAAAACATTATGTTTGAAAAATCAAAAAAATATTTACAGGGCTGGGGAGTATACCTCAGTAGTAGAGCAGTGGGCTAGGGAGTATGAAGTCTTGGGTTCAGATCCCCACCCCACAAAAAAACATAAAAGCATCGCAACTCTAAAAGCCAGTAAAATTAAAGCTTAACAAAAGGAAAGCCGAATATTGGTGAGTTTATAAAACTAACTCATTTAGATATGTACTAAAACACAAATCAAAACTGAAACTACATTTAGCCTTGAATAAAAAAATAAGATTACTCTCCAATTCTGTATCAAAACCTATCCAATATGAAGTAAACAGCTAAGTTTTGAAAGTTCACGTTTCAACAGTTAAAAACAAAACAAAACTGGCACATATCAAACTAAAGGTGAGATTTTGAGGGGCCAAGTATTTCATTGTATTTTTCCATAATCAATACTGACATTTAACTCTTAATTCTTTATAATTTAGGTGTTTCAAGGTAACTGAGATTCAGTATCTGTGAATGATAAACACAAATACTTTGAAAGACTGATAAGGAGCTAATAAGCAGCAGGAACAGAAACCAGCCAAATCACAGGTTGCAGGCAATAAAGAGAGCATGCTGACCATTCACACCATTTCCCAAACTTCCCTAGCTCTCTTCTCAATACATGGAATCTTTCACCATCAACAGGCACACATTCCTCTGACATTAGGAAGAGTTTGCAAAATTATTCTTATAAATCAAAACACTGAATGCAGAAATTTTTATGCATCCTCTCCTCACCTCAGCCCAAATATTCCAGGACAAAATACTTTGTAAGAACTTCTTTTTGGGCTACCAGAACTGACTAGTTCTCTGAGTATAATTCTATGAATATAGAATAAGTCAGAACCTATCAGAAGATGCTATTATGTTATGCTCTTCTGGCATACTCCAATACAAATTTAGAGATAATCAAAAACTCAACATAAAGTTTAGGCCTATCTAAATGTATCAATCATACATCCCAGGTTTCTTTTAAAATACAAATACTCCTAAGGATAAACTTATAAAACTGCTAACACCAAAAGTCAGCATAAATACACAGATTTGGGTGAAGGCTATTTTTCAAACACAAGTCAAGATGCTTACTAGTGAATTGTTTCAGGACAGCTTCATGATTGGGAGCATGGAGTGCCTAAGATAATTTTATCTAACAGTGGTGGCTGCAGATACTAACTAAATACAGTATATAGAACAGCCTGCATGCTGCTAGTACCAATTAGAAACTTCTCTAGCCAAAGATTAACTATATAGCTAGACATTAGATGATTTTTTACCACAGGTTATTAAGTTGGTTACTTACTATGCATTAACATGCATCAGTACATTAATCTAGTAAGGTGATTAATCTTTTTTCTGAACACATTAGTAATACACAATCTGACAAATAATCACCCTAATGTCTACATTCCTAATGTCTAGTTCAAAGTTCCTGTGTGTAATCTCCCTAGTCCTGCAGTTTAGAAATACCTAAATTAAGGCAGTGTTCAGATGGTATTAGGCAGCCTATAGCAATCATCTCAAATAATCTTAATAAGCAGCCAAATTTGGGAACTGTTGCTGTAAACTAATCAAAGCTCTTAACTCTTATAACTATCCCCAAAAATTTCTAAATTTCGAAATCCTACTCATTAGGAAATACCCACAGAATGTTTCTACACCTCCCTCATGTAGTGCTCAATTTTCAAATTTCCCAGTATTTTCCTAACTCTAAAGGAAGATGCAGCTTGAGATCCAGGACTACTGATCTGACGCTAATTTTAATTATTCAGGAGTAAGAGTAAGCTTAGTAATTTAGTCTGTTATAGTCCATGTACTGACCCAAGTGCTTTTACATTTCATTTAGCCCTACAGTAAGGTCACGTATCTTTAAGTATCAGAGCTGAGACTTAAACACTGAAAGTTTGTAACTGAGAGAGAACATTTCATTCATTACTTAAGAACAAAGGCAGGTATTAATATCCTCTAAGCACTAATTGAGAACTACTATCAGAGAGTCCCCTCCAATTAGTTTTGTCAATACCAATTATCTGTTGGGCCTGTTGTGCAAGTACTAAAAATAAACTTTTTAAAAGGGGAGTCAGTTTGGGAGCATGGATTAAGTGATAGAGTGCCTGCGGAGAAAGCACAAGGCCCTGAATTTAAACTTTAGTACCACCAAAAACAAAACAAACAAAAAGTATAATACAAATATCTCCCACGAAAACTGTAACTCTAAATGATAGGATTTGAGGCAATTTTTATTCCCCTCCTTCTGCATTTCTTAATTTTTTTTATGAGTATGTACTAACAAAGAAAAATATTAGTACAAGAAGCACTAAATAGCTCACGAAGCCATTAATTTCAACCTTGTTTTGCAGATATCAGACACATTAAAAAAATGTTTTTTAAAGCTGGAGTGTAAATCAATGCTTGCCTAGCACATGTGAGACCCTGAGTTCAACTCCAGTATGGGGGGCACTCAAGCAATGTACTTTTCTATAGAGAAATAGGAATAAATTAGATAACCCAACAAGGTGATTATATTCTCCACAATTACAATGTCTAATTCAACAGCCACCAATCACATGCTTCAAACAAACATGAAATGCTGACTAGTCTGGCCAGCACAAAACAATGTTCTATAAATATAAAATACACACTGTCTAAAAGATTTGTATGAAGAAAGTGAAACTCAGATAAAGGAGATTTAAGATAGTAACACAGAAAGGAAAAGTAACACCATAAGGGGAAAAAAAAAAAAAAAGAAAAGAAAAGAAAAAGGTGGCATGGTGGCTCATGCCTGTAATCCTAGCTACTGGGGAGGTACAGATCTGGAAGAGTAAAGTTTGAGGCCAGCCTGGACAAAATGTTCAAGAAACCCCCACTGCAATGGAAAAAAGCTAGGCATGGTGGTGCATGCCTATCACCCCAGCTATGGCAGGAAGAGCAAACAGGAGGATTGAGGTCCAAATCAGCCTGGACATAAAAAAATATTTTTTAAAAATAATAAAGTAGAAAGGATTACGGGCATGGCTCAAGGGCAAGTGCAAGGTCCTAAATTCAAACCCCGGAATTTCTCAAGAAACAAAAGCAGAAACACATCTCAAAGAAAGGATTTAAGGACTGGGCTGTGTGCTGGTGGCTCACACTTGCAATCCTAGTTACTTAGGCTGCCATAAGAGGGTAATACTTCCAGACCAGCCTAGACAAGACCCTAACTTAACAGAAAAAGCTGGGCATGGTGACACATGCCTGTCATCTCAGCTACTGCAAGAAGCATAAAAAAGGAAGATAAAAGTCCAGGCCAGCCTGGGCAAAAAGCAAGACCGTTTCTCAAAAATAACCAGAGCAAAAACAGCTGGAGGGGTGGCTCAAGTGGTAGAGCATGTGCCTAGCATGAAGTCATGAGTTCAGTACTACAAAAAAAGGAAAAATAAAAAAAAAAAAGAGTTTAAGGACTTTTCAGTAGACTTAATAACTTTAGTTATCTTATTAATAATTTATTAAGTGAGAATATTCTGAATATACTAAGGCCAAATAAAATACACAAATTAATTTCATTTCATTTTTACTTGTTAAAGTGAGACTATAAGGTAAATACACATATGGTTTACATCTATGGCTAAAATCACATCCCCACTCAACAGTGTTGCTCTACAATTTTGTTGTTCAAGAGAAGCCAGCAGAGTAGTTTAAATGCTTAAAATGACAAACTCTTGAGCCCTATCTCAGCACTGGTGAACCAAAATACACTCTTTATCAAGATTTTCTAGGCAATCAGTACATACATTCAAGTTTGATAAGCACTGTTCCAGACAACTGCACCTTTAAACCAAAACAATCTCAACATTCTTCTACCTAGCCATGTACATGGTGTTATTCACCATTCTAAACAGGGACACAAGGGTGAATTAAAAACAAACTTACGACCTATTCTGGTAGAGCTCATATTCAATGTAAGCAAAAAACAGGAAAAAAAAAAACCCAGAAATATAGTCATGGTTCTGTTGTACACGATTGGGAAAGTGCTTATTTGTTCAAACACTAGTGACAAATCAGTGATATATATGAGCAATTTCACCTGTGAGAACACCAGCATCCAGCTATACAAAGCTGCACAAGAATTCACAAAGCACACTGATACACCTTAAACATCTATCACTACCTTGACTAATTATATGAATGAGTCACATCACCCACATTTGTTATAACTTCACATCTGATTACAAGATAATCCTCCATCTATCATTCTACAGTAACCCAATTTCGGGATGCACACTTCCATAAGTGTGCACCTATTCTGATCTCTGTCAAGATAAAAGTGCCATTTACTGTAGTGTTATTACCTACTTTAATATACAAAACCATGCTACAATTTTTATCAAGTTACTTGATAAAAATTTGATTGTCACTGACAATGTTTTCTGAATACTGGGTTCCTGAATTCCACTTCCTATAAATCCTATTGTACAATTTTGCAAAACAGTGACTTTTAAGTAACTAAGTAAACATCAAGTCACATGAAGTATAAGGAAGGAACAAAGCAGGACAATGATGTTTCAGGGTAGTCACAAAGGACAGGGACAGCTTCTCACAGAGGATGACACTTAAGTAGACACTAGGAGAACATACAGAAAGATCGTGCCGGAAAGGACGAACATGACATATAGAACCCTTAAGACAGAAACAATTTTTGTCTTGCAGGGTCCATATGACAAAAAAAGAACAAGGGAAACAGAGGCAGGCAGAAAACATGAAATATTTAGCCACTTAGACTACAGTCTTTTATATCGTTTGATAAGTAACAAGGAATCACTGGACAGTTGTCAGTCTGCAAGTGATATAAGCTGACCGGCATTTTAAAATTACATCACTTTGGCTATTTGTGAAGTATGAAGCAAAAAGGAAGAAGGAATAATAGCATCCAGCTGGCTCTTGCAGAATCCAGGAAGAAGGTGGTAACCAGGACTAAAATGATTATGTTTATATATTGAGAAATGGTTACACCTGAAAGTAGAAATAAAATTTTATACATAGATTCTGGCTTTCAAGTATCACAATAGTAAACTGAAGACTTTAATTGAATAATTTCATCAATACACTAGGAATAATGAAAATTGGTGTATTTCAAGGACTTTGAAAATTATAAAGCATATAAACCATAAAGAGGAGATTGCTCATAGGATACATTATCAAACCCTAAAATAATTGGTTTTATAATGATTAAATGGAGAATATCGCCAACAATTACTGTATATCCCAAATGTCCCAGCTCATTTCCATCTTCATCCTTTCTAGCACCATAGTTCAATGATGCACTGTCCCAAAACCATTTTGCACAACAAAATATACATTACCAGAAACTAGAATATGGAAACTTTCTGTGAATTACTAACCAAAAATTCTGTGTTACACCAAAAACTTCATACCTAAGAAAATGGTTCAAAATAAGAATGTGTGTCTTAAATGGTCAAAGTGAACCATTCCAAAATGTTTCAGAAATACCATTAATTCATAAACACAATATAACTATCTCTAAAAATACCAAAAATGTTGAAATGTGGTAACAAGCTGTAAGACAATTTAGTACAAGGGCTCAAATATCACAATTTGCATGCATAGACATTTGGATATATTTTGCACAAATTAAAAAAAAGTACTAAAGAACTGAAACATTCAGACTGCTAATCTTTCAATTACTCTATTTATCTTAAAGTATCAATTTCCTGTGATTTAAAAAAACTGGCCTATGGAAATAAAATATAAATGTCTGCCTACTACTACAAAGAATGAATTACTGCATTTTCTTTATATACAAGTGGACTTATCCCGGGAGGTGGTGGGAGTGGAGGGAGGGAGGGAGGGAGGGAGGGGGAGAGAGAGAGAGAGAGTGTGTGTGTGAGTGAGTGTGTTTTGGGGGATAACAGCTTCTTCCTTGTGAAACTTGTGGCATGCTTTCAAATTAAAAACTTAAAAAAAAACAGAACACAAGCATATGACAACTTGGCCTAGAACTATACACAAACACTGCACCAATGTCTATGTTCTGGCTTTAAAATTGTACTATAATTAGGCAAGATAACCACTAAGGGAAGTTGGAAGAAGGTATTAAGAGGATGAAAGATAAAGGTTTAACTAAGTCATACTGTAGTACACACTGCAAAGTAAGTGTTCAATGTATGTAAGTGTTTCCAACAGTGAATTTACCAGATCAGAGAACTTCTGGACTAGACTGTTGCTATTTGTTGAACTGCTAAAACAGGGATATCATCTGTTCTACCTTCCATTGTCAACATGTGGATCAAGTGAGACTTAAGTTTTGTTTTTTTTGTGGGGTTTTTGGCAGTACTGGGACAAGGCAAAAACTCCACCCATATGCGACACCTTCAGCCCAGACTTAAATTTTTTATAGTACTTTCTACCATTATTAATACAAAGCGTATTTCATTCGAAATGTAGATTATTTGAGCAATGCAAGTATCGTATTCATTATGTAGCTATTTCAGCAGACTACAGCCATGGTGTACAATTTATCAGTCTATCATCAAATACAAAAAATTCTATTTAAGAATTATAAAAGTGTATCTAAATAGTCCCCACTGTATAATTTTTTTCAAAATGTTAAGTTACCCAAAATGCTTGGGACAAGAAATGTTCCATATTTTGGGGTTTTGGATTGTTTGATTAGATTTTACCAGTTGAGCATCCCTCATCTGAAGATTTCAGATGAGCATTTTGACTTGATTTCAGATTTTTAGAAAAGATGCTCAACCTGTAATAAAATGTTTGAAAATTAGGAGATGAAAATACTTCCGTATTTCTCCCGCAATACGGCTGACAAGATAAAAACTTCATTATATAGCTATAAACTCAGTAGTTTTCCTTTACACTAAAGTTTCAAATGTAAATTACTGAAGTCTCACAAATTCAAGAACCAGTAATAATATTCTTCAATTAACCAACTGAGCTATGCCCCCTCCACCCCCAATTCTTCTAACAAGTATTATAAACATATTAGTAAGTTTCTTACACTACTACTGAGAGTGATGATGGTGGGGAAAAAAGGGTAGTCCCAAGAGACTGAACTTTTTTTTAACAGCTTTATAGAATTCTTATTACAATAAGACACCCTTCACTCCTCCTAAGCTCATTTGTCAATTATTCTTAAAGTTACTTGGTAAAATTATGTAGGCTGATTCTTTAAGAAAAAAGGAAATAGGAGCTAGGGAACCTCTCAAGATTTTTCTTGTTTTTGCTATTGGTTACTTTTAAACAGAAGGTTTTATATTTACAGGTAGATTAGTAAATTAAGAAAACATTTCACCAAGAAGCCTTTCAAGCTGTAGCTTTATATAATCTCTAATTTACAACAATCTACATTTACTTTAAGAAATCCTAAAGGATAAATTCTCTCTTTAAAGTGTACATGCTAAATCACAGTATTATTTTAATATAAAAGACAGGTGTAAAAATCCTCTTCAATCCTTGCTTTCTGACAATGTATCTTTATGTCCTTATATATACATTATATCTGAAACAACACTTCATGGAAATCCAAGATGCCAAAAAAGAAATCCAGTTTTTACTGGAAACAATATACTGTGATGCTAGCAATGCCTAAATACTAAGGAAAACATATACTACAAGTTTCACATGTTTAACTTGCTTTGTAAAATGCAAATTACACATCATAGCATATTGGTTTTTAAGTTATTAAATAAAGTTAAAACCATTAGACTGAAAAAATCCTAGCCACCTGTGATGGTGCACAACTGTAATTCCAGCACTCACGTGGCTGAGGTAGGGTTAATTCAAAGTTCAAGGGCAGTATGGGCTACAGAGCAAGATCCTGTCTTTAAACAAAAACAAAGAACATAAACCACAAAAAAATTCAAGGTAACTAATTTAATGAATACAGGAACCTTTTTTTTTGTGGTACTGAGGTTTGAACTCAGGGCCTATACCTTGAGCCCATTTTAGTGATGGGTTTTTCATGATAGGTTCTGGAGAACTATTTGCCTAGGCTGAACTGTGATCCTCCTCATCTCTGCCTTTTGAGTAGACAGGGTTACGGGCATGGGCCACAGGTGCCCAGCATAGTAACTATTCTAACAGTAAGTTTGCTTATACATGCCCAAGCACAGATAACACAAATCCCCTGCATTTGACTTTTGATAATGGCTTTGAACTACACAATTTATTTATACATAGTTGAATTCGTATTTAAAGATAAAAAAATTAAAGGGAATTAATGTCTAATAAAAATCACATACTTGAAAAAGTTTACCTTCAAATATATATTAAAAAAAAAACTATGTATACATAGACACAGAAATACATACACACAAGTGTATACCTGATGTCAGACTCTAATGACTAATATATAAGCATTAAATGAGTAGGAAAAAAGTCAGCATTTTATATCTTTAAAAGGTGTAATTAACCTCAAAAATGTACTCTGAACTCTAGAACTCCTGTTTTATAGTATAACTCCTTCATTGCATAAAGAAAAAGCTATTTTTTAAAATGGACATAGCGTAGACAAAAATGTAGTTACAGTATTATTTAGGTTCCAGAGGACAGACAAGCATCTCCAAAGCAAACTAGAAAGTGGGGCATAACTTAGCAAATGACTAGATTAGAAAAGTAAGTAACAAGTTTCTTACAGATGGAACTAAAGTAACATCAGCAAAGATGAAAATAAAATGGATATTAAAAGCCAACAAACACTTGAGAGTTCATACATGAAGGAAAATGAAAATCAAAGTGAAGAAAACAAATACAATAAAGGGAAGCAGCATATTCACTGTCAAAAGTACTGAAGAACAGCTTCAATAGTAAGGATCATATCTTATCTTGCCTTCCAGGAGTATCACACAATTGTTGGTACACAGTGGATGCCCAATGTATGATGTATGAAAAACAGAATATTCATAGGATAATTTCACCTATAAAAGAACTGATTGGGCATGGTTTGCTATAAACAGATGAAAGCCTTTACAGAAGTTTTCTTGAGTGTCTAAACTGACTTCTTCCTGGATTTGGGAATGGGTACATTCATTGGGTCTGTCACTAAAATAAGAACTCAAGATGAGGAACCACATCCTATTTTGTCACAGTAACCAAAATTTTCAAAATAAATAAAGCATAGTATATGCAGCACAACTAGAATCTATCCTCCAAGAGCTAACACTTAAATGACATCCACTAGACTGGTTGATCAATAGTTATCTCAGGCTACATGTACGACTATGGAAAAGCATCCCACAAAACTGAAAACATAGTTTAATCTTGCTATCAAATCAAACCCACTTTCTACTCTTATTTGGTTTACCTGCATAAATACCATAAAACACTATGCTACTATAACATAAATATAACACAAATTTATTTATAATATAAATAATATTCAACAGAACTATTTTCCTCCTCACCAACTATCCAGATTACTCCATCCCAATGCAATCTTCTAACTATTAATAATTTCTTCAACCTAATAATTATGTAGAGGCGGCCAATGTTTCTCAATACATGATCATGCTGAGTACAGTGGAGTCTATCCTAAGAGACAAAAAAAACCCCCAAGACACAAACACCCAGACAATAATAGGAGAACAAACAAAACAAAAAACCCAGAAAATGAAGGGTATTTTTTAAAACTAAGCAAAGCATTGAGAAGTAAGAGGCAAAAAGCCACATGCTACTCTATTGAGTTTCCCTAGAAGTTTTCAATTAATGTAACTCAAATGTTACCTATTTAAGCAATATGAGATCTGCAGAGTAGAAGAAAATATACCTTAATTACCTCAGTGAAATTAGCTTATTCATTAATGCAGGCTTTAGAAATTAAACGCTATTTTGGCAAATTTTGAGCGAAGCCAGTCTGAAATTTATTCTCAAACAGCTTGAGCAAAGCAGTAACAGAAGTAAATTAGCACTGCTCAAAAGAATAAAGCTAACTTTTAAAAAGTTGAGTGTTATGATGAACACAGTATGAAAGTTAAATTAATAAGGCCTAGAAATTATGGAAAACAAGATCTTAAATGTCTACAACAAAACCCAAAATTTTAATTTTGAGTCACAAAAGGCTTTTTAACCTAAGAACTGTCTTGGAAAACCTATTAAGTTTTAAAATGCATACTTTATTATAATTAGCAAACAGATTTGAACCCCTTAGGAAATAAACTGAAGGAGAAACAAGGATGTCAAAGGTTTCAAGGATATGAAACCTTTACTTGAAAAGGTAATAGTTCCTTTTCTTGGATAAATGTCTAGCACCTTTCTCATCATTAATAAACACTTGGGAGATAGTTTTCATAAACGCTTTACCTATTATCAGACACTGGAGTCCATGTTCATGTCACCATCACATTCCTACAGTAACTTCTGAATCAAAAATTGATAGAAATAAAACATTTTGATGACACAACAAAGTAACTTCCTCAAGCTGGAAATTTTATATTACATCCATTGCTTTATAGATATTGTCAAAAAATGTATGTGAAAGTTTCAACAAGAAAGCTACTCACCACCTTCCCTCTCTCTAACTCTGTGAGTATGCACATTTTTGGCCTTATTGTGACCTGTGCTGTCACTATATTTGTTTTCAGGACTATCAGATCTCCGCAACATTTTATTCGGTGGTGAAGGATCTGCGGCGTCTCGCATCTTTTCATGTCTGTGATCACCACTACTGGGGTGACTCTTCGATGAATACTTAAGTGCCTGTAAAACATCACCCCCCCAAAAAAAGAGAAAGAAGTGAAACTTCAAATTCAGCTCCCTTAATTAAGTCACAAATTTTGGTTTATTAACTTCATTCAGTTTTATGAGCTTATTAAAATTTCCATTTTCAATTCTGCCCTTATTCAAACAAAACCTAAATGCTTAAGAGTTATTGTAAAACTCCTGATTAACATGTAAAAAAATTTTTAAAGGGGGAAAAAAAAGCCCATTCTATTTTATAAACCTAAGAAATTAAGCACCTTGGCAGATTTTTCTAGGAATATCTGAGAAACACCAATCCCCAGCACCACCAATTTAAAAAAGAAAACTAGAAACACAGTACTAGTGCAAACAATTTCTTATTTAACTTATCTACCCTTACATGAGTGGAAAATAATCTTAAGACTCTTTTACAATAGGTAATTGTGTTTTAGAGGGCAGATTTATTAGGGTTCAATCTTTTGACATATACAAATGTAATGGACAATGTTTTGACATCAGGGGTTCTAGTGTTAACTGGAGTTTTAACACCTCCTATTAGTTAAACAAAAACAAAAATATCAGGTTAAAAACCTGCTCTTATTTTTTTAAATGATTAGATGCTAAAAACTTCTCCCATAGTTGAACCACTTCAGTCATATTTTTAAAAACTTTAAACAACTGCAGTAAACAAAAAGTAACCTACACACCTAGAACCATCTACATTGGAATGAACTAACCAAGTAGCCAACGATTTTAATTCTTACTGATACAAGACACAAAGTCTTTCACTTGCAAGGCAATTACTGGCACAAATAATTAAAACAGGAAAAGAGAACAGTTTACAACTGAATTAAGAGTTGTAAACACTTAGCTTTTTCTCCTAGGCCTTTCATCTAAATGTAATACCTTTGCATTAACTTCAGTTTACCAGTAAGAAGTAAATACACATTCAAACCCAATATCATTACATCCCATCGCTGCCTTCACACTCAAATAACCAGTCAGGCCTCCCGGGCTGCGACTCATTTTTCCCTAAAAACCCCTGAACTTCCTGGAGCCACCTGTCAAACAGGTCGCTAACCTCGTCGGAAACCATAATGGACCCCGACAGTCAAGGTAGGGGCCGGGTGCTACTTTGGGTTTGTTGCACCGAAGGGCCTGCAGCGACTTCTGAAGCCTGCGCTCGAGTAGCAGTCCCTCCCTTCCCCCTCCGGCCCCTTCCGATCCCTCGGCCCCGTTCTCGGCTGGTACCTGGTAAGGCTGCGAGTCCCCCCTCCGGTCGTGACAGCTGAAACACAGCAAGAAAAGACGGTGACATGAGACTGCGAGGAGAGGAAGAAAACGGCCACCCGGCCGGCCCTCCCCGCGGGGACCTTCCCAACGTACCGGCGCGGAGCCACACGCGCCGTCCCTCCGTCCGTTCGCACACCGGGCTGCGGGAGGGCGCAGCGCTGCGAACCCGGCCGGCTTCCCGCAATCGGCTCCCCGCTCGCCCAGCCGCCCGTCCGCCCGCCCGCGCGCGCGCGCGGCCGCTCCTCCTCCCCAACCCGATCCCGATCAGGGTTAACAACAAAAATGGCGGCGCGGCCAGCTCCAGATAAGGAGGAACAGCCCCCCCGTTGCCGCCGCCCCCCGCCTCCGCTGCGGCCCGGCCCGAAACGAAAAGACAATTTACCCATCACTGAGTCTCTGCTGTTTCCTCGCATACATTACCATCAATGCCCGGCCTGTGAGTGTGTGTCGGGGAGGGGGGAGCGGCCGCGAGAGGCGGGCGGACGGGCGGGCAGGCGGGCGGACGGGCGCGCAGGCGGCGGCGGCGGCGGGCGGGCGGGGGGAAGCCCCGGCACCAGGACCGGACGAGCCCTCGGCGACTCTCAGCACCTCCCCGTTACTGGGGCCGGCGCTCCCGGGCCATCTCCCTCTGTCGACACCACGCTCACTCTCAGCTGGGGCAGCGGCGCCAACTACACGGCGGCAGCGCGAACCGGGGGGAGGGGGGGGTAAGAAGACGCGTCCGGCTCAGCCCCGCGGAGAGCGACTGCCTCCTCGGCCTTCTTCTTCTTCTGCTCCGCCGCCTCCTCGTCTCCTCCCCTCCTCCCCCCGCCGCCGCTGCCGCCGCCGCCGCCTGGTTCTCCTCCGCCTCCTCCCGCCGCCGCCGCTGGTGCCGCCGCTGCCGCTCCACCAACTACATCCGGGCAACTCGGGAGCTGCTGCCTTCGGGAAACCTCGGCAGTTTCCGCCGCGCCCCTCCTCTCCTACCCTCGGCCTTCCTCCCCACACCGCGCGGCTCCAGAACGCCGCCTTCGGCAAACCTCGGCTCGCTCCGGCCTTCCTCTTCCTCTGAGGCCTGGCTTGCCTCCCTGCGACTGTCAGCCCTTTCCGGTTGCTGTTTCTTTTCCTCACTGGCAAGTCTGGCCACTACGGTTCCAGTTTAGGGATAGTTGTGCTCAGGTGCCTCCTCGAGGCTGGCCCCACAGGCCCCGGGCTGCGCTGGGCGGGAGCTGTCTTCGGGAGGAGGACCTTGGGGCGCGAGGGACGCCATCGCGGACTAAATAAGGGAGCTGCGGAAGCTGCGCGTGCGCCCAGAGGCGCGGCGGGGGCGGAGGGTGCCCTTCGGCGAGCTCCGGCCGTAGGCCCCCGCCCCTTCGGGCTCGGGCGGGGTGGTCGGGAAGCCCCTAATTGGGCGATGGGCGGATGGTTACCACGGAGCTGCCTCGTGGACAGCGGCGGATGTCTCTATAGCGCAGTGGCGCGCGTATCCCCGCGCCCTGAGCCACGCTATTGGGATCTGGAACCCTGGTCTCGGCACCTGCCGTTCGCCTTTCGCCGTGGTCGCGCCGCGCCTTCGGCGGAGCACGGGCTGCGGCGAGCCCGACCAACGACATTTTAGACGCGAGTCGCACAACCCGGAAGCGTGCAGGAAAGCGGGCTTCCCGGGCGAGAAATGGCGACTATGGAGGATTTGAGAGGTACGGTACCGAAAGCAAGAAGGCCGCGTGCCTGGGCGGCTGCAAAATGGAGGCTCCCGGATTGAGGAGGGCGCGGCGCTCCCTACGGGCGGCGAATGAAAGCCGCGGATGAGACTGGAGACCAAGGGGGAGAGGGGACCTGGAAATCAAGTGTTGAACACTTCATTCTTTCTGTTTTTAAAAACGTTTTCCGTTCGCAGTCGTGCCCTCTCCACCCTCTCGTTAGTTCCCATTTTTCTGTGTTGTAGTTCCTCTTCCTTCCTGAAGTCCTTTGGTGAAAAAATTAATTTGAAGGTTGTGAATGCGAATAAAGGCATGGGGTGTGCTACAAATTGTATTTTGGATATACGGGGAGGTGAAGTGTTAATTACAACAGTCTTTTCTTGATAGTGGTGGTACTCGAGTGATTTATTATTTTGCCCTGAACTCAGTTAAATTTAGTAAAACGTTTGCAGTAAATGTAAATATACAGCTGCTTAACGTAATAGAAGAGAGAGACAACACAGGATACAAATCAGAAGAAACAAGACCCCTTCAAAAAATAATATCAAAAAGCAATTTATTTGAGATGGGTGTGGTGGTGCACTCTGGGGGTTGAAGCAGAAGAATCACGAGTTCTATAGAAGATCCTGTTTCAAGAAAAACATTTACTTGGTATCCCGCAAGTAAAACTGCTAGGTCTAATGAAGAAGTTGAATGATGAGGGGGAGGCGGTGAAAGCACGACTGACTGGAAAAAAATTGCATAGTCTTATTTGTCACATCCACCTGCCAAATGTTAAAATTATTGTTGTTTGTGGAAACCAGTAAAAGTCTATTTAATGTGCCCACTGAAGTTGTCAGTAACTAAGAAAAATATTGCCAATCTGAAATGACAAAACACCAGATTAGGGGGATGGGGTGTAGCTCATTGGTAGAGCACTCATGTGAGAAGCCCTGGGTCACATCCCTAGCACACAAGAAAAATCAGGAGAGCACAATAAGATGATATGTAATTATCATGCAGAACTGGTAACAATATTCCTTCTACAGGAAGGAATGACTACATCCCTGATACCCCAATTGATCAAAAGACAGTTAACTGGACTGAACTGTGGGGGAACAATCCAGGCATTGTATAGTTGACCCTTATTCCATATGTGCAAATTCACCTACACGATAAAACTTAAAGGCTCTAAATCAGTATGTACTCCCAGCATTCATGGATGTGAGCAAAGTGGTGGAAATTTTAATTTGACACCTATGTTCACAGTTGAGACTGAACAAGGTAACACTGCCTTACTACTTTAGCTTTCAGAGTTAACGGTCCTTTTCAGACTTCACTGTTTCAGCTGTCTAGTATTCCAAGCAGAGTAAGAATGATAAGCCTCAAAGAGAAAACTCATGTGCTAGATAAGTTTTAAATAATGTGTCTTCAAACAAAAGCAAGTTAATATGTTTAATGAGCTCCTGAAAATGTTAAGCTTACAGGGGCTTAACCTTGTGTTTACCCTAGAAGCAGTTCAGTGTTCATGATGACTATCAAACAGCTTCCACAAATAACAAGAATCATTTGTCTTTCCTAAATGGCACGTCAGATATTATACTTTTTTTTTTTTAACGCATTGCCTGGCTTAGATAAATCCTTTGAAAATACTCTCATTCTTCTCCCTGCCTAAACTACAACTGTAGTTAATTTACTGCAGTATATGCTTGCAGCCGAACAGCTGAACTTGAGTGGAGAAAATCAACTGTGTTAACTTTGAAGTTAGCTTATGTTCTTTAAACCCACCCACCCCTGCGGGCTACATTTCTCTAGTCATCTACTCTACCTCTAACCACCTGTTCCAGAACTTTTAAACCCACCAATACCTTCTCACCTAAAGTTCATTATCTTGTTTTTACATATTAAAAAAATAGAAATCAGAAAGTAGTAACTTCTGGCTACTCCTAACCCTTGTACCTACCAGCCTTTCTACATCTGAATATAGTGAAACATGGGTGTCTATGGATAAACTACCCACATTTCTATATAAGACCAAACTTGAGACTATTGCATTGCATTGCATTTTACTTTTAGAATTGCCCACTTATTTTTTTCCCTGAACTGGATTGCTTCCATCACCCTGTAAACATGCTATACTAGCTACCATCTTGGGAAGAAAAACTCCCGATTTGTATTTACCTCCAAATACTATCCTACTGCTCTCTGATCTGCATTCTCTTAAAAAACAAACAAACAAACTTCATCTCCACTATTACTAGTCCCTCAAACCCATACAGACTTTATTTCCACACTCCTGAACCTCCTTAAGACCATTATTATCTGGAGGCATGTCTCAAGAAGTAAGAGTGCCTGCCTAGCAAGCATGAAGTCCTGAGTTTAAACCCCAGTACCACCAAAAATAAAAAAGCTTGGTGCTGATGGCTCACACCCTAGCTACTTGGTAGGCTGAGATCTGGAAGATGGTGGTTTGAGACCAGTCTGAGCAAAAAGTTTTCAGATCCCCATTTCAACAGAAAAGCTGGACATGGTGGTATACATGTACCATCTCACTAATGGAGCAGAGTGTGCTCTAGGCCAGCCTGTCTAAAAAGATGAGACCCTATCTCCTAAATAAGCAAAGCTGAAGGGATGGAGGTGGTGTTGAAGTAATAGAATGCCTACCCAGCAGGTGTGAAGTCCTGAGTTCAAACCACAGTTCTGCCAAAAAAATAATATCAAACCTGATTTTTTTCTGTAAATTTTGTCTCACTTCATGAGTCACCAGCATTTGATGTAGCTAATGACTTTCTTCTTCCCAAAGCCCCTTGTTCTTGCTCGTCAGGATTCTATTCTCTCTTGCTTCTCTTCCTAAATGATTGTTCCTTATTAGGTTCTCCTTATTTTCCACCCTCTAATCCCAGAGTGCCCCATCTGGCTGGATAAAACCCACAGTTTGAATCTCTAGCCCTCTACAGTTACTTAAATATTACACTTACACTTTACTTAATCTACAGCACTGCCTGAATAGCTAAGAGGTATGGCAACAGTATATCCGAAACCAGATCTTAACCCCCACCCTCAATAAGACATGCTTGGATTTTCCCTATCTCAGGAAATGACATCTCTAGTCTTCTAGTTTAGGCTAAAACCTGTGGAGTCATCTTTGATTCATTCATATTCACATCAGTTTTATCAACAAATCCTACTAGCATTCCTTCAAAATATATCCTGAGTCTGATCTGTTTTCTACTTCCATCACCTTACACCCAGATCATTTGCTCCTAATTAATCTTTCATTTTTCTTGTTTCCCACAGGGTCTGCTCTCATATAGCAAAGTGATCCCTTTCAAGTCAGTATTAATCCTATCTTAATATTCACCCATGGTTTCCTATCTCAGAATAAAATTCAAATTCTCTAATGATATGAAATGCCCTATGTAAACTGCTTCCATCCACATTACCTCTGGCTTCTTAAACTATGACTGTTTTACTTGCTTATTCTTTTCCCTCTACTTTATCCTCTCTACTTGTGCATGTCTCTGCCTTGGGGCTTTTCACTATTTTCCTCTAGCTCTTGGACCCTGGCTCACATTATCATTTCTTCAGGTCTCTGTTTAACTCAGTTGTCAGAAGGATCTGAAAATTCTGCATAATATCCCATCATCATCATCATCTCTCCCCCACCATGCTCTGTTTTTCTTACACTATTTGCCATATAGTGTTCCTTATTTATTTACAATGTAAGTAATGTTAATTTTAATGTTACTTATTTATTGGTTGTTGCCCAGTAGGATGAAAGCTCTATGTTATATGTCAGATAAGTTTTTGTTGAATGAATATTTGATTATGAAAAAGAAAACAGTGAAATAGTGGAATTCTCAAAAGACTTGTTTCTTCTTGTTTTCTAAAAGAGCAAGAGTAGTCCAGTCTTGTCCTCAGAAAGATGAGAAAATGCTGGATTATTACTAATAATGTAAGTGAATATTATATTGCAAGAGATAACTTTAGAAAACATACATAAATTTGCATGTATGGCAGTGTGTGCGTGTGTGTGTGTGTGTGTGTGTGTGTGTGTGTGTGTGTGGTACTGGGTTTGATCTCAGAGCCTTGTACTTGCTAGGCAGTTCTACCACTTCAGCTACTCCACCACACCGTGTGATAAATCTTAAGCAGAATATTTGTATTGCTGTCTAAAGTGAGGTAACAAGTTTGCAAGTGAGCAAAAGATCCATATTTTCACCAGTAGATTAACACCCTACCAACCAATAGAGGAAAAGAAGAACAACTATCAGCTCATAGGCTGCAGGTGACCAAGGGGGTTTCTTTCTTTCTTTTTTTTTTTTTTTTTTTTTTTTTGTGGCTATCCTGGGCTTTTAACTCAGGGCCTCAAGCTTGCTGCTAAGCAGGCACTCTCTCTACTAGAACCATGCCACCAGCAGGGACCAATATTTTAATGTGATCCTATTCATGGAAGAATCAAGAATTCCTCAAGCTTCTAATTGTGAAAAGAGCTTTTAAAAGTTTTGCTGCAATTTCCAAAAGGTCACAAAGTAAGGGTGTATTCCCTGAAATCTTCACCTACTTCTTAAATTTTTTTTCTCTGTCCTTGTCTTCCTTTCAAACTCAGTGTAGTGTATTGGTTAAATGTATGGGTTTTAGAATCAATTGCATAATATAGAGTCTTGGCTGTGTTTCTGACTGACTACTCATTACCTGGGGAAAATTCTCAGAAGTTATGCTTCCTCATCTCTAAATATGGCTTGAGAGAGTACAGTGCTGTTTGTGAAAAGTAAGTGAAATTATTTAATTTCTGTTTATTTTTTGAGACAAGGTTAGCTCAGGCTGGCTTCAAACTTTCAATCCTACTGTCTCGGCTTTCCAAGTGCTAGGATTACAGGCATGTGCCTCCACACCCTCTTTGCATAAATAATTTAATGTCTCCTGCCACATACATGATCCACTACTATTTATGTTTTAACTGTGACACATAACTACAAGGAGAGACTTTGGGTTCTCAGGTTTCTGGATGTGTGGTCTTAATTCAATTATTAGGAAAACAAGACAACTGCAACAAAAGTTACCGTGTAGAAAAGGAGAGTAAAAGCCTCCAGGACAGCACAGATCAGTACATGATGTATACTTCTAGGCAGGGATAATGTAAATAATGTAGTCGAGAGAGCATGTAAAAATTACTTATTGACTTATTTATTGACAGCAGAGACAAGTGCTGGGTTTACCAAACTGCCCATTTTTTAAAATTCTTCCAGGTAATAAATACTAAAGTTCAGACAAGATTGAGATCTGTACTGTAAACCCTTTGCTCTGTCTGTCAAAACTCAAACCTGAGTTATCCCAACTAGTCACCTCTCAGTATCTCTGAGCACTGACATGCTGCTGCAAGCTGAAGTCTCATGATCAGGAAGATCAAATGGATCCTCACTGCACCAGACAATCTTATATTTCTCTCTCCAGTTTTTTTTTTTTTTTTTTGTGGTACTAGGGTTTGAACTCAGGGCTTGTGCTTGTGAGACAAGCAAAACATGCCCTCCAGCCTTTTTTTGCTTTCTGTTACTATTCAGATAGGTCTTACATTTTGCCCTGTGCAGGCCTTTGAACTGTAATCCCCTTACCTATAGCATCCTGAGTAGCTGTGATTCCAGGTGTGAGCCACCATGCCTGGATCTGAATTCTGTGTTTATAAAACGTTTCCTCTACCCTACATCTCCACCTCCATTACTGCTCCATCACCTTCCTCACTTCAGCCAAACTTCCAGTAAGTCTCTTCTGTGACACCTAACTGGTTTTATTCTTCACTCCCCTATTCATGTTTTGGATCACTGTAGTCTGTCTCCATAAAATAACCAAAATAGATTTTCCAAGGCAGTGGTTCTTCAAAAGGAAGTGCTGGCTCTTCATCAGGGCATTGGGCATTTGGAAATGTGTGGCAGTGTTTTTTTGATTATCACTTGTATGTTTTTTGATACTACCTGAGGGTGTTTGGGTGCTACAGCTGTTTCATTGTGAGCAATCAAAGTCACAAAACACATCAATGCATACGCTGGTCCTTTATAGTTAAGACTCTTCCTGTTCAAAATAGTAATATCACCACATTGGGAAATAATCTTTATTGTGTGTGTGTACTGGGGTTTGAACTCAAAGTCTTGTGCTTGCTGGACACCCACTACCATTTGAACCACACCCGCCCTTTTGGCTTCAATTTCAGGTAGGGTCTATGTTGTTTTCCATAGCCAGCCTCAAACCATGATCTTCCTATTTCCTTCTCCTGTGCGCCACCATACTTTTTGTTGTTATTGTTGAGATGGAGTCTCACTAACTTTTTTGCCAAACTGTCTTTGAACTACAATCCTTCTGATCTCTGCCTCCCTAGTAGTTGGGATTATAGGTAAGAGCCACTGTGTGGCCAAGAAGTAATCTCAGACTTATAAATGATTTCTTTGTATTTATGTTTAATGAACATTTTTCAATCTTTTCTCTGATCTCAGAATATTTGACATTGATACCAGTGGCTTCTCTAGTACAATACACACCTGATTTCTCATCACAAATGATAAAGTCCAGGGAGCTGTTGGAATGACATATTCAAAGTAATGAAAGAAAACAACTGTCAACCCAGAATTTTATATCCAGCAAAACTAGCCTTCAAGTGAAGGAGAGTTGGGTGTGTGCCTTCCACCATCTGGGAGGCAGGAGGATCCCAAGGTCAAGGCCAGCTGGGGTTACAAGAGGAGCCCCTATCTCAAAAAAAAAAAAAAAGTAAAGGAAAAATTAAGGCATTTCCAGAAATAGAAAAAAACAGATAGATTCACTATTAAACTTTCCCTAGCAGTGACGTGACACACAGCAGGCTGTGAGGACGTCTGCCAGTTTCTTCCTCTTTCTTGACTTCATCTTGGCGGTAGCAGCTGCTGAGCTTGCAGTTCAGTCACCAAATGCAGCTTTTGGTCCACACCCAGGAGCTACACACCCTTGAGGTGACAGACCAGGAGACAGTCACTCAGATCAAGGCTCATGTGGACTTACTGGAGGGCATCGCCCAGGAAGAGCAAGTTATGCTCCTGGCAGGCACTCCGCTGGAGGATGAGGCCACTCTTGCCCACTGTGGGGTGGAGGCCCTGACCACTCTGGAGGTGGCTGCTGGCTGCACACTTGGAGGCAAAGTCCATGGGTCCCTGGACCCATTCTGGAAAATTGAGAGGTCAGCCTCCTAAGGTGGCCAAATGAGAAGAAGAAAAACAAGAAGACTGGCCAGATCACGTAGCGAATGCAGTACAACCTTCACTTTGTCAATGTTGGGCCCACCTTTGGCAAGAGGAAGGGCCCCAATGCCAGCTCTTAAGTCTGTGTAATCCTTGTTTTCTCTAATAAAGCCACTTCATCCAAGGTGTGGGGGGATAAATGAATAAACCTTCCCTACAATAAATACTAAAGAAATCCTTTAACCTAAAATGAAAGAACACTAGACAATAACTCAAATCCACTGAAAAAAAAATAAAAGAACACTTGTAAAGGTAACTATAACAATGTAGTCTGTGCTAGTAGCAACATTAGAGAGTATCTAGTGTGGCAGAAAAGATTTTATATATCACTGAAGTTAAGTGACTATCCAAAGTAGACTGTTTTAAGATAGGGCAACTACTAAGAAAATAACTAAAAATTAGGGGAAGAGAATCAAAGTGATGTGCTAGAAAACACTTTTCTACCCCAAAAGAAGGGAGTAATGAAGGAATTGATCAATAAAAACTTGTAAGACATTTGGAAAACAACAAATGGTAAAGTCTTCCCATAGTTACATTAAATGTAAATGCACTAGACTCCAATTAACACAGTTGGTTTTTTTTCCCTGTACATTTTCTAACTAGATCCTGTCTACAACGTATTCACTTTGAAGCCATAGACACGAATGGATTGAAAGTGAAAGGGTGGTGTCCTAGTGTGTTTTGTGCTGCTACTACAGAATACCCAAGCCTGGAGAATTTATAAAGAACAAAAATTTATTTTCTCATAATTCTGGTAGCTAAGTAGTCCAAAATCAAGGCACAGGCAGATTTGGTTTCATAATGAGTGCTACTCTGTTTCCAAAACGAGATCTTGTATTGCATCCTCCAGGATGGCAAAATGCTGTGTCCTTACATGGTGGAAGGCAGAAGGACAAAAAAAGATGAACCTCCTACATCAAGTTCTTTTTTAAAGGCATCTAATCTCATTCACAAGCCCTCTTGCCCTAATCACCTTTTTTTCCCCTAGGTCCTGGGGTTTGAACTCAGGGCCTACATCTTGAGCTACTCCATCAGCCCTTTTTTTGTGATGGGGGTTTTCAAGATAGGTCTCGAACTATTTGCCCTGCACTATTCACAATAGCCAAGTTATGGAAACAGCCAAGATGCCCCACCACTGATGAATGGATTAAGAAAATGTGGTATCTATACACAATGGAATTTTATGCAGCCATGAAGAAGAACGAAATGTTACCATTAGCTGGTAAATGGATGGAATTGGAGAACATCATTCTGAGTGAGGTTAGCCTGGCCCAAAAGACCAAAAATCGTATGTTCTCCCTCATATGCGGACATTAGATCAAGGGCAAACACAACAAGGGGACTGGACTTAGCACATGATAAAAGCAAGAGCACACAAGGGAGGGGTGAGGATAGGTAAGACACCTAAAAAATTAGCTAGCATTTGTTGCCCTTAATGCAGAGAAACTAAAGCAGATACCTTAAAAGCAACTGAGGTCAATAGGAAAAGGGAACAGCAACTAGAGAAAAGGTTAGATAAAAAAGAATTAACCTAGAAAGTAACACACATGCACAGGAAATTAATGTGAGTCACCTCCCTGTTTGGCTATCCTTATCTCAACCAGCAATAACCCTGTTCCTTCCTATTATTGCTTATATTCTCTCTTCAACAAAATTAGAGATAGGGGCAAAATAGTTTCTACTGGGTATTGAGGGGGTGGGGAGGGAGGGGGAGGTGTGGGTGGTAAGGGAGGGGGTGAGGGCAGGAGGGAGAAATGAACCAAGCCTTGTATGCACATATGAATAATAAAACAATAAAAATAAAAAAAGTTAAAAAAAGAACTATTTGCCCGGGGTGGCTTCACACTGAAATCCTCCTGATCTCTGCCTCCTTAGTAGTTAGGATTATAGACATAAACCATCAGTGCCTAGTTCTAATCACCTTTTGAAGGTCCAACCTTTAGTACATTCAGATTTACCCTTAAATTTCAACATCTGAATTTTGGAGGGCAGACATCCAAAATATAACAAGTGGGAAAAGATATCTCAAAGTAGCTCAAATCCATATGGACTAAACATGTTAGTCCCCAAGACAAGTGTCAAAAAATTTTGTAAGACTGAAATTATACTGGGTAATTTCTCTAACCACAATGAAATGAAACTAGAGTTCAATACACTTAACCAACAGGTAACAAAAGACATCACAAGAGATGTTAGGAAATACTCTGAGATTGAATGAAAATGAATTAAAAAAATTCAAAGTTAGAGATGTGATTCAAGCAGTAGGGTCAAAAGTGCGACGTTCTGAATTCAAACCCCAGTACCACCAAAAACAAAAAGAAAGCCCAAAAAATCTCTTGCCATTTATTGATCTATTTGTTCCCTTTGGAACCCAACACCTTAAAATAATCTTTTATATTCTTTTTTAGCATATATTAGTTGTACAAAGGATTTCATTGTGATATTTTCATAGGGGTATGCAATGTACCTTAATCAAATTCACCCCTGTATTATAATCTGTTATCCCCTCTGTCTTCTTCCCCCCTCCTCCATTTTCATACAGCATGTAGTGGGTTTCATTATGCTATCTTCGTACATACAATGTATTTCAATCATATTCACCCCACCAGTACCCTCTCCCACCCCCTCCAGCCCCCCACCATCAGCCAGTCCCCCTTTTATGGTCATGTCCCATTATCATCATCATCATCATCATCATCATCATCATTATCATTTAAGGTCTAGATCCCTCACATGAGCAAACGTGATACTTGGCTTTCTGAGCTTGATTTACTTGCTCAACTTGATAACCTCTAGTTCCATCAATTTTCCTGCAAATGGCATATGTTACTCTTCTTGTTAATAATGTCCCTTCTGTTGGCCCTAGATGAGCAAGTGTATAGGTACCAGATTTTTTTTTATCCATTCATTGGTTTGGGGGCACCTATTATGTTACTATAGTTTAGGTTCTGTGCATATTGCTACAATAAACATGGCTGTGCAAGAATCTCTCTTGTATGTTGACTTACATTCCTTTGGATAGATCCCCAAGAGTGGTATAGCTGGGTTATAAGGTAGAACACACTTGAAAACTGCTTCAATTCATTTAGAAGTACACAGTATAGTAGGTTTGGAGGGCAGAACCTGCAGCCGAACTTCTGAATTCATATACAAAAAAAAAAAGTCTTTGCAGAAGATCTATGAAGACCAAACTTTTCATGATAATGCTGACATTACTTTGATTTTTGTTCTCTTTCTGGAGGCTACCTGACTTGTAATATTGCAACAGACTTGATACAGAAGCAGACATGAGAATCCAGCTGAGTTCTATTAAATCAGATATTAAAGATATTTACAAAATATGTAGACAAAGCCAGCTTTGTTTAGAAACATATATCTATTTTTATCAAAACATGTTAATGTGTAATTAGTTTATTTTAAATGAATTAAGTATTTGTCAGTTTTTTTCAGATTTAATTTCTAATATAATAAGTATCAGTGGATAAACCCCACTTAAACAAAAGCTCCTTGGAGTCTTCAATAATTTTTAAGAATATACTAAAGTCCTGAGACCACAAAGTTTGAGAACAATTGAGTTGGAATTACTGTTCAAGGACTGACAGCTGGGTCAATTGGGCCTCTTTCCCCCTTTTCTGTTTCCCTTTCTCAGATTATGCTCTGCAAAAGTCTGTGGCATTTCCCCAAGGATAAAATCTCAGGAAGTGTTCTATAGGCAATGTTTCCCAAAGTACAGTTTGGAAGAAAATTTGGGATGGCATGAACATTTGGTAAGGAAGAACATTAAGAGTCCAGCCATCTCTAATCCCTGGCCACAAGACTGTGCACAAATATGAACTGTCATTAACCAGGACCTCTGTTCAGTACACTCCCCATCCCTCCACCCCCAGCACGCTGGCAGATGTGACTGGGCTCCATAGGGAGAGGTCTTGCTCATCTAGGGCCAACAGAATGGGTGCCCTGGTTGGCAAAGATGTAACTGGTGTTTGTCAGGTGCTGTGACTGGCAGAACTCAATTCTGGTTTTCCATTTCCAGTATTGATTTTAAAGTATCCTGTTGAAATGAACTTAATTTTTCAAAATTGAGTGGATTTAAAGACAAGTGTTAGAAAATAATTAGATACTTGAATATGGCAAAAGTCGTTAAGTGAGGGAAGTTTGAGAAATGGTGCCTAAGGCAAATCATTCATCTGTCTGAGGTGGGTCTTTGAAGTAGGTGTTGCGGGGGGTCTCAGAAAAATAAGTCAGAATTTCAGGTAACTCCAGACCTCTACACTAAGGAGATAAAAATGAGCAGTCATAATTCTTTACTTTGGCATTCATTTTACTTGTTTCCTTGCCCAGCAAAACTTGTTTATCAGATGTTTTGTTCACTTATACAAAGTTTGTATTCTTCTACTGCTTCTCAGTCATTATCTAAGGTTAACAAACTATGATCATATAACTAATAAGAAATTAATATCCAGAATATTTAATGAAATTCCTATAACTCAAAAAAAAAAAAACTAGCTGATTGTAGTGGCTCTTACCTATAATCCCAGTTACTCAAGAGGTGGAGATTGGAAGGATAACAGTTCAAGGCCAAACTGGGCAAAAAGTTAGTGAGACCCCATCTCAACAAACAAGCTGAATGTCATGGTGCATACCTGTCATCCCAGCTAAGTGAGAGACATAGGTAGGAGAATCATGGTCCAGGCCAGCCCAGGCAAAAGCAGGAATGTTACTGAAAAATAACTACAAAGCAAAAGGGGCTAGAGGCATGGCTCAAGTGGTAGAGCACTTGCCTGGCAAGGTTAAGGCTCTAAGACGAAACCCCAGTACCTGTAGGAAAAAAAAAGTTATAAAAAGGGGGAAAGTACAGACATTTCTCCAAAGAAAGGCCAATAAACATGAAAGGATTCTCAGTATCACTGATCACTAGGGAATGCAAATCAAAATCACATGACATACCACTTCACACTTATTAGGATGATTATTTTAAAACAAAACACAGAAAGCAACAAGTGTTGGCAAGGTTATGTAGAAACTGGAACCCTTGTACATTGCCAGTGTGGATGTAAAATGGTACAACCACTGCGGGAATCAGTTTGGCAGTTCTTCAAAAAATTAAAAATAGAATTACCATATAATCCAGCATTCTACTTCTGGGCATATACCCAAAAGAAAGCAAGAACTTGAAGAGATACCTGTACACTCATGTTTATAGCAGAATTATTCACAATAGCCAAAATGTAGAAGCAACCAAGTGTATAGTGATAGATAAAAGAATAAACACAATGTGGGCTATACATACAATGGTAAGCAAAGCAGTTTTGACCTACATTACGATAGGAATGAAACTTGAAGACATCATTCTAGAGTATTCAGATTAATGGAGACAAAAAGTAGAGTGGTATTTGTCAGAGACTGTGAGGAAAGGGGAATGGAGAGTTCTTGTTTAATGGGTGCAGAATTTCAGTGTGGGATGATGAAAAAAGTTACAGATATGGATGGTGGTACTGATTGCACAGCCATGTGAATATAAATTAATGCCACTCAATTTTATACTTAAGATGGTTTTAGTAGTGAATTTTGTGATACATATTTTACCACAATTTAAAAAAACACTACAAGGAATTATTACTACATAATTTAAAATATAGATTGACTATATGTCATATTATAAAATGAGGAACCAGACTAATAACACAGATAACCCCAAAGATATTAAACAACCTCTGTTCACAAAACCACAATATTCAATGTAATTTGCAGATCATGGTCGTGTTAGTCACATATTAAGAACTAACATAATATTTCTTTTGGGTTCCTATTTTAGGTTTTCCTTTTGCAACCCTGATAATATTACAAGAGAGCATCCTAGAGCCAAAACGGAAGCACTGGGGCCCTATCATGCCAGGAAGTCACCCCCAAACAGAAGCACCAGTTATCCAACTAAAGTATGATGCAACCCCAGGAGGTCAGAGTTACAGTGCTACATTAGCAGTTGCTCAGGCCCCATCTATTCAGATTCCTAGCATATCCAGATCATTGTGCAATGCAAACATTTTCTGCAAACTTCTTTTTTGCAAAACAGTACTTGGTGTTGTATAAAATCCTGTCAATGGTAAGCGACTTTTTTTTAATAGGAAAGCTATTGCGGGGAGGGTGTTAGGAGCTAAGGACTGAATCCAGGGCATTGTGCATGCTAAGCACACACTTTGCCACTTAGTTACACTCTCAGCCCATGATCTGATTCTTATATTGAAAACTTTTCATAATTTTATCTACAGTATCTACAAGATACTGTAAATAATTAGTTTTTTCTTGTGAGTGAATGGCTGTTTGCCTGCTTTTTATGATGCTAGAAGCTGTGTAAACTGGCAATATTTATCAAGGAAGAATTTGGAGGTAGTTCTTTAAACTTTCTTTCTAAGTATGTTACTGCTTGCTCAGTACTCCAGTCCCATATGCTCTATTTTGTCCAAAGGCCCATCCATTGAGAAGCCATTGTCATCGATGGAGTCCTGGAGCAACACGCTCCATTCCCAGCCTCAGCAGAGTACCAGGAGGGCACTTGCTCAGGGTGAGTACAAATTAATCAAATTAATGATTCTTCAGTCTTTTTTTTTTCTGTCCTATACTGGGGATAAAATCCAGAGCCTTATGCATGCTTCATAAATGTTCTACCACTGAGGTATATCCTCTGCCCTACTTTAGTAATTTATTCTTGTTATTGTTTTGCCAATAAATAGTGTCACTAGGTAGACCACATGTAACTCTTCAGCTCCCAATTGTTGTCACTGCCTTAGTTTTCTTTATCATCCTTTAGCTATTATCTGTCTTTAAATCAAAGCAGAGAAAAGACTGCAAGTGGTTTCTTGGGGCTTCTTGTTCTCTCAGATTTTAGAGACTGCACCCATTTTGAGGTCTTTGCTAAAGCAAATTTACTTATAGAGTAGTGTAAAATTCTTGAGGTTTCTAATACTTTCTACAGTTATGTCCACTTGGAGTTTCTGTACTGCCTGCAGTTCATAGTCCTTACCTCTGTCAAATTCTCTTTACAGACTCGAAAGTTCCATCAGATCATCATAGAATCCACTTCTACAAAAACTTCCAAACCTGCGTATTCAGGTATTTTGTTTGTAGTTTAATTCCTGGTAAATAGATCAAGGAAGCCAGACTGTAGTTTAATCCATCTTCAGTTGGAATTACCAGGTACCCAGTTCTTCATGCTTTGAAGAAATATAATTCTGTTCATCAGTGTCCAGTTTCCTAATTAAACAAAGGTCACTATCATTCTAGGACGATGTGACTTCTGCAGGAATATTCTGTTAAGCCCATGCTTGGCCTGCATTCTGAACTGTGTGGCAGAGAGCACACTGGGCACATGGAGGCTGGTGTGTGTCCTTGAATCCGAGCCCAGCCCAGCAGGGACATATGAGTCCACTGGCTGGCCTCCGCATTTATATGAGTATTGTCCTCTAGCCAGGTGGTATGGAACTGTAGTACAGAATTCTTTCCTTTGAAATGTTTTCTGCCTGGCTTTTGCTTTCTTTCAGCACAGAGTATAGTTCTAGAGAAAGGAATATTCATCAGCTAGATCAAAAAACGAAAGCCATCTTAAATCATTGAAACATTTATATCATTAAGTCGTCTTAAATCATTAAAACATTCAGAAAATTAGATTTCATGTATAAAATTCTAAGCTAAATTTTTAAATATTTTTACATGAAAATTATTTTTATGTTTGAAGGACTATTAACCTGTTTATAGTGAAAAAATTTACCTGTAGCATGCCACAAATATAAAAGCAAACTGTCACAAAGAAGCTTCTTCCAATATCTTTTCTCCTTTTCTTTCTTAGTAGAATCTTTTGTTTTTAGTAGCTCTCCCTATCTCCAGAAAAAAAAAGTGTTATTTTCCTCACTTCCCTGCTAGCTTGATGTGGCCACATCTATCCAATAGAATACAAGAAGAAGTACTACATGGAATTTACATAAAATGTACTTAAAAGGGAAATGGCTTTTCTACTTTCTTCTTCCTTCTGGCCACAATGTGACGAGAATATCTGGTGTTTGAACACTACATAAGACTATAAAGTAGAAGCTGTGTGCTAAGGATGCTAGAACAAAAAGGTCTCCTAGGACCATAGAATGGTATGTTAATTCTAGAGTGACAACTGCCAAATCTTTTAATGTCAGGGAGAAAATAATGTGCTGTTTTGTTAAGCCACTATAATTTTGAATTTTCTGGTAGTCATAGCTGAACGTAATTCCAATTGGTAAACTCTCAAATTCATAGAGAAATTATCTCCTTTTGAAAATACACCATATTGTGCTCTTAGTTACTAGGTTTTGACTAATCATGGCATCTGCATTTAATGAAAAATTGAAATCTGAATGATGTCCCTATAGTAAGATAACAAGAACAACAATAATGACAACAACAACACAGTTCACTCCAATTTCTCCTGCTGAGAACATCAGTACCTTCAATATGAAGTTCGCTTCCCTTGAAGGAATAGCATGTCTTAAAAAGTAGACATAGGTTATTGATAGCAAAGAGCTACCTAATTCACATCTGCCAAAAATCTTTGCTAATTCAAATCAGTATTCTTTGTTATTTCTTATGGCTAATCCAGTTGGGGGGAAAAAGTCAGTGTCATGAGTACTTTGTGTTCTGATGAATTCAAAAGACTGTGTGCTTCATTGATAGTAAGTGTGATTTGTATTGGAGAGGATTGCTTCGGAGCCTGGTAATTTTTTTTTTCCTCAATTTTCTATGGTAATTGCGTATATTTACTTTGTAATTATTCATTAAGATATACTTATGTTTGTGTTCTTTTGTGTATTACATTTCTCATTGTAATAAAGGATTAAAGAGAATTTTGTGTTTTTTAAATATAACTTTCACTTGTTTTGAAGCAAACAATTTTGACAAAAGGAAATATAAAATACAAAATTCTTATTGTGAATAAATTTTCAAACAAAATGTATTACTCTGGTAAACAATTTTTTATCAAGTATGTTTGGTATTTTTTGAAGCCATCTCATAGTTTCAACTAATGATAATTCAAGAAAATTATCAGTTTCAATATATATCAACTACTTTAGCTAAACATATTATACATAGGATCTAGTTGAAATATAACCATCTTAAATCTTTTGTAAAACAAGAATAAATAAAATAAATAGCATGGTAGATCAAAATTTAAAAGCTGCAGAAAAATTCCAAGACATCTTTCCATAAGAAACACAACAGTAAAAGAAGCGTGGGTCATCATTAGTAAGCTTGACAAGGTACATAAGCTGCCTTGTTTTATTTTGGTTTTTTTGCCAGTACTTGGGTTTGGGTTTTTTTTTTTCTTTTATCATTTTTACATTTACTTACATGTGAATACATTGTTTGTAAACCACCGCATATTAGCTTCAAATTTTCTCTATTGTATTAAGCAAATAAGGTGTTTATTATTCATTATAAATGACATGGAAAGTAAAAGGCAAATGTAGACCAAGCATAGCTGGGTGGGGTGACTCATGTCTATAATCCTAGGTACTTTGGAGGCTGAGATCACAAGGATTTCAGTTAGAGGCCAGCCCAGGCAAAAAGTTCAAGAGACTCCATCTCAAGCAATAGCTATTGGGAGACTGAATTTCAAAGGACTGTGGTCCAGGCAGACCCAAGCATGAAGTGAGATACTATCTCAAAAATAACTGACACAAAAAAGACTGGAGTGGTGGCTCAAGCTGTAAAGCACCTGTCTAGCAAGCACAAAGTATTGAGTTCAAACCCCAGTACTGCACCCCACCCCCACCAAATACATATAACCCAAGAATATAAATGACTTTTCCCCGGCAAATTGAACAAAACAAACAAAATGTCAGAGATTAGTAGATAATATTGTAGAAATGTCTATGGTTAAATTGACAGATCACAATCCTGATAAAACTGGCTACAAATGTTATATTCAAAAGTGAGGAAGGAACAAGGAAGACAAGTGAAAAAAATTTCTTCCTGATTCATGTTTAGATAGAGAGATGGACGAATGAGTAGAAACATTTCTATAGTGATTTGGAGATAATTTTTGGAAATAATTTTTCACAGTAGTTGCAGTTAGCTGATGAGACTATTTTTGTTCTTATTGTTTCTATTTTCCTGAATTTTCTAAATTTTACTTGAAATGTAAAAACTGGCTTAAAATATTAAATATTTCCATAAAGTACTAAGAGCAACAAATGATGCACACAACCACTCAAGAGAACCCTGGGCAGTTGTCATCATGGAGTACCAGGATACTTTGTGTGTGTTTGTGGTACTGGGGATTGAAACCAGGGCCTCCAGCTTGCTCTAGCACTTGAGACATGCCCCCAGCCCTTTTGTTTTGGTTAAGCCACTGTAATTTTGGATTTTCTGGTACTCATAGCTGAACTCATAGTTCAAATTGATAATCAAATTCATAGAGAAATGATCTCCTTTTGAAAATATACCATATTGTGCTCTAAGTCATTAGCTTTCGACTATTTGTGGCATCTCTGTTTAATGAAATAATTGAAATCTGGATAATGTCCCCATAGTAAAATAAAAACAATGATAACAATATCAATAATAATAATACTGCTCACTCCAGATTCTCTTTCTGAGGACATAGCATCATGTTCAGTATGATTCCCTCGAAGAAATAGCATGCCTAAACAAGTAGAAATAAATTATTGATAGCAAATAAGCTAGCTATTTAGTTTTTGAGATAGGGTCTGGCTAACTTTGCCTGGGCAGGCCTCAAATTTGTTACCTTCCTGCCTCTGCCACCCAGGTAGCTGGGATTACAGGTATGCTCCACCACACCTGGCTCTGGCATACTATTTTTTATTTTATTTTTTGTAATGGAATCAGAAGCAGTAATTTGTATTTCAGCTATGATTTTTTGCTGTTCACAACAACAAAAGTCAACTCTGGCTATATTAAGTAAAATGGAATTTTTGGAAAAGCTTAGAGAATTCCTGGAAAGCTGGAGGGACTGAACTTGGGCAAAGAACAAAAAACCAAAGTTGCTCTCAGGGGTTAGAAAACAAGTTCTTAGCAAAACTCATGCAATAGTAAGAACCTGTTGTTAATTTCTGAGTGTTTCATAATAGTCCTTCATAGTCCCAGAGAGTATCTGATTCTCCAAGACTAAATCACAGGCTCCACACACCCCTCTTCCTTATATTTCTTATACCCTGAGTTCCCCAAAAGTAAAGCAGCCACTTCCTCCCAAATTACATGGATGGAGTGGTCTCCAAGAAAGAGATTAGAATGCAAATAGGAAAGCCAAACCCCAAACTGTCCCCACTCTAATTGGCATCATGTCACTGACAACACAGGTTCTTTGTGTGTGAACTATTTGATTAAAAAATCAAATGTCTTACTCAAATTTTTTAATTCAACAATTGATGCTAAATTAAATTATAAATTAAATATATAATATGTAACTTTAAAACACCACTTACCTTTTAATTGCTACCACTTTCATCCAAATATTTATCAGAGAAACAAAAATTTAGTAGATGTAGGTCTTTAAAAAGAATATAATGATTGGGGGCTGGCGGGGTGGCTCAAGTGGTAGAGCATCTGCCTAGCAAGAATGAGGCCCTGAGTCCAAACCCCAGTACCACCAAAAAAAAAAAAAGAAGAATATGATTGCCAGGCAATCATCATAGCTATGAGGAAGGCCTAGGTAGGAGGATTATAGTCCTAGGCCAGCCCTGGGAAAAAGTGAGATCCTACCTAAAAAATAACTTAAAGCAAAAAGGATTGGAGTGTGGCTCAAGAGATAAAGTACTTGCCTGGCAAGTACAAGACCCTGAGTTCAAATCCCAGTATCACCAGAAAAAGAAAAAAAAAGATGATTGATAATACTAATGGAGGTATAGCAAGAAAAAGGAATGAGAAATTGTGACTAATTAAAAGAAGTAAGAAGAGGTCGAAAGAAAAAAAACCCATAAAACAAACAAAAAAGAGACTATAGAGAAAAGAAAACAAGAGACTGTAAGGAAAAGAAGAGGAAAAAGTAGTAAGAAACATGGGTGCAAGCCTTTGGCCACCTCCTACTACAGCCTCACTGGTTTGGCTAATATAGATCCTTCATCACCCTTCTTTTCCCTTCCCTTCTGTTTACCATTCTTGGATCTGTCCCAGTGAGTTCTCCATACCCAGAAATAAGCACTACTCTAGGCCCCTTAACAGGGATGGAAGGTTTGTTCAGATCCCAGAGGAGACCCAGTCCTACCAAGTGTGGCTTTCCTCTTGTAATCATATTGGAGCTCCAGAAGTCTATGGTGCTGGTGGTAGTAGTAAGGGTAGGCTTGGGCAGAAGCCCAGTGGACAGAGGTGACAACAGTGACAAGGGACCTGTCTTCCCTCTTTTCTTCTTCAGCAAACAAAGCTTATCCAAAGGAAAGGGGAACAATGAACAGAGCTCAGTTGATTTTTTCAGTACTGGAGATTGAACTTAATGCCTCAACCTTGCACTTGCAAGATCAGAGCTCTACCAGTTGAGCCATGCCCCCAGTTCAAGCCCAGTTGTATTACCCAGAGGTCATTCACCATAAAGGCCTGCTAGTGGCATTCCAGAAACTTTCTCAAAGCACATCTATTGAGAAGTACTTAATGACCATCTTGTACATTCTCCCTCATACTCAGCTAAAATAGGATCTTAGGCTTAGCTGTTTCATTTCAAATTTTTCTTTGATGAGCTTATGCAAAAGGGACTGCTCCTAACCAACAACTTGCACCAACATAATCACTGATTACTAAAACCTCCAAGAGTCCACAACCCCCTCAAATTATAGCCCACAAGAAAAATAAATAGATATATTAGACAAATAAGCAATGTCTAAGAGCAATATGTTCCTGGATATTTGCATCCTAAAATTTTGATAAAGTTAAAAAGTAGGAAAAGATAGAAAAAATAGATTGGGATAAAAATCTTCCTATACCATATTTTCACAAAATAATTCTTTTCCCTTACTTTAGGAGTCCTCTATTAATTCCCTTCCCCTATTGAACTGTCTCAACTGTGGCCACGTTTTGCTTTACTTTGTAAATTAATTTTTTTCCACAGAAATAACACTCATGGAAACTTTTATCAAAGCATTTTTATTAGCATATATTAGTTGTATAGGGGGGATTCATCGTGATATTTCCATATATGCTCTCATTGTACCTTGGTTAGGTTCACCTCCATCATCTCTCTCTCTTGTCCCCCCCTCCCCACAACCCCTATTTAAAATGATTGCAACAAGTTTCATTATTCTATTTCATATAAGCATATAAAGTACATCAACTATTCACCTTCCTTTATCCCCTCCATTGATCCTCCCCCCTCCCACAAGTACTCACCCCCTCATAGGATCTGTTTTACAATCATGTCCTTCATTTTTAAGTCTACATTCATGGTTAAAAGTAGTTTCACAATGGTATTTCAGCTGTGAATATAATGTACTTTAATCAGATTAACCCCTTTTATTACTTTTCCCTTACCCTTTTCTTCCTATCCCCTATTAGTCAACAGCTTTCAGTAGGTTTTGTTATGCCATTTTCTTATACAAATGCAATGTATTTCAATATTGTTGACTATCATTCATGGAAATTTTCTTTAAAAAATGAATGCCTGTATCAGGTCTAAGACTTAAAGAATGATTAAGATAGGTCAGTTTAGATTTCAGTTTATAGCATGTAAATTTTTTTTATTTTTGGAAAAAAAGAATAGCATAAAGGTGAAGTTCCATGTTTGGATAAATTTTTGGTAAAAAAAATGCTATTTATTAGAAATAAAAAAATTTGTAGTGCTAACTTTTTTTGCTTTTTTTTTTTTTGCAGTGCTGTGAATCAAACCCAGAGCTTTGCACATACTAGACAAGAATTCTGCTGGGCTACATCTCCAGCCTAGAATAACAAAATAAGGAAAAGGAGATTGTTGCAGGAATCTCAAGCTGAGATATGGGACATTGAGGCAGTCTAGCAGGAAGCAATGTTTTATTGTGCTGGCACATACTCAGTGGACTCGTGTCCAAAGGCTGAGCCCCGAGAACAAGGGGTTTCACCTTATATACCCTTGAAAGCAGGTCACAGAAGCAAAAAGCAAGGTCTAACTCATATATGGTTACGTGCAATCCTATACGCTATTTTTACCTTAATGCTACGTGACTTTATCCCCGCCCCAGTGCTATGTGACCTTCTTCATGTTTGGATTTCTTAGGTTTTATTTCTCTGCTATGCCATCCCTACCTCCCTGCTACTTTATCATAACACAGGACTGTCTGTTTCTCTTCTGGTCCTCCTTCCTGCTACATTAATCCCCCCTATAATGCTCAGACCCACCTAGGGTCAAAAAGCATCATCTTTTTTTTTAATTTTTATTTTACTCATATGTGCATACAATGTTTGGGTATTTCTCCCTCCTTTGCCCACCCCTTCCTTTACACCCCGCCCCCTCTCTCTCCCCCCCACCCCCTCACTACCCGGCAGAACCTATTTTGCCCTTATCTCCTAATTTTGTTGAAGAGAGAGTATGAACAATAATAGGAAGGACCAAGGGTTTTCGCTAGTTGAGACAAGGATAGCCAAACAGGGAGTTGACTCACATTGATTTCCTGTGCATGTGTGTTACCTTCTAGATTAATTCTTCTTGATTTAACCTTTTCTCTAGTTCCTGGTCCCCTTCTCCTATTGGCCTCAGTTGCTTTTAAGGTATCTGCTTTAGTTTCTCTGCTTTGAGGGCAACAAATGCTCTCTAGCTTTTTAGGTGTCTTACCTATCCTCATACCTCCCTTGTATGCTCTCACTTTTATCATGTGCTCATAGTCCAATCCCCTTGTTGTGTTTGCCCTTGATCTAATGTCTGCATATGAGGGAGAACATACGATTTTTGGTCTTTTGGGCCAGGCTAACCTCACTCAGAATGATGTTCTCCAATTCCATCCATTTACTGGCGAATGATAACATTTCATTCTTCTTCATGGCTGCATAAAATTCCATTGTGTATAAATACCACATTTTCTTAATCCATTTGTCAGTAGTGGGGCATCTTGGCTGTTTCCATAACTTGGCTATTGTGAATAGTGCTGCAATAAACATGGGTGTGCAGGTGCCTCTGGAGTAACCTGTGTCACATTCTTTTGGGTATTTCCCAAGAGTGGTATTGCTGGATCATATAATAGATAAATGTTTAACTTTTTAAATAACCACCAAATTTTTTTTCCAAAGTGCTTGTACTAGTTTACCTTCCCATCAGCAGTGTATAAGCATTCCTTTTTCCCCTCATCCTCACCAACACCTGTTGTTAGTGGTGTTGCTAATGATGGCTATTCTAACAGGGGTGAGGTGGAATCTTAGTGTGGTTTTAATTTGCATTTCCTTTATTGCTAGAGATGGTGAGCATTTTTTCATGTGTTTTTTTGGCCATTTGAATTTCTTCTTTTGAGAAAGTTCTGTTTAGTTCACTTGCCCATTTCTTTACTGGTTCATTAATTTTGGGAGAATTTAGTTTTTTAAGTTCCCTATGTATTCTGGTTATCAGTCCTTTCTCTGATGTGTAGCTGGCAAATATTTTCTCCCACTCTGTGGGTGGTCTCTTCAATTTAGAGACCATTTCTTTTGTTGAGCAAAAGCTTTTTAGTTTTATGGAGTCCCATTTATCTATGATATCTCTTAGTTGCTGTGCTGCTGGGGTTCCATTGAGAAAGGTCTTGCCTATACCTATTAATTCCAGAGTATTTCCTACTCTTTCCTGTACCAACTTTAGAGTTTGGGGTCTGTATTAAGATCCATGATCCATTTTGAGTTAATATTGGTATAGGGTTATAAACATGGATCTAGTTTCAGTTTTTTGCAGACTGCTAACCAGTTTTCCTAGCAGTTTTTGTTGAAGAGGCTGTCTTTTCTCCATCATATATTTTTAGCGTGTTTGTCAAAGACAAGTTGGTTATAGTAGTGTGGATTCATATCTGGGTTTTTCTGTTCCACTGCTCTTCATGTCTGTTTTTGTGCCAGTACCATGCTGTTTTTATTGTTATTGCTTTGTAATATAGTTTGAAGTAGAGTATGGTGATACCACCAGTGTTGTTCTTTTGACTGAGTATTGTCTTGGCTATTCATGGCCTCTTGTGTTTCCTTATAAATTTAATGGTAGATTTTTCAATCTCTTTAATGAAGGTTATTGGAATTTTGATGGGAATTGCATTAAACATGTAGATTACTTTTGGGAGTATCGACATTTTTACTATGTTGATTCTACCAATCCATGAGCATGGGAGATTGCTCCACTTTCTATAGTCTTCCTCAATCTCTTTTTTCAGAATGTTATAGTTTTCCTTGTAGAGGTCGTTCAAATCCTTTGTTAAGTTTACACCTAGGTATTTGATTTTTTTGAGGCTATTGTAAATGGAATTGTTTTCATACATTCTTTTTCAGTTTGCTCATTGTTAGTGTATAGAAATGCTAATGATTTTTCTATGTTGATTTTACATCCTGCTACCTTGCTATAGCTATTGATGATATATTGATTGAAGCTTCTGAGTAGAGTTTTTTGGGTCTTTAAGGTAAAGGATCATGTCGTCTGCAAATAGGGGTATTTTGACAGTTTCTTTACCTATTTGTATTCCTTTTATTCCTTCTTCTTGCCTAATTGCTCTGGCTAGGAATTCCAGTACTATGTTGAATAGGAGTGGAGATAGTGGGCATCCTTGTCTTGTTTCTGATTATAGAGGGAATGGTTTCAGTTTTTCTCCATTAAATATAATGTTGGCTGTAGGTTTGTCATATATAGCTTTTATAATGTTGAGGTACTTTCCTTCTATTCCTAGTTTTCTTAGAGCTTTTATCATGAAATGGTGTTGGATCTTATCAAAGGCTTTTTCTGCATCTATTGAGATGATGAAGTGGTTTTTGTCTTTGCTTCTGTTAATGTGGCTTATTACGTTTATTGATATTCGTATGTTGAACCACCCCTGCATTCCTGGGATGAAGCCTACTTGGTTGTGGTGAATGATCTTTTTGATATATTGTTGAATTCAGTTTGCCATTATTTTATTGAGGGTTATTGCATCAATGTTCATTAAGGAGATTAGTCTATAGTTCTCCTTTTTGGAGGTGTCTTTGACTGGTTTTGGGATAAGTGTAATACTGGCTACATAAAATGTGTTAGGCAGTTTTTCTTCCCTTTCTATTTTGTGGGACAATTTAAGGTGGGTTGGTATCAGTTCTTCTTTAAAGGTCTGATAGAATTTAGCAGAGAATCCATCAGGTCCTGGACTTTTCTTTTTAGGGAACTCTTGATTGCTGCTTCAATTTCATTTTGTGTTATAGATCTATTCAGGTGATTAATATCCTCCTGGTTCAGTTTTGGATGATCATATGTATCTAGAAATCTGTCCATTTCTTTAAGATTTTCGAATTTATTTGAATATAAGTTCTTGAAGTAGTCTCTGATGATTTCCTGGACTTCCATGGTGTTTGTTGTTATCTCCGTTTTGCATTCCTGCTTCTCCTAATTTGGGTGTTTTCTCTCCTCATTTTTGTCAGGTTTGCCAGGGGTCTGTCGATCTTGTTTATTTTTTCAAAGAACCAACTTTTTGTTTCATTAATTCTTTGTATGTTTTTTTGGGTTTCTATTTAATTGATTTCAGCTCTTATTTTTATTATTTCTCTCCTATTTGTTTTGGGATTGGCTTGTTCTTGTTTTTACAGGAGTTTGCGATGTAGCATTAGGTCATTGATTTGGGATCTTTCAGTCTTTTTAATATATGGACTCATGCTATAAACTTTCCTCTCAGGACTGTCTTTGTTGTGTCCCATAGGTTCCGGTTGGTTGTGTTTTCATTTTCATTGACTTCCAAGAACTTTTTAATTTCCTTTTATTTCACCAATGACCCATTGTTCATAAAGCAATGAGTTATTCAGTTTCTAGTTGTTTGCATGTTTTTTGTCTTTACTTTTGTTGTTTAGTTCTAGTTTTATTGCATTGTGATCAGATAGAATGCATGGTATAATTTCTGTTTTCTTATATTTGCTGAGGCTTGCTTTGTGCCCTAGGATATGTTCTATTTTGGAGAAGGTTCCATGGGCTGCTGGGAAGAATGTATATTGTGTAGAAGTTGGATGAAATGTTTTGTAAACATCAAGTAGGTCCATTTGATCTATTGTATATTTTATATCTTGGATTCCTTTATTGATTTTTTGTTTGGATTACCTGTCTATTGATGATAATGGGGTGTTAAAGTCTCCCACGACCACTGTGTTGGAGTTAATATATGCTTTTAGGTCCTCCAGGGTATGTTTGATGAAATTGGGTGCGTTGACATTGGGTACATATAGGTTGATAATTGTTATTTCCTTTTGGTCTATTTCCCCTTTTATTAGTATGGAATGTCCTTCTTTATCTCATTTGATCAATGGAGGTTTGAAGTCTACTTTGTCCGAGATAAGTATTGCTACTCCTGCCTGTTTTTGGGGGCCATTGGCTTGGTAAATCTTCTTCCAGCCTTTCATCCTAAGCCTATGCTTATTTCTGTCAGTGAGATGCGTCTCTTGTAAGCAACAAATTGTTGAATCTTTCTTTTTAATCCATTTAGTCAAACAGTGCCTTTTGATGGGGGAATTAAGTCCATTAACGTTGTGTTAGTACTGATAGGTATTTGGTGATTTTTGTCATTTAGTTGTCTTAGTTGTTTAAAGGTTTGATTGTGTATACCTAAGATGAGGTTACTCTCTACTTTCTTTTGTTTCTTTTCCTGTAGTTTGGTGCTGCCTGCCCTTTCATGGTTATGTTGGGTTTCACTTTCTGTGTGCAGAATCCCTTGAAGAACCTTTTGTAGTGGTGGCTTTGTGGTCACATATTGTTTTAGTTTCTGCTTATCATGGAAGACTTTTATTGCTCCATCTATTTTGAATGATAGTTTTGCTGGGTAGAGTATCCTGGGGTTGAAATTATCTTCATTCAGTGCCCGGAAGATCTCACCCCATGCTCTTCTTGCTTTTAATGTTTCTGTTGAGAAGTCTGCTGTGATTTTGATGGGTTTACCTTTGTATGTTGTTTGTCTTTTTCTCTCTTATAGCCTTCAATATTCTTTCTCAGGTCTCTGTATTTGTTGTTTTAATGATAATATGCCGTGGGGTAGTTCTTTTGGTCTGGTCAGTTTGGTGTTCTGGAGGCCTCTTGCATCTGTATGGGAATAGATTTCTCTAGATTTGGGAAATTTTCTGTTATTATTTTGTTGAATGTATTGTGCATTACCTTTGCTTGCACTTCTTCTCCTTCAATGCCTATGATTGTCAGGTTTGGTCTTTTGATGGAGTCAGTGAGTTCTTGCATTTTCTTTTCACAGGTCTTGAGTTATTTAACTAATAGTTCTTCGGTTTTTCCTTTAATTACCATTTCATCTTCGAGTCTGAGATTCTGTCTTCTGTTTGTTCTATTCTGCTGGACTGGCCTTCCATTTTGTTTTTCAATTCTGATTCATTCTTTTTCTGAGGTTTTCCATATCCTGAGTCACTTCCTCTTTAATGTTGTCTATTTTCATCCTGAGTTTATTTATCTCTTTATTAATCGTGTTCTTTGTTTCACTTTGGTGTTTATACAGTGCTTCTATGGTTTCTTTTATTTCTTCTTGTGCTTTTTCAAATTCTCTATTTTTGTTGTCTTGGAATTTCTTGAGTGTCTCCTGTACATTTTGGTTGACCATATCCAGTATCATCTCTATAAAATTCTCAGTGATTACCTGTAGGATTTCTTCTTTTAAATTATTCTTGTGGGCTTCATTGGGTTCTTTGGCATAGTTTATCTTCAATTTGTTGGAGTCTGGATCTGAGTATCTGTTTTCTTCATTTCCCTCTGGTTCCTGTACTAATTTTTTGCTGGGGGAAACTGGTTTCCCTGTTTTTTCTGTCTTCCCATCATTGCCCTTGGTGTTGTTACTGTCCCTGTACTGTGTGCAGTTATGTATTTTCTAGCTTGTAATAATAACAATGGTGATGTTTAGAATGGAAGGGTGAGAGGAGAGGTAAAGCAAAGAGGTTAAAGAAAGGGGAAAAACAAATAAACAAGTAAAAAAACCAAAACAAACAAACCAAAAAGTTTCAAAGATATAAACAGGGAGAGATAATGTACTAATCAACAGTAAGCTAAACAGGCATTAGAGAGACAGAGAGAGGATTGAAAAAAAAATCTCCAAATTCAAATGCAATAAAGTTTCAGTCTTAATAATTTTGGTGTTAGTCTTTCATCCTTCAATCCTGGAGATGGTGTCTCAGAAGTAGTTCTGTGGTTGTCTCATCAAAGGGGAAAAAAGAAAACAAAACAAAACACCACAAAGTGTCCCAAGTTCAAATGCAATACAGTTTCAGTAAGTTTTTCAGCATGTAGGTGTAGTTCAGTTGTTGTCTCATCAAAGGAAGAGAGAAAAAAGAGTCTGGAGACAGTTCTGTGAATGGCTATCTGGGGCTTTGGCTCACCTGCCCACTGCTGTCAGCCTGCTGTTGCTGGAGGCTTTATTCATGCAGATCTCAGGAGTGAGGTTAGCACTCACCTAGCCTCACAGACTTTGTTTACTTAGAGTTCTCCTGGGCGGGACCACCACTGCTACAAGCGTTCCCCTTTCCAAGCACACTGGGGGAGGTGACACTGCACCTGCTTTCTCAGGCCGGCATGGGTCCAGCTCCCTTGCTTCCCAAGGCCGATGGTCTCCCATGTTAGTCCCTCCACAAACATAGCATGAAGTGACATTCAGTGTCTGGGCTATAGACTTAGCCAGTGAGAGGGACAAGTTTTTGGCCTTGGTAGAAATAGAAAATTTACTCTTCATTTCCTCATAAAAGGAGTGAAAAACTTG
The DNA here is from genome assembly GCF_047511655.1 of Castor canadensis. Lineage (NCBI taxonomy): Eukaryota > Metazoa > Chordata > Mammalia > Rodentia > Castoridae > Castor > Castor canadensis. Next base: position 69,478,708 of record NC_133400.1, read on the forward strand.
GTATGAGGAACTCTCATGGGTATCAGTTACTAATTTGAGGTGCATCAGAGTCACAGGGTTAAGGCTCTTTCCATCTATCGTTTTTATTATTATTAATTTATTCACATGTGCACACATTGTTTGGGTCATTTCTCCCTCCTGCCCCACCCCCACCCCTCCCCCTTCACCCCCCTCCAGGCAGAACCTGTTCTGCACTTTTCTCCAGTTCTGTTGAAGAGTAGAAATAAGCAATAATAAGAAAGACATAGCATTTTTACTAGTTAAGATAAGGACAGCTATACAGAGAGATTCCTAGCATTGCTTTGATGTACAAATGTGTTACAACCCAGGTTGATTCATCTCTAACTGATCTTTACACTGGTTCCTGATCCCCTTATGTTGACCTTTGTCACTTTAAGTTTTCTGTATTAATTCCTCTGGAGTGGGAACATCAAATGCTTTTATGTTTTGGGTTTTCTGTCTAACCCTGTACCTCCCGTATATTTTCTCCCCTTATCATGTAACCCAAGTCCTACAACATTGCTGTATTTGCCCTAGATATAAAGACTGCATATCAGAAGACCAAAAATCATGTTCTCCATCTATCCTTATACTAATTTTATGTCCCTGTTTCCAATCAGATGGATTAAATACAGTGAAATTTACAGGGTTACATGTGCCAGGGGTGCAGTCAGAGGCAGCTATCCCCTTGCAAAGGAGGGCTGTGTGTTTTGCCCTTTGCCATGTAGCCCATGAAACAGAACCCCAATAAAGGCAATAATAAGAAACCACATCGTCACATGGCCAAGAGTTGTCTCCCTGGGACATATCGTATCATTTGACTTATAGGCTCTTTCCCAAGCGAGGCCCCCACAGCCACAGCCTATACCTCCACATTCACCTTGGTCTATGGCCACACATGCATCAAAGAACATTGACAGTGATTTATCAGACCTAAACACCTGCTTGCTGTTTACAAGGTTCCCAGGATTGCAGGTGCTCTGGATCTCTAACCATTGCTCCTGAGAGCATTAGGTGAGGTTGAAGCAGATATGCTGATTACCATGGGAGCACACTAAATAGGTTGTATGGTTGTGAGTGCATGACCTGATGACAGAGCCTGCACAAGAATAGTAAGTATGGGAAAGCAAAGTCCTAGTGACAACACTTCCTGTCCGAGTAGTATGCATAAATAGGTCACAGGATGAGGACTCTTGGACTACAAAGGGAAACCAGATCAATAACAATAAACAGTAGTTATGCATCCTTCCCAAGAGATATAGAAGAAGGCTAATAAAAACTTTTCATCATGAGTCCAGTTGGTGGGGGCGGTTTCCATCAAACCTACGGCGAGGACTAGGGTGAGAACTACAGCAACAGATAAAGACAAGGGGTGACAATGCATTACAGTAAAATAACTGGCATAGAAAACATTCCATTTATCCCATTGGATAGTTGACTCCTCAAGCTTCTGCCATGCATAGACTAGTAGGCTTCCAGGATGACTAGAGCAGGGCTGTTGTTCCATCATCTGTGGTCCCTATTGTCTCTTGAGGAGAAGAGTCCTGTTGAGGAAGAGTGCTGATGTTTTGGAGGGTGGCCTTACACGGTGAAGCCTGATCAGGTGTGCAATCCTATTCAAGAGAAGCTGGCTTGACTCACCTGTGGTGGATCCAAAGAGAAATCAATCTCTGCTACTTTAACTGTTGTGGGGGTAGACAAAATTATACCCAAAGCGCTTCTCCAATGAGACTTTAGCAGTTAGACATTCCATTCCTTTACCCAAATGGCATCCCCTGACCTGTGAGGGGGTGTGGGAGTTGTTAGGCTGACAAGAAGTCTCTCCCAGATCCAGTTATTGATCTTTGAGGCAGTCAACCCAAGGGCCTGCATCTGTTGCCTCAAAGTGAGGTCACCTATTTCCTTAAGATTCCCTCCCTCCCCATATGCCCTTGATTGAGGGAATGGGCATCTATAAAGGACTTCAAAGGGTGAGAGCCCTGTCTACTTCATGGGACTAGACCTAATCCTTAGTAATTCTGTGGGCAGTAATTGATCCTACTGCAGATGGGTCTCCTGACACAGTTTTCCTAACTGTGATTTTAGGGTTCTATTCATGTGCTCCACTTTTCCTGAACTCTGGTGGCAGTAGACCATATGCAACTTCCAGGTGATTCTGAAGCCCTTAGCCACCAGCTGTATCACCTCTGCCACAAAGGCTGGCCCATTATCCAACCCAACTGACACGGGTATTCCAAACCAAGGGATGATTTCCTTTAACAGACATCTGGCCACTTCCCAGGACTTTTCAGTTCATGTAGTGAAGGATTCCACCCATCCTGAGAAGGTACAAACAAACACCAACAGATATTTGCACCCTTGAACTCATTGCATTTCAGTGAAGTCCACAATCAAGTTTTCAAGAGGAGTTCCACAAATACTCTGCACCTGCAGAGGCACTTTTAGTCCTTGTCTGTGATTATTTTTAGCATATCGGCTACAGCTCTTATATTCTGCCTTACTTATGCTGGAGAGCTTGGGGACATAAAAATGTTGAGCTAGGGTGGTCTCAGGGCTGTTTGCCCTGAATGAGTTCCTTCATGGAACTGCTTGACAAATGTAGGGGTCAGTGACTCAGGTATGGCAATGCAGCCATCAGCAAACTTCCACCATCCATTTGGTATCCATTTGGTAGAAAATTTCCCTCCTCAGTCTTAAACCAAACCTGTTCTTGTGTTGTGTACTGTGGGTCCGATTCAGCTAAGGGTCATGGGAACAAGGCAGCTGTCAGAACAGTTGGGGCCGGTCCCCTTGTGAGGGCCACTTGTTTGACCTCTTTGTCAGCTTTCTGGTTTCCCCAAGCAATTGTTGCATCTCCCTTCTGGTGCCCTCAGCAGTGTATAACTGCCACCCATTTAGGAGCCCACATAGCATCTAGCAGTTTGAGGATTTCCTGCCATACTTGATAATTTTTCCTCCTGAGTTAATGAGTCCCCCTCTCTTTATATAATGCCCTGTGGACACGAATGGTTGTGAAGGTATATTTAGAGTCAGTATAAATGTTTACTCATATGCAGCGAGCTGGATTGCCTGTGTGAGGGTGACAAATTCAGCCTTCTGCACCGAAGTCCCAGCTGGCAGCAGGCGAGCCTCAACAACTGAGTCTAAAGTCACTACTGCATAACCAGCAAAGTGTGTGCCATCCCAGACAAAGCTGCAGCCATCGTATAGTATTCAACATCTGGATTGCTGATTGGCTGACTGGTTAGATCTGGCCAGCTGTAGAAAAACCTCATCCATAACCCCTAAGCAGTCATGCCCCAGGGGGGCCCAAGTCAATCGGCAATAGAATGGCTGGGTTTACAGTCTTAACAACCTCCAGCTGGATATGTGGGTTTTCACATAGCATACTCTGGTATTTGACCATCCAAGAGTTAGTCAGCCAATAATTTTCCTTATACTCCATGAGTGTCAGGATGGAGTGGGGAACCTGGACAGTGAGCTCTTACCCGAGGGTAAGCTTGTCTGTTTCTGTCACCAGGGCAGCAGTGCCTGCTAGGTCATGTAGGCAAGGTGGTCAGCCTCAGGAAATGGCATCAAGTTGTTTTGACAAGTAAGCCACCATGAGTGCCAGAAGCCTAGTAGCTGAGTCAGGACCCCAACAGCTGTTCCCTTTTGCTCAGGTACATATAGGAAAAAAGGCCTCACATCTGGCAGGCCCAGAGCAGGGGCATGCCTTCTTGATTTCTTTAAAGGCTTTTTCTTGGTCCCTTCCCCATACTAAAGGCTTCTGCTCTCCACCCTTTGTGGCTTCATAGAGCGGTTTGGCCATGAAGGAATAGTTAAGGATCCAGATTTGTCAGAAACCTGATGCTCCCCAAAACTCTATAATTTGCCAGCAGTTCTTAGGACCTAGATTGAAACATACAGCCTGTTCCTCTCAGGGTCGAGCCTGCATTACCCTTGGAGCAAGTGAAAGCCAAGGTATTTGACAGTGTCTTGGCAAATCTGGACCTTTTTCCTAGAGACTTTGTATTCTGCCTCCCATAAAAGAGAAAGGAGCAGGTGCATCCCTTCCATACAGTCTCCTGAGTTGGTCCAGGCAACAGAAGTTCATCTGTGTACTGGAGGAGTGCTCAGCCATGCTAGTCAGCTGAGAAGGCTTTTAGGTTGGATGCCAGGGCATCAAAAATAGCAGGTGAATTTTTGGGACCTCATGGCAACGAGTCCAAGTTAGTTGACCCTTTTCCCCAGTGTTGGGATTTTCCCATTGGAAGGCAAACATAGGCTGGCTCTGCAGGGTCAGGTGTATGCAGAAGAATGCATCCTTAAGATCTAGGCAGGTAAAAAACTTTGCCTCAGCTGGGACAAGGCCTAAAAGCATGTATGGATTTGGGACTACAAGGTGCAGAGTGACAGCTGCTTAATTTACTGCCCAGAGGTCCTGAACTGGCTTGAAATCCTCAGTCCCTGGTTTCTGGACTGGTAGTAAGGGGGTGTTCCAGGATGACTGACAAGGTCAAAGGATCCCACATTTAAAAAGTCTGTCCTGGGCCTTGTGAGGAATGAAGTACTGTTTTTGGCTGATGGGGAGTCTCCTGGCTTTAGTTCCACCACTACTGGGGGCACATTTCAGGCCAGATCTGGGGAGTTGTCTTCAGTCCACACACCTGGAATCTTGAAGGGAAGCTCAGGAATCTCAAGAGGCCTCCCTTCAGGGGCATAGAGCCACCATTCCTCTTCTTGTGTAATGGTGAGGATTAGAGTTTTTGCCTCAGGTCCCCTCAACTTTAAGGCTGCTGTGCCATCTGAATCAAAAGTTACCTGTGCCCTCAGTTTGCATAGCAAATCCCTGCTCAACAGGCCCACAGGACAATTAGGGAGATAAAGGAATTCATGTCTTAACTTCATGACTCCCAAGATTGCATCATCTAGCCATTAAGAAGGAGTGGTAGACCTTGTCCCCTGTAGCCCCAATAATAGTTGTATGCTTGTTGGAAAGAGGACCCACTGGTTGGGTCACAACTGAATGTGCAGCTCCTGTGTCCACCATGAGATCAAATGGGATAGCCCCCTATTTTCATTCAGACCATAGGCTCCTGGGGATCCAGTAGAATGGAGCCCAGTCTATCCTAGTCCTCCTCATAGCCTTCCAGGTCTGCCAGACTGACAATGTTTTCCTCCCAGGGGCTGGCTACCCCGATGGTAGGCTGATATTTTCCTTTTACAACCTGTCCTCTGCCTCTAGTCTGGGGAGCCTCTTGGGAGTCCCTGGCCTATTGGGGACAGTCATTCTTCCAGTGCCCTTCCTGATAACAGTAGGCACATTGGTTTTGCCCCAGTTCTTCCCTGGGGTGGGGATGTCCTGGGGGCATTTGTTGTTGCCCTGGGGGATTGTCTCTGCTTGGATAAGCTTGTTGGGGCCAATCTTACTGTCCAGCAAGGGCTGCTGAAGGAGGCCCACTTTCCTTTTCATCTTCCTGGACTCCCACTTAGCCTCCTGATCTCAACTGACAAAAACCTTTTCAGCTACCTCCAGAAGCTGGCTAGAGTTCATTCCATCAAATCCCTCCAGTTTTTCAATTTTCGCTTTATGTTCCCCTGGTCCTGGCCAAGAAAAGCAGTGTTGATCATCCTCTGGTTTTTAGTGGCTTCTGGGTCAAAGGGAGTGTACAAATGGAAGGCCTCACACGAGCACTCATAAAACTGACTGGGAGTCTCATCTGGCCCTTGAAGGTCTTCTAATGTTTTGCTCATGTTCATTGCCTTTTCCCCTCCTTCCTTCATGGCTCCTGATACCATTCAAGTTGCTGGTAATCTTGGCTATTATCGGGATCCTGAAGGAGGTATTCCTCGGGGAAATAGGTCTGAGCATATGATTGGGTATTTAGGGTGCCTTCAGGGGCATGATTCTCTAACAACTTCAGAGCTGCCAACATTATACACTGTCACTCTTCAGTATTAAATAGAGTCAGAAGAAGCTGTGGACAGTGTGCAGGTGGGTTTGTGAGTCTGAATGATAGACTACATCAGATCATTTAGAGCCTGAGGCTTTTCCATGAAGGAGAGGGTGTGATGTTTCCAGTTGAGGAAGTCTGTGGTGGTAAAGGGCTTGATAGACAAATATCCATCCTCCTCCTTTTATTTGGCCTTCCTGGTCATAATACATGGGGCTCTGGACTTCCCCCCCAGAGGCATCTTCAGGGCAGCAGGAGTCTGAGGAGAGGAGGGGTCCTCACAGAGACTGGTTAGATGCTCTTGATCAAGTGGGGGATGTGGGGTGAGCACTGGTGGACTTGGAGTGGGTATGGAGTCTGTAGGACTCAGGGGGATTAGAGGAGTTGAGGCCTCTGAAGTTTCCAAAGTAGACTTTTATAGTTGTGACTATCCCTCAAGCCTCTCTATCCAATGTTGGAGGTGGAGGTGTGGGACTGAGTGCTGGTGGCAGAGGTGGATAGAGTGGGACATAGGGCAGTGGTGTTTCCTTGGGCTCCCCAGCCAGTATAGGCTCCTTTGTTTTCTCTCTACACTTGTAAGCTGTGGCCACCCTAGCTACCATAATTCTACAGGCCTCTGCCAGGCAAGGCCTTAGCCATGTAGGCCATCTGAGGACAGCATCCTGCCAGCAATCGATATAAGAAAATTATTCTGGGTACCTAGATTTTCCTACAATTACTTTATGAACTTCATTAACCACAGTTTTATCCAGTGACACTTCTAGGGACCACCCTACACCAAGAGCAGGCCAATCTACTTCACAAAGGGCCTTAAGCTTATCAGGTGTTAACTTTACTCCATAGTCTCCATTATGTCCCTTTTTAAAGTTTTTAACCATACACTCCAAGAGAGTGTTTTTACTCTGATTTCTACCCCTCTCCTCCCATTACCAGACAGCAAGACAGTCACAGAAGGGTAGGGGTTTTGGAAGAGAGGTAAAGGTGGCCCTTTTCTCCAACACACAAGGGAGAATATACTCCCCTTAAAAGTGACATGAATGCAGGCATCCAGCCAGAAAATGCAACTACACAGAGTCCTTACTTGCTTTGTCCATCTTTGGCCTCTCCCCTCCTGAGGATTTAGGTGTCTCTTGGTCATAGTGAGTGCATATAAGCCCCAGACTAGAGGCCCTGTTAAGGCTCACTCTTGACCATATAAGTTTGCCATGGACCCACGAATTGGGACTCCACACACACTTTGCAGCTAGGCTGCATCTCAGGCTCTCACTTTCACACACTTTCACACAGCACAGGACTTCCACCCTGCTCTCTGAACCTGAGAGACACAGTTTCACCCCAAAAGGCAGTTACTAGGGTGTCTCACTGGAAGTGGATCAGTCTCCTCTTCTGCCTCCTGAGGCAGGCCTGAATTCAAACTTGGGTTCTTACCAGTCTGATGAGTTGTACTCCTCTCCCCTCACTGTTTCCTGTGCCTCACTGGGTTCCATTGTGGTCCGAGGCCCTCACCACAACTTGAGAGGAGAATGAGTCACTCCTCCAGATCAAGCTATCCTTTGGTGCCTGGAGGATCACTTCTCCTGGCAGTTTGGGGGACACACCCTGGTGGCAATGGAGGTGGAAAAAACCACTATCTCTACATCCTGATGAGTCCTCAAGAAATGTTGTGGGAGTCTCAAGCTGAGATATGGGACGCTGATGCAGTTTAGCAGGAAGCAATGTTTTATTGTGCTGGCACAGATTCAGTGGACTTGTGACCAAAGGCTGAGTCCCGAGAACAAAGGGGTCTCACCTTATATACCCTTGCAAGCAGGTTACAGAAACAAAAAGCAGGGTCTAACCCATATATGGTCACATGCAGTCCTCTATGTTATTTTACCTTAATGCTATGTGCCTTTCTCCCCCATCCCCTCCTAGTGCTTTGTGACCTTCTTCATGTTTGGATTTCTTAGGTTTTATTTCTCTGCTATGCCATCCCTACCTCCCTGCTACTTTGTCAGAACACAGGCCTGTCTGTTTCTCTTCTGGTCCTCCTCCTTGCTATAACATTGGTAGACATTGCAAATTCTACTTGAAAATCAGAAATGGATTTGGGAATTTATATTGATAATTGGATATTATAGTAGGCATATAATAATGTTTGACAGAAGCCAGTGGTTTCTTGTTTTGTTTTGTTTTGTTTTTGAGACAAAACACACCATTTTTTCTCAGCCTCCCTCCTGAATTCTGGGTTACAGGTGTACAATGCTGAAAACAAAGGCTTGCAAGGAAATCACAATAAGAGCTTTGCAATATTGAGATAAGTTGGTGAAAACTGAGCATAGGAATCAAAATCATTTTAACTTTCAGACAAATCATGCTTTCTGCATGGAAGCAAGAGCTTTAAAGCAGGAATAGGTTGGGGGAGATAAGCTTGGCTGAATTTCTAGAAAAAGGAGACTGGAGTTAGAAAAATTTGAAAAAAAATTGGTCTTAGATTGGGTAGGGGTTTACTTGGCAATCTAGAGTGCATTTTTTATTTGTACTGAAAGGTCAGACTTAGGGCTTAGATGGAAAGGAATGTGCTTCTTTAGTATTCAAGGCATCTAAGAAAAAAGAAATGTAGCGGCTGTTTTCACTCTTCTCAGAAAGCAGGGCATACATCTAAGCTAACCAAGTAAATAAATCTCTTCTCAGCCTGATGGTGGAAATAAATGAACTAATGGAAACTGGGATCCATATAAAAGACTTCTGTATGGAAATATGAGTTAACCAGCTTCAGCTAACATGTATATTCTTTTGCTTTCTTTGTACAAAATTGGTACCTATGATTGGCCTGGACTAGAGTGAACTAGTTGATATACCTTAAATGGTGACATTGGAATGGATCTGGAATGGAAGAGCACAAATGACTTGATTCCAAGGGACAAACTGTGAGCCTCACAGGTCATTGAGTCCTCAATGTAGGTTTGGTAATGAACGAATGAATGCCATCCAGCTCCCAAACCTGCTCTTTTGAGTTGCACCTGCTCCTTCTCCCCTATCTCTTCTCAATTTGGTAGTCACTTCACTACTTTGTTGATAGTGAAAAATTACTCTTAATTCTTTTTTATAGGTAACAAGTAGCAAATATTATATAATCAGAAGCTTGACATGTGTCTGTGCACAGGGCTTGCCCTCTGTTGCTGCTGGACACCCTGACACTCCCACTAGTCTCCAAGAGGATAAAAGAGCCATCCCAGTCAATCTAGCCTCTGCAAATGAGGCCCATACTTACAGAGTGAGCTCAGCTGACCCCATGTGGAATAAAGACCACCAAAAGGCTAACTCACAGAATTATGAGCAAATAATTGGTTGTGCTTCAAGTAACTCTGTTGGTCATTTTTGCCTTCTCTTTCATCAAGGAATGTTGAAGCAAGAAGTCCCTCACCAGATGCTGATCTCTTTATCTTGGACTTTCTAACCTCCAGCATCATGAGCCAATAAATTTTTGTTCATTATAAATTATCCAGTCTGTTGTATTCTGTTATAGCAGCACAAAATTGACTAAGACAAGGGTGATTTTTTGAAAAATAAAGGTAAAATAAAGGTAATATATTTTCATTTTATGCTGACTTAGTATATATTTTGAAGAACAATACAATCAAAAGCAGTAGTTAAAGTATAACACTTAGATACAGTTAAGTTATTCATTGGAATTAAAATATTCTCAATAATTCAATCCAGTGGCCAATAAACTACAGTGTCAGGGGGGCTTGACCTTGATCACATGTTTTTTCAATTAAGGTTTTAATAGAACACAATCACACTCATTCATTTACCTGTTGTTAGTGCTCCTTTTGTATTGCAACATCAGAGGATGAAACAAAAACTATGACTACAAAGTCTGAAATATTTGCTTTTAAGATCCTTAACAGAAAAAGGTTGCTGCCTCCTGTTCTAGTGCTCACTACTAAAATTCAGTTAGTGTTAGCTGTCATCGTCATCAGACATTAATATTGTTATCACTATTATTAAAGCCCAGGTGATGCAAGTGAAAACATTTTCTCTTGGTGAAAAAGTAGACCCTGAAAACTATGTTACTATTCCTAATACTTACATAAATATTATAGCCAATGGGAAGAGAGAAACATTCTTTCAAGTAAGAGTTAATAAACAAGATTTCCTTGTATTATATAATACTATAATACAAGGAATTATTTATAATGTATTATAAATAAATATATTTGCCATCTAAACCCCCGTATATGATTTTTAGAAAATTGAGAGAATGTGATACATTTGGAGACCTTTATAGATTGTTATTAGCCAATATAATCTTAAAATAAAATGTGAACTAAGAAGCAAAAATTAGTCTTGCTTTATTGTGTGAAACTGACTGCTGTTATGAAAAAATATCAAGTCTGTATTCTACAGATGAGCATAACACTCCAGGGCCCTCAGACAGGAAAGATAATCTAAGAGAGAATAGGGGTGGTTTTTGCCTCCTTTCATTTTATTCCTCCTTCTTGATTTTCTTGAATCTAATCATTTGAGACCATCTTTAATTCTGGGAAATTTAAGTATTTCCCTGCTCTGTCCTCTTTCTTGCTTCCTTACATGGATATTAATATTATGCTAATTTCTTGCTCTTTTTGATCTCCCTTTCACATTTTTATCTCATTGTCTCTCTTTAACTGAGTCTATTACATAGACAAGCCATTGACTCTTCAGGTTCAATTATTAAACTTTCATTTCTAGCAGTTCTATGTAACTTTTTTATTAATAAAAATGTATTTACTTAGAATCATTCAGTATGTCAATAAAACAGCTGCCACCTTTTTTTTGACAATTACAGAGTGGCATTCAGTTAACAGAACAAATATTTTATCTAAACTGCATCAGAGAAAATTGAAGATGAAGTAATGACTGTCCCGTATATAATTAATTTGTGCTGTGTCCCAACAAGAACCTGCTTTAAATTTCCATGCAAATTTACAACCCACATACTGTACCAGGCAAGGTCAGTAACTATTGAAAATACCAGCAGAACAGTAGTATCTAAAGACATGTTTGGTAGTGTGTTAACTATATAAAAAAAAAAAAGGATACAGATCAAAAACAAGTTTTAAACAGACTTACATTTCAATTTTTTTCTTTAAAAAGAGTAAGTTGTGTACAGGGTAATTAAATGTTTTATAGAGAAAAAAACTGCACTAGAGCCAATTTATGCATTATCTTCTTGTCTTCCTCCTCCACATCATCATCTTCCTTATCTTCTTCCTCTTCCTTCCTTTTCTTGCTCTTGTCAGCCTTGATAGCTCTCTTTTCTGCTGCATCAGGTTTTCCTTCAGCTTAGCAGCCTTCTGTTCATGAGGTGCCTTGTCACCTGGAATGGTGTCACGATATATATCTCCCAGTTTCTTTGTAATACCACCAATGAATAGGCCAGGGTGTTTGTTCTTTGATTTGGGGGCCATATTCAGAACAGGACATGAAGAAGACCAAAGGAGTCCTCTTGAATGCATTGGGATCCTTGAACTTTTTTTTTGTTTCCCATTTTGGAGGGATACAGGTTTTCATTTGTCTTTTGTAATGAGAGTTGTCTGCCTTTGCCATGTCTTCAAAATTCCCTTTCCCTTTAGCAGAGGTGGTTTTCCATGTCTCTTAGTACTTCTTAGAAAGCTCTTAGGAGTTGACTGAAGCCTCTGAGTGCTTCTTCTTTTGCTCCTCCTTCCAAGTTTGCATGAAGAATGCATATGCAGACATTTTGCCTCTCAGCTTCTTAGGATCTCTTTTCAGTCATTTTTCCTCAGTGTGGCACAGAGTTGCTCAGTGCAGGTCTGGCTCACTTTCCCAGGCACTGTTTCTGTGGACCTTTGTGTACTGCAGGTGGTCTGTATAACTTTTTAAAATATCTGGTTACTTTTTCTCATCATACATTGGATACCCTATTTTTACTTATTTAAACAAATTATGTTCTATTATTGATTTCTTCCACTGACTCTCACTCATTGTGGCATGTTTCCTCATGTAAGTTAATGTTTATTGTGAGTTTCTTTCTGATTGTGAGTTAATGTTTGCTGAAATTTTATCCTTTGCTGTTCCTTAAAGCTTGTGTTTAAAGTGAGCTTCTACAGATGGATTTACATTTGCTTCTTCTAGGCACCTAGAGGCACATAGGTAGTATGACTTCATGCTTAAAACCATAAAAACAAACAAACAAACAAAAACCTGCTTGCTATTAGGAATTTCCACAGAAACTTCCTACCCACCTGTCTCCAACCAGGGCCAAGGTTGAATCAGCTAAGTTCTGTTCCATTTTACTCTAGTTAACAAATAAAAATACAGGACACCATTTAAAATTGAATTTTAGGTAAACAACAAGTTTTTAATGTACGGATATACCTTAATGAATTATTTTCTCACTCATCCTTTTAGAGTTTCCACTTCACTTGGGGTTTCTGACATGGCTTTTCACCTTGCATGGGGCCCTCAGTTATAGCTGTTGTAACTCTCTAGTGTAGAGAAATTAGCAAATGCCTTTAAATACTTGTGCCTCTGGATTTATACTTTCTCCTCCTCATCATCCTTTTCCTTATCCTTCCTCCTCCTCCATCTTTTTTTTCTACCCTTCCTCCTCCTCCTCTTCCTCCTTCTTCCTCTTTTTCTCCCTCTTCTTCCCCTTCCCTTCCATCTCCTCATCTCCTTCTCTTTCTTCTCTTTTCTTTGCATCCCCATCTCAAAGATTTCCCTAACTTTCTTGATTATTGAGCTTTGTTCTGAATAGTAGTAGGGAACATGTTACTTAAGACATTAAAATCTTATATTTTGTCACTGCCTGAGTTTTATGTGTTCAGTAGTACCTAGTGACTTTGTTTAAAGTCCATAATTAGCATAAAGTAAGCCTCTATAATAGTTTTATTTTGCCCATTTGGAATGGTTCATAACAATGAGACTAATGAATTTTAAAAGAATATGACTAAAGTCCATAATCAAAATTTTTGCAAATGAAAAAAAATACAGTCACATAACTTTATGATAATATCAGACTTTTGTTTTAATTCTACATTTAAAGAATTGTCTTGGTCTGGAAGTTGAAACATTTAAAAGCCATTCTTATTTTTCTTTTCTTTTTCTGTTTCATTTTTTGAAACAGGGTCTTGCTACATAGCCCAGACTGGGCTTGAACTTTTGATTAAGCTGCCTTAGCCTCCCCAAAACTAGAATTGCAGGCATGTACCACTACTGCTGGCTACCATTCCATGTTTTCAGTTGACAAAATTTACATATGAAAAAACATGGATGGTTTTAAGAGTGACAAGTTTATGAGAACATAGACCAAAGAACTGACATGAGAACTCACATGACCAAAGAATGTGACAATGAGTACAATAAAATCTATAATATAGAAGTCTTTCTGAAAACTTTGAAAGCATGCATTTTGTGCCTTCTAACCTGTTGTTTTATTTTTATTTCTGTTATAACTCTTCTATGGATTGTCACCCTTATAAATTGTCATGATTTTGTGACTCAATATCAGTCTTGTTAAAATTTATTCTGGTTGGGGAAATTTTCTTCTATTATATCTTTGGTTAATCTCTGTCTCTGTCTCTCTGTCTCTCTGTCTCTCTCTCTTTCTCTCTCTCTCTCCTGCTCCTTTACCTCTGTTGGAGTGGGGTGTGGCTCAAGTGGTAGAGTTCTTAAAGCATTCAATCCCCAGTACCACAGTACCACACACACACACACACACACACACACACACATACACACACATACACACACACACAAATCTAGAAATGCCTGTATGAAACTCACCGTATAGAGACTTAAGGACCTGAAAAGAAATAAGAAAATCACAGAACTCTGCTCTCTGATCCTGCTTTCTTTTATTCATATGTATTTTCTTATGAATAAAATAGTCCCCCTTATCTGCAGTTCCACTTTCTAAGGTTTCAGTTACCTGTTGTTAACTATGGTCTGAAAATTTCAGTTCATAAGTTTCATATTGCACAGTATTCTGAGTAGTGTAATGAACTCTTCCACCATACTGCTTCCTCCTGCTGGGAACATGAATTATCCCTTTGTGCAGTATATTTATGCTGTATGTGGTAACCATTCATTCTTGGTTATCAAATCTACTGTCACTGTATCACAGTGCTTTTGTTCAAGGAATCCTTATTTTGGACTGGTTAGATGGCTCAAATGGTAAGAGCACCTGCCTATCAAGCATGAGTCCATGATTTCAAACCCCAGTGCTGCCAAAAAAAGAGAAACCCTATTTCACTTAATAATGATACCCAAATCACAAGAGTAGCAATGCTGGTAATTTGGATATGCCAAAGAAAGGTCATGAAGAGCTCCTTGTAAGTGAAAAGGTATAAGTTCTCAATTTAATAAGGAAAGAAAAAAATCCTGTAATTAATTTGCAAGATCTGCAATACAGGAAGAGGGAGAGACAGTATGATAGTATACGATAGTATATTATTACCAGTGTTTTATTTTAATATTAGTTGTTATTGTTAATCTTTTACTGTGCTTAATTTATAGATCACACTCTATCATAGGTATACTTGTATAGGAAAGAACATAATATATTAGAGTACTATCTGTGATTTCAGGCATGCATTGGAGTTTGGGGATGTGTGTCTCATGAATAAGGGGACTACTGTATGCAACACCCTGACTTGGTACAGCACTGACCAGTGATTATACTGTGCATGGCAGTTGTAGCCGATACATCAATAATCTGATAGGACCGTTCACTCTCATCATGTTGCCAAAGGTAATGAAAACTGAGAATCTCTCAGATGTGGTAATGACGGGTAAGTACAGGCCAATTTATAGTTATTGCATGATCTTATCTTAGTCCCCGTTGATAATGGAGTCCCCAGAATGTACTTTCTTTTAAAATATCTTACACCTTTGAGTAAGTTAACATTGGTGAGCTTTTACCTTCTATCATTTAGTGTTATCACTAATCTTAAAGTGGAAACACACAAAATTATACTTCTGGCTTCTTGAAGTTATGGACTACCTGCTATAGTTTGGATCTGGAATGTCTTTCGTAGACCCATGTGTTCAGGTGTTGGTGCTCAGACATCACAATTGGGTTGTGGTGGTATCTTTAAGAGGTAGGGCCTAAGCTGAGTATGGTAGTATGCCTGGGCAATTCTGGGACCAAGGAGGCTGAGGCAGGAGGATCATGACTTCAAGGCCATCCTAGGTTATGAAGTGAGACCCTCTCTAAAAAAAAAAAAGAAGTGGAGCCTAGTGGAAGAGACTTATGTCATTGGGGGTATACCTTGAAGGGGCTATTGGGACCCTGCCCCTTTCTCTCCCCATCTCTTTGCTTTCCAGTTTCTATGTGGTAAACAACTTATTTCACCATCTGCTTCCAACATGATATGCTGCCTCAGCACAGGACCAAGAGCAATGGGCCAACCAACCATGGACCAAAATCCCAAAACTCCAGAACTTTAAGCCAAAATGCACCTTTCCTCTTTCTAAGCCGATGATCTCTGGAGAGTGGGGGTGGGAAGCTGACTAACACACTACCTAGTTCTTAACACTTGAATTTGTGTCTACAGCTGCTTAACCTTTATCTATAAAGTAGGAAATTCCAACTCAGACTAGAATAATTCACATTCTTTGGAGGTGGTGGATGAGATCACCAGCCCAACAGTCAATGAGGCTGTAACTACTGATAGGATATAAACCTGTACTCTAATAGTCCCAGGTAATTGATTACTCATTTATACTTCTATGCCTTAGTTCTCACCTTCTACTTAAGTCAATCAGAAACCTGATTGCTACCTTTCTCCTATTGCCTCACTACCCAGTCTTTTATGAACTGGATTCTCCTCCATTTCCCTGAATCCATCTAGCCTAGTGCTCCTCTGAATTCCCTTTCTGGGCTCTGATATCCAGGAGCAACTTTCAGACTGCTCTGGCATTATCTCCATCTCCTCCTGGAACTTTTCCAAAGACCTGACATGTGGATGGATATTGGCCAGATACCTGCCTTTGCTGATAATAATGTGATAGAGCTAGGATTCAAGCTTAGGTCTCATCACCTCCAAGACTGTACTTGTCTGCACTAGGCTCTACCATGATCTCTACAGACATTTTTGAAGGTTTTCCTTCAAAATGAGAGATTTAGCAGAGAGGGCTCTGCAAAGAAGCCTCTTGAGAACACTGGCTTCCTAAGCAGTTGCCTCATAGAGGTAAAAGCCAACTCTCTTGTCTAATTGAGGTCATTGTTACTGAAGGCCCATTAGTTGGGTGAGATGTTCTTCCCTAACAGGCCTAGGGCTTGCAGGTAAATGTGGCCCACCATCAGGAGACTTTTTCATTTGGCAACAAAGGGAAACTTGAAGATATTTTGGTTCATAAATCAGTTAAAAAATTAAGCTGTGTGTGATGGCTCAAGCCTATTATCCTAGCTACTTGAGAGGTAGAAATAGGAAGAATAACAGTTTGAGGCCTGCAGAAAGTTCAAGAGACACTCCCCCACCTTCTCAGTCAACAGCTAGGCATGGTGGCCTGTGCCTACTCCTACATTTTCGGATGGTGTCCAGGAAACCACCAAACCTTTATCTGTTATTAAAGTTACATGGGGGACTTAGTTACAATTTCTTTTTTGTTTTTCTACTGGTTTGAAAGTTGTCATATTAATGTTAGACAAGTGTAGAAAATGGTTTCATGGCTTAAAAATACTTTTTCCACTACTCAAGAGGAATTGATCAGGAGGATCATGGTTTGAGATCAGCCTGGACAATAAGTTAGCAAGACTCCCATCTCAATAAATAAACCAGGTATGATGGCACACATATGTAATCCCAGCTATGTGGTACACATACCTCATAGGTAGGAAGATTGAGGTCCAAGTTCAACCTTGTCAAAAAAATGCATTATTTTAGGTTATTAAAAATAACCTAAAGCAAGAAGGGCTGGGGTGTGGCTCAAGTGGTGACACACTTGTCTAGGAAGCACAGGCCCTGAGTTCAAACCCCAGTACTGTGAATATATATATTCCTTTTTATGTGGAAATAGTACAAAATTTGCAGAAAAATTGGAAGAATAGGAATAATATATGGATGAGCTTGGTGGCACATGCCTGTAATCTCAGCCCTTGTGAAGGAGAGGCAGGAGGATTGTGAGTTTGAGGACAGCCTGGGTTACCTTGTCTCAAAAAAAATAAAAAAAGAATAGTGTAGCACTAAGAACACCCAGATTGTTTCTGTGGTGTTAGCTGCTTTCCCCCTCTTACTTTACTATTATACTGTATATCTATTCCTAATGTTTTTAGACTAAATTCTAGCAGGTAAGTTACCTATGCTAAGGTATTCCTTATCCCTATGTACATCAGTGTGTACTTCCTAACCACTGTACAGCTGTTCACTAGTCAACTGTACAATGCCTCCATCTACATTAATTGACTTTACCATTGGCATCTGTATTCCAGTTTTGCTATTTAACTGAATAATGTCTTTGTATAGAATTTTCTCTCTCCAAGAGTAGACTATGTCTACAGTTTTGCATTTCTTTGTCATGTCTCTTTGGTCTTCATTAATCTAGACCATTCTACAGTTTTTTTTTTGGTGGCACTGGGATTTGAACTCAGGGCCTCGTGCTTGTAGGCAGGCACTCTTACCACTTGAGCCATTCTGCCAGCCCCACATTTTTGAAAAGTACAGTTTTCCCATGTTGTTTTTATTTTACAAGAAAATTCCTCACTGGGCCTCACTCTGGACACACTTGATTGTCATCTGTTCATTGGGAATATGGACTTGAATCACCCCAGGCAAGGTACTGTCCAGGTCCTACACTGCATGGCGGGGGAAGGGTGCACTTACTTTTATTTGTTTATTTTTTTTGGCAGCACTGAGGATTGAGTTCAAGCTGTTGCACTTCCTAGGCAAGTGCTCTACTACTTGAGCCATTTCCCTTATCCTTTTGCTTTTTAATTTGTTTACCTTCAGCCCAAGCAGATGTTTTTAAAATGCAAGTTTCATCTAAAATAATTTCAAGGTGGGACCTTCTTGTTGTTGCATGAATTGTGCTGCATAGAGTTACTTTTGTTATAAAGGTTTTAATTTCTGTTAATACATAAAAATTTCTTGAGCATTCATAGAGCATTATAAATTTAAAATTCTATTAAGGGGCAAAGGGAGAGTAAAAGAGTAAGGTATAGTCTCCCCTATGTTAAGGAATTTATAATACAGATCCAGACAAAAAATCTCTTAGGCCTCTTTTGATGTTTGAATTACAAATGAGGGCAAAGCACACATGAACATTATCAGAAGTTTAATAAAACCTGTCAATTTCACTTGGTGTCATCTCTGTCACCCTGAACTCTCCCAGAGGTCACTGAAAGCCTGAAATTCTCACCTTCCAGACTCTCCTGCACACAGGGTGGTTTCTGAGAGATGAGAAGTGGGCAGAAACAAGGAGGAACCTTTATTCATTCCCTGGAAGCACCCAGACATCTGCACGCATGTGTGTGTGTGTACATATATATAAATAAATATAAATAATACTAACACATACATCAGTATTTGCCCTCTGAGAATCACTCACTTCAGTGCTGAAGGGATGATGGGGGTTCCCTATAATCCCTGTCCTCCTGCACTCCTGTCTTCCTTAACTTCAGAGGTTGTACAAGTCCCTCTCTCCCACTCCTAAACCTCTTACTCAAATTACTTAGGAGGCTTTCCTTATTAATATGATTTGTCGGTTTCTTATTTGTATAGCATTGTACTATAAATGAGCTTTACAAATATGACCAAATTATCCTCACAATAACCCTATGATACACACTTGCTTTTCCCTAATATGCTCAGAGAGATTAGGGAAATTGCCCAAGATCACAGACCTAGTAAGTAGTGAAGCGGTACCAAAGTCCAGTATGTTTGGCTCCAGAGCCCATGCTTTTATTTAAACTTTTTTTTGATGGTATTGAGATATGAACTCAGGGCTTCACACTTGCTAGGCAGGTGCTCTACCACTTCAGCAACTCCACAGCCTTGTTTTGTATTGGGTTTTTTTTGAGATAGGTTCTTGTGAACTATTTGTCCAGGCTGGTTTCAATCTGCTATCCTCCAGATCTCTGCCTCTCCAGTAGCTAGGATTAAAGGCATAAGCCACTGGTGCCTAGCTGCTTTTATTAAAGCTTTTATAAATAATGCTTGTGAAATTGTGTTAGTCTGTTCATGCTGCCATAACAAAACATTAAGGCCAGATGTATTAAACAACAGAAATTTAATTTCTCACAGTTCTGGAGACTTAAAGACCAGATGAAGGTTCCAGCCTGGTCAGTTTCTGGTGAATGCTGTCTACCTGACTTGCAGATGGCCACCTTCTCCTATGTTCCTCATGGCCTTTTCTTTTCTTCTTATAAGGATGCTCATCCTATTGGACCAGGATGCTGCTGTTTTGACTTCATGTAATCTTAATTACTTACATAAAGGCTCTATATCTGAATAGTCACATTTGGGGTCAGGGATTCAACAAGAGTTTGCGTGGGGCACACAAACATTTAGTCCAGGATGAAGACTAAAATAATGGCAGCACACATCATTGGCTATTATTATTATGTTTTGTGGTACTAAGAATGCAGTGTTTTTTTTCCCCTGTGCTTTGAAGAAAATACCTAGTTCAAATCTTCTTTTTACCCCTCTCTATTGGGGACCTTGCCTAAGTAATTTGATGTTGCTGACCTTCAAGTTCCCTCCTGAAAATAAAAAAAAATCTTTCAGGTTATGAGTATTAAATAACAATACAAAATTCATAATTTTGTACCATACACACAAGCAGGTACTCGACATAACTTAGCTCCCTGGCTTGAGTTCTCTTCAAAGGACAGTCATGAATGTGTGTCTCTGTCCTTGTTATTCTTTTATAGCAGCATTCTCCCCTGTGAATATTTGTTGACTGCTATAGGTCATGTTGGACAAAACATAGATGGCTCCCTTTGCCCCATTCCACCTCTTTGAGCAGGCCTTGCTCTATATGTATTAAAGACCAACAAGATGGAGACCCTATCTCCCAACTTGTATATGGCTTGGGTTTCACATCAACCAGCTCCTACCAAGCAGCCACACCCGTGCAATATGTGCAACATGCAGTTTTCCTGCTGCTTCCGGGGTCATTTAACTTTTTCTGAGACAGGGTGGATCACAGTTAAAGCAGTGTTGTCCAGGAGCCCAAAGTGAGGTGGCAGCTTGTGGATTCTCTGTGTTTGGTACAGTTACTGAACAGGTAGCTCCCTACTGGAGCTAGTTCTTGATGCTACTCTTAGGGATCATTCAGCCCATATTTGCTTCTCTAGCCATCACGGCAATAATTTTGCTCCTAATTGCCTGTGTACATCCCTTTCTGCTTATAGAAAGTGCCAGAGTCATGACTGTCTGAAGCCAAAACTAATTCAAACAAATACTCAGAAATTGAGGACAAATGACATGGTACATTTGGAAATAAGTTCCATGGAAGGAGAACTTCCTCTTTTTCTTCAGTGAGGTACCTTTGATACCTAAAGCAGTGCTTGGAGAAACTCAGTAAATACTTGTGAAAGTGTCTAATAAATTGGCAAATCAATTTCTGCTTTCTTGGTAGCTATATGTTGCTGCCTAACAAATTACCTCTAACTTAGCACCTTAAGGCAACAAACATTAGTTATCTCACAGTTTTTAATAGCTCAGGAATCTGGGAACAGCTTAGCTGGGTGATTCTGGGTTAGGGGTCTCTCACAAGGCTGCAGATACCTCAGGCTGAATAGAGCAGGATCTTTTCAAGGCTCACTCCTGTGGCTCTGGACAAGGCTTCAGTTCTTTGCTGCATGAATGCTCCATAGGCTGCCTAGTGTTCTCACAACATGGCAACTGGCTTCTCTCTTCCCAAGACTTCCCCACAAGAGAGCAGGGGATTTTCCCCAGAGAGAATAACAAGAGAGACAAAGAGACAGAAAACCACACATATCCAAGACAGAAGCCACAGTCTTTACCACAGAAATGAAATCTCATTTTTGTACCCAGTAGAATGATCATTATCAAAAACCAGAAACCAGAAAGTAGCAAGCATTGAAAAGGATGTGGAGCAACTGGAACCCTATGCACTGCCTGTGGGAATGAAAACATGGTGTAGCTCCTGTGGAAAATAGTTTGATAGTTCCTCAAAAAAGTAAATATAGTATTGTCATATGATCCAGAAATTCTACTTCTAGGATATCATAGGTATGTGCCCAACAGAACTGAAAACAGTCTTGAAGACATATCTATATATCCATGTTTGTGGAAGCATTGATCACAATAGCTAAAATGTAGAAACAACCCAAGTGTCTGTTGACAGATGAATGAATAAACAAAATATGGTACAACAATATAAGGGAATATTAGTCAGTCTTAAAGATTAGGAAAGAATTTCCAACATATGCTACTACAAGGATAAGCTATGAAGACATTTTACTAAGCAAAACAAGCCAGTCACAAAAAAGACAAATACTATAAGACTCTACTTATATAAGTTATCACAGGGACAAAAAGAAGAATGGTGGTTGCAGGGTTGGGGGAAGAGGGCAATTGGGAGTTCTTATTTAATGGGTACGGGATTTAAGTTTGATGTGATGGAAAAAGTTATGGAGATGGATGGTTGCACAATAGCGTGAATATGTCACTGAACTGTACACTAATTTTTTTTCCTCTTTTGATGCTGGGGTTGAAACTAGGGTCTTGAGCAAGCTAGGAAAATGATGTACTGTTGAGCTATACCCCTGGCCCCAAAATAGTATCAATGGTAAATTTTGTTATAAAAATAAATAATAAGGAAGAAGGAATATCATCATTTCTGCCATAGTCTATTGTTTAGAAGTGAGTGAATAGATCTAACCTGTACTCTGAGAGGAATTAAGCTTTGTTCCATGAGGAAAAATGTATTATTTGTGGATATATCTTTAAAGCCACCATATCCTTTAAAGTTTTCTATTCCAAAATAGACAGTTAGTTTAAAACTGGAAAAGCAGATAACTTGCACAAAGTACTTGTCTTGGACTATTTCACTGGTAGACTCTATACATAGACTGATCTAGAAATAAAGGAGAGAATTTATCCTTATGTTGTTATTCAGTGCTTAGCATTTATCTATTTACATGTGTGGGGCATGAAGTCCAAATTGGTTTGCTACAGAGAATGAAATGCTTATAAAAGGGTCAGTACACAAGTAAAATACGTCATCCAAACTCAGTGAGTTATCATTCTGTTAGAAAGAAGATTCTACATTTAATGATTTCACATCAAAGTCCCTAAAGAACTGCAAAATTATAATCATGCAATACACAAAATTTGTGACAAAATGTGTAATCTGCATGTTAGTTGAACAGATATGGAGAGAGCATATTCCAGAGGCTTCTTCATGGATTATGGATTCCCCAGGGTGCACAACACCCATGGATTGGAGATGATCACGGGACTCACCAGAGTACAGGGTGGGGGTGTGGGGGGAGTTCTGTGCAAGATCACAATCAAGTGGAAAATACTCAAAGCAGCATTTTCCACTGCTTCCCAAAGAAATATGCTAGCATAAATAGACTTTTTTTTGGCAGTATGCAGGTTTGAACTCAGGGCTTTGTACTTGCTAGGCAGGTACTTTACCACTTGAGCCACATCTCCAGCCCTTTCTTCACTGTTCATTTTAGATATAGTGTCTTGCTTTTTGCCCAGGCCGGCCCAGACAGCAATCCCCGTATTTTTACATTTCCTGTCATAGCTGGAATGACCAGGCATATGTCACCATACTTAGCTTTTATCTGTGGATAAACTTTTTTAGCTCAGTCTGGCCTTGGAGCCCTAATCCTCCTGATCTAGCCTCCCATGAAGCTTGGAATGACAGGCACACACAACCATCCCAGCCTTGGTTGAGATGGGTGGTCTCAAGAACTTTTTGCCCAGACTGGTTTTGAACCATGATCCTCCCAGTGTCATCCTTCAAAGTAGCTATGATTACTGACATGAGCCAGTATAAGTCTTACGCTATTAGTAAGTTCTCTTAAGTAGTTTGTTTTTTTCCTGTATAACAAGAATTTAATTTTTTATTCATCTATATCTTCTTGTGCTTCTTTTCCTTTTTGATAAGAGACTAAATGCTCAAAGCACTTCTAATTTAAACTAACACTGCATAGGCTTTTTTGTAATACTGTGTTTGCATTCCTCCCTCTTCCTTTTTTCCTTCCTAAGAGTGTATTACAGAACAGCTGTAGCTATTTCCCAAATTTAAACAGTTGCTTTCTGGAGAAATAAATCAGGAAGACAATGGACTTTAAAAAAAAACAAGAGGAGAAGAAAAACAAGAAAAGATGATACCTGTTCTCTTGCTTTTTACTTTTTCACTTGCATTCCACATGCTTGTAAGGATAACTCCCCCAAGGAGACAATAGAATTTTATCAAAAGTTGCATATAAGTTACAGACAATATTTTCCAAAGCTGAGATTTCTGTGTATCAGGGGCTTCCTGCTATGAAACACTTTTCCTGGATCATTTCTCTTTGAAAATTCCTTCCCTATCCCTGCCCTTTTCTTCCCCCTTCCTCCTTCCCTCTCTCTACTGGGGCCAAGGGAACTGACATTCTTACTTCCATTTTTCTAGTCATCAACACTTCTACTTCCAAGGGTATCTACCCTGTGGAGTAACTGCAGTTTCCCCTTCTCCTCTCCCATTCCAACCCAAGCACAAAAACCTATATATCGAGAGGTTTTTCATTTTGTCCTTGTTGGAGGATAGAGGCTACTGGAAGTTGTTTTATTTGAGGGAAGTTTTCTAATGTGTATTTCCTCACTCCCCTACTAGTGGTGAAGAAGAAAGGAGTTAAACTAAGTAACTATAAGCTTAAAAATTACTGGTGATGGGGCTAGGGGGCATAACTCAGTGATAGTGAGGCCCTGTGTTCCGTTCCATCTCCAGCACCAGACAAAGGAAAGATGAAATCTACCAGACCAGGTGGAAGAACCTGGAGTCCCAGCTACTGAAGGCTGAGACAGGAGGATTGCCTGAGCCCAGGAGTAAGAGGCTGGCTTGATTAACATAGCAAGACTCTTTCTCAGAAAAAAAAATAGCATAACAAAACAAATAAATGAACTGGGACAATGAATTGGGGTTCAACGACCAAAAGATTGTACCCCAACATCTTGCTTGGCAGGTGAGAGACTTATACTGTGTATCTGACATGGCCCCTCAGACACCAAATTCACTTTCCTATATTTGTAAGCCTTCAATTACTAAAGGCTGCCCTTTTTGAAAATAAAAGCAGATAATAATCACCAGTTTAGTTATTTCCTTTATAATGTTAGCTCAACAGTCACAGAAGTCAGAAGTCTATAAGGATATTGTACCACATTTAATTTTTCTACACAGATAAAATTCTGAGAATATATGTGATTGTTTTGAGTACAGCAAACATTAATGTGAATGTTGGTTGTCTCCTTTCTTGCACCCCAAGAAACAGATGCTGAGTTGGGCATTAGTTCAGGGAACTTTTATTAAAAGCACTTCTGGGAGTTTACCTCCCAAAGGGCAGGGGAGGATTGGGCAAAATGAGAAGTTGAGTAGTGATGAAGCCAGGCAAAAGCTCCAGTCAGTCCAGGTGCTGGTCACTCACACCTACCCTAGCTACTTGGGAGGCTGAG
Organism: Castor canadensis; assembly: GCF_047511655.1. NCBI lineage: Eukaryota > Metazoa > Chordata > Mammalia > Rodentia > Castoridae > Castor > Castor canadensis. Next base: position 69,503,273 of record NC_133400.1, read on the forward strand.
ATTGGGAGGATTGTGGCTTGAGGCCAGCCTAAACAAAAATTTTTCGAGATCCCTCCCTGCATCTCAATAGATAGCTGGGTGTAGTGGCATGTACCTTCTCATGGATTTCAGAGCTGTGGGTTGGTAAAAGAATTTATTGGAGTTAGGGAGTAGGAAAAAGCAAAGACTGATTAGGACACCATTAAAAGGGGAAGACTTTGGCTTGTGACTAGGCAAAGGAGTATAGCACTGAGCCATGGTTGAAAGTAGGCTTTATATTTTAGGTTAGGCAACTTTTGACTGGCATCTTCCTTTTTGTGGTCAATACTGATTAGTTATTTCTTTCTCTGATAATGGTTTGAATGGCACACATGGTACCACTTCTCAAGCTCAGCCCCTCCTTTCTCATTGTGCCTGGCTCTTGGTATTTTGTTCCCATCATGTCTCCATAAGCAGGGGTCTTTCCTACACACGCCTGTCATCCCAAGTTACCCCAGAGGCTGAGATTGGAAGGACTGCAGTTTCAGGCCAGTAAGGTTTTAAAAAGACTTGGGAGAACCCATCTCTACAGAAAAAAGCTATGTGTAGTGGTGTGTACCTGTCATCCCAGCTACAGCACGAAGCATAAAACAGGAAGATCATGGTCTCGGCCAGCCTGGGAAAAAGTGAGTCCCTATCTCCAAAATCACTGGAGCAAAGAGGGCTAGAGGCATGGCTCAAACAGTGGAGTGTCTACCAAATAAGTGTGAAGACCTGAGGTCACACCCCTGTACTGGCAAAAAAAAAGAAGGAAGGAAGGAAGGAAGGAAGGAAGACAGACAAGAAAAAGAGAACTGCACCACAGCGAGCTTAAATCCAGTGTGGCCTCCAAAGCTGTCCCAGCACATTAGGAAACTAGGTCAATTAGTCATTGGATGTTGGCCAGTCTGGGAAGGGTGAGTGATCTTGGGTGAGATACTCTCTGGCAGAGGCAACTTCCAAAGAGAACAGTAGCCAGGAGCTGTCCACTGGCAGCACCCCCACAACAGTGGGACTAAGGCCCTCACTCCTGAAGAGGGGTCTCAGTGGCCTGAGCAGAGTGCTCACTACAATCAGAATGCTCCTTTGCAAGAAGAACATTCCAAAGCATGAGAATGAAGGTGGAAAACTCACCCACCTCCAAGGCATAGGCAGAAGCCTCTGCATCTCAGGGATGTCCCATGGTCAAACACTGACCACAGCAGTCATAGAAAGAAGAGTGGAGAAGGAAGTTCATAATCCCTCCCCTTTCCTCAGTCTCTTCCATTATTTTCTCTTTGTGTGGCAGCTCAGATGACCTGACCCCTCATCCTTTACCATAGGGCAGGGGAAGAATTAGCTTTCTAGCTGGGACTGAGCAGACTCAACATCATGTCTGCAGTTATCTTTCTTCTAGTCTTATTCCTGTCCTCAAGTATCAACTAACCAAATCCTTCCCCTTTTCATACTGAAGCTGTACTTACTGTCCTTTTGTGATCACCTGAAAAATACATCCCATTCTTTTTCCTTTTTCTCCTCTATCCACTTGATGAGCTCAACACCCTTTAAGTGGGGTATGGCTTTGGAGAATCTCTTCCATGCCTTTCGAGTGCCATTTTGGAGGATAAATCAAGAGCAGATACCACTTTGTGACATACTGAAATGATTTGTGTCAAAATCACAAAGGCAAGTCAAAGAATAATGCTGAACTATTTCAAAACCATAATAAATCATTCCTTTTAGGTTATGACAAGATAATGTATTCATATTTTCCCTTAGAGTTTTGTTTTAGAGTTGAGCTTTCTAAAGATGCAAATCAAAGCATTGCTTAGACTTACAGAAGAATCTTTTAAATTTATGTCTTATTTGAAATCTTTGGTTTTATGTGCTAAAAAAAAACAGTCAGAAATTTTAGTCTGACTAGAAACAAATTGTACTTTTTATGTGAATCCAGTGGAAAAATGAATGTATAAAGAGGAGCTGGATAGGAGTTGAGATTCTTATCTTGTTAAGCATGTAAGAAATTTAGAGGAGCTGATGGCCCTGCAGTGAGATAAAAGATACAATGTTGTAGTCATGTTTTCCTCTGTTTTAGAGGAATTTGAAAGTAATGAAAGAGAAGGAAGCATAGAAAGTACTGCATGATAAGGATGTGGAAAAGAAATTAGAAGTAAGTAACAGTAAGATAGTGAAGGGATTACAGAAAAAAAGAAGTAATTCTTTGGAGGCATCAAACAACCTCTTAACTCTAATTCACAACGTTCAATTTGAATTTCTGTCTTGCCTATGAGGAAAAAAATACTTTTTTTTTTTTGGTATTAGACATTGAACTCAGGGCCTTGTGCTTGCTAGGCAGGCACTCTACCTGTTGAGCCACATCTCTGTTTTAATTTTAATTTCTTTTAGAGGTTGCACTCAATTTATTGCTAGTGACAATAAATGCTAAGACCCATTTTTTTCTAAAGGCAGTGCCAAATACAGCCACTTAGTAGTCTTCAGATCCCTAATCTTCATCTTACCTTGACCATAAAAGGGAAACACGGTACAAATTATGTGAGAGACCCTTAGAGGATTAATCTGTTCTCCTTTATCACACAGCTAACAAGCATTAAAGCCAATCCTTACTCCAGAAATGGGTCATCCCTGAGTTCATCTAAAAATGATTAGGAGTCCCAGCCTGACACCTAAAAATGATTTCTAAGTAAACATCAAGAAACTTGATGTTTGATGTCAGGAATGACCTTGTCAAGCCCATCCTCCCTATGGACTTGACATTGTGTCGTTCATTATGCCAGCTGAAGCCATGGTTCCCTGGATACCGTGGATTTCTCCTTCCCTTTCTACACATTTCCAAATTGCTTGGATTTCTTTTATAGCTAGTGGTTATTCTTCTGTAATTAGAAAAAAAGCCATATTTTGATATGTTAATACAGGAAATGTATGACATTGAAAATATTCAAGATATATTATGAAAGATGTAATATCAAGAACCTGTTACTGAAAAAACATAACTGAGAAGACTAAAAAAATGCCAGTCCCATTTCATGGAGCAACTGGATTTCAGAGGAATAAACGTGAGGGAAGAGAACTAAAGACTTTCATTTGAGGACAAAGTATCTGATTCTTAAAGAGATTACTTAATTTTGAGATTCTAAATACAGCATATGTAAGATTTTCTAAAAAGAGTTCATATGTTGCATCAGATTCTGAAAGATGTATATGACATCAAAATCTTTTAATTCTTATGCTACATGATTAGATATAGAAGGCAAAGACATAGAAAGTAGAAACTACAGGAAAAGAAGCAATAAAATGAAAGTAAGGGGGGAAAGGGAAAAGAAGAAACAGAGTAAAGCAAAACAGTTCTTGCTACCTATTTAATTTTTTTTACCTTTTTTCCACTTTTCTTTGCCTATCACTTTTTTCTTTTCTACTTCTTCCCTCCCCTACCCCTACCTCCCTCTCTCCATCCCTCCCTCATCTTCTTACTCACTTCCTTCCTTCCTTCCTTCCTTCCTTCTTTCCTTCCCTCCTTCCTTCCTTCCAATTTTTGTTTTATTTTTTATTTTACATGGTTCCTTCTATGTAGCCCAGGCTGGCCTGGACATCACTATTTAGCCCCGCTGACCTTGAACTTGTGATTCTTCTATCTCAGCCTCCTGACTGTTGGGCTTACTGGCATGAACCACTGTGCCTTGCTCGGCTCAACACTTTTGTTAGCTGCAGAGGAACAAATACTGGCCTTGAGACTCAAATAAATAATATCAAAGTACAAGAGGGAGCTGGGCCCTTATTTGTCCTGTCCTGTAGACTTGGGGATAGGGGTGGGGAGGTCAGAAAGGACACTTCAGACTTCAGTGGGTGGAAGTGTTGGCACCATTTTTAAAACTAATGCTGAGTTAAAATATGGCAGAACTGAGTCACACCAGAGTTAAGATGACTAGATCTAATTCAAGAAGTAAACAATGTACCAAGCTATATATATATATATATATATATATATATATATATATATATATATATATATATATATATACACACATGTATATATACATATATATGTACATTTAGTTTGAAATACATATGCATTTTGGGGCTGGGCATATAGTTCAGTTGTAGAACATATACCTAGCATGTTCCAGGTCCTAGATTCAATTCCTAGTATCCACCCCCAAAATAATAAAGTACATATGCATTAATATGGATTTAAGCAAAATTTGAGATTTCCTCTTACATCAGGTAAAGGAAAAAGTTGGTTCTTATCAAATCAGGTAGCTGTGTTTGTGCTGGGTTCTATCTCTAGGTGACCACTGATTTACTTTTATTCCCCTGACTTTTTCCTAGTCTTTGTTTCCAAAATACCCTGCCTTTTAACACAAAAGTTTTGTTTCTCATTTGAACAAACTCAAATGTGACAAAATTAGTTACAAAGATAGATGTTGAGTTTACTAAGTCAATATTCTAATAAAGCTCAAATTTATAGAACTGAAACTTCTTATTTTTACTTAATTTTAAATTAATTAATTAGGCATTCATACACACTGATGCATGAATACAGATTTCAGTTGATTAATCAGAATATGACTCAGTTATGTTGCAATGACAATCTTAAAATCTCCATGACTTATTTGTGGCTCATGTTTGCATGACCACTGAAAGTTGACAGTAGTTTTGCTCCACAGATCAACAGAGACTCCAGCTGACATTGGCTCCACTATCTTGTGACACCATCAGCTCAGTAATTGATTCCAAGGGAACCACAGCAGAGGCTCAGTGTGGAGGACTTTCAGATTAAATCCTACTCACAGCCCAGTGGTCATACATAGTCAAATGGCCCAACCTGTGAACAGGAGCTACAGGGCTGAGGCAAAACAGAGATATAGTGATTATTATAATTTCTACCACACTGCATTGGTTAGAAAATAATCTGTACTATGTGTACATTGTATCAGTATTGCTATCAGTTTAGAAACATATTTAGTGGACTTTTCATTTAAAAGGCATGATGGGGAGCGGAAATGCAATGCAAACTTATGCAGCTAAGCTTTGATACAGATTTATTGTAACCTAAAGAAGCTTTTGCATTTTAATGAATACCAGAATCATTAGAGAGCTCAATAAACAGACTCCTGATCCTTTTCCCCCAAGATTTTAATGCAGGTCTGAGGTCTAGTTCAGGAATTTGAATTTTTATAAGCCTCCATGAGGGCTGTCATGGAGAGTTTGGTACACACATCACTGGCTTTTGCCTTCTGAGGTGATATTTCAGGGTTTCAACAAGTGGGGCGGGGGATGAATGCACATGTATGTGCTATTTTATTTTGTCTTAGCAGAGTGCTGAGAAACAAATGGCTATTACTTCTGTCACATTGATTGTCACACAGTGAAAGCCCAAATGGAATGAATCCCCCAAACCACAGAGTTGTGTGTAAAAAAGCAGCTGGAAGTGAAAGACAGTATATATAAAGTATAGTGCAGAAGCTGTTGGGAATGCAAGGACCATGGGGGATGCAGAGGAAGAATAGCAGAGAAGGAAATGAACAACCCTGCTGGACTGTCATGCTACTGAATCCAGGAATTAGTTTATCTGGGTCAACATATGGTCTGGAGGGAAAGGAAGGTGTTGACAAAGTGTTACACAATATGGCCAAGGACTTTTATGATGGTTCTATTTAGTACCACTTAAATGATGAACTGAGACGGAGCTGTGAAGGGAGAAAGTACTATTGAACTTATCAACGCTGAAAATATGATTTGCTAAATAAACGATCAGATGTGCATAAATATTTAGGCACAAAATTTCAAAGCATGGTGAAATGATGAAAAATTAGAAATCATCTGGATGATATCAGATGGAATTGGTACAATATACTAGGCTTCATCCTTGTTATGCGATGCTATGTAACCACTAAGAGAGGTGTTGGAACATCCAGAAAATGCAGCAATGAATTAACAGGTTTAATAAATCTTCCATCACTTATTAGAATGAATGAAACAATGTACACCAAAGAAAACACCATCCAACTCTGAATCTAGGAAGTTTTCCCAACTTCATACCATAGACTGCAAGAGATCCAGCTCCAAATATAGAACATCCAATATATACAGATTCCATAAATTAGACCTAAAGTGATATAAAATTCTGGGAACCAATTCATTACACCCCCCCACCCCCCGTTTTTTTTTGAATGAACTGTATAGTGTGGTTGACAAGAGGCTGAATTTCTGAAAAATCTCACTAATTCTTCTTACTTTGGTTGGATGGAAATAGGGGCCTGTGTTGGCCAAAGATCTGGAATGTTCCACATGAGGCCCATTTACCCCATTGTAAAGCCAAACATCAATTCAATGCCACGTGGTGGGAAAGAGCCAGAAATAAGCTTCTAGCAGCAATTGTCTCTGAGGGCCAGGCAGCTGCCGACACAGCAAGCTGGGTGGAGGAAAACACATGTGGCTGCCACAGACAAGGTATTTACATACTGCTGGGCCAGGCTTAACCCAGATCTCCAGACCCACCACCCATCCTAGTAACAGAGCAGGTTCTCTACTTACTGGACTGGGCCTCCAGTCAAGGGTTTTAACAAAATCAGAAATAAAACAAATGTAAACAGAGCTTCCAGGTTTGACTACTCTACTCCACTCTTCTCAGATAGATTTGGAACCAAAAATATAGAAATGATACTGATCCAAGCTGTAGCTCATATTCCATAGGAAGATGTAAATCATGTCCAGATAAACAGGGAGATACACAAAAGAGACCATACAGATATTTTGGTGGAGTGAATAGCAGACCCTGTAGAACTGCCAGTATTTCAAAAAGATTAAGCAAGAAGAAATGCAGTGTGTTGGCTCACAGTAATTCTGCTCTCCTCCCCCAAAAAAGAAGGAAGAGGAGAAAAAAAACATATATAAAGGAGAAAGCATATAAGACACGAATGTTCATGTCAGAATAAAATTTCAGACATGAATTTCTACTCTTAGGCAAGTTAAAAAGAAATATAAGATCAAAATAACAGAATGGAGAAGACTGTAGACCTCAAAGACCTAGGGCTTACAATGTACACACCAGTTGAAATAGATGCCTTATTATCTCCATTTTGTAATGGGCTACAAACATTTTATGAGGCTCTGAATATTTATAAAAATTTGTATCTGAGAAAGGATACAGACATATTAGATAGCCACAGGGCATACCAAAGCAAACACCATTGATGGCTTACCTAACCAAACTCTCTTCTTTCTTTCCCAGCAGAATTCCTACTATGTTTAGGTGTCACCCTTTCTTCACACAGCCACACACTTTAGAACAAGCTGACTCCATCCCTGGCCTCTGATCACTTCCAGTTCATCAATGAATAGTTTTGTCTCAGAGACTGTTACTGGTTAGTAGAACATATGACACAAATTGATGTCATTACTCCATGGTAGGGGACATAAAGAAGGATCTGTTAGTCTTGATTACCACTGGAAGCCATCAGGAGAATGAGCTTGTAGTAAGGTCACCAGAGATGGCAGAGGAGACAGTCAGGAAGAACCTGGGACCTTGATGATCTTGTCGAGCTCATCTTACCTATGGAGTTGCTGTTAGGTAGGTTTGTTTTTTTTTAATGCCAGCTGAGGTCATGGTCCCCTAAATATCCTAGAGCTTTCCCTTTCCTTTCTACACATCTCCACATTGTTACCATTTCTTTTACTGTGAGTGGGATTTTTTTTGTAATCAGACAAAAAGCTTTTTGTATTTTGACAGGTTAATACAGGAGGATACTTAACACTGAAAATACTTAAGGTGTATTATTAAATTTAAAAGTTGGTTATGATGTTTTTAAATGAGATGATTTCAATTTTGTTTTAAAAAAGTGATCACACCTGCTAGAAAAAAATTGAAGGAATCCATACCAAATAACAACAATTGATACTATTATGATTAGTAGGAATGATTGGTGATTTTTTTTCTTTTTGTCTCCCCCCCATAATGAACATGGAATGACTTACATAACATAAAGATTTAAAAGATAAATGAAAATTTAAATTTATTCAAGAATTTTGATTTGGCCATCAAGTAGTTTCAGTTTCTTTCCTCTCTGATTTGCGTTTATAATATTCTATAATTTTTTAAATGAAAGAAAGATTAAAAGAATTAGCACTTCCCCTTTTCCCCAACCCAAGCATCAAGGGCAAACAGACTCCACATTGCTAGAACCAGGCATAGCTGGCCTTACCACAACCCACCCTTCTTCCAACTGGAACACTGAAAATGTTTCCTCTTTCTTTTCATGGGACAAGCTTCCCAACATGAGTGTTTTTAGGAATTTAGCTGCTATTAGCTTCCCCTAAAGTGCTCTGCTTCAGATATACAGCAAACTCAGCATCTGCTTGTATTATGTTATACTTTAAGCATCAACTATCAAAACAAAAGATGGTTTTCCATGCCCTGTAAGTAAATGCTTAATTCAAAATCGCAAAAGGAAATTAGTCATTAGCATCTCCCTCTCACCCATCTTATTATTCATTCTCTACTTTAAAAAAATTTTTATACTTGTCATACGTGATATAGCAGGTACTTTGTATACACGAACTCCATTCTCATAAGATATCTAAAAGGTTGGTATTATTAAAACTAATTTTTCTTTTTCTTCTTTTTTCTTTTGTTTTGCCAGTACTGGCATTTGAACTCAGAGCTGCACCCTTGCTAGGCAAGCAGTCTACCACTTGGCCACTTCCAAGCCCATTAAAATCATTTATAGATAAGTTTTGGGAGCAGGATTGCTGAACCTTGGCACTATTGACACTTGGGACTAGATAATTCTTAGTTGTAGAGCAGTCCTGTGCTTTGTGGTTATTGAGTAGCATCCCCGGCCTTCTTTCTCCAGGTGTCAATAGTGCCTTATTCCCCACCCCATGCAGTCGGGATGACAAAAACTATTTCCAGACTTTGCCAAATATTCTTGGGGCTGGGCATTAAATCACTCCTAGTCAGGAAGAAACACTATCTTGGAAATTAAGTAACATCCCAGGCATCATAATAGAGGAGGAGTCAGATTTTGATACAGGTTTGAGTCAAAGCTTATGCTTTTAACCTTGGTGAGCTGCATGGTCTTTCCACCTCACCTCCTGTATCTTATTACCTCATGACACCATTTTCTTTCCTGCCACAGTTCCTACCCTAACCTCAGTCTGGAGTTTTCTTCTTTTTCTACATGGCTTGGAAAATCCTGACCATTAATCAAGAGACAGAGCTAAAGCAACTAAAACAACCTCAGCTCTAAATCTTGAGTTCCAGGTCAATCTTGATATCAGTCTGGGACAGACATTCCAGGTACTCCACTATGTTCCTGTAGCCCAGATGCTTGGTGCTTTGGTTTTCCTGGTGCTTAGGATTTGAAAGAGATACTCATACTTGTTAGATCCAATTAAGTAAAGTCCACTACAGTTCCTTCTCTATTTCATTGAGATGTCAAGTACCTCCACCCTGCTCCAGTGGCCAGTTATCTATCTAATATGTACCATATACACCATAATCTTCATTCTCAGAAAGCAATTCAGAGATGGAGGATGCAGACCATTCTTTATACTTTCGGCAGTTATTGTGAGTGTAGGGAATGGATAAAATGCTTTAGAGATGAAGAGATTTTTTTTTAATCTCTCTATTTTTTTTTATTATCCAGACTATATCACCCTTCTCTCTGGGCTTCTTGCGTGTGTTTTTTTTTCCCATCTTTTCAGACAGTGTCCTATGATGTAGCCCAGGCTGGCATTAAACTTGAAATCATCCTGCTCAGTCTCCCAAGTGTTGGCATTACAGGCATGGACTACCATGTCTGGCTCATTTTTTTTAAAATCAAGATCTCCCTATGTAGCCCAAACTGGCATCAACATTATAGTACTCCTGCTTCAGCCTCCCAAGTGTTGGGATTACAGGTGGGTACCACCATACCCAGTTCCAAGGGTTCTCCACTTTCACAACATTCTTGTACTTTGATACAGTTGCCTTGCAAATCACCAAACTGAGGCTAATATTCACTAACCTTATCACTGGATACGACCAGGTTGGTGAAATGACTGGTCTCCAACTTTACTCAGGTTGTCAGCAGCTGTTACAAAACTTGAACTGTCTTCTCAAATTTCCCTCACATCTGGATCAAAAGATTACCTTGCCTTCTGCTTGATCAGAATCTACCTTCCCTTCTCACTCACAGACTAATTCATCCTCACATCCTTCCCATCTACTTGAGAGGCCGAGATTTCCCTCCCTCTGTCTTGTCTGGGGCCTTGCTCACAGAATGTCTTTGCTCTCCTTCCCCACTGCCACCACCATCACTGAATATAAATATGCTCACACCTCTCCAATCATAAAAGAAAACCTGTCCATCACTGCTGGGTTCCCTTGAGCTACAATCTTATCTTTTTCTTAGCCAAATTCTTTGAAGGCATCATGTTCACATCTATATTTCCTCACCTCATCAAAACCCCACTTGGGACCACAATGATTTCCCAAACTGCTGTTGTTGGTGTCTTATAAGAACCTCCTAGTTCATGATCTAATCCAGAAGTCAGAGTTCCACATTTTACCTTCTCCATAGCATTTGCATTCAAGAAAATTCATACTACTCTTTTCTCTCCAGGAAATCAACACTGTAATTTTTTCACTTATTAGGATTTAAAAAAATTACAGATAGTCTATATAACAAATTAAGCAGCACACAAATCTATGAAGAAAAAAGTGAGCCTCTCTGGCTTTGAACCTTCCTTTGTAAGGTATTTCTGCATTGTTGTCTTTATGCATATACACAAACCCAAGGAAAGGGGTTTGTTCTCCTTCTTCCCCCCTTTTTTCCCTTCCCTCTCATTTCATCCTTTGTTACCCTACTTTCACTTGATGTAATTTCCTTTCATATCCTTTGCCTGATTTTTCCATTGGTTTTGGGCATAGAACACATTCTCCTCTCTTCAGATGGTGAGTCCACATGAGGGAGTGTGAACACTCCCTGCACTTTGCCTCTTCACTGCCTGTGCCCCAGGTGCGGCCACTTGACCTATTGATAGATGAAATGACCCCTGGTTTATCTTTATCTCATGGGGGTGACCCTGCTCATGTCTCTGAGGTGTCTGCTCTATGGTCACACTGCCATGACTGGCAAGCACATTGTATAAGTCTCATGTCTGGTATTAGGAACACTCATTTCTCATATTACAACCTCCATACTATTCACGATTCCATACTAACAGTGATAATGTTGGTTCCCATCTGCCTTTCTCTTTGTCGCACATTTCAATTTGTTCTGAATTCAGGTTGGAAACATTTACCCAAACATGTAGTGAGCTTGTCATTTTTTGTCAATTAGAGCAGCCCTTTGTATGTTAGGCACCATAGTTATCACTCCATCTCATGTGCCTCACAGTAGGTTAACTGTCCTACAACTTTGTTTATAATTTTCTCCCTTTATGTGTCTATAAGTTTCTGTCAGATATGCTGGCCTTTTCTTGTTGGTACTGGGGTTTGTGCTTGCAAGGCAGGCGCTCTACCTCTTGAGCCAAACCTCTAATAGGCCTTTTCTTTATTAGTATCTCCCACTAAAAATTATACAACATTCTCCTAAACTTTGTTTTATAATTTTATTGCTTAACTTTTGGTGATTAATACATTTGAAACTTGTTTTTCATGTAGCTTGACATGGAGGGAATCCAATTTTGTATCTCCCCTGATGGATAGCCAACTATGTCAGCTTTGTTTATTATAAAAGCTAGTCTTTCCCCACTGTCTCTTCTAAATATCCAACAGGAACCTCAGAGTTGACACACACGGCAATCTCAACTCATTAACTTTGTTCCCTTTTCTGCATTCTTTAATCAAATGTAGCTCCACCTCAGTGCTTGTCTTTCATATTTCCAGACATCACTTGGATACTTATCATTTCTCAAGTGGCCATAGCTTTTTAAAACTTAAATCAACAAATATTTATTATAGAAAAATTAGAAAAGGAAGCAAAAGAGGAAATTTAATATATCCATTATCCCAGCACTCAAAGATGAGCATGTTGTATATTTTCCCCCTGTCTTTTCACTATTTTCAAAGGAAGATGATTGTACATATTTATTATGATTACTGAACCAGAATGTTTTGCCCACCTTGTGGTATGTCAGTAAATGAGATGAGTTTTTTTTTAAGAGAACAAGTTTATTTATAAGGTGGCTACATGTGGAGATGGGAGGGCAAGTCTCAAATACATCTCCCCAAGGGTAGGGGATGTTTGTGGGCTGAGTTTATTTGTGGGTTGAGGTGTAGGGAAAGTGCTTAGGAAGTAATCAGTGGTTTGCACATGCATAATTAAACTTTACCAGCTCTTACCATCATGATCCATGTTTAGAAGTGTTATTTATATCTCTAAAATTGGTGATTTAAAAATCATTTAAAAACAAGTAACTAAACACAGGTGAGGTGAGTTAAGTCTACAGGGTTTACTCAGGTTTTCCCTTAGTTTCATTATCTTCCTTTTGTCCATTTAATCCACCCACTACCACCTTCCCCTCTGCTCTGTGCCCAGTTGCTCACCTGGTGGGCTATACCCTCAGGTTTCCCATTGAATTTGTTATGCAGAGAGCTCCAGCAGTGATTGTGAGGGGAAGGAGGGTAATGAGATCAGGAAACTTATTTCCTGGTGATCCTTCAAGAAACCCAACTACATGGTTCTCATCTTCTAGGCTCCTGCAACTGACCTTTCATGCTTCCCTTTGGTCTTTGGGCTCCAATGGCACCCTGAGATAAATCACACTCCTATAGGTTTCTCCTAAATCCTTCCCAAAACTTTGTTCATTGTCCTTTCATTAAACTTTCCTCAAATTATTCTAATTTGTGCCATCTGCTTCCTGTGGCACACCGGTTGCTTCAAGAGGGCAAGTTCAAAATGAATTATTCAAGTAATACATGGATATATACAGTCTGTAAAAATTTGAACTATACCATAAAGTAACAAAAACCTACCTTAACCTTGGATCTCCCTACTGTAGTTCCAACCTCAGAGGTAGCTATGTTTCCAATTGGGTGAATATCTTCCAAGACCTTTATTTTTAATATTTACTTACAAAGTCATTCATATAGACAAATATGAGTTTTATGTATCTGTTTGTGGGGTGTGCATAAAAGTGTTTATATATATGGTATCATGCTATATGTATTGCTCAATACCCTACTTTTAAAAATTTACATCTTCAGGATTTATCTTTACTTCAGAACCATGTAGACCAACACATCTTTTAGAACTTGCCACCTAGTATTCTGTAGTGTGGAGGCACAACCGCTTCCTCCCTGCTGACTGACAGGGGAATTTCCAATTTTTCAGCATCATAAATGACATAATGCTGAAAATTTTTGCAATTTCTTTTCAATCTGCATGGGTAATTGCTTTTCTAAGGCAGGTGATGTGAATTAAAATACTGGGATGAAGGTATTTATTTATTTATCTTTGGTGTGGAGGAGTGAACCCAGTGCACTGAGCTATATTCCAACCCCATTTTTTTATTTCAATATATACTGCTTAAGTATATATGAAAGTCCAGACCTTTTCCTGTGTGCAGATAACCATGATATTTTATGGGATGCCCTGGAAGAATAGGCATTAAGGCAATATTTTAATTTTTTTATTTTGGAGGTACTTTAGTTTGAACTCAGTTCCTTGGGCTTCCTAGGAAGAAACTCTACCACTTGATTCATTTTCCTAGTCTTTTTTGCATTAGTTGTGTTTCAGGTAGGGGCTTGTATTTTTCCCCTGGGCTGGGCTCAGGTTACAATTCTCCTACCTATGGCCTCCTGTGTGGCTGGGACCACAGATATGTACCACCACATCCAGCTTATTGATTGAGATGAGGTCTTGCTAACTTTTTGTCCAGACTGGCCTCAAACTTCAATCCTCCTGATCTTTGCCTTTCAAGTACCTGATGTCTAGCCAGGCAATAGTTTTAGAGAGGGACTTGTATCTAAAAGCAATTAAGAAGAGGTCTACACTAGAACTTGGGATTCTAACTTTGGGGTCCTCTGTTTCACTTTAAGTATGTGTGACTCTCAGGCTTCTTACTCAGATATGAAAGCTACAATACGATACTCATAATGATTCTATTTCATATCAAGGCTCCATTTGCCTGTCACCTGAGATGAAGTTTTAACCAAATTCAGGAATCTCAGTGAATTCTGTGTGTTGCTTATTTAGTGTGGGTCCATTTGCACCCCAGGGACTGCTTGTTTAGCTGTAGTAGAAGACTGAGGGGTCCTGGTGTGGAGTGAGATGAGCATGAATTTGGTTCTCTCTTACTGCTGTCTACTCTCATTGGCTTCTGCAGGCCACACACTCTCCATCTGGTCCTTGGCCTGTGCATGTCTCTGCTGCATGGTCTTGCCAGGCCTGGCTCTGTTTCAGGTCTTGCTGACCTCTTGGAGGCAGAGAAGACATTTGGCCATACTTCCTTGACAGGTTGGTGTGTAGGCAATTGTATCAGGCTCCTTCTACCCCCACTGTGCAGCCAGGTTTTGTAGCCATACTGCTGCCCAGACCTGGTAGGGGAATCCTGGGAGTTATCTCACAACCTGGGCTTTATAAAGGGATGGAAAAACCAGAGAGCTCTTCTTTCAGATTTCCTAAGCATGTCTGTGATCTCTGCAAACTCTCACCTCCACCCAATCCTGGTCCAGAAATGGGGGCATGGAAGGAGACCATATTTAAGATGAATATACACTAGTGCTGGTTTGCCTGGAGCCATCTTGAGTCAGGCCTGTGGTTCCAGCACAGTTATATATAGCTCTCTCTTCTACTTCCTGAGTGTCCCAGTTTAGACAGAAAATTGTATGCAACACAATCTAGTTTAGCTGTTTCTTCTCTGACTCTCCTTTCTTTCAACACTAAGAATCTTTATCTTGAGCTAGGGCCATGGCTCAAGTGATAGAGCACCTGCTTAGCAAGTGTGAGATGATTAGTTTAAACCTAAGTACTGTAAAAAAAAACTACATTCATTTTAGCTTGGAAAACCTGGGTTTTAAGCCTGCTATTCTTTCTATTCTCTGTTTACAGCACAAAAATTAATGCTATGACTTTTTCAAAGAACCCATGTGCTTGAAACTCCAAAAACAGTTTTCCCTGATTTTCTAATGGAATAATCCTTTCTTGGGATGTGCAATGGATGTTCAATCTGACTGGTGAAATGCTGTGGGGTGAAAATAATGACCACCAATGAAAAACACATTGCTTAGGATTCTAAAATTTTGTTCTAGACCTAGGGTCAGTGTACCTCGTGGTAGAGCATGTGCTTTGTCATACATGAGATCCTGGGTTCCATTCCCAAACTTCAATAAGAAACAACTTATCCTACTAAATTCCCCCATATCTTGCCCTGCCCTTACAAATAAAATTTAGTCCTCATAGAGATATTCCCTACTACTCTGCTCCCCAAGAGGTGGGAATTTGGTCTGAGCAGGGTGTTCTGAAGAGTTCTCAGTGCACAACCTGGATGGGTTGCTGGCCTAGGACTATCTGGAATGATTTTGGCCAACAGCAGGCCAGGTGCCCATTCTGATCCTTAGTAGTCCAAAGTTCCAGGAGTTAGAGAAGGCATGGAGGGAAAGGGAAAGTCTGTATTGAATAAAATCACTCCACATTCACTGAAATGAAGTTTCTGCCACCCAGTGGGATGTGCCCACAAAATACAAGCTAAATAGAATTATGGAAAAATAAAACAAGTTATACTTTTTGCATATCTTAGTTGTATTGATATGCCTAGATGTACCCCTGCTCCATGCTGGGACTCATGTAGGCTTGAGGATGATGATGATGACAACGATGATGACAATGGCAATGATGGCTAATACTTATTAACTGCTTCCTGTCATGTGCCAGGTTCTACTCCAAGGGCTTTACGTGTTGTTGTATTGCCGATACAATTATTTGTCATTCCTACAGAAGAAAACTAAGTCATAGGAAAATGCAAGGTTTGTCTAAGGTCAAAGTATATAGTAGCCCTACAGACTGATGACAAACACTAGAGTGGAATTTGTGCAAGGTCACTCCAGGACACAAGCAAACTCCAAGGATAAGGCAAACATCTCAGAAATCCTGTTGATTTGGAAGCATTAGTGAGCATGGTGAGATTGCATTTGAAAAAAAAGTGCTTTATTTTCTGGATATATGGATGAGAGCCAGCAAAAGGACTTTTAGGGGAAGGAAAGAAGAACATAAAAGCTCTTCTGATACGATTCAGGGGGTGATCTTGTTCAAACTACACTGTATGCATGCATGGAATGATCTCAATGAAATCCCCTTATATTTCTAATATATGCTAACTCAAAAGTAAAAGAAAATTTTTCCATGACTTCCTTTCTTCTTGGAAAGAGAAAAGTCTAAAGTTTGTAGCTGCACTTCTGGAACCCTACAACTTATCCAGGAAGAGGGGCTCTAGGCCTTACTTGCCATTATTTTCTTCAGCCATTGCAGAATGCTTTGGAGTAGAATCTCACATGGGTCAGAAGGAAAAAACACTACCCATTCCAAAAGGACTGGAGTTTTGGTTTTGCTCTTGAGATATTTCTAGAACTTCCAGAGGAGCAAATATCTTCAATGTGCCTCGTGATTTTTGTCAGTGGGAAACGGAGCATCTGGCAGTGGGCTGCCACATGGAAGTAAGTGGATGCAGAGAACTTTTGAAAACTGTACCTGCCTTTACCAACTGTATGAGCCTAACAGTCTGTCCCAGTTTTCCTGTCTTTGTAGACAAAGAAGGCCCAGAGGGAAATGAGAAGTGGAAGAAGGCAGTGTTGGGCACTAGAGTGAAGAATCAACCTGACATTACACACCCACTTTAAGGAAAGACAGCTGTGGGTAGCTTCACACTCCAAATTCTCCAACTACATCCTCCAGGCAGTTGAGACTATCTGAGAGAAAGAGGGTGGGGATGTGGAGGTTCTGTGTCAATAAAGAGAATGTTAGTTCCTATGGAAAAAGGTTTTGATTAGTGTTTTTATTGTTTCGATGCAAGAAACAAAGGAAAAAATGTCAGCATTTGTGGACCCACCTGTAAACTCAGCACCTCTCTGGCACTGTGGCAGTGTTGTATTAAAGGGCAATGGGCAGACGCCCTGGTGATCTTGTGCTAGGGCAACCAAGAGCCTCCTTAAAGCAGCCTCATGAGTGATAGATATCAAAGAGGAGTAGGAAACTGAGAAGGAAGAGCATGGTGGCAGAAAGCCTGGGCCATGGAAATCATGGATGCTAGCACCTGTAGGACTTAGGATATAAGAGAAGTCTGCTGAGACCTTGAAATGAAGGTTATATATGATGGATGTAATAGAAGCAAGAGCTTTGTATTTCTTTACTTTTCTCAGTAATATCAAATCTGACACAATGTTCTTTGAGCTGGCTAATAGGATGTCCCAGTAAGTCATTTTTATAAGACTCTGACTTTGGGTGAAGCGCTTCTCTGTGTACTAAAATTTCTCAGACAGAATCAGGGGTAAAAGAGCAAATGATTTGGATAGGTCAGTATAGAGAATTTTGAGAAGTTCTCCCATTTACCACCATTTCCAGACTTTAGCTGCTCAGCCACATGTATCCTAGCTAGGGAAGAAATAGCAATACTGGTCAGAGAATATGCTGGATGCATTATTGTTCCAGCTGGAACAGGAACTGCGTATCAATAGACAGATTATTCTTTTCTTCTGAGTCACCTGCTTGTGGTGATAGCATACTGTGGTAAGATCAGGGAATCCTATGGATATTAGCCCTTTGACTTACTTTCTTCTCTGTAAAATGTTTCCTGGTCAGAAGTAATATTGTGTGGGAAATCATGATAGAATAGAAGTCATCTAGGGACTCTATATAGTGCTAAAAAGAGCATGATGGAAGCAAAAAAATCAAATCCTAATTTGGCATAAGTGCCTGTTCCAAAGGGAACAAAACACTGCTCCTCTGATGGAAGTCACTCAATGTAATCAACCTGCCAGCTGGTAACTGGCTACTCTTCTAGTTTGCTCATGCCATTTGGTGGTATAATAAGTCTTCACTCAGTTCATCAGGTCAATATCCTAGGAGTCCTCTGTCTCTTTTCCCTTTCTCTCACAGCCAATATCCAATGTTAGTAAGTGGAATCTGTACTTTTAAAACAGAATCAAAATCTAATCTCTCTTCAACTGTTTCTATTTAGATCACACTCCTGGAGCCTCGTGATAGCTTCCCAACTGCTTACTATGCTTCTCCTCTTTCTTGTCTACACAGGTCTCCATGCAACAGCAGAGATGGTTGTTTTTATTTTAAATTTGTGATAAAAATATACATAACATAGAATCCTATATTGCCAATCTTAACCATTTTTAAGTGTGCAGTTTAAGTGTGTGTATATGTATACATACATACACACCTATCTACATATATATATATATATATATATATATATATATATATATATATCATATAGATGGCAAATAAGTACTGGGAAATGTGTTTCACATCATTAGCCATTAGGGAATTGCAAATTCGACCCACAAAAAGGTTTAGACATCAACAAGATGATTAGATAAGAAATCCCAGGCTCTCCTTACCCCTATGGAGACATTGACTCAAGGGTGATACATGGTCTAATTCATTTCTGAGAAATCCAGAAACCAATTAAGAGGCTTCTGCAACCCACATGAGCACAAAGTCAACTTTGTGGAAGTTGAATAAGAAGTGTGTGGCACTTACTCTCTCCATAATCCCTCCCCCTGACTTAGCATGATGTTATCAGAAGAAAACTCCCAGCTTCCAACATCTCTCTGGGGAAGGAAAAAATTCAATGTTCAGACTTTTTCAGGGGATTGCCCATGGAACTGGTTTCTGTTGTGCCTGAATCTGAGCAAGGACAGGAAAAGACACCAGACTAAGGAACACTGAGATCAACGGCAAAGGTTGAGACAGCATGCACCTCTCTAAGGGCAGTATGATTAGAATAAAAGTTTCTGCCAGCTTCCATCTTAGGGAAAAAGTGCCCCATGTCCTGGTTTTTCAGGAGCCTGCCCAGGAGACTGGCATCTGTTGCAAGGCACACTGTTTTGAAGTGCTTATACTACCCAACATACTGTAGATACCTGGGGGTACTGAAAACAAAAGTGAGTCAAGTGACTCACTGCTCCTCCTGAAGACCAGCAGGACTCAGACAGAGACTGGCACTAAAACTAGAAAGGAAATTACCTCAACATGATGAGGCCAAACTTCTCAAACCCACAGTGAACATCATATTCAATGGGGAAGAATATGACAGCTTTCCCTCCAAGATCAGAAACAAAGTAAGAATTCTCACCACTTCTATTCAACATAGTACTGGAAGTCCAAAATAGGTGTTAGACACGAAAGGAAAATAAAATGCATTCGAATCAGAAAGGAAGAAAAACCACCTCTATTCACATATGACATTATCTTCCATGTATAAGATCTCAAAGATTCCACAAAATTACCATTAAGGTCAATAAATTAATTTAGCAAATTTATAAGCTACAAAATCAGCATACAAAAATCAGTTATTAGGGCTAGGGATGTAACTCAGCAATAGACTGCTTGCCTAGCATTTATGAGGCCCTAGGTTCAATCTCAAGGACTGAAAAAAAAAAGAAAGAAAAAAAACCCATTGTGTTTCTGTACACTAAAGACAGACAACTTGAAAAGAAAATTAAGAAAAAACATCTCAGTTGTGACTGTTTGAGAAGAAGAAGGTGAACAATCGGGAGGGAGAGAAAGCGATGATCATAGGGGGATAAATATAATCAAAGAAAATTGTATGCATATATGAAAATGTCATAATGAAACCCATTATTTTGTATAATTAATATATGCTAATAAAAAATTCATTTACAATGTCATAAAATAGAATTTAATACTGAGGAAAAGTTTTAAGGTGAACAACTTGTACACTGAAAACTACAAAACATTACTGAAATGAATTAAAAACAACACAAAGGAAAAGATATTCCATGTTCTTGTATTGAAAGACCTCATATTGCTCAAATGTCTATGCTATCTAAATGAAATGCAATCCCTATCAGAATTCCAATGGCATCTTTGCATGAACAGAAAAATACTTCTTAAAATTTATATGCAACCAGAAAGGACTCTGAATATTATTGAGATTTTTTTTTTGACAAAACACTCCAATTATTGAAACAATCTTGAAAAAGTATTGAAGGCTTCATATGTCCTAACTACAAAACATCTGAAATTAATCAAAATAGTAGAACACTGTTATAAAGACAATAGTACAATACTGTTATATTGGAATAGAATAGACAGCCCAGAAATAAATCTACACATATAGGGTCCAATGATCTTTGACAAGAGTGTCAAGACTACATGACAGGTAAAAGATCTTCTCTTCAACAAATGGTGTTTAGAAAACTGAATACCCACAAAAAAGAATGAAATTGGATCCTTATCTTACAACACACACAAAAGGCAACTCAAAATGCATTAAAGACATAAATATAAAAGGAATGCATAATATATTCAACAAAATAATAACAGAAAATTTCCCAAATCCAGAGGAAACTATGCTCATACAGGTACTGGAAGCCTCCAGAATACCAAACAGACCTGACCAAAATAGAACTACCCCATGGCATATTATCATTAAAACAACAAGTAAGAGACTAGAGAAAGAATATTAAAGGCTGTAAGAGAGAAAAAACAAACAATAAACAAAGGTAAACCCATCAAAATCACAGCAGACTTCTCAACAGAAACATTAAAAGCAAGAAGAGCATGGGGTGAGGTCTTCCAGGCACTGAATGAAAATAACTTCAACCCTAAGATACTCTACCCAGCAAAACCATCATTCAAAATAGATGGAGCAATAAAAGTCTTCCATGATAAGCAGAAACTAAAATAATATATGACCACAAAGCCACCACTACAAAAGATTCTTCATGGGATTCTGTAAACAGAAAGTGAAATCCAACATAACCATGAAAGGGCAGGCAGTACCAAACTACAGGAAAAGAAAAGCAAGAAAGTAGAGAGTAACATTGATTTAGCTATACACAATCAAACCCTCAAACAACTAAGACAACTAAATGACAGGAATCACCACATACCTATCAGTACTAACACTTAATGTTAACAGGCATAATGCCCCCATCAAAAGGCACCATTTGACAAACTGGATCAAAAAGGAAGATCCAACAATTTGTTGCTTACAGGAGACCCATCTCATTGATAGTAATAAGCATAGGCTTAGGATGAAAGGCTGGAAGATTTACCGTCAATGGCCCCACAAAACAGGCAGGAGTAGCAATACTTATCTTGGACAAAGTAGACTTCAAACCTACATTGATCAAAAGAGATAAAGAAAGACACTACATACTAATAAAAGGGGAAATAGACCAAAAGGAAATAACAATTATCAACCTATATGCACCCAACATCAATGCACCCAATTTCATCAAACATAGTCTGAAGGGCCTAAAAACATATATAAACTCCAACACAGTGATAGCGGGAGACCTTAATCCTCCCCTATCACCAATAGATAGGTCAACCAAACAAAAAATCAATAAAGAAATCCTAGAACTAAATCACACCATAGATCAAATGGACCTAGCTGATGTCTACAGAATATTTCATCCAACTCCTGCACAATACATGTTCTTCTCAGTAGACCATGGAACCTTCTCCAAAATTGATCATATCTTAGGGCACAAAGCAAGCCTCAGAAAATATAAGAAAATAGAAATAATCCCATGCATTCTATCTGACCACAATGCATTAAAACTAGAAATTAACAACAAAAGCAGCAGTAAAAACCATGCAAATAATTGGAAGCTGAACAACACATTGCTCAATAATGAATGGGTCATCGATGAAATAAAAGAGGAAATTAAAAGGTTCCTGGAAGTTAATGAAAATAAAAACATGACCTACCAGAACCTATGGACACAGCAAAGGCAGTATTAAGAGGAAAGTTTATAGCCATGAGTGCATATATCAAAAAGACAGAAAGATCTCAAATCAATGACCTAACACTACAGTTCAAACTCCTAGAAAAACAGGAACAATCAAATCCAAAACAAGTAGAATGAAAGATATAATTAAAATAAGGGCAGAAATCAATGAAATAAAACAAACAAAGAATCAACAAAACAAAAAGCTGGTTCTTTGAAAAAATAAATAAGATTGACAGATCCCTGGCAAACCAGACTAAAATGAGGAGAGAAAAAATCCAAATCAGTAAAATCATAAATGCAAAAGGGGAGATAACAGCAAACACCACGGAAATCCAGGAAATCATCGGAGTCTACTTTGAGAGCCTATACTTTAATAAATTTGAAAATCTTGAAGAAATGGACAGATTTCTAGAAACTTACAACCACCCAAAACTGAACCAAGAAGATATTAATCACTGAATAAATCTATAACACAAAAAGAAATTGAAGCAGAAATCAAGAGCCTCCCAAAAAAGAAAAGTCCAAGACCTGATGGATTCACTGGTGAATTCTATTAGACATTTAAAGAAGAACTAATATAAACTCTCCTTAAACTGTTCCACGAAATAGAAAGGGAAGGAACACTGCCTAATTCATTTTATGAAGCCAATATTATTTTCATCCCAAAACCAGACAAAAACACCTCCAAAAAGGAGAACCACAGGCCAGTTTCCTTAATGAATATCGATGAAAAAATCCTCAATAAAATAATGGCAAACCAAATCCGAAAACACATCAGAAAGATCATACATACACCATCAAAGCCGACACCAAGTCGGCTTCATCCCAGGGATGCAGGGGTGGTTCAACATATGCAAATCTATAAGTGTAATACAGCACATCAATAGAAGCAAAGACAAAAGCCACTTGATCATCTCAATAGATGCAGAAAAAGCCTTTGACAAGCTCTGACACCACTTCATGATAAAAGCTATAAGAAAACTAGGAATAGAAGGAATGTACCTCAACATTGTAAAGGCTATATGTGACAAACCTACAGCTAACATCATACTTAATGTTGAAAAACTGAAACCATTCCCCCTAAAATCAGGAACGAGACAAGGGTGCCCACTATCCCCACTTCTATTCAACATAGTACTGGAATTCCTAGCCTGAGCAGTTAGGCAAGAAGAAGAAATAAAAGGAATACAAATAGGTAAAGAAACTGTCAAAATATCCTTATTTGCAGATGATATGATCCTATACCTTAAAGACCCAAAAAACTCTACCCAAAAACTCTTAGATATCATAAACAGCTACAGTAAGGTGGCAGGATACTAAATCAACCTACAAAAATCATTAGCTTTTCTGTACACCAACAACGAACAAATTGAGAAGGAATATATGGAAAGAATTCCATTCACAATAGCCTCAAAAAAATCAAATACCTAGGAGTAAATTTAACAAAGGATGTGAATGACCTCTACAAGGAGAGTTACAAACTTCTGAAGAAAGAGATCGAGGAAGACTACAGAAGATGGAAAGGTCTCTCATGCTCATGGATCGGTAGAATCAACATAGAAAAATGGCTATACTACCAAAAGCAATCTACATGTTTAATGCAATTCCCATCGAAATCCCAATGACTATCATCAGAGAGACTGAAAAATCTACTCTAAAGTTCATTTGGAAACACAAGAGATTGCAAATAGCCAAGGCAATACTCAGCAAAAAAAAAGCAATGCTGGAGGTATCAAAATACCCGACTTCAAACTCTATTAGAAAGCAATAGCAATAAAAACATCATGGTACTGGCACAAAAACAGACATGAAGACCAGTGGAACAGAATAGAAGAACTGGATATGAATCCACACAACTATACCTACCTCATTTTTGACAAAGGTTCCAAAAACATATGATGGAGAAAAGACAGCCTCTTCAACAAATGTTGCTGGGAAAAATGGTTACTTGTCTGGAAGAAACTGAAACTAGATCCATATCTATCACCCTGTACTAGTATCAACTCAAAATGGATCAAGGACCTAAATATCAGACCTGAAACTCTAAAGCTACTAAAGGAAGGAGCAGGAAACACTCTGGAACTAATAGGTACAGGCAAAGACTTCCTCAATAGAACCCCAGCAGCCCAGCAACTAAGAGAAAGGATGGACAAATGGAACTTCATAAAATTAAAAAGCTTCTGCACAAAAAAAGAAATAGTCTCTAAACTGAAGAGACCACCCACAGAGTGGGAGAAAATATTTGCCAGCTATACATCATACAAGGTACTGATAACCAGAATATACAGGGAACTTAAGAAACTAAACTGTCCTAAAAATCAATGAACCAATTAAAAAATGGGCAACAGAACTAAACAGAACTTTCTCAAAAGAAGAAATTTAAATTGCAAAAAAAGCACATGAAAAATGCTCACCATCTCTAGCCATAAAGGAAATGCAAATCAAAACCACACTAAGATTCCACGTCACCCCTGTTAGAATAGCCATCATGAAAAACACCACCAACAACATATGTTGGCAAGGATGTGGGGAAAAAGGAACCCTAATCCACTGCTGGTAGGAATGCAAGCTGGTGCAACCACTCTGGAAAAAAATTTGGAGGCTTCTTAAAAATCTAAACATAGATCTGCCATATGATCCAGCAATACCACTCCTGGGGATATACCCAAAGAAATGCAACATAGGTTACTCCAGAGGGACCTGCACACCCGTGTTTATTGCAGTGCTATCAAGTTATGGAAATAACCAAGATGCCCCGCTATTGATGAATGGATCAAGAAAATGTGGTACTTGTACACAATGGAATTTTACTTAGCCATGAAGAAGAATGAAATCTTATCATTTGCAGATAAATGGATGGAACTGGAGAACATCATTCTGAGTGAGGTCAGCCAGGCTCAGAAGACCAAAAATCATATGTTCTTCCTCATTGGCAGACTTTAGACCTAGAGCAAATGCAGCAATGTGGTTGGACTGGGATCACATGACAAAGGGAGAGCATATACGGTTGATATAGAAATTGGTAGAAAACCCAAAACATGAAAGTATTTGATGTCTTCACTCCAGAGGAGTGAAGATCAGTTAGAGATAAATCAACATGGGTCATAACATGTGTACATGAAAGCAATGCTAGGAATATTTCTGTATAGCTATCCTTAACTCAACTAGCAAAAACACTTTGTCTTCCTTATTATGCTTATGTCTTTTCTTCAACAAAATTAGTGATAAAGGCAGAACAGGACCATCCTGGAACTGAGGAGGGAAGGAGGGAGAGGGTGGGGGAAGTGGCAGGGGGGAGAAATGACCCAAACAATGTATGCACATGTGAATAAATGAATAATAAAAAAGATCTGAAACTATTCATTATTATTATTGTTATTATTATTGGTGTTTCTTGGGTTTGAACTCAGGGCCTTGCACTTGCTAAGCAGGTCCTCTACCACTTGAGCCATGCCCCCAATCCTAAGATCTGAAGCTATAAAACTCCTAAAAGATGACCTAGAGGAAAAGCTTCATAACATTATCTTGACAATGATTTTTCAGATATGATACCAAAAGCACAAGCAACAAAAACACAATAAACAAGTGGAATGACACGGAACCAAAAAGTTTCTACAGTAAATAATCAGTAGACGAAAAGAAAAAAAAAAACCTATAGAATAGGAGGGAATATCTGCAAACCTTTAATCTCCCAATTGGTTAATATCCAACTTCTATTAGAACCTCCTATAATTCAATATCATACTAATAGTAATGAACTGATTTTAAAATGAGCAAAGGACTTGAAGACACATTTCTCCAAAGAAGACGTACAGATGGCCAACAAGTATATGAAAATATTTCCAACATCACTAATTGTTGGAGACATGCAAATTGAAGGCTTAATTAGCTATCACTTCACACCTGTTTAGAAACCATTATGAAACAAAACACATACACAAAAAAATAACAAACAAGTGTTGGTGAGGATGCCAAAAATTGCAACCCTTTGTGCTGTTGGTGCAAATGTAAAATGGTGTACCTGCTGTAGAAACCAGTATGGAGATTCCATCCAAAGAATTGATATCCAAAAGAATTGAAAGCAGCATATTGAAAAAGTATCTGTACTCCATTTTCATTGCACCATAATTCACAATAATGAAGAGAAGGTAACAATTTAATTCTCCATCAATGGATGCATGGAAAAGCAAAATGTATACAAAATGGACTATTATTCATCCCTTAAAACAGGAAGGAAATTTTATATTGTACAACATGGATATCACACTTAGTGAAACAAACCTGTCATGAAGGTCAAATACCACGTGATTCCATTTGTATGAGGGATACTCAATTTCACAGAAGCAGGATGCAGAATGGTGTTTGTCAGGGGTTGTAGGGAGAGGGAAATGGAAAATTGTCCAGTGACTATAGAGTTGTCCATAGATGGAGTTTCATTTTTGTAGATGAAAACTTTCTAGGAATCTGTGGTACACCAATGTGCTTGTATTTAACAATACTATACACATAAAAATTCAAGAGAGGGGGCTGGAGTTGTGGAAGAGCACCTGCCTAGCAAGTGTAGGGCCCTGAGTACAAAACCAAAAAATCACCCCCAAAAAATCAAGAGCATCAATCTTATGTTATGTGTTTATTACCATGAAACAAATAAACACTCATTTAACCAATCTTCTGGGAAAAAAGAGAAAGAAAATTATAAGGAGATATCACTGTACACAATGATATGGCTAAAATAAAAAATAGAGGCACTACCAAATACTGGTGAAGACACACAACCACTGAATCACTCATACATAAGTGCAGCACATAAAATCAGTATACAAAATGTCATATTTATTCCTATGTACCAATAACAAGTAAACTGAAGCCAAAAATAGAATACCACTTGTAATTGTCTGGAGTTTTTTGTTTGATTTTTTTTTGAGACAGGATCTCACTATGACTGGCCTCCAACTCTCAATTCTTTTGTCTCTGCCTTCCTAGATTGAGATTATAGGCACATACCACCAAGCCCAGCTCAGACCTCAAAGTTTATACCTCTCTTAACTTTTTACCACTTGCCTACCTTTACTTTTGTTGCAAACTGTTGGCCAGTTTATTTCTTTAGTGTATTAAACATAGTGATATTTTATGGTTTTTTAATTAAATGTAAAAGTGAAGTTGTAAAAGTTTTTAATTAACCTCAATGGAATTTTATGCAGCCATGAAGAAGAACGAAATGTTATCATTCGCTGGTAAATGGATGGAATTGGAGAACATCATTCTGAGTGAGGTTAGCCTGGCTCAAAAGACCAAAAATCGTATGTTCTCCCTCATATGTGGACATTAGATCAAGGGCAAACACAACAAGTGGATTGGACTATGAGCACATGATAAAAGCGAGAGCACACAAGGGAGGGGTGAGGATAGGTAAGACACCTAAAAAACTAGCTAGCATTTGTTGCTCTTAATGCAGAGAAACTAAAGCAGATACCTTAAAGCAACTGAGGCCAATAGGAAAAGGGGACCAGGAACAGAGAAAAGGTTAGATCAAAAAGAATTAACCTAGAAGGTAACACCCACGCACAGGAAATCAATGTGAGTCAATGCCCTGTATAGCTATCCTTATCTCAACCAGCAAAACCCCTTGTTCCTTCCTATTATTGCTTATACTCTCTCTACAACAAAATTAGAGATAAGGGCAAAATAGTTTCTGCTGGGTATTGAGGGGTGGGAGCGGGAGGGGGTGGAGTGGGTGGTAAGGGAGGGGGTGGGGGCAGGGGGGAGAAATGAACCAAGCCTTGTATGCACATATGAATAATAAAAGAAAAATGAAAAAAAAAACATTTGGAGGGTAGATAGCTCATAATGAGTCACATCCTTTGAGATGTTTCATTTTCTGGCTATTGGGGTACAAAAATTATGTAATGACTCAAGAGATGTTTGAACTGACTACAGAAAATATTTGAGGACACCATCCACAAACTAAGAGCACTTCTTGGTTATGAAATCAGAAGTTCAATTTTCTTACATTGATGGAGTAAGGTATTTAGCATTTGAACCATAATCTTCATTTGTTTATTTTTGACATTTTTATTAGTTTATATCAGTTGTACAGTGGAGCTTCATAGTGACATTTCCAAATGTCACAATGTTCCTTGATTAGATCCATCTCCTCCATCATTCTCCTTCATCTACTTTCCCCAGCTTCTTAAAACAATTTCAACTGGTTTTATTTTGAATCATAATCTTTAAAACAGGTATAAGCTTTATTTTCCACATGTTTCAATATAGACTGAAGACCTTCCTGTGTTCTACTTAACAATGACATTCATAAAAAATATAATTTTTTTTAAAAAGCTGAGGTTTCTGTTGAATTATTACACATAAACATAGTTCTGCTAGAATGGAGAAAAATCATTACATATCGCTAAATGGAATTGAACACAGTGGTATTTTCAAGTCCTGGGTTCCTTGTTTTTATGAACTAGCCATCAATATTTATTTGATCTGGATCTGGAAATGGCTTATATTGCTTGGTTGTCTGAAACTTGGATATGTAAGACTCAAATGGTCGAGAAATCCCTTTCCTGGTTGTCCTTGCATTGAGAGCTGAGCAAGAGCCATTCTGAGCCTTCTGCCCATTCTCATCACTGCTCCCTGGAGGGTGAGGTCTTTTTTGGATTGGATTATGAAAATGCTTATTTTTGTGATTCTTTCTGTCTCCTTATCCAATATGTGATTTTTTTATATCTCAATGACACTTACATTCCAATAGAAGAAGCAGGTTCTTATTTGTATGTTAAAGTTTGCATTATGAAAAATAATTTTAAATATTTAAAATTATTTAAATTTTACAGTCAGTTTTGCTGACTGTAAAGATAATTATGCAGAAACAGTCTCAGCCTTTTAGATCTTTATTGTTTAAAACAGACACTCAGACAAAGGTACATTGATATCAGAACAAAAATATTAAACTAATATATGATATTTGGCTTCCAATTTGAGAATTTTTCTTTTTGTTATGGTTCTGAGGATTGAATTCAGGGGCTGAGAAAGTTAAATGCAACCTCTACCACTGACCTGCACCCCCAGGCCTGAGAGAATTTTTCAGAGAAAAAAAATGACTCTGTATGTCAAGTTGGTCTGTGTCTCCCTTCATCTATATGGTCATATTGTGAGGGAAGAGGAGGAAGGAAAGGGGTTATTCTGAGGAGGAGATCTGAAACGAATTTTGAACTTGAACCTAAAATAGTGAGTCTCTGCTATAGAGTGCACCCCAAAGGCAGTTCAGGGGAATTGAAAAAATAAAGACGACAATCTTTGTTCATGCCTCAGCTCTGTCATTTCCTAGCTGTGTGATTTGGGGAAGGTGACTTAATTTCATTGAAGATGTTTCCATATTTAGAAAAACAGAAAAATATTGTTCCCTGGTTAGGATCATTGGGAATATTAAATGTAAATAGTGGCATAGTTGGGATGTCCAGGGCTTTCTGGGTGCTAGAAGTATGCTGAAAAAGAACAGTTGACCTGGTTTGGGAGTGAGCATCAAGAGAAATGCATACATCCTACGCTGGAGCAGAGGAGGCAAAGGAAGGGTGCATGGAACTGGCCTCGCTGCTTTGTATCTTTTTCCTTGTCATATTTTTAAACTTTTTTTTCTTGTCAGTTTTATTGTGAAATACATGCTCCTGGTATAAGAAACTTAGAGACAATGTAGGATAGTATGTAAAAATTAAAAGGAAGATAGAGAATTGCTAACTGCTGAGGACACATCTTCAACTATTCTCATGAAATTGAGTGTTAGAAGGAGTATTATTAGATAAAAGGCTTTACAAATTGCTTCTAGGGTGTTTGTAGCATTTTATGCCCCTGTTGCACAAGCTGAGTGCTCTTGTGTCCAGAGACATACCCAGGCCTTCATAAGCCCAGTCACCCATTTGGAAGCCTTGTCCACCTCAGGTATTATAGTGAGATAGCTATTGGCATTATCTGCTCTTGGTTTTGTTTTGACTTCATTGGTCTCTTGGGAATCATATGTGTGTGAAATCACTGCAAAGCAAAACAATATATAAAAAATATTTTCCAGATAATAAGAATTTTCTTAATATTAAAATAGCAATCAAGGAAGTCAGAATATTATGGCTTTTGACATTTAAACATTTTATCAATTTTTTTGCAGTTTTATTGTTTCAACATGGAGTAAATAAACTTTTTTACAGGCCCCAAACTTATTTTTGGTCTCTGAGAAATTCCATCAGTCCTGGGTCCTGAACTAGAATGATTAATAGAAAAAGTGATACAGTCTACATCACTTTCTAATTGCTAAGCAACTATGACATCTTTTTTGTTTTGTATTTTGAACTTTGTAATCTACTTCCAGATGCTTATTGGGCATTTCTTTAGGATAGTCCTATACTCAAGGAAATTGAGTCTAGGAGGAGAGAACACATATTCCTGACAATAACTGATGAAAGTGTGTGCTGATTACCTAAGCAGATATAAAGAATCCAGCTGTAGGAGATTCAGAGAATTCATAGGGCAGCTATGGTAATTTGGAGAATGAAGAGATTATTTTAGGCTGTAGTAGTCAGATAATAAATCTGGTTGAGGCCTTACTGTCTGAGCCAGACAATTGTAGGATTTTAACAGAGAGAGGATGGTTAGGTTAAAATATAATATACAAGACATTACACAAATTTTCAAGTTAATTTACCTTGTAAAATATCTAATGAAAAACATGTATGTATAAACCATCAAGGGATCTTGTCAAAATGAAGATTCTCATTCAATAGGTTTGGGGTATGCCATTTGTAACAAGCTGCTGTGGGGTGCAGGTGATGGTGGCCCTCAGAGCAAAGGGTTAGGCACTGAGGTGGATGGAACAGAGTGAGCAAAGGCATGAAAGCAGGAAACTATAATAGGCAGCACCTCCCCTCCAGTGTGCTTGGAGAGGGGAAAGCTTGTAAAGGTGGCTAAAGCATAGCACGCTCCACTGGAGAGTGGGGAGGGACACTTTCCCACATGAACTCTAAATAATAAAAAAAAGACTGCAGTTGTAATAGGCGGGTAGAGCTACATACTGGAGAAAACAAAAGGGGAATGCGGCCAGGAGAACTCTTAAACAAACAAAGCCTGCAGGGCTAGGTGAGTGTAAAGCTCATTCTTGAGATCTACAAAAATAAAGCCTGCAGTAGCAGAAGGCTGACAATAGGTGGCAGGTGAGCCACAACCCCAGATAGACATTCATAAAGCTGTCTCCAGACTCTTTTTTCTTTCTTTCTTTTTTTCGTTTTTTTGTTCTTTTCGTCCTTTGATGAGACAACAACAGAACTAGGACTGGATGCTGAAGGACTAACTGAAACTGTATTGCATTTAAATTTGGGATTTATTTGTTTTGATGTGGTTTGGTTTTTGGTTTGTTTGTTTATTTGTTTGTTTTGTTTTTTTCTCTTTGATGAGACAAGCTTCTTCCCAGACACCAACACCAGGACTGGAGGATGAAGGACTAACACGAAAATTATTAAGACTGAAAATTTATTGCATTTGAACTTGGGGATTTTCTTTTCTTTTTTTCTGTTTTGCTATCCTCTCTCTGTCTCTCTAATGCCTATATAGCTCACTGTTGATTAGTACACTACTTCTCCCTGTTTATGTCATTGGCTCTATTTTTTTTTGTGTAGGTGTGTGTGTGTGTTTGTTTGTTCATTTTGGTTTTTTTCCCTTTTTCTTTACTTTCTTTGCTTTCCCTCTTCTCTCCCCCTTCTACTCTAGAAATCACCATTGTTATTATTACAAGCTAGACAATACAGAGTTATACACAGTACAGGGGCAGTAATAATAACAAGGGCAATGATGAGAAGATGGAAAAAAGAGGGAAAACACTTTCCCCCAATAATAAATCAGTATAGGAACCAGAGGGAAATGAAGAAAACAGACACCCAGATCCAGACTCCAACAAAAAGAAAAACTATGCCAAAGAACCCAACGAAGCCCACAAGAACAACCTGAAAGAAGAAATCCTGCAAGTAATCAATGAGAATTTTATAGAGATGATACTGGATATGGTTAACCAAAATGTACAGGGGACACTCAAGAAATGCCAAGACAACAAAAATAGAGAATTTGAGAAAGTACAAGAAGAAATAAAAGAAACTATAGAAGCACAATATAAACACCAAAGAGAAACAAAGAACACAATAAATAAAGAGATAAATGAACTCAGAACGAAAATAGACAATATCAAAGAGGAAGAGACTCAGGATATAGAAAACCTCAGAAAAAAGAATGAAACAGAAATGCAAAACAAAATGGAAGGCCAATCCAGAAGAACAGAACAAGCAGAAGACAGAATCTGAGAATTCGAAGATGAAATGGTAATTAAAGGCAAAACTAAAGAACTATTAGTTAAACAACTCAAGACCTGTGAAAAGATAATGCAAGAACTTACTGACTCCATCAAAAGACCAAACCTGAGAATCCTGGGTATTGAAGAAAGAGAAGAGGTACAAGCAAAAGGAATTCATAATATATTCAAAAAATAATGACAGAAAATTTCCCAAATCTAGAGAAATCTATGCCCATACAGCTGCAGGAGACTCCAGAACACCAAACAGACCTGACCAAAATAGAACTACCCCACAGCATATTATCATTAAAACAACAAGTACAGAGACCAGAGAAAGAATATTGAAGGTAGTAAGAGAGAAAAAACAAGTAACAAACAAAGGTAAACCCATCAAAATCACAGCAGACTTCTCAACAGAAACATTAAAAGCAAGAAGAGCTTGGGATGAGGTCTCCCAGGCACTGAATGAAAATAACTTCAACCCTAGGATACTCCACCCAGCAAAATTATCATTCAAAATGGAGCAATAAGAGTCTTCCATGATAAGCAGAAACTAAAACAATATATGACCACAAAGCCACCACTACAAAAGATTCTTCAAGGGATTCTGCACACATACTGAAACTAAACATAACCATGAAAGGGCAGGCACTACCAAACTACAGGAAAAGAAAAAGCAAAAAAATAGAGAGAAACATCAATTTAGCTACACACAATCAAACCCTCAAACAACTAAAACAACTAAATGACAGGAATCACCACATACCTATCAGTACTAACACTTAATATTAATGGACTGAATTCCCCCATCAAAAGGCACCATCTGACAAACTGGATTAAAAAGGAAGATTCAACAATTTTTTGCTTACAGGAGACCCATCTCATTGATAGAAATAAGCATAGGCTTAGGATGAAAGGTTGGAAGAAGATTTACCAAGCCAATGGCCCCCGAAAACAGGCAGGAGTAGCAATACTTATTTCTGACAAAGTAGACTTGAAACCTACCTTGATCAAATTAGATAAATGACATTCCATACTAATAAAAAGGGAAATAGACCAAAAGGAAATAACAATTATCAACCTATATGCACCCAATTTCATCAAACATACCCTGAAAGACCTAAAAGCATATATTAACTCCAACACAGTGGTTGTGGGAGACTTTAACACCCCACTATCATCAATAGATAGGTCATCCAAACAAAAAATCAATAAAAAAATGCTAGCCCTAAAACATACCATAGATCAAATGGACCTAGTTGATGTCTACAGAAAAATCATCCAATTTCTACACAATATACATTCTTCTCAGCAGCCCATGGAACCTTCTCCAAAATAGATCATATCCTAGGGCACAAAGCAAGTCTCAGCAAATATAAGAAAATAGAAATTATACCATGCATTCTATCCAATCACAATGCAATAAAACTAGAACTCAACAACAAAAATAAAGACAAAAAACCATGCAAATAGCTATAAACTGAATAACTCACTGCTTAATGAACAATTGGTCATTGATGAAATAAAATAGGAAATTAAAAGTTTCCTGGAAGTCAATGAAAATGAAAACACAACCTACCAGAACCTATGGGGCACAGAAAAGGCAGTCCTGAGAGGAAAGTTTATAGTCATGAGTGCATATATTAAAAAGACTGAAAAATCCCAAATCAATGACCTAATGTTATATCTCAAACTCCTAGAAAAAGAAGCACAAACCAATTCCAAAACAGATAGAAGGAGAGAAATAATAAAAATAAGTGCTGAAATCAATGAAATAGAAACCAAAAAAAACCACAAAAGATTTAATGAAACAAAAAGCTGGTTCTTTGAAAAAAATAAACAAGATCAATAGACCCCTAGCAAACCTGGCTAAAATGAGGCGAGGAAAAAAAAAAGTAAAATCTGGAATGCAAAAGGGGAGATAACAACAAACACCATGGAAGTCCAGGACATCATAAGAGACTACTTTGAGAACCTACTCAAATAAATTTGAAAATTTTGAACAAGTGGACAGATTTCTAGATACTTATGATAATCCAAAACTGAACCAAGAGGACATTAAACACCTGAATAGATGTATTTCACAAAATGAGATCAAAGCTGCAATCAAGAGTCTCCCAAAAACGAAACGCCCAGGACATGATGGATTCTCTGCCGAATTCTATCAGACCTTTAAAGAAGAACTGATACCAACCCTCCTTAAACTGTTCCACTACATAGAAAGGGAAGGAAAACTGCCTAACACATTTTATGAAGCCAGTATTACACTTATCCCAAAACCAGGCAAAGACACCTCCAAAAAGGCAAACTATAGGCCAATCTCCTTAATGAACATTGATGCAAAAATCCTCAATAAAATAATAGCAAACCGAATTTGACAACACATCAGAAAGATCATTCAGCACGACCAAGTAGGCTTCTTCGCAGGAATGCAGGGGTGGTTCAACATACGAAAATCAATAAACATAAACCACATTAACAGAAGCAAAGACAAAAACCACTTCATTATCTCAATAAATGCAGAAAAAGCCTTTGATAAGATCCAACTCCATTTCATGATAAAAGCTGTAAGAAAATTAGAAATAGAAGGAAAGTACCTCAACTTTATAAAAGCTATATGTGACAAACCTACAGCCAGCATTATACTTAATGGTGAAAAACTGACACATTTCCCTCTAAAATCAGAAATGAGACAAGGATGCCCACTATCCCCATTCCTATTCAACATAGTACTGGAATTCCTAGCCAGAGCAATTAGGCAAGAAGAAGGGATAAAAGGAATACAAATAGGTAAAGAAACTGTCAAAATATCCTGATTTGCAGACAATATGATCCTGTACCTTAAAGACCCCAAAAACACTACTCAAAAGCTCCTAGACACCATCAACAGCCATAGCAAGATAGCAGGATGTAGAATCAGCATAGAAAAATCATTAGCATTTCTATACACTAATAATGGACAAACTGAGAAAGAATATATGAAAACAATGCCATGTACAATAACCTCAAAAAAATATCAAATACCTGGGTATAAACCTAACAAAGGATTTGAACGACCTCTACAAGGAAAACTATAAACTTCTGAAGAAAAAGATTGAGGAAGACTATAGAAAGTGGAGCGATCTCCCATGCTCATGGATTGGTAGAATCAACATAGTAAAAATGTCTATACTCCCCAAAGTAATCTACATGTTTAATGCAATTCCCATCAAAATTCCAAGGATATTCATCAAAGAGATTGAAAAATCTACTGTTAAATTTATATGGAAACACAAGAGGCCACAAATAGCTAAGGCAATACTCAGTCAAAAAGAACAATGCTGGAGGTATCACAATACCTGACTTCAAACTATATTACAAAGGAATAACAATAAAAACAGCATGGTACTGGCACAAAAACAGACATGAAGAGCAGTGGAACAGAATAGAGGACCTGGATATGAAGCCACACAATATAACCAACTTAAGTTTAACAAATGTGCTAAAAATAGACGATGGAGAAAAGACAGCCTCTTCAACAAAAACTGCTGGGAAAACTGGTTAGCAGTCTGCAAAAAACTGAAACTAGATCCATGTTTATTACCCTGAACTAGTATCAACTCAAAATGGATCAAGGACCTTAATATCAGACCCCAAACTCTAAAGTTGGTATAGGAAACAGTAGGAAATACTTTGGAACTAATAGGTATAGGCAAAGACTTTCTCAATGGAACCCCAGCAGCTCAGCAACTAAGAGACAGCATAGATAAATGGGACTTCATAAAACTAAAAAGCTTCTGCTCAACAGAAGAAATGGTCTCTAAATTGAAGAGACCACCCACAGAGTGGGAGAAAATATTTGCCAGGTACACATCAGACAAAGGACTGATAACCAGAATATATAGGGAACTCAAAAAACTAAATTCTCCCCAAATTAATGAACCAGTAAAGAAATGGGCAAGTGAACTAAAAAGAACTTGCTCAAAAGAAAAAATTAAAATGGTCAAAAAACCACATGAAAAAATGCTCACCATCTCTAGCCATAAAGGAAATGCAAATCAAAACCACACTAAGATTCCACCTCACCCCTGTTAGAATAGCCATCATTAGCAACACCACTAACAGGTGTTGGTGAGGATGTGGGGAAAAACGAACCCTCTTACATGGCTGGTGGGAATGTAAACTAGTACAACCACTCTGGAAAAAAATGTGGAGGCTTCTTAAAAATCTAAACATAGATCTGCCATATGATTCAGCAATACCACTCTTGGGGATATATCCAAAAGACTGTGACACAGGTTACTCCAGAGGCACCTGCACACCCATGTTTAGTGCAGCACTATTCACAATAGCCAAGTTATGGAAATAGCCAAGATGCTCCACCACTTATGAATGGATTAAGAAAATGTGGTATCTATACATAATGGAATTTTATGCAGCCATGAAGAAGAACGAAATGTTATCATTTGCAGGTAAATGGATGGAACTGGAGAACATCATTCTGAGTGAGGTTAGCCTGGCTAGATTAAGGGCAAACACAACAAGGGGATTGGACCTCGATCACATGATAAAGCAAGAGCACACTTGGGAGGTATGAGGATAGGTAAGATGCCCAAAAAACTAGGTAGCATTTGTTGCCCTCAATGCAGAGAAACTAAAGCAGATACCTTAAAAGCAACTGAGGCCAATAGGAGAAGGGGACCAGGAACTAGAGAAAAGTTTAGATCAAAAAGAATTAACCTAGAAGGTAACACACACGCACAGGAGATTACTGTGAGTCAACTCCCTGTATAGCTATCCTTATCTCAACAAGCAAAACCCTTGGTCCTTCCTATTATTGCTTATACTCTCTGTACAACAAAATTAGAGATAAGGGCAAAATAGTTTCTGCTGGGTATTGAGGGGGTGGGGGGGAGAAGAAGGGGGCAGAGTGGATGGTAAGGGAGGGGTCGATGGTCCAGGGGGAGAAATGACCCAAAGTTTCTATGCACATATAAATAAAAGAAAAAAAATATGAGAAACTATTTAAAGACACAAAAGAAAGAAACAAAAAACTTAAGGTCAAATTTCAAAATGTGCCTTTCATTTATAAGCAACAGGGAAACACTGCCAAGCAGAGTAATAACATGATCAGAATGTATGTTAGTAAAATTAATCTAACCATGGTATGTGGGAGTCAAGGTGACCAACTAGGAAGATAATTGTAACAGCCCAAGTAAAGAGGAATTAAGAATTTAGGTTAGAGAGATGCCAGCAACATTGGGAAGGGAACACTAGTTTAATGTAGCAAATGGATGTCCAAAAACTGTAAACAGGTCTTTTACTTTTTGGTAAGTAGAAAGCTTACCATAGGAAGAATGAACAGGAAGTAGGGGTTGACATATGACTTTAGTTTGACTTATAAGACAATGAGGACACAATTGTCCCCAAACCAAGGAAGGGATGCTTGTGTTTTACCAAAATATGATAATAGTAATTCTTACTGCATACTCACTGTGTGCTACTTATTGTTTTCAGTGATTTTTAGGCTTGGTCTCATTTAATCTTTACCACGATTCTGTGAAGAGGTACCAATTACATTCCCCATCTTAAGGAGAAGGAAACTGAAGGACAGAGACAATAAGTAACTTGGTCAAAGTAAGAGGCAAAGCCAACTTTGAAATAGGTAGGACAGGTCAAGAATGTGACTCTTCCTTGCTGCTCTAAGCATCTAGATGTATTTTGGGATTGCTCCTTCATCCACTCTTCTTTTGGGCTAGGGGTCATTTTTTTTTCAGTACTGAGATTTGAACTCAGGGCCTTGTTAGGCAGGTGCTGGCCAAGGGCCACGGGTATTACAATCCCCTGGCTCCAACTAAGTGTTTAGGGGAAAAAACCTGACTGGACAGGCCCCCTGATTTCCTGAGGCCTAAAATTTGGAGGCCTGGGGGGAAAAGAGAATTGCATTGATCCCTTTCCTCTCCTGGGAATTTGGAATGGGTAAACAATGATTTTGGAAGGGAAGGGAAACTATCCTTTCCTGGCCTGAGACTTTTCCTGTGCTCCTGTGACCTATGGCCTTTCACCCAGTCCTCTTTTTTCCTGAGGTAATGCACTTTCTGTTCTTTGAACCCAAATGATCCTGACTTCAGCTCAATAATTTAGTTCCTTGTAAGAATTTATCCAGACTCTTTGAAAAAATGAGTAAAATTACTCAGATGTACACCCCCAGGGGACCCTGGTTAGTTTCTGCAAGTATGGGTTGCTATAAGAAGAGCAAGACTAGACCCTGAATCTCTCTCACCTGTGATATCTTCTGTACTCTTCTGTGATTTCTTCTTTGATCCTGTCTCACCATGTGATCTCTTCTGTACTCAAGTGATTCCTCCATTTCCATTTCTGCCATGTTGTGATGCAGCTGAGAGGGCATTCACAAATGGCTGAACAGATGTGGCTACCAGATCTTGGACTTTTAGTACCCAAGAACTATGAGCTAAACAAACCTAATTTCTTTATTAGCTCAGGTAGTTTTTTTAGAGCAACAGAAAATGGACTAATACAAAGTGCCTATGTGGAATAGTGTGGATAGTAAGTTTCCAAGATGCCAGACAAAACCAAACACTGATCTGGGACAGCCTACCTGTCATAAACATAATTTATGATCACTCAGTACTTAAAATATGAGCTTTGAACAATTACCAAGAGAGACATAAATGCTCCCTTATTCACATTGTGTATTCAGACTGGAAAATCTTTTTCCCCCATGTCCAGGAAAAAACCAATTCCATTAAGTTTAACTCCAACATCATTTATGCCAGAAAACCTTCCCTGGCATGTGTTTCTCCATTCTTGTGCTCCAATTGAGCCTCATTCATGCTTCTAACAATTTTTTACATTTATGATGGTTCCTCTACATGTTTTTACAACCTTTTGGAGTCAACACTGTGAGATATATAGCTACCATGCAGCAAAACCTTTATTAACATTTTTAATGAGTTTGGCTATTACTGAAATTGGTTGTTTCTAAACTGAAATTAAGGTAAATGGCTACAGTTCAGAGTAGGCATTGGGAATACAGATTATACCATTAATGGCACCTCTCAGGTGCAGGACCAGGTGTAGGGTATCTTCTTTCTGGAGGTTGTAGTCAGAATGAGTGTGGCCATTTTCCAGCTGCTTCCCAGCAAAGATAAACCTCTGTTGGTCAGGAGGATGCCTTCTTTACTCTAGATCTTTGTGTGTTTGTGTGTGTGTGTGTGTGTGTGTTTGGTACTCAGAAGCACACATGCTAGGCAGGCATTTTACCACTTGATCCACGCCCTAGCTCTCTTTATCTTGGACTTTAGCCTTCACATTCTTGATGGTGTCTCTGTACCCACCTCTCAAGGGTAATGATCTTGCCTGTCAGGGTCTTCATGAGGAGTTGCATTTTAACCTATTATCAAATTGAAGAGGTCATGAACCAGTCACATAGAGCCGACCTAACTTCACAGCAGCACTGTTCAACAAAGTCACTTATACTGAGTCCACTATGTTGTATTTATCTTTATGCCCAGTGCTTGGCATGTGGTGGGTGTTTAAAATATTTTAGCCAAATAAACAAAAATATCCTTTTAAAAATAGTCCCCATGCCAAAGTGTTTGTCCAGGTAAGATAATAGTAAAGAAGATACCACAGCAGAGAGAGTTTGAACATTGAGGACCAAGATCAGTAAAGCTATTATTACAAGAAAAAGAAGATGCAGATTGAAAAGCCACCTGCCTTGGGACCTGCAAGAGATAAGTAAAAAAAAGATTTTGAGAGCTGAGTGTGGTGGTACATGCCTGCAATTCCAACCTTTAAGAGCCTGAGGCAGGAGACTTTTGAATTCAAGGCAAGCCTGGGCTCCATAGTGAGACCCTGTTGAAGGAGGGAATGAAGGAAAAGAAAGAAAGATGGAAGGAAGAAAGAAAGGAAGAAGGGAAAGAAAGACTTTAAGAGGCAAAGGCCCTAAGATATCTTATTTACAAAAAGATTCAAGTTTGTGGTGAGGATAAGATCCTTATGTCATATCCTCAAGGTCACCACTCTTAAGCTGGGAGTGGAGCTGGGAAAAGGCAAAAAAACCAAAGAAGCAGATGAATAAAAGTCTTAAGAATTACGTCTTGAGAAAGAAATAGAGCAGAAGTTTACTACATTTTTAAGGAAATTATGTATTTAAAAACACCAGGAGTATCACCTAAAGATAAACACAGGAGCTATAAAACAACCCTCCAGTGAGCAAATTGTAAATGCTGTGAAGATGCCTGGAAGCACTGTAGCCTCTGAGCAAGATCCACTCCCCTGCATCCACTTCCGGGGTGAACAACGGACAAAGAAGTTCCTGCAATAAGCAGGTCCAGGACTAACCTGCCAGGCACAGGTGAACTTCATCATGGCTATGAATCCATGACAAACATGTTTCTCACTTTCCTATATCCCAATAGGAGGTTCAATTGCAATTTACATATCTGCTCCCCCATCGTATGTTGAATGTGTGTTGGGAAGGAGGGAGGAGAGAGAACTTGTATTTTAGTTCATAATTTATCAGGCTTCAAAGATCTCCATCTAAACCTGAGGAGAGAGCCATGAACCTGAGCAGGATTCTGGATGGCATATGAGGTGCTTGCGGTGGGGGAGTGCTATTGTGTTCTACGGTGCAGGAAGAAAGGTGCAAACAAGTGTTTGGTACTAAAATAGTAGAAGGTGGCAGAGATTGATAGTGCTCCCCAAAACTCATGTTCTCTTCTTCCTGGGCACACAGATCACATCTCCAGCCTGCCCAGCAGTGAGGTATGGCCATGTGGCTGACCACTGTCAATGAGGAGTGGTGGAAGCCAGGAAGTTTTCCCTATGTGCTCTCCACAATGTCCACCCCTAGTGACTGGAAACGGAGCTACACCCTGTCACCTGACCTAAAAAGGTACACCCATTTGAACTCTCTTTTTTTTTTTTTTTTTTTTTTGCTGTACTGTGATTTGCAATCAGGCCTACACCTTGAGTCATTCCACCAGTCCTTTTTTTGTGTGGGCTTTTTCAAGATAGGGTCTCAAGAACTATTTGCCCAGGCTGGCTTCTAACCTTGATTCTCCTGATCTCTGCTAAGATTACAGGCATGAGTCACTGACACCTGCCTTCATTTGAATTCTTAAGACAATAAGAAATATTCTGGATTTAGATACTGAAATTTGAGAGTTTATTACAGTAGCAAGCTCCCTAGATAACTTATAGATTTTTGCTGTTATTTTTTAAATACTGAGGCAATGGTAGCCTGAGGAATTCTTTGAGTGATGAGAGATAAGATCCTTGAGGAAAAGAAAAAAACATTCTTCAATTAGTAGGACAGAGTATACCATGCTGGAGATCAAACCCAGGGCTTGGTCCATGCTGGGCAAGCACTTTACACTGAACTACATCCTCAGCTCCAAGAGATTTTCAGTGTAGGCTTGTAAGGCTGGTGAAAGGGACATAGCTCAGTTAATTTGTGTCTTATGGTCAAGATGGAGCATTTCTTTTCCTTTTTTTTGTTGGCAGTACCAGAGATTGAACTCAGGGCCGCATACCAACCCTTTTTCTGTGTTGGGTATTTTTAAAAGATAGGTTCTTGATTTTTGCCTGGGGTGGCCTTGAACTGTGATTCTCTGGATCGCTGCAGCCTGAGTAGCTAGCATTACAGGCATGAGCCACAGGTACCCAGCAAACATTTTGTTTTATCTTTCCATTTTCCCACTGATTATTTTTATTTTAGAAAAGAGTACTTAATAGCATAAGAAAATATTGAAAGCCAGCTATTAAGTGAAAAAGTTTACTAATAAAATAGTACACCCAGAATAATCTCCATTTTAAAAAGCAAGCCAGAAATCTGCAAATATGTTCACATGCACATTGACCTAGAAAGATGACACCAAAATATTAAAGAGTGGTTATTTGCAGGTAGTAGTGTTAAGTGTAGTTTTTTGTATTTGCCTCTATTTGAGATTTTCTAAAGTCTTCTCAATGAGCATCACTTAGAGATTAACAACATCAGCAAAAGCAGTAGAAGTCATTTTAAAGGAAAAGGTAGAGGAAAATGTGTTGGAATGAAAACAAATCCATTCTCTTCATTTGTCACTACTGTGCACTCTTGGTCAAGCTCACATTTCAAGCAGAGCCTCGGGTTCCATCAGCACATTAATAATACTAAAGCTGCAAGCAACAATCTTTCATTAAATGAAGTCATGAGTGTTTAATCTGGAACTTGAGAAGTAGGAAGATTGCAATGAGAGTCTTACATTTTGAAGAACTCTTCAGTGCTTTCCAATAAGTATGTCTCTATACTTTTTTAAGCTTGGGAAATAACATTCCCTTCAGTTTTGCTGGCTAAATTTAGACAAATATAGCCACATGAATATCGCAGTGCTGTCAGCAGTGGGGCACAATTTCTTTTCTGTTTTTATTACCATGTCCTGGCTAAGAATGGTGACAGGACTTCCTTTCCTGAGAAGAACAGAGTTCCACAAGAAGATTTAAAACTTTCCACATTCCCAGGCAATGGAAGTTTGACCTGAAGGAGAGTTAGGAACCTAGGTTCCATGCAGGGAATTGAGATTGAAACACCTTCCTGCCTCTGCCTTGCCATCATTGCTATCTCCAGTCCTTCTTTAATGTCTGTGCTTTAAATTCATCCTGTAACATAAATGTTCTTTTACCAAAGCAGGATGAAAGTGTGGTCTTTATATCAGGAATGTCCTCATGTTTAGGAAACTTCTTGGCTTTTCTATTTAGAATCTACACACAAACTGAGGAAATGCAGTGGGATTAGATTACAGTGTGCACAGTGGGCTTCATTGTTCTGTTATATAATAAGCATTTACTATGAAAAGACCTAGTTAGAAAGTCATATAAATACAAACACACTTTTTGAGAAAATATGGAGTGTAAGAAAAGATGTAAACGTTGGAGTCTGACAGACATAAGGTCAAATCCTAGCTTTGTCACTTAAATCCTCATTGGGAAAATGAAGGTCCTAGGAACTACCTTACAGGGTTGTTAGGAGAATTAAGGGCAAAGTGTATGCAAAGTACCCCACAGAGTACGTCGTACACAGGGGGTGCCCATTAATATGGTTCCCTCTTTCTTACTTCCATGGGTTGTTATTAGATTAGATTTGGGTAGTGGCTCAAACAAAATAAAACCAGATTAGAGGAAAATGTGTGAAAATGGGGATAAAGCTAAAAAGCAAGAGGTCAATTTATGGAATGTGAAACAATTTTCCTTCAGACTACACCACCTAAGAAGAAAGGACGATGGAGAAGGCTACACAACAAATAGCAGACAGATCTTCACTTTGCCAGAGCTACTGCACTCTGAAAAATGGCCCCTACCAAGGCCAAATATGGGATATGACTAGTCAAAATTTTAAAACCACCATCTTTCATGCTGTAGAAAGTGGAGTTTTTCAAAATAGCAATTGTCACCATCACAATGACCACCTTACTAGGGCAAAAAAATTGGCTGGGCCTTGTGGCTTGCCTTGGTTGCAGTACTAGCTACTTGGGAGGCAGAGATTAAAAAGATCATGGTTCAAGGGCAGTCCTGACAAAAATTTATTGAGACCCCCACCTCAACTAACAAGCCAGGTAGTGGTACTTGCCTGTCACCCCAGCCACACCTGAAATATAATAGGAGGATTACTGTCCAGGCTAGCACAGACATAAAGGTCAGAGTCTATTTGAAAAAAACTAAAGCAAAAAGGGCTGGGAAGCATGGGTCAGGTGATAGAATTCCTGCCTAGCAAACCTGAGTCCGAGTTTCAACCCCAGAACCACCAATAAGAAAAAAAAAAACTAAAAAGAAGATCACTCATGGGTGTAAATATTTCTTTCAAATTCATATTCATTAAGGAATACCATTTTTCACTTTGTGTATTAAATAATTTTTAAGTGAAAAGGAATTCTAATGCCACTTAGAAATTAAGCTCTATGGGTGGCATAATTTATTCAATAAGATTGGGGTTACATTATTTGTATTTTTAAATAGGTATTTTAAATACATTTTAAAAACATATATACATCCAATTTATCTGGTTTAGAATCAGCATTTGAAATAAAGTTCATTGATTCAATTTATTTTTTTAGGTCAGTAAGTAACCCTGTATTGCTAATTCAAGTCCAAGTCTGAGAATTGGTAAAAAAAAATTTGAAGTGATCAACTCCAATTCCATGTAAAACTAGCTTTTACTTCCTTTGATCCTCCAGGTCTATCATTTAAGTGAGTTTATGGCTCCCTAAGTAGAGCTCTATTTTAAGCAATCCTGTGTATAAGAGCTACAAAACTATGCTTTAATTTTGCTGTTTAAAGACCTTTACATATACTTGTAACAAAATAAAATTACATTTGCTGTAGTAAAAGGTGACCATGCTTATCTTTCCTTTATTTCTTTCATATCTTCCTTAACAGAGGAAACCACTTCTAACAATGCAGCAGGTTATATATTGACACATAGGTAGTTTTTATGGGATTGTAATATCTGTACATATATTACTAAAAGCTCCTTTTTACATTTCAATGT
The DNA here is from genome assembly GCF_047511655.1 of Castor canadensis. NCBI lineage: Eukaryota > Metazoa > Chordata > Mammalia > Rodentia > Castoridae > Castor > Castor canadensis. The sequence continues at coordinate 69,548,042 of NC_133400.1, forward strand.
TATATTATGGGTATTCACAAAGTAAATGAAAACCTTTCTCATTAATTTTATAACAGCACAAAAAGAGAAGCAGTAGTGCACAGGGATCAAGATAATGGACTGCTTGGGTTTGAAGCTCCTCTCTGCATGTGAACCTAGACAAATTACTTTACTTCTTTCTGTCTTAGTTGCTCCTTCTGTAGAATGTATTGTGATACAATGCTTATCCTGAAGATTAATGAATTAATGCCAATAAAGCACCTAGACTGGCACTTGGGCACATAGCAAGTAAACTGTAACCATAGTCCACTCTGTTTTTAAGGATTTTTTTATTGATTTATTAGCATATTATAGTCGTCCTGGGGAACATTGTGACATTTACAAAAGCGCTTACAATATATATTTGTTAGATTCACTCCCTCCATCATTCTCCTTTATTCCTCTTCTCCCCCTTCTTAGAACAGTTTCAACAGGTCTTTTTGTTTTTTGTTCCATTTTCATATGAGTACATATTGCTTCTACTATATTGACTCTCCTTCACCTTCTATTCATGTTCTCCTTCCTCCCACCGATATCAACCTCTGGACAGGACTTGTTCTACCTACCTGTCCTTCATTTTTTTAAAAAAAGGTTTTTGTTTATTTTTTTCATTGTGGCATTTCATTATATATATGTATTATACCCCGAATTGGTTTATTCCTTCCATTATTTTCCTTTTTACCTTAGTCCTCTTCTTGTGGTGATTTCAACAGGTTTGAATGTTCCATATTCATACTTGTATAGAAAATATATCAACCATATCCACCTTGCTTATTTTTTTCATTTACTCTCCCTCCCCATTACTGCCCTCTCCTTAGGGTGATATTTTACATTCTTGTCCTTGTTTAGGTGTCTATTCATTGTTCAGTGGAATTTTTGCCATGGTATTTTACCTGTAAATATATTGTGATTAAGTCAATCTAACCCTTCTTCACTGTATTTTCTCACCCTTTTCCCCTATCCTGTGTTGTTCAACAGTTTTCACTGTGTTTCATTGTAATTTATTCCTACACAGATGTTATGTATTTTCATTATTTTTCACTATCATTCTTTCCTCCTCCTTTAGTCTCTTTTACCAGTTCTACTTTTGAGTACATGTTCTGTATATATTTATATATAGATATGATATTGCTTGTATTTGTATTGGGCCTATATTCCACATATGAGAGAGAACATGCAGCCTTTGGCTTTCTGAACCTGGCTAACTTCACTTAAAATGATGTTCTCTAGTTCCATCCATTTACCTGAGAATGACAAAAATTTCATTTTCCTGCATAGCTGAATGAAATTCCATTGTCTATAAATACCATGTTTTCTTAATCCACTCATGAGTAGCAGGGCATCTTTGCTGTTTCCAAAGTTTTGGTATTATGAATAATGCTGCAATCACAATGGATGTGCAATTGTTTTTATTGTAATCTGACTTACATTCCCTAGGAGAGGAATTGCTGGATCAAATGGTAGTTTTATTTTTAGTTTGTTGGGGAGCCTCCATACTGCTTTCCACAGTGGATGTACTAATTTTTTTTTTTTTTTGCAATGCTAAAGATTGAACCTGGGTCTTATGTATTCTAGGCATGCATATAGCTCTACCACTGAGCTAAATTTCCAGCCTCTTGTCTTTTTAAATTTTAACTATTACAAATAATGCTGTGATGAACATTCTTTTTTTTTTTTAAGTGTTCTTTTTTTTTTTTTTTTTTGAGACAGGATCTCACTGTGTAGCCCAAGGTGGCCTGGAACTCGAGATCCTCTTGCCTCAGCCTCCCAAGTCCTGGGATTTCAGGATGTACCACCAGGCAGGGCAATGAACATTCTTAATGTGCATATTTTTGAGGACTTACACTAGTGTTTTTATAGGAAAAAAGCGAGAATGAGCGATTGATCATGTAGAATATTCACACAGATTTGTGATAGCCATTGACAAATTATTATTTTCTTTTTTGGTGGTACTGGGGTTTGAATTCAAGGTCTCAAGCTTGCTAGGCAGGCACTCTATCACTTGAGCATTCCAGCAGCCCAGCCAAATTGTTAAAAGTTGTACCAATTTATCAGCCAGTCATCGTGTATACAATGGTTCATTTTTCTCTCACTTTTTCTCTATTTGGATTTATACTTTTAGATCCACTGAGTGTTAGTATAAAAAGGGATTTACCTAAAAAGGTCACAAGGCAACCAAACTGGATGAAGGCCCTGCATTATTCATTTTTAAATTTCAAGTGCTTTTTTTTTGGAAGTACTGGGGTTTGAACCCAGGGCCTTGTGCATGCTTGACCTTACCACTGACCTACATACCCAGCCCCAGGGTTTATGAAATTTATATCTTTTCTCTCAATAATGCTTTCTTTGTGCTGTTATTTTGAACTGAGTGTAATATGAAAAAATACATTTGACTTCCCTTGGTTCCTTCCTCTTAAATTCTGCAGACTCTGTGAACACTTTAATGCCCAGTAGAAGTTATGTTCGAGTTGCTACTAGCTTGTGTAGCCCTGTCATTAAAATGAGCAATATGGCGTTATATTCTCTACTCTCCTCTGAACATTTTTGGAGTACCTACCTTTTCCAAAGTGGTCTCTAGGAGATGAGCGCTCCAGAAGCATCTTGGAAATGGCTGGGTTAGGTCAACTTTGTATTCAAGGCCATATTTACTCATTTCTATGTTCTCCAGTCAGGAATTCACTGTTGTAAAGTAGGAGTCAGTTTTAAACTTCCCTCATCAGCCTTGTGGATTCTGCTTGTTTTATTTGCCAGCTTGTTCGCCCTCTGCTGGTTTTTCAGAAGAAGGACAAGTATGATAAGAATGACTTTCTCTGCCCTTTAGATTTTCCTTATTTTTGCTATGGGAAATCAGAATTCCAGTTGCATTCCTTTGTTATGAAATTGCTAAGTGAAGACATGTGAATTTTGATGAATTAGAATTTGAATTACTGTGGTTGTCCAAACACAGGACACAGGAAAGAAAACTGCAATTTAACTTTCTTTTGCCTATGTCTTACCATTAAGTTCTTAAGTGATGGATTTTCTCATTGTATATCATTGCAGTTACATCATAAACTGGAGGAATAGAATGGGGGTGAATGTACACATCCTAAAACCCCCCCAGTCTAGGGGAGCTCAGGGATGGAAGTATAAGAGACTGAAAAAAAAACACAAATGAAGAATTTTCTGCTTCTATGCAGATCTGCTAATTCAACAACATGTGTTTCCAGAATCCTGAAAGTGTTGATTTATAAGTTCCATGCAATACTTATCCAGAGAAATCCTCAGCACTTGCCAGGATTATAATGACAACAGCTTAAGAGTTAGTTGCTTCCTGTGTCCTGATCTGCATGATAAGGGCACACAGAACCAGAAGGGGAGGCAGGGAAGGGAACAGACCTGTCAGCAGCCTCCACTCTTCACAGATATTAACATGATTTTCTTTGTCCTAGCATGCTCTGCAGCTCCCTGGCCAAAATGACTGACAATGATCCAAGTCCGACTCACTTTTTCTATGGAGTCTTATGGGAGTTTCCTTCTCTGGTAAAGAAAAATTATCTCCTTCCTTTGGGGTCACATATCTGGGATAATGGAAGTCTAATAGAAGTCTGTGGATGACACTTTCCTCCTCCCACCTGCTTCATGGTGGCCTCCCAGGATGGTATACATGGAGAGTAGATGGATGGAACTAGAATATTTTATTATAATCAGGAGCTGGGCAAAAAGGAAATGTCGAGAATAGCTTCAAGATTTCTTTTTTTTCCCTTCCTTCCTTCTTTTTTTCTTTTTGGCAGTAGTGGGGTTTTAACTCAGGGCTTTGTACTTGGTAGGCAAGTTCTCTACCTCTTGAGCCACATACCCAGCCTTTTTAGTTTTGGTTATTTTTGAGACAGGGTCTTGCTTTATGCCCAGGTCAGCTTGGACCCTGATCTTCCTACTTATGGTTCCCATGTAGTTAGGATGTCAGACATGAGCCATCATGTCTAGCTTTTATTGGTTGAGATAGGTTCTTGGTGAACTTTTTGCCCAAGCTGGTCTCGAATTGCTATCCTTCTTATCTCTGCCTCCAGAGTGGATCAAGGGCTTAAGCTACTGTGCCCAGCTAAACTTCTAGGTCTCTAAACTAGTTCCTGCATGAATGAATTTCCATTTGTTGATATAAGGTAGAAAGAGGAGTATGGTTAGAGACAAAGGTATAGTTTTGAGGTGACAATTAGGAGTTCTACTTTGGGCATATGGGCTTTGGGGTATCTGTGAGATAGCTGTGTGGAGATGTCACATGCCCAGTTGGAAATGTGACTTTGGAAAAAGGGGAAGAGGTTTTAGCTGAAGATGTTAATTTAGCAGTTGTGACATAAATTTCATGAGAGTATTCAGATATAGAAGATATTCAAGAGAAGATGGCCCAGAACTAAGTTTTGAAGAGAATCACATTTTGTAGAGGAGAATTTAACTACGGAGATTTAAAAGAGTCAGTAAGGTAGTAGAAATAGAGAAGGAGAATAGGGTATCATGGATTTGGAGACAAGAGTGTCTCAGAAAGAAGGCAGTAGTCACTAGTTGAAAACTTCTGAGAATTAGAGAAATCTGAGGCACATCCATTGGGAGTGGCAATACCAAGGGCACTGGTAAAATCGACAAGAGCATTTTCAGTAGTGAGCATGAAGACAAGTTTGGAGAGAGTTGAAAAGGGATGGTGGTTACCAACAGTGTAGATGACATTGTAAATTCATAGGATACTCAATACACCAGTCCCTTAAAAGATACACACACACACACACACACACACACGTACATGCATGTACACGGTACAAATAAGTAGCAGCAACTGATAAGAGTACTGTACATTTTAAAAATGTTTGAAACACTGTCATTATAATTGCTGATAGAAAAACCTATTCCTTAGCTATTTTACTCCTAAACTATCTGGTCCTAAAACCATAAAAATTATAACAAAAATATTGATGAGTCCTTAGGTATAAAACTGGGGGAACCATTCTCATGTCCACTCCTCTATTCTCTGGTGCATATACAGTCTGTTCACATTATTCATTCCAACTGTATTCTATAAAGTTGCTGCTAATAGAATATAAGGCTGAGTAAAAAAGAATCTCTGCCTCACTGTCTTCAGAGACATTGATCTTCTCTTGTCCTTGGACTTAAACTGTAACTTGTACAATTGGCTTTCCTGGGTCTAGACTTCTCAGCTCCCACAATTGCATAAATCAATTTTTTTATCCTCTCTTTTAAAAGACAGATAGATAGATAGACAAACAGATAATCTATTGGTTCTCTTAATTTGGAGAAAAGTAATACACTGTATGATGTGATCATAAATTTCTTGGTGGAGCAGCACCATTACAGATCAGTGAATTTCCTTTCCTTTTTCTGGATGTATTGTATTGTTGACTTGTTAACCTTGAACTCATGGTCAACTGCACTATAACTCATGCCTGAATAAAGCTCAAGTAACACATGCACTTCCCCCCTAAGGCACACCACAGCCTTTCTGTGCCTAAGAGCACTAGACAGACTCCAGAATCATGCTGGGGAAACATTTTATTTATTAATTAACTAATCAATTAATTAATTTGTTTATTGCAGGATCTAAAAATAATTTTATTGAAATCGAACAAATAACAATAGTCTTCCTATGCTAGGGTGCTACCCTCCCAGAGGGATTTCACACTCTAGAAGCACAAAACTTGCACCATAAAGAATGTAAAAAAATGTCGTCTCTATATAGAAATCAAACTCTGCCCCAACATTGTCATGGACTAGAGTATTTACAAACCTTCACATTTTATGTATTCTTTTTATGGTTTTTCCGTTTTCTGTCCCTACCAAGGGGCTCCGATGCTTTCCCTTGACTGATCCTGAAGGGGTGAGGATACTTTGGGGGAGGAGGGGTGGGTTCCTCATAGGTATTGGTACCAGCTGTAGTGTGTTGCTTCTTACCACAGGATAGTGGAAAGCCCCCTCCCCCAAAACAAACAAACAAACAAACTATGGTGGAGAAGACTGATGCAAAGGCAAGGCAGATTAGACAGAATAAGTGGCTTGGGGCAACTCCTTATAGGCACAGGCATCCACAGCCTGTCTTGATACTGGCCTGCACCATCTCATCTGGGGAGAGGACAGCAACTAGTTGCAGTAGGGAGGGATCAGCCCAGATCTGGTTGAAGTCCCACACCACTCTCCATTCCTATTAACAGCTTGCAAATTGTCCATCCCAGAGTGGGAATAAATGGCAGGTAGGCAGAAAGAATCAAGCTGGTATTGCCCCCAGCCTTTGTCTAATGCAGGAGGAATGGAGGTAGCAAAAGGCTGAAATGCTCCAAGTAGTGGATAAAGGGAGTGAGGGAAAGAAGTTTCTACTTGTATTCAGTCCCCACAGCCCAGGGATTGGAAGAAGGCAGACTTTGCTTATAAAGTGCTGTACCTCCTAGTAGGGCTGGGCCCTAGGCAAGCTTGGAAGAAATCAGGCTAGGCAAAGAACCAGGGACCAGGTATTCCTGATTGGCATGTGCCTTGCTATGCTTCTTGCGTGGGTGGCTAGGGACGTTGGGCCAGTGACTCTGCCATTAGTCTTCATCAGCCATCTCTTGTCCACAAACCATTGCCCAATTAACACCGACTGCCCTGCTTACAGTTGAAGGTTCTGGGCCAATGGAGTTTTCCAGGCTGTGATCCCAGTCTGGACTCCTCAATGGAAGCCACACCTTGAGCCTGGGAGTTTCTTGCTAGGGTAGGGGGTGCTTGTGTCTGCTGCCCCCCAGGCTTATTCCTCAAAGAGGATCACAGAAAAATTCTCGTGAAGAAGGGGATCCAACCTCATGATGGCCTGAGGAATCAGATCCTTAAGCACTCACCTTAGCTTGGCACGCTCCTGCGTTTTCTTGGTGATGATTGTTTCCTCATAAATTCGTGAGCCAGATCCCCATCTTTGTCATAGAACAGGGAACCGCGGAGCGTGAATAATAAGGGGGCACCTCTGGGGATTGAGGCTGCACCAAAGCTTGCTCTGAGCCCACCGCCTCCAGGCTGCTGGCCCCCGCCGAGGCGAAGGGCCAAAGACCCCAAGCTTTGGAGCCTGGCCCCCATGTTAGGACCACCGGATCAGGGCGGACCCGGTGGCCACTCAACTCTCCCAGTGCAGTGGGCACCACCATGACCTGCCAGCCTCCGCTAGCAGGTGTGACTCCTGCCACCTTCAGAAGGCGTGGCTGTTTCCAGGGAACCATTTTTAATAGCAAATTCACCAACCTAAAGCAAGTAAACGTGAAAACATGGCACTGAACAGATCACACAATGATGCCTATTTGTAGTATGAAATCTGAAACGTGAAGGTGGAGCAATCTGAGCTGGAAATATGTGCATAGTGCAACTCAATTTTTTTTTTTTTGCTTCACTGCATGTGTCCTCAAATGATCAGGAAAGGGCTGTCAGTATTGATTTTGGGGTGACAGACAAATTTTAACAAGTAGGTAAATTTATGAATATGGAATTGATGATTATATTTTGGTTTTGGGAATACCAATGCCATACACTGATTGTTACCTTAGACTGCACCAAAATCTTACAGTGAGGCTGTCACATGACACTGGTGCTTCCAGTTGGTGCTAGAATATTTTGCAGACCTATATAGAATCCAGGTTCAAATCTTTCTAATGAGTGAATGGAATAATTAAATTCCCCATAATACCATAAGTGTTTCATAAGAGTGAAGTAGCAGCACACAGGTGTAGGTCTAGTGGGAAAATAAGTCACATGTTCACACAATTCTTTTGTGTCCTCAGGACCTATTTATTCTGGGTTAAGTGTTTGATACTCCTGCTTGATAATGGGATGCTTCTGAGCACCTCAACTGTATGACAAAGTAAACTAAAAACGGCCATTTTGTCTTGAACATCTCATTCCATAGCCATTTCATATCCCAGACTTAGGCGTTCAGTATTTGACAGGGTCCAAGAGATGATCCAAGAGTTGTTTCCCAAAATGGAAATGGTTGCTACCAGCTAGCAAATGGTTGCTAGCTAAACTCGCTGCAGTGTTCACAAACATCAGTTCATCCGAGTCCTGTCCAAAGATGGCAATGAACGACCTTTTAGTTCACTCAGCATATGTGACATATGCTAAATGTGATGTAGACAGCCTCCCCAACCCAAAAAAGCCCACTCGAGTGTTGTGCTTCTTTCTTAATGGTAACAAGTCTATATTTTCATCCTACACTTTAGCAAGCATATGTCTGGGTATTACTTTCTATTTTGTGGTATTTTCCAGATTAATAGCTGCATAGTAGGCATGAACTGGTGCTACCTTCCTACAATAAAGAGATTATATCCAGAGGAGCAACTGTAATTAGTCTCTTACTAATTAGCCTTAGGATAATCCATGACCATTTTTCAAGACCTATGTCTCTTCTCAAAGACTCTACTGAGGAATTTAATGGGGATTTAATAGGAATAACCACCTCTTCATCTTTTAAAACTTTGCACTAGTTCCTGTAATTCCTCAGGAATGTGCCATTGCTTTTTGTTTACTCTTTTATTAGAGAGGAATATCTCAGGGGCTTCCACTTCTCCATTCTTACCACAACTATCCTTATTCTACAGGTCAGGGAGTGGTGGGGGGTTGCCAGTTGCTGAAGGGAAGATGGAAGGGGACGATTCATTATTACTTGGATGTATTATCTATTTAAATGAGAAGGAAAAACTTGCCCAGACACTTCCTAGCACGTTGTTACTTCATGTGTCATTAACAACAGCTTGCCAAAATCTAGCTGCAAAGGAAATTAGGAATTCAAGTATTTAAAATTTTTAGTCACTGTAGTAGAGTGCAAAGGACAATACTTTTGGGAATGCTAAAGATTTTCCCACAGCTTTTTGAAAGTCAAAAAGTCAAAAGGCTTTCTTTTTTTTTTTTTTTTACAGCTTTGACACTCTGACCTTTGCCATCAATTCCCCTAGGAATCTGCTGTATTCTGGCTTCTACAAATATTCCAGCTTTATATATGTGGCCTGGCCACCAGAAAGCTCAGAGTTTTGTGGGGAAAACAAGCATCGCAGGGGAAAGTTTTGTTATTCTAGCATGTTTTTCTGTTCTCTTATTTTACTATTTACCTACCAATAAAAAAGCACTGTCCTAGGGGAAGGTGGGTACCCACAGTCTAGCACAAAGCTACTCATTACTCAGCTTTAAGTTTCAAAACATGATTTTTAAACTCCTTAGCTGATATATGGGTCAGAAAGTCAGGCATTTTTGATTTTCAAGAGGTAGGCATGGCTGGGAGAGAAAATGCATGCCTTAGTCAGAAATTCACAGTCTAAAAGAGATGACACAGATGTATTAAGAATCGATTCAGTAATATGGGTAAGAAATAATGGCTGGTTGGGGCAAACATGGAGCAATTAAAACAAGTGAAAGGAAGTTAGGTGATATTCCTACCTGCCCTTCTCCCGTAGTAACCACTAGAGAAGGAGCAATATCAGCACTGAGAGGTTGGGGACCTTAGAGGGGAGTCCACGCTCTGCATTCCAGGTGATTGGCAAGCCTGTAGCACTGCACCTTGTCAAGCATGGATGATAGACAAACAGACTAACCAGGGCTCCAGGTGTTGTCCAGGCTGCTCTGAGAGCAGCCCCAAAGAGTGCTGCACCCACACAATGACATGAAAAGAGCAGGTCCGAGTTCCTCTGGGGAGAAAGTGGAAGGATAAATGTGGAGGGGAAAATTCTGGGGTGTAGAGCAAGGAGCCTAGATGAAGAACAAGTGGACCTAGTGGTTTTGCCAGAGGCCACATCACCAACCATGTGTATCAAAAACTGACATCAGCCTTCTATGCCAAAGTCAGGTGGAGTGTCCCTCCTCTTCAGAGGCCAGAGAAGTGGAGAAAGGCACATGCTCCAGACACTCCATCCCTCAATGTCAGTATGTTACTGAAGTCACTCAGAAGCTTGGATGAGACAGAGGTATCCTGCAGAAGGAAATGGATAGGATATTACAATTACCTGTATCCTTCTAAAAAAGAAACTAAGTTTACTTAGAAGTGATTCTGAAGTGATCACAACATGTGTTTTCTGGTAGGATCTGTGGCTCAGCAGTTAAATGAGTCTCATTAATAGAAAGAACGTTGCTGCTCTGTCACATCTGATGTGATCATAAACTTCATACCACATTCACAAGAACTGATAACATCAATGCAGTGTAACGTGTGGCCAGGTGAGGGGTGATTAGGAAGCAGTAGGAACCAAGAAAGAAAGCATCTACCTCTTCCTGGTAGGAAGAGGAAGGAAATAATTCAGGGAGAAAATTACATGCAATATGAGTTTTTCTTTATAGCTGAATATGCAGCCTTTTATTTTCTTCAGATTTGGCATATTGTGATTTAATTATATAAAAGGAAGAGTCAGTTTTTCAGCCCAAAATATTTACAAATTAAAACCATATTGATACTTTAATAAACTATATAAAAAAGACAATGAGACAAACGTGCACTTACAGAACTGCAGGTCATTCTGGGCAGATCCCTGCAGAAGGAGTTAATAGCATGACCTCTTTCTTCTGCGAGGTCACAGAAAATCCCTGTTTAGATGCCCGTATCCATCTACTGGTCCAGCATGGTCAGCCCTCTGCTTCTTGATAGTTTCCTTCTCCTCTAAATGTGCAGGTCCAATTGTCTGTGTTTTAGAGCCTGTGTTTACCTTTCTCACCCACCAGGCATTGGAGGAAGACCGGGGCCTTGATAATGACTGATACAAAGCATTCTTCAGGGAGGGCTTCCTGGAGGCTTTCTTCCATCATCATATCTGATGTAGCCTCTTCCTTCTTTCACATCTTGCTGAAAAACAAAATAACCAACTTGACTATTCTCCATGAGAAATCTGGTGCAGTGCTGTCCTCCTGCCATCCCAAGCTACATGAGACACTGAGTTAGGGAAGTTCTCAGGTCTAGGTCAGCCCAAGCAAAAAGTTTACAAGATACCATCTCAATAGAAAAAAGTTTTGCATGGTAGTACATAACTGTCGTCCAGTCACTGCAGGAAGTGTATTATAGGAAGATTGATGTCCAGGCTGCATGGGCAAAATGCAAAGCCCAGCCTCCAAAATAATCAGAGCAAAAGGCCTGGAGGTGTGACTCAAGTGGTAGACACTCACTCCCCCAAAAAGGAACAAAAATCTGTTATCAATGACAATCTCCAAAGGAACTAATTCTGGCTATCCAACATTTCTCCATTCAAGAAGATTCATGAACCTACCACTTGTAAAAAGGTTGAGTGTCTAGTGGTTGGGTTGTAGCAGGACACCTTTCCAGGTTAAAAGACAAATTGAAAGCTGAATGTGGTGGTACATGCCTGTAATTCCAGCACTTGGGAGGGTGGGGTAGGAGGACCATGAGCTCAAGGTCAACCTGGGCTACATAGTGAGTTCCAGGCTTGCTTGGGCTACATGATGAGTCCTTGTCTCAGACTGGTGCCTCTTGCATTCCTTACTACAAAGAAGAAAGTACTAGCCCTGCAGTCTTCTTCACACTCCACACCCAGGCATAGTGCTCCAGTCATGTACTTAGTGATCTAAAAGGGCGGCATCTCTAGTGAACCCTTCAGCAAAATGTGCTCTGCAGAGGTCTGGGCTGCACTGCATCCAGTCTTACCACTGGAATATTCAATATAGAAGACCCTGGAAGGGTTGATGGTGGGAAAAGATGTTATGTGGAACTTACGGCAAGTCCCAGAGGAAGAGGAACAGTACCTTTGTCCTTCTAGAATAACTCCTATTTGTGTCACTGGACCCCCTCCTTAATCTGAAATGTCTTCTGCAAATATTGCCTCCCAGTCTATAGTTTGTCTTTTCCTTGTCATGACAGTGGACCTTCTCTTTGACAAAGAAGTGAAGGCAATAAAATGGAGAAAGGAATATCTTTAATTATTTTGGCGGTATGGGATTTGAATTCAGGAGTTCGCACTTGCTTGGCAAGCACTCTCCCACTCGAGCCATTCCTCAGCCCTTTCTGCCTTATTTTTTAGATAAGGGATCATGCTTTTATCCGAGGTTGGCCTTGGACAGTGATCCTCCTCTCTTTACCTCCTAAGTGCCTCACCACACCAGGCTTGTTTTTTTGAGATAGTGTCTGCAAAAACTGTTTTGCCTGGGCTGGCCTTAAAAATCTCAATCCTCCAACCTCTACCTCCTGGGTAGCTGGGATTAAGTGTGTGAGCCACCAAGCTCATCCCAAAAGATCATTTTTTAAACAGATAGTACTGAAAGAACTGGATGCCCACGTGGAATAAACAAAACTGAACAGATGTTCTTCACAAAATTTAATTCAAAAAGCATCACAAACCTAAATGTAAAACACAAAGCTATAAAACTCTTAGAAGAAAACAACTAGATGACCTTGGGTTTGGCAATACTTTTGAAATAAGCTGGACTTTATTAAAATTAAAATTTCTACTCTAAGTTCTTAAATGCAGAGTTTCATGTATATTTGTAAACTGAGAAAAGAAGCCAAAGATTCCTATGACATTGTACATGAAAAGAGAAAATAGCAGTGGAGCAAGATCTTGGAGGAGTTCAGAGAGGATGGGCTATGGGTCAAGGTGGAGATTTTAGCTGTGAAGGCTGAAGGTACAGAAGCAAGTGTGGCCACTGGTGCAGGTGAGCTGGAAGGAAAGGAGGAAGCAGAATGAGAGAAATGGGAAAAATTATTGGTGGTACATAAGGCACAGCCTCTGTGTGGGGTGAGTCAGTAGGACAAGTGGGCAGTTATTGCCATGGGGACTATTTGGAGTGGCAGTGCCACCTAACCCAGAATCTGCTGAGGATGCTCAGGTGTGCTTTAGGGTGTGGTCATCCCACATTCCTGGGTGGAGTGCTTTGAGCTGAGAGTTTCAGGCATGGTGATTCTGAGAACTGTCAACATCTCCTGTGACCTTGTTTAGAGTGAGGTTTCTCAGCTATGGTGTTATTAACATTTGGGGATGAACAATTTTTTTGGGAGAAGGGGACTCTCATTGGCCTCTATCTACTAGATGCCAGTAGTACCCTCTTCCCTATAGTTATGGCAACCAGAAATATTTCCACTTACCTTGAGGAAGGGAGCAAAGTCTCTGGTTGAGAGCCAGGGAGTTGGAGCTGGCATTGGCGATCAGGTACAGGCTGCTTTCCGGGAAAGTGCCTTCTGGGAATTGGCTCCCCTGCCTGTCTTGTGGATTGTGGGAAGCCTTTGGCATTTGGACAAGGTAGGAAGCCACACCCAGACTCTCAGTGCTATTTAACCTCCAGGTGACAACATGGAGACACTCAGTCAGCCAGTCTTTCTCTAAAGTAACTTCTCACTATCACCACCTTGGAGAAGGCGAAGATTTCTCTCTCCAGGTATGGGGACCCTATCACTCAAAGCCAACTGCCATCTCTTTTCTTTTAGATTTCCCTCCCAGCATTTTGTATTTTACAAAAAATAAAAATGCACTTAAGACTTTCAGGGTATAAAGGTCACAAAATTAAGTCAAAGACATATATCCTAATTTTCATCAGATCGTGTTATAATACATTCCCCTTTCTGTTCTGGGATCTTTCTGTTTCCATTTTCCTCCTCATATGGAGAAGTTTTTGGCACTCATTGCTTTGGGGGCATTGTACCTGGGGCTGGGTAGGGATCCAACATGACATGACTACAGCCATCTTGGATCCTGGCATGCGTCCTGACTGTACAGGACAAAAAAAGTTGTTAAGATAGTCAGCCAAGCATGGTGTACAAGCCATTTATTTTCCATCACTTTTATTTCAGGTTTAAAAAATATCAGGAATAAAATGAAGAAAGTCCAAAGAAAAAAAGATGGACTTTACTAAATAATATTTTAAAACTTCCCTCACTTATTCTAATACAGTATTAACAGGCCATTAGATGAACCAGAAAAAATAATTTTCAGTATACCAGAATTAAAGTATAGATAAATAATATTAATTATATATAATATTGTTAGTATAAAAGTATTAGGACATAGAATATATTAAAGTACATTAAAATGTAAGTTGTAAGAGAGTAAATAGGAACAAAAAAAGTGATATAAAAGTCAACTCACAATAGAAGTATGAAAACAAAAATGATCAATCATGTTACTATCAAAGAAATACCAGTTGAAATAAGTATAAAATGTATGGAAAATTGTCATACTCTGATTACACTACTGGAGGGGGGAATAAACTAAAAATAATTCTGGCACGTAATTTATAAATTTGCATTGAAAACTTTAACCATATAAAGATCTTTTGAACAAATTTTCTTAGCTCCTAGGAATTGAGGGATGTGTACAAGAATGTCCATCTCTCATCTCAGGTTGTAAATAGATATTAAAAGAAGAAAAACCGACATGCCTAACCACTAGAAACTGGCTTTAGTTCCAACATTTAACAGTGATTCATGTTGATATATTACAGTTTGTATTTATAAATCTTGTGGGGGAACACTTCACATTTGAGGAAATATTCATCATAATAAAGCATTATGACTTAAACAGATACATTTACAGATGTGTGTTCCAAACCCGTAAGGACTTACAATGTGCCAGAAGTTAGTAACTGCTTATCTCTAATGAGGTTAGAGATGATTTTACCTTTTGTCTTTGTGCTTTTTACTATTTTCAGTAACCAAAATATGTTACTTTTATCATCAGTAAAAAAATATTTTTTGTTGTTTAGGTCAAGAAAACTAGTTTTCATACTTGAGAAGTGGAAGGTATGAGGGACTTATGGCCAAGGAGGGTCCTGAAGCCATTTAGACTTGAATCACAGTTTTCCTTTTACTAGAAATGGGATTTCCAGTCAGGTACCAACCTCACAATGCCTCAGCTTCCTCATATCTGAAACAGAAACAATAATAATGCCTTTTTCATAGCTTGTTATGAAGATTAATCTAGTTATTTTGTTCAAATCTTTCAAGCAGCCGCCCCCAGTGTAAACACTCAATAAGTGATAATACCATCAACTATTGTTAATTTTTGGGAAAGCCACATTAACATTCTAACTTTGTAAATATCAAAGAAATTAAATTAATTATGAAATAATAAAATTCAGAGTACATTATAGACCCCATAATTAGAAGTATCACATGGTATCTAGAACACTAGGAAAAATAGTAGGTATTTTTCTAAGCATCTTTAATATGGAGGGAAAAATCAAAGTTAAAAGATAACAAAAATAGGAAAATATCAGCAAATGTGACTATCTCTCCTATACAAAAAGCTCTTTCAAATTAGTAAGATAGTGCTGGTGGAGTGGCTCAAGCGCTAGAGTGCCTGCCTAGCAAACATGAGACCCAGAGTTCAAACCCCTATGTTGCCAAAAGAAGCCAAACGAAAACAAAAATAGCAAGATAGACAGATCAGACAAATGTAGACATAAGTAGGAAATTTACCAGGAAAAATTTAAGTATATGTTCAACACCTCTGAAGAGCAAAGAAATGTGAATAAAATTAGGATAACATTTTCCTTATCACATTTGTCATGATAAGTACTTTTAGTAAAACCTATTGTTGGCAAATATATCATAAGATGGACGATTTCATAAAATATTGGCCAAACTACAAATTATTACACAGGGTAGTTTGTTTAAGCTGGGTGTGGTGGTGGTGCACACCTGTAATCCCAGTACCCAGGAGGCTGAAGTGGGAGGATGGAGAGTTCAAGGTCAGACTGGGCTACATCGCGAGACTTTGTCTCAAAACTAAAATATAATATAAAAGAAAAATATATACATATCTTTCTTTCCCAAATAGGTGTTGAATTCATTTGCTTGCTCAATAGTGTTCCCAGGAAAAATTAGTCAACCAGCATTAAGCCAAAAAAAACCCCAAAAAACAAAACCCAAATCCCAACATACCTTTTGATATTTTATTATCGCTATTAGGGATTTATCTCCACAAGATAATCCTATAATCATGCAAAGAAGACTACAGAAAGTATTTATGGCAATGTTGCTTATAATAGGAGAAAACAGCCTACATTTCAAATTGTTAAATAAACAACAGACATGAAAAAGTGTGATGTAGAGCTATGTCACTATAAGGAAAGACATCTGAATATTGAGAATACATTGTTCAGGGTAGCAGTAGTGGAGAAGTGGGTTATAATCCTCTTCTATTAAAAAACTATGTACACAAACATATAATACACAGTCTATATGTGTGTATATTGTGGAGTTATGAATGAGTTTTAAATTTTTCTATTCCTTAAGAATATGTATTGTATTTATATCCAAAAAGAAGTTATTTCAGAAGTTTTAAATTTGACAGCAAATTTAAAGCATGTACTGGGTGACATCAGTTTTCTGGAGAACTGGCCCATTCCCCAGAGGCCAGGAACTGAGATGACTCCAGAGTGGAAGTATGCAGTGAGTGACAAGTGGCCAGTGAGCACAAAGCCTCACCCTGATCATTTGCAGTAGTGGTATACAAATGGTAAATTGGTTAAAGTGCAAAAGACTTAGTTGCCTTTTCTTTTGTTTTTCAAAAGAGCATGTTTACAGAGTAGAAATTTCTGGCACAGTCTCTCAGGAGGATACCCAAGAGTATAGGATTTGTAACTTATCTGATATTGTCAGTATCAGTGGGAACAGTTATCTACTGTAGCAAATAATCTTCAAGTCTCAGGAACTAAACATAGCATACTGTTTCCCGCTTACATTGCTGCCCATTGTGAGTGTGTCTGTGTGCGCTGTCCCCTGAGTACTCGGTGTCTGGCTTTTCCCAAAGTGGCTCAGCGATGGGACCTCTGCCTCCTGTCTGCTGATGATGAGGGAAAAGAGAATGAGCACTAGCACAGTAGATTAGGAGCCCGACCTGAAAGTGGAACACATGGTTTTTTTTGCTCACATTCCATTTTCATTGTCCAATGCTACTCACATGGCTCCACCCAGATTCAAGGACACTGGGAAATGGTTTAGGACCTCGGTCTGCGATTTGTTCAGGGAAGGAGGCTCCTGAATCTAGCAGAGTCTCATATTTTAATTACTCTCATATGGGTTAAAGGTAGAGTTTTTGCTTCACCAGTTTCTGAGTAAAATATCATTCAAGAAAGTCTGTCTCAGGTTACTTTGAACAACTTTCTAACAAACAATGTACTGGTCTACATGTTTTGATATCCAAAAGGTAATACCACTTCCCCTAATTGTAAACTCTCCAGTTCACACCAAAATAAATCCTGTTCTCTTCTCTGAATGTTCATTTCTGCTGTACTCTCATCTCTGAAGGTATTGAGAGTAAGGAGTCCAGAAGAAATAACAAACCCTAGGAGAATCAGCTCTTCTGTTCACCACATTTACTCCATGGAAAACTTCAGGCTCAGATATTTAACTTCTGGTAAATATACCTTAGCTCTGGTAGACTCAGAGCTAAGGTTGGTGGAGAAAAGAGAGCCCAATCAAGACTTTTTTATTCATTAAAGTTTTACTCAAGAGCCCTTTCTTGGGATATATGGTTTTCATGGAAAAACTTCAGGCTCAGATATTTAACTTCTGGTAGACTCAGAGCTAAGGTTGGTGGAGAAAAGAGAGCCCAATCAAGACTTTTTTATTCATTAAAGTTTTACTCAAGAGCCCTTTCTTGGGATATATGGTTTTCTCTTTGGACATGCACTGTTTAACTTGGAGTAGCTAATTGGGAAATCTCTGAGTGGCTCCTGAATAATAGTGTCATTCAGGAGAGTTCACACTCCAAATTTCACATTCTTTAAAAATTTATTCATATGTGCAGGCACATTCATATGTGCTTGGGCCATTTTACCTCCCTGTCCCCCACTGACTTCCCCACCCTCTCCCTCTACTTCCACCCCCTTGCTTCCAGGAAGAACCTGTTCTGCCCTTTTCTTCAATTTTGTTGAAGAGAAGACAAAAGCAATAGTAAGAAAGACTTAGTGGTTTTGCTAGTTTGACAAAAGGATAGCTATACAGAGAGATTCCTAGCATTGCTTCCATGCACATGTGTATTACAACCCAAATTGACTCATCTCCACCAGACCTCTTCACTACTTCCCAGTCACCTTCCCATAGAGACCTCTGTTGTTTTAAGGTTACTATATTAGCTCCTTTACAGTGGACACATCAAACACTTTAAAGTTTTAGGTTTCCTACCTTTCCCTATTTCTCATGTATGTGTTCTCTCCTTAGTGTGTGACCCATGTCCAATAATATTACTGCATTTGTTTTAGGTCTGAAGTCCACATATGAGGAAGAACATACAATTTTTGGCCTTCTGAACCTGGATAACTTTGCTTAAGATGATGTTCTCCAGTTCCATCCATTTACTTGTGAATGACAAAATTTCATTCTTCTTTGTGGCTGAGTAAAATTCCCTTGTGTATAAATACCATTCATTGGTAGTGAGGCATCTTGGCTGTTGCCATAACTTGACTATTGTTAATAGTGCTGCAGTAAACATGGGTGTGCAGGTGCCTTTGTAATAACATGAATCACATTCCTTTGGGTATATCCCTAGGAATGGTATTGCTGGATCATATGACAGATTTATGTTTAGTTTTTTAAAAGAAGCTTCCATATTGTTTTCCAAGTGGTTGTACTAGCTTGCATTCCCACCAGCAGTGTATGAGGGTTCCTTTCTCCCCATATCCTCGCCAACATTTGTTGTTGGTGGTGTTTTTAATGATGGCTATTCTAATAGGAGTGAGGTAGAATCTTAGTGTGGTTTTGATTTGCATTTCCTTTGTGGCCAGGAGTGGTGGGCATTTTTTCATGTGTTTCATGGCCATTTGGACTTCCTCCTTTGAAAAAACTCTGTTTAGGCCAGTTGCCCTCTTCTTTATTGGTTCATTGGTTTTAGGGGAGTTTAGTTTTTTGAGCTCCTTGTATATTCTGGTTTCAGTCTGTTGTCTGATATATGGTCAGTGAATATTTTCTCCCACTCTGTTGGTGGTCTCTTCAGTTTAGAGACTATTTCTTTTGTCATGCAGAGGCTTTTCAAGTTCATGTAGTCCCATTGTCTATCCTTCTCTTAGTTGCTGGGCTGCTGGAGTTCTACTGAGAAAGTCCTTGCCTATACCCAATGTTTGCATGTTATTCTCTGCTCTTTCCAGTCCTAACTGCAAGATTTCAGGTCTGATGTTAAGGTCCTTAATCCACTTTGAGTTGATACTAGTACAGGATGACAGGCATAGATGTAGTTTCAGTTTTCTTCAGGCAGATATCCACTTTTCCTAGCAACATTTGTTGAAGAGGGTGTCTGTTCTCCATTGTATGTCTTTGGTACCTTTGTCAAAAAATAAGGTGGGCATAGCTGTGTGGATTCATATCCAGATCCTCTATTCTGTTCCACTGGTCTTCATATCTGCTTTTGTTCCAGTACCATGCTGTTTTTATTGCTATGGCTCTGTAATATAGCTTGAAGTTGGGTACTGTGATACCTCCAGCATTGTTCTTTTTCTCGGTATTGTCTTGGCTATTTGTGGTCTCTTATGTTTCCAAATGATCTTTAGGGTAGATTTTGCAATCTCTGTGATGAATGTCATTGGGATTTTGATGGGAATTGTATCAAAGATGTAGATTGCTTTTGGTAATATAGCCATTTTTACTATGTTGATTCTACCAATCCATGAGCGTGGGAGATCTCTCCACCTTCTGTAGAAGGAAGAGATCTTCCTCAATCTCTTTCTTCAAGGGTTTGTAGTTCTCCTTGTAGAGGTTATTCATATCCTTTATTAAGTTTACTCCTAGATATTTGATTTTTTTGAGACCATTGTAAATGGAATTGTTTTCACATATTCTATCTTAGTTTGTTCATTGTTAGTGTATAGAAAAGCAAATGATTTTTGTAAGTTAATATCCTGTCACTTTGCTGAAGCTGTTTATAGTGTCTAGGAGTTTTTGGGTAGAGTTTTTTGGGTCTTTGAGGTATAGAGTCAAGTCATCTGCAAATAGGGATACTTTGACAGTTTCTTTACCTATTTGTATTCCCTTTATTTCTTCTTCTTGCCTTATTGCTCTGGCTAGGAATTCCAGTGCTATGTTGAATAGGAGTGAGGAGAGTGGGAATCCATGTGTCATTATTGTTTTTAGGGAAAATGGTTTCAGTTTTTCTCCATTAAGTATAATGTTGGCTATAGTTTTGTCATATACAGCCCTTATAATGTTGAGGTATGTTCCTTCCATTCCTAGTTTTCTTAGCGCTTTTATCATGAAGTGGTGTTGAATCTTATCAAAAGTTTTTTCTGCATCTATTGGGATGATCAAGTGGTTTTTGTCTTTGCCTCTATTAATGTGCTATATTATTTTTATTGATTTGCCTATGTTGAACCACCCCTGCATCTCTGGGATGAAGCTGACTTGGTCATGGTGAATGATCTTCCTGATAGGTTGTTGAATTCAGTTTGCCATTATTTTATTGAGGATTTTTGAATTGATCTTCATTAAGGAGATTGGCCTATAGTTCTCCTTTTTGGAGGTGTCTTTGGTTTTGGGATGAGTGTAACACTGGCTTCATAGAATGAGTTAGGCAGTATTCCTTCCCTTTCTATTTCATAGAAAAGTGTAAGGAATATTAGTTCTTCTTTAAAGGTCTGATAGAATTCAGCAGAGAATCCATCAGGTCCTGGACTTTTCTTTTTTGGGAGACTCTATTGCTGCTTCAATTTCATTTCATGTCATAGATCTATTTAGGTGGTTAATATCCTCTTGGTTCAATTTTAGATGGTCATAAGTATCTAGAATTTTGTCCATTTCTTCAATATTTTCAAATTTATTGGAATATAGGTTCTCAAAGTAGTCTCTGATGAATCCCTGGATTTCTTTGATGTTTGTTATTATGTCCCCCTTTGCCTTTCTGATTTTACCGATTTTGGTTTTTTCTCTCTTAATTTTAGTCAGATTTGCCAATCTTGTTTATTTTTTCAAAGAACCAGTTTTTTGTTTCATTGATTCTTTGTATGGTTTTTTGGTCTCTATTTCATTAATTTTGGCCCTTATTTTTATTATTTCTATCCTTCTGCTTGTTTTTGGTTTTGCTTGCTCTTGTTTTTCTAGGAGTTTGAGACGTAGCATTACATCATTGATTTGAGATCCTTCTGACCTTTTAATATATGCACTCATGGCTATAAACTTTCCTCTTAGGACTGCCTTTGCTATATCCATAGGTTCTGGTAGGTTGTGTTTTCATTTTCACTAACTTCCAGGAACCTTTTAATTTCCTCTTTTATTTCATTGATGACCCACTGATCATTGACCAGTGTGTTGTTCAGCTTCAAATTGTTTGCGTATTTTCTGCTGTTGTTTTTGTTGTTTTTGTGTTCTAGTTTTAATGCATTGTGATCAGATTATCAGAATGCAGGGGATTATTTCTATTTTCTTATATTTGCTGAGGCTTGCTTTGTGCCCTAATATATGATCTATTTTGGAGAAAGTTCCATGGGTTGCTGAGAAGAATGTATATGTGGATGTTGGAGGTCATATGCCTATGAAGTTGATCCTTCCCAGAGGTTATCTTCAAATTCTAACTCAATGCCAATTTTCCTTTCCTTGGATGTTTTGCTTCTTCCTTTACTTACTGCATTCAATGTGTCACTGCCTACCAAGCAAAATGCTTGAGATCATCCCACATTTCATTCTCCTCTTTCCCCTACCATCCAATTGGCAATGACTCTTGTTAATTTTAACTGGAAGACTTTTTTCTTTTTTTTGGTAAAGTTTTCATCTTAAATCTCCTTCCTGGTTCATATTCTTATGTCTCACTGGTGTCTACCTGCCTGGATCTATCTGACAGAATGATCTTTCTAAATTGCTATAAGCTGAGTGTGCCCTGAATCCTTGTACCTATAAAATCAAAGGCAAATGCTCTAACATGCACCTGTCTTCCTCCACAGTCTGGCTTCTTCTCTGCCTAAGCTTTATCACTCATTTTATCCAGCTTCACACTTGATAATCCAACAATATTAAGCTACTACTGGAGTCCAGGCCAGAGTGGGGCTCACTGTGGTTGGCCAGGTGGGATCATGTGTGTAGAGCTCCAGGTCTGCACATTTATGCTGCCGCACCACACCTGGCATGAAGTGGTAGGTGGATGCCCCAGGGCCCAACCCGCCCACCCACCTGGGAGCATCACACTCCAGAACCCACAGGAGACACCTCCTGGGTAGACCTAGAGAGATTTGCTTCCTGATCCTGTGGCTACCAGAAACGTGGAGGCATGCACCCGGGCCCTTGTCCAACAGTCTCCCCTCTGTCACACCCACATTCTTGGAAAATGCAGGTAAATAATACTGCATCTCAGTTCTACTGGAAATGACACTGGAGGCTCTGTAGTGCTGCAGATGGTATTTAAAATGAACAGCCCAGGAGGAGATTCCAATATGGCAGCTAGAGGGAGGAAGCAGAAAGCATGTCTCCTAAAATAAAATCTTAGAGAGATGCTGAAGATACACCTTACAGGAAAAACTACCCAGAAGAGGCAAAACTTTGACTCCTCCACAACCCCACCCCACGCATAGCATCTCCACTTCACATTAAACGGAGAAACCAGGAGGGCTCCCACGCCACCAAACAGTAGTGCCTAGATGGCTTGGGAAGACATGGACCACAAGGTGAGCTAAAGTGGTACATGGTACTCTCACAGACAACCCTGGGCCAGATCAGCATAGCCCCCTGGACAGACAGACCCCCAAGCAGGGAAAAAAGAAAATAACCACTGAATAATAAACAATAACAACAAAAAAGACACATAGCAAAGAGGGCAGGGCACCCTGAGCACTGAAGAGTGGGGGAGGGGCAATCCCTCACAACAAGCCAGCTGGAGAAGGCAGGAGTGGCGGCACATGCCCAGCAACCAGGAGCGGGAAAGCTTGTAAAAGTGGCAGTGGGAGGAAAACTCCACAGGAGAGGGGGGAAGACCCACTTCCCACGTGAACTGTAAATAAACATGCTGACCTGAGAAAGCGGGTGTAGTGTCACCTCCCCCAGTGTGGTTGGAAAGGGGAAAGCTTGTAGCAGCAGCTTGCACACAGGAGAACTCTGAGTAAACAAAGCCTGCAGGGCCAGGTGAGTGTTAAGCTCACTCCAGAGATCTGCATAAATAAAGCCTCCAGCAACAGCAGGCTGACAGCAGCAGGCAGGTGAGCCACAGCTGCAGATAGCCCTTCACAGAACTGTCTCCAGAACCTTTTTTTTTCCTCCCTACCTTTGATGGGACAACATCCGAACTACACCTGCATGCTGAAAAACTTACTGAAACTGTATTGCATTTAACTTGGGACACTTTGGGGTTTTTTGTTTTGTTTTGTTTTAGTTTTTTTCCCCTTTGATAAGACAATGACAGAACTACTTCTGAGACACCATCTCCAGGATTGGAGGCTGAGGAACTAACACCAAAATTATTAAGACTGAAACTTTATTACATTTGAACTTGGAGATTTTTTTTTCATTTATTTATTTTTATTTTTTATTTTCAATCCTCTCTCTGTCTCTCTAATGCCTGTTCAGCTTACTGCTGATTAGTACACTATCTCTCCCTGTATATATATTTGAAACTTTTTGTTTGTTTTGTTTTTTCTATTTGTTTGTTTATTTGTTTTTCCTTTTTTCTTTAACTTCTTTGCTTTCCATCTCCTCTCACCATTCCATTCTAAATATCACCATTGTTATTATTACAAGCTAGAAAATACTTAATTGCACACAGTAGAGGGACAATAACAGCACAATAGGCAATGATGAGAAGACAGAAAAAACAGGGAAACCAGTTTCCCGACAGCAAAAAATTAGTACAGGAACCAGAGGGAAATGAAGACAACAGATACTCACATCCAGATTCCAACAAAATGAAGATAAACTATGCCAAAGAACCCAATGAGGCCCACAAGACCAATCTAAAAGAAGAAATACTACAGGTAATCAATGAGAATTTTATAGAGATGATACTGGATATGGTCAACCAAAATGTACAGGAAACACTCAAGAAATTCCAAGACAACAAAAATAGAGAATTTGAAAAAGCACAAGAAGAAATAAAAGAAACCATAGAAGCACTGTATAAACACCAAAGTGAAACAAAGAACACAATTAATAAAGAGATAAATGAACTCAGGACAAAAATAGACAACATTAAAGAGGAAGTGACTCAGGATATGGAAAACCTCAGAGAAAAGAATGAAACAGAATTGCAAAACAAAATGGAAGTCCAATCCAGCAGAATAGAACAAACAGAAGACAGAATCTCAGAACTGAAAGACGAAATGGTAATTAAAGGAAAAACTGAAGAACTATTAGTTAAACAACTCAAGACCTGTGAAAAGAAAATGCAAGAACTCACTGACTCTATCAAAAGACCAAACCCAAAAATCATGGGCATTGAAGAAGGAGAAGAGGTGCAAACAAAGGGAATGTGTAATATATTCAACAAAATAATAACAGAAAAATTCCCAAACCTAGAGAAATCTATTCCCATACACATGCAAGAGGCCTCCAGAACACCAAGCAGACCAGATCAAAACAGATCTACCCCACAGCATATCATCATTAAAACAACAAGTACAGAAACTAGAGAAAGAATATTGAAAGCTGTAAGAGAGAAAAACAAATAACATACAAAGGTAAACTCCTCAAAATCACAGCAGACTTCTCAACAGAAACATTAAAAGCAAGAAGAGCTTGGGGTGAGATCTTCCAGCACTGAATGAAAATAACTTCAACCCCAGGATACTCTACCCAGCAAAACTATCATTCAAAATAGATGAAGCAATAAAAGTCTTCCATGATAAGCAGAAACTAAAACAATATGTGACCACAAAGCCACCACTACAAAACATTCTGCAAGGGATTCTGCACACAGAAAGTGAAACCCAACATAAGCATGAAAGGGCAGGCAGCATCAAACTACAGGAAAAGAAAAAGCAAGAAAGTAGAGAGTAACCTCAACTTAGGTACACACAATCAAACCTTCATACAACTAAGACACCTAAATGATAGGAATCACCACATACCTATCAGTACTAATGCTTAATGTCAATGGACTTAGTTCCCCCATCCAAAGGCACCATTCGGTGAAATGGATTAAAAAGGAAGATCCAACAATTTGTTGCTTACAGGAGACCCATCTCACTGACAGAAATAAGCATAGGCTTAGGATGAAAGTCTGGAAGAAGATTTACCAAGAAAATGGCCCCCCAAAACAGGCAGGAGTAGCAATACTTATCTCTGACAAAGTAAACTTCAAACCTACAATGATCAAATGAGATAAAGAAGGACATTCCATACTAATAAAAGGGGAAATGGACCAAAAGGGAATGACAATTATCAACCTATATGCACCCAATGTCAATGCACCCAATTTCATCAAACATACCCTGAAGGACCTAAAAGCATATATTAACTCCAAAACAGTGGTTGTGGGAGACTTTAACACCCCATTATAATCCAAACAAAAAATCAATAAAGAAATCCTAGATCTAAAATATACAATAGATCAAATGGACCTAGTTGATGTCTACAGAACATTTCATCCAACTTCTACACAATATACATTCTTCTCAGCAGCTCATGGAACTTCTCCAAAATAGTTCATATCCTAGGGCACAAAGCAAGCCTCAGCAAATATAAGAAAATACAAATTATACCATGCATGCTATCTGATCACAATGCCATAAAAGTAGAACTCAACAACACAAGTAAAGACAAAAAACATGCAAACAGCTGGAAACTAAATAACTCATTACTTAATGAACAATGGATCATCGATGAAATAAAGGAGGAAAGTAAAAAATTCCTGGAAGGGGATTCCAAGATGGCGGCAAGAGGGAAGAAGCAGAAAGTGAGCCTCCTATAGTGAAATCTTGGAGAGACTCTGGAAACACACTTTGCAGGCATAATCACTGAGAAGAGGCATAACTTTGACCACTCCACACATACAGTCAGCACAGAGAATCTCCACTTCACGTTAAACGGAGAAACCAGGAGGGCCCCCGGGCCGCCAGTCACCTGCGCCCAGATGGCTTGGGAAAATGCAGACCAGGTGAGCTTCGCGGTACCACAGTACTCCCACAGACAAGCCTGGGCCAGAGCAGCATAGCCCCATGGACAGACTGACCTCCACTCGGGGAAAAAAAAAGAAACTGAGTAATAAGCAATAAGAACAATAAAGACATGCGGGAAAGAGGGTGGGGCGCACTGAGTGCTGAAGATTGGGGGAAGGGAACACTTCCCGGGACTGTAAATAAACAAGCTGGGTGGGCCGGAGAGGCTCTGGCGGGAGCAGGGGCGCATGCCCAGCATCCAGGAGCGGGAAAGCTTGTGAGAGTGGCGGAGGGAGGAAAACTCCACAGGAGAGGAGGGAAGACCCACTTCCTATGTGAACTGTAAACAAACATGGTGGCTGGCAGAAACAGCAGCACTGCCCAGTAATCAGGAGCAGGGAAGCTTGTGAAAGTGGTGGGAGGAAAACTCCACAGGAGAGGGGGGAAAACCCAACTCCCACATGAACTGTAAATGAACATGCAGGCCTGAGAACGCGGGTGCAGTATCACCTTTCCCAGTGTGCTTGGAAAGGGGAAAGCTTGTAGCAGAGGCTCACGCAAGGAGAACTCTGAGTAAACAAAGCTTGCAGGGCCAGGTGAGTGCTAAGCTCACCCCAGAGATCTGCATAAATAACGCCTCCAGCAACAGCAGGCTGACAGCAGCGGGCAGGCAAGCCACAGCCGCAGATACCATTCTCAGAACTGTCTCCAGACTCTTTTTTTTCTTTTTCTCCCTACCTTTGATGAGAGAACAACTGACTTACACCTGCATGCTGAAAAACTTACTGAAACTGTATTGCATTTGAACTTGGGACACTTGGTGGGTTTTTTTTTTTTTGTGCGTTTGTGTGTAGTTTTGTTCTACTTTATGCATCCCCTTTGATGAGACAACTACAGAACAACATCTGAGGCACCATCTCCAGGATTGGAGACTGAGACGGACACCCAAATTATTAAGACTGAAACTTCATTGCATTTGAACTTGGAGGTTTTTGGTTTTTTGGGTTTTTTAAAAAAAATTTTCTATTTTTCATTTTATTTTTTTTAATTTTTATATATAGATATTTATTTCATTTACTTATTTTTTATTTTTATCCTTATCTTTTTTTATATTTTTGATTTTCAATCCTCTCTCTGTCTCTCTAATGTCTGTTCACTTACTGTCGATTAGTACACTAATGCTCCCTGTTTATACATTTGAAACTTTCTTGTCTGATACCTTGTTCTGTTTTCTCCTTCTTGTCTGTGTATTTGTTTTTCCCTTTTCTTTAACTTCTTGCTTTCCATCTCAGCTCACCCTTCCATTCTAAATATTACCATTGCTATTATTACAAGCTAGAAAATACTTAATTGCACACAGTACAGGGACAGTAACAACACCAAAGACAATGATGGGAAGACAGAAAAAACAGGGAAACCCGTTTCCCCACAGCAAAAAATTAGTACAGGAACCAGAGGGAAATGAAGAAAACAGATACTCAGATCCAGACTCCAACAAAATGAAGATAAACTATGCCAAAGAACCCAATGAAGCCCACAAGAATAATTTAAAAGACATACTACAGATACTCAATGAGAATTTTGTAGATGATACTGGATAGGGTCAACCAAAATGTACGGGAGACACTCAAGAAATTCCAAGACAACAAAAATAGAGAATTTGAAAAAGCAAAAGAAGAAATAAAGGAAACCATAGAAGCACTGTATAAACACTAAAGTGAAACAGAGAACACAATTAATAAACAGATAGATGAACTCAGGACAAAAATAGACAACATTAAAGAGGAAACCACCCAGGACATGGGTCATTGATGAAATAAAAGAGGAAATTAAAAAGTTCCTGGAAGTCAATGAAAATGAAAACACAACCTACCGGAACCTATGGGACACAGCTAAGGCAGTCCTGAGAGGAAAGTTTTTAGCCATGAGTGCATATATTAAAAGACTGAAAGATCCCAAATCAATGACCTAATGATACATCTCAAACTCCTAGAAAAACAAGAACAAGCAAATCCCAAAACAAGTAGAAGGAGAGTAATAAAAAAATAAGAGCTGAAATCAACAAAATAGAAAGCAAAAAAACCATACAAAGAATTAATGAAAAATCATTAGCATTTCTGTACACTAACAATGAGCAAACTGAAAAAGAATGTATGAAAACAATTCCATTTACAATAGCCTCAAAAAACATCAAATCCCTAGTTGTAAACCTAACAAAAGATGTGAAGGACTTCTACAAAGAAAACTATACACTACTGAAGAAAGAGATTGAAGAAAACTATAGAAAGTGGAGAGATCTCCCAAGCTCATGGATTGGTAGAATCAACATAGTAAAAATGTCTATACTCCCAAAAGTAATCTACATGTTTAATGCAATTCCCATCAAAATTCCAATGACATTCATTAAAGAGATCAAAAAATCTACCGTGAAATTTCTATGGAAACACAAGAGGCCACAAATAGCCAAGGCAATACTCAGTCAAAAGAACAATGCTAGAGGTATCATGATACCCGACTTCAAACTATATTACAAAGCAATAACAATAAAAACAGCATGGTACTGGCACAAAAACAGACATGAAGACCAGTGGAACAGAATAGAGGACCCAGATATGAAGCCACACAACTATAACCAACTTCTCTTTGACAAAAGTGCTAAAAATATAAGATGGAGAAAAGACAGCTTCTTCAACAAAAACTGCTGGGAAAACTGGTTAGCAGTCTGCAAAAAACTGAAACTAGATCCATGTTTATCACCCTATACCAATATTAACTCAAAATGGATCAAAGATCTTAATATCAGACCCCAAACTCTAAAGTTGATACAGGAAAGAGTAGGAAATACTCTGGAGTTAGTAGGTATAGGTAAGAACTTTCTCAACGAAACCCCAGCAGCACAGCAACTAAGAGATAGCATAGATAAATGGGACCTCATAAAGCTAAAAAGCTTCTGTTCATCAAAAGAAATGGTCTCTAAACTGAAGAGAACACTCACAGAGTGGGAGAAAATATTTGCCAGCTACACATCAGACAAAGGACTGATAACCAGAATATACAGGGAACTTAAAAAACTAAATTCTCCCAAAATTAATGAACCAATAAAGAAATGGGCAAGTGAACTAAACAGAACTTTCTCAGAAGAAGAAATTCAGATGGCCAAAAAACACATGAAAAAATGCTCACCATCTCTAGCAATAAAGGAAATGCAAATTAAAACCACACTAAGATTCCACCTCACCCCTGTTAGAATAGCCATCATTAGCAACACCACTAACAGGTGTTGGCGAGGAAGCAGGGAAAAAGGAACCCTCTTACATTGTTGGTAGGAATGTAAACTAGTACAACCACTCTGGAAAAAAATTTGGAGGCTACTTAAAAAGCTAAACATTGATCTACCATTTGATCCAGCAATACCACTCTTGGGGATATACCCAAAAGACTGTGACACAGGTTACTCCAGAGGCACCTGCACACCCATGTTTATTGCGGCACTATTCACAATAGCCAAGTTATGGAAACAGCCAAGATGCCCCACCACTGACGAATGGATTAAGAAAATGTGGTATTTATACACAATGGAATTTTATGCAGCCATGAAGAAGAACAAAATGCTGTCATTTGCTGGTAAATGGATGGAATTGGACAACATCATTCTGAGTGAGGTTAGCCTGGCCCAAAAGACCAAAAATCATATGATCTCCCTCATGTGTGGACATTAGATCAAGGGCAAACACAACTATGGGATTGGACTTTGAGCACATGATAAAAGAGAGAGCACACAAGGGACGGGTGAGGATAGGTAAGACACCTAAAAAATTAGCTAGCATTTGTTGCCCTTAACGCAGAGAAACTAAAGCAGATACCTTAAAAGCAACTGAAGCCAATAGAAAAAGGGGACCAGGAACTAGAGAAAAGGTTAGATCAAAAAGAATTAACCTAGAAGGTAACTCACACGCACAGGAAATTAATGTGAGTCAACTCCTGTATAGCTATCCTTATCTCAACCAGCAAAAACCCTTGTTCCTTTCTATTATGGCTTATACTCTCTCTTCAACAAAATTAGAGATAAGGGCAAAATAATTTCTGCTGGGTATTGGGGGGGGAGGGAGGGGGTGGAGTGGGTGGTAAGGGAGGGGTTGGGGGCAGGGGGAAGAAATGAGCCAAGCCTTGTATGCACATATGAATAAAAAAAAATGTGTAGACTTCCTCCCCACACAGACATCATGTGCATATGGTTAGGTTTAAAATTTATTAATAGGCACACTACTTTATTGTAGAATATGGGTTCAATTATTTCATGATAATTGATATTGGTACACTTCTCATAGGCTTATATCTTTGCTGTTCATAAATCTCCTTAAAAAATCTTGCTCATGAAATTTGAGTTAGCCTATATTAAGAAGATATAACTGGGAAGCTCAACTTAAGATTTTACAAAAAATGCACTTTTGATATATGTCAATGGTAGAGTGCTTACATGGCATGCCCAAGGCCTTAGATTTGAGTCTCAGCACTGAAAAAGAAAAGATTTTATTAACTGATGTGAATTATTTAGAGAAAGGACAAAGGTATTTATAGAAATCTGGAATTAAGGTGGGTTGTGAATTTGGCTATCAAAACAATATCAGATACTTTCTAATAAATGGTTTCTTCTATAGTATTCTCAAGAGACAAAACCTTTCTTAAAATTAAAATCTATGAAAATTAATGTGAGTCAACTCCCTGTATAGCTATCCTTATCTCAACCAGCAAAAACCCTTGTTCCTTCCTATTATTGCTTATACTCTCTCTACAACAAAATTAGAAATAAGGGCAAAATAGTTTCTGCTGGGTATTGAGGGGGTAAGGGGGAGAGGGAGGGAGCAGAGTGCGTAGTAAGGGAGGGGGTGGGGGCAGGGGGGAGAAATGACCCAAGCCTTGTATGCACATATGAATAAAAAAAAAAAGTTCCTGGAAGTCAATGAAAATGAAAACACAACCTACAGGAACCTATGGGACATACCAAAGGCAGTCCTGAGAGGAAAGTCATAGCAATGAGTGCATATATTAAAAAGACTGAAAGATCCCAAATCAATGATCTAATAATACATCTCAAACTCCTAGAAAATCAGCAAGCAAATCCTGAAAGAAATAGAAGGAGAGAAATAATAAAAATAAGAGCTGAAATCAATGAAATAGAAACCAAAAAAAAAACATACAAAGAAATAATGAACCAACAAAAAGTTGGTTCTTTGAAAAAATAAACAACATCAACAGACCCCTGGAAAACTTGGCTAAAATGAGGAGAGAAAAAACCCAATTTAGTAGAATCAGGAATGCAAAAAGGCAGATAACAACAAACACCATCGAAGTCCAGGAAATCATCAGAGACTACTTTGAGTACCTATATTCAAATAAATTCGAAAATCTTAAAGAAATGGACAGATTTCTAGATACATATGAACATCCAAAACTGAACCTAGAGGATATTAATCACCTGAATAGATCTATAACACAAAATGAAATTGAAGCAGCAATCAAGAGTCTCCCCAAAAAGAAAAGTCCAGGACCTGATGGATTCTCTGCTGAAATCTATCCAACCTTTAAAGAAGAACTGACACCAACCCTCCTTAAACTGTTCAATGAAATAGAAAGGGAAGGAAAACTGCCTCACACATTTTATGAAGCCAGTATTACACTTATCCCAAAACCAGGCAAAGACACCTCCAAAAGGGAGAACTATAGGCCAATCTCCTTAATGAACATTGATACAAAAATCCTCAATAAAATAATAGCAAACCGAATTTAACAACACATGAAAAAGATCATTCAGCACGACCAAGTAGGCTTCATCCCAGGAATGCAGGGGTGGTTCAGCATATGAAAATCAATAAACATAATAAACCACATTAACAGAAGCAAAGACAAAAACCACTTCATCATCTCAATAGATGCAGAAAAAGCCTTTGATAAGATCCAACACCATTTCATGATAAAAGATCTAAGGAAACTAGGAATAGAAGGAAAGTACCTCAACATTATAAAAAGTACATATGACAAAACTACAGCCAGCATTATACTTAATGGAGAAAAACTGAAACCATTCCATCTAAAATCAGGAACCAGACAAGGATGCCCACTATCTCTACTCTCATTCAACATAGTACTGGA
The DNA here is from genome assembly GCF_047511655.1 of Castor canadensis. Taxonomy (NCBI): domain Eukaryota; kingdom Metazoa; phylum Chordata; class Mammalia; order Rodentia; family Castoridae; genus Castor; species Castor canadensis. The sequence goes on from NC_133400.1 coordinate 69,580,190, forward strand.
ATTCCTAGCCGGAGCAATAAGGCAAGAAGAAGGAATAAAAGGAATACAAATAGGTAAAGAAACTGTCAAAATATCCTTATTTGCAGATGACATGATCCTATACCTTAAAGACCCAAAAAAACTCTATTCAAAATCTCCTAGACCTCATCAATAGGTATAGCAAGATAGCAGGAAATATAATCAACATAGAAAAATCATCAGCATTTCTATACACTAATAATGGACAAACTGAGAAAGAATATATGAAAACAATTCCATTTACAATAGCCTAAAAAAAACCCCAAATACCTAAGTGTAAACCTAAAAAGGATGTGAATGACATCTACAAGGAAAACTATAAACTTCTGAAGAAAGAGATTGAAGAAAACTATAGAAAGTGGAGAGATCTCCCAAGCTCATGGATTGGTAGAATCAACATAGTAAAAATGTCTGTACTCCCAAAAGTAATCTACATGTTTAATGCAATTTCCATCAAAATTCTAATGACATTCATTAAAGAGATCAAAAAATCTACCGTTAAATGTATATGGAAACACAAGAGGCCACGAATAGCCAAGGCAATACTCAGTCAAAAGAACAATGCTAGAGGTATCATGATACCCGACTTCAAACTATATTACAAAGCAATAACAATAAAAACAGCATGGTACTGGCACAAAAACAGACATGAAGACCAGTGGAACAGAATAGAGGACCCAGATATGAAGCCACACAACTATAACCAACTTCTCTTTGACAAAAGTGCTAAAAATATAAGATGGAGAAAAGACAGCTTCTTCAACAAAAACTGCTGGGAAAACTGGTTAGCAGTCTGTAAAAAACTGAAACTAGATCCATGTTTATCACCCTATACCAATATTAACTCAAAATGGATCAAGGATCTTAATATCAGACCCCAAACTCTAAAGTTGATACAGGAAAGTGTAGGAAATACTCTGGAGTTAGTAGGTATAGGTAAGAACTTTCTCAACGGAACCCCAGCAGCACAGCAACTAAGAGACAGCATAGATAAATGGGACTTCCTAAAACAAAAAACTTCTGCTCAACAGAAGAAATGGTCTCTAAACTGAAGAGAACACCCACAGAGTGGGAGAAAGTATTTGCCAGCAACACATCAGACAAAGGACTGATATTCCCAGAATATATAGGGAACTCAAAAACTAAATTCTCCTAAAATTAATGAACCAATAAAGAAATGGGCAAGTGAACTAAACAGAACTTTCTCAAAAGAAGAAATTCAGATGGCCAAAAATCACATGAAAAAATGCTCACCATCTCTAGCAATAAAGGAAATGCAAATTAAAACCACACTAAGATTCCACCTCACCCCTGTTAGAATAGCCATCATTAGCAACACCACTAACAACAGGTATTGGCGAGGATGCAGGGAAAAAGGAACCCTCTTACACTGCTGTTGGGAATGTAAGCTAGTACAACCACTCTGGAAAAAAATTTGGAGGCTACTTAAAAAGCTAAACATTCATCTACTATATGATCCAGCAATACCACTTTTGGGGATTTACCCAAAAGACTGTGACACAGGTTACTCCAGAGACACCTGCACACCCATGTTTATTGCAGCATTATTCACAATAGCTAAGTTATGGAAACAGCCAAGATATTCCACTACTGATGAATGGATTAAGAATATGTGGTATTTATACACAATGGAATTTTACGCAGCCATGAAGAAGAACGAAATGTTATCATTTGCTGGTAAATGGATAGAATTGGAGAACATCATTCTGAGTGAGGTTAGCTTGGCCCAAAAGACCAAACATCGTATGTTCTCCCTCATATGTGGACATTAGGTCAAGGGCAAACACAACAATGGGATTGGACTTTGATCACATGATAAAGCGAGAGCACACAAGGGAGGTATGAAGATAGTTAAGACACCTAAAAAACTGTATAGCATTTGTTGCCCTCAACGCAAATAAACTAAAGCAGATACCTTAAGTCAATTGAGGCCAATAGGAGAAGAGGACCAGGAACTATAGAAAAGGTTAGATCAAGAAGAATTAACCTAGAAGGTAACACACATGCACAGGAAATCAATGCGAGTTAACTCCCTGTATAACTATCCTTATCTCAACTAGCAAAAACCCTTGGTCCTTCCTATTATTGCTTATACTCTCTCTCAATAAAATTAGCGATAAGGGCAAAATAGTTTCTGCCGGGTATCGAGGGGGTGGGGTGGAGAGGAAGGGGATGGAGGGGTTAAGTGAGGTGGTGGAGGAAGCAGGGAGAAATGACCCAAACATTGTATGCACATATGAATAATAATAAAAAAAAAACTACTACTGGTTCCGTCACACTCTGTACTGTGCCATGCCACTGTGCCCTGTTATGCAGATCTTTCCATCAGAAAGGCTCTTTTCTCTTGTCCTTATATTATCACCTGTGGTGATGAATGATTGCACCCAAAGAAGCCAGATCTTATTTCTGGGACTGGGAGGAATGTGACCAGAGACACTCTACAGATGTGATAATAATGAGATGGAAAGGTTTTTATGAGTTATTTGGGTGGGCTGGAAGTGCAACAAAAAAATCCTCTCCAGAGGGAGACAAAGAGACTTGGTTACACAGGAGAGTAGAAATGATGTGAAGACAGAGCTGAGAGAGATTTGAAGATGCAAAATGCTGGGCTTGAAGATGGATGCTAATTATTTCATTAAGAGTCTATGATTCCAGGAATAGAGGTGTGGCTCAAGCAGTAGAGCACCTGCCTGCTTTCTAAGCCCAATTGTGAAGCCCTGCGTTCAAACTCCAGACCCACCAAAAATAAGAAATAAAAATAAAATAAAATAAAACTAAGTCAAACCTAACTTTCCACAGCATTATGCAGACACTTAGGTGGCCAACACATAGTTTTAAAACAATTATGATTCCACACTGGAAGCCCTCTTTAGACATAGTAAGATCTGTAAGGTGCTTAATTTGCTTAGGCACTCAAGATGATGTGAGGAATGCAAAAAAGGGAGCTCTCTAGAAGCTAGAAAAGACAAGGAATGGGTTCTTCCCTGAACCCCTCAGGGGTGTTTACCCTGGCAAACACCATGGCTTCATCCTTTTGAAATCGATCTCAACCTTCAGAATTGTATAAGAATAAATGTGCATTGCTGTAACCTATCAAGTTTGCGTTTCTTTATTACAATAGACAGGGATCTAATATACCTCCCTCCGGAAGTCTCATTTCCTCCCCTGACCTTGCCACTGGGCTATGTGCCCCCTCTTCTGTGCACCCACAGCATCTAGTGCTTACTTGAGCCATATTGCACGTACTCACACATTCGTGTTTCCCCATTAAGTCTTATGTTCCTGGAAGGCAGGAACTGTGTCTTGTTCCTCTTCTCCCTGGCACCTAGCCCAGTGCTTGGCACAAACAGTCACCTCATAAATTTGGGGTGATGGCAGAACTGCCCCACAGGGTGGAAAGTAGGACAAGGGCAATTTTGAGGATAAAGAAACTACTTTCATTAATAAGTTACTCTTGCTATGATCACCATTTTCTCTGCTCTGGGATGGGCAGGACCCAGCAGAGCAGACAAGTGTACAGAAATCAGGATCCTCAAATTATAACCAACCAGCCTAACAAAGAAGCAAAGAAAAAACTGTCCAATGGAAAGAAAACTGTCCCAGGGCAAGATGATTCTTGAAATGAGTTGTGTTAGAGCATTGAATAGAGGGCGATATTTTAGGATAGCATTGAAATATCACTGGGAAAGTCTATGTGAACTGCGATTTTTGAGAAATGTTTAGGAACAGGCTGGAATTTTTGTTCAAGCAGTAAGGACTCCAATGTAAGGAAGTACCACACCTTCACAGATTCAGTGAGGAACATGCAGACAAGCATTAGTGTAGGAAAGGATTTAAGTCCAGAGAAAAAACGGTGCTCAGCCATGTTGATTAGCCTTCCCAACAGCATCTTAGACCTGGACATCTGTGTTTTAGCCTCCCTGCTCGCTGTACATAGATATGGAACTTCTTGTTTCTTCTATAATAAAAATTACACAAATTGTTATTACATAATGTAATGTAGTGATCAGTCATGACCTAGCTATTTTTTTTGTCTATAAATTCCAGAGATCATGAGGTTTCCTTCTTTTTTATTTTTATTTTTTTTTTGTTTCGTTTGTGTGTAAGTGTGGTGCTAGGATTTGAAATCAAGGCCTTGTGGTTGCCAGGCATGTGCTTTACCACCTGACATGAGATATTGTAGGAACATCTGATCTGGATGCATCTTGACTGCTGGTTGCCATTAGGAGTGTGGCATTCACAGTGAGTAAAGTGAGGTAACAACGCACTGCCAAAAGGAGCTTTAATTCTTATCTCTGCTGGAGTAGACCTCACACCACCAGTGCAGGGCTCAGAGGAGAGAGAGTTCTCATGAACCACCTGACCCACGTTACAATTCATTCTGTTAAAAGGACAAATGTAGAAATAACGGAAAAAATCTTATCGCCATAAAATTGCCTGTACTCACAGAGAAAACCCCCCAGTCTTTAAAAAATGAAAGAAAAAGACAACACTAATAAGCTTAGCTCTGATCACTCTCCCATGGCAATAAACAACAAAAAAAATTCATTGTCTTTAAAACTGGTGCTAACTCTTTAAAAGTTTTTTTTTTTTTTGGTATTGAGGCTTGAACTCAGGGCCTATACCTTGAGCCATCCCACCAGGGCTTTTTTTCAAGACAAGGTCTCGTGAACTATTTGCCTGCGCTGTCTTTGTCAGAGATCCACCTGATCTCTGCTTCCTGAGTAGCTAGGACTACAGGCAGGAGCCCGGTGGGTATGTATCTTAACATGCCATGGGCTCTCACCATCCATTACTTCTCTCGTTAAAGCCAAAGGAAAGTAGGCCCTCTCTAGGAAGTTTGTCCCTATTACATAGATTAGAGCCATGAAAATGGGCCACAGAAATAGGACTGACATTGATGGCCCTGTCTGCAGAGATTAGAAAACAATCACTCAATTAGATGTGGAAAACCAGAAAAAGAATTAAGCTAATCATTTCATTAAGAGTTTATGATTCCAAGTAGGAAGCCCTTACTTCAGACTTGGTGAGCTCTGTAAGGTACCTAATATGCTTAGGCACTCAACAAAAATTAAATTAATATCAAGACATTGAAGGGAAAATTGCATTTTTAAATGTAAGAGAACACATCTGTGTTTGGAGTCTGTTGACTGTCTCATATTATTTTGAAAGCGTTTTGTGTTGGTAACATAATTGGCAAGTCCTCCTCCCCTTCATTTTTATACCCGTGTGAATTTGAGGGGGAATTTAATCCATATGTATGTGATTCAATTATACTCAACTCTTCCTAGTATTGCTTTGTGAAAGCGATTTGAATGCCAAGAATCTTGCAAGTTTCCTAACAAACTCTGAACTTTTTCTTTCCAAAGAACTAAGAAATTTTCTTTTGTTCATCCAAAATTATGAGAATTTTTAAAGGAAATACATGGACTCTTACTTATCATTGTATTAGTTGCAGTTGGGATGATGAATGGCAAAAAATGGCATTAAATGTTGGTTATTTGGTATTCCTATTACATAAATATCCATAACAACCTTGAAATTAAATAATTGCAGGAATTATTAAAGTCTTGGAATGTCCTTAGTCGAAATCAATCAAAATATTGAGGATAAGTAAGTGAAGATCACTTTGCTTTCATAGCAGACACATTCTGGGATGCTTCATCCATTCTCAAATTAAATGCCTTCTCTACCCCGCCCACCACCTCACAATTTGCCAGGGTTGATTTTTACAACACGGTTAATTATTGTACTGGGTAGGCACTAAACTGGAATGAAGCCCAGCAGAATCTCTTGCTGACAATTTGAAGGAAGATAAAAATTTTATTTAGTTTATTTAATCTACTTGTTTCACCCTTACCTGTGCCATAGGAACTCTAGAGGCCAGAGTGTACTTTGTGTGCCATGATGTGTGTGGCAGAGAAGGGTCAATACACCAGCACACAAATGCAGAATGAACCAGAAAATTGATGGGTATGGTAAATGGTTTAGTCTCCTCTAATAGCGAGATAATCAATGTGTTTTAGAATATGAGAAATTCAGTGTGTTGTATTATACTCTGATGAAATAACAGAGAGACATTACTTTTCTCTTAAGGGAAAGGGGAGAAAGTTGGTTAATTTTAATCATTTCTGATCTATAGAAAACAATTCAAGTAAGAAGATGTTGAGAATTTATCCAAAGACTAGTTTAATTTCATTAAGGAAACAAGATGTATAGAATTACAAAAATTACAATCCAGGGTCTGGTACTGTGCCTCACACCTGCAATCCTAGCTATCAGGAGGCAGATATTGGGTTCATCATGGTTTGAGGCTAGCTCAGGCAGTAAGTTTGTGAGAACCCCCCCCATCTCAACCAATAAAATTTGGGTGTGGTGGCTCATACCTGTCATCCCAGCTTGGCAGGAAGCATAAATAGGAGGATCATGGTCTAGACCAGCATAGCCATAAAAGCAAGGCCCTATTTAGGAAAGAAATGTATAATCCTCACATTATTAAAATTACAAAAGTACAAAAAAATTACAAAAATAGATCACACTAAGCTAAGGCTACTGAATCTAGTTTCTGCAAAATGTGCTCATTATTCAAAGGAGAAAAAAGTTATATCTTTAAAATTCCTATTGTTAGAAAAAACATAAGGAACAAGTGGATCAGAATTCCATGGAAGAAGAAACCTGGCAAACTGGACTGGTGCAATTTAATATTTCTCATTAATTCAGACCATGACTGTCATCGTCATGGTCATATTACATTTGCTAAGTCATCTCTTTGGCAATCAGGGATAATTTTAGCAATACGATTTGCTGACAGTATGGTATAAAATGGCATATTCACACCTACATATAAAGATGAGTGAAATAATGGAATCTGGTTGAAATACATGGTACACATTTTTTTCTCATGTCTTTATCTAGGAGAACATTGGTAGATTCACTAATAAAAAGGAAGTTCTAGGCAGATGATTCAGAAAGTCACACTTTAAGGAAAATGTAATGATGGATTCATGATAAATAACACCCTGGGATACTGAGAGAATTTACTAGTATACTGCCAAACACACAATGATAACCTGAGAATCAGCAGAGTTAAAAAAGTACCAAATGGGGCAAATGTTTTACTCCATTTTTTTTTAAATTGGGGAATGATTCCAGAAATAAATCAGTGAATTTCCCCCAACCTTTGCAAAATGACATAGTAGATTGTTAAATAGTCCATTTAAAAATTTTTATTTATGTTTTTAAGTTGACAGATAAAGTTGCATTTACTTTTTGTGTACAACATAATGCTTTGAAGCACATATGCATCCTGGAAAGGCTAAATTAATTAGTACATTTATGAAACTAAGAAAGAGAAGAAGTGATTATAAAGTTTTAAATTGCAAAGAATAGGAAAGAATTATTATCTCATTTTATGACAGAATAATATTGTAAGAACAGACTAAGCCAATAATGAAAAATAATAGAAAATTACGTGAAGTATTCCATATGATTTCAAAACCAAATTTCAAAATAGAAATGGATGGCATCAGTTTTCAGGAAAAAGGCCGGAATGAGTCTGTGGTGAGAAATGGCATATCTTTAGGCTGCTGTAACAAAATACCATAGACTTAGTGAATTATAGACAACAGAAGTGTATTAGTCACAGTTCTGGAGACCAGGAACTCCAAGTTTAAGGTGCCAAGAGATTCGATCTCTAGTGAGGGCCCACCTTCTGATTATAGAAGACCACGGTTCCAGTGTAACCTCACATGGGAGAAGGGATGAGCTTGTTCTATAGGGTCCCTAATCACAATCACCAATCCTCCACCTTCGTGACCTGGTTACTCCCCAGATGTCCTAACTTTTAATACCATCAGGATGCAGGTTAAGGTTACAACATATAAATTCGGGGGGAATTCATTCATAGTGTAGGAAGTATTTTGTTCAAAGTAAAGTTAAAGGAAACATCAATATTGATCTCAAATCTGTCTGATTCCATGTCAGTGTCAACAACTATTCACTGTCCTCTTCAGTATTCAGCACGTTTGAGACACTGTGTCCTCTACAGAGGCTGTATTGTAAGAACACTGGGAAATCTGTGGACATCCAGAGAAGATGAAAAACAATATAAGGGTAATCTTCAAATACCTGATGGTCTCACATGGAGGAAGGATTTAATCTATCCTATAGAAGACCAGAAGGCAGACAAAGGAAAATGTCTAGAATCAGATAAAGGGAGGTGCAATAAAAATATTTATTGAGGGTCTACTGCTTGCCAGACACCATGCTAATTATACTTATCATTGCTTTAAGTGTTTCTAGAAATTGATAAAGTATGTTTTTGCTTTTGTTTTTTTTGAGACTTGGTCTCTCTGTATAACTGTTCTTGAACTCACAATCCTCCTGCTTCAGCTACTCAAGTACCAGAATTACAGGCATGCACTACTACGCCCTTTCAAGCAGATATTATTCTAACTTCCATTTTACAGATGAGAGAAAGGAAGAATGAAGAGTTTAAGTAGCTTAACCACAGTCACACAAGAAGTGAACGACACAGCAGTTTAAATGGAGACAACTTGAGCCCAGAGTCTACCACCTATGGGGAAGGAACTGTGAGGTGATGAACTTGCAGCAGAAGGAAATGTTCAGAGGCTGCTTGGCATTGCTGTAATCAGGTGTTTTCAAGGTGCTCCTTTCCTTCAGAAAGACATCTGTGTATGATATCTGTAAGCATATGTTTCCATCCATGAAGATTCATTACCTTGAAAGTCTAAAACAACATGTTCCAACGTGTCACCACTGTTTATCAACACTGACAGTTGGAATTTTAGGTTATTTTTCACTTTTTTTTTGGCTTTTTCTGTATCTGGTGATTTTTAAAAAAAATAATGAATGTGTATTACTGTTATAGAATTAAAAAGACAAGCTATGTCTTTCTGAGGAAACAAAAGAATCTAAGAGTCCATTGTGTGTGCAAAAATGTGAACAAATGGTTTCTTACCTTTTTTGCTGTGCTGGAGTCTGAACTCAGGGCCTTACACTTACTAAACATATGCTCTAACACTTGAACTACACCTCCAGTTCTACCATGAATTATTTTAAGGTGATTACGTTGAACAAGAAGGGCTGGTGACTGGTATGGAAAAAAAGTTACTCTTCCCCACTGCCACACCCATTCTATGCAGCTCTTTCTGGGCATCTAACTGGGTATCTTTCACCAGCTCTTCTCTACAGTCAGCAAAACTACCTCGCCATCTCTGATTATGGAGAACAGTTCCAGTCTCCTGCCGCTGATATCTCCAGCCCCTCCAAGTTATGTTGTCCTAGAGAATTCAGGACAACCACAGCTAGGTTCTGTCCTGCGTGGCCCATACTAAGCTAATAAGAAACGTTCCCCAAGATCCGCCACTAGAGGGCGCGCAGACACCTTTCTAACACACCTCTTCCTGAGGCCAGGGGCTCTCAGCCTTGCAATTACTTGCAGATGGTTTAGTTTTTTCTTTTTTTCCCAGAGGCTTTTGTTTTTTTTTTCCCCCAGAGTTTAGTTGTAGCCTTTATTATATCTTAACAGAACATAAAATAAAACATAACAGGACATAAAATAATGAGATGTCTTATAAGCAGTGGTGTTTTAGATTCAATGAAATCTGTGGACTGGTTCTTATTAAAGAAAATGGACAACCTTCTGAGAGATTCAGAATACACTGTTCACATGTCTGGTGGCTCTCCCCTTAATTAAACTTCCTGACTGACAAGCACCATTTTACATCTATGAAAGGTAAGGCTTGGATCTCATAAATGTTTGGCAAAGAATAAGAGAGTGTGTTTAGTGAAAGTCTTCCTTATTTATCTACAGATTGACCTTTTCATTGTAAGAGGAGTGTGTTAACAGTCATTCTGTGTTAGGTCATTTCTCTCTGTATAGCTTATGTTCCCTGATGCCATTTCAGATTGTGGTTACATTGAGGCTACTGTGATGATAAGTGGGATTTTACTAATTTTCCAACTGCAATGGCAGAAACCTATCTCAAAGGTTCTCCCCAATTAGCGAGCATTTCCAGAATTACTTGAAGCATGTCTCCTGTATCCTGAGTAAGTTAGCTTCACTGTATGAGGTTCTGTTATTTTCTTTGCCTTTGCTCATCCGTCTTTCCACTGGGAGTATTCATGTCCAGAGGGCACTGCTGCTGTTTCCTCCTACTGCTGCAGCTGGTTAAATGGGAGGACCCATGTTTAGTTTTGAAGCACAAGTTAGACACCACCTGCAGGGGACAATCATGAAGCATCACATCTGGCAGAAGGACATTCACAGTACACACTAAGAAACCTTATTTAATCTCTCCAGGTGCAAAGGTTGGAATAGGACAGATGGGTAACAAAAGTGATTTTAAATATCTGCAATGCAAGTGCTGAGTGGGTGGCCTGACCTCGCTTTGGGAAGTGAAGGTAGTTAGCTTCATTATCTTAGAGTGTCTGTAGAAAAAAGACTAAAAAGTCTCATTTAAAAGTGAAGATTCATATACATACAATCATGTCAGTATTTTGTTATTAGACTTCTGGAAAGAAGAGAAGGAAAGAGAGATGAACACTGGAAGAAACTTTGAATCTTCCTGAGCATCTATTGCTGAGAAACTGGTCATTAATTCCCAACTTGTCAGCCTTCTTCCTTGTTTTTGTTTGTTTTCTGTTGATCCTGGGGATCAAATTCAGGCCCTTGCTGATGATAGATCAATACTCTCACACTGAGCTATGCCCTAGCCTAGCATTCTTTTTTTTAGAAGGGAGTGGATGTTGTTTTTTCTCAGATGCCCTCTCAGTGTCAATGGAGATAATAGCATGACTTTGTTCCTAATCTATTATTAATAAGGCCAATTATATTAAGTGGATGCTGGTAGGCCAGGCCCTTGAAATATGTTGGTTGTTATTATTTCTGTAGTTTACAAGTAGGAAACTTAAAGGAAATCAGGGACATGAAGGAATACTTGCACAAGGTCATACAACCCCAAAATGATGGAATCTTGGGTCCAGCTTGTTCCAAATCTCAGGCTTTTTCTATTGTCACTGTGCTTTCTTTCATGACTACATCATGATCCATTAGTAATCTACCTAGTAAACCAATGATTTATTTTGTAAACATAAGTAAAATAGGAAACTATATTATTATTATTTTTTATTATAAAATTTTTATTAGGATATACTTAGTATACAGGGGAGGGATTTGTAGTGACAATTCCAATTAGACTTATATTGTACATTATTTACATTGCCCTCATTGCTTATTCCCTGCAGCCCCCTCCCCTCCCCACTTAAAGCAATTGTAAGAGACTTTTTAGTTCTGTTTCATATAGGTATATGAAGTCCATCAGCCATATACCATCACCTTAAACTACTTCCTTTACCCTCTCCCCTCCCAGTAGTATCTACCCACACTACACGGACTGTGCCTAGCCTATTTTACAGTCCTGGTTTTTATTACTTATATTTGAGTTGATGTTCAAAAGGGTGTCTCAAAATATGCCCACTGTGGGTGTACTTTACTTTGGTCTGTTCAATCCCTTCGAATACTCTCCCTTACTCCCTTACCTCCCACCCCTTTCAGTACACACCCTTATATCCTCTACGTTCACATCTTATATTATACAATATTATTGATGCTCTATCATTCTCTTTTCCTTTCTCTCTTTCCTTGACTTCCATAGAGTATTCCACTGTTTACAAACATGTTTTACATCTGAGTTTGTGTATGATCATGCTTGTTTTTGTGTATATGTTTGTCTTTGGATCTATCTACACATACCAGAGAAAACACACATCTTTTGTGTTTCTGATCCAAGCTAACTACACTTAACATGATTTCCTCCAATTGCAACCATTTACCTTCAGACCCCATGTCATTATTTCTTGTGGCTGAGTAATACTCCATTGTGTTATATGTATCACAATTTCATGATCCATTCATCAGTTGTAGGGCATCTGGGTTGTTTCCAGAGCTTGGCTATTGTGAACAGTGCTGGGATGAACATTGGTGTACAGGTGTCTCTACTGCATCCTGTCTTAGGTTCTTTTGGGTACATGCACTGGAGTGGTATCACTGGATCTCATATGGCAGTTTTATTTTTAGTTTTTTTTTTTTCTTTTATGACTGTATTTTATTTTATTTATTTATTTTTTCTTTTTTTTCATTTTTCTTTTATTATTCATATGTGCATACAAGGCTTTGTTCATTTCTCCCCCCTGCCCCCACCCCCTCCCTTACCACCCACCCCACCCCCTCCCGCTCCCCCTCCTCAATACCCAGCAGAAACTATTTTGCCCTTATCTCTAATTTTGTTGTAGAGAGAGTATAAGCAATAATAGGAAGGAACAAGGGGTTTTGCTGGTTGAGATAAGGATAGCTATACAGGGCATTGACTCACATTGATTTCTGTGCGTGGGTGTTACCTTCTAGGTTAATTCTTTTTGATCTAACCTTTTCTCTAGTTCCTGGTCCCCTTTTCCTATTGGCCTCAGTTTGAGGAATCTCCATACTGCTTTTCACAGTGGTTGTACTAATTTGTATTCCCACCAGCAGTGTATAAGTGTTCCTGTTTTGCACATCCTCACTAGCATTTGTTATTATTGCCCTTAATTATGGCCATTCTGAATGGGATGAGATGAAATCTAAGTGTTGTTTTGATTTGCATCTCTTTTATAACCAGGGAAGTTAAACAATTCATATATTTACTGGCCATTTGTACCTTTTCCTTTGAGAAGTCCCTGTTTAATTCATGTGCCCATTTCTTCGTTGGGGTGTTGATTCTTTGGGGACTGAGTTTTTTGAGTACCCTGTAGATTCTGGATATTAGTTCCTTGTCGGCAAAGACTTTCTCCCATTCTGCGGGCTGTCTCTTGAGTCTGGTGACTGTGCAGAAGCTCTTTAGTTTGATGCCGTCCAATTTGTTCATTGTTTCTCTCAGATGCTGAGCCTTTTGAGTTCAGTTTAGGAAGTCGTTCCTTAAACCTATCAGTTCCAGTGTATTTCCTACTGCTTCCTGCAGTTGTTTCAAACTTTCAGGTCTTATATTAAGGTCTTTGATCTACTTTGAGTTGATTTTGGTACAGGGTGAAAGTCAGGGATCTAGTTTCAGTCTTCTACATGTGGATATCCAGTTTTTCCAGCACCATTTGTTGAAGAGGCTGTCTTTTCTCCATCATGTGTTTTGGGCTCCTTTGTGAAAAGTCAGTTGGCTATAGATGCATGGGTTTATGTCTGGATCTTCTATTCTGATCCATTGATCTTCCTTTCTGTTTTTATTGTTATGGTTCTATAGTATAGTTTGAAGTCAGGTATTGTGATGCCTCCTGTATTGGACTTTTTGCTCAGAATTGCTTTGGCTATTCGAAGTCTTTTGTGTTTCCATATGTATTCCATGATTGCTTTTTCTATTTCTGTGCAGAATGTCGTTGGAATTTTGATAGGGATTCTGTTGATCATGTAATTTGCTTTTGGTGGTATGGTCATTTTTACAGTGTTGATTCTACTGATCCACAAGCATGGAAGGTCTTTTCATCTTCTGATGTCTTCGATTTCTCTCTTCAGTGGTTTATAGTTTTCATTAAAAGGGCTTTGGTTTCTTTTGTTAAGTTTATTCTCAAGTACTTTACTGTTTTTGAGGGTATTGTATATAGGGATTGTTTCCCTGGTTTCCTTCTCTGTCTGTGTGTTGTTGGTATATAGAAAAGTTTCTGATTTCTGTATGTAATTTTGTATCCTGCTACTTTGCTGTAAGAGTTTATGATTTCTAGTAGATTTTTGGTAGAGTTTTTGTGGTCTTTTAGGTATAGGATCATATCATCTGTAAAAAGGGATAGTTTGACTATTTCCTTCCCTACTTGAATCCCTTTTATTGCTTGCTCTTGTCTTATTGCTCTGGCAAGGAATTCTAAAACTATATTGAGTAGGAGTGGAGAAAGCAGACAGCCCTGTCTCATTCCTGACTTTAAGGGGAATGGTTTCATTGTTCTCCATTTAGTATGCTATTGGCTCAGATTTGTCATAGTTAGCTTTTATTATGTTAAGGAACATTACTTCTATTCCTAGTTTCTTCAGAGTTTTCATCATGAAAGGGTATTGGATTTTGTCAAAGGCTTTTCTGCATCTATTGAGGGGATCGTGTGCTTTTTTGTCCTTGCTTCTGTTTATATGCTGTATTACATTTATGGGTTTACATATGTTGAACCATCTTTTCATTCCTGGAATGAAACTGACTTGGTCATGGTGAATGATTTTTTTGACATGTTGCTGAATTCTGTTTGCCACTATTTAGTTGAGAATCTTTGCATCTATATTCATTAAAGATATTGTTCTATGATTGTTCTTTTGTGTTCTGGTTACATCTTTATTGGGTTTTGGAATGAGTATAATGCTGACTTCATAGAATGAGTTTATTAGTGTTCCTTCCCTTTGTATTTCCTGGAAAAGTGTGAGGAGTATTGGTGTTAGTCTTTCTTGAAAGGTTTGGTAAAATTTGGCTGTGAATCCATCAGGTCTTGTGCTCTTCTTTGTAGGGAGACTCTTTACTACTGCTTCAATTTCATTGCATGTAATAGGTACTTAATATCTTCTTGGTCCAATTTGGTTGATTATATGTGTCTAGGAATTTATCCATTTCATCTAGATTTTTCAGTTTCCTTAAATATAAATTTTCAAAGTATTCTTTAATGATTCTCTGGATTTTGTTGATATTTGTGTTTATGTCCCCTTTTTCATCTCTGATTTTATTCATTTGGGTCTTCTTCCTCCTCTGTTTTGTCATATTGGCTAAAGGTTTGTTGATTTTGTTAAGCTTTTCAAAGAATCAACCTTTTGTTTCATTGATTATTTGTATAGTTTGTCTTTTTCAATCTCTTTGATCTTGGCCTTGATCGTTACTATTTCTCTACATCTGTTGGTATTGGGTTTTGTTTGTTCTTGTTTTTCTCTGAGCTTAAGGTGCATTATTAGATTGTTATTTGAGAGGCCTCTGTTTTTTTTTTTAATTTAGGCACTTATAGCTGTAAACTTTCCCCTTAGCACATCCTTTGCTGTGTCCCACAGATTCTGGTAGGTTATATTTTCATTTTCATTGGATCCTTTTTGATTTCTTCCCTTATTCGGTCACCCGTTAGTTTTTCAGCAGTGTGTTGTTGATTAGCTCTGAAGTTTCTTTGCTGATCTTTTGTCTGGATGACCCATCTATTGGTGACAGTGGGGTATTCAGGTCTCCCGCTATCACTTATTATCATCTATCTGTGCTCTTAAGGCCACTAGAGTTTTTTTTTTTAATTTTAATGTAGATGGGTGCCCCTGTGTGTGGTGCATATATGTTAAGGACTGATATTTCCTCTTGTTGAAATATCTTCTTGTTGATGAATTGTTCCTTTCATTAATATGAATTGACCTTCATTGTCTCTTCTGATTGATTTTAGTCTGAAGTCTACTTCGTCAGATATCAGTATTGCCACTACTGATTGTATATGGGGTCCATTTACTTGGAAAACTTTTTTCTAGCCTTTGACTCTAAGCCAGTAGTTATTTTTTTCAATGAGATGAATCTCTTGTAAGCAACATATGGTTGGGTCTTGTTTTTTTTAACCCAATTTGCTATTCTATGTCTTTTGTTTGGGGCATTGAGACCATATACATTCAGTGTTAATATTGAGAGATGCCTATTGTTTCCAGTCATTTTTGTTTCTTTGTTGTTTAGTTTTACCTGTTCCTTATTTACTGGTCTGCTTGCTCAAAAGGGTTCATTTTTTTCTTGAGTCTACCTGTCTCACTCTAGTTTCTTTTTCTATATGTAAAAGTCCTTTAAGTATCTTCTGTAGTGCTGGCTTGGTGGTCACAAATTCTTTTAGTTTTTCCTTGCTGTGGAAGGTTTTAGTTTCCCCTTCAATTAGGAAGGATCGTTTGCTGGATAGACTAGTCTAGGTTGACAGTTGCTTTCTTTCAGGGCCTGAATTATGTCTTTCCATGACCTTCTTGTGTTTAGAGTTTAAGTTGAGAAATCTGCTGTTATTCTAGTGGGTTTGCCTTTATAAGTGACTTGTCTTTTCTCTTTTGTAGCTTTCTTTCTTTGTTCTGTGTGTTAAGTGTTTTGATTATGTGTCTGGGGGTGTTTCTCTTTTGGTCCTGATGGTTTGGTGTTCTGTAAGCTTCCTGTACCTGGGTGACTCTCTTTCTTAAGGGAAAGTTCTTAGGGAAGTTCTCTGCTATTATTCTATTGGATAGGTTGTCAATGCCTTTAGCTTGTATCTCCTCTGCTTCTTCTACACTCATGATTCATAGGTTTGATCTTTTCATGGTGTCCCAGATACTTTTCATGTTCCATTCATATTTTCTTAGCATTCTTTCATGATCTTTTACTGTTTGGTCTGATTCCTCTACTTTGTTTTTCATTGCTGATACTCTATTTTCAACTTGCCCCACTCTGTTTGCCAAGCTTTTGATTGCAATATTTACTTGGGATATTGAATTGTTTATTTTGTATTGACTATTTTTCAGGGTTTCCATATCTTTATTGATGTCCTTTTTCATATCCTGGATAGTCTTTTCAATTTCATTCACCTGTTTGTTTGTATTTTCTTTGAGCTTATTTAATTGTTTATTCACATTCTCTTTGAGATCCAATACTAACTTTGTGTTTCTTCATTGCAGTCATTAGTCATTTCTATTGTTTTTTGGAATTCATTATTTGATAGCTCTTCCTCTATGCAGGTGTTTGGATCCTTAGTAATGGAATTGGCTTTTGATGGAAAGTGGTTGTCTTGCTGTTTCATTCTGTGTTGAGATTTATGCATCTGGAGTTGTTTTTGGTTATGGTTTTAATCTCTTGTGCCCCTGTAGTTGGTGTTTTGGGCTTTTTTTTTTCTCCTGGAGCTTCAGTAGTGTTCCATAGAGAGGGGTGTGCTGGAAATGTTACCCTCTGCAGGGTTCTTGTTGTGGTGCTGATTACCTCTCTTCTCCCCTCAGTGAGGAGGCTGAAGTTCCCGCTCTTTGATGGGGGTGCGGAGGCTCACATGCAGTTGCAGTGGGGAGCACTAGGTCTCTGTGCACTGTGGATGGCAGGCCTCCTAGCATCAGCAGAGTAGCAGGTTGCCACTTGGTGAAGGAGCTGGGATTCCAGCTCTGGAACAAGAGAAATGTGACTTTCCTTCAGGGAGTTGTTGTGTGAAGCCCTGGGCTTCTGTGTACCTTGGAGAAGCAGGGCTTCTGGTGCCTTCTGCTGAGTAGCAGGTTATAGCTTTCCTCCCCTTAGTGGGGAATTTGGCATTCTTGCTCTTTGATGGGGGAGTGAGGGCTCTCTTGCTGTCAGGCACAGTGGGGAGAGCTGGGCCTCCGTGATCTGTGGGGAGGGAAGCCACCTGGTGCCAGCAAAATAGCAAAATCTGGAGTCTGGGGTTCCCTTGGGTATGTGGTGGCAGGTTCCTGACACTGTGTAGCAAGTTGAGGGTACATGGGGCAGCAAGGCCAATAGGCTTGAATTATCTGGTGCCCACAAGACAGTGGAGGCCCTGGGGTCTACCTGCATTGGGGTATGGGCTTTCAGGAGCCATGGCATTTGCTGCAGGTGGGGGAGAACAAAGCCTGAGGGCACTGGGAGTTTTGGGGCCCAATTTCCCACATGGGCTTCAGGTAGTGCAATCCAGTGGTGCTGCTACAGGCTCAGGAGAACAAAGCTTGGGGACAACAGGAGTTCCAGGGCCTGATTTCCCACAGAGGCTTCAGGGTGCTCATTTCTGTGGTGCTGCTGGCTTGTGCCTTATTACCTGTGGAGCAATGGGAGCCATGGGACCTGCTTACACAAGGTTGCCAATTTCTCTGGCATTTCAGGATGAAAGTAACAGGTTGTATATTGAGGGGAGCATGGATCTCTGAGTTCCTGCCAAGTAATAGAGCCTGGAGCTGTGCTGTGACTTCAGGGGAGGGCAATTGGGAGTACTGAGCTGCGAGTCGTTCTTCCCATTTTATCCGTGGTTATTTGTTTCTCTATTTGTAGATTTGGAGAGGGCTTTTCTTCTCACTGATTATGGGACCCCATAGTTGCCTTTTGGGGTCCTCAAA
This sequence comes from Castor canadensis, assembly GCF_047511655.1. Classification (NCBI taxonomy): domain Eukaryota; kingdom Metazoa; phylum Chordata; class Mammalia; order Rodentia; family Castoridae; genus Castor; species Castor canadensis. Next base: position 69,598,290 of record NC_133400.1, read on the forward strand.
TAGGCTATAAGAATGTCAACAATCCACCATCTTGCCCCTTTTCCCATAATATTACTTTGAATTAGTTTTAAAAGCACTCTTCTTAAAGCAGAAAAGCTACACGTATCACTTGCTTCCGGAAGCTGCTATTCCTGGAGACAGAATCACTTAGAGGATTTCCTACAAATGCAGGTATCTGAACTGACCCCTGGATTGTTTTCCTATTACTGCTGTAATACCCTACTCCATCTACCTTATGCTCTTACTAGAGCTTCCAGTATTTATTTCATTTTCTCCTTACTGACATTTTTATAATAAAAGGTTATCAAAACAAGTCATCTCTAAGCATTGAATGCCTTGCTAAAACTTTACAACAGACTTTAATATTATTTAGATTATATATATAACCTGCTACAGGGTACTCATTCAATAAAGGCCAGCTATTGTTATTATTCTTGGATAACAATGTGGGTCATCATATTTCCATCTCTGTGCATAATGACTTGCTTTAGGAATGAGGGTATACTTCCAAATGCCTGTGTTAATTAATAAATGAAGAGATAATAAATACACATGTAGCCTGTGGTTGCCCATGAGTTTTCTTTGTGTTCTTTATGGGCCTCTGTTTGCATAACATAGTATGTGCTCAGCGGGACTGAATAAAGCAGTCATGATGAATCCTGAGATAAGTGCTGTGGTCATATCAGGAAGGACTCCTGCAGAAAGCAGAAAGGCACAGGATGAGACTTTGGTCACTCTCTACTGAGACCAGAGTCAGAGTCATTGCATTGGGTCAGTGGGAGGGCAAGACACAAGCTCAAGGAGAGGGTTACACCTGTTAGGGTTCTAACAGGAAAGAGACAGCACATTTAAACTGGTATAATTTTAAGTTATTGAATAAAAGAACAAAGGTGGAAGGAGTAGAGAGTACTGACACCTGTCAAAGCAGGGGTGCCATGACTGTCCTTCATCCTAAAGGGCAAGGGGAGGGTATAGAAACAGCTAGCAATGTAAGGGGGGTTTGGGGAAGGATGGGTTGCACCCCCCCCAATGGTAACTTCCAGTCGGGAGGTGGAGAGAATAACCACTCTGGCCTCAGTCTCCTCCCACTGATCTGCTTGGGTCCATTTGGGCTAAACCCAGCAGGAACCCAGAGGGCATCACTGTAGTGTTTATGGCTCAGCCTTTTGGGGTTCCAAGCAGCGCAGTGCAGGGTGGCCAGTGAGTCTACAAGGCAAATTAAGATCTCCTGGATGTGGAGTTTCTTTTTCACTCTTTGAGAAAGTGTCCCTGCCTTATTACAGGAGAAGCATGACCTAAGGAAGTGACAGAGGAATATTAATCCAGGACTTCAGGAAACCCAACAGACCAGGTCAATATACTTCATGAGAAGCTCAGAAAAGAGCCCTGAAGCCCTAGGTGGACAAGTGACAGTGTGAGCATATTTTGCTATGCTTAGGGAAGGTCCTTGTGGGGCTGGTGCTGTAGGGTTGTGCCTGCCCCTGAGACAGCCAGGGAGTGCCTTCCCGAGCACTGTATCTTTTGTTATGGGTGAAGAGACAGTATTTCATTACTTTTCAGCTGACAAGCTGGAGTGTTTCAGAAGCAAAGAAGCAGGGACGTGTTCATGAAGGACATTTCATAGGTCTCCAAGCAGATGTGAAGCATAGGAAGGGTCATTAGAGCTGTGGGCTCCCTTGGAACAAGGGCTACATTTGTTTATTACATTATATCCAGATGTTTTGAATGCCCTGAAGAAAGAAACTTTATTACAAGAAGCTTTATGCAGAAGCAAGCAAACAGAAAATGGTTTAACTTGGAAAAGGATTGGAGCGTTTTAGGAATTTAAGTGGAACACACAATTATTAGCAGCACAAAGTTGAGAACAGTAATGTCACTGAATGGTTAATGACAACTTTCCCTCCTGCCTCCTCAATCAACTTTCTACCCAGCAGCAAGAGTGGTCTTTTAAAGACAGATAAATTTGAATGTCACACATCTGACATTCAAAACCTCTCAGTTGGTTTCCACTCAGATTTGAATAAAATCCAAGCCTCATACCTTGCTGAAATTCCCTAGATAATCTTTTGCATCCTTACTGCTTCTACCACTGTATCTCCTGCATGCTTACCTGGGCTTATTATGTATTCTATCAATATTCAATATCTCATCCCTAAAGCTGCATGCTCTTGATAGATTCAGGATCATTCCAACTGTGGTTCCTTCACCCGGTCTGCTAGACCGTTTCCTCCACCAGCTCTTACAGAATGAAAGTCTTCTGTGTCCATTTAAAGTTGACTGTCCTCTATCTCAGCACTCTCTTTCTCTCATCTTAATATAAAGGTTTGTTTGCCTTCTTCTCTTTCTACAAAAGTACAAATTCTATGAGGTCAGGATTGAGTTTTGCCATATCATGCCTGGTATGGGTGGATGGATGGATGATAGGTTGATGGACAGATGGATGGATGGATAATAGGTGAGTGGATTGTGGATGGATGAATGGTAGATGGAGGGGATTTGTAGATTGATGGTTAAGTCTCACAGAAGCTAGTCTTTGTTAGCACTAGAAAAGTGTTATTTGACATATGTTTTGTTTGGATTTTCTCTGCTAGACACTGCTAAGTTTCTTGGCATTTCACAACTGTAAAGAACCAAAACAATTACAGACAAAGCAGAAAGTTATTAGATACAGACAAAGGTCATACTGATTCATTTCTCAATAATTACCCAACAAATAACAGCTGTAATGTTACTTGTTTTAGAGTTTAAAACCTTAGAACTTAAAATTTGCCTTAAAAATTGGAAAGGTCAAAGTTTAATTGCCTTTTTGCAGACATTACAAATGACCTTCTGTATATATGTGTGCACACGTGTGTACACATATGTGCTGTGTGCATGTACAATCTTCATGTACACATATAACAGAATAATTCAATGATCACAGAAAAGAAAATTTTCTCTGGGCTTTAGTATGAATAGAATGTTTCTTCTTTGCAAAAACCTAAAAATATTCCAGGCAAATCTGGAAAACCTGTTTTTATTTGAAACCTCTTAGAGCACTTTCTTAAGGATTTATGATGTCTGAAACATTTTTATAATCTGAGACACTGAAACTCAAGATGGACAAAAATTAGAAGGGGTAGTTGATACCATTCCACCCTCAAATTAACTACTTCATATGGTCTAGGAAAATTATGTAAGGGAGAGAAACCTGTTTTTCACCTCAGTATAGAATTTATTACAAGGTGATCCATCAGAGGAGGAAAACAATACATATCTTCTTTAAATTTAATTTAAAATTCTTATTTTTTAAAAACATTTTTCTTAGTATATATTAGTTATGCAGGGGGGTTCATTGTGACATTTGCCTGTATTCTTACAATGTGCCATTGTTAGTTTCATTCTCCCTCATCCACCTCCCACTACTAAAAATGATTTTGATGGCATTCATTGTTCTATTTTCATACAACTACATAAAGTACATCTACCATATTCACCCTCCTTCATTCTCTTCATTCACCTTCCCCTTCCCAGCAGTACCCACTCCTAACAGGACTTGTTTTAATCTTGTCCTTCATTTTTTAAGTGTATATTCCTTGTTCAAAGGGGTTTTGCCATGGGATTTCAGCTGTGAATATACTCTATTTTAGACAGACTCTATTACTCTTGCTTGTTCTTTCCTCCCTATCCCCTATTATTCAACAGCTGTCAGTGTTTCATTATGACTTCTTCCTATGCAGATGCAATGTCTTTCAATATTATTCATTCTTTATCATTCTCTTTTCCTTTCCCTCCTCCCCCTAGTCCCCTGAATCTGGTCTACTTTACTTAACATGGTGATATCCAATCCATCCGTTCACCTGCAAATCACATCATTTATTAATTTTTATGGTTCAACAATGTACCATATATATATATATATATATATGTATGTATGTATACACTCTTAATCTGTCCCATTCATCAGTTGTAAGGCACCTTGGCTGTTTCCCTAGCACTGCTATTGTGAATATTGTTAAAACAAACATGGTTTGTAACCATCGTAGTGTGTAGCCACCATAATATGGTTGTTGTGAAGATTAAATTAAAAACTGTGTGCACAAAATCTTTAGCAACAATGTACTTATTGGGTAACCCTGAGTAGATAGTAAAAACTCAATTGACATTAGCCATAATTGCTAAACTCAGCACATTGCAATCAAAAAACAATTTGAACCACATGTCATTTAGAATTTTTCTAGTAGCTACCCACATAAAACAGATTAACTTAATTTAAATAATACATTTTATTTCATTCAATGTATCCCAAATATTATTATTTCAATATTTAATTAATATGACCAATTAGCAAGATATTTCAGTTTCTCTTTTTTTTGTACTAGGTCATTGAAATTCTGTGATTATTTTATACAAACAGCAACTTTCCAAATGTAAAGTAGCTGCTTGTGGCTAGTGGCTACTGTGTTGGGTAACACGGGTCTAATATGTGTCTCTGAATCTTGTTAAATGACCCCTCACTGCACAGAGCTCCTTTCTGGCAGTCACACAGATGGATTCCAGATGAAAAAATCTCTTCATGCCCTACAGCTAATTCCACTTTACAGAAGAGAGCATGAAACAATGTTTACCGTGAAGGTGAAGCAGTTTTCTGTAGTTTGACTCATACTCCCCATGTTCTACAACCCCCACCCTGGAAGCTATAATGCCAGTGCCATGAAGCTAGAACTGGAATTATTTTGTTTCTGAATTCTCTAAGCCTTAAGGTATATATTACCATTCAATGGTACTATATTGTTGGTTTACTCAAGAATCCTTCTGTGTAATCTGCAGATTCAATGCAATTCCCATCAAAATTCTAATGTCATTCTTTATAGGAATAGAAAAGTCAATCCTAAAATTTATTTTTATTGGAAGCACAAAAGACCCTGAATAGGTCAAAGCTCTCTTGAACAAAAATAGTTAATGCTGGAGGTATCACAATTCCTGACTTCAAATTACACTACAGAGTCATTGTAACAAACACAGCATGGTACTGGCACAAAACCAGACACAGATCAGTGGCATAGAATAGAAGATCTAGAAAAAAACACCTGTAGCCATCTGATTTTTGCAAGGAGAAAAACCACGTTGGAGAAAGATACTCTTCAAGAATGGTGTTGGGAAAACTGGATGTCCACAAGTGGAAGTCTGAAACTAGACCAGTATCTCTCACACTGTAAAAAATTAATTAGAAATGGATCCAAGTTTTAATGTAAGAAATCAAGTTAAAAAAACTTATTCACAGCAAAGGTAACAATTACCAGAATCAAAAGAAAACCTAAAGAATAAGAGAAAATCTTTGTCAGTTATTCATTAGATAAAGGATTTATATCAGGATATATAAAGAGCTATAAAAATTAAACAGAAAAAAAGCAAATAATCTAATTAATAAATGGGCAAATGAATTGAGCAGTTTTCAAATGGTTAACAAAGACATGTTCAACAACCTTAGCCATAAGATGCAAATCAAAATGATGCTGAAATGCCATCTTACCTTAGTCAGAATGGCAATCATTAAAAGAAAACAACAGATTCTGGTGAGGATGCAGGGGAAAAGGGACCCTCATACACTACTGGTGGGCATGTAAATTAGTCCAGTCCCTATGGCAATCAGTATGCAGGTTTCTTTAAAAACTAAAAGTAGAGCTACTATGTGATCCTTCTATACCACCCCTGGGCATATATGCAGGAATATAGATATCTGCAACTCGCATTTATAGCAGTACTATTACACAATAGCCAAAATATGGAATCAGCCTAGTTGTCCATGAACCAATGAATGGATAAAGAAAATGTGATATTTATACACAGTGGAGTATTTTTCAGCTATAATGGAGAACAAAATTACATCATTTTCAGGAAAAGGATGGAACTAGACTTCATCATGTTAGCAAAATAATCCAGAGTGTAAAAGATACATTACATATCACATGTTCTCTTATATGTTGAATCTAGTCCTTGAAACAAAATGAATGACAGGAATGTAAAACAGGTTCTATTTGGGGATGAGTGTCAGTGGGAGAGTGAAAGAGGAGGATGAGGGGAGGTGCATATTGTTGAAGTACTTCACACACATGTATAAAAATAGTATAACAAAACCTGTTGAAATTGTTTTAAGAAGGGAAATAAAGGACAAGGTAGAGGAATAGAGGGATGAATTTGATTGAAATACATTGCATGTATGTATGGAAATACCATAATAAAACCAAACCTTTTGTACAACTAATGTATGCTAATAAAAGTGTTTTTAGAAAAGATTTTTTGTAGAATTCAGAAGCTGAATTATACCTCTAGGTATAATTCCCTTCTTCAAATTTACTATTGTCTCACCTGGTAGATTACTGCAAAAACAGAGAACTTCCCCTGTACTGTGTATTCCATTCCAGCAGGTGGCAGTCGAATACACTGTATATTTAAGTTTATATCCAGGACTAATGGAACTCTAGAGAAGAGTAGCTGAGTATCAGTCCCATGTTTGTTTGGTGAGAAGGGCAATGGTCATTGTTTGGTCTTTGCATGTAGTTATGAGATGATGAAATGATCCTGATGGTGACAATACAGTTAAGGCTGAGGTAAGTATCAAAATCTTTTCTTCATTTTCACTTAAAATCTTTTGAACTGATTTGGGGTTTGTTTTTTCACATTTACTTTTTCAGCTCACAAGATTGTTTACATGATTTGGATCGTAGCATTCAAATGTACATGGAATAATGTACATTTGCAGTTATTAGCACATATCCATTGTTTTTCCCTCATCTTTATTCCATGTCATTAGGTCTCTGACAATTTATGTAGTTGCATTTGTAAAATCTGAAATTTATTTGAACAACATTCACATTTGGGACAGTTTGCAATTCCATACTGTATGTCTATGGTTTCTTCATTTTAAAAATTATTATTATTACTTTGGTTTTTGGCAGTACTGGTGTTTGAGCTCTGGACCTCATGCTTGCTAGGCAGGTACTCTACCACTTGAGCCAGGAACCACACCATCAGCTACATATGTTAAATAGGAGTGGAGAGAGTGGGCACCCTTGTTTGTTCCTGATTTTAAGGGAAATGGTTTCAGTTTTCTCCATTAAGTATGATGTTGGCTATTGGTTTGTCATATATAGCCTTTATAAGGTTGAGGTACATTCTTTCTATTCCTAGTTTTCTTAGATTTTATCATGAAGTGGTGTAGAATCTTATCAAAGGATTTTTCTGCATTTATTGGGATGATCAAGTGGTTTTTGTGTTTGCTTCTATTAATGTGCTGTATTATGTTTATTGATTTGCATTTGTTGAACCACCCGTGCATCCCTGGGATGAAGCTGACTTGGTAATGGTGAATGATCTTCCTGATACATTGTTGGATTCGGTTTGCCATTATTTTATTGAGGATTTTTGCACTGATGTTCATTAAGGAGATTGGCCTATAGTTCTCCTTTTAGGAGGTGTCTTTGTCTGGTTTTGGGATGAATGTAATATTGACTTCATAGAATAAGTTAGGCAGTGTTCATTCCCTTTCTATTTCATGGAAAAGTTAAAGAAGAGTTGGCATTAATTCTTTAAAGGTCTGATAGAATTCAGTAGAGAATCCATCAGGTCCTGAAGTATTTTTCTTGGGAGACTCTTCATTGCTGCTTCAATTTCATTATGTGTTATAGATCTGTTTAGGTGGCTATTATCCTCTTTGTTCGGTTTTGGATGGTCATAAGTATTTAGAAATTTATCCATTTCTTCAAGTTTTCCAATTTATTGGAATATAGGTTCTCAAAGTAATCTCTGATGATTTCCTGGATTTCCATGGTGTTTATTGTTATCTCTGCTTTTGCATTTCTGATTTTACTGATTTGGGTCATTTCTCTCCTCATTTTAGTTGGATTTGCCAGGGGTCTGTCAGTCTTGTTTATTTTTTCAAAGAACCAACTTTTTGTTTTGTTGATTCTTTGTATGGTTTTTTTGGTCTCTATTTCATTAATTTCAGCTCTTATTTTTATTATTTCTCTCCTTCTGCTTGAGTTTTGCTTGTTCTCATTTTTCTAGGAGTTTGAGATGCAACATTAGATCATTTATTTGAGGCTTTTCTGTCCTTTTAATATATACAGTCATGGCTATAAACTTTCCTCTTAGGACGGCCTTTGCTGTGTCCTATAGGTTCTGGTAGGTCATGTTTTCATTTTCATTAATTTCCAGGAATCTTTTAATTTCCTCTTTTATTTCATTAATGACCCACTGTTCATTGAATGATGTGTTGTTAAGATTCCAATTGTTTGTGTATTTTCTGCTGTTTTTTAAATTGTGTTCTAGTTTTAATGCATTGTGATCAGATAGAATGTAGGGGCTTATTTCTATTTTCGTATGTTTGCTGAGGCTTGCTTTGTTCCCTAAGATATGATTAATTTTGGAGAAAGTTCCATACATTGTGTGGATGTCGGATGAAATATTGTGTAGACATCAACTAGGTGCATTTGATCCATGGTGTGATTAATTCTAGAATTTCTTCATTGATTTTTTTGTTTGAATGACCTATCTATTGGTGATAGGGTTGTATTAAAGTCTCCCACCTCCACTGCGTTGAGCCTGTTGTGCTTTTAAGTCCTTCAGAGTGTGTTTGATGAAATTGCGTGCACTGAGATTAGGTGCATATAGGTTGGTAATTGTTATTTCCTTTGCTGTATCTCCCTTTTTATTAGTATGAAGTGTCCTTCTTTATCTCGTTTGATAAGTGTAACTTTGAAGTGTACTTTGCCTGAGGTAAGGATTACTACTCCTGCCTGTCTTTGGGGGCCATTGGTTTGGTAAATCTTTTTCCAGTCTCTCACCCTAAGCCAGTGTTTGCTTCTGTCAATTAGATGGATCTCCTGTAAGCAACAAATTGTTGGATCTTCCTTTTTAATCCAGCTTGCCAAGCAGTGTCTTTTGATGGGGAAGTTGAGTCCATTGACATTCAGTGTTAAAAAAGATACATATGTGGTGATTCCTGCCATTTAGTTGTAGTTGTCTTTGTTGTTTAAGGATTTGATTGTGTGCGGCTGAATCATTGCTACTCTCTGATTCCTTGTCTTTTCTTATCCTGTGGTTTAATACTACCCATCCTCTCGTGGTTTTGTTTGCTTTCATCTTCTGTATGCAGAATTCCTTGGAGAATCTTTTGTAGTGGTGGCTGGTTAGTTATATATTGTTTTAGTGTCGCTTATCATGGAAGATTTTTATTGCTCCTTGTATTTTTAATGATACTTTTGCTGGGTAGAGTATCATAGGGTTGAAGTTATTTTCATTCAGTAACTGAAATATCTCACTCCATGCCCTCTTGCTTTTCAGGTTTCTGTTGAGAAATCTGCTGTTATTTTGATGGGTCTACCTCTATATATCATTTGTTTTTTCTCTCTTATGCCTTCAGTATTCTTTCTCTATTCTCTGTGCTTGTTGTTTTAATGATGATATGCCATGGGGAGGTTCTATTTTGGTCAAGTCTGTTTGGTGTCCTGGAGGCTTCTTGTACCTGAATGGGCAAATCTTTATTAAGATTCAGGAAATTTTCTGTTATTTTATTGAACATATTATGCATCCCTTTGATTTGCACCTCTTCTACTTCTTCAATGCCCATGATTCTCATGTTTGGTATTTTGATGGAATCAGTGAGTTCTTGCATATTCCTTTCATAGCTCTTGATTTGTTTGACTAACAGTACTTCAGTTTTTTTCTTTAACTTCTATTGTATCTTTGCATTCTGAGATCCTCTCTTCCAGTTGTTCTAGTCTGCTGGAGTGGAATTCTACTGTGCTTTGTGTTTCTGCTTGATTTTTTTCTGAGTTTTTCCATATCTTGGGTCACTTCCTCATAATATCATGTATTTTCATCTTTAATTCATTTATCTCTCTATTTATAGTGTTCTCTGTTTCACTTTGGTTTTTATTCAGCGTTCCTCTGAGTGCATTTATTTGTTTCTGTGTCCTCATATTCTTTATTTTTGGTGTCTTTAAATTTCTTGAGTGTGTCTTGTATATTTTGGTTAACCACGTTTATTATCTTCTTCATGAAATTCTCAGTGATTTCTTTTCCACTTTGTATTGTACAACTATGTTCTTGATAGGCTAGTTGGTGGTTTTAGTCACCTGTTGTCTTTCCCTTGAATTAATTTTTGTTTTGTGGCTTTCTGGGTTGTTAACTAGGTTGGTGTGCTTTCTCTGTCCCTTGTCTGGAGGTGCAATTTAGCAATAACTAATTCACAGGTTCAATACCCAACCTGTTGTATATATTTTATGTAAAAGAGCCCTTGGTGGTAATATCTATAAGCATTGGGATTTGGGGAGTTAATGCCTGTTAGGCTAGGTATAGAAATTTGTGGAGTTGGTTAGGGTGGCACTAAAAGGGGATATGGGAAGTTGGGTTGGTGAGTAGGGGAAGCAGTGTGGGGGTTGCTGTGTTTTGTGGCCCTCGTATGTGTTTGGGTTTATTTTTATTGTAGTGTAGGGTGTTTTTGTCAGAGATTGCATGGGGTTGGGGTTGTGTAAAGTTGGTGTAGTAGGTTGGTCAGCAGGTGGTGAGTGTGTAGGAGGGAGAGGTAGTCTGGTGACAGGTTGAAGGATAATGGAAGAGGAAGGTGAGGTCAGGGGGAGAGAGTGGATGAGAAGGGGCAGAAAGAATCATTGGAAAGGAGAGAAACAGATTTTAGCACAGGAGAAGGAGGGAGAGTGAAGGGGTGAGAGTAGGGATGAGAAAATGGTGATGGTAATGTTGATAGTACAGAAAGAAAATAGGAATAAAAATAAAAATAAAAAACCCATCATAATAAAACAAACAAACAAGTAAACAAAAAGTACAACAGGAAAAAGAAACAACAAAAACACCAGGGCCAGGAACAACAGAATTTCAGTCTTAGTTTAAGTTCTGGAGTTACTCCTCCAGCATCCATTCCTGGTATTGGCATATAAGCAGAAGCTCTGTTGTGGTCTCACCAGGTGATTGGCTAGTGAGTAGTATTTTGTTCTTTTGTCTACCAGTGTAATTGAAATTGTGAGGTGTGGTAGGTTTGCCAGATCATGCAAGGTGGTCAGAGCTATTGATTTCCCCAGCTGATAGCTGTATTATCCTTCAGCTGCAGCTGTTTGTTCAGCTTCTCCTCTAGTGAGGTGGGGCAGTTCGAGGTTGAATGCTGACCTCTGGTTCAGGAGATCAGTTCTGTGACCACTACCTGCCCTGCTTTGGAGGTGGCTTATTGCTGTGTTTGTTTACTAAGAGTTCAGCCCTAGGGGTTTATTTCTTTGTCCTGCCCCCTTTCTCTGGGGCAGACTGTATTTCACCTGCCCCCTCTGCTGTCTGTGTTTTATTACAGTTCATTGTTTGTTTTTCATTGGGGAAGTTTGGTTTGGGATGCTGCTATCTGGCTCAGGAGATCAGCTCTGTGATCCATTACCTGCCCTGCTTTGGGGAGTGGCTTATTGCCCTCCTGCTCTCCGTCTTCACTGCCTTTCCTGTGTTTATTTACCAATAGTTCAGTGCTGAGATTAGCTCCTTGCTCTTCCCCATTTTTCTTGGGCAAGTTCAGCATTCTGCCCCTCTACTCTGTGTGTTTGATTACAGTTCACTGTTTGTTATTCAGTTTTGTTGGGGGGATCAGTCTACCCAGGGGCTCTGCTGGTATATATTCATGGGAGTGAATAAGGATTTCTCATGTCTGCATGGTGCTCACCTGTCTGTTCTGTCAATTGATGCACAGGCAGGTTTGGAGTCAGCAGTGGTGAGAAATGGTGCCAAATTTTCCCCTGGCGTGGGGAGGCTTTCCACAGGCTAGGGGTTCAGGATGTTGAAAGTTTGATTCTGTTTGATGTTTTATTTCTGCTTGATTGAGGAAGAAGAGAAGGAAAGAAAAAAAAAGAAATTGCTATGGGGAAAGAGGGTTTCCCCAGGGCTGGACCCACCTTGCTAGCTGTGCAGTGCATCACAGCTGTTTGGTGCAATTAAAGGCTTATTTGAGGGTCAGTCTTTGAATTTTTTCCTGCACCTAGTATTATGGCAGTTATTATTTTGGCTAGAAGCAGCCCAAATTACCCAAGTGTGACTCCAACATTTCAGGGAGGTTTTTGCAGTCTCAGAGCTTAGGCTTTCTGCTTCTATAACCTGGGTACCATCTTGGATTCCCATCTGATTGAGTGCATCTTGTACATTCTGGTTAACCATGTCTAGTATCTTCTCCATGAATTTCTCAGTTATTTCTTCCAAGATTTCTTCTTTGAGGATTTTTTGTGGGCATCACTAGGCTCCTTAATGACATTTATCATTGTTTTGTTGGAGTCAGGAACTGGGTGTCCATTTTCTTCATTTCCCACTGAATCTTGTATTGAATTATTTTTTTGAGGAGAGTGGTTTCCATCCCTTCTTCTTCCCATCACTCCACTTGATGCTGTGCAACTATGTTCTTGATTAGGCTAATGGTGGTTTTATTTGCCTGCTTTCTTTCCCTTGATTTAATTTTTGTGTTGTGACTGATTTGGTTGTTAACTAGATTGATGTGTTCTTTATGTCCCTGGCTTGCAGGTGTAATTTAGCAATAACAATTTCATAGGTTCAATACCAGACTAGTTGTTTACTGGTATATTATTTAGAAAATCCCTTGGTGATAATATCTATAAACAGTGGGATTTAGGGGGGTAATGGTTTTTAGGCTAGATATATAAATTAGTAAAGGTGGCACTAAAAGGGGATGGGAAGAGGGGTGGGTGGGGGAAGATGTGTGGAGGTTGCTGGGATTTGGGGCCCTTGTGCATATTTGGGTGTATTTCAGTTTTTGTACCAGAAGGTCCTTGTGTCCAGGATTGCAGAGGGCTGGGGTTGTGTATAGTGGTAGAGAGGCTACTTAGGAGGTGGTGAATATGTTTGAGGGAGGGGTAGTGTGGTTACAGGTTGAGTGGGATAGGAGTGGGAGGTGAAAACAGGGGGAGAGAGTGGATGATAAGGGGCAGAAAGAGTAATTGGGAGAGAGAGCAATGGATTGTAGCACAGGATAAGGAGGGAACATGAATGGGTAAGAAGAGGGATAAGAAAATATTGATGATGAAGTTAATAATACAGAAAAAAACTCCATAAAAAATAATACCAAAAAGCCACAATAATAAACACTAGGTACAGAACCTAAAATAGTTCTTTTTTTTTTTTTTTTGGTAAAAGTTCTGGAGTTATTCCTTAGGCATCCAGTTCTGGTATTGGCATACAAGTGTGAGCTCTGATGTGGTCTTACCAGGTGACTGGCTTGTGAGTAGGATTTGGTTCCTTCTGTCCACAGGCTTAGTTGCAATTGGGTGGTGGCATAAGTCTGCCAGTTTGTGCAAGGTGGTCAGAGCTGTTGTTGTTTTTACCAGGCAGCAGCTGTGTTGACCTTCAGCTGCAACTCTGTTTGGTCAGCTGCTCCCCCAGCAAGGTGGGGCAATTCAGTTTAGAATGCTGCCCTCTGTCCCACAAGATCAGCTCTGGGATCCATCACTTGCCCTGCTCTGGGAGGTTAGCCTGTTGCCCCACCCCTGCTCTCAGCTTTTGTGACTCTCCTGACCTCTCCTTTGTGATAGTTCACCTCCTCTGGGAGGTTGTCTGTTGTCCTGCCCCTCTCTCAGTCTTTGTTGTTTGACCCATGTTCATTCACTGAGAATTTGGCACTGAGAGTTTGGCTCCTTGCCCCACCCCCATTCTTCAGGGCAGGTTTAGTGTTCCACCGTTCCACCTCCAACTCTGGGGATGACACTGTTGATTCTGGGCTACTGCATGTTGTTGGCTTAGCCCAAGGATGCCTGATTGACTGGGCCAGTGGGAGTCAAAATATAGGCCAAGGACTATCTACCAAGTAGTACACCAAAGCAAGGAGCACATTTACCTGGAGGAAAGACACATTTTTCCAATTTACTCAAACGTACCAGGGAGGCTAGTGGCAGTCCTAGAAGACTTATCATGGTTCTTTCAAGGACAGAAGGGGTGAACTCAGGTTCATTATCATTTATCATTTTGTACAGAAGCTACAATTAATTAGGTAATTGATCTGTTTGGCATCCAATTTTTTTGCTTAAAAGGGAGACTTCAGAAAAGAGGAACTCACCTTTATCAACTCCACTCTAACATATGTCTCCTACTCACTGTTTCTTGTACTCAGTACATGACTTCCTTCTTTGCTTTATTCAGGTTTCCACTGGAAAGGCATCTATTCAGAAAGGTCTCCTTCTTCTAATAATCCAATTTAGTAGTACTGCCTTCATGCTTTTTTCTTTTACTTTGCTTGTCTTTCTTCTCAGTATTTAGCATTATACACTTATTTGTATACTATTTCTTTCCTTCACTGGAATAAAAACTCCTCAAGTCCAAGAACATTGTTTCTGAGTGCAGAGTGCTCTTGCACCTCAGTGCCAATTGCCTGACTGAACACATCATAGGTGCTCAACAAACACATGAACTTTTTTCCTTGTGTTAAATCTGCCTTCCACAATAGGATGCTTAGGTGTTTCATGATTTCCTTCATGTATATGTGTGTGATTTTAATCTGTGACCCCAAACGGAGGTAGATAAAAATGACAAGTGTATTGCTTTAGGATTTGTTCTGGCCCCTTTCTTACCAGTGTCACCATTTTTCTAGGTGATAAGAAAATAATGAGATAGATAACAATATGCTTTGCTTAGAATTAGCGTTGGATAATGTAAAATATATACTCTCATAATCACATCCAAATCCAAAGATATCTTTAGATCATAAACTCATTGCTATGGTTTGAATCTTGAATGTCCACTAAGGTCCATGTGCTAAAGGCTGGTCTATTGAGAGGTGATGAAACCTTTAAGAAGTGGGGTTTAGTGGAAGGTCGCAAGGTCACTGGAGGACATGCCCTTGAACTGGCTTGTGGGATCCCAGCTCACTTCTACCTCCCTTTTGCTTCCTGGCTATAAGATTGTGGTTTCCTTCCACCAGAAACTCCTGTCAGGATATGTTATCTCCCCTTAGGCCCAAAGAGACAGGGTTAACTGATCAGACACTGTAACCTCTGAGACTGTGAGCCAAAATAAGCTTTTTAATAAGTTGATAATCTCAGGTATTTTGTTATATTTATGGAAAGCTGACTAGCACACTCATTCTTGCCAATGAAAAAGGCTTACATCTTACATTAATTATTTGAAAATGAATGTTTTCATGTGAGGCCCCATGGCATTATTGGGGAAAAGTCACTCTTGTCATTGTCTTCAGATCAGCAGTGATTTTTCCTTTGCTGTCTCTTTGAACTGTGTGCTATAATCTTACCCTTGTGCCCAGGTCTGGGTAGCTCTTTAAGTGAGTCAGCATGCAGAATATCTCATTGTTCTTCTTCTCTGAAAATGTCTGAAGTCATTCCCATCTTTTGGATTGGATGCTTGAGTTGTTAACTCATTGTATGTCCTGATTCTCCTAACTAGAAGTTGTTTCTTCCTGTGACTGAGGATAACTTCTAGCTCTGCTCCTTAATTCTTCTGTCTTTAAGGATCTCCAAATGGTTGATGGTGTAGAAAGGAATTTATACCACTGAGTCTCACTGTATGCATTTTTCCTGTAAGTTCCTGCTTGTAAGCTGGGAGTCATGACTACCATATGTGCAGAGCCATGTGGTCTGAGCCTCGACTCAGCATGAGCCCCTTGACAATAACATCACAGAACGGCATGGCTTTTTCTGTGAGACATCCTATATAGAATCTGATACTGACAGACACCTTATCCAGAGCCACCATTCTTTACCCTAATGTCCGCAGTGTGCATTCTGAATCACTGACTGGGTTCTTGAAGACACTTAAAATACAAATTCATATTGTAGTAGGTACATGTATGTTGGCACCATTACCTCATACTTACTAGACTATATGGTTGCATGAAATGCTAAACTCACAGAAATTATCCTGTCTGATGGCACTGTAGCCTTTGCCTCACAGTATGTACTATTATGATACACTGTAAATATTCTTCACATTTGTTAGCTCCAAGATGGCACCATAACATTTACCAAACAGTGGTTACCTCTATGATGGCACTTTGCTTTCCCCCACAGTTGGTAACTCTTGCTGGCACCCTAACTTTACTAATGGTGAATAATCTATATCATGGCAACATAGAGTTTACTATTCAGTAGTTACCTTAATGATGCCTTGGAAACATTTGCATGATAGTAGAATCCTCTATGAATGCACCATACCCTTTACCTCAGGGTAGTTACCTATATGATGCCACCATAAAATTTTTCTCACACTAGTTTCCTGTATGAATTTATCATAGATATTGCCTCACATTGTTTACCTCTATGATGGCAACATAACTGTTGTCTCACATTACTTGCCCCTGTGATGGCACCAAAACATTTCTCACAAAATTATGTTTATCATGTCACAGAAACTATGGCCTCATAGCAGTACCCTATATTATGAAAGAGAACTTTGTTTCACAGTATTTATAACTGTGATGGCACTGTAACATTTGCTTCACAGTTTGTACCTCTATGATGCCACCATAACTTTTAACTCATAGTATTTATCTTCTATGATGACCCATTAATATTTACTTCAAATAAGTTAAATTCATGATGCACTGGAATAATTTGCATCACAGTAGTTACTTCTCTTATGTCAGGCTAATGTTTGCCTCACTGTAGTTATGGTCTATTATGGCATTATGATTTTACTTCAGGGTAATGGTAATCTTTGGCATAATAGGTTGTCCTATTATGCCAGGGAAAACTTTCTTGTAATAGCAATCTCTATGATGGCATTTTATTATTTGCCTTCCAGTGACAAATGATACTTTTATGATGTCACTGAAATCATTTCCTCACAGATAACTCTAGAAGGGCACAAAAATCATTGCCTCACATTATCTGTATGATGGCACAATAAGATTTACCTCACAATCTGTACCTGTAGGATAGCACTATACATTGTACCTCACAGAATTTATGTTTTTGGTGAGTCCATAAGTTTTACCTCACAATAAGTAAGTTATATAATGGCACCATTACCTCAACCTCACAATCATTACACGTTTGATGCCCTACCATCGTCTGCCTCACAGTTAGAAAACACCATAACTTTTACTACACATTATCATTTTTGTGCCCTGGGAAATTTTCTTCACACTGGTTACCTCCATTATGGCACCACAACAGTTGCCTACAAGTAGTTACATTTATGATGACACCTATTCTTTGCTTTATAGTTGTTAACATCTATGATGGCAAAGTAAGCCTTTCCTCACAGTCGTTCCCAACAATAATGGCACCATAATTTTTGCTTCCTATCAGTTGTCTTTATGATACTAGGGAAACCTATACTCGTATGTTACCTCTATGATAGCACCTTAAGCTTTGCCTTTCCATAGTTACCTCTATGGTGGCACCTTAACCTTTACCTCATAATGCGTACCTCTATAATGGCACCATAAACCTTACCTTCAAGTAGTTAACCTATATAATGTCATGATAAACCTTACCTCACAGTAGTTACCTCTAGAATGGCACTGCAACTTTTACTCCAAGTAATTGCTTCTCTGAAGTCAATGAAACCATTACCTCAAAATTGCTACCTATATGATGACTCTGTTATATTTACCTCACAGTGTTTTCATATATGATATTACAGTAACTTTAACAGTTGTTATGTCCAGAAGACACTGTAATCATTAAGTCACCGTTGTTACCTCAATGATGTCTCCATAAACATAACCTGACGTTTTTTACATCTACGATGACACCACAAGTTTCACCACATTGTATTTACCATCTTTGATGTCACTTTGAAATATACCTCACAAGAGTTACCCTTAAGATTCCAGGGAAAGAATTGCCTCTTAGTAGTAACTTGTGTTATGGAACATGAAACTCTTGATGCTAATATAACCTTTCATACAGTCGCATACTTCTAAGACACACTGGAAACTTTGTCTCACAGTCATTAGCTGTAGGATGAAGCCATAAATTTTACCTTGCAGTGGTTACCTCTCTGGTGGCACTAAACTTCACAGTTCGTACCTCTATGTTAGCACCATAAACTTGACTTTATAGTAATTAAACTATATTTTCACTGGAATTTTACCCCACATTATTATCCTTCTGTTATGGCACTATACAGTTTGCTACCCATTGATTGCATTTATGATGTCAGAGAAACTGTTTCATAGTTATCATAGTTATCTCTATGATAGTGATGCAAATTTGCTTCACAGTAGTAATTTTTACTATAGAACAGAAAACGTTGCCTTGGAGTAGTTATGTGTAACAATAGTTACTTTTACCTTGTCATAGAATCTTTAGCCTCACTGTAGCAACATCTATGATCACAGTTATCTTTGCCTCATGGTAGTTACCACTATGATAGCACATCCACATCTGCCTCACTTACATACATATAAATTTGTATATAGTTACCTCTATGATGTCTAACTTTTCCTCGCTGTAGTTTCCTCTAAAATGTGACTGTTATTTCACAGTAATTACATATAGAATAACATGGTAACTTTATTTCACAGTGGGTGTCTCCATGTTGAAAACATAACTTTTATGTGACAAAAATTAACATCTGTGATAGCACCATAATGTCACTTCACACTTTATGATTCCTTGGAAACATTTGTCTTATAGTAGAAACTTTTATGAAAGTACCATAACATTTACCTAACAGTAGTGACCTCTTGCATGTCTACATAAACTTTGCCATATATTATTTATATTTATTATGACACTTTAAACTTTGTCTCACAATATATACTTTATGATGGTATCTAAATTTTGTTTTTATCTAGCTTGTTGTAAGATATCACCATACCATGTGCCTCACACTTGATAACTTTTTAGTGGTCCTGCAACATTACTTTACAATGGGTACCTCTATGTGGGCACCATAACCTGTACCTCACAGTAATTAACCAATAGTTTTCTCTATGATGGCACCATAATCTTTGCCTCCCAACAAGTACATCTATTACGATACTGTAAGTTGTACCTCTTAGAATGTACCTTAGGATGGCACCATAATCTTTACTTTACAGTAAGTAAGCTATATGATGGCATCATGGACTTTACCTCACAGTAGTTATATTTTAGACACAATTGCAACATTCACTTCACAGTTAAACCTCTACAAAAGCATTATTTTACCTCATAGTAGTTAATTATAGATGACAACATTAACTTTTTCTAATATTAGTTATGTCTTTTTTCCTTTTCATTTCTTTTTTTTTTTTAATTGCTGTGTTGTGTTCAGGTACATTGTAGCTTTTACAAAGGTTCTTACAAGGTATCAAATATATCATCCCCCCTCCCCTGATTCCTGTAACAATTTCAACTGGTATTGTTTTTGCATTTACATACATGTGTGTACATTATTTGCCTCATATTCATCCTCCTACCCCTTTCCTCATCACCTCCTCCCTCCCACCAGTGCCAACTGCCCACCCACCCTCTGGGCAGAACACGTTCTACTCTCCTGTTCTCTGATTTTGTAGAAGAAAAAACGAGAAACATGACATTTTTGTTAGTTCAAGATAAAGGTAGCGACACAGAGAGTTTGCTTGTGTTGTTTCCATGCATGTAAGTGTTATAGCCCCAACTGATTTTTCTCTTCCAGTCCTCTTAACTCCTATTCTAGTCTGCTTTCCATGGTGGCCCTGGCCAGTTTAAAATTCTATATTCATTTCTGAACCATGAGCACATCAACTACATTCAAGTTTTTAGTTTTCTTCCCCTGTTCTATGCCTCCCTTGGCCTCCCCTTAGTGTGACCTGTGTCCCATAATATTGCTGCATTTATTTTAGGTCTACAGTCTGCATATGAGGGAGAACATGTGGCTTTTGGCCTTCTGAGCTTAGCTAACTTCACTTAAGATGATGTTCTCCAATTCCATCCATTACCTGTGAATGACATTCTTCTTTGTGGCTGAGTAAAATTTCATTGAATATAGTATAAACACCATATTCTCTTAATCCATTCATCAGTAGTGGGGCATCTTGGCTGCTTCCATAGCGTAGCTATTGTGAATAGTGCTGCAATAAACATGGGGGTGCAGGTGCTTTTGTTGTAACCTGACTCACATTCCCTTGGGTTATATATCACTAGGAGTGGAATTGCAGGATCATACAGCAGACCTATGGTTAGTTTTTTAAGGAGCCTTCATACTGTTTTTCATAGTGGTTGTACTAACTTACATTCCCACCAGCAGTGAATGAGAATTCCTTTTTCCCTGCTTCCTCACCAACATTTGTTGTTGGTGGTGTTCTTGATGATAGCTATTCTAATAGGAGACAGAAAATTAGTTTGGTTGTGATTTGCATTTCCTTTTGGCCAAGGATGGTGAGCATTTTTTCATGTGTTTTTTTGGCAATTTAGACTTCTTCCTTTGAAAAAGGTCTGTTCAGTTCAGTTGCCCATTCCTTTATTGGGTCTTTCTTTTTGGGAGTTTAGCTTTTTGAGCTCCATATATATTCTAGTTATCAGGGCCTTGTCTGATGTACAGCTAGCAAATATTTCCTCCCATTCTGTGGGTGGCCTTTTCAATTTAGAGACCATTTCTTATGTTGTGCACAAGCTATTTAATTTCATATAGTCCCACTTGTTGATCCTTTCTCTTAGTTGCTGAGCCACTTGAGTTCTGGAAGTCCTTGCCTATGTCTGTTGCTTCCAGTGTATTCCCTGCTCTTTCCTGTACTAGCTTCAAAGTTTCAGGTCTGATATTAAGGTCTTTAATTAACTTTGAGTTGATACTTGTACAGGGTGACAAGAACTGAAACATGGGTCTTGTTTCAGTTTTCTACAGGCAGATAGCTAGTTTTTACATTTGTCTAAGTGACTATCTTTTCTCCATTGTATGTTTTTGACACCTTAGTCAAATATTGGGTGGCACAGCTGTGTGGATTCATATCTGGGTCCTCTTTTCTGTTCCACTAGTCTTCATATCTGTTTTTTTTGTCAGTACCATTCTGTTTTTATTGCTGTGGCTCTGTACTATAGTTTGAAGTCGGGTATTGTGATACCTCCAGCATTTCTCTTTTTGCTCAGTTCACCTTGGCTATTTGTGGACTTTTGTGTTTCCAAATGAACTTCAGGAAATGATTTTTCAATCTTTGTGATGAATGTCATCAAGATTTTGATGGGAACTGTGTTAAACATGTAGATTGCTTTTGGTAGAATAGGCATTTTTACTATGTTGATTCTCCCAATCCATGAACTGGCAGATTTTTCCATCTTCTGTAATCTTAGATTTCTTTCTTCAGTGGTTTGTAGTTTTCACTGTAGAGGTCATTTACATCCTTTGTGAAGGTTATTCCTAGGTATTTGATTTTTTTTTTGAGGCAAATGTAAATGAAATTGTTTTCCTGTATTCTTTCTCAATCTGCTCATTGTTGGGTACAGAAAGGGTACTTATTTTTATAAGTTGATTTTGTATCCTGCTACTTTGATGAAGCTGCTTATGGTATCTGGGAGTTTTTTGGGTCTTTTATGTATAAGATCATGTCATCTGTGAAAAGGGATAGCTGGACTACTTCTTTAACTATTTGTATTATTTTTATTTCTTCTTTCTGCATTATTGCTCTGGCTAGGAATTTCAAGACTATGTTGGATAGGATTAGGAGAGTGGGCACCCTGGTCTCATTCCTGAGTTTAGGAGAATGGTTTCAGTTTTCCCCATTAAGTATAATGTTGGCTATAGGTTTGTCATATATAGCCCTTATTATGTTGCGGTACATTCTTTTTATTCATAGTCTCATCAGAGCTTTTATCATTAAATGGTATTGAATTTTATCAAAGGCTTTTTCTGCATCTATTAAGATGATCAGGATTTTTTTTCATTTTGTTTCTGTTAACATGCTGTATTACATTTAATAATTTGTGTATGTTGAACCATCCCTGCATCTCTGGGATGAAGCTCATTTGGACACAGTGAATGATATTTCTGATATGTTGCTGGAGTTTTTTTTATTCTAAAGCTCATTTTATTCCAGGAGGGGCATCTTAGAAATTATTTCTCTATATGAAATCACAGACTTCATTAATTTCTTAAGTATGAAAAATTAGAATAGATTTGTCATTTCGTGTTTTAGATCTGAAATCTTTTTTTAATTTTATTTTTTATTTATTCATTTATTCATATGTGCATGCATTGTTTGGGCCATTTCTCCCTCCTGCCCGCACCCTCTCTCCCCCAACTCCCTTTGCTTCCAGGCAGATCCTGTTCTGCCTTCTCCAATTTTGCCGAAAAGAAGACATAAGCAATAATAAGAAAGACATTGCATTTTTGCTAGTTTGACATAAGGATAGCTCTACAGAGAGATTCCTAGCATTGCTTCCATTCACATGTGTATTGCAACCCAAATCGATTCGTGTCTACCAGACCTCTTCACTACTTCCTGGTCACCTTCCCATATTGACCTCTGTCATTTTAAGGTTACTATATTAGCTCCTCTGCAGTGGGCACATAAAACACTTTCAAGTTTTGGGTTTCCGACCTTTCCCTATTCCTCCTGTATGTGTCCTCCCCTTAGCATGTGACCCATGTTTAATAATATTACTGAATTTTTTTAGTTCTAAAGTCCACATATGAGAGACAATATATGATTTTTGGCTTTCTGAGCCTGGCTAACTTCACTTAAGATGATGTTCTCCAGTCCCATTCATTTACTTGAGAATGATAAGATTTCATTCTTGTGCATAGCTGAGTAAAACTCCATTGTGTATAAATATCACATTTTCTTAATCCATTTGCCAGTAGTGGGGCATCTTGGCTGTTTCTGTAACTTGGCTATTGTGAATAGTGCTGCAATAAATATAGGTGTGCAGGTGCTTCTGGAGTAACCTGAGTTACATTCCTTTGGGTATATCCCCAGGAGTGGGATTGCTGGATCATATGGCAGATCTATGCTTAGTTTTTTAAGAAGCCTCCATATTGTTTTCCAAAGTGATTGTACTAGATTACATTCCCACCAGCAGTGTAAGAGGGTTCCTTTCTCCCCACATCCTCGGCAACACCTGTTGTTGGTGGTGGTTTTTGATGATAGCTATTCTAACAGGGGTGAGGTGGAATCTTAGTGTGGTTTTGATTTCCATTTCCTTTATGGCCAGAGATGGTAAGCATTTTTTCATGTGTTTTTTGGCCATTTGAATTTCTTCCTTTGAGGAAGTTCTGCTTATTTCACTTGCCCATTTCTTTATTGGTTCATTGATTTTGGGGAAGTTTAGTTTTTTGAGGTTCCTGTATATTCTAGTTATCAGTCCTTTGTCTGATGTGTAACTGGCAAATATTTTCTTCCACTCTGTGGGTGGTCTCTTCAGTTTAGAGACCATTTCTCCATTTCTTTGGTTGTCCACAAGCTTTTTGATTTTATGTAGTCCCATTTGTCATCCTTTCTCTTAGTTACTGAGCTGCTGGGGTTCTATTGAGGAAGTCCTTGCCTATACTTGTTAGTTCCAGAGTGTTTCCTGCTCCTTCCTGTACTAACTTCAGGGTTCCAGGACTAATATTAAGGTCCCTGATCCATTTTGAGTTGATACTAGCATAGGGTGATAGACTTGGATCTAGTTTCAGTTTCTTGCAGATGAATAATCACTTTTCCCAGCAACATTTGTTGAAGAGGCTGTCTTTTCTCCTTTTTTGACAACTTTGTCAAATATGATGTGGGTATAGTTGTGTGGATTCCTATCCGGGTCCTCTATTCCATTCCACTGGTCTTCATGTCTGTTCTTGTGCCAGTACCATGCTGTTTTTATTGTTATTGCTTTGTAATATAGTTTGAAGTTTGGTATTGTGATATCTCTAGCATTGCTCTTTCTGCTGAGTATTGCCTTGGCTATTCACAGTCTCTTGTGTTTCCAAATGAACTTTAGGATAGATTTTTCAATCTCTGTGGTGGAAGTCATTGGGATTTTGATGGGAATTTCATTAACCATGTAGATTGCTTTTGGTAGTATAGCCATTTTTACTATGTTGATTCTACCAATTCATTAGCATGGGAGATCTTTCCATCTTCTGTAGTTTTCCTCGATCTCTTTCTTCATGGGTTTATAGGCTATTGTAAATGGAATTGTTTCCATATATTTCTTCTCAGTTTGTTCATTGTTGGTATATAGAAAAGCTAATGATTTTGGTAAGTTGGTTTTGTATACTGCCACCTTGGTATAGCTGTTTATGGTGTCTAAGAGTTTTTGGATAGATTTTTTTGGGTCTTTAAGATATAATATCATATTGTCTGCAAATATGGATACTTTGACAGTTTCTTTACCTATTTATATTCCTTTTATTTCTTCTCCTTGCCTAATTGCTCTGGCTAGAAATTCCAGTACTATGTTGAATAGGAGTGGAGAGAGTGGGCACCCTTGTCTCATTCCTGATTTTAGGGGAAATAGTTTGTTTTTCACTGTTAAGTATGATGTTGGCTGTAGGTTTGTTATATATAGCCTTCACAATGTTGAGGTACATTCCTTCTATTCCTAGTTTTCTTAGAGCTTTTATCATGAAGTGGTGTTGGATCTTGTCATAGGCTTTTTCTGCATCTATTGAGATGATCAAGTGGTTTTTGTCTTTGCTTCTATTAATGTGCTGTATTACATTTATAGATTAGCAACTGTTTAAATGTGAGAAATAGCTGTAGCTCTTCTGTAATATACTCTGAGGAAAGAAAAATAGAAGAGGAAGGGAAGCAAACACAACCTGTGCAGTGTTAGTTTAAATTAGAAGTGGTTTGGTTTTGTCTCCCATCAAAAGGGAAAAGAAACATAGGAAGATATAGATGAGTAAAAAATTAAATTCTCATTATATAGGATATATAAAACTACTTAATTCAACTTATTAAGAGTGTGAGCTGTATACCCATGGCTCATGCCAGTAATTCTAGTTACTTGGGAGACTGAGATTGAGAGAATCATGGTTTGAGGCCAGTCTGGACAAAAAGTTTTTGAGACATTACATCCTCAACCAAGGCTGGGTATGGTTGTGTGTGCCTGTCATTCCAAGCTTCATGGAAGGCTAGATCAGGAGGATTGGTGCTCTAAGGCAGCATAGGATAATAAATTTTGCAAGACCCAATCTCCATAGAGAAAAGATGCTTGTGGTAGCATATGCCTGGTCATTTCAGCTGTTACAGGAAGTATAAAAGTAGGAGGATTGCTGTCTGGGCCAACTTGGGAAAAAAAGCAAGACCCTATATCCAAAATGAACAGAGAAGAAAGGGCTGGAGGCTCCTGTGGTTGATGTTTTATGAACAATTGTGCAGGACTGGATGGTGGTTGAGTTATGGTGTGTTTTCTTGTCTCTAAAT
Organism: Castor canadensis; assembly: GCF_047511655.1. Taxonomy (NCBI): domain Eukaryota; kingdom Metazoa; phylum Chordata; class Mammalia; order Rodentia; family Castoridae; genus Castor; species Castor canadensis. The sequence continues at coordinate 69,623,581 of NC_133400.1, forward strand.
GGGGGGGTGCTAGAGGCTCAACAGTACTTCTTTCTGCTTCTTATTCTTGGGGTGCTGGATTCTACCTTCTGTTCCACTTAGGGTAAGGAGGCTTAGTTATTAAAGTTGCTGCAGTTTTTAAACTGCAGTCTTGAAATCATAGCAGTCTCTCATGAAGATCAGTAATAAAGTCTCCCTACAAAAAGAGCCCAGGAACCAATGGATTCACAGCTGAATTCTATAAGACCTTTAAATAACAACTAACACCAATACTTCTCAAACTTTTCCAGGAAATAGAAAGGGAAGGAACACTACAAAACTTATTCTAAGAAGCCAGTACTGTAGTCATTCCAAAATCCAACAAAGATGCAACCATAAAAATCTTTACTGAATATAGATGCAAAGATTCTCAACAAAATACTGGAAAACAGAATTCAATGACACATCAAAAAGATCATACACCATGACCAAGTTGGTTTCATTCCAGGGATACATGGGTGGCTCAACATATATAAATCTATAAATGTAATACAGCATATAAACAGAAGCAAGAACAAAAAAATCACAGATCCTCTCAATGGATGCAGAAAAACCTGTGACAAAATTCATCACCCTTTCATGATAAAAGCTCGGAAGAAACTAGGAATAGAAAGAATGTTCCTCAACATTTTATTGCTACAGGTTAATTTATCTGTTATATGGTTCAATTCATTACTGCAAATTTTATTTTGGACTTACATGTTGTGAGTGTTTCCTTTACTTTTCTTACAGTAATTTGTTTTCTAAATTTCTGAAAGATAGATGGAATCTGTTTCTCACTTAAATATTTCATTTTTCACCATTATTATAACTTAATTGATGTTTCAGAATAATGATTTTCATAAGGGAATCATTTGAGATTTTAGTACTAGTTGGCATAAAACAAGACTATTTGGAGGAAAAGAAAAATTGGGATATAGAAACTACACCATGCTCTTGAATTGTTCTTATGTTACATTGCTCAATTTTCAAATTTTGAATTAATTCTGTTGTTTATACAAGTACATGAGCACCAGCATAAAGATGATTCAGAGTGAGGGTTGTCAATTAGCGGCAGAGCACTTGTATAACACATATGAGGGAATGGGTTCAAACTCCACCACACAAATCTCTCCTTTTGAAAAGATTCAATAGTTTTATGATTCAATATTTTATGATTCAATATTTATTCAATATTTTGTTCAATTTTTATTCAACATTTATTATTCGATATTTATGATTCAACATTTTTATGGTCCAGATTGAATGCAATTGGTATTGGTGATAAATATTCTAAACTGCAGCATTTTATTTCATATATTTAATACTTCTCTAGAATCTATAATTAAAATCTAAAGGAAATAAATATATATTAATTATTTCAGGTATAGTTATTTTTAAAAAATATGTCCTTTCAGCTTGCTTTAGAAACATGTATCAGATGAGGAAGATGTATATCAGTTAGTTGACAATATTTCTTCAAGAATACACCTGATGGAACTTGTAGCTAAAGAGCTGGAATATAGATCCTCTAAAATAAAAGCTCAAGAATGTTCTAAAATACAAATGGGAAAATATAAGCAACATATGTAGAACAAGGCAAAATTATACAATCATTCTTAAATGAGCTAAGCAAGTAACTCAAAACAGAATCATAGAAAATAATTAAACTTATTAATTTACCTCTAAAGCACACTTTTTACTGAAACAGGATAATGAGATTAATAGGATATGAAAGCTAGCTATGCAATATGATTTTGGAAAACAATGTTAGGAACAAATTTATACTTAGAATGTTAGTCCAGGAGAGTATATATTTCTTCTTTTAACTTTATATACTTAACATGATCTAAGGTGTTTTTGAAGCTTTGTAATTAAGACATTTATACTGTTATAAAGTTTTCGGCATTTTCTCAAATAGAAATATTAACAAACATAGCTATGGTTAGGAAGATCACAATGTCAATGCAAAGGCACAAGTTCTACAAACACTGACCCCTGAGCACATTGAGAATTGACTTTCCTTGATTGTGATCTTTAGGGTTATCCCATGAGGGTCCCTGGAGAAAGAGATTTTCTGTTCTACATAAAGGTGTACTTGTGACCCAGGGAAAGATAACATTGTGCAAAGTGGTAAAACATCTTATTCCTTAGTGAGGGGGGTGTTGAAGACAGAAGGACAGGGCTCACACCTCTGATGCTTTGGTAATGATGTAATAAGCTAATTGTCTTGGGAGCTGCATTGGTTCCTTCTGGTCACCAAACCAGTGATCTACTTTCCATCAGAGGCTGCAGTTGGAATTATTCCTGACTACTAAATGCTTAATTTAACTTAGCCTGTGGGTGAAAGCAAATACTTGAAAATGGAGATTATTGCTTAAATCTCTAGTTGGTTTGCTAAATACAAGTATTTCTAGATTGTGTTTTCAATTTTATTTTAAATTGTATATTTAAGGAGTACAACATGATATTTTAATAACCTTACATATGCAAATGGATATTAAAGTTAAGCAAGTGAGCATATCCATCATCTCACATAGTTTTAGCCTTAATATACAAGTTGTACTGCAGTCTCAGGAATCTTATATGTAGAGCCCCTCCAGAAGGTATAGTATTGATGACAATCCATATGCCATTGATTGCATTTTTATCATTCTTACTTTGAATGTCATTAATTTGGAATCCTCTGGAAACAGCTGTAAACCTACAATTGTGTGCAGTAGGTATGCTCTGACACACTTTCATCTTTAAGACACTTTAATCTTAAAATCTGTTCAGTCTTGTGTCATTTTAAATAACATACAATTCATTTAAGAGTCATGTAGAGAAAGTAAAATGCTAAATATTTACCGTTTGCAATCATCACAGGATTGATGAAACACTGCTATTAGAGCAAAAGAAAACCAAAACTTTGCCCAACCTTATGTACAAGGACTGCCCTAGAGCACCTCATACTGCAAATCAAAAAGACAGTTTGGAAGTCCACCCTGTTTTTCTTCAAAAAGATGACTAATTTTTAGTTTGGTGAAATATTGAGTTCATTAGTTGACTTATGCATGCTAAGTAAAGGTCCAATAGTCTGTATTCATAAAGAAAGCAAAAGAAAGTTTACAATTTTTGAAAAGTCACAGGAGCTGTTTCAAGGGTTAGTCAGTTCTGAACTATATTCAATAAATGTAGCTAAAGAGATACATTTTAACTTTCCTTTTTTATTATTCATTTATTCACATCTGCATACATTGTTTAGGTCATTTCTCCCCTCTCCCTCACCCTCTCCTCCCCTCTTCCCCTTGCTTCCAGGCAGAACCTGTTCTGCCCCTATCTCTAATTTTGTTGAGGAGAAGACATAAACATAATAAGGAAGACAAAGCATTTTTGCTAGTTGAGTTAAGGATAGCTATACTGAGAGAGATTCCTAGCATTGCTTTCATGTACAAATGTGTTACAACCCCAGTTGATTCATCTCTAACTGATCTTTACACTGGTTCCTGATCCCCTTCTCATGTTGACCTTTGTTGTTTTAAGGTTTTCTGTATTAGTTCCTCTGGAGTGGAGACACCAAATGCTTTCATGTTTTGGGTTTTCTACATATTCCCATATCTCCCGTATGTGCTCTTCCCTTGTCATGTGATCCAAGCCAACCGCACTGCTATATTTGCCCTAGATCTAAAGTCCGCATATGAGGAAGAACGTACAACTTTTGGTCTTCTAAGCCTGGCTAACCTTGCTCAGAATGATGTTCTCCAATTCCATCCATTTACTTGCAAATGATAAGATTTCATTCTTTTTCATGGCTGAGTAAAATTCCATTGTGTATAAATACAATTTCTTGATCCATTTATCAGTAGTGGGGCATCTTGGCTGTTTCCATAACTTGGCTATTGTGAATAGAGCTGCAATAAACACGGGTGTGCAGGTGCCTTTGGAGTAACCTGTGTTGCATTCCTTTTCCCAGGAGTGGGATTACTGAATCATATGGCAGACCTATGTTTAGATTTTTAAGAAGCCTCCAAATTTTTTTCCAGAGTAGTTGCACCAGCTTGCATTCCCACCAGCAGTGTACGAAGGTTCCTTTTTCCCCACATCCTCTCCAGCACTTGTTGTTGGTGTTTTTGATGATGGCTATTCTAATGGGTGAAGTAGAATCTTAGTGTGGTTTTGATTTGCATGCTCATGATTATGTTCTATGTCAGCCAATGGTCCCACAACAATAAAGAGAAAAACTCATATTACTTTAAGGCTTTCTTAGATGAGGGATTAAGGACATCAGAAGGAAAATCATAGTTAAAAGAGGAGCAAGATTCTCAGGGGGAAGCTAGGTGAGATCCATATATTCTGATACTACAAGAGCCTAGCTTGAACACTGCTAGGGAATGGAATGTTCTGAAAGAAGAAATGGAAGGTTTGCATTATTATTTTTTTTTTTTTGCTGTGAACCCATTGAGAATATCAAATGACAGAAGTTGAAAAGTACATACTTGGGAAATAAATGATATGGGATGAATTGGTCCAAATACAGAAAAATGTAGCAAATGTACTACATTCATTTAAGTTGTTGTGTTATTATTGGATACAAATTATGTTCATTTTCAATTGGAGTTGGAATTATCTGATGAAGTTGTTTTTTAAGAAGAAGGCCTCAGTAAAACCAGTAACACTGAGATGAATCTGTACTTTGAAGCTCAACCTACAGTTTATTCAAAGGCTGGTATCACTTATCACCAGAAAAAATGACTAGTTAGGAAAACAACTTTGTATGCAATCCTATAAAGACCTTTAACATGAGTATGTTGTTAACCTTAAAGATTTAGCTTGGCATGGCAATATATGTCTGTAATCCAGCACTTGAAAGACTAAAGTCAGAGGATATTGATTTCATGGCCAGCATGATCTATATAGAGAGACCTTGTCTCAGAAGCAAAAATAATTTAAAAATTGATGCTTAAATGAGGAATAAGTTTTATAAGTATACAAGAAATACATTTTATGTTAAACATATTTTCTTCTACTGTTATCTGCTAATTAGCTGAGTTACATATTTGATTGCCTAATAATTAGGTAAGAGTTTCATTCTCAACTTGAAAATTTAAAAAAAGAGTTAAATGACATAGAAACTTTAGGTTTATTTGAATGGAACACTTTGGGTGATGGATTTTGTCATTTTGTATTGGGTTTACATATTGATTTTTAAAAATACTGGCATATTACCAGATGCCAAAACTATTAATAAGGGATGAAAAGTTGCATGCCACTACATTTGTACTCTTGGAAGAAAGTTCTAGTCAGGCATTCAACAAATATATATCAATTACCTATTATGTGCTGGACATTAATGAAACTATTAGAAACATACCAGTGAACCATGAAGAGAAGAAAATGTCCTAATCTTCCCCAAGAAATAAGAGAAAAGAAGGAGAATGAGATGGAGAAGAAGAAAAGGAAGGAAGGATGAATTTAAGGAAGGAAGGAGAAAGAAAGAAGGAAGGAAGGAAAGAAAAGAAAAAGAAAAAGAAAGAAAGAAGAAAAGACAGAAAGAATACTCTCCACCCTCAAGGATCTTACATATAAAGGACAGGAGAGCTACTAATAATTATGAACAAATAACATGATAAAGGAATCAGTTATATAGTATATCAAAAGGTTCAAAGTTATACAGAAGAAATAGGGCCTGAGGAAATGGAGAAGAGAGAGGTCATGTAATTTCAAATTGCATGGTCAAAGAAACTCTCTGAGACAATATAAGATTTAAGATAAAACTTGAATGAGGAGAAAAGAGCACTTCAGGCAGGAAATGGCAAGTGGGCTCAGTATGACTGGAGTGGAGTGACTGAAAGTGAGCATAGGAATAGATCATGCAGGGCAACAGTCAGTGAACCTATGCAGCCTGTTTTATTTTTTTCCATCTTTATTAGAATATATTAGTTGGACAGTGGTGATTCATTGTGTCAATTCTGAATAACCTTATATTGAACATTAGTTAGATCACCCTACTATCTCCTCCTTTGACCCATCTAAAGCAATAGTGAGAAGTTTCATTGTTCTCTTTTGTATATATACATATATGAAGCTGATCAACCATATTTCCACAAGTTCATCTTCTCCATTCACCCTCTCCCCTCACATGTACCTCCAACACTGTACCTATTTTACAGTCTTGTGTTTCATTATTAATTCCAAAGTCATGGGGAATACCCACTGTGAGTATACTTTATTTTTGTCACTTCAACCCTTTTCTAGCCTGATTTTTAAATAATACCATTTGTTTACATATTTTCCATGACTGCTTCTATGCTATGCTATGACTGCAGAGTGTAAGTAGTTGAGATAGAGGCAACCTGGACCTTAAGACTGACATGTTTGTTGTGTAGCTTGTTGTAGAAAACATTCATGGATCCCTGATGTAAGATAGGGCCTTTTAGGCCATTGTAAGGATGTTGGCTTTGACTGTTAGTGAAATGAGAAGCAATGGGAAATGTGAGAAGAGTGACAGGACCAGACTTATACTTTGAAGTGATCATGATGGCTGCTGTGTTGACAAATTTTAGGGGTCAAGTGTGGGAGCAAGGAAATTAATTGAGACTACAGTTCAAAAATGCACTGAGGTACCACCTCCAGGACAAAAAAGCAGATTCAGTGGGGTATAACACTGTTGTATATTAATGAAGGATTCATAACATAATGAAGGATGTTTGTTAGAGATTGTTTTGCTAGTAGGTGTTCATGGTTTCATCCTTAGATTATGGTACATTCCTTTAAATGATGCCATACCTATGTGAAGCTCGGTTTTCATCAGTAGGGGCAATGAACTAGAAGAGCTCTATGCAAATCAGTGTGAAATAGGAAATAAATCTGTCAGTTCCCAATTTGATTCCAAGGCTTCAGATATAGTACAGCATCCAATGAGTACACATATCACTTCAACAAGTAATAGTGGTTATTTACAAGTAAAGTAGAATTGTTTTCTTTTAAATTTACAAGTAATAGTTTTCAAATGACTATTTAGTTGGAGGAGGATTATATTAATTTCCTGTGGTGGCTGTAACAGATCACCACAAACTTGGTGACTTAAGGGTATGGGTATGGCTCAAGTGGTAGAATACTTGTCAAGGAAGTATGAATCCATGGGATTAATCCCCAGAAAGATGGAGGCAGCAGTGCAGTTTTGAAACTCCCCAATCCCTTTCATGGAGAAAAATCAAACCCAAATCCATTTACTCCAAAAATAGAGTACAAAGCAAACCCTAGAACAAGAGGATAGGGAAAACCCACAACAGTAGGCATCAGACATGCCTGGCATAACATTTGAACCACAGGGAGTGGTAGACAAGAGGCCTTCATCCTGCCAGCAGGTGTCTCTTGGAAAGCACTGTGGGCCAGTTTGAGAGGAGCAGCTGAAAATGCCATGGACTTTTGCAGGTTCCAAAGTGAGTACAGTTAATCCTCTGCCACCATGGGTTCAGCATCTGTGGATTCCAACAAACTTGGATCAAAAATATTCTGAGTCATACTTTTAGCAGAACTGAACATATACAGATTTTTTGGTCATTCTTCCCTTGTAAATATATGATAAATCTATTTGGATAGTATTTGCTACAATAATCAATTTAGAGATGATTTAAACTACACAAGAAGATGTATGCCAGTTCTAGACAATACTAAACCATTTTATATAAAGGAAATGAATAACCTCAGATTTTGGTATCCATGAGAGTTCCCTGAACCAACTCCCTGTGCATACTGAAGGGCGACTGTAAGTGCAAGATCCCATGGTGGGATCTGAAGGGCTGAGACAGTCCAGTCCATCTACACTATTGAAAGTGAGCAGACAGAGAACATAACTCTTGACAGAGAAGATATTGCTGGGAGGAACAATAGACATAAAGGGTAAATCTCCAGATGGGAAACAGGTGGAAAAGCTTAGAAAAGAACCTACTATGTGAATACATAAAGTAAAAACAAAAATAAAAAAGAGAAGGTTTGTGAAGTTAGAAGAGTCATTCTCAAGTTGGGTATGGTGTGCCCATTTGCAATCCAGTACTTGAAAGGTTAAGAGAGGATGATCAGGAGTTTGAGCCCAGCCTGAGACTCATAGTGAGACCCGTTCGCAAAAAACAAAACAAAATGAAAAAAGGAAATGGCAAAGATACAAGGTAAGAAAGCCAGGAAAATTCTGAAAAGAGCAATGCAAGTACACTTAGTAATTTAGCATACTATAAAGGTGACATTTCAATCAGTAGGATTGATTGTCCAATAAATTGTGATAATATAGAGGTATAAATAATTTCTCTGGAAAGATCTACACTGAGTCAACATTAGGTTTCTCTAAGGGAACAGGATAAAGGGTAGCTGGGAAGTTTATACAGAAGTGTGAATTTCAATTGATTGCCTGTTTGTATCTTTCTAATAGTTCTATCAAGTGAATCTATTGACTGAATTCTTATTGCCAGAGTTCAAAGTCCAGACCCCAAGCTGTTGGTTTTTAATCTTGGGCAAATTCTTGACACTATCTATTCTTAGTGTAAATGGGGTAAATAACATAGAGGAAACAAACCAATCTCTATTAACTGATAAGTGTATATACAAATGTGCAATATATAGTCATGAAAATGAATGGAGGACTCTCACACTCTGCAAATGGATGAACCTTGAAAACTCTGCTCAGTGAAAGACCAGATATAAAAAGTCACATATTGTATTCCATTTGTATGAAATGTCCAGAAAGGAAAATACAGAGATGGGTTATTGTCTGGGGTCAAAGAAAGGAGGGAATTGATATGACTGATAAAGAACAAAGAAGTTTCTATTGGGGGTAATAAAGCTATTACAGATTAGATAGTGGTGATGCTTGCACAATCTTTTGAATGTCCTCAAATTGTATACCCTTTAAAATATGAATTTGAAGTTAAGTGAATTATGTCTCAAGAAATAATTTTTTACTATTATTTTATTTTAATTTACATTGTTTGGGCCACCTCCCCTCTCCACCTGTCCCCCCCCCACTTTTGGGCAGTACCTGTTCTGTCCTCTTCTTCTCCAATTTTATTGAAGAGAAATCATAGGAGATAATAAGAAAGACATAGTGGTTTTGCTAGTTTGAGATAAAGATAACTATACCAAGAGATTCCTAGCATTGTTTCCATGCACTTGTGTATTGAAACCCATATTGGCTCATCTCTTCCACTTCTCTTCATTACTTCCAGGTCACCTTCCCATAGTGGCCTCTGGCAGTTTAAGATTACTTCATTCACTCCTCTAAAGTGGGCACATCAACCACATTCAAGTTTTAGGTTTCCTTCCCTTTCCCTATTCCTCCCATGCACATTCTCTCCTTAGTGTGTGACCCATGTCCAATAATATTACTGCATTTGTTTTAAGTCTATAATCCACATATGAGGGAGAACATGCGATTTTTGGCCTTCTGAGCCTGGCTAACTTTGCTTAAGATGTTGTTCTCCAGTTCCATACATTTACTTGTGAATGAAAATTTTCATTCTTCTTTGTGGCTGAGTAAAATTCAATTGTGTGTAAATGCCACATTTTCTTGATCCATTCACTAGTTGTGGGGCATCTTGGCTGTTTCCATAGTTTGGCTATTGTGAATAGCAATAAACATGGGTGTGCAGGTGCTTTTGTAATAACCTGAGTCACATTCCTTCAGGTATATTCCTAGGAGTGGTATTGCTGGATCATATGACAGATCTATGTTTAGTTTTTTAAGAAGTCTCCATATTGTCTTCCAAAGTGGTTGTACTAGCTTACATTCCCACCAGCAGTGTATGTGGATTCCTTTCTCCCCGCATCCTCACCAATGTTTGATTCTAACAGGAGTGAGGTGGAATCTTAGTGTGGTTTTGATTTGCATTTCCTTTATGGCCAGGGATGGTGAGCATTTTTTCATGTGCTTTTTGGCCATATGGACTTCTTCCTTTGAAAAGGTTCTGTTCAGTTCAATTGCCCACTTCTTTATTGGTTCATTAATTTTTGGGGAGTTTTGTTTTTTGAGCTCCCTGTATATTCTGGTTATCAGTTCTTTGTCTGATGCATAGTCAGTGAGTATTTTCTCCCACTCTGTGGGTGGTCTCTTCAATTTGGAGAATGTTTCTTTTGCTGTGCAGAAGCTTTCCAACTTCATATAGTCCCATTTGTCCATCATTTCTCTTAGTTGCTGTGCTACTGGATTTCTACTGAGGAAGTCCTTGCCTATACCTATTGTATCCAGGGTATTACCTGCTCTTTCATGTACTAACTGCAAGGTTTTGGGTCTGATACTAAGATCCTTAGTCCACTTTGAGTTGATACTAGTACAGGGTGACAGGCATGGACCTAGTTTCAGTTTTATGCAGGTAGATAACGACTTTCCCAGCAACATTTGTTGAAGAGGTTGTTCTCCATTGTTTGTTTTTGGTGCCTTTGTTAAAAATATGGTGGGTGGTGTAGCTGTTTGGATTCATATCCAGGTCATCAGTTCTGCTCCACTGGTCTTCATATCTGTTTTTCTAACCGTACTATGCTGTTTTTACTGCTAATTCTTTGTAATATGGTTTGAGGTTCGGTATTGTGTTACCTCCAGCATTGCTCTTTTGCTCAGTATTGCCTTGGCTATTCATGGTCTTTTGTGTTTCCAAATGAAATTTAGGATAGATTTTTCAGTCTCTGGGATGACACTAGGATTTGATGGGAATTACATTGAACATGTAGATTGCTTTTGGTAGTACACCATTTTTACTATGTTCATTCTGCCAGTCCATAAGAATGGGGGATCTTTTTCACCTTCTGTATTCTTCCTCTATCTCTCTCTTCAGTGGTTTATAGTTCTTGTAGAGGTCATTTACATCTTTTGTTAATTTTATTCTTAGGTATTTGATTTTTTTAGGCTATTGTAAATGGAATTGTTTTCCTATATTCTTTCTCAGTTGGTTCATTGTTGGTGTATAGAAAAGGTACTGATTTTTGTAGGTTTATTTTGTATCCTGTTACATTGCTGAAGCTGTTTATGGTGTCTAGGAGTTTTTGGGTGCAGTTTTTTGGGTCTTTGAGGTATAGGATCATGTTATCTGCAAATGGAGATGCTGTGACTATTTATTTACCTATTTGTATTCCTTTTATTTCTTCTTCTTGCCTTATTGCTCTGGCTAGGAATCCAGGACTTGAATAGGAGTGGGGAGAGTGGGAACCTTTTTCTTCTTCCTGATTTTAGGGGAAATGGTTTCAGTTTTTCTCCATTAGGTATGATGTTGGTTATAGGTTTGTCATATATAGCCTTTAAAATGTTGAGGTATATTCCTTCTCTTCCTAGTTTTCTTAGAGCTTTTATCATGAAGTGGCATTGAATCTTATCAAAGGCTTTTTCTGCATCTATTTTGGTGATCAAGTGGTTTTTGTCTTTGCTTCTGTTAATGTGCTGTATTACATTTATTGATTTGCATATGTTCTACCATCCCTGAAAACCTGGGATGAAGCCAGCTTAGTCATGGTGAATGATCTTTCTGATATGTTTTTGGATTTGGTTTCCCATTATTTTATTAAGGATTTTTGCATCAGTGTTCATTAAGGAGATTGGCATGTAGTTCTCCTTTTTGGATATGTCCTTATCTTGTTTTGGGATGAGTGTCATGATGGCTTCATAGAATGAGTTAGGCAGGGCTCCTTCCCTTTCTATTTCCTGGAAATGTTAAAGGAGAGTTTGTATTAGTTTTTTGAAGATCAGGTAGAATTCAACTGAGAATCCTTCAGTTCCTGGACTTTTCTTTTTTCAAAGACTCTTTATTGCTGCTTCAGTTTCATTTAGTGTTATGGATCTGTTTAAGTGGTTAATATCCCCTTGGTTTAGTTTTGGATTGTCATAAGTTTATACAAATGTGTCCATTTTCAAGAAATAATTTTTAGGTATAAATTACTACTTTACCCCACTTCCCTGACCTACTCCCTTACAATCTTTTAGTTCTGCAGTGTCCACCACCCTATCTCACTGACACTGTGCCTCCAGGCACCTCAGTACAGTTGAGCACCATTGCCCTGGCTGTGGGAGGTGACTCACTGTGTATGCTGCACAGCTGTCTCTTGGTTTAGCATGGATTCCCAATGCCTGTTTTTGTCATCCTTTTTGGTTCATGGGAATGGTTGGAGAAGGTGGAATGTGCCAGTGGAGGAGCTCCCAAACCTTGCACTTTCTTGTCCACCCATGACCTCTGGATGCTGGACTATGAAAGTCAGTTGGAATGTGTATGGGCACTTGCAAATACTGAGGGCTTCTGGGTCTCAGGCTTTAAATTGAAGCCCTGTTCCTGTGCATGTGCAATGATCCCAGCTCATTGCTGAACCTCACGAGTAAGGAGGAACAGTGATACTGCCCTTGTGTGTTTGAAGGTTAACTGAAGTAGCACATTTTGCTGCCTTGATGCATGAGCATTGAGAGAATGGTCATTTATATGTTGCAGGACATCTTATGGGTAGCCTCAAGTTGCTGCAGTTCACTTGGTTAGGCCCCAAGTTATCATCTGTGCCAAGGTTAACTGAGCCCTTGCCACTGCTGTGGTAGATTTTCCCACATTTTGCATTTACAATTCCCAGCTTTAATCTCAGGTAACCCATACATGTTGGAATTGCATCCTGAATCTTAATTTCTAAAATGCTTGTCTGGTGGTCATGAGGCATGAGGCCGTTCTCAGTGAAAGACATTTAAAAAAATTTTTTTTCTGGGGAACTTAGCCAAATCTTCAGCCATTTTCAACTTTTTCCTATCTCAGATGTTTCATTTTACCTATTTCAGATACTTCTTATAAACCCATATAATCTCCCCTCTTTGGACCTTCTACTCCTGGACCATATTTCTTCTTTATGCATTTCTTGCCCTCCCCACACCATTCTGCCATCCAACTTTCAGTTTCTTTTTTCTAAATGTAGACTTTTATCCCCACCTCTACCAAATAAAATCATAGGCAGCAGCATCTCAAAGTTCCAAAGGCCTCCTTATTGCTTATCTATTAATCCATTACATTTACACTGCCTTTTCTCTCAACTTGAGCATGAAAGACCCAAAGTGTTCTGTCTCCTACATTGTTCTCAAGGCTAGAAGCAGCCTTTTCTCTGTCCTCTTTCCTTTGAGCTTTCATTAGAAGAAACTCATAACTATGTCCTGTAATTGAAGCATTTTATAACTAGGATATCCTGAGAGAACTTCTAATATTACCATTTTACTAGTAAAGAATCTGAGGGCCTGAGAGATCAGATGTATTCCTTCAAGTTCTCACCTCAAGAGCTCCTTGGTGCTGGGTATTGTTGGTACAGGCCTGTAATCCTAGCTGCCCTGCTAGTAAGAGACCAGGAAGATTGTGGTTTGAGGCCAGCCCCTGAAAATTGTTCACAAGCTCCTTTCTCCAAAACATCAAACACAAAAAAGGGTTTTGGAGTGTCTCACTTGGTAGAATACCTGAATTGGAAGCATGAAATCCTGAGTGCAAACCTCAGCATCACCAAAAAAAGAAAAAAGAAAATCATCCTAGTATCAGTACCAGTTTATAGTATTTGACTCACTTGCCAAGATTCTGACCTCTGAACAAAGACCAGACTGTAGAAGAAATAGAACTTCTTTTTTTATTTTTAGAGGTCAGAAAGATTTTATTTGTAGAGAATTTAGTTGGAGGAAAGAGAAGAGAAAGACTGCATATTGGAGAATGCAGGGGGACCCGGAAACCGGTGATCCCAGAAATAGAACTTTTAACCTATGCTTTTTGTTTTCTTCTTCGTTAGAAACCAGTTCTACTATGTGAGCTGTGATTCAAGCCTGTAATCCTAACTACTTGGAGGTTGAGATCAGAAGAATTGTGATTTGAGCTCAGCCAAAGTAAAAAAAAAAAGGTCCATGAGACTCCATCTCAACCAATTGCTGGTTATGGTGGCACATGCATGTCATAAGAGGCATAAAATGGGTCCAGGGCAGCCCAGGCAAAAAGTGGGACTGTATCTCAAAAATAACTAGAGCTAAAAGGGCTGGTAGTGGAGATCAAGCATTAGAGCACTTGCCTAGCAAGCATGAAGCCCTGAGTTTAATCCCTAGTACTGCCAAGATTGGAAAAGAGGAAGGAGAATGGAAGGAAAGAAGGAAACAGCATGCTATTGCCAATTTTATCTTGTGTCTCATTTTATTCATGTAGGTCACATCATTTGATAGTGTTCACTTACAACACAGACCAGGTGGTATATTTAAAGGGTAAAGGTTTGCCCTCTTGAAACCTGACTTCTGATCTTAAGTCAAAATGACTATCTGAGAGTTAGTTTCTCAAAAAATGCCTTTTGGGAAAAAATTATTTAAACTTTCGGAGCCTCAGCATATTCATCTGGGACATGGTTCCAATAATAATAGAGGTAACTCGTCCAAGAATAAAAGTGACAATTTATATATGATATTTATGGAGGAACACATAGTATGTTTTGCAAAGACAAACTACAAATAACTAAAAATAATGTATAGGTATTAATGAAAATTTGAATATGTAGCCAAGCATCAATGAATAGTAAATTTACTAATAAATGAAGTTCTGTTACTATGCATATAATATGAAATACAAATGTTATCTACTGTATTTTAGTGAATACTGTTAGGTAAACAACAACCCACAATAGAAGTTAATTTTGGATTACAATTTTTTTGAGACAATGTTTCACTAAGTTTCCTAGTCTGGCCTTAAATTTTCAATCCTCCCACCTCAGACTCTGAGTGTCTGGAATTATGGGCACTCATTAGTCATCCCCTGGGTTGATTTTGAATATACTTCCAACTAGTACATACAGGCAGAGAAAATCTATCAGTACAATGTATGAAATAAGCAGATAAGTGCAGTGAATGTAAACATTTAGGTAGCCATATTTTACATAGACCAATATTTCAATAAAACCTGGTATGAATCTAAGGAGAGTTGGTATTAGTTCTTTTTAAAGGTCTGATAGAATTCAGTAGAGAATTCATCAGGTCCTGGACTTTTCTCTTTGGGGAGACATTTACTGCTGCTTCAATTTCACTTCGTGTTATAGATCTGTTTAGGTGATTAATATCCTCTTGGTTAGGTTTTGGATGGTCAAAAGTGTCTAAAAATTTGTCCATTTCTTCAAGATTTTCATATTTATTAGAATATAGGTTCTCCAAGCAGTCTCTTATGATGCCCTAGATTTTCTTGGTGTTTGTTGTTATCTCCCCTTTTGCATTTCTGATTTTAGTGATTTGGTCTTTTCCCTCACATTTTACTCAGCTTTGCCAGGAGTCTATCAATGTTGTTTATTTTTTCAAAGAATCAGCTTTTTGTTTTGTTGATTCTTCATATATATATTTTTCTGGTCTCTATTTCATTAATTTTGGCCCTTATTTTTATTATTTTTTTCCTGCTTATTTTGGGTTTTTGAAAAATTTCTTTTATTCATATGTGCATACAATGTTCGGGTCATTTCTCCCCCCTTCCCCCTGCCCCCTCCATCTCCCCCATCCCCACCCTCTGCCCCCGTTACCCCCTTGCTTCCAAGAAGGAACTGTTTTGCCCTTATCTGTAATTTTGTTGAAGAGAGTATATAAAAATTAATAATGAGGACCAAGGGTTTTTGCTACTTGAGATAAGGATAGCTATACAGGGAGATTCCTCGCATTGCTTTCCTGTGCATATGTGTTCCATTCTAAATTGATTCTTCTCGAACTAACCTTTTCTCTAGTACCTGGTTCCCTTCTCTTATTGGCCTCTGTCATTTTAAAGTTTTTGCATTAGTTCCTTTGCATTGAGGACATCAGATGCTATCTAGTTTTTTGGGTTTCTTACCTATCCCCATACCTCCCTTGTGTCCTCTTACCTTATCATCTGATCAAAGTCCAATCCCCTTGTTGTGTTTACTCTTGATCTAAAGTCCACATATGAGGGAAAATATACAATTTTTGGTCATCTGGGCCTGGCTTACCTTGCTCTGGATGATGTTCTTCAGTTCCATCCATTTACTTGTGAATGATAAGATTTTATTATTCTTCATGGCTGCATAAAATTCCATTGTGTATAAATACCACATTTTCTTAATCCATTCATCAGTAGAGGGGCATCTTGGCTGTTTCCATAACTTGGCTATTGTGAACAGTCCTGCAATAAACATGGGTGTGCAAGTGCCTCTGGAGTAACCTGTGACACATTCTTTTGGGTATATATCCCTAAGAGTGGTATTGCTGGATCATATGGCAGATCTATGTTTAGATTTTTAAGAAGCCTCCACATTTTTTTCCAGAGTGGTTGTACTAGTTTACATTCCCACCAGCCATGTAAGAGGGTTCGTTTTTCCCCACATCCTCACCAACACCTGTTAGTGGTGTTGCTAATGATGGCTATTCTAACAGGGGTGAGGTGGAATCTTAGTGTGGTTTTGATTTGCATTTCCTTTATTGCTAGAGATGGTGAGCATTTTTTCATGTGTTTTTGGCCATTTGAATTTCTTCCTTTGAGAAAGTTCTGTTTATTTCACTTGCCCATTCATTATTGGTTCATTAATTTTGGGAGAGTTTAGTTTTTTGAGTTCCCTATATGTTCTGGTCATCAGTCCTTTGTCTGATATGTAGCTGGCAAATATTTCCTCCCACTCTGTGGGTGTTCTCTTCAGTTTAGAGACCATTTCTTTTGTTGAGCAGAAGCTTTTTAGTTTTATGAAGTCCCATTTATCTATGCTATCTCTTAGTTGCTGTGCTGCTGGGGTTCCATTGAGAAACTTCTTGCCTATATCTATTAATTCCAAAGTATTTCCTACTCTTTCCTGTACCAGCTTTAGAGTTTGGGGTCTAATATTAAGGTCCTTGATCCATTTTGAGTTAATATTGGTATAGGGTGATAAACATGGATCTACTTTAAGTTTTTTGGAGAATGCTAACCAGTTTTGCCAAAAGTTATTGTGGAAGAGGCTGTCTTTTCTCCATTATATTTTTAGCAGATTTGTCAAAAATAAGTTGTGTGGCTTCATATCTGGGTCCTCTATTGTGTTCCAGTGGTCTTCATGTCTGTTTTTGTGCCAGAATACCATGCTGTTTTTACTGCTAATTCTTTGTAATACAGTTTGAAGTCGGTTATTGTGATACCCCCAGCATTGTTCTTTTTGCTGAGTATTGCCTTGGCTATTCATGGTCCCTTATGTTTCCAAATGAATTTTAGGGTAGATTTTTCAATCTCTTTCATGAATGTCATTGGGATTTTGATGGGAATTGCATTAAACATGTAGATTGCTTTTGGTAGTATAGCCATTTTTACTATGTTGATTCTATCAATCCATGAGCATTGGAGATCTCTCCACTTTCTATATTCTTCCCCAATCTCTTTCTTCAGGGGTTTACAGTTTTCCTTGTAGAGGTCATTCACATCCTTTGTTAAGTTTACTCCTAGGTATTTGATTTTTTTGAGGCTATTGTAAATGGAATTGTTTTCATATATTCTTTCTCAGTTTGTTCATTATTAGTGTATCAAAATGCTAATGGTTTTTCTATGTTGATTTTACATCCTGCTACCTGGGTATAGCTGTTGATGGTGTCTAGGAGTTTTTGGGTAGTGTTTTTTGGGTGTTTAAGGTATAGTACCATACCTCAAATAGGTATATTTTGAGTTTCTTTACCTATTTGTATTCCTTTTATTCTTTCTTCTTGTCTAATTGCTCTGGCTAGGAATTCCAGTACTATATTGAATAGGAGTGAGGATAGTGGGCATCCTTGTCTCATTCCTGATTTTAGAGGGAATGGTTTCAGTTTTTCCCCATTAAGTATTATGTTGGCTGTACGTTTGTCATATATAGCTTTTATAATTTTGTACATTCCTTCTAGTCCTAGTTTTCTTAGAGCTTTTATCATGAAGTGGTGTTGGATCTTGTTGAAGGCTTTCTCTGCATCTATTGAGATAATCAAGTGGTTTTTGTCTTTGCTTCTGTTAATGTGCTGTATTACATTTATTGATTTGTGTATGTTGAACCACCCCTGCATTCCTGGGATGAACCCGACTTGGTCCGTTGAATGATCTTTTTGACTTATTGTTGTATTCGGTTTGCCATTATTTTATTGAGTATTTTTGCATCAATGTTCATTAAGGAGATTGGCCTATAGTTCTCCTTTTTGGAGGTGTCTTTGCTTGGTTTTGGGATGAGTGTATTACTGGCTTCATAAAATGTGTTAGGCAATTTTCCTTCTCTTTCTATTTCATAGAACAGTTTAAGGAGGGTTGGTATTAGTTCTCTTTTAAGGTCTGATAGAATTCAGCAGAGAATCCATCAGGTCCTGGACTTTTCTTTTTTGGGAGACTCTTGATTGCTGCTGCAATTTCATTTTGTGTTATAGATCTATTCAGGTGATTAATTTCCTCCTGGTTCAGATTTGGATGATCGTAAGTCTGTAGAAATCTGTCCATTTCTTCTAGATTTTCAAATTTATTAGGGTATAGGTTCTCAAAGTAGTCTCTGATGATTTCCTGGACTTCCATGTTATTTGTTGTTATCTCCCCTTTTGAATTCCTGATTTTACTGATTTGGGTTTTTTCTCTCCTCATTTCAGTCAGATTTGCCAGGGGTCTGTTGATCTTGTTTATTTTTTCAAATAACCAACTTTTTGTATTATTGATTCTTTGTATGGTTTTTTTTGTTTTTATTTCATTGATTTTAGCTCTTATTTTTATTATTTCTCTCCTTCTGTTTGTTTTGGGATTTGCTTGTTTTTATTGTTCTAGGAGTTTGAGGTGTAGCATTAGGTCATTGATTTGAGATCTTTTTGTCTTTTTAATAAATGCATTCATGGCCTTTGCTGTGTCCTATAGGTTCTGGTAGGTGGTGTTTTCATTTTCATTAACTTCCAAGAACCTTTTGATTTCCTCTTTTTTTTCATCAATTACCCATTGGTCATTAAGCCATGTGTTGTTCAATTTCCAGCTGCTTGCATGTTTTTTGTTATTATTTTTGTTATTGAGTTCTAGTTTTAATGCATTGTGATCAGATATAATGCATGAGATTATTTCTGTTTTCTTATATTTGCTGAGGCTTGCTTTATGCCCTAAGATATGATCTATTTTGGAGAAGGTTCCATGGGCTGCTGAGAAAAATGTATATTGTAGAAGTTGGATGAAATGTTTTGTAGACATCACTAGGTCCTTTTGCTCTATGGTATGTTTTAGGTCGAGGATTTCTTTATTGATTTTTTGTTTCGATGACCTATCTTTTGGTGATAGAGGGTTATTAAAGTCTCCCACTACCACTGTGGTGGAGTTATGTTTTTAGGTCTTTCAGGGTATGTTTGATGAAATTGGGAGTGTTGATGTTGGATGCATATAGGTTGATAATTGTTATTTCCTTTTAGTGTATTTCCCAAATTATTAGTATGGAATGTCCTTTATCTCATTTGATCAATGTAGGTTTGAAGTCTACTTTGTCCAAGATAAGTATTGCTACTCCTGCCTGTTTTCAGGGACCATTAGCTTGGTAAATTTTCTTGCAACCTTTTACCCTAAGCCTATGCTTATTTCTATCAATGAGTTGGGTCTCCTGTAAGCAACAAATCGTTGGATCTTCCATTTTAATCCAATTTGTCTTTTTTTTTCTTTTATTATTCATATGTGCATACAAGGCTTGGGTCATTTCTCCCCCCTGTCCCCACCCCCTCCCTTACCACCCACTCTGCCCCCTGTCTCTCCCCCCACCCCCTCAATACCCAGCAGAAACTATTTTGCCCTTATTTGTAATTTTGTTGTAGAGAGAGTATAAGCAATAATAGGAAAGAACAAGGGTTTTTGCTGGTTGAGATAAGGATAGCTATACAGGGCATTGACTCACATTGATT
Organism: Castor canadensis; assembly: GCF_047511655.1. Classification (NCBI taxonomy): domain Eukaryota; kingdom Metazoa; phylum Chordata; class Mammalia; order Rodentia; family Castoridae; genus Castor; species Castor canadensis. The sequence goes on from NC_133400.1 coordinate 69,643,394, forward strand.
TCCTGTGCGTGTGTGTTACATTCTAGGTTAATTCTTTTTGATCTAACCTTTTCTCTAGTTCCTGGTCCCCTTTTCAAATGGCCAAAAAACACATGAAAAAATGCTCACCATCTCTAGCAATAAAGGAAATGCAAATTAAAACTATGCTAAGATTCCACCTCACCCCTGTTAGAATAGCCATCATTAGCAACACCACCAACAACAGGTGTTGGTGAGGAAGCGGGGAAAAAGGAACCCTCTTACACTGCTGGAGGGAATGTAAACTAGTACAACCACTCTGGAAAAAAATTTGGAGGCTACTTAAAAAGCTAGACATTGATCTACCATTTGATCCAGCAATACCACTCTTGGGGATATACCCAAAAGACTGTGACACGGGTTACTCCAGAGGCACCTGCACACCCATGTTTATTGCGGCACTATTCACAATAGCCAAGTTATAGAAACAGCCAAGATGCCCCACCACTGACAAATGGATTAAGAAAATGTGGTATCTATACACGATGGAATTTTATGCAGCCATGAAGAACGAAGTGTTATAATTCGCTGGTAAATGGATGGAATTGGAGAACATCATTCTGAGTGAGGTTAGCCTGGCACAAAAGACCAAAAATCATATGTTCTCCCTCATATGTGGACATTAGATCAAGGGCAAACACAACAATGGGTTGGACTTTGTGCACATGATAAAAGTGAGAGCACACAAGGGAGGGGTGAGGATAGGTAAGACACCTAAAAAATTAGCTAGCATTTGTTGTCCTTAATTCAGAGAAACTAAAGCAGATACCTTAAAAGCAACTGAGGCCAATATACCAATATTAACTCAAAATGGATCAAGGATCTTAACATCAGACCACAAACTCTAAAGTTGATACAGGAAAGAGTAGGAAATACTCTGGAGTTAGTACCAATAAAAACAGCATGGTACTGGCACAAAAACAGACATGAAGACAAGTGGAACAGAATAGAGGACCCAGATATGAAGCCAAACAACTATAACCAACTTGTCTTTGACAAAGGAGCTGAAAATATACGATGGAGAAATAGCAGCCTCTTCAACAAAAACTGCTGGGAAAACTGGTTAGCAGTCTGCAAAAAACTGAAACTAGATCCATGTATATCACCCTATACCAAGATTAACTAAAAATGGATCAAGGATCTTAATATCAGACCACAAACTCTAAAGTTGATACAGGAAAGAGTAGGAAATACTCTGGAGTTAGTAGGTATAGGTAAGAACTTTCTCAACGAAACCCCAGCAGCACAGCAACTAAGAGATAGCATAGATAAATGGGACTTCATAAAGCTAAAAAGCTTCTGTTCATCAAAAGAAATGGTCTCTAAACTGAAAAGAACACCTACAGAGTGGGAGAAAATATTTGCTAGCTACACATCAGACAAAGGACTGATAACCAGAATATATAGGGAACTTAAAAAACTAAATTCTCCCCAAACTAATGAACCAATAAAGAAATGGGCAAGTGAACTAAACAGAACTTTCTCAAAAGAAGAAATTCAAATGGCCAAAAACACATGAAAAAATGCTCACCATCTCTTTTGTTGGGGGTATCAAGTCAGTTAACATTGAGTGTTATTATTGATAGATATGTAGTGATTCCTGTCATTTAGTTGTCTTAGTTTTTTAAGGGTTTGATCGTGTGTAGCTAAATCGATGTTACTTTCTACTTTCTTGTCTTTTCTTCTCCTGTTGTTTGGTACTGCCTGCCCTTTCATGGTTAAGTTGGCTTTCACTTTCTGTGTGCAGAATCCCTTGAAAATTTTTCTGTAGTGGTGGCTTTGTGGTCATATATTGTTTTAGTTTCTGCTTATCATGGAAGACTTTTATTTCTCCATCTACTTTGAACAATAGTTTTTCTGGGTAGAGTATTCTAGGGTTGAAGTTGTTTTCATTGAGGGCCCAGAAGACCTCACTGCATTTTAATGTTTCCATTGGGAAATCTGCTGTGATTTTGATGGGTTTACCTTTGTAAGTTATTTATTTTCTCTCTTATAGGCTTCAATATTCTTTCTCTATACTCTTTGCTTGTTATAGTGGTAATATGTTGTGGGGTAGTTCTATTTTGGTCAAGTCTGTTTGGTGTCCTGGAGGCTTCCTGTACCTGAATGGGCATAGTTTTCTCTAGATTTGGGAAATATTCTGTTATTATTTTGTTGAATATATTACAAATTCCTTTTGTTTGTACCTTTTCTCCTTCTTTAGTGTGCATGATTCTCAGGTTTGGTCTTTTGATAGAGTCATTGAATTCTTGCATGTTCCTTTCACAGGTCTTGAGTTGTCTAACTAGCAGTTCTTCAGTTTTTCCTTTAATTATCATTTCATCTTCGAGTTCTCAGCTGTCCTATGCTTGTTCTAGTCTGCTGGAGTGGCCTTCCATTTTGTTTTGCATTTCTATTTCATTCTTTTTTCTGAGGTTTTCCATATCATGAGTCACTTCCTCTTTAATATTGTCTATTTTCATCCTGAGTTCATTTATCTCTTTATTTATGGTATTCTTTGTTTCACTTTGTTGTTTATACGTGCTTCTATAGTTTCTTTGATTTGTTCTTGTGCTTTCTCAAATTCTCTATTTTTGTTGTCTTGAAATTTCTTGAGTGTCTCCTGTACATTTTCATTGACCATATCCAGTATCATCTTTATAAAATTTTCATTGATTACTTGCAGGATTTCTTCTTTAATGGTGTTTTTATGGACTTCGTTGGGTTCTTTGGCATAGTTTATCTTTGTTTTGTTGGAGTCTGGATCTGGGCATCTGTTTTCTTGATTTCCCTATGGTTCCTGTACTAATTTATTATTGGGGGAGAAAATGGTTTCCATCTTTTTTCCATCTTCCCATCATTCCACTTGCTGCTGCTTCTGTCCCTGCATTGTGTGTAATTTAGTATTGTCTGTCTTGTAATACTGAAAATGTTGATATCTAGGATGGAAGGGTAAGAGGACAAAGAAAGTAAGGAAGGTAAAGAAAAAAGAGGAAAAAAATACAGAGCCAAGAAATAAACAGGGAGATATAGTGTACTATTCAACAATGAGTTAAACAGGCATTAGAGAGATAGAAAAAGAAAAAAAATCCCAGTTCCAAATGCAATAAAGTTTCAGTCTTAATAGTTCTGGTGTTACTCCTTCAGCTTCCAGTCCTGGTGTTTGTGTTTGAGTAGTAGTTCTGTCATTGTCCCATCAAAGGAAAAAACAAAACAAAATAAAAGAAGAAAAATAATAATAATAATTTTTTAAAAATAGAAAAGGTATATAAAACTATAAAAGAATAAAAGTTTCAGGTCCAGAAACCACACCATTTCAGTCTTAGTAGTTATGGTGTTGCTTCTTCAGCATTCAGTCCCAGTGTTGGTATTTAATCAACAGCACTGTGTTTGTCTCACCTGGTGTTTGTGAGCCTCTATCTGCTGTGTTTGAGGCTGTGGCTCACCTGTCACTTACTGTCAGCCGGCTGCTGCTGCAGGCTTTATTTATTGCAGTTCGCAGGGGTGAGCCTCCACACTCACCTAATCCAGCTGGCTTTGTTTAGAGTTCTCCTGGATGCCTACCTCTTCTCTTTTCTCCAGTGTAATGTCCTGCCAGCCTATTTACAGTTGCAGGCCTTGTTTATTTAGAGTTTGCATGGGGGAGTGCCCCTACCCTTTCTCCAGAGCTCAGGGCACCCCACCCTCTTTGCTATGTGACTTTTTTCAGTTTCTTGCTAATTTTTCAGCTTTTTTAGAGGGTGGGGGTCAGTCTGTCCAGGGGGCTATGCTGATTTATCCCAGAGGTGGCTGTGGGAATACTGCATGCTGCTTATTTGCTCACCTATTGGTCTGCATCTCCCAAGCAGATTAGGAGCCAGTGCCTGGTGGTGGGAGCCCTCTTGTTTTCTCTGTATATCGTGGCATGGGGAAGCTATGTGTGGGCTGGGGGTGCAGGAGTGTCAGAGTTTTGCCTCTTCTTGGTGGTTTTTCCTGCCAGGTGTGTCTCCAGCATCTCACAAGATTTTTACTTTAAGGAACACAAGCTAGCTGCTTCCTCCATCTAGTTGCTGTCTTGGATCCTTCATTGCTTTGGGTTTCATTTGTTCTCATTTTTCTAGCAGTTTGAGATGTAGCATTAGGTTGTTTATTCGAGATCTTTTTGTCCTTTTAATATATGCACTAATGTCTATAAACTTTTCTCTTAGGACTGTCTTTGCTTTGTCCTATAGGTTCTGGTAGGTCATGTTTTCATTTTCATTAACTTCCAGGAGCCTTTTAATTTCCTCTTTTATTTCATCAATGACCCACTGATTATTGAGCAATGTGTTGGTCAGCTTCCAATTGTTCACGAATTTTCTGCTGTTTTTGTTGTTGAGTTCTAGTTTTAATGCATTGTGGTCAGATAGAATGCATGGGATTATTTCTATTTTCTTATATTTGCTGAGGCTTGCTTCGTGCCCTAAGATATGATCAGTCATGGAGAAAGTTCCATGGGCTGCTGAGAAGAAATAGTCTGTAGACATTTGATCTATGGTGTGTTTTAGTTCTAGCATTTCTTTATTGATGTTTGATTTGGATGACCTATCTATTGGTGTTGGGGGGTATTAAATTCTCCAACTACCAATGTGTTGGAGTCTATATGTGATTTTAAGTCCTTTATAGCATGTTTGATGAAATTGAGTGCACTGATATTGGGTACATGTATAGGTTGATAATTGTTATTTCTTTTTGGTATATTTCCCCTTTCATTAGTGTGAAGTGACTTCTTTATTTCATTTGATCAATGTAAGTTTGAAGTCTATTTTGCCTAAGATAAGTATTGCTACTCCTGCCTGTTTTGGGGGGGCTATTGGCTTGGTAAATCTTCTTCCAGCCATTCACTCTAAGCCAGTGTTTGTTTCTGTCAATGAGATAGGTCTCCTGTAAGCAACAGATTGTTGGATTTTCCTTTTTAATCCAGTTTGCCAAATGGTGTATTAGGTGGGGTAGTTGAGTCTGTTGACATTCAGTGTTACTATTGATAGGTATGTGATGATTCCTGCCAATTAGTTGTTTTTGTTGTTTATGGGTTTCATTGTGCATAGCTGAATCAATGCTACTCTCTGATTACTTGTCTTTTCTTCTTCTGTGGTTTGATACTGCCTGTCCTCTTGTGGTTTTGTTTGCTTTCATTTTCTGTATGCAGAGTTCCTTGGAGAATCTTTTGTAGTAGTGGCTTGGTGTTCATGTATTGTTTTAGTTTCTGTTCATTGTGGAAGATTTTTATTGCTCCATCTATTTTGAATGATATTTTTGCTGGGTTGAGTATCCTAGGGTCAAAGTTATTTTCATTCAGTGGCTGGAATATCTCACTCCATGCCATTTTGCTTTTAAGGTTTCTTTTGAGAAATCCACTGTGATTTTGATTGGTTTACCTTAATATGTTATTAATTTTTTTTCTCTTTCATCCTTCAATATTCTTTCTCTATTCTCTGTGCTTGTTGCTTTAATGACAATATGTCATGGGTAAGTTTTATTTTGATCAAGTCTGTTTGGTGTCCTGGAGGTTTCCAGTATGTGAATAGGCAAAACTTTATTAAGATTTGGGAAATTTTCAATTTTTATTTCATTAAATACATTATGAATCCCTTTTTCTTGGTCCTCTTCTCCTTCTTAAATGTCCATGAGTCTCAGGTTTTGTCTTTTGAAGGAATTAGTGAATTCTTGCATATTCCTTTCACAGCTCTTGAGTTATTGACTAACAGATCTTCAGGTTTTTTCTTTAAGTTGTATTTTATCTTTGAGTTCTGAGATTCTGTCTTCCACTTGTTCTAGTCTGCTGGAGTGGACTTCCACTGTGCTTTGTGTTTCTGTTTGATTCTTTTTTGTGAGGACTTCCATATCTTGGATCACTTCCTCTTTAATATTTTCTATTTTCATCTTTAATTCATTTATCTCTCTATAGTGTTCTCTGTTTCACTTTGGTGTTTATATAGGGTTCCTATGAGTTCATTTATTTGTTTCTGTGTCTTCTCATATTCTTTATTTTTGGTGTCTTGAAATTTCTTGAATGCATCTTATCCATTTTGATTAACCACATCTAATATCTTCTCCATGAAATTCTCAGAGATTACTTGCAGGATTTCTTCTTTGAGGCTGTTTTTGTGGGGATCACTGGGTTCCATAGTGTCATTTATCTTTGTTTTGTTGGAGTCTGGAACTGGGTATCTGTTTTCTTCATTTCCCTCAGAATCCTGTATTAAATTATATTTTTGAAGACAGTGTTTCCATTCCTTTTTCTTCTTCCCATCACTCCATTTGGTACTATGCAACTATGTTCTTGATAGGCTAGTTGGTGGTTTTAGTAACCTGTTTTCTTTCCTTTGATTTTGTTTTGTGACTGTCTTGGTTATTAGCTAGGTTGGTGTGCTATTTCTGTCCCTGGTCTGGGTGTACTTTAGTAATAAGTAATTCACAGGTTCAATACCTGACCATTAGTTTATATGTTATATAGAAGACCCCTTGGTGGTAATATCTATAAGCAGTGGGAGTTGGGAGAGGTTAACATTTTTTAAGCTACCTGTAGAAATTTGGGGAGTTGATAGGGTGGCACCAAAGGGGGATTGGGAAGCAGGGTTGGTGACTGAGGGAAGCAGTGGGGAAGCTGCTGGTTTTTTTGGTCCATATGTGTGTTTGGGTGTATTTCTGTTGTTGTAGTGGATGGAGTTTGTGTCAGGAATTGCAGGGGTTTGGGGTTACGTAAATTTGGTTTAATAGTTGGTCAGTGGGTGATGAGTGTGTAGGAGGGAGGGGTAATTTGGTGACAGGTTGGGGGAGAATGGGAGGGGAAGGTGAGGGCAGGGGAAGAGAGTTGGTGAGAAGGGGCAGAACGAGTTGTTGGAAATGAGAGCAATGTATTTTAGCACAGGAGAAGGAGGGACAGTGAAGGGGGTGAGAGTAAGGATGAGAAGATTGTGATGGTAAAGTTGGTAGTATAGAAAGAAAAAAGATAATAAGAATAGAAATAAAAATACAAAACCCACAATAACAAAACAAAACAAAGCAACAGCAAAACCAATGAGAAACAAACAAAGAAGCAAATCTCACCAGGTTTTGGAACAATAGAATTTCAGTCTTAGTTTAAGTTCTGGAGTTAGACCTTTGGCATCCATTCCTGGTATTGGCATATAAGCAGAAATTCTGACATGGTGTCACCAGGTGATTGGCTTGTGAGTAGTGTTTTGTTCTTCTGTCCACCAGTTAAATTGAAATTGTGAGGTGAGGTAGCTTTGTCAGATCATGCAGGGTGGTCAGAGATATTGAGTTCCCCAGCTGATAACTGTGTTACCCTTCAGCTGCAACTGTTTGGTCAGCTCCTCCTCCAGCAAGGTGGGGCAGTTCTTGTTTGAGTGCTGCATTCTGGTTCAGGAGATCAGCACTGTAGTCCACTAGTTTCCCTGCTTTGGAAGTGGCTTTTTGCTGTGCTTGTTTACTGGGGTTTCCTGGGGTTTCTGTGCTGGGGGTTTATTTCTTTGACCTGCCCCCTTTCTCTGGGGCAGGTTCAGTGTTCCATTATCCATGTGTTATGATGGTTCCCCATTTGTTTTTTAGTTTTGTGGGGCAGTTAGGTTTTGGGTGCTGCTTACTGGCTCAAGAGATGAGCTCTGTGATCCACTACCCATCCTGCTTTGGGGAGTGGCTTAACACCCCCTGCTCTCCTGCCTTTTCAGTGTTTGTTTACTGATAGTTTGTGCAGAAATTAATTCCTTGCCTGCCTCCCCCATTGTACTTTCAGCCTTCCCACCACCTCTGCTTTTGTGCTAGATTACAGTTTGCTGTTTGTTATTCAGTGTTTTTTTGGGGGGGGTCAGTCTGCCCAGGGGCTGTGCTGGTTTATGTTCCCAGGGGTTTCTGGGGGCAGTTTCAAGTAATGCTCACCTGTTTGTTCTGTCAAAAGTTATGCAGACAGGTTTGGAGCTGGTGATGGTGGCATTGGCGGTGGCAGTGGTGGTGGTAGTGGCAATGGCAGCAGTGAGAAATGGCTCCAAATTTTCTCAATGTAACATGTTGTGGGAAAGCTTTTCTTGGGCTAGAGTTTCAGGGTGTTGAAGGTTTGATTCTGGTTAGTGCTTTATTTCTGCTTGATTGAGGAAGAAGAGAAGGAAAGAAAAAAGAAAAGAGGAAAGAAAAAAGAAAAAAATCACTATGGGAAAGGACGGTTTCCCTGGGGCTGGACCCGCCTTGCTGGCTGTGCAGTGGGTCACAGCTCTTAGGTGCAATTAAAGGCTGATTTGTGGGCCTGTCTTTGAATTTTTTCCTGCACCTAGTGTGATGGCAGTTATTATTTTGGCTAGAGGCAGTCAGAGTTACCCAGGTGTGGCTCCAACTTCTCAGGGAGGTTTTGGAGTCATGGAGGTTAGGCTTTCAGCTTCTGTACCCTAGTTGCCATCTTGGGTTTCTCCTAGATATTTCAATTAATATAGTCACATACAAAATCAGGAAAAACACTTAAAAAGGGTTGTAGAAATTTTTATATTTATCCTCAAAAGTTAGCTGATAATCAACTTCCACTTTCAGGAACATGCCACCCCCAAAGCCTGAAAAAAATTAATGCTAGAATGCACCTAAAACAATAAAAAAAGTTTGTAGAGGGAGTTTCTGAAAATTGAGCTGAGGGCCTTGCAATTGATCAGCATGCACTCTGTCCTTGAGCTACACCTCCAACTCAAAACAATTCTCTTAAATGTTGAAAATTCAGAAGACTTCTCAAAATAATTTAGATGAATGTGGAATTAAAGAAGTGGGGATTGACTTTTTATTCTTTTTTCTTTGTATTTATTTCTTTTTAAAATCTCCTTAATTCACCTTCCCCCCTCCTATTAGTACCTCCACTTCTGCACACACTACACTTATTTTATAATTCTGGTTTTTATAATTACATATTTGAGTTGATATTCATTGGGGTGCCTCAATGTATGCCTTCTGTGGGTGTGCTTTACTTTGGTCTGTTCAATCCCTTAGAATACTCTCCCTTACCCCTTTTCCTCCCACCACACATTTTTCAACTTCTTTCAATATACATTCTTATATCCTGTACTTTCACACCTTGTGGTATACGATATTACTGTTGATCTATCTTTCACTCTTCTTTTCTCAATTTCCCCAAGTTCCATAGAGTAGTTACACTGTTACAAACATGTTCTACAACTGAATTGTATATGATGTTTGTTTTTGTGTATATTTTTATCTTTGGATCTATCTTCCACGTATGAGACAAAACGTGTCTTTTGTGTTTCTGATCTTGGTTAACTTGACTTAACATTATGTCCTCAAGTTGCTTCCATTTACCTTCAAATCCTATGTCATTATTCCTTGTGACTGAGTAATACTCCATTGTGTATATATACTATAATTTCATGATCAATTCATCAGTTGTGGGGCATCTGGGTTGGTTCCAGAGCTTAGCTGTTGTGAATAGTGCTGTGATGAACATTGTTGGACAGGTGTCTCTACTGTATGCTGTTTTATGTTCTTTTGGGTAGATGCCCAGGAGTTGTTTCACTGGAAAAAGATAGAACAACAGTTCTATCTCCAGTTTTTTAAGTAATCTTCATACTGTTTTCCATAATGGCTGTACTAATTTCCATTCCCACCACCAGTGTACAAGACTTTCTGTTTCACCACATCCTCGCTAGCATTTGTTTTTGTTATTACCCTTGATTTTGGTAATTCTGACTGGGGTGAGATGAAATCTAAGTACTGTTTTGATTTGGATCTCTTTTACAACCAGGGAATTTGAACACTTATTCATGAATTTGAACATTTATTCATGTATTTACTGGCCATTTGTATCTCTTTGAGAATTCCCTGCTTAATTCATGTGCCCATTTCTTCATTGGGGTGTTGATTCTTTGGGGTCTGAATTTTTTGTGTTCCCTGTAGATTCTGGATATTAGACCCTTTTCAGATGAGTGGCTGGCAAAGATTTTCTCCCATTCCATGCACTGTCTCTTGAGTCTGGTGATTGTTTCTTTTGCTGTGCAGAATCTCTTTAGTTTAACACAGTCCCATTTTTCCATTGTTTCTGTCAGATGCTGAGTTTTTTGAGTTCTGTTTAGGAAGCTTTTCCTGATACCTATATATTCTAGTGTATTTCCTACTGCTTCTTGGAGTTGTTTCAAAGTTTCAGGCCTTACATAAGGTCTCTGATCTACTTTGAATTGGTTTTTTTTAGTTGTTATGTTCATTTCTTTCTTTTTCTTCTTTTTATTCACATGTGTATACATTGTTTGGGTCATTTCTACCCCCTGCTCCCCTCCCCCAACCTCTCCCCCCTTCTCCCCTCAGTTCCAGGCATGTCCTGTTCTGCCTTTATCACTAGTTTTGTTGAAGAAGAGAGACAAGCCTAATAAGGAAGACAAAGCGTTTTTGCTAGTTAAGGATAGCAATTCAGAAATATTCCTAGCATTGCTTTCATGTACACGTGTTATGACCCATGTTGATTCATCTCTAACTGATCTTTACCCTGGTTACTGATCCCATTCTCACGATAACCTCTGTTGCTTTAAGGTTTCTGTATTAGCTCCTCTGGAGTGGGGACATCAAACACTTTCATGTTTTCAGTTTTCTACCTATTTCTATATCACCCAAATGTGCTCTCTCCTTATCATGTGATCCAAGTCCAACCCCATTGCTGCATTTGCCCTAGATCTAAAGTCCACATATGAGAGAGAACATACGATTTTTGGTCTTCTGAGCTTGGCTGACCTCACTCAGAATGATGTTCTCTAGTTCCATCCATTTACCTGCAAATTATAACATTTCATTTTTCTTCATAGTTTAATAAAATTCCACTGTGTACAAGTACCACATTTTCTTGATCCATTCATCAATAGTGGGGCATCTTGGTTGTTTCCATAACTTGGCTATTGTGAATAGTGCTGCAATAAACATGAGTGTGCAGGTGACTCTGGAGTAATCTGTGCTGCATTTCTTTGGGTATATCCCCAGGAGTGGGATTGCTGGATCATATGGCAGGTCTATGTTTAGATTTTTAAGGAGTCTCCAAATTTTTTTCCAGAGTGGTTGTACCAACTTGCATTCCTACCAGCAGTGGATTAAGGTTCCTTTTCCTCCACATCCTTGCCAACACATGTTGGTGGTGGTGTTTTTGATTATGGCTGTTCTAACAGGGGTGAGGTTGAATCTTAGTGTGGTTTTCATTTGCATTTCCTTTATGGCTAGAGATGGTGAGCATTTTTTCAAGTGTTTTTTGACCCTTCGAATTTCTTCTTTTGAGAAAGTTCTATTCAGTTCGGTTGACCATTTTTTAATTGGCTCATTGATTTTAGGAGAGCTTAGTTTCTTAAGTTCCCTGTATATTCTGGTTACCAGTCCCTTGTCTGATGTATAGCTGGCAAATATTTTCACCCACTCTGTGGGTGGTATCTTCAGTTTAGAGACCATTTCTTTTTTTGTGCAGAAGCTTTTTAATTTTATGAAGTTCTGTTTGTCCATCCTTTCTCTTAGTTGCTGGGCTGCTGGGGTTCTATTGAGGAAGTCTTTGCCTATACCTATTAGTTCCAGAGTGTTTCCTGCTCCTTCCTTTAGTAGCTTCAGAGTTTCAGGTCTGATATTTAGGTCCTTGATCCATTTTGAGTTGATACTAGTACAGGGTGACAGACATGGATCTAGTTTCAGTTTTTTGCAGATGGATAACCACTTTTCCCTGCAATATTTGTTGAAGAGGCTGTCTTTTTTCCATTGTATATTTTGGCACCTTTGTCAAAAATGAGGTGGGTATAGTTGTGTGGATTCATATCTGGATCTTCTATTCTGTTCCATTGGTCTTCATGTCTGTTTTTAAGCCAGTACCATGCTGTTTTTATTGCTATTGCTTTGTAGTATAGTTTGAAGTTGGGTATTGTGATACCTCCAGCATTGCTTTTTTTGCTGAGTATTGCCTTGGCTATTAGCGGTCTCTTGTGTTTCCAAATGAACTTTAGAGTAGATTTTTCTATCTCTGTGATGAAAGTCATTGGGATTTTGATCTGAATTGCATTAAACATGTGGATTGCTTTTGGTAGTATAGCCATTTTTACTATGTTGATTCTACCGATCCATGAGCATGGGAGATCTTTCCATCTTCTGTAATCTTCCTCAATCTCTTTCTTCAGGAGTTTGTAATTCTCTTTGAAGAGTTCATTCACATCTTTTGTTAAATTTACTCCTAGGTATTTGATTTGGGGGGGGCTATTGTGAATGATTGTTTTCATATATTCCTTCTCAGTTTATTGAATTGATTTTTGTACAAGGTGAAAAGCAGGGATCTAGTTCCAGTCTTCAGCATGAGGATATCTAGTTTTCACAGAACCTTTGTTGAAGAGGATGTCTTTTCTCCATTGTGTGTTTTGGGCTCCTCTGTCAAAGATAAACTGGCTATAGATGCATGGGTTTATGTCTGAATCTTCTATTCTGATCCATTGGTCTTCCTGTCTGTTTTTGTGACAATACCATGCTGGTTTTTGTTTTGTTTTGGCTTTGTAGTATAGTTTGAAGTCATGTGTTGTGATGCATTCAGCATTGGACTTCTTGCTCAGAATTGCTTTGGCTATTTGAGGTCTTTTGTGTTCCCATATGTACTTCATGATTCCTTTCTCTATTTCTATGTAGAATGTCATTTTAATAGGAATTGTGTTGGACATGTAGACTGCTTTTGGTAGTATGGACATTTTCATAATGTTGATTCTACCAATCCATGAGCTTGAAAGTTCTTTCAAAGCTCATGAAGCTTCAGAAGGAGACTTCTGAAGTCTCCTTCAGTTTCTCTCTTCAGTGGTTTATAGTTATGATTAAAAAGGTCTTTTCCTGATTTCTTTCTCAGTCTGTTGGTATATGGAAAAGTTACTGATTTCTGTATGCTAATTTTGTATGCTGCTACTTTGCCAAAAGAGTTTATGACTTCTAATAGCTTTTTGGTAGGGTTTTTTGGGTTCTTTTAGGTATAGGATCTTCTCATCTGCAAATAAAGATTGTTTGACCTCTTCCTTCACTATTTGAATCCCTTTTATTTCTTGCTCTTGTCTTATTGCTCTGTCTAGGTATTCCAAAACCATATTGAACAGCATTGGAGGAAGTGAGCAGTCTTGTCTTGTTCCTGACTTTAATGGTAATGGTTTCAGTTTGTGTCCATTTAGTATGGTATTGGCTCTAGGTTTGTCATATGCAGCCTTCATTATGCTGAGGAATATTCCTTATAGTCCTAGTTTCTTCAGAGATTTTATGATGAAAGGGTGTTGGATTTTGTCAAATTCTTTTTCTGCATCTATTGAGAGGATCATGTCGCTTTTGTCCTTGCATCTGTTTATGTGCTATATTATGTTTATGGACTTACGTATGTTGAATCATCCTTACATCCCTGGAATGAAACCAACTTTGTCATGGTGTATGATCTTTTTGGTGTGTTTGAATTCTGTTTGTTTGCCAGTATTTTTTTGAGAATCTTTCTATCTATATTCATTAAGGATAGTGGTCTATAATTCTCCTTTCTGGTTATGTTTTTATTGGGTTTTGGAATGAGTGTAATGCTGGCTTCATAGAATGAGTTTGGTAGTGTTCCTTCTCTTTCTATTTCCTGGAAAAGTTTGATGAGTATTGGTGTTAGTTCTTCTTTACTGATTTGGTAAAATTCGGCCAGGAATCCATCAGATCTTGGGCTATTTTTGTAGGGAGACTTCTTATTACTATTTCAATTTCATTGCATGTAATAGGACTATTTAGGTGGTTAATATCTTCTTGGTTCAATTTCAGTTCCTTGCATGTGTCTAGGAATTTTTCTATTTCATGTAGATTATCCAGTTTATTTGTATATAAGTTTTCAAAGTACTCTCTAATTATTTTCTTCATTTCATTGGTATCTGTGGTTATGTCCCCTTTTGCATATCTGATTTTATTCACTTGGGTCTTCTCCCTCCTGTGTTTTGTCATGTTGGCTAAAGTTTCATCAATCTTGTTAATCTTTTCAAAGAACCAACTTTTTGTTTCATCAATTCTTTTTATAGTTTATTTGGTTTTGATTTCATTAACCTTGGCCCTGATCTTTGTAATTTCTTTCTGCTGGTTTTGTGTTTGGTTTGTTCTTGTTTTTCTAGGAGATTAAGGTGAACCATTAGATTGTTTATTTGAGAGGCCTCAAATTTGAGAGGTTTTTTTTTTTAAATATAAGCACTTATATCTATAAAATTTCCCTTTAGCATGGCCTTTGCTGTGTCCCATAGATCCAGGTGTTGTATTTTCATTTTCATTGGATTCTAGGAATTTTTAAATTTCTTCTCTTATGTCTTTGGTCACCCATTTTTTTTTATCAGTGTGTTGTTCAGTGTCCATGTGTTTGAGTATTTTCTGGGGTTTCTTTTTTTCTTGAAGCCTAATTTTATTCCATTTTGACTGATACAATGCAGAGGGTTATTTTGATTTTCTTGAATTTGTTGAGACTTGCTACAAGTCCTAAAATATCTTTGCTTTATGTCTATTTTGGAGAAAGTTCCATGAGCTGCAGAAAAGAATGTGTATTGCCTAGTTGTTGGATGAAATACTCTGTAGATGTCAACCATTTCTATTTAGTCTAATGGGTGGTGTAGCTCTGAGATTTCTTGTTTATCTTTTGTCTGGATGACATATCTATTGGTGACAGTGGGGAATTCAGTTTTCCTACTATCACTGTGTTAGTGTCTATCTGTTCTCTTAGAGCCATTAGAGATTTTTTTTTTTTAATGAACACGGGTGCCCCTGTGTTTGGTGCATATTATGTTAAGGATTGATATGTCCTCTTGATGAATTGTTCTTTAAATTAGTATGAAGTGACCTTTCTTGTCTCTTCTGATTGATTTTAGTTTGAAGTCTACTTTATCAGATATAAGTATAGCTACTCCTGCTTGTTAAATGAGTCTCTTGTGAGCAACGTATGATTGGGTCTTGTTTTTTAATACAATTTGCTATTCTTTGTATTTGATTGGAGCATTGAGGCAATTTATATTTGGTGTTAGTATTGAGAGGTGCCTGTTTTCCCTATTATTTGGTTTTAACTATTCCTTGTTTATTGATCCACTTGCTCAAAAGGTTCTATGCTTTCTTGAGTCTGCCTGTCTCACTCTAGTTTCTTCTTCTATATGTAAAAGTCCTTTAAGTATCTTCTGTAATGCTGGCTTGGTGGTCACAAATTCCCTTAGTTTTTTCTTGTTGTGGAAGGTTTTAGTTTCTCCTTCAATTAGGAAGGATAATTTTGCTGGATAGACTAGTCTAGGTTGACAATTGCTTTCTTTCAGGGCCTGAATTATGTCTTTTCATGACCTTCTTGTGTTTAAAATTTGAGTTAAGAAATCTGCTGTTATTCTAATGGATTTGCCTTTATATGTGACCTGACTTTTCTCTTTTGCAGCTTTCAGAATTCTTTCTTTGTTCTATGTGCTAAATGTTTTGATTATGATTTTTCTGGGGGTGTTCCTCTTTTGTTTGATGGTTTGGTGTTCTGTAAGCTTCCTGTACCTGGGTGACTCTCTCATTCTCAAGGTTAGGGTTGTTTTCTACTATTATTCTATTGAATAGGTTGTCAATGCCTTTAGTTTGTATCTTCTCTTCTTCTTATACATTCATGATTTGTAGGTTTGGTCTTTTCATGGTGTCCCAGATATCTTGAATGTCCCATTTGCATTTTATCATGATTTTTTCCTATTTGGTCTAATTCCTCTACTTTGTCTTCAGTTCCTGATATTCTATTTTCAGCTTGCTCCATTCTTTTTGCCAAACTTTCAATTGTGATTTTTACTTGGGATATTGAGTTGTTTATTCTGGATTATTTTTCGTGGTTTCCATATCTTTATTGATTTCCTCTTTTATACCCTAGATAGTCTGCTTAATTTCATTCATCTGTTTGTTTGTATTTTCTTTGAGCTCATTTATTTGTTTATTCACATTCTCTTTGAGGTCAAAAGTTAACTTCTGTATTTTTTCTTTGAGGCCATTAATCATTTTTACTATTTTTTTTAATTCATTACTTGATAGCTCTTCCTCTATGCGGGTGTTTGGGTCCTAATGTTGGAACTGGTTTTTGATGGAGAGCTCTTTCATTCTGCATTGAGATTTATGCATCTGGAGTTGTTTTTTGTTATTGTCTTAATCGCTTGTGACCCTGTAGTTGGTGTTTTGAATTTTTTTCCTCCTGGAGCTACAGCAGTGTTCCTCATAGAGGTGTGTGCTGGATAAGTTACCCCTTGCAGGTTTGTTCTTGTGGTGCCAATTGCCTCTTTTCTTCCATCAGTGAAAGGACTGGAATTTCCACTCTTCAATGGAGGTGCAAGGGCTTTTCTGTAGGTAGTGCTGGGTCTCTGTGCACTGTGGGGTGTAGGCCTCCTAGCACCAGCAGAGTAGCAGATTGCCACTTGGTGGAGGAGCAGAATTCTAGCTCTTAAACAGGAGAGATTTGACTCTCCTGCAGGGAGTTGTTGTGTGAAGCTCTGGGCTTCTGTGTACCTTGGGGGAACATGGCTTCAGGTGCCATGTGCTGAGTAGCAGGTTATAGCTTTCCTCCTCTCATTGGGAATCTGGCATTCTTGCTCTTTGATGTGGGAGTGAGGGCTTGCTTTCTGTTAGGGTCAGTGGAGAGTCCTGGGACTCCATGCTCTGTGGGGAGGGAAGCCTCCTTTTGCCAGCAGATTAGCAAGGCCTGGAGTATGGGGCTCACTTGGGTGTGTGGTGACAGGCTTCTGGCACCATGTAGCAAGTTTGGGGTACCCATGGGGTAGCAAGGCTAGTGGGCTTGAATCATCTGTGGTCTTCTTGTGTTGGGGCATGGGCTTCCAGGAACCATGGCAGCCACTGCCAGCTTAGGAGAAAAGAATCTGCAGGCAGCGGGCATTCCAGGCTTTTTATCTTTGACCATTATTTCTTTTGATTCTTGTGTTTAAATGTTAGTGACTATTAATAACCATGTATTCTGTTTTAAGAAGAAAATGATTGGGCCAGAGGAATGGCTGAAGGGGTAGAATGCTTGCCTAGCAAATGGTAGACCTTTAGTTCAAACCCAGTAGTGCCAAAGAAAAGGAAAAAATATTGTAATATAAAAAGATTTCAGTTGAAATTTACTTTTTTTTCTTTTATTATTCATATGTGCATACAAGGCTTGGGTCATTTCTCCCCCCTGCTCCCACCCCGTCTCTTACCACCCACTCCGCCCCCTCCCTGTCCTCCCCACCCCCTCAATACCCAGCAGAAACTATTTTGCCCTTATTTCTAATTTTGCTGTAGAGAGAGTATAAGCCATAATAGGAAGGAACAAGGGTTTTTGCCGGTTGAGATAAGGATAGCTATACAGGGCATTGACTCACATTGATTTCCTGTGCATGTGTGTTACCTTCTAGGTTAACTCTTTTTGATCTAACCTTTTCTCTAGTTCCTGGTCCCCTTTTCCTATTGGCCTCAGTTGCTTTTAAGGTATCTGCTTTAGTTTCTCCCCGTTAAGGGCAACAAATGCTAGCTAATTTTTTAGGTGTCTTACCATCCTCACCCCTCCCTTGTGTGGTCTCGCTTTTATCATGTGCTCAAAGTCCAATCCCATTGTTGTGTTTGCCCTTGACCTAATGTCCACATATGAGGGAGAACATATGATTTTTGGTCTTTTGGGCCAGGCTAACCTCACTCAGAATGATGTTCTCCAATTCCATCCATTTACCAGCGAATGATAACATTTCGTTCTTCTTCATGGCTGCATAAAATTCCATTGTGTATAAATACCACATCTTCTTAATCCATTTGTCAGTGGTGGGGCATCTTGGCTGTTTCCATAACTTGGCTATTGTGAATAGTGCCGCAATAAACATGGGTGTGCTGGTGCCTCTGGAGTAACCTGTGTCACAGTCTTTTGGGTATATCCCCAAGAGTGGTATTGCTGGATAAAATGGTAGATCAATGTTTACCTTATTAAGTAGCCTCCAAAATTTTTTTCCAGAGTGGTTGTACTAGTTTACATTCCCACCAACAGTGTAAGAGGGTTCCTTTTTCCCCGCATCCTCACCAACACCTGTTGTTCATGGTGTTGCTAATGATGGCTATTCTAACAGGGGTGAGGTGGAATCTTAGTGTGGTTTTAATTTGCATTTCCTTTATTGCTAGAGATGGTGAACATTTTTTCATGTGTTTGTTGACCATTTGAATTTCTTCATTTGAGAAAGTTCTGTTTAGTTCACTTGCCCATTTCTTTATTGGTTCATTAGTTTTGGGAGAATTCAGTTTTTTAAGAATTCAGTTTATATATTCTGGTTATCAGTCCTTTGTCTGATGTATAGCTGGCAAATATTTTCTCCCCTCTGTGGGTGTTCTCTTCAGTTTAGAGACCATTTCTTTTGATGAACAGAAGCTTTTTAGCTTTATGAGGTCCCATTTATCTATGCTATCTCTTAGTTGCTGTGCTGCTGGGGTTTCATTGAGAAAGTTCTTACCTATACCTACTAACTCCAGAGTATTTCCTACTCTTTCCTGTACCAACTTTAGAGTTTGTGGTCTGATATTGAGATCCTTGATCCATTTTGAGTTAATCTTGGTATAGGGTGATATACATGGATCTAGTTTCAGTTTTTTGCAGACTGCTAACCAGTTTTCCCAGCACTTTTTGTTGAAGAGGCTGCTATTTCTCCATCGTATATTTTTAGCTCCTTTGTCAAAGACAAGTTGGTTATAGTTGTGTGGCTTCATGTCTGGGTCCTCTATTCTGTTCCACTGGTCTTCATGTCTGTTTTTGTGCCAGTACCATGCTGTTTTTATTGTTATTGCTTTGTAATATAGTTTGAAGTCAGGTATCATGATACCTCCTGCATTGTTCTTTTGACTGAGTATTGCCTTGGCTATTCGTGGCCTCTTGTGTTTCCATATAAATTTAACAGTAGATTTTTCAATCTCTTTAATGAATGTCATTGGAATTTTAATGGGAATTGCATTAAACATGTAGATTACTTTTGGGAGTATCGACATTTTTACTATGTTGATTCTACCAATCCATGAGCATGGGAGATCTCTCCACTTTCTGTAGTCTTCCTCAATCTCTTTCTTCAGAAGTGCATAGTTTTCCTTGTAGAGGTCTTTCACATCTTTTGTTAGGTTTACACCTAGGTATTTGATTTTTTTTGAGGCTATTGTAAATGGAATTGTTTTCATACATTCTTTTTCCGTTTGCTCATTGTTAGTGTATAGAAATGCTAATGATTTTTCTATGTTGAGTTTATATCCTGCTACCTTGCTATAGCTATTGATGATGTCTAGAAGCTTCTGAGTAGAGTTTTTTGGGTCTTTAAGGTATAGGATCATGTCATCTGCAAATAAGGATATTTTGACAGTTTCTTTACCTATTTGTATTCCTTTTATTCCTTCTTCTTGCCTAATTGCTCTGGCTAGGAATTCCAGTACTGTGTTGAATAGGAGTGGAGATAGTGGGCATCCTTGTCTGGTTCCTGATTTTAGATGGAATGGTTTCAGTTTTTCTCCATTAAGTATAATGCTGGCTGTAGGTTTTTCATATATAGCTTTTATAATGTTGAGGAACTTTCCTTCTATTCCTAGTTTTCTTAGAGCTTTTATCATGAAATGATGTTGGATCTTATCAAAGGCTTTTCTATTGACATGGTCAAGTGGTTTTTGTCTTTGCTTCTGTTAATGCGGTTTATTACATTTATGGATTTTCGTATGTTGAACCACCCCTGCATCCCTGGGATGAAGCCTACTTGATCGTGGTGAATAATCTTTTTGATGTGTTGTTGAATTCGGTTTGCCATTATGTTGTTGAGGATTTTTGCGTCAATGTTTATTAAGGAGATTGGCCTATAGTTCTCCTTTTTGGAGGTGTCTTTGCCTGGTTTTGGGATAAGTGTAATACTGGCTTCATAAAATGTGTTTGGCAGTTTTCCTTCCCTTTCTATTTCATGGAACAGTTTAAGGAGGGTTGGTGTCACTTCTTCTTTAAATGTCTGATAGATTTCAGCTGAGAATCCATCAGGTCCTGGACTTTTCTTTTTGGGGAGACTCTTGATTGCTGCTGCAATTTCATTTTGTGTTATAGGTCTATTCAAGTCATTAATTTCCTCTTGGTTCAGTTTTGGATAATCCTATATATCTAGAAATCTGTCCATTTCTTTAAAATTTTCAAATTTTTTGAATATAGGTTCTCAAAGTAGTCTCTGGTGATTTCCTGGACTTCCATGGTGTTTGTTTTTATCTCACCTTTTGCATTCCTGATTCTACTAATTTGGGTTTTTTCTCTCCTCATTTAGTCAGGTTTGCCAGGGGCCTATCGATCTTGTTTATTTTTTGAAAGAACCACCTTTTTGTTTCATTAATTCTTTGTATGGTTTTTTTGGTTTCTATTTCATTGATTTCAGCTCTTATTTTTATTATTTCTCTCCTATTTGTTTTGGGATTTGCTTGTTCTTGTTTTTCTAGGAGTTTGAGATGTATCATTAGGTCATTGATTTGGGATCTTTCAATCTTTTTAATATATGCACTCATGGCTATAAACTTTCCTGTCAGGACTGCCTTAGCTGTGTCCCATAGGTTCCAGTGGGTTGTGTTTTCATTTTCATTGACTTCCAGGAACTTTTTAATTTCCTCTTTTATTTCATCGATGATCCATTCTTCATTAAGTAATGAGTTATTTAGTTTCCAGCTGTTTGCATGTTTTTTGTCTTTACTTTTGTTGCTGACTTCTACTTTTACTGCATTATGATCAGATAGTATGCACGGTATAATTTCTATTTTCTTATATTTGCTGAGACTTGCTTTGTGCCCCAGTATATGATCTATTTTGGAGAAGGTTCCATGGGCTGCTGAGAAGAATGTATATTGTGTAGAAGTTGGATGAAATGTTCTGTAGACATCTGCTAGGTCCATTTGATCTATTGCGTATTTTAGATCTCGGATTTCTTTATTGATTTTTTGTTTGGATGACCTATCTATTGATGATAATGGGGTGTTAAAGTCTCCCACAACCACTGTGTTGGTGTTTATATGTGCTTTTAGGTCTTTCAGGGTATGTTTGATGAAATTGGGTGTGTTGACATTGGGTGCGTACAGATTGATGATTATTATTTCCTTTTGGTCTATTTCCCCTTTTATTACTATGGAATGTCCTTCTTTATCTCTTTTGATCAATGTAGGTTTGAAGTCTACTTTGTCAGAGATAAGTATTGCTACTCCTGCCTGTTTTCGGGGGCCATTGGCTTGGTAAATCTTCTTCCAGCCTTTCATCCTAAGCCTATGCTTATTTCTGTTGGTGAGATGGGTCTCCTGTAAGCAACAAATTGTTGGATCTTCCTTTTTAATCCATTTTGTCAAGTGGTGCCTTTTGATGGGTGAATTAAGTCCATTAACATTAAGTGTTAGTACTGATAGGTATGTGGTGATTCCTGTCATTTAGTTGTCTTAGTTGTTTGAAGGTTTGATTGTGTGTACCTAAGTTGAGGTTGCTCTCTACTGTCTGGATTTTTCTTTTCCTGTGGTTTAGTGCTGCCTGTCTTTTCATGGTTAAGTTGGGTTTCACTTTCTGTGTGCAGATCCCTTGCAGAATCTTTTGTAGTGGTGGCTTTGTGGTCACATAGTGTTTTAGTTTCTGCTTATCATGGAAGACTTTTATTGCTCCATGTATTTTGAATGATAGTTTTGCTGGGTAGAGTATCCTGGGGTTGAAGTGATTTTCATTCAGTGCCCGGAAGATCTCACCCCATGCTCTTCTTGCTTTTAATGTTTTTGTTGCGAAGTCTGCTGTGATTTTGATGGGTTTACCTTTGTATGTTACTTGTTTTTTCTCTCTTACAGCCATCAATATTCTTTCCTTGTTTCTCCATTTAACGTGAAGTGGAGATTCTCTGTGCCGGCTGGAGGTGTGGAGGGGTCAAAGTTATGCCTCTTCTCAGTGATTATGCCTGCAAAGTGTGTCTCCAGCGTCTCTCCAAGATTTCACTATAGGAGGCTCATTTTCTGCTTCTTTCCTCTAGCCACCATCTTGGAATCTCCTGAAAGTTACTTTTGATACAAGATAGGATGCATGATTTAAAAATCCATGTATTTTAAAAATTAGAATGAAGTAGGACATTGAAAATTCTGTTACACCAGCCTTCTGTATAACCCCTTTTTCTTTGCTGGTTGATAGGAAGAATCATTTGTAAAATATATTTTTTATATGTTTATACTGTAAATTGTGAAGCATCATCAATATCCCAAGTCAACAGAAAAAAATACAACCAAATGTGACTTTTTTGATAAACTGCTTTTACTAGTGATACCCTGTCCTACCTTTAGTTACCTACCTAGTCCACTAATTCAAGAATTTGCTGAAAACTAACTTCATTTTTCTTTTCTCTGAGATTCCACTCTATATTTTTTTCGTGTGTTATTTCAAAAACTGTTGTCTCTCTTCAACATTCTGTTTCATACAATCTCTTTTTTTCTTGAGAATACCTCCCTTGCTGTCCATCTCTTTCTTACATTTTGTTTTCCCTCATTTTTATAATTTCTTCACTCCATCCAGTTCCTATCAGCCTATGCTTAATGAAAGCAATCCTAAACTTCCTTCTTGTAAAAATCTTCCCTTCTAATAACTCAGTCCTCTCCCTCTTCTCTCCCTAATTCTCTCTTCATCTAATTTAAACAAGAAATTCCCAAATCCATGAATATTACTTTTTAATTAGTGTAAATTTGAAATATTTAAGTGGAAATATTAGGGAGGAAGACTGTTGTACATGAAACATCTTGGTATATAGTGCTAGTTTTTTTTTATGCTACCTATGTTTTGCTTTGTTTCTGTTGAAATTAAAACTCTCAAGTAGTGTCTGGTTTCATTGTACACATACCCTTTAAGACTCAGTAGTGGAAAAGTAAAAGAACACGGGCAGTATCTTATCCTCATGTATCACACGAGAAAACATTTTGTGAAAGAGTAAATAATCTGTCCATAGTCCTATACCTAGTAAATGTCAAAGCCAAAACTGAAATTAGGTCTCCATATTTCCAGTTCTATACTCCCCATGCCATTATTCTAAACAGTTTGATTCTACTAGTAAATTTAGGTTTGGAGAGGAAATCTAATTTTTTTCATTAATTTTAATGTAGGTCTTTCTTTCTTTCTTTCTTTCTTCTTTCAAAGTTTCTTTTCTTACCTGACATGATCATAGAAAAGTTAACATCAATTGCAAGTATAAGAGATGAGGAGTTGACACTTGAAGATGTCTGGGTAGATGAAGCCAAACAGGCCATGTGTCAAGTACTAAGGACACTGGTCACTGATCACTGGTCACTTGTGATAACCCAAATTTGTTTATAGACAACTCCATGGAGACCCCCAGATTCTGCCCAGTGGCAGGAGGCTTTGTGGGAGAATGATGTCATAAAGTAGGCAGTTTAAAGACATGTAGTAGCCAATAGTGAAATCAGATTCCTAACCAGAAAGTGGGATTAGTTGGAGCTAATTATAGGAAAGCTATAACAGCACCTAAATGGCTGAGCTCTGGGGAGGTGGAATCCTGCAAGACAGTCAAAGTAGTCCATCTTTGCTCTGTTAAGGAGAACCAAATCCTGAAAGATAGACATGATTGTCCATCCTTCCCTTGTTAGGGAGAACATCTCAATGTTTCTTAGAAATGTTCACTAATAAAGTTATTCATAATTTGCATATCATATTTTACATTCTATCACATATAATAATTACATATTGCATATACAGTTAATATCCTTGGGCAGGAAAGAAAGAGACATTGAGGGTTAGCAATTATAGTTGTTCTGATATTATTTTTATTGATCTGACTAGTGAACTTATTGGAGAGAAAATGATTTAAGGGAACTTTTTGTAACTTGGTTGGAGAGCAAGGTGAAGTTTGTTGAGTTCCCCTGGTCAAATAAATATGTAAGATTTTGTTTTATGTCATATTTCTTATTTACTTCATTCTTTAGTATGTTTGTGTACTATTGATTGCTTTTAAAGATTGTTTTTTCAATTTTTTATCTGTCATATTTTTAAGTAATCCAACATTGTTAAGACATATTGCATGTTTTCTCTTGATGATTATTTATTTTAAAGCATAATTAACTAACTTGGCCTTATGGATTTTGTTGAAAAATGTAATAAAGAAAGGCATGTGAAAAGACTCTCAGGGGTGTTAAAAGTGAAACCAAGCTTAAAGAGCAGATATTTACATTCAGCCCAGCTTGATCTGGATCACCTTTCCTTTTCATATCCTGGTCAGTGATTCTTTATTGTAACCAGAATGGACATCTAAGTATGCTGACAACTGTAGTTTTAGCACTATAACTCACTTACTGACCAGCCTGCTTTCAGTTACACAAGTTTGAAAGAAGACATTTTTTTTAGTTCTTTTGTATTGCCCTGTTTCCCCGTTAAACCATTCCACCATGTGAGAGAAGTCAAGAATGTCTGTACATCTCCAGGCAAGGTCATCATGCTTCTTTTCTAATATCACTATCCATGTGAATGAAAGATCATCCACCATATCAGCAAAGAAGGAATGTCCAGGACAGCAAAGGGTATATCTCCAGAGACTCATGGCAACTTATCAGCAACTCAGCAAACTGAAGTCCACCATTTATACAAAAGTGCTGCCTTAGCATGTACATCCTGAAGCCCATGTTTCAAAGATTTCCTTTGAAAGCCTGTCCACCTACTGTAGTACTAGGAGACTAGGATGGTAGTGTTTTTGGTTTTTTTGTTTTGAGTAGCAGTTCATATGGTCCTTATTTTGCCTGGCCAAAACACCTGAGTTCAATCACCACCCATTCCTGCACAGTCCTTCATAAAACCCCAACCAAAGCAGAATAAGGGATTGGAGCCTATATTTATTCTTGCATAGAGTGTACATCAACCACATTCACCTTTTTCACTTCTTTCTTTTACACTACTCTTCCCATTATTGCCCTCCCCTTAGTGTGACCAGTCTTTCATTCCTGTCTTTTGTTGTTTAGGTATGTGTTCATTGTGTTTAGTGCAATTTTTGCCTTGGTTTTTTACTTGTACATGCATTGTGCTTAAGTCAATGTAACACCCCTTCACTGCAATTACTTGTCCCTTTCCCCCATCCTGTGTTTAAAAGTTTTCAGCATGTTTCTTTTCATACTACTCCTACACAAGATGTGATGTATTTCATTATTATTCACTATCTCTCTTTGACTCCTCCCTTGGTCTCCTCAGCCAGTTCCACTTTTGAATACATGGTCTGTATATATCTCTATGTATACATAATATTGCTTGGATTTTTATTGGCTATATGTTACATATAAGAGGAAAAAAGTGGACTTTGGATTTCTTTTTTAAAATTATTATTGTTGTGCTAGGTGGGGGATACTTTGGAGTATTCAGAAAGATTCTTACAGTGTATTAAATATATCATACTTGAATTCAGCCCCTCCACTGTTCTCTTTCATCCTCCCTGCCATGATTCTTAAATAGTTTCAACAGGTATCATTTTGCATTTACATGTCTGTGTGTACATTATTTACACCATATTCATCCTCCTACCTCTTTCCTCACCACCTTCTCCCTCCACTCAAGGACAGCCCTTCCCCACCTCCCACCTCTGGGCAGAACCTGTTCCACCTTTGTTCTTAAATTTTGTAGAAGAAAAAACATAATGAAGATAATAAGAACAACATGATGTTTTTGCTAGTTTGAGATAAAGATAGCCATATAGGGAAGTTTTTTTGTATTGTTTCCATGCATAAATGTATTACAACCCAAATTGGTTCATCTTTACCAATCCTCTTCACTACCCTAGTCCTCTTCCCATAGTGGCCTTGGCCAATTTAAGGTCACTATATTTGTTCCTATACAGTGTCCACATGAACCACATTCAAGTTTTTGGTTTCCTTCCCTTGCCCTATGTCTCCTGTGTGCAGGCTCCCTTTAGTATGACCCATTTCCAATAATACTGTTGTATTTGTTTTAGGTCTATAATCTGCATATGAGGATGAACATGAGTTTTTGGCCTTCTGAGCTTGACTAACTTCACTTAAGATGATGTTCTCCAGGTTCCAACCATTTACCTGTGAATGACAAAATTTCATTCTTCTTTGTGGATCAGTGCAATTCCATTGTGCATAGGTACAACATTTTCTTAATCCCTTTGTCAGAAGTCAGGTATGTTGGCTGTTTGCATAGTTTGGCTACTGTGAATAGTACTGCAATAAACATGGATGTGCAGGTGCCTTTGTAGTAACCTGATTCACATTCCTTCGATTATATCCCTAGGAGTGGTATTGCCAGATTGTATGGCAGATCTATTTTTAGTTATTTTAGGAGCCTCCGCATTGTTTTCCATAGTGGTTTTATTAGCTTACATTCCCACCAGCAGTTTATGTGGGTTCCTTTTTCCCCGCATTGTTGCCAACATTTATTGTTGTTTGTGTTCTTGATGGTAGCTATTTTAACAGGAGTGAGGTGGAATCTTAGTGTGGTTTTGATTTGTATTTCCTTTATGGCCAGGGACAGTGGTCATTTTTTTTATGTGTCTTTTAGCCATTTGGACTTCTTCCTTTGAAAATGTTCTGTTCAGTTCAGTTCCCCATTTCTTTATTGGGTCATTGATTTTTTGGGAGTTTGGCATTTTGAACTCCTTGTATATTCTGGGTATAAGTCCCTTATCTTAGGTATAGGTAGCAAAGATTTTCTCCCATTCTGCAGGTGGACTCTTCACTTTAGAGACCATTTCTTTTGTTGTGCAGAAGATTTTTAAATTTCATGTAGTCCCATTTTTCCATCCTTTCTCTTAGTTTCTAAGCCACTTGAGATCTACTGAGGAAGTCCTTGACTATGCCTATTGTTTCCATTTTATTTCTTTCATGTACTAGCATCAAGGTTTCAGGTCTGATATTAAGGTCCTTAATCCATTTTGAGTTGATACTTGTGCAGGATGACAGGCATGGACCTAATTTTAGTGTTCTTCAGGGAGATATCCAGTTTTACCAGCAACATTTGTTGAAGAGGCTTTGTTTTCTCCACTGTATGTTTTTGGCACCTTTGTCAAACATTAGGTGGGTGTAGCTGTATGAATTCATCTCTGGGTCCTCTATTCTGTTCCACTGGTCTTCATATCTGTTTTTGTGCCAGAACAGTGTTGTTTTTATTGCTATGGCTCTGTATTATAGTTTGTAGTTGGCTATTGTGATACCTCTGGCATTGCTCTTTTTGCTCAGTATTGCCTTGGTTGTTCATGATCTTTCATGTTTCCAAATGAATTTTAGGGTAGATTTTTCAATTTCTGTGATGAATGTCATTGGGATTTTGATAGGAATTGTGTTGAACATGTAGACTGCTTTTGGAAGTATGGCCATTTTTACTACGCTTATTCTACCAATCTGTGAGTATGGGAGATATTTCCAATTTCTGTAGTCTTCTTCGACATCTTTCTTCAAGGGCTTATAGAGGTCATTTACATCCTTTGTTAAGTTTATTCCTAGATGTTTGATTTTTTTGAGGCTGTTATAAATGGATTTTTTCCCTATATTCTTTCTCAATTTGTTCATTGTTGGTGTGTAGAAAGGCTACTTATTTTTGTAAGTTGATTTTGTATCCTGTCACTTTGCTGAAGTTGTTTATGGTGTCTAGGAGTTTGGGGGTGGTTTTTTTTTTTTTTAGCATTTTAGATGTAAGATCATGTCATCTGCAAAGAGGGATAGTTTGACTACTTCTTTACATATTTGTATTCCTTTTATTTTCTTCTTTTCTTATTGCTCTTGCTGGGAATTCCAAGACTATGTTGAATGGGAGTGGGGAGATTGGGCACCCTTGTCTAGTTCTTGACTTTAGGGGAAATGGTTTCAGTTTTTCCCCATTAAGTATGATATTGGCTATAAGTTTGTCACATAGACTTTATTTTGTTGAGGGACTTTCCTTCTATTCTATGTTTCATCAAAGCTTTTATCATAAAGTGGTGTTGAATCTTATTGAAGGCTTTTTCTTCTGTTGAGATGATCAAGTGGTTTTTGTCTTTGCTTCTGTTAATGTGCTGTATTACATTTATTGATTTGTGTATGTAGAACCATCCCCATATCCTTGTGATGAAGCTGACTTGGTTGTAGTGTATGATCTTTCCTATATGTTGTTGAATTTGGTTTGCCATTATTTTTGAGGATTATTGTATCAATGTTCATTAAGAAGGTTGGCATACGATTCTCCTTTTTGGATGTATTTTGGGTTGAGTGTAATACTGGCTTCATAAAATGAGTTAGGCAGTATTCCTTCCTTTTCAATTTCATGGAAAAAGTTTAAGGAGTGTTGGTGTTAGTTCTTCTTTATAGGTCTGGTAGAATTCAGGGGAGAATCCTTTAGGTCCTGGACTTTTCTTTTTTGAGATACTCTTTTTGCTGCCTCAATTTCATTATGTGTTACAGATCTGTTTAGGTGATTAATATCCTCTTGGTTCAGTTTTGGATGGTCATATGTGTATCTAGAAATTTGTCCCTTTCTTCTAGATTTTCCAATTTATTTTATTATAGGTTCTCAAAGTAGTCACTGATGATTCTCTAGATTTCCTTTTTTGATTTTGCTTTTACTAATTTGGGTCTTTTCTCTCCTAATTTTAGTTAGATTTGCCAGGGGTTTGTCAATCTTGTTTACTTTTTCAAAGAATTGGCTTTTCGTTTCATTAGTTCTTTTTTTTTTTGTATTGATTGTGTTGTGACTGACTTAGTTGTTAGCTAGGTTGATGTGCTATTTCTGGCATGTTGGATCTGCAGGTTTACACATGTGGCTTTGAAAATGGCTGGCAAGGAGAAATGGTGTGCTGCTTTTCTCAAGGAAGACACTTCTTGGGATGGGGTTAAGCATAGTGGGACATAGGGAGACTTTCCACTGGTTGGGAGCTCAGGATGTCACAAAGTTTGATTCTGGTTGATGCTCTGTCCTCTGATTATGGAAATAAAAAAAAAGAGAGAAGTGGCTAGGGGGGCTTTTTTCCCAGGGTAGACACGCCCTGTTGGCTGTGTGCACTGGGATTTTTCTGGCTGTTAGGTGCAACTAAGGGCTATTTGAAGGGTCAGTCCTTGAATTTTATGTGCATCTTATGTGTTGGGGTTTTTTATTTTTGGTTAGAAGCAATCGAAATTGTCCATGTAGCTCCCACATCTCAAGATGGTTTCAGGATTCCCAGAGCTCAGGAATCTGATTCTCTACCCTAACTACCATGTTCCTTTCAGGCCAAAAAACAGCTTCCTAAAATGACAGTTTTTATAGTTATGTAAGTAGTACAGTCAACACTGTTAAGGTAGCATTTGGGTATTTCTCTCATGATAACATTCTCAGTTTTTTAGGGCAAAATAAGCCTCTATGAAATATGTTTATAGAAAGGTATTTTGGAAAGGTGTATCATAGTAGTAATAGTGATTTCTTTTCCCTGAGAAGTAGTATTAGGAGATAAAAAAAGAATGTTTATGTTGTTCTGCATTAATTTTATATAACTGGAATAATTTTTAAGCAAAGATTATGTTGTAAAATTAGAAAGAAAATATTATTTTCTTAATGTAGAATCTACTACCTTTTATTTTCACACTGAGGTTATTTTTTAAATTAAAAATTAAAACTGAACTTATACTTTTTTGTTATTGTTTTGTTTTGGTTTTGGCTGACACCCAGCCACACACTCTGAATATAGCTTTCTCTTAAGTGATAGGAGAACAGGACAGTTTTAGTCTAAATGTCAGCCCCAAACCACTATGCTAAGAAGAATTATTTTCCATAAGAAAAATACATGTAAACATTGCTTACCATCAATTAATTGCCTTTTCTTAGGGACAGTGTAAATGCTACACTTTTATTTCTATATTATAAAATTCTGCCTGAGTCTTGAAGATCTACTTTTAGTAACATGTCATTTAACCAAAAAGATTATCTTCAAAATTATTTGCCTTTCTTCCCTTTATTTACAATATAAGGATCAATGTATCCATAAGTCTTAGGTGTTCTAAAAAATATAAATATTATCAGAATACTCCGGCTGATAGGATAAATTTATTTTTAAATTATGTGTTAATAATATTTTCAGTGGCTATGCTCAATATGTTTTTTCAACTCTTCTGGGTTTCATTGTACCTTTTATGTTAATTGTTGGTCTATTGCTTGAAACTTAGAAGTAGTACACTTATAGTAGCAAACTAATATCATTTCATTTGTAAATATATCTTAACATTCTCCTTAAAATAAGTTTGTTTTTGCAAATGTTTTGTTCACCTCATTTTTTTCAAAATGATTACTTTCTGAAGACACTTTTCTCCTAGACCCTGGCATGTTCCATAAGAACTTGAATGGCTGCTGGGCCTGTGTGTGTTTCTTGGTGCACAGGAACACTCTCATACCCATCTGTGGCATGAACTTTCCCTGATATATTGTTATTTGAAGAGATTGTTCAATTTTCTTTGCTTTTCATGACTCGGTATTATTAAGTATTTTTATTTAATGTGATTGCAATTTGGAATCTTTTTCAGGTGCAATGAGGGACATGTTGGGAGACGCTTTGAATGTAGCACAGATGAGATTAACAGTGAAGACATGGATACTTACTGCAGGAAAGAAAACAGTTCAGAAATCTGTAGTAGTAATGGAGAGTGTTCACCAGCCCAGCAACTAAGAGAAAGGATGGACAAATGGGACTACACGAAATTAAAAAACTACTGCACCCACAGAGATGGAGAAAATACTTGCTAAATATACATCAGACAAAGGACTGATAAGCAGAAAATACAGAGAGCTCAAAAAACTAAACTCCCCCAAAATCAATGAACCAATAAAGAAGTGGGCAACCGAAGTAAACAAAGTTTTCTAAGGAAGAAATCCAAATGGCTAAAAAACACATGAAAAAATGCTCACCATCCTTGCCCTAATGGAAATGCAAATCAAAACCTTACTAAGATTCCACTTCACCCCTGTTAGACCAGCTGTCATCAAAAACACCACCAACAACAAATGTTGGTAAGGATGTGGGAAAAAAGGAACCTTCTTACACTGCTGGTAGGGATGTAAGCCAGTACAAGCACTATGGAAAACATTATGGAGTCTCTTTAAAAAAGTAAACATAGATCTACCATATGCTCCAGCAATACCGTTCCTAGGGATATACCCAAAGGAAATGCAACTCAAGTTATTATAAAACACCTGCATACCCATGTTTATTGCAGCAGCATTTACAATAGCCAAGCTATGGAAACAGCCAAGATGCCCCACACCAACGAATGGATCAAGAAAATGTGGTGTTTATATATAATGGAATTTTATTCAGCCACAAAGAAGAGTGAAATTTTATCATTCGCAAGTAAATGGATGGAACTGGAGAACATCATCTTAAGCAAAGTTAGCCAGGCTCAGCAGGCCAAAAATTGCACGTTCTCCCCCATATGTGGATTATAGATCCAAAGCAAATGCAGTAATGTTATTGAACATGGGTCACAGACTAAGGGGAGAACATGCATGGGAGAAATTTGGAAGGGAAAGGAAACCTAAAACTTGAATGAGATTGTTGTACTCCTTGTTGAGGAGTGAATAAAGTAATCTTAAATTAGCAGAGGCCACTATAGGAAGGGGATGAAATAGTGAAGAGGTCTGGTAGAAATGAACCAATGTGGATTGCCATACACAATTGCATGAAAGCAATGCTAGGAATTTCTCTGTATAGCTATCTTTATGCCAAACTAGCAAAAATGCTATGTCTTTCTTATCATCTCTTATGTTTTGTCTTCAACAAAATCAGAGAAGAAGAGGGTAGAACAGGTTCTGCCAGGAAGTGGGGGAGATTGAGGGTTAGCTGATTGAGGGGTTGGGGGGAGGGGGCACAAACAATGTATACACATGTAAGTAAATGTAAAAATGATAAAATTAAAGAAGAAAGAAAAAATGGAGAGTATATCTGTGGACAGTGTAGGAAGAGAGATAATACAAATGCAAGTGTGATAATTTCAACTGTGATAGATCCAATGACTTTATTTGTAGAGGTGAGAAAAACATCAGAAGTGGTCATAGAATATGATTCCTGATAGTTTGTTACAACCTCTTAAGAGTATTCATTGTACCAGTAGTAAAGGCACAGCATTTGTGGTCAGTCCATCATTTGATAAACTTTTTTGTTTGTTGTTGCTTTGTTTTACTTTTTTTTTTGTGGACTGTGTTTTGAACTCAGGG
Organism: Castor canadensis; assembly: GCF_047511655.1. NCBI lineage: Eukaryota > Metazoa > Chordata > Mammalia > Rodentia > Castoridae > Castor > Castor canadensis. Next base: position 69,675,558 of record NC_133400.1, read on the forward strand.
CCTACAGCCTGAGCCACTCCACCAGTCCTTTTTTTTTTTTTTTTTTTTCATTTTTCTTTTATTATTCATATGTGCATACAAGGCTTGGTTCATTTCTCCCCCCTGCCCCCACCCCCTCCCTTACCACCCACTCCACCCCCTCCCGCTCCCCCCCTCAATACCCAGCAGAAACTATTTTGCCCTTATCTCTAATTTTGTTGTAGAGAGAGTATAAGCAATAATAGGAAGGAACAAGGGGTTTTGCTGGTTGAGATAAGGATAGCTATACAGGGCATTGACTCACATTGATTTCCTGTGTGTGGGTGTTACCTTCTAGGTTAATTCTTTTTGATCTAACCTTTTCTCTAGTTCCTGGTCCCCTTTTCCTATTGGCCTCAGTTGCTTTAAGGTATCTGCTTTAGTTTCTCTGCGTTAAGGGCAACAAATGCTAGCTAGTTTTTTAGGTGTCTTACCTATCCTCACCCCTCCCTTGTGTGCTCTCGCTTTTATCATGTGCTCATAGTCCAATCCCCTTGTTGTGTTTGCCCTTGATCTAATGTCCACATATGAGGGAGAACATACGATTTTTGGTCTTTTGAGCCAGGCTAACCTCACTCAGAATGATGTTCTCCAATTCCATCCATTTACCAGCGAATGATAACATTTCGTTCTTCTTCATGGCTGCATAAAATTCCATTGTGTATAGATACCACATTTTCTTAATCCATTCGTCAGTGCTGGGACATCTTGGCTGTTTCCATAACTTGGCTATTGTGAATAGTGCCGCAATAAACATGGATGTGCAGGTGCCTCTGGAGTAACAGTCTTTTGGGTATATCCCCAAGAGTGGTATTGCTGGATCAAATGGTAGATCGATGTCCATCTTTTTAAGTAGTCTCCAAATTTTTTTCCAGAGTGGTTGTACTAGTCTACATTCCCACCAACAGTGTAAAAGGGTTCCTTTTTCCCCACATCCTAGCCAACACCTGTTGTTGGTGGTGTTGCTGATGATGGCTATTCTAACAGGGGTGAGGTGGAATCTTAGTGTGGTTTTAATTTGCATTTCCTTTATTGCTAGAGATGGTGAGCATTTTTTCATGTGTTTTCTGGCCATTTGAATTTCTTCTTTTGAGAAAGTTCTGTTTAGTTCACATGCCCATTTCTTTATTGGTTCATTAGTTTTGGGAGAATTTAGTTTTTTAAGTTCCCTGTATATTCTGGTTATCAGTCCTTTGTCTGATGTATAATTGGCAAATATTTTCTCCCACTCTGTGGGTGTTCTCTTCAGTTTAGAGACCATTTCTTTTGATGAACAGAAGCTTTTTAGTTTTATGAGGTCCCATTTATCTATGCTATCTCTTAGTTGCTGTGCTGCTGGGGTTTCATTGAGAAAGTTTTTACCTATACCTACTAACTCCAGAGTATTTCCTACTCTTTCTTGTATCAACTTAAGAGTTTGGGGTCTGATATTAAGATCCTTGATCCATTTTGAGTTAATCTTGGTATAGGGTGATATACATGGATCTAGTTTCAGTTTTTTGCAGACTGCTAACCAGTTTTCCCAGCAGTTTTTGTTGAAGAGGCTGCTATTTCTCCATCGTATATTTTTAGCTCCTTTGTCAAAGATAAGTTGCTCATAGTTGTGTGGCTTCATATCTGGATCCTCTATTCTGTTCCACTGGTCTTCATGTCTGTTTTTGTGCCAGTACCATGCTGTTTTTATTGTTATTGCTTTGTAATATAGTTTGAAGTCAGGTATTGTGATACCTCCTGCATTGTTCTTTTGACTGAGTATTGCCTTGGCTATTCGTGGCCTCTTGTGTTTCCATATAAATTTCACAGTAGATTTTTCAATCTCTTTAATGAATGTCATTGGAATTTTGATGGGAATTGCATTAAACATGTAGATTACTTTGGGGAGTATCGACATTTTTACTATGTTGATTCTACCAATCCATGAGCATGGGAGATCTCTCCACTTTCTATAGTCTTCCTCAATCTCTTTCTTCAGAAGTGTATAGTTTTCCTTGTAGAGGTCTTTCACATCTTTTGTTAGGTTTACACCTAGGTATTTGATTTTTTTTGAGGCTATTGTGAATGGAATTGTTTTCATACATTCTTTTTCCGTTTGCTCATTGTTAGTGTATAGAAATGCTAATGATTTTTCTATGTTGATTTTATATCCTGCTACTTTGCTATAGCTATTGATGATGTCTAGAAGCTTCTGAGTAGAGTTTTTTGGGTCTTTAAGGTATAGGATCATGTCGTCTGCAAATAGGGATATTTTGACAGTTTCTTTACCTATTTGTATTCCTTTTATTCCTTCTTCTTGCCTAATTGCTCTGGCTAGGAATTCCAGTACTATGTTGAATAGGAGTGGAGATAGTGGGCATCCTTGTCTGGTTCCTGATTTTAGAGGGAACGGTTTTAATTTTTCTCCGTTAAGTATAATGCTGGCTGTAGGTTTGTCATATATAGCTTTTATAATGTTGAGGAACTTTCCTTCTATTCCTAGTTTTCTTAGAGCTTTTATCATGAAATGATGTTGGATCTTATCAAAGGCTTTTTCTGCGTCTATTGAGATGATCAAGTGGTTTTTGTCTTTGCTTCTGTTAATGTGGTTTATTACGTTTATTGATTTTCGTATGTTGAACCACCCCTGCATCCCTGGGATGAAGCCTACCTGGTCGTGGTGGATAATCTTTTTGATGTGTTGCTGAATTCGGTTTGCCATTATTTTGTTGAGGATTTTTGCATCAATGTTCAATAAGGAGATTGGCCTATAGTTCTCCTTTTTGGAGGTGTCTTTGCCTGGTTTTGGGATAAGTGTAATAGTGGCTTCATAAAATGTGTTTGGCAGTTTTCCTTCCCTTTCTATTTCATGGAACAGTTTAAGGAGGGTTGGTATCAGTTCTTCTTTAAAGGTCTGATAGAATTCAGCAGAGAATCCATCAGGTCCTGGACTTTTCTTTTTGGGGAGACTCTTGATTGCTGCTTCAATTTCATTTTGTGTTATAGGTCTATTCAGGTGATTAATTTCCTCTTGGTTCAGTTTTGGATGGTCATATGTATCTAGAAATCTGTCCATTTCTTTTAGGTTTTCAAATTTATTTGAATATAGGTTCTCAAAGTAGTCTCTGATGATTTCCTGGATTTCCATGGTGTTTGTTGTTATCTCCCCTTTTGCATTCCTGATTCTACTAATTTGGGTTTTTTCTCTCCTCATTTTAGTCAGGTTTGCCAGGGGTCTATCGATCTTGTTTATTTTTTCAAAGAACCAACTTTTTGTTTCATTAATTCTTTGTATGGTTTTTTTGGTTTCTATTTCGTTGATTTCAGCTCTTATTTTTATTATTTCTCTCCTTCTATTTGTTTTGGGATTTGCTTGTTCTTGTTTTTCTAGGAGTTTGAGATGTATCATTAGGTCATTGATTTGGGATCTTTCAATCTTTTTAATATATGCACTCATGGCTATAAACTTTCCTCTCAAGACTGCCTTAGCTGTGTCCCATAGGTTCCGGTAGGTTGTGTTTTCATTTTCATTGACTTCTAGGAACTTTTTAATTTCCTCTTTTATTGCATCGATGATCCATTCTTCATTAAGTAATGAGTTATTTAGTTTCCAGCTGTTTGCATGTTTTTTGTCTTTACTTTTGTTGTTGAGTTCTACTTTTACTGCATTGTGGTCAGATAGTATGCACGGTATTATTTCTATTTTCTTATATTTGCTGAGGCTTGCTTTGTGCCCTAGGATATGATCTATTTTGGAGAAGGTTCCATGGGCTGCTGAGAAGAATGTATATTGTGTAGAGGTTGGATGAAATGTTCTATAGACATCTACTAGGTCCACTTGATCTATTGCATATTTTAGATCTTGGATTTCTTTATTGAGTTTTTGTTTGGATGACCTATCTATTGATGATAATGGAGTGTTAAAGTCTCCCACAACCACTGTGCTGGCGTTTATATATGCTTTTAGGTCTTTTAGGGTATGTTTGATGAAATTGGGTGCGTTGACATTGGGTGCGTACAGATTGATGATTATTATTTCCTTTTGGTCTATTTCCCCTTTTATTAGTATGGAATGTCCTTCTTTGTCTCGTTTGATCAATGTAGGTTTGAAGTCTACTTTGTCAGAGATAAGTATTGCTACTCCTGCTTGTTTTCGGGGGCCATTAGCTTGGTAAATCTTCTTCCAGCCTTTCATCCTAAGCATATGCTTATTTCTGTCGGTGAGATGAGTCTCCTGTAAGCAACAAATTGTTGGATCTTCTTTTTTAATCCATTTTGTCAAACGGTGTCTTTTGCTGGGTGAATTAAGTCCATTGACATTAAGTGTTAGTACTGATAGGTATGTGGTGATTCCTGCCATTTAGTTATCTTAGTTGTTTGAAGGTTTGATTGTGTGTACCTAACTTGATGTTACTCTCTACTGTCTTGCTTTTTCTTATCCTGTGGTTTGGTGCTGCCTGCCTTTTCATGGTTAAGTTGGGTGTCACTTTCTGTGTGCAGGATCCCTTGCAGAATCTTTTGTAATGGTGGCTTTGTGGTCACATATTGTTTTAGTTTCTGCTTATCATGGAAGACTTTTATTGCTCCATCTATTTTGAATGATAGCTTTGCTGGGTAGAGTATCCTGGGGTTGAAGTTATTTTCATTCAGTGCCCGGAAGATCTCACCCCACGCTCTTCTTGCTTTTAATGTTTCTGTTGAGAAGTCTGCTGTGATTTTGATGGGTTTACCTTTGTATGTTACTTGTTTTTTCTCTCTTGCAGCCTTCAATATTCTTTCCTTAGTTTCTGAACTTGTTGTTTTAATGATGATATGTCGTGGAGTAGTTCTATTTTGATCTGGTCTGTTTGGTGTCCTGGAGGCCTCTTGCATTTGTATGGGAATATCTTTCTCTAGATTTGGGAAATTTTCCGTTATTATTTTGTTGAATATATTACGCATTCCCTTCGCTTGCACCTCTTCTCCTTCTTCGATGCCCATGATTCTCAAGTTTGGTCTTTTGATGGAGTCGGTGAGTTCTTGCATTTTCTTTTCACAGGTCTTGAGTTGTTTAATTAATAGTTCTTCAGTTTTTCCTTTAATTACCATTTCATCTTCAAGTTCTGAGATTCTGTCTTCTGTTTGTTCTATTCTGCTGGATTGGCTTTCCGTTTTGTTTTGCAGTTCTGTTTCGTTCTTTTTTCTGAGGTTTTCCATATCCTGGCTGTTTTCTTCTTTATTGTTGTCTATTTTTGTCCTGAGTTCATTTATCCATTTATTCATTGTGTTCTCTCTTTCACTTTGGTGTTTATACAGTGCTTCTATGGTTTCCTTTATTTCTTCTTTTGCTTTTTCAAATTCTCTATTTTTATTGTCTTGGAATTTCTTGAGTGTCTCCTGTACATTTTGGTTGACCCTATCCAGTATCATCTCTATAAAATTCTCATTGAGTACTTGTAGTATGTCTTCTTTTAAATTATTCTTGTAGGCTTCATTGGGTCCTTTGGCATAGTTTATCTTCATTTTGTTGGAGTCTGGCTCTGAGTTTCTGTTCTCTTCATTCCCCTCTGGTTCCTGTACTAATTTTTTGCTGTGGGGAAACTGGTTTCCTTGTTTTTTCTGTCTTCCTGTCATTGTCCTTGGTGTTGTTACTGTCCCTGTACTGTGTGTAATTAAGTATTTTCTAGCTTGTAATAATAACAATGGTAATATTGAGAACGGAAGAGTGAGCTGAGATGGAAAGCAAGAAGTTAAAGAAAAGGGGAAAACAAATATACAGACAAGAGGGAGAAAGCAGAACAAGGTATCAGACAAGAGAGTTTCAAAGGTATAAACAGGGAGTGTTAGTGTACTAATCGACAGTAAGCTGAACAGACAATAGAGAGACAGAGAGAGGATTGAAAATCAAAGATAAAAAAAATAAAAAATAAGTATATGAAAGTAATATCTATTTATAAAAATGAATTAAAATAAAATGGAAAATAGGAAATTAAAAAAAAAAAAAAAAGCCAAAAAACTTCCAAGTTTATATGCAATGCAATTTCAGTCTTAATAATTTGGATGTCCGTCTTAATCTCCAGTCCTGGAGTTGGTGCCTCAGATGTTGTTCTGTAGTTGTCTCATCAAAGGGGATGCATAAAGTAGAACAAAACTACACTCACACACACACAGAAGAAAAAATAAAAAAAAAGCCCCACCAAGTGTCCCCAGTTCAAATGCAATAGTTTCAGTAAGTTTTTCGGCTTGCAGGTGTAATTCGGTTGTTCTCTCATCAAAGGTAGGGAGAAAAAGAAAAAAAAGCGTCTGGAGGCAGTTCTGAGAGTGGTATCTGCAACTGTGGCTCGCCTGCCTGCTGCTCTCAGCCTGTAGCTGGCGGCGTTATTTATGCAGATCTCTGGGGTGAGCTTAGCACTCACCTGGTCCCACAGGCTTTGTTTGCTCAGAGTTCTCCTGTGCGGGGGAGGGGGGCCTCTGCTACAGGCTTTTCCCTTTCCAAGCACTGGGAAAGGCGACACTGCCCCGCGTTGTCAGGCCTGCGTGTTTATTTACAGTTCACGTGGGAAGTGGGTCTTCCCTCCTCTCACAAGCGTCCCCGCTCCTGGTTGCTGGCGCGCCCCGCTCCCGCCAGAGCCTCTCCGGCCCGCCCGGCTCGTTTATTTCCAGTCCCAGGAAGGATTCCCTTCCCCCAATCTTCAGCGCTCAGGGCGCCCCACCCTCTTTCCAGCGTGTCTTAACTGTTCTTATTGCTTAGTACTCAGTTTCTCTTTTTTTCCCGGGTGGAGGTCAGTCTGTCCAGGGGGCTATGCTGCTCTGGCCCAGGCTTGTCTGTGGGGGAACCGCGGTACCGCGAAGCTCACCTGGTCCGCGTCTTCCCAAGCCGTATGGGCGCCGGCCACTGGCGGCCCGGGGGCCTCCTCGGTTCTCCGTTTAACGTGAAGTGGAGATTCTCTGCGCCGGCTGGAGATGTGGAGGAGTCAAAGTTATGCCTTTTCTCGGTGATTATGCCTGCAAAGTCCACCAGTCCTTTTTTGCGATTTTTTTTTCTGATATAGGGTCTTGTGAACAATTTGCCTGGGCTGGACTTGAACTTCAATCCTCTTGACCTCTGCCTCCTGAGTAGCTAGGATTATAGGTGTAAGCTACCCTCGCCCAGCTGCTTGTTTTTACTTTTAAATCAATGCTGTGACTTTATATTTTTATCATTATTTTGAGAAATGATATTTTTTTCTGCAATAAATGGTATTTGCAGGAGTTGTGTGTGTGAGTGCTACCCCAACTACCCTGGCAGTGTGTGTGACTGCTGTTTGGATACTACTCCATGCATGGCAGCAAATGGACAGATCTGCAATGGCTGGGGCATCTGTGAGTGTAACAGCTGTAAGTGTACAGACCCGAAGTTTCAAGGGCAAGCTTGTGAGACGTGTCAGTCTTGCCTTGGTGTCTGTATTGAACATAAGTAAGTTTCTTCTAATTGCTTGAAATAGTATTTACTGTATGCTAACCTAAGTATGTATTACAGTCATCACTAGAACCAGCACACATGCTAACGTATTGCACTATAAATAAAATAATTTGCCCCCCCCAAAAGCCCACTTGTTAGTTCTCAAAAATTCTTACTTATTAAGTAGTGAATGTCACCCAAGACTTGTACTGTTACTTTGATCCAAAATTGGGAATTGCTATATAATTAAATTTATGTGGTTATCTTTGTCAGCTTGACATATCTTTTTTTTTGTTTTTGTTTTGGAAGAGGGAGCTAGGAATTAAACCCAGCACCTTGTGGTCTACTACTGAGGAGTAATCCCAGCCCAAGTACTATCTTTTGACTCAATAAAATTGAAGGTTTTTCCCCTTGAATTTCAATTATACCAGTAATACACTGTTTACATTATGATTTGCCTACATATTTAATGTTATAGGAGTAGTTTTATTACCTCTATTGCTTTATTGAGATTTTAATTGGAACTTCAGTAAAATAATACAATTCTGTTTAGGGAACTAGTGGTTTTTTTCTATCAAAAAATTTACTTGTTAAACATACCCAAATTCTGGAATTGTCTAGCAAAATTTATCAGGTTATTTATAATTCTTATAAAGTTGCATTGCTGAAATTGGTTCACTGAAACATTTGGCTCTTGTTAATGCTTTATGCCTTTGCTTTCATTTTAAAATTCACACATAATTGAAAGAGAGAGAACTGCCAATACCTGATTTCTGTCCCCTTATGTCCTCTCCCAGTCACATACTTTTGTTCTTTCTCATCTCATTGGAGAAAAGGATCTGAGGTTCAGAATTACCAATAGCTGAAAGAGGTTCCATTTTTCTTGAGAATGAAATGCTTCTCATCATACTAGACTCTTAAGCCTGTTCTCCACATTCGCCATGTGCTACCTGGCTATCTTTAGACTGCATGGATAGCACCTGGGTTGGTGTCTTTAAAAAGAAATGCTCACTAGCCTCCTGCAAAGTAGCAGTAGTTGTGCTCTGGAAGTGCAGGTATGTTTTGAAATCCTGTGCAGTTTCTCACATCAGACTCTGGAGAAATGTTTGTGAATAAGAAATTTAGTGGATTTGTGATAAGGTCTAATTCCAGGAGCTGGACAGTAGCAACCTGTGAGAAGAGGCTCCTTCACTCTCCAGTAGAGGGCGCACTCTTGTGGGAGCCTTGGAAGACAGTTGCCTCTTGGGCTCTTTACACAAGGGTTATTACTTGTTAGAGTCATGGTGCAGAGAGCTCCAGACCCACACTTTTTCCTTTGGTTGAGGCTCCACCAGCCACCTTGGCACTGGTGTTAGTGAAGACAGTGTGGCCACGATCACTGAAAACTAGAATTTCTTGAAGTACACTTCCCATCCAAAATTATATTATGCCTCTTTTTTTCAAATTCTTGTTCAGATTGAGGTGTTGGCTCAATATGTCATGGCCTTAGCACACAGAATACTCTTTAAGCAAAACTGATTTTAAGTAATGCATTTTAAACGTACCAATTTTGTTTCAACAGAGAATGTGTTCAGTGCAGAGCCTTCAATAAAGGAGAAAAGAAAGACATGTGTGCACAGGAGTGTTCACATTTCAACCTGATCAAGGTAGAAAGTCGGGACAAGTTGCCCCAGCCTGTCCAGGTTGATCCCATGACCCACTGTAAGGAGAATGATGTTGATGACTGCTGGTTCTACTTCACCTACTCAGTGAATGGGAAAAGTGAAGCCATTGTTCATGTTGTAGAGACTCCAGGTAAAAGTCTGATAATGTCACCAATTCTTTTCATTTTCTTTTATGCCTCATTTCTACCATTCAGGCCTATGGTCAGGTTCCCTGATATCCATCAACAAATTCCAGCTCTTATTATTTTAGGTTCAAGTTGAGAAATATTTCCTCTCCCAAAGCTTAAAATGCTATTTAACTAAGAAATAAGGAAAAGAGAAATTAAGTTTTGAGGTTTTTTCTTTTACTTTTTGTTTAGACAGACAAAACTCAGAGCCTCACATTTGCTAGTCAGCACTCTACCATTTGAGCCCTTTTTGCTTTGGTTATTTTGGAGGTAGGTTCTCACTTTTCACTTATTCAGGCCTGGACCACAATTCTCCTGTGCTTCTTGCCATTGCTGGGATGACAGGTGAATGCCAACACAGTAGCTATTTTTCTGTTGAGATGGGGTTTTACCAATTTGTTTTTTGCCTGGGCTGACCTGGAACTGCGATCCTCCCAATCTTGATCTCCCATGTAGCTTGGGATGACAGGTACACACCACTGTGTCCAGCTATTGATTAAGATGGGGACTTATACATTTATTGCTGGGCTGGCCTCGAATCATGATCCTCCTGATCTCAGTCTCCCAAGTAGTTAAGATTGCAGGTGCGAGCCACTGGTACCTGGCTAATTGGAGCATTTTAAGGTTAAATGCAATAAACTGTTCAAGGCACTTAAAACCTTGCCTGACATTTAGTTAGGAGGTAGTCCTAACTTAATGATATTTAACTTTGAACTTGGCTTGCCTTGAATGTGGGGAAAGATAATTTGTTAAACATACTGTTAAGTGTTGAATTTGTTTGACTTCTTAGGGATGAAATATTTTGTAATCTTGGTTTACTAGTAGCTTTTTGTAGATTCTTTGGGATTTTCTACATTCATGTACAGATTTTGTGTGAACATATTTTGGAGAATACAGTAGGCATATGTTTATAGAAAACTGCAAAAGTTTAAAAAGCCTCTGTAATGTTTTGCATTGTTAGATAGGTGTATGGAAATATTGCCATGCCTCCATATCTCTTCATTTTCTTAGTGTCTTTTGAACATCAAAAATTTTATTTTTTTTCTGGTGCTAAGTTTCAAATCTAGGTTCTTGGGCATGCTAGTCAAGCACTCTACCACTGAAATGTGCCATCAGTCCTGGAAGTTTTTGTATTGATTAAGTACAGTTTACCAAGGTATTCTTTTGTGAATCTTGATTATACTATTCCAATTAAGAACTCTCTTACCTAATCCTGGTTGTGAAATGTTTTTTGTTTTTCCTGTGTTTTATACTTTCTGGTTCTACATTTAGACCTGTAACCTATCTGAGTTTATCTATTAATGTGGAGTGAGGTTCAGGTTTTTTTTTTTGCATATGGCTGACTAATACAATAGTTCTAGCACTAGTTGTTGAAGACTGTCCTTTTTCTACCTGGGTTGAAAATCAGGTGACCTTTTTCTCACTCTATGATCTACTCCTTTAATCTGTGTCTGTCCTTTAGCCATTCACACAGTCATAGCTTTTTGAGTAGTCTTTTTTTTTCCACTTAATTTCTTAATGATAAATTATAAATTGTACATATTAATGGAGTAATGTAATGTTTTGATACATGTATACATTTTGTAATATTTAAATCATGTTAAGCTTAGCTACTCACACATTTATCATTTCTTTATAGTGAAAACTTTCAGTATACTTTTCCAAAGGTTTTATTTAGCTTTGAGGGGATGGGAATTGAACCTAGGGCTTCAGTTTTTGTTTTGTGTTTTTTGTGATACTGGGATTTGAACTTGGAGCCCTGTGCTTTCTCTAGACAGGTGCTCTATCTCTTGAGCCCAGCTCTTTTTTTGCTTTTGTGTTTGGATAGCATCTCATGTTTTTCTCAAGACCAGCCTGAGACTGCACTCTTCCTACCTATGCCTCCAGGTAGCTGGGACCATAGGCACACAGCACCATGTCCAGCTTGTAAGTTTAGATGGGTGTTGCTAACTTTTTGCCCAGATTGGCCTTGAACCATGATCCTCCCAGTCTCTAGCTCTCATGTAGTTGAGCTCACAGGCATACACAATCATAACAAGCTGAACCCAGGGCATTGAATATGGTAGCCAAGTGCTTTGCCACTGAGCTGCATCCCTAAGTCTTCTTAAAGCTTTTCGAATGATACAATTCATTATAGTTACCTTTAGTTGCCCTACTATGCAATAACACACAGGCTTCCCCTTACCTCACTGTAACTTAGTTGATCAACCATTGCTCATCACCTTTTCTCCTTTATTGCCCTCCCCACCCTTACCTTCTGGTAACCATTATTCTACTTCAACTTCTGTAATAGCAACTTTTATATATTCTGCTTGAATGAGAACATGTGGTACTTGTCTTTCTGTGCCTGGCTTATTTCACCTAACAGTGAACACTAGTTCCATCCATATTGTTGCAAATGCCAGGATTTTATTCTTTTTGCCTGCCTAGTGTAATGTGTATTTGTATCACATTGTCTACCCATTCATCATTTCCTGGATACTTAGGTTGCTTCCATTTCTCATCTGTTGTGAAGAGTCAGATGTCTCTTTAACAAGCCAGTTTCCTTTCCTTTGGATGTACATTAAGAACATCTTATTCACAAGTTTGTTACATGAGGTTTTGACAAAGTGTGGTAAAAAATACATAAAAATCAGAATAAATTTTAAAAACAAACAATTTAAATTCTTCCTGCATTACACAAGCACTGTTGATATAGAGACGCTCTCAGTCTGTACTGTGTTATTGTCAGCTGTGTTTAAAATTTGTGATCTGCTGAGTGTTTCCTTGCTCTGAATTTTGTGAAAATACATTTCACACAAAGCAGATAATGCCCAAAAAAGCAATCTAAAAGTTTTTGCTTTAAATTTAAGTGATAAAATAATTTTAGGTTTGTGGAAAGCAGCATGTCTTTAGTGGAAGTTGGGAGGCTGTATAGGAAAAATGACTCAAGCATCTGCAGTACAGCACTGAACTCTGTGCAGATATCAATTGTCTACTCTCCACACAAGGATGGGATTGCTGGATCATATGGTAGTTGTGTTTTTAATTTTCTGAGAAACATGTTTTCCATAATAGCCATACTAATTTACTTTATCTCCAATAGCATGCAAGGGTTCCCTTTTATCCACACCATTGCTAACACTTGTTATCTTTTGTGTTTTTGGTATTAGACATTTTGACTATTGTGATTTTGATTTTCATTTCCCTGATGGTAATTGATGTTAAGCATTTTTTCATGTATACATTGACCATGTAGATGTCTTCTTTTGAGAAATATCTATTTAGGATTTTTGCCCATTTTCAAATTGGTTGCTTTTATTTTGTTCTTTCCTGTTGAGTGTTTTCAGTTATTTATATATTCTAGATATTAGTCCGTGGTGAATATAGGATGGGTTTTGTCCCATCCCATAGACTGTCTCTTAACTCTGGAGATTGTTTCCTTTGCTGTGCAGAAGCATTTAAAAGTGCTCCTATTTGTCTAATTTTACTTTTATTTTTCCTGTGCTTTTGTGTTTTCCTATTCCTGTGTCCTAAAGCATGCCACCTATGTTTTCTTTCATTTATGCTTTGATTCATTTTGAGTTAATTTTTATATCTGGTGAGAGGTATCTAATTCCATTCTTCTGCATGTTGATATACCCTGCTTTCCCAGCACTGTTTATTGAAAAGACTGTTCTTTCTCCAGCGTGTGTTCTTACCACCTTTCTTAAAAGCTCTCTTGGCTGTAGCTGTGAGGATTTATTTCTAGGCTCTGCATTCTATTCTATTAATCTGTCTGTTTCAATGCCAGTAATCATCTGTTTATCTGCAAAAGTTCAGCCAGGATTTTGATTGAGTTTATTGATCAAACTGACGGGAGCTGACATTTTGATAGTATTGTCCTCTAATTCTGAACATGGGATATTTCTCCACTTTTTAAGATCTTTTTAAATTTCCTTTAATATTGTTAAGTTATTTTTAATGGAAAACCTTGTAGATATTTGGTAATGGTATACATAAGGTTTTGGTGATTTTGTTTGTTTGATTTTTAAACTTGCAATCTAGAAATAAATGTATGAATGTGTTGGGAAATGCCTGATTTTTGTTGATCATGTATCTTACAACCTTTGTAAACTCACTTGTTAGGTCTATTAACATTTTAATAGTTTCTTTGGGGTAGTGTGCATTGACTTGTTTTAAGTCTTAAATACTGTTTATTTTATAAGACTTTGTGGTTGTGTTGTTGGAATTTGTGCCTATTAGACCCTTTTATACTTATTATTAATCTTCCTGTTTTCTAGACTGTCCCACTGGTCCAGACATCATTCCAATTGTGGCTGGTATGGTTGCTAGAATCATGCTTATTGGCCTGCATTATTGCTGATTTGGAGGCTTTTAATGATAGTTCTTGACAGATGGGAATTTGCTAAATTTGAAAAAGAGAAAATGAAAGCCAAGTGGGATACGGTAAACTTCAAAACATCTAAGAAGTAAGGCAGCTCATGAAGTAACTGTAACTCTTGTTTATTAATGATAATGCTGATTGCTGATCATTAAATTCTGCTTTAAACATTTTATTTCCCCCAATATTAATTATTCATAGATTTGCATTTAGTGCAAAACAAAAAACATACCAAGTATATCTATTGAAATAAAACATTATAAGAATATATGCTCTGTTGATGGTGGCCATTGTTCTTAGTTCTCTAATAAGGTTTTATCCTAATTGTAGTGTTCTGTCCTTTTGTCTATCATAAAATAGAATTTTAAATAACAATCCCATCTCTCTCTATTTCTCTCTTTGCATTTATTTGGCCTTCTAGAAAAATCACAAGTATAGGAGTAAGAATCAGAACAGTGGCTGCTAGGGCCAGAGTGGGACTACAAGGGTTCTTCTTAGGATGATCTGGGTTGTGGGTATGTTGATGCATTTGAAAACTCATGAAACTCTTATGGTATGTTTTATTTTATACAAATTATACATCAATACATATTGCCATATAAAAACAATACACAAGCTGAAATATGTAACTGAAATATGATGCTAGCATTTAATGCTTTGGGTACAGAATCTGGTGGGGCAGTTAAACGTTTCACCCTCCTATATTCATCTTTTGATACAAGAATGTGATTTTTCAGTATTCTTGAATTATAAATGAATTTTATTCATGTTCACTACCACCATTTGCATGAGTTTTTTTAAAACTAAGAATTTCAGAAGTATAGAAATAGTAAAAAGTCTTTTATACTGTTTAAACAGTATGCTAATTTTCTTTCTGATGAAATCATTAGAAACTATTTCTTTCACTTTAGCAAGAAAATCAGATTTACAAGAGTCCTATAAATTTCAAGAATCCAAACTATGGACGTGAAGCTGGTCTCTAAGTTGTCATTCATATTTTTTTCACTTCTGTCTTTGCATGTGAATTTTTATCTTTTTTGTGCTGCACTGAGTGTCTCTTATCACTGTTGCTATTTTTTTAAACTCTGGCTTTTTTACATGGCTGGACTTTTCTTTTTGCTTGTTAGTTTGATGCTTAGAAGGACTTTTCATGCTCAGAAACAATTGATTAAGTTGTATGTTGAGGAGGGGTGAGGGTGAAGGCTAAAGTCTATTGTCTTGGTCTAACTGGTATTCACACAGCTGCTGAGCTAAAACCACAGTGGAGCATTTGTTGCCACAGAGGACTGGGGCTTTAGATGCTGGATCCTGTGAGATAAATTGGTACTGACTTTCTTTCTTGTCTCTTCTTTCTTCCTGACACCTCAAAATACACCTCCACACACCTGATTAATAACTTGTGAATTATATACATTTCTATATGATGTGTCATTCTTTTCTCTGTAACTTGACTTTGAATATATTCATATACCTTTTTCTAATTAATATGAAATAAATTTCACTGTGAAAGTAGTCCTAATTTTCTCAAAGTTACTGTCCTTTTCTCTATTACTGTTCTCATATAATTATACTTTGTACTCTTATTAGAGTGCCTTATTTTCACATCTGTCATCCACCAAAATATGCATTTCACTAGGGCAGAAATATGGTTATGTGTTATTTTTCTGCTTAAACTATCACCATTAGTGCATTTTTGGATCTTGAAAGATCTCTTATGTTTATAGCTTGGAGTCACTTCTGGGCCTACAGTTTCCTTTAAAGTATGGTATAGCATGGAAACATAGTCTTTATGATAGTGAAAATTAATAATTTGAAGAAGAATGGTAATTAGTTAGCAGTCTAACCAAATATGGCAATGTGACTTGGTGGAGACACAGTTCTTTCAGTGGTACTACCTAGATCTAAATCAGTACCAGTCCAGGGGACTTACCTCCTCCATTTGAGCAAAATCAAGGTTCCTGTTTTGGTTTTCAAGCACCTTCTGTGGCTATGAGGGAATCTGAGTGAGGCAGTTAGTTAGTGCTTCCTTTGCAGGCATTAAAACTCAGTCAAAGAAGAATGAAAATGAAAACATGACCCACCAGAACCTATGAGACATATAAGAGTCAGTCCTAAAAAGAAAGTTTATAGCCATAAGTGCATATATTAAAAGGACAGAAAGATACCAAATCAATGACCTAATACTACAGCTTAAACTCCTAGAAAACAAGAACAAGCAAATCCCAAAACAAGCAGAAAGAAAGAAACAATTAAAATAAGGGCGGAAAAAAACATACAAAGAATTAATGAAACAAAAAGTTGGTTCTTTGAAAAAATAAACAATATCGACAGACCCCTGGCAAACCTGACTAAAATGAGGAGAGAAAAAACCCAAATTAGTAAAATCAGGAATGCAAAAGGGCAGATAACAACAAACACCATGGAAATCCAGGAAATCATCAGAGACTACTTTGATAAACTACCTGCAAATAAATTCAAAAATCTTAAAGAAATGGACAGATTTCTAGATACATATGACCATCCAAAACTACCAAGAGGATATTAATCACATGAATAGATCTATATCACAAAATGAAATTAAATTAGCAATCAAGAGTCTCCCTAAAAAGAAAAGTCCAGGACCTGATGGATTCTCTGCTGAATTCTAGCAGACCTTTAAAGAAGAACTGATACCAACCCTCCTTAAACTGTTCCAAGAAATAGAAAGGGAAGGAAAACTGCCTAACACATTTTATGAAGCCAGTATTACACTTATCCCAAAACCAGGCAAAGACACCTCCAAAAAGGAGAACTATGGGCCAATCTCCTTAATGAGCATTGATGCAAAAATCCTCAATAAAATAATGGCAAACTGAATTCAACAACACATCAAAAAGATCATTCACCATGACCAAGTAGGCTTCATCCTAGGAATGCAAGTGTGGTTCAACATATGAAAATCAATAAATGTCATACACCACGTTAACAGAAGCAAAGATAAAAACCACTTGATCATCTCAATAGATGCAGAAAAAGCCTTTGATAATATCCAACACCATTTCATGATAAAAGCTCTAAGAAAACTAGGAATAGAAGGAAAGTACCTCAACATTATAAAAGCTATATATGACAAACCTACAGCCAGCATTATACTTAACGGAGAAAAACTGAAACCATTCCCTCTAAAATCAGGAACCAGACAAGGATGCCCACTATCTCCACTCCTATTCAACATAGTACTGGAATTCCTAGCCAGAGCAACTAGGCAAGAAGAAGGAATAAAAGGAATACAAATAGGTAAAGAAATGGTCAAAATATCCCTATTTGCAGATGATATGATCCTATACCTTAAAGACCAAAAAAGCTCTACTCAAAAGCTCCTAGACACCATCAACAGTTATAGCAAGAAAGCAGGATATAAAATCAACATAGAAAAATCATTAGCATTTCTATACACTAATAATGAACAAACTGAGAAAGAATATATGAAAACAATTCCATTTACAATAGCCTCAAAAAAAATCAAATACCTAGGTGTAAACTTAACAAAAGATGTGAAAGACCTCTACAAGGAAAACTATAAAGTTCTGAAAAAAGAGATTGAGGAAGACTATAGAAAGTGGAGAGATCTCCCATGCTCATGGATTGGTAGAATCAACATAGTAAAAATATCTATACTCCCAAAAGTAATCCACATGCTTAATGTAATTCCCATCAAAATTCCAATGACATTCATTAAAGAGATTGAAAAATCTACCGTGAAATTTATATGGAAACACAAGAGACCACGAATAGCCGAGGCAATACTCAGTCAAAAGAACAATGCTGGAGGTATCACGATACCTGACTTCAAACTATATTACAAAGCAATAACAATAAAAACAGCATGGTACTGGCACAAAAGCAGACATGAAGACCAGTGGAACAAAATAGAGGGCCCAGATATGAAGCCACACAACTATAACCAACTCGTCTTTGAAAAAAGTCCTAAAAATATACGATGGAGAAAGGACAGCCTCTTCAACAAAAAGTGCTAGGAAAACTGGTTAGCAGTCTGCAAAAAACTGAAACTAGATCTGTGTATATCACCCTATACCTATATTAACCTAAAATGGATCAAAGATCTTAATATCAGACCACAAACTCTAAAGTTGGTACAGGAAAGAGTAGGAAATACTCTGGAATTAACAGGTATAGGCAAGAACTTTCTCAATGAAATCCCAGCAGCACAGCAACTAAGAGATAGCATAGATAAATGGGACTTCATAAAACTAAAAAGCTTCTGCTCATCAAAAGAAATGGTCTCTAAACTGAAGAGAACACCCACAGAGTGGGAGAAAATATTTGCCAGTTACACATCAGTCAAAGTACTGATAACCAGAATATATAGGGAACTCAAAAAACTAAGTTCTCCCAAAATTAATGAACCAATAAAGAAATGGGCAAATAAACTAAACAGAACTTTCTCAAAAGAAGAAATTCAAATGGCCAAAAAACACATGAAAAAATGCTCACCATCCCTAGCAATAAAGGAAATGCAAATTAAAATCACACTAAGATTCCATGTCACCTCTGTTAGAATAGCCATCATTAGCAACACCACTAACAGCAGGTGTTGGCGAGGATGCGGGGAAAAAGGAACCCTTTTACACTGCTGGTGGGAATGTAAACTAGTACAACCACTCTGTAAAAAATTTTGGAGGCTACTTAAAAATCTAAACATTGATTCAGCAATACCACTCTTGGGGATATACCCAAAAGAATGTGACTCAGGTTACTCCAGAGGCACCTGCACATCCATGTTTATTGCAGCACTGTTCACAATAGCCAAGTTATGGAAACAGCCAAGATGCTCCACTACTGACGAATGCATTTAGAAAATGTATTTATACACAATGGAATTTTATGTAGCCATGAAGAAGAATGAATGTTATCATTCGCTGGTAAATGGATGGAACTGGAGAACATCATTCTGGTGACGTTAGCCTGGCTAGATCAAGGGCAAATACAACAAGGGGATTGGACTTTGATCACATGATAAAACGAGAGCACACAAGGGAGGTATGAGGACAGGTAAGACATCCAAAAAACTTGATAGCATTTGTTGCCCTCAATGCAGAGCAACTAAAGCAGATACTTTAAAGAAACTGAGGCCAATAGGAGAAGGGGACCAGGAACTAGAGAAAAGGTTAGTTCAAGAAGAACTAACTTAGAAGGTAACACACATGCACAGAAAATCAATGCGAGTCAGCTCCCTGTATAGCTACCCTTATCTCAACTAGCAAAACCCTTTGGTCCTTCCTATTATTGCTTATACTCTTTATTCAACAAAATTAGAGATAAGGGCAGAATAGTTTCTGCCTGGTAGCAAGGGTATGGGGGGGGTAAGGGAGGGACAGGGGGTAAGGGAGGAGAAATGACCCAAACATTGTATGCACATATGAATAAAATAAAAATTAAAAAATAAAATAAGGGCTGAAATCAATGAAATAGAAACAAAAAAAATCAAAATCAATGAATCAAAAAGCTGGTTATTTTAAAAAATAAATAAGATTGACACGCCCCTGGCAAACCTGACTAAAATAAGGGGAAAAAAACCCAAAACAGTAAAGTCAGAAGTGCAAACAGGGAGATAACAACACATACCATGGAAGTCCAGGAAATCATCAGAGACTACTTTGAGAACCTATACCCTAATAAATTTGAAAATCTTGAAGAAATGGACAGATTTCTAGAAACTTACAATCACCCAAAACTGAACCTAGAGGATATTAATCACCTGAATAGATCTATTACACAAAAAGAAATTGAAGCAGCTATCAAGACTCCCAAAAAAGAAAAGTCCAGGACCTGATGGATTCACAGCTGAATTCTAGCAGACCTTTAAAAAGAACTGATACCAACCCTCCTTAAACTGTTCCATGAAATAGAAAGGGAAGGAAAACTGCCAAACACATTTTATGAAGACAATATTACTCTCATCCCAAAACCGGATAATGATGCCTCCAAAAAAGAGAACTACAGGCCAATTTCCTTATTGAATATTGATGCAAACATCCTCAATAAAATAATAGTTAACCGAATCCAACAGCACATCAGAAAGATCATACACCATGACCACGTCGGCTTCATCCCAGGGATGCAGGAGTTGTTCATCATATGCAAATCTAAAAATGTAATACAGCACATCAGTAGAAGTAAAGACAAAAACCACTTGATCATCTCAATAGATGCAGAAAAAGCCTTCAACAAGATGCAACACCACTTCATGATAAAAAGCTCTAAGAAAACTAGGAATAGAAGGAATGTACCTCAACATTGTAAAGGCCATATATGACAAACCTACAGCCAATATCATACTTAATGGTGAAAAACTGAAACCATTCCCCCTAAAAACAGGAATGAGACAAGGGTGCCCACTATCCCCACTCCTATTCAACATTATGCTGGAATTTCTAGCCAGAGCAATTAGGCAAGAAGAAGAAATAAAAGGAATACAAATAGGTAAAGAAACTGTCAAAATATCCTTATTTGCAGACAATATGATCCTATACCTTAGAGACAAAAAAACTCTACCCAAAAACTCTTAGACACCATAAAGAGCTACGGTAAGGTGGCAGGATACAAAATGAACTTACAAAAATCATTAGTTTTTTAATACACCAACAATGAACAAACTGAGAAGGAATATATGGAAACAATTCCATTCACGATAGACTAAAAAAAATTAAATATCTAGGAGTAAATTTAACAAAGGATGTGAAGGACCCCTACAAGGAGAATTACAAACTCCTGAATAAAGAGATTGAGGAAGACTACAGAAGATGGAAAGATCTCCTGTGCTCATAGATTGGTAGAACGAACACAGTAAAAATGGCTATACTACCAAAAGCAATCTACATGTTTAATGCAATTCCCATCAAAATTTCAATGACGTTCATCACAGAGATTGAAAAATCTACTCTAAAGTTCATTTGGAAACACAAGAGACTCTGAATAGCCAAGACAATACTCAGCAAAAAGAGCAATGCTGGAGGTATCAGAATATCCAACTTCAAACTATATTACAAAGCAATAGCAATAAGAACAGAATGGTACTGGCCCAAAAACAGACATGAAGACCAGTGGAACACAATAGAGGACCCAGATAGGAATCCACACAACTATTCCCACCTCATTTTTGACAAAGGTGCCAAAAATATACGATGGAGAAAGACAGCCTCTTCAACAAATGTTGCTGGGAAAAGTGGTTACCTTTTTGCAGGAAACTGAAATTAGATCCATGTCTATTATACTGTATTAGTATCAACTCAAAATGGATCAAGGACCTAAATATCAGACCTGAAACTCTGAAATTACTACAAGAAGGAGCAGGAAACTCTCTGGAACTAATAGGTATAGGCAAAGACTTCTTCAATAGACCCCCAGCAGCTCAGCAGCTAAGAGAAATGATGAATATATGGGACTTCATAAAATTAAAAAGCTTCTGCACACACAAGAAATGGTCTCTATACTGAAGATACCACCCACAGAGTGGGATTAAATATTTGCCAGCTATACATCAGACAAGGGATTGATAACCAGAATATACAGGGAACTTAAAAAACTAAACTCTCCTAAAATCAGTGAACCAATTAAGAAATGGGCAACTGAACTAAACAGAACTTTTTCAAAAGAAGAAATTCAAATGGCCAAAAAACAAATGAAAAAATGCTCACCACCTCTGGCCATAAAGGAAATGCAAATCAAAACCACACTAAGATTTCACCTCACCCCGGTTAGAATAGCCATCATCAAAAACACTACCACCAACATGTGTTGGCAAGGATGTGGGGAAAAAGAAACCCTAATCCACTGCTGGTGGGAATGAAAGCTGGTGCAACCACGCTGGAAAAAAATTTAGAGACTTCTTAAAAATCTAAACATCAAATCTGCCATATGATCCAGCAATCCCACTCCTGGGGATATACACAAAGGAATGCAACACAGGTTACTCCAGAGGCACCTGCACACCCATGTTTATTGCAGCACTATTCACAATAGCCAAGTTATGGAAACAACCAAGAAGCCCCACGATTGATGAATGGATCAAGAAAATGTGGTACTTGTACACAATGGAATTTTACTCAGCCATGAAGAAGAATGAAATGTTACCATTTGCAGGTAAATGGATGGAACTGGAGAACATCATTCTGAGCGAGTTCAGCCAGGCTCAGAAGACCAAAAATCATATGTTCTCTCTCATATGTGGACTTTAGATGTATGGCAAATGCAGCAATGTGATTGGACTTGGATCACATGACAAGGGGAGAGCACATACGGGAGATATAAGAATAGGTAGAAAATCCAAAACATGAAAGCGTTTGATGTCCCCATTCCAGAGGAACTAATACAGAATCCTTAAAGTGATAGAGTTATCATGAGAAGGGAATCAG
Source organism: Castor canadensis (assembly GCF_047511655.1). Classification (NCBI taxonomy): domain Eukaryota; kingdom Metazoa; phylum Chordata; class Mammalia; order Rodentia; family Castoridae; genus Castor; species Castor canadensis. The sequence goes on from NC_133400.1 coordinate 69,697,577, forward strand.
GAACCAGTGTAAAGATAAGTTAGAGTTGAATCAACATGGGTTGTAACACATGAGTACACGAAAGCAATGTTAGGAATCTCTCTGTATAGCTATCCTTAACTCAACTAGCAAAAACGCTTTGTCTTCCTTATTATGCTTGTGTCTTTTCTTCAACAAAATTAGTGATAAGGGCAGAACAGGACCTGCCTGGAACTGAGGGGGGAAGAGGGGGAGGGTTTGGCGAGGGAGGCGGGGTGGAGAAATGACCCAAACAATGTATGCACATATGAATAAATGAATAAAAATATGGTGAGACTTGGAATAATACAATGACTTCCCTATGGGGCTTATAGAATTCCTGTCACAACTAACTTCATAAACCTCATAAATATAGCCTTCTTTAACTGTTTTAAGGTTTCAACTTTCAATAAATCCATTTCTGAATAATGGCCTAAAAAAAAAAAAGAAAGACCCAACCTAAATTATAAACTATTGTGACTATTTATATAATAAAGAAATTTGTTAAAATCAGATCATCAAAACTAAAAAAAGAAGAAAAAAAGAATGAAGTCTATTTTCCATACACCAGTATTTATTTTCCATGTCTATCCTTGAGGTTGAAATGGAAATGACAGTGATAAAATTTTTGAAAACTATAAAATTTTATAAAATACTAAGAACCAGCAATACATTTCACCAATTCCCTGACCTTTTGCAAAGTGTTTCCTATTCTTTTGCTAAACATTATTTTATAAATTCTCTTGATATAGATGCCCAAATAAGATATTGAGTCACATGGACAGTTCATAATACTACTTTAAAATTTGAATTTTTGAACTTTTCATTTTAACCTGGAATTGGCATTTCCCCCTCTGTTGCTTAATAGAGTTTGAGAGGCAGTTTTCAGTAAAGGTAGTTTTCTTGTAGTTCACTGCCTATTTCTAGAAGGTTTAGATATTTCTAACCGAGGATGATAAAAGAATTTTAAAAACATCTTTACAGAACTCCTTTTGAGCCTATAAAGCTGCTTCATTGCCCCTGTAGAATCTCATACCCCAGGATTCTTCTGAGAACTCTTGGATAGGTAGAAGTGACTTCTGAGTGAACAGTGTTAATACTGGATTAGATCAGGATTGAATACCCATCAGCCTACACTATGTGAGGGTGATACATCATCTACAGTAGAACCTCTGCAGTCCAGAAATGCTTGTAGAAAGCGTGAGACAAAAATGACTCAGTGTGCTATGTACTCATTTTCTTCCACCATCTCTGAGTGTTCAGTGGATAATACTGTAAGAACTTTCATGAATATTTTAGGGCTGTTCATAAAAAGTCAGTGATTTTCTACTTAACTCCAGGTTTACTGACATATTAAAAAGGAATCCTTATGGATCACTTCATGTGAAACACTATCCAGAGATTAAAAGCCAATAATTTAATTCACTGTTTTATTATAAGTTTACAGAAGACACAGCTGTGTTCAATTTCATCTGTAAAAGTTGATATATAAGTGTTTTACCCATTCATATTTATATAAATGTTGCTTACTGACAGAATTATTCCTGAGAAATAAGTTAGTTTTCAGATCTCCTGCAACAGACTACCAGCCCCTTAGCAGCCATTCAAAAGACAATTTGATCATATCATCAAACAGCCCCATTGCAGTCTTACTTTCAGATCCCCACACCTTCCACATATTCTTTGTATTTCATCGTTCTGTTTTGTACTCAGAGTTGATAGCTTCATGAGAATAGGCGCCTGTATTTTGATTCATCTCTGTCCTTAGAACAATATCTGTCACAGAGTACATAGCTGACTGATAAGCATTTGTTGAATGGATGGATTGGCTTCCATACTTTCCTGCCACTATTACCTACCTGTCAGTGTATGCAGGGCACTCTGCTTCCAAGGCCAGACTTTCCACTGGTTCCTAGATGCTATTCCTTGCAAAGAGAAACAGCTCTGTCCTCTCCTGCATCATCAGCTTCCCTCTTCTGGATAAATCACTCCTGACAGTCAGAAGTGTGTTGCAATTACCATCTCTGATTCTCTCTTCCCTTTCACAACTCAAAGGAGTTATTTAAACCATGTTTGGCCAACTGAGTTTTGACAAGGGTGCCAGCTCTCTTCAGTGAAGAAAGAAAGATCTCTTCAGATATTGCTGGGATTTCCACATGTAAGAAAGAGTATCTTCCTCTCATCATAATACAAAAATCAACTCAAAATGGAGTAATGACTTAAATATAAGAGCCAAAACCCTATGACTTTTCAAAGAATCATGAGTTATGTCTTCACGCTTTAAGATTTGGCAAAGTGTCCACACACATGACAAAAAGCCAGCAACAAAAGAAAAAACAGATAATTTGGACTTTATCAAAATTTTGAATGCATATGTATTAGGTCACAAGTTAGCATCACCCCATTTCAACTACCAGCTCTGGGCACAGTGGTGTGTGACTCATCCTAGATAGGTGCAAAGCCTAAAATAGATCAAGGTTCAAGCTAGCCCAGGTAACCCTGTCTTAAAAATAATGAAAGCAGGAAGGGCTGGTGTATGGCTCAAGTGGTAGAGCATCTGAGTAGTAAGCGCAAGACCCTGAGTTCAACCCACCTTCCCCCCCCAAAAGAAAGCATGGACTCAAACAGATGCTTTTAAGACTGTATTCATTGCAGGATTGTCCACAAATTCCCAAACAATTCAAGTGCCCAAATAATATATAAGCAAAAAGTAATATATACAACTTAATGTTATTTAGTCATTAAAAGAATGAAGATATGAGACATGCTACCGCACGGATGACTTTTGAAGATCTAGGACCCAAAATCAAAAGATTTAAATCGGGCAGAAGAGTTGAACTTCTTCACCATAAAGGAAATGCAAACCAAACTACACTAAGATTCTGTCTCGACCCAGTCAGATTTGCAATTATTGTAAAAACAAAAAGAAATGCTGACAAAGATAGAGAAAAAGCAACCCTCATACATTGATGGTGGGAATGTAAACTTGTTTAACTACTATGGAAGTAACTATGGAGATTCCTCAAAAAACTAAAAATAGTCCTGCCTTATGACTCTACTCTTGGGCATATACCCAAATGGGTGTAAATCAATATATAAGAGAGATACCTGCAAACCTGTGCTTATTGCAGCATTGCTCACAATAACCGAACTCGCAGCTGGGGTGCCCCAATTGAATAAATGAGGTATGAATATTGTGGGATATTATTCAACCATAAAGAAAATGAAACTATGTCATTTGCAGGAAAATGGATGAAACTTGAGGTAATCATGTTGAGAGATAGACCAAACTCAAAAAGTCAGATATGCATGTTCTTGTGCATTTGTGGGCCCTAGACCTAAAATGAAGATAACAATGATGGGACATTATTATGTAAAATAATGTACAGGGGGAGTGTGTAGAGGGATCAGCAGGAGGGAGTGGGGCAAAGAAGGACACTGAGGGTGAAGAGGACAAAGTATGCTTCATATAAATGAAGGCAGCACAATGAAACCCACTAACACTGTTTGAAAAAGGGAAGAGGAGTGTGGGGAGAATGGAAATGTAACGGAGGGGGTGAGCTTGCATGTATGGAATTACCACAATGAAAGCCCCTTGTATTTATGATTGTAGCTAATTCAAAATGAAAAAGCTACTGGAAATAGAAATTGCAATGAGATACCACTATACCCTCGTTAGAATGGCTGAAAATACCAAATATTTGCAGAGATGTGGAGCAACTAGAACTCTGATAAGTGAGAATGTAAAATAGTACGACTTTGGGTAATAAGTTGTCAATTCTTAAAATGTTGATCATTTAATTTAAGATTCAGCAATTTTGCCTTTAGGCATTTACTCAAGAGAAATGAAAATTTACACAAAAAGAATTATTATACTAGTGTTAATAACCATTAACTAGCAATAACCCAAATCTATCCACAGGTGAATGAATAAACAAACGATTATATATTCAAACAATGAAACATGACTTAATGTCAGAAAGGGATAAACTGTACATGCTTGCAATAGGATGGGTTAATCTCAAAAGCATTATCTCTGTCATAGAAGACACAAAAATGTATATTATGTACGATTATATTTGCAAGAAGCTGTAGAAGGGACAAACATAATCCCTAGTGACCAAACATGGGGTCAGGGTTACAGAAATGGGGTACAAGAGGTTCTTTGTTATGATGAATGGGTTCTTGCATGTTGATTGAGTTGGTAATTCCACAGTACACATTTGTCGAAACTTTTTTGGTTGTGGTGGTATGTAGTTTGAGCTCAGGGCCTCACACTTGCTAGGCAGGTGCTTATATTTGTCAATATCTATTGAAATATTTGTTTAGTGCATTTTATTGATTGTTAATCAACATCAACAAAATTGATTAGAAGGAAGAGTTGCTGTGTGTCTTTGATTTTTCCTGTTCACTCTTGAACCTAGCACCCCAACACCCCAACAAAATTCTTTTCAAGGTCACTAGTTCACTCCAGTGGAAAGTTGTATGCCGTTCAGCAGCATTTTATGTATTTTATGACTGTCTATCTTGAAACACTTTCTTGACTTGGACTCAATGATAACACGCCCTATTTATGTTCTTTTATCCCACAGACTGCTTGTAAATATACTGCTTCATCTTTGTACCTCCAAACTCAAGGTGGGTGGGGTAAGCTCAGTCTCTGGGGTCACTTCTCTGCTAAACTAACTCCCTTAGCAATCTTATCCATTTTGTGACTTGCAATACCTTCTCTAAGATGACAATTCCCCAACTGATATTCCAGCTGAAATCTCTCTTCCAAAATGTGTGCTAATTCAACTGCATATTAGAGCAGGAGGTGTACAGCTTCACATGTTAGTGACAGTAACAAGGACTTAGAGAAACAATCCTTAATAAACATGATTTCAGTGTGAGAGATAAGATAAGGAGGGCTCCATGTGAATTTAATGTGGTTTCTGAGACAGAGGCACATGAGGAACGGAGTGTGTATGGGTGGGGAGGAAGGAGATAAGCCAGGAATAAGAGTGGTCAGAAGACCCATCTTTGAGAAGGAATGAAAGGAAGAGGACTGAGCTCAGTATACACCCAGTTAAAGCTATTGGTATTTTAAGATTTGGGAGTTTTGTCATCTGTGTTAGAGAAATGAATTGTTACTGACAAACTAAGTCTAAAATTTGACATGCTAAAAAGGGGAAAATCTAAAGTATGTGCACCAATTCTAGTTATTAAAAACTATAAAGTATGACTCAACACTTATAACTTTTATCTTCTGTATTTTAAATACAAATCATGTTTAGTGCAGAGCTAGTAAAATACACTATAGTATGGCACAACTTTACAATTGAGTTAAGAAAATATAACCAACTCATTAAAAGTGGAGCTGTTTGTGGAATTTGCTTAGTAAAAATACTGGCTGATGCCATAAAATTGCAAAGGAACTCAGTTATTTTTTGTTTGTTTCTGCCATGATATTGTTGGGTCTGGGGACCTAAAGGACAGATGAGTGAGTATCCCATCCCCCATGAAGAGCACTATGAGCCCTGCACCCAGAAGAGGGGATACATGGTCTCAAATCTGCCACAGGGCTGAAAAACAGAATGCTCTCAAGGTTGTTTCCCTCCATAAGAGGCAAACAGATCAGCTCATCAAAGAGAACCTGCACATGTGAATCCATGGCCAATGGAAAGAACCCACCTAACCCTTACCCTAACCCAGAGTTAAAGTGTCCATAAAAAGCCCCAGCCTTCACCTGAGCAGGGAGCTACCAGTTTCTGGGCTTTGCTGCACTGCTTTAGCTGCAGCTCTTTCTTTCTCTTTTTCTTTATTGTTTTATTATTCATATGTGCATACAAGTCTTGGGTCATTTCTCCCCCCTGCCCCCACCCCCTCCCTTACCACCCACACTGCCCCCTCCCTCTCCCTCCCACACCCTCAATACACAGCAGAAACTATTTTGCCCTTATCTCTAATTTTGTTGAAGAGAGAGTATAGGCAATAATAGGAAGGAACAAATGTTCCTGGTTGGGATAAGGATAGCTATACAGGGCATTGACTCACATTGATTTCCTGTATGTGTGTGTTGCCTTCTAGGTTAATTCTTTTTGATCTAACCTTTTCTCTAATTCCTGGTCCCCTTTTCCTATTGGCCTCAGTTGCTTTTAAGGTATGTGCTTTAGTTTCTCTGCGTTAAGGGCAACAAATGCTAGCTAATTTTTTAGGTGTCTTACCTATCCTCACCCCTCCTTGTGTGCTCTCTCTTTTAGCCTGTGCTCAAAGTTCAATCCCCTTATTGTGTTTGCCCTTGATCTAATGTCCACATATGAGGGAGAACATACGATTTTTGGTCTTTTGGGCCAGGCTAACCTCACTCAGAATGATGTTCTCCAATTCCATCCATTTACCAGCGAATGATAACATTATATTCTGCTTCATGGCTGCATAAAATTCCATTGTGTACAGATACCACATTTTCTTAATCCATTCGTCAGTGGTGGGGCATCTTGGCTGTTTCCATAACTTAGCTATTGTGAATAGTGCTGCAATAAACATGGGTGTGCAGGTGCCTCTGGAGTAACCTGTGTCACAGTCTTTTGGGTATATCCCCAAGAGTGGTATTGCTGGATCAAATGGCAGATCAATGTCTAGCTTTTTAAGTAGACTCCAAATTTTTTTCCAGAGTGGTTGTACTAGTTTACATTCCCACTAACAGTGTGAGAGGGTTCCTTTTTCCCCCCGCATCCTTGCCAACACCTGTTGTTCATGGTGTTGCTAATGATGGCTATTCTAACAGGGGTGAGGTGGAATCTTAGTGTGGTTTTAATTTGCATTTCCTTTATTGCTAGAGATGGTAAGCATTTTTTCATGTGTTTTTAGGCCATTTGAATTTCTTCTTTAGAGAAAGTTCTGTTTAGTTCACTTGCCCATTTCTTTATTGGTTCATTAGTTTTGAGAGAATTTAGTTTTTTAAGTTCCCTATATATTCTGGTTATCAGTCCTTTGTCTGATGTGTAGCTGGCAAATATTTTCTCCCACTCTGTGAGTGTTCTCTTCAGTTTAGAGACCATTTCTTTTGATGAAGAGAACCTTTTTAGTTTTATGAGGTCCCATTGATCTATGCTATCTCTTAGTTGCTGTGCTGCTGGGGTTTCGTTGAGAAAGTTCTTGCCTATACCTACTAACTCCAGAGTATTTCCTACTCTTTCCTGTATCTACTTTAGAGTTTGTGGTCTGATATTAAGATCCTTAATCCATTTTGAGTTAATCTTGGTATAGGGTGATGTACATGGATCTAGTTTCAGTTTTTTGCAGACTGCTAACAAGTTTTCCCATCAGTTTTTGTTGAAGAGGCTGCTATTTCTCCATTGTCTATTTTTAGCTCCTTTGTCAAAGAAAAGTTGCTCATAGTTGTGTGGCTTCATATCTGGGTCCTCTATTTTGTTCCACTGGTCTTCATGTCTGCTTTTGTGCCAGTACCATGCTGTTTTTATCATTATTGCTTTGTAATATAGTTTGAAGTCAGGTATCGTGATACCTCCAGCATTGTTCTTTTGACTGAGCATTGCCTCGGCTATTCATGGCCTCTTGTGTTTCCATATAAATTTCAAGGTAGATTTTTCAATCTCTTTAATGAATGTCATTGGAATTTTGATGGGAATTGCATTAAACATGTAGATTGCTTCTGGGAGTATAGATATTTTTACTATGTTGGTTCTACCAATCCATGAGCATGGGAGATCTCTCCACTTTCTGTAGTCTTCCTCAATCTCTTTCTTCAGAAGTGTATAGTTTTCCTTATAGAGGTCATTCACATCTTTTGTTAGTTTTACACCTAGGTATTTGATTTTTTTTTTGAGGCTATTGTAAATGGAATTGTTTTCATACATTCTTTTTCCGTTTGCTCATTGTTAGTGTATAGAAATGCTAATGATTTTTCTATGTTGATTTTATATCTTGCTACCTTGCTATAGCTATTGATGATGTCTAGGAGCTTCTGAGTTGAGTTTTTTGGGTCTTTAAGGTATAGGATCATGTCGTCTGCAAATAGGGATATTTTGACAGTTTCTTTACCTATTTGTATTCCTTTTATTCCTTCTTCTTGCCTAATTGTCCTGGCTAGGAATTCCAGTACTATGTTGAATAGGAGTGGGGATAGTGGGTATCCTTGTCTGGTTCCTGATTTTAGAGGGAATGGTTTCAGTTTTTGTCCGTTAAGTATAATGCTGGCTGTAGGTTTTTCATATATAGCTTTTATAATGTTGAGGTACTTTCCTTCTATTCCTAGTTTTCTTAGAGCTTTTATCATGAAATGATGTTGGATCTCATCAAAGGCTTTTTCTGCATCTTTTGAGATGATCAAGTGGTTTTTGTCTTTGCTTCTGTTAATGTGGTTTATTACATTTATGGATTTTTGTATGTTGAAGCACCCATGCATCCCTGGGATGAAGCCTACTTGGTCATGGTGAATAATCTTTTTGATGTGTTGTTGAATTCGGTTTGCCATTATTTTCTTGAGGATTTTTGCATCAATGCTCATTAAGGAGATTGGCCCATAGTTCTCCTTTTGGGAGGTGTCTTTGCCTGGTTTTGGGATAAGTGTAATACTGGCTTCATAAAATGTGTTTGGCAGTTTTCCTTCCCTTTCTATTTCATGGAACAGTTTAAGGAGGGTTGGTATCAGTTCTTCTTTAAAGGTCTGATAGAATTCAGCAGAGTATCCATCAGGTCCTGGACTTTTCTTTTTGGGGAGACTCTTGATGGCTGCTTCAATTTCATTTTGTGTTATAGGTCTATTCAGGTGATTGATTTCCTCTTGATTCAGTTTTGGATGATCATATGTATCTAGAAATCTGTCCATTTCTTTAAGATTTTCAAATTTATTTGAATATAGGTTCTCAAAGTAGTCTCTGATAATTTTCTGGACTTCCATGGTGTTTGTTTTTATCTCCCCTTTTGCATTCCAGATTTTACTAATTTGGGTTTTTTCTCTCCTCATTTTAGTCAGGTTTGCCAGGGGTCTATTGATCTTGTTTATTTTTTGAAAGAACCACCTTTTTGTTTCATTAATTCTTTGTATGGTTTTTTTGGTTTCTATTTCATTGATTTCAGCTCTCATTTTTTTATTTCTCTCCTATTTGTTTTGGGATTTGCTTGTTTTTGTTTTTCTAGGAGTTTGAGATGTATCATTAGGTCATTGATTTGGGATCTTTCAGTCTTTTTAATATATGCACTCATGGCTATAAAGTTTCCTCTCAGGACTGCCTTAGCAGTGTCCCATAGGTTCTGGTAGGTTGGGTTCTCATTTTCATTGACTTCCAGGAACTTTTTAATTTCCTCTTTTATTTCATTGATGATCCATTCTTCATTAAGTAATGAGTTATTTAGTTTCCAGCTGTTTGCATGTTTTTTGTCTTTACTTTTGTTGTTGACTTCTACTTTTACTGCATTATGATCAGATAGTATGCACGGTATAATTTCTATTTTCTTATATTTGCTGAGACTTGCTTTGTGCCCTAGGATATGATCTATTTTGGAGAAGGTTCCATGGGCTGCTGAGAAGAATGTATATTGTGTAGAAGTTGGATGAAATGTTCTGTAGACATCAACTAGGTCCATTTGATCTATTGTATATTTTAGATCTAGGATTTCTTTATTGATTTTTTGTTTGGATGACCTATCTATTGATGATAATGTGGTGTTAAAGTCTCCCACGATCACTGTGTTGGTGTTAATATATGCTTTTAGGTCTTTCAGGGTATGTTTGATGAAATTGGGTATGTTGACATTGGGTGCATACAGGTTGATTATTATTTCCTTTTGGTCTATTTCCCCTTTTATTACTATGGAATGTCCTTCTTTATCTCGTTTGATCAATGTAGGTTTGAAGTCTACTTTGTCAGAGATAAGTATTGCTACTCCTGCCTGTTTTCGGGGGCCATTGGCTTGGTAAAACTTCCAGCCTTTCATCCTAAGCCTATGCTTATTTCTGTCAGTGAGATTGGTCTCCTGTAAGCAACAAATTGTTGCATCTTCCCTTTTAATCCATTTTGTCAAGTGGTGCCTTTTGATGGGTGAATTAAGTCTGTTAACATTAAGTGTTAGTACTGATAGGTATGTGGTGATTCCTGTCATTTAGTTGTCTCAGTTGTTTGAAGGTTTGATTGTGTGTACCTAAGTTGAGGTTACTCTCTACTGTCTTGCTTCTTCTTTTCCTGTGGTTTGGTGCTGCCTGTCTTTTCATGGTTACGTTGGGTTTCACTTACTGTGTGCAGAATCTTTTGTAGTGGTGGCTTTGTGGCCACATATTGTTTTAGTTTCTGCTTATCATGGAAGACTTTTATTGCTCCATCTATTTTGAATGATAGTTTTGCTGGGTAGAGTATCCTAGGGTTGAAGTTATTTTCATTCAGTGCCTGGAAGATCTGACCCCATGCTCTTCTTGCTTTTAATGTTTCTGTTGAGAAGTCTTCTGTGATTTTGATGGGTTTACTTTTGTACGTTACTTGTTTTTTCTCTCTTACAGCCTTCAATATTCTTTCCTTAGTTTCTGAACTTGTTGTTTTAATGATGATATGTTGTTGAGTAGTTCTATTTTGATCTGGTCTGTTTGGTGGCCTCTTGCATGTGTATGGGAATAGATTTCTCTAGGTTTGGGAAATTTTCTGTTATTATTTTGTTGAATATATTATGCATTCCCTTCGCTTGCACCTCTTCTCCTTCTTGGATGCCCATAATTCTGAAGTTTGGTCTTTTGATGGAGTCGGTGAATTCTTGCATTTTCTTTTCACAGGTCTTGAGTTGTTTAATTAATAATTCTTTGGTTTTTCCTTTAATTACCACTTCATCTTCAAGTTCTGAAATTCTGTCTTCTGTTTGTTCTATTCTGCTGGATTGGCCTTCTGTTTTGTTTTGCAGTTCTGTTTTGTTCTTTTTGCTGAGGTTTTCCATATTCTGGGTGGTTTCCTCTTTTATGTTGTCATTTTTTGTCCTGAGTTCATCTATCTGTTTATTCATCATGTTCTCTGTTTCACTTTGGTGTTTATACAGTGCTTCTATGATTTCCTTTATTTCTTCTTTTGCTTTTTCAAATTCTCTATTTTTGTTGTCTTGGAATTTCTTGAGTGTCTCCTGTACATTTTGGTTGACCTTATCCAGTATCATCTCTATAACATTCTCATTGAGTATCTGTAGTATGTCTTCTTTTAAATTATTCTTGTGGGCTTCATTGGGTCCTTTGGCATAGTTTATCTTCATTTTGTTGGAGTCTGGATCTGAGTATCTGTTTTCTTCATTCCCCTCTGGTTCCGGTACTAATTTCGTGCTGTGGGGAAACTGGTTTCCCTGTTTTTTCTGTCTTCCCGTCATTGTCTTTGGTGTTGTTATTGTCCCTGTACTGTGTGCAATTAAGTATTTTCTAGCTTGTAATAATAACAATGGTGATATTTAGAATGGAAGGGTGAATGGAGATGGAAAGCAAGAAGTTAAAGAAAAGGGAAAAACAAATAAACAGGTAAGAAGGAGAAAACAGAACAAGGTATCAGACAAGAAAGCTTCAAATGTGTAAACAGGGAGCGTTAGTGTACTAATCCACAGTAAGCTGAACACACATTAGAGACACAGAGAGAGGATTGAAAATAAAAAATAAAAAAAAAAAGATAAGAATAAACATAAAAAATAAGTAAATGAAAGAAATATATGTTATATAAAATAGAATGAAAACTAGAAAAATTAAAAAAAAACCCAAAAAACCTCAAGTTCAAATGCAATGAAGTTTCAGTCTTAATAATTTGGGTGTCCGTCTCAGTCTCCAATCCTGGAGATGGTGCCTCAGATGTTGTTCTGTAGTTGTCTCATCAAAGGGGATGCATAAAGTAGAACAAAACTACACACACACACACAAACCCCACCAAGTGTCCCAAGTTCAAATGCAATACAATTTCAGTAAGTTTTTCAGCATGCAGGTGTAATTTGGTTCTCTCATCAAAGGTAGGGAGAAAAAGAGAAAAAAAAAAGAGTCTGGAGACAGTTCTGAGAATAGTATCTGCGGCTGTGGCTTGCCTGCCCGCTGCTGTCAGCCTGCTGTTGCTGGAGGCATTATTTATGCAGATCTTTGGGGTGAGCTTAGCACTTACCTGGCCCTGCAGGCTTTGTTTACTCAGAGTTCTCCTGTGCCTGAGCCTCTGCTACAAGCTTTCCCCTTTCCAAGCACACTGGGGAAGGTGACACTACACCTGCATTCTCAGGCCTGTGTGTTTATTTACAGTTCATGTGGGAAGTGAGTCTTCCCCCCTCTCCTGTGCAGTTTTCCTCCCACTGCCACTTTTACAAGCTTTCCTGCTCCTGATTACTGGGCGGTGGCTGCTGCTCCTGCCAGCCGCTACGTTTGTTTACAGTTCACGTGGGAAGTGGGTCTTCCCTTCTCTCCTGTGGAATTTTCCTCCCTCTGCCACTCTCACAAGCTTTCCCATTCCTGGTTGCTGGGCGCACACCCCCGCTCCCACCAGAGCCTCTCCGGCCCACCTGGCTTGTTCATTTACAGTTCCAGGAAGGATTCCCTTCCTCCAATCTTTGGTGCTCTGTGCACCCCACCCTCTTTCCCACGTGTCTTTTTTGTTCTTATTGCTTATTAGTCAGTTTCTCTTTTTTTCCCTGGGTGGAGGTCGGTCTGTCCAGGGGGCTATGCTGCTCTGGCCCAGGCTTGTCTGTGGGAGTACTGTGGTACCGTGAAGCTCACCTTGTCCACGTCTTCCCAAGCCATCTGGGTGCGGGCAACTGGCAGCCCAGAAGCCCTCCTTGTTTCTCCATTTAACATGAAGTGGTGATTCTCTGCACCAGTTGTAGGTGTGGAGGGGTCAAAGTTTTGTCTCTTCTTGGTGATTTTGCCTGCAAAGTGTGTCTCCAGTGTCTTGCCAAGATTTCACTATAGGAGGCTTGCTTTCTGCTTCCTCCCTCTATCCGCCATCTTGGAGTCCCCCTCTTTCTTTCTCTAATAAAGCCTACTTTGTGTGCTGACCTTGTTGCCTCATGAGTCAATCAGCTGCCTCACAAGCCAATTGTTTGGCACATGAAGGCAAGAACCCTTGACACCAGCCGGCAACAATATGTTGAATTTTCAAAAATTGTGAAATGACATGCTGCCTGTATTTTCATTAATCTAGAAAACGTGATTGGATAGTTTTATAGTAAATGCAAACCTTAAAGCCATTGCTACTAATGAGAGGCTGTATGGAGTAATGGTAAGATCTTAACCTGGATCACCATGGCAACCTCTTCAACACAGCACTCTTGGGGAGGCTCCTGTCAGAGGAATGCAGTTTTCACTCCTGAGCTTATGTGTCATAGTAAGCAAGGTGTCAGTGACATCACCAGGCATTCTTCCTTGGGGACACATCATACTGAACACCTTTTATTTATTACAGAACTGCTGAGAAGATTGGTGCTGGTGGCAAAAATAGTTTCGAATTCATCAACATCTCAGAAGTGCACCTGTAAATGCCAATAACATGGACTCATGGGAGCGGGGGAGGGGGGAGTGTCAGTGGATGGCCAGGGCAGAGAAACAGATGGGTCACCCAGGGTCAAGGTGGAAAGATGCCATGTGGCCTGGGGTGGAAAAGCTGCAGGGCTCTGGGGGGTAGGGAGGGGAAGGGCTGAATGTAGGCAATGAACCCATCTGAATACAAGCTCCCCCCACCATTAAGATTGGCGTATGGCACTGCTGCCAGTTACAGCTCCATCTAAGGCATCCCTGCAGCGGGCATCCTTAGCATCTTTGTTGGAGATGCTGTGCTGCACTTCCCTTCCTACTGCAGCTGGAGCAGATTACCTGACAAAGGACTATGTCCAGATTACAACAGACTGTGAGTAATCAGGGATTCTACAAGTTTGAGGAGCATGGTGTAAGATTAGGGCCAGAACTTCAGAAGCCTTCACCTGAGATTATTTTTACATCTTCATATTCTCCTCACCTGCTCTGGAAAGGGAGTACAAGGCTGTTAACAGACATCATTTCAGAGTTGTATTTCTGACTAGACTGCCTTCTAGTGGACAGAAAGACTCCTACATGGGAAAAAGAATACCCACTCAGGAGAGCATTAGAAAAGTCTGAATTTTTATTTTAATTTGTTTTTGATGGGATGTTTGAATTTTTTTATTAGTTTGTATTTTTTCTGTACATCTGAGTTGGGTAATTTTGTACTGTTCCTTTTTCTCTTGAGTTCTGCTTCCCACACCCTTCCTTTTCTCTGCAGTCATCTTATATGAGCCATGAATTGTGCCTTTGAGTAGTCAACCTTAAACTATATCTTCTCCTTCTGCTTCAAATCACCCTTCGCCATTTATACTTTCCTCCCATTTACAACTAGAACTGTTCTCTAGCTCAAAGTTTTCTATTGTAACCTACCATTAGCTGGTAAATAGATGGCCAATCTGTTAAAAATTTATTTTGTTCTGCTTCGTTTGTCTGTCTCCTCAATTTTCTCCATTTCTTTTTCTCCTCTCTTTCTCAACACAATATTAACTAGATCTCCCACTTTCTCATCAACCCTTTCTATAAAACTTAGATGAGACCACTTTCTGTTTTATAAAACCATATACCTTGTATTATTCATTACAGTTATCTCTCTATATCCTTCCCATTTTTACCCTTTTTGCTTTGGGTCTTCCTAGATTGCAACAATTCATCTTTGCTCCTGTACACCTTTAAAGACACTGGACAGTATCAGTCATTGTTATTCTTCTCAAAGCTGTGGATTATCAACTATTTTTAGCAGCTAAGCTTCCTCTCTCTGTGTGGAATAGGGGGTGGAACCCAGCATCTTGAGAACTGAAGTTGAATGTTTGACTACTGAACTAAACTCCCACCCCCAAGCCTGGTGACAAGAAAATATACCATGACCCAGTCATTACTCAGTCCTTAATAAAAATAATCTTTTTTGTTTTTTGGCAGTACCGGGGGTTCAAATCAGACCTAACACTTTCCAGAAAGGCTCTTTACATTAAAGCCATGACTCTAGCCCTAAATAATTTTTGAGAAATACCAAGTAAATGGACACAGAGAATTGGAACTTCTAAGCAAAAATGACCTGAGATGCATAAATCCCAATGTAGAAACATGAAGCAGCAAGACAACTCTCATTCAAAAGTGAACAACTCCAAAATAGATATTTAAACAATAGTGAAGAGGAAGAAATATTAAACAACATGTTCAAAAAAACAATAACAAGAATTATCAATCAAATCAAAGAGGAGATGTACAGGCAGCAGAATGAATTAAAGCAGGATACAAATAAACAACTAACTGAGCTCAAAAAATTCAGACAGCTGAAAGAAATAAAGAAGACAATGCAAGATGTGAGAGATGAATTCAATAAAGATAAAGAAATACTGAGAAAAAAAATCAATTTAAACCTGTGAAATAAAAAGCTTAATATCACAAATAAAACCTCAATTAAAAACCTTATCAATAGAGTTGAGCAGGTTGAAAATAGAGTATTGGGGACTGAAAGTAAAGTAGAAGAATTAGATCAATCAAGACAACGAAAACTACTAAGAAAATATGAATGGAACATGCAAGACTTTTGGAATACCATAAAAGACCCAGCCTATAAACCAAGGGTATAGAAGAAGGAGAAGACATACAAAACAAAGGCATAGATAACTTACTCAATAACATAATAGCTGAAATTTTCCCCAAGGTTGAGAAAGGGAGGGACAACCAGATACACGAGGTTTTCAGACCACCAAACAGGCAGGATCAAAAAAGAAATACACCCAGACATATTATAATAAAAGCACTAAACATATGGAACAAAGAAAGAATATTGAAAGCTGCAAAAGAGAAGCAACAAGTCACATATAGAGGCAAACCCATGAGATTAATAGCAGATTTATCAACATATTATGCAAACAGGGCATGGGATAATATATTTCAAGCCTTGAAAGAAAACAGCTGTCAACCTGGACTAGTCTATCCAGCAAAACTGGAGGGAGTAGTAAAAGTATTCCAGAATAACAAAAACTAAAGGAGTTAGTAGTGATCACCAAGCCAGCACTGCAGAAAATACTTAAAGGACTCCTACACACGTGAAGAACATAGACACAAGCAGAAAAATGCAAGAAAGAATAAACCCCACTATCCAAGTAGATTATCAAGCAAGGAATAGGGGGAAAGTAAACATCAGAACACCAACAAAATGACGGATCAACTACATACCTTTCAATATTAACGCTGAATATTAATGGCCTCAATTCCCCAATCAAGAGACATAGAATTGCAAGTTGAATTGAAAACCAAGACCCAACCACTTGTGGCTTACAAGAGATGCACCTCACTGACAAAGACAAATATTGGCTTAGAGTGAAATGGCAAATGAACGCTAAAAAGAAGCAGCAGTATGTATAGTCATAACTGATAAAGCAAACTTTGAACAAAAATTAGTCAGAAAATACAGCAAAGGTCACTTTGTATTAATAAAGGGAGCAATCCATAAAGAGGAAATGCCAAATCTTAACATGTATGCACCAAATGTCAGTGGACCCAACTGCATTAAAAAAAATAACCTGTTAATCTCAAAAGCACAGATAGACTCAAGCACAAATAATGGTGGGAAACTTTAATACTCCACTTTCACCTATATATTGGTAATCCAGACAAAAAAATAGCAAAGAAACCTCAGAGATAATTGACACAATAGACCAAGTGGATTTAGCGGAACCTACAGAGAATTTCATGCATCTACTGCATAATATACATTCTTTTCAGCAGCCAATGAAACTTTCTTCAAAATAGATAATATTTTAGGACACAAAGCAAGTCTTAGCAAATGTAAGAAAGTTTAAATCATTCCTTGTATTCTATCAGACCATAGTGGAATAAAACTAGAACTCAACAGCAAAAGAAGCTACAGGAAATATTTAAACATATGAAGACTGAGTAACACATTGTCAAATGATTCTTGGGTCATTGAAGAAATAAAGGAGGAAATCAAAACATTCTTAAAATCTAAGAGAATGAAAAGAACCTACCAGAACCTCTGGGGTATAGCAAAAGCAGAACTGAGAACCTTTATTAAAAATCATAGGACTCATAAATAACATAAGGATGCATCTCAAGCTCTTATAAAAACAAGAACAAGAAAACCCCAAACAAGCAAAGAAAAAGAAATGCTAAAAATCAATTCAGAAATTCATGAAATGGAGGCCAAAATTGTATAAACAATAAATGAAACAAAAAGTTGAGTCTTTGAAAAGGTAAATAAGATTGATAAACCTTCAAGGAATCAGACTAGAAGGAGGAGGGAGAAGACCCTAAGTAATAAAATAAGAGATGAAAAACAGAATATCAGAACCAATATCAGTGAAATCCAAAGGATCATGAGGGAATATTTTGAAAACTTACATACAAATAAATGGAAACTTTAGAGGAAATAGACAAATTCCTAGAGGCATATGAACTACCAAAATTGAACCAAGAGAATATTAATCACCTAAATAAATCTATGAGATCTATTTAGAAATGAGATTAAAGCAGTAATAGTCTCCCAAAAAAGAAAAGCCCAGGAATAGATATATTTATTACTGAATTCTACCAAACCTCTGAAGAAGAACCAGCACCAATACTCCTCAAACCTCTTCATGAAATGGAAAGGGAAGGAACGCTACCAAGCTCATTCCATGATGTCATATTACACTCATTCCAAAACTAAACAAGGAGACAACCAAAAAAAATTACAGACCAATCTCTTTGATGAACATTGATGCAAATATTCTCAATAAAATACTTGCAAACTTGCAAACTGTATTAACACATCTCCAAATCATATACCATGATTAAATTGGTTTTATCACAGAAATTCAAAGACTGGTCAGCACATGCAAATCAATAAATAGAATCCAGGACAAAGATCACATGATCATCTCAGTAGATACAGAAAAGGCTTTGACAAAATTCAGCACCCTTTTATAATGTTGGTTGTGAAGAAACTAAGAATAGAAGGAATGTACTTCAACATACAAGACTACATATGACAAACCTACAGGCAACATTATACTAAATGAGAGAAAATAGATTATTTCTTTTAAAATCAGGAACAAGACAAGGATGTCTACTCTTCCCACTTTTATTCAGCATAGTACTGGAATTCTTAGCCCATACAATAAAACAGGAGAAAAAAATAAAATGGATTAAATTAGGGAAGAAGTCAAAGTATCCCTATTTGCAGGTGATATGACATCATACTTAAAAGACCCTAAAAATTCCACTAACAAACTCTTAGATCTCATAAACACCTTTTAGCAAAGTAGCAGGACACAAAATCAATATGCAAAAAATAAGCAGCTTTTCAATATGCTAACAATGAACAGACTGAGAAAGAAATCACGAAAACAATTCATTCATAGCAACCTCAAAAAATAATAAAATAGTCAGGCACTGGTGACTCATGCCTATAATCAGAAGGCAGAGATCAGGAGTATCACAATTTGAAACCAGCTGGGGTAAATTGTTCTCAAGACCCTATCTCAAAAACTCTCAACACAAAAATAGGTCTGGCAGAATGGCTGAAGTGGTAGATATATAGTATGTATATATATACTATAGAGTATATATACTGCTGAGTAAACCTGAGAATCTAATATATATATATATATATATATATATATATATATATAATATGTTTGTAATAGGGGGCTATATGAGAGCACTAGGGTGAGGCAGGAGAAGAAAAGAAAATGACAGAGAGTGAACAGTATCAAAATACACTGCATCTGTGTATGAAGATGACATAACAAAATACACTGAAAGCTTTTGAATAATAGGTTGATGGGGGTCAGGGAAGAAAGTGTAATAGACGGGGTTAATCTGATTAAAATGCAATATAGTCTTATGTGAAATACCATGCCAAAGTCCTTTGAACAGCAAATATACACTTAAAAAATGAAGACAGGAATGTAAATCGGGTCCTGATAAGAGATGGGTATCAGTGGGAAGGGACAGAGTAAATGGCAAGGGTGAAAGAAGTAGAGTATGGCTCATGTATTTTTTATTCTTGCATGAAAATAGAACAATGAAACCTGCTGAAACTTTAGTGGTGATATGGAGTAGGAGGAGAATGATGAAGAGGGTAAATCTAACCCAGGTACATTACATTGTAAACATATATGGAACTGTCACAGTAAACACCTCCTGTACAACAAATATGTGCTAATAAAATGTCTTGCAAAAGACACAGAACATATAAATTTATGTTGTCTCATTGAGCTCTGGCTTGAAATTATATAAGAAGCTAGACCTTGCAGGCAGTAATAAGAATCCTTAAAGAAATGGGAGGTAATTGGGACCAAGACCTTTGAGAAGAATTTAGTTAATTATTACATTTTATAACCAAAAAAATAATACTGAATATTTACATGGCACTTACCATAAAATTTGGGTTGAATATGCACTTATTTTGCATGGCAAAATTAATTTTCTGTCTTAGTTGAATAAGAAGGACAGAGGTGACCTGATAAATTAGAAGAGTTGATACATAATTTCTAAGGACTGCTGAGTAAACCTGAGAATCTAAAAATATTTTTATAGAAATCTACATTTGTGAGACTTACAGCAAACAGTATTCACATAAAATGGTAAAATATGTCAGGATCTGTATTTTACCTACACAATGAAGTAATTAAATTACTTTAACCTCCTATATGTTGCTATTATTAACTCAGTCTGTTCAGGTTCTCTAAAATTTAGGAATTTAAGTAAATAATTTCAAAGTATAAAAATAAGTGATATAAGTAAAAATAATGTGACAAAATGAATGATATTGAATAATATGTGATTTTGAATAAACTAAAAAGAAAAAAATGATTACATGAGTTCTTGGGTGGCAAAATTACGGATGATTTATCCTTTTATTACTTATCTATTACATAATTATCCTATCATATTTTTAAAGAAGGAAATGACAAAAAAGTAGAAGAATAAAGACCCTGTTATACTAAACAACATTATAGAAATAAACCATATCATACTCTCAGCACTTGCAAGTCTTTTTTTTTCTTTTATTATTCATATGTGCATACAAGGCTTGGGTCATTTCTCCCCCCTGCCCCACCCCCTCCCTTACCACCCACTCCGAGCACTTGCAAGTCTTAACAAAAGAATGGAATAAAACATAGAAAATTTAAAAGGTTAGGAAGAAGAAATTCCATAAACCTAATTAAACAGTTTTGGAACAGAAGAAAACAAATATTAGCTATTAATGAGTGCAGCAAGAGGACAGCTGAGTATTTTTCTTAAAAAAATTAACAATGAGATATTTGAAATTATATCCTTGATGCTTGAGTTACTCAATGGAAGATATGACTAAGAATACTGATGACATTTCTTAAGAACACAGGAGAAGTGGGAATAATTGCCTTATTCAAAACTATTTTATAGTACTGGTATAGTGATTAAGATAGGATGATAATGGGACAGAAATAGACAAATACACCAGTGGAATAGAATAAAGAACACAAACACAGCATTTCAAATGCCACTTAGTAAAAATACTTTCACATGACCTGGCTAAACAGAACATGCGGATATCCTAGGACCCAAGGATTCTATTCTTGGGTGATGATATTATTGTAAATATGCACTAGAAGACAGAAGCATTTAAAAAACAAAGCTGTGAAATCCACATAAATATCTACCTACCATAGAATGCATAATTGAGCTTTAGTATGTGAGTTCAACAGAAAATTATAGAATAGCAAAAATGAATGAAGTTCAGCTATACACATCACAATGGATGAATCTCCAGCATAAAATTGAGAACAAGAATCAGGTCATAAAAGATTGATAGTGTGTGACTCTATCTAGAACCAGGTGAATCAAGTGATAAATTGTTTCAGTACATGTATTTTAAATAGTGAAATTATAAAGAAAGGCAAGGGAATGATTAGCATAAAACTCAAGGCAGTAACATCAGCAAAATGATGGAATAGACAGCTTAATTTCTTGTCTCTCACAGAAGCATTAAAAACAGGAAGTGCCAGAACCAACTTTATAAGAAGTTTGGAAAACAGTCGAAAGCTTACAACAACCCAGCAAGTAAAAGTTTACTGTGGAAGAGGTCTGGTAGAGATGAACTGATGAGGTAATAACACACATGTGTGTGGAAGCAATGATAGGACTCTCTCTGTATAGCTATCTTTCTCTCAAACTAGCAAAAATGCTGTGTCTTTCTTATTATCTTTTATGTTTTCTCTTCAACAAAATTGGAGAAGAGGGCAGAACAGGTTCTGCCTGGAAGCGAGGGGCGTTGGTGGGGGGAGGAGCAGGGGGCAGGTGGGAGAAGTGGCCCAAACAATGTATGCACATATGAATAAATGTATAAACAATAAAAAAAGTTTACTGTGGACCAGTTCCAGCCCAGCTTATTTAGAGGATTGTAACTGGTGAGCCTTTCACCCTAACTGCCTGACAAAGAAAAGAAAAAGCATTTATTAAAATCCAAAACCAAAACATTACATCTCCTTTTCTTATGTGCTTTTGTGTTACAATGTTTGAAATACAATAAAATTTAAAACATGAAGACCAAGAAAAATAAGACCCATAATCAACAGACCAAAAAAAAAAAAGTAAAAAATACCTTGATGATCAGACATTGGAATTATCAGATGAAATGTTTTAAAAATCTGTTATTGATAAAAGAATTATCAGAAAGGAACAAATAGAACAGGTAAAGAGGTGGGATAATAAGATACATAGACATAGATAGATATAATATAGATAGATAGCTATAGCTCTATAGATAGACAAGTATCTTAAAAGGAACCTAAAGCTAATCTCAGATGCAAAATTTATAATATATGAAAGAAAAATTCCTCAGATGGTGCCTAGGCAGGCAGACACTATGGAATGGATTGAACTTGAAGGTAAGGTAGCATATGTGTATAGCACATAACCTTTCTGACAAGACTTAGCTTACTTGAGCCACATAGCAAGAGGTGCTCTTCATCATTACTCCATGTATGTCAGCAGGACTGAAGATCAGTGTGGTAGTTAAAACTGGCCCTCCATTTCCCCACCAAAGTATGGTCACTAGGCTCAAATGGACAGCAGATTTTTGCCACCTACCTGATAGTAGGTGACACTCCAATTCCTCTACCACGGTGCTGTTGGTGGAGCCAGGCAAAGACAAAAATGTTGCACTTTAGCCTTGTCTAGGAGTAGCCATTGAAATGCAGCTGGAAATACATCATACTTTAATGTGACATGGAATACACACCTCAAACCATTATTAAAAATTGAACAGGGGAGGCATTATTAAAAGTAGGCTCAAGACATAGATATGCCTTTGTTAAATTTTATGATCAGAAGTGGCATAAGATGTAGAACTCAGTACAATACTGTTGAGGTTCCTAAGAGGATCATCTTAATGGACAAGACCTTTTCTTAAAATATATGTGGACTCAAAAAGCAAATATTACTCCTTTCAGTGTGAATTTCTCTCTATTAGGGTCACATACACTTACAGAGAAAGATAAGTCTTCCTATTTAGGTTTCACTACTATTTTTTCTCCATTTTCAATGCTAAATCCATAGATTTCTTCCAAAGAAGAATCAGCTTCTGAGCAGTAAGTATAACTGTAAGGATTGTTTTGGTCTTTGTTCCCAACACATGAGTGCTGAAGTATTGGACCTTCCAATCTATCTGAAGACTGCTAAAAGATTATACATGCAGGTCTGTGTTCCATCAGTATTTTTGTATATTGGGTAAAATCTATTAAAATTATATTAAAGCATCTT
Organism: Castor canadensis; assembly: GCF_047511655.1. Taxonomy (NCBI): domain Eukaryota; kingdom Metazoa; phylum Chordata; class Mammalia; order Rodentia; family Castoridae; genus Castor; species Castor canadensis. Next base: position 69,720,336 of record NC_133400.1, read on the forward strand.
TCATATACTAAATTAGGAAGTGGTAAACTTTTCCTGCAAAGAACCAGAGAGCAAATATTTTAGACTTTGTGAATCAAACATTTTCTATTGTTGCAGTCCAAAATATGTTATAGATGATAAGTGAATGGGTGTAGCTATCTTCCAATAAGACTTTATTTATGGGGGCTAGGGATATAGCTCATCTTTACTTAGCATGCCTGAGGCCTTTGGTTCAATACCCAGCACCACAAAGAAAACCCAAAAAGCAAAATGCAGGGAAAGCATTTATGTGGCCCACAGGCACTAATTAGCTGCTGACTTGTGCTAAACCCAGGGTGCTGCTAATGCAGTGAATATTCTTTATAGTTATGCCACATGCAAGTTGTTCTTTTTAAAGATAATGTGTTTTGGCATGCACCACACCAGATTTTTACACACTGCCTTCATACACAATTTACAAAAGATAATTTTCTAAAAAAAGATTATTTTCTGAATTGCTCCCTTTTTATTGCTCTTATAGAATCCAGTATTTTCATATAACTAATTACTTATATATTTGACTAGCATAAGCTATCCTAGAATTAGATTTTTTTATTGTTTTATTACTCATATGTGCATACAAGGCTTGGGTCACTTCTCCCCCCTGCCCCCATCCCCTCCCTTACCCCCCACACTTCCCCCTCCCTCTCCCTTCAACCCCCTCAATACCCAAGAGAAACTATTTTGCCCTTATTTCTAATTTTGTTGTAGAGAGAGTATAAGCCATAATAGGAAGGAACAAGGGTTTTTGCTGGTTGAGATAAGGATAGCTATACAGGGAGTTGACTCACATTAATTTCCTGTGCATGTGTGTTACCTTCTAGGTTAATTCTTTTTGATCTAACCTTTTCTCTAGTTCCTGGTTCCCTTTTCCTATTGGCCTCAGTTGCTTTTAAGGTATCTGCTTTAGTTTCTCTGTGTTAAGGGCAACAAATGCTAGCTAATTTTTTAGGTGTCTTACCTATCCTCACCCCTCCCTTGTGTGCTCTCGCTTTTATCATGTGCTCAGAGACCAATCCCCCTGTTGTGTTTGCCCTTGATCTAATGTCCACACATGAGGGAGAACATATGATTTTTGGTCTTTTGGGCCAGGCTAACCTCACTCAGAATGATGTTCTCCAAGAATTAGATTTTTTTTTATCAAGCAAGAAATATTGCTCTTTCAACTTATGGTTTTTCCTTGGTCTTTAATTATGAGCAAAATGAACAATCAGCTTATATAATATAAAACTAAGACTTTTTGAGGTATTCTTTAGTTTGTAGTTTTATGAAGTCATTATTTAATACATTGGTCAGCTTTTAGTGGCACATACATGTAATTCAATAAAACCTGAAAAAAAGTGCTACAAACATACTACATGATCATTATATAAGTATTGAAAAATACATCAAACAAGAAGAAAATAGGATATTCCTGATTATGCAACTTAGTTAGCTATGATATCTTTGACAGAAGGGTCTGTACTCATGGACTCAAATTTATTTCCTTTGTGTGTGTGTGTGTGTGTGTGTGTGTGTGTCTGTGTGTTGCTAGGGATCCAGCATAGGTGTTTGTTGCTAGGGATAAAGCCTAGGGCATTGACCATGCTAGGGAAGCACTTTACCATTGACCTACACCCCCAGCTCTCCATTCACTCCTGAACTCACTGCAGTAATTCTCATTCCCATCATGCCTGCAGCACATAAGAATGTCATTTTCATGCTTTAAGTTTCCTTCTTTAGCATACTATGTATTTTGCCTGCCAGTCTTGTTTATTGTTATTGTGTGTACACTTCCCTCTCACAAGTAGGATTGTGGTCTGTTTACTAGCTCAGTGCCAAGAAAAGGACCTAGATACTCAAGAAATTTTTATTAAATAAGTGAATGCAGTTTACCCTGCATATATTGTTTTAAACATTAAAGCAATTGTCACTTTTTAAACGTTTGAGATAGGTTCATTCTGACACACCTACATCCATTTTTGGATTCTTTGGGCTGTTTCTGTTAAGATATACTGTCTATTTTTGTTCCATTAAGACAGATTACTGATGATTTACCTTTTGCTGGTATTTATTGATAGTTTTAACATTTAAATGTGCAAATGGATCAATGGAATTGCAAATTTCACTCACATTTTATTAATAATAATAAAAGGATAGTACATTTATTAAGCTTAAACATTTTACAGCTGGAGAATGTATAAGTAAATACCATTCTTTATCCCTAATATGTGCTTATAAGTGAAATAACACCAAGAAATTGAAATGATATGTTCAAATATCCAAAGGGGCATTACCAAGCATTCTATAGCATCAAAAGAGATGAAATGAATCAAAAATGCTGGATCAGATAAATTACCAGATAAATTCATCAAACTACTCAGATAAATTAAAAGTGTGACTTTAGCAAAGTAAATTAATGTATTGTGGGTGATGGGAAGCCTAACCTACTTTCACTTCTAAGAACATCTCTTGAATTTTCTTGTCACCTTGTATTTTCCATTCAATTCTTTTTTTAAAAAATTTTCATTTCATTTATTCACATGTGCATACATTGTTTGGGCCATTTCTCTCCCCTCCCTCCCTGCAGCCTCCCCTCTCCCCCACCACACCTCGCTTCCAGAGCACTTTTGCTAGTTGAAATAAGGACAGCTACACAGAGAGATTCCTAGCATTGCTTCCACGTACAAATGTGTTACAACCCAAGCTGGTACATCTCTAATTGATCTTTACACTGGTTCCTGATCCCCTTCTCATGTTGATCTCTGTTGCTTTAAGGTTTCTGTATTAATTCCTCTGGAGTGGGGACATCAAATGCTTTCATGTTTTGGGTTTTCTATCTAACCCCGTTCCTCCTGTATATGTTCTTCCCTTGTCATGTGTCCAAGTCCTACAAACTTGCTGTATTTGCCCTAGATCTAAAGACTGTATATGGGGGAGAATAGACAATTTTTGGTCTTCTGAGCCTGGCTAATCTCACTCAGAATGATGTTCACCAGTTCTATCCATTTATTTGTGAATGGTAAGATTTCATTCTTCTTTATGTCTGAGTAAAATTCCATTGTGTATAAACACCACATTTTCTTGATCCATTTGTCAGTAGTGGGGCATCTTGGTTGTTTCCATAACTTGGATATTGTGAATAGTGCTGCAATAAACATGGGTGTGCAGGTGCCTTTGGAGTAGCCTGTGTTGCATTCCTTTGGGAATATCCCCAGTAGTGGGATTACTGAATCATATGGCAGATCAATGTTTAAATTTTTAAGAAGCTTGGAAATTTTTTTCAAGAGTGGTTGCACAAGCTTGCATTCCCATTTGTCCATCCTTTCTCTTAGTTGCTGAGCTGCTGGGGTTCTATTGAGGAAGTACCTTCCTATACCTATTACTTCCGGAGTATTCCCTGTTCTTTGCTGTACTAACTTCAGAGTTTTGGGTCTGATATTAAGGGCCTTGATCCATTTTGAGTTGATACTAGTACAGGGTGATAAACAAGGATCTAGTTTCAGTTTCTTGCAGATGGATAACCACTTTTCCAAGCAACATTTATTTTAAAAGGCTGTCTTTAATCTTCATCATATATTTTTGGCACCTTTTTAAAAAATAAGGTGGGCAAACTGTGTGGATTCATATATGGGTTCTTTATTCTGTTTCACTGGTCTTCATGACTGTTTTTGTGCCAGTACCATGCTGTTTTTATTGCTATTGCTTTGTAATATAGTTTGAAGTTGGGTATTGTGATACTTCCAGCATTGTTGTTTTTGCTTAGTATTGCCTTGGCTATTCACGGTCTCGTGTGTTTCCAAATGAACTTTAGGGTTGATTTTTCAATCAACCCTAAAGTTGATTGCTTTTGGTAGTATAGCCATTTTTACTATGTTGATTCTACCAATCCATGAGCAGGAGAGATCTCTCTACCTTCTGTAGTCTTCCTTGATCTCTTTATTCAGGGGTTTGTAGTTTTCCTTGTAGAGGTCGTTCACATCCTTTGTTAAGTTTACTCCTGTGTATTTGATATGTTTTGAGGCTATTGTAAATGGAATTGTTTTCATATAGTCTTTCTCAGTTTGTTCATTATTGGTGTATAGAAAAGCTAATGATTTTTGTAAATTCGTTTTGTATTCTGCCACCTTGCTGCAGCTGTTTATGGTGTCTAGGAGTTTTGGGGTAGTTTTTTTGGGTCTTTAAGGTATGGGATCATATTGTCTGCAATAAGGCTATTTTGACAGTTTCTTTACATATTTGTATTCCTTTTATTTCTTCTTCTTGCTTAATTGCTCTGGCTAGGAATTCCAGTACTATGTTGTATAGGAGTGGGGATAGTAGGCATCCTTGTCTCATACCTGATTTTAGGGGAAATAGTCTTAGATTTTCACTGTTAAGTATGATGTTGGCTGTAGGTTTGTCATATATAGCCTTTACAATGTTGAGGGACATTCCTTCTAGTCCTAGTTTTCTTAGAGCTTTTATCATGAAGTGGTGTGGGATCTTGTCAAAGGATTTTTCTGCATCTGTTGAGATGATCAAGTGGTTTTTGTCTTTGCTTCTATTGATTTGCTGTATTACACTTATAGATTTACATATGTTAAATCACCCTGCATCCCTGGGATGAAGCCAACTTGGTCATGGGGTATGATCTTTCTGATGTGTTGTTGGATTTGGTTTGCCATTATTTTATTAAGGATTTTTTCATCAATGTTTCATTAAGCAGATTGGCCTATAGTTCTCCTTTTTGAAGGTGTCTTTGTTTGGTTTTGGGGTAAGTGTAATACTGGCTTCATAAAATGTGTTAGGCAGTGTTCCTTCCCTTTCTATTTCCTGGAACTGTTTAAGGAGGGTTGGTATCAGCTCTTCTTTAAAGGTCTGATAGAATGCAGCAAAGAATCAATAAGGTACTGGACTTTTCTTTTTTTGGAGAGTCTTTATTGCTGCTACAATTTCATGTTGTGGTATAGATCCATTCAGGTGATTCCTCTTGGTTTCTTGGTTCAATTTTGGGTGGTCATAAGTACCTAGAAATCTGTCAATTTCTTCAAGATTTTTCAAATTTATTAGAATATGGGTCTCAAAGCAGTCTCTGATGATTTCCTGGATTTCTAGGTGTTTTTTGTTATCTCTCTTTTTGAGTTTCTGATTTTACTGATTTGGGTTTTTTTCTCATCATTTTTGTCAGGTTTGCCAGGGGTCTGTCAATCTTACTTTTTCAAAGAACCAGCTTTTTGTTTCATTGATTCTTTATGTGGTTTTTTGTTTGTTTGTTTCTATTTCATTGATTTTGGTCCTTATTTTATTGTTTCTCTCCTTCTGCTTGTTTTGGAATTTGCTTGTTCTTGTTTTTCTAGGAGTTTGAGATGTAGCATTAGGTCATTGATTTCAGATCTTTCTGTCCTTTATTGTGTGCACTCATGGCTATAAACTTTCCTCTCAGGACACCCTTTGCTGTGTCCCATAGGTTCTGGTAGATCATGTTTTCATTTTCATTAACTCCAGGAATCTTTTAATTTCCTCTTTTATTTCATCATTGACCTATTGATCGTTGAGAAATGTGTTGTTCAGCTTCCAATTGTTTACATGTTTTTACTGTTGTTTTTGTTGTTGATTTCTAGTTTTAATGCATTGTGATCATATAGAATGCATGGGATTATTTCTATTTTCTTATATTTGCTGAGGCTTGCTTTGTGCCCTAAGATATGATCTATTTTGGAGAAGGTTCCATGGGCTGCTGAGAAGAATGGATGTTGTACAGAAATTGGATGAAATATTCTGTAGACATCAGCTAGGTCCATTTGATGTATGATGTGATTTAGATCTAGAATTTCTTTATTGATATTTTGTTTGGATGACCTGTCAATTGGTGATAGGGGGGTATTAAATTCTCCCACTATCAGTGTGTTAGAGTCAATATATGTTTTTATGTCCTTTAGAATATGTTTGATGAAATTGGGTGCATTGACATTTGGTGCATATAGGTTGATAATTGTTATTTCCTTTTGGTGCATTTCCCCTTTTATTAGTATGGAGTATCCTTCTTTATCTCATTCAATCAATGTAAGCTTGAAGTCTACTTTGTCCTGATAAGTATTGCTACTCCTGCCATTGGCTTGGTAAATCTTCTTCCAGCCTTTCACCTTAAGCCAGTGCTTGTTTCTGTCATTGAGATGAGTCTCTTGTAAGCAACAGATTGTTGGATCTTACTTTTTAATACAGTTTGCCAAATGGTGTCTTTTGATGTGGGAATTAAGTCCATTAACATTCAATGTTAGTATTGATAGGTATGTGGTGATCCTTGTCATTTAGTTTTTTTTTTTAAGGGCTTGATGTGTGCAGCTGAATAAATGTTACTCTGTACTTTCTGGCCTTTTCTTCTCCTGTGATTTGGTACTACCTATCCTTTCCTGACTTTGTTTGCTTTCATTTTCTGTGTGCAGAATTCCTTGAAGAATCTTTTATAGTGGTGGCTTGGTGGTCATATATATTTTTTTCTTCTTTTATTCACGTATTGTTTTAGTTTCTGCTTATCATGGAAGACTTTTATTGCTCCATCTATTTTGAATGATAGTTTTGCTGGGTAGAGTATCGTAGGGTTGAAGTTGTTTTCATTCAGTGCCTGGAAGATCTCACCCCACGCTCTTCTTGCTTTTAAAGTTGGGAAATCTGCTGTGATTTTGATGGGTTTACCTTTGTAGGTTATTTGTTTTTTCTCTTACAGCCTTCAATATTCTTTCTCTAGTGTCTGTGCTTGTTGTTTTAATGATAGTATGTCATGGGGTAGTTCTGTTTTGATCAAGTCTGTTTGGTGCTCTGGAGGCTTCCTGTACCTGAATGGGCATAGTTTTGTCTAGATTTGGGAAATTTTCTGTTATTATTTTGTTAAATATATTACACGTTCCTTTGCTTACACCTCTTCTTCTTCAATGCCCATGATTCTCAGGTTTGTTCTTTTGATGGAGTCTTTGAATTCTTGCATATTCCTTTCACAGGTCTTGAGTTGTCTAACTAGTAGTTCATCAGTTTTTCCTCTAATTTCCATTTCATCTTCAAGTTCTGAGATTCTGCCTTCTGCTTGTTCTAGTGTGCTGGAGTGGCCTTCCATTGTGTTTTGCATTTGTTTCATTCTTTTATCTGAGGTTTTCCATATCCTGGGTCACTTCCTCTTTAATATTGTCAATTTTTTACCTTAATTTTTTTCTATTTATGGTGTTCTCTGTTCACTTTGATGTTTATTTAGGGCTCCTATGGTTTCATTTATTTGTTTCTGTGTCTTCTTGTATACTTTATTTTTGGTGTCTTGAAATTTCTTGAGTGCCTCTTGTACGTTTTGGTTAACCATGTCTAGCAATATCGTCATGAAATTCTCAGTGATTACTTGCAAGATTTCTTCTTTCAGAGTGTTCTTGTGGGCTTTGTTGGGTTCCTTGGTATAGTTTATCTTTATTTTGTTGGAGTCTGAAACTGGGTATCCGTTTTCTTCATTTCCCTCTGAATCCTGTATTAAATTATTTTGGGGGAAGAATGGTTTCCATCCTTTTTTCATCTTCCACTGCTCCACTTGGTGCTGTTTCTGTCCCTGGTCTGTGTGCAATTTAGTATTAGCTAATTTAAAATAGTAAAACTAACAAAAGAAAGAAAGAAGAAAAAAAAAGGAAAACCAAAGAAATCAACAGGGAGGGGTGGTGGAGAAACAAATAGAGAACAAAACAAACACACACAAAAAAAGTCCAAGTTCAGGAACAATAAAATTTCCATCTTAGTAGTTCTGGTATTACTCTTTCAGAATCCAGTCCTGGTGTTGGTATTTAAGGAGAAACTCTTAGTCTTGTCAGGTGGTTAGGGAGCCTCACCAGTTTTTTTCCCTGTCTTTCAGAGGCAGCTGCCTAGTCAGCTCCTCCCTCAGTGAGGTGTGGCTTGTCCTCAGGTTCCGGAGATCAGCTCTGTGGCCCACTAGCCATCCTGCTTTGGAGTTGGGTTTTTGCTCTGTTTGTTTATTGGGGGCTTATTTCTTTTCCTCATGCCCTTTCTCTGGGGCAAGATCAGAGATCTTCCTGCTGTCAGTGTGTTATGCTGGTTTTCTGTTTTTCAATTTTGCAACATCATTTGCCTTTGGATGTTGCTCACTGGCTCAGGAGATGAGCTTTGTAGACCACTATCTGCCCTATTTCAGGCAGCATCTTATCACCAGCCCACTGTCAGCTGTTCTATCTTTCCAGCCTTTATTTACTGAATGTGTGGAGATCAGCTCCTTGCCTTCCCCCCTTCTCCAGTGCACTTAGAGCACCCAGCCCCCTCTGTTGGTGGGGTTGTGCGGGGATCAGTCTGTCCAGGGGGCTATGCTGGTTTATCCCAGGGGTAGCTGTGGGACTACTGCATGCTGCTTGTTTGCTTACTTATTGGTCTGCTGGTTGTCTGCCAAGCAGGTTTGGGGCCGGCATCTGGTGGTGCAGAAGCCCTCCTGTTTTCTCAGTGTAATGTGGCTTGGAGAAGCTTTGTATGGGCAGGGGGCTCAGGGTGTCAGAGTTTTGATTCTTCTGGGTTCTTTTTTTCTGCCAAAATGCTCCAACGTCTCAGAAAAATTTTTGATTTATGGAGCTCACGCTGTCTGCTCCTCTATTCACCATCTTGGATCTCTGATTCCATTCTTTTTTAGCACCAAATACATCAAAGTATGTGCTAGTCTTTTGATATTTGTCAAAAAAAAACCCCAAATCAATTAGTCATAACTTTATAAAATAGTATCCTCCAAGCAACTTTTAATATGATGATAGGTGCTAAATTTTAAGAGTAAACACTACATAAAATACAGTTTAGAACAAGAATATTAACTTCACATAGGTATTTTACCTCTGCATCAACATTACAGCAATCGTCTTCTGATGTATGACCAGAATAACAGGCAGCAGGACTTAGGACTAAAAGTGTACAACAAAATGGGTTCATTTCATTAAAAAGAAATCTGTTGGAAGATCAGCTTCTTCAGGTGAAATGTTATTTCTTGATTGATGCAGTTCAATTTTCTGCCCCTATGTTCTCCCAACCTATGGAATGTTCAATGGAGACTCACTTACTGTTCCATCACATAGACAGTCAATATGTTGACAGAATTTGAGAATAATTTGTCAGTAAAAATTGTCTGTCCTGAGTGCTGAACAGAAAATCTTATTAATGGCTTACACAAATTTGCTAACTGGAATGAAGCAACCTGGTAATGTAAACCAAGGCAGAAAGATACATTGTTCCCCCACCCACCCATCCATTGTCTATTCTTGGCTAAAGGTTAAGCTGTATAACTCAAAAATAGCACTCTTGTGCCCTCAGCATGGAAGTCATCTGTTTAAAAACTGCATTCCTTCACCTAAAGTATTATAAGAAATCCTTTGAAACATTTAAAATGCTTGAAAGCTAAATTAACAAAATCAAATAACAAATGTATATATTGTTTGGAATATTCTTCCAGAAAGATGAAAACATAAAAAGAATTTAAAATCCAATTACTTTTCCTATATAAGTCCTGCCTTATGCAGGTCCACATAAGCTAGTAAGCACTTAACAACCTCCATAGGAGGCCCAAGTGTGGCAGGGTATACCTGTAATTCCACCTCTGCAGGAGGCATAGGAGGATCACAGTCCAAGGCCAGTGCCAGGCAAAAAGCATGAAAAATAACTAAAGTAAAAAGGGCTGGGGGAATGGCTCAAGTGGTAGAGTGCCTTCCTAGCAAGCATGAGGCCCTGAGTTCAAAAAATTCATTACCATCAAAAAATAAAAATAATAACCATCCCTAGGCTCTCAGATACTCATCAAGAGAAACGGCTGGAGAAGCAGTTCTGGTAGCTGTACCTCTGTTTCCCTAAGTACTATTTAAATATCTTTTGCCACGGGGCTCTTCCTCCCAGGTCCCTCTTCTGCAGAATTCAAAAGCAGTCTCCAACCTTTAGATTTTCAGCATAGGTTTCTGAAATAAATATGGGCTCAAATGACCAAGAGAAGACAATCTGTCCCTGCTCATGTAAAACAAGTTAAATGGAGTCTCAATTATCTGCCCTCAGCATAGGCTTGTTTCCAGCTCTTCAGCTGAACCTCTGTGGCTGCTTGGCCAGCCAGTCCTAACACTGCCCTAACCTATATGCACACAGGAAGAACAGCGATGAGTTGGGAAAAGAGGTGGTGCTGAGGGAACTCCTCACAGCTCCATGTCATTCAGCAACTTTGAGTTCCCTAACACTTGAGGGACTCTAATTCATCCTCTGTAAACTGAGGTGCAAGTAGATGATACAACAATCCTATATGCCAGATCTCTATAGTGATCTTCCCATTGGATTAATTTATTTTAGTATCTTTCAATGGAAACCTTGAACTTTGTCAGTTCATAAAATTGAACAAATAAAAAGCAACAACCTGTTCAGACTCCCTTCAACCCCTCATTTTAACATGCCTTTCTAGATAGCTCTCATCATCCTGTATCCTTAATTCTGATATTAGCTTTAAGAAACTTGTCATAACTCACAGTATTTTCATCTTCTTTCTAAAATTCTTATTCCTAGCTAACTCAGTGTTTCTCTTCAAACTTCCTCTTGCCCTGTTAATTCCATTCTTATCCTCTACCATTTGGAGTCTATAATGGGAGAGTGATCTCCCATTTTCTTATAAAACACCCACCTACAGAATGATAAATAAGAAAGACAACTGGCCTGAGAGTTAAGAAATATGAGTTCAAGCCTCATTTCTACCATTTATTGTATTCAGATCAGTCACTTTAATATCTTTAAATTTCCTAAGAGGGTCAGTTTAATGGACAGGACTTTACTTTGAAAATATATGTGGGTTCAAAAAAGCAAATATTGCCATTTTCAGTGTTAATTTCTCTCTATTAGGGTTACATATACTTAAAGAGAATAACAAGTCTTCCTGTTCAGATTTCACTACTGATTTTTCTCCATTTTCAATGCTAAAGTAGAAACAACCTATAAGAAATAGAAAGTAAATTAACTATACTCATAGTTTAAAACTAATTATATAACCAATCATGGTGTAGGATCTTGTTAGCAGTAAGACTTATTTCTGCCTGTGTTGTAAACTTAAACTTTCTGCCCCTTGCCCATCACACATCATCAAGAGAAGCCATAAGCAATGATCCTTGACCTTACTGCCCAGTAATGGATGCCCATGACTCCACCATTTCTGTGGTGATTGGCATTTAACAAAGGAATGGTGTGTGCACGAATGGTTGAAGCATTATGTAGAGTCTTCTTCACGTCTGCCTTGACCTTGAATAGGGAAAGTAGAAATGTAGAGACAAGAAAATAATATGACTTAAAGAAAATTCTCTGAGGTAAGCCCTCAAATTTTGAGCAAATTTGTATTTGGCAGTTTGATGAATTATATTTTTATAGGTGTGTCCTTCCTCATTATTATCATTTAATATTTGGTACATTTGAAATTCAATTCTGGATAATTATGGAAAAAAAAACTCAGAGAAAAGAGAATTTTGTTTTCTAACACTAAGAGCTAAATTTTCTGAGGTGCAGGAAATAGTTAATAGCAGGCATGAAACTTAGAAGGGCTTGTCTTCAGAAAGTCCTGCTGCAAAGTTGGCTTTTGGGAAGAAGCTGGCTTTTGGGAAGGTTCCCACCATTCACCACTGAGTGGCTTACATCCCTAAACTGTTTATATAAAGTGTTTCATGCTGAATACCTGCTTGCCTTGTGAGAGTCTGGAATTTTGGAACATGTCAGGCAGAGGGCACCTAGAGACCAGCCCTCAGTACAACTCTGGGTACCAATTTTCTACTGATTTTCCCTGGTAGACATTTTACTCATGTTGTCACAATTCATTACCAGAGGAAGGAGGAATGCCACATGTGACTGCACAGGGAGAAGACTCTTGTAAGCTTGGACTTGGATTCCTGCAGATTTCCCTCCACATGCCTGTTGTAATAAATCTTGACATCAGTATAAGTGTGTGCTGATCCCTGTGCATCCTGATACCAGATCACCAGACATGAGAACCATCACGGGGATTCCTCCACTACGGGGACCAGGAAATAAATACCTTACCATCATCAGGCATGTGGTATCCTTTCGGATCATTTCATCTCTGCAATCAATTCCCTTGTCTAACTTGATGGAATGGGCAAAGCATACGATACAATGGATTCTCCTGTTGGTGGAAATTTTAGGACAGTTGTTTCAATTTTATCACATGCTTTCTTGGCACCATGTATTCATTTTGGTTTAAGTGACAATGGTGAATGAATCAGTCATTTTTTTATGAGATATTCCTGGAATACTTACTGATTTGTCACTAGTGGCTGACAGGTGCTTTGCTGGCTTGATTTTGTATAAGCCTAGCTCCCAAATTATACATGAAAGTTTTAATTCCATGTGAAAAAAATATTAAGAGATACAGAGAAAACCCCACACCATTTAAGTAACAAAAATTAAGCTATTTAATTAAATTCATGTACTCTGTTTTATTCTGATATTTTAGCAATTTGCTCAGAGTACATCAAGTAACTTCTGGAAGCTACAATTACAATTTTGACTCATTTGAGCTACAGTTACTTAAAACAGTGAATATTGCACCAAGTTATTTAAACTCGATAATAATAGTAAAGGATCCACTGTTAAAATGTAATTTATATACATCATTATTTCCATATTAGACATAATTAAACTGAGCTCAGAGAAGTTAGTCACAAAACAACTCATAAAGGTAATTAATGTTATGTTTAGAATTTTAACATAGATCAATTAGGTACAAATCTTGCTTTAATTCTATATAATTTTCTCTCCAAGTGTTGACATTTTTATTTATGGGATTTATAGCATTTTGTTTTAGATAAATGTGGAATTAGAGATGTGGAGACTTTTTATTCTTAGAAAGTTCTTTCTTTTGATTCTTGTGTCTAAAAACTATTAGTGACTATTAATAACTAATAACTATGTATTCAGTTTTAGGAAGAAAATTATTGGGCTGGAGGCATGGCTCAAATGGTAGAGTGCCTGCCTAGCAAATGATAGACCTTGAATTTGAACCTCAGTGCTGCCAAAAAAAAGAAAAATACTATTGAAAAGATAAAAAAATAGCTTTTATTTGAAACTTAATTCCTATACAAGTTAGGATGCATGATTTAAAAAATCTATGTATTTTAAAAATCAGAATAGGATGCTGATAATTCTGTTATACCAGCCTTCTCTATAGCCCCATTTCTTAGTGTGTTTATTAGAAGAATTATTTCTAAGATGTATTTCTAAAATGTTTATATTCAAAACTGTCAAGTGTCATCTGTGTCCAGAGTCAATAGAAAAAATACAATCAAATGTGACTTGTCTGATAAACTCCTTTTATTGGTAATATTCTGTTCTATCCTTATTTGCCTTCCTAGTTCATCAACACAAGCATTTGCTGAAACTAACTTCAGTTTGCTTTCTTCTGAGTAGATTTCACTCTATGCTTTTCCTGTGTTAATTTAAAAATTGTTGGTTCTCTTCAACATTCTGTCCCAGACCTTCTCCTTTTTCTTGAGGATGTCTCCCTACCCTGCATCTCTTTCATTCTTATATTTCTTTTTCCCTCATTTTTATATTTTCTTCACTCCCTCCAGTTACTCTCAGCCTATGTTTAATGAAAAAAATCCCAAATTTACTTCCTCTACAATATCTTTCCTTCTGATAACTCAATCCTCTCTCTCTTCCCTTCTTATTTCTCTTCTCACAGTCTAAACAGAAAATTCCAAAACTCATGAATAATTTTGATCAGGGTAAGTTTGAAATACTAAAGTGGAAATATTAGTGGAGGGAGACTATTATAGATGAGACATCTTAGCATAGTGCTAGTTTTTTTTACTACCACCTAGGTTTTTCTCTGTTTCTGTTGAAACTAGCACTCTCAAGAAGTCTCTGATTTCACTATTCACATGCCCTTAAAGACTCAATATTAGAAGGAAAAAGGAACAGGACATGGGTAGTACATTACCCTCATGTAGCAGATGAGAAAACGTTTTGTGAAAGAGTAAACAATCTATCCAAAGTCACATACCAAGTAAATGTCAAAGTCAAAATTGAAATTATGTTCCCATATTTCTAGTTCAATACTTCTCCCCATTATTCTAATCTGTTTTGACTCTACTACTAAATTTAGGGTCAGGGAGGAAATCTAATTTGTTCATTAGATTTTAAAAAGTTGTTTTTTAAAAAAGCTTTTTTCCTCATCTGACATGGTCAGAGAAGTGTTAACATCAACTGCAGATACAAAAGATAAGGAGATGATATTTGTCTGGGTAGCAGAAGTTGAACAGTGCATGTGTCAAATCCGAAGGACACTGGTCACTGATTGCTGGTAACTGATCACTGGTCACTGGTCACTTGAGTGATTCAAATTTGTTTACAGACATGTAAACACCAGAAGGCTGGAGGCTTTTTGGGAGAATGATGTCATAAGGTAGGCAGTTTAAAGGTATGAAGTAGCCAATAGCAAGGTCAGATTCCCAAACGCGAAGTGGGATTGGTCAGAGCTAGTAATAGTAGAGCTATAACAACACCTAAATGATTGACTGAGCTCTGAGGAGGTAAAATCCTGAAAAGCAGACATGATAGTCCCTTTTTCCCATTTTAGGGAGATCATCTCAATGTTTCATAAAAATGTTCATTAGTAAAGTATTCATAATTTGTATATTATATTTTACATTCTAATAGATATTATAATTACATACTGGATATATAGTTAATATCCTTGGGGAGGAAGGAAAGACACATTAAGGTTTAGCAATCATAACTGTTCTGAAACCATTTCAATTGATCTGACTAGTGAACTTACTGGAGAAGGTAAGAATTAAAGAGCTCTTTTTGTAACTTGGTTGAAGAGTAAGGTGAATCATGTTCATTGAGTGCTCCTTGTAGAAATGATATTATCCAAGGTTCTTCTCTTTTAGTATCTTCTTTCTTGGCTTGACTTTCGCGTGGGCAGGTTGGACTTGCATCTCCCTTCTTCTGTCCTTTATTGTAAGAATTGTTTCAGGGACAAGCCTTGATTTTTCAGTCTTACTGTTATGGATGCTTCTTCCTGTGGAGTTTCAAAAGTAGGGTCTTCTTTTCTGAGCCACAGTTATTTGAGAAATGGACTCTGCCCACCAGACGCAAACACCAGAGAGGCACAAGATCCAGCTGACTGCAAACTTTACCTCTTCTGGACTTTGGTCACAATTCTTCTGCCCATAATTTGCTATCCCTGGCTCCTTGGGCCACGTAGACATCCCACACTCTGTTTCCTTCATCCATGAGAAGAATTAAGTTAGTTTCTCTTTTTTTTTTAACAATTAAAAACCATCATGGCAGTTACTGTAGTTTCTTCTCCCTTGCAAACAGCCAATATAGAATCTTGGGCCTCTTGCATTCTCTGTCGGCCATGCTTGGGTGCAAGTTCAGGAAAAATAGAGAGATGAATAGTTAGAGAAAAAAGAAGACATTAGTGGAGCTCAGTAAACATAAGAAAAACAGGATTCATGAGGAGTTTTTGGTTTCTGTGAGAACCAAATTTACACTACTTGACCTCATTTTTTATTAACATAGTTCAATATTTTTTACGAAGCTAGACAATCCAGAAGTTGTTATGAATTCTGTGCATTGAGGGGAAAATATCTTTTCAAATAAATATTTAATATTTTGTTTTATGTCACATTGCTCATTTACATCATCACTAGGATGTTTGTATACTATAGACTGCTTTTAAAGGTTGTTTTTTCTACTTCTTTATCCGTGTCATATTTTTTAGGAATACACATTGTTAAGACATACTGCATGCTTTTCTCATGATGATTACTTATTTTTAAGTATCCTTAACTAACTCAACCTTTGGATTTTGTGGAAAAAAATAATAAAGAAAGGTATGTGAAATGGCACTGTGGGGAATTAAATGTGCACCCAAACGTAAGGAACAGATTTTTTGCAGTCAGCCCAGCTTGATCTGGATTGCCTTTGCTTTTCATACCCTGGTTAGTGATTCTGTTCTTATGACCAGAATAGATACCTAAATATACTCACAACTGCAGTTTTAGCTCAATAACTCACTTTACTTTCATGTACACAATTTTTAAAAAATTTTTATTGTTTTATTATTCATATGTACACACAATGCTTGGGTCATTTCTCCCCCCTGCCTCCAGCCCCTCCCTTACCACCCACTCCACCCCTTCCCTCTCCCTCCCACTCCCTCAATACCTGGCAGAAACTATTTTGCCCTTATCTCTAATTTTGTTGAAGAGAGAGTATAAGCAATAATAGGAAGGACCAAGGGTTTTTGCTAGTTGAGATAAGGATAGCTATACAGGGAGTTGACTCACATTGATTTCCTGTGCGTGTGTGTTACCTTCTAGGTTAATTCTTTTTGATCTAACCTTTTCTCTAGTTCCTGGTCCCCTTCTCCTATTGGCCTCAGTTGCTTTTAAGGTATCTGCTTTAGTTTCTCTGCATTGAGGGCAACAATGCTAGCTAATTTTTTAGGTGTCTTACCTATCCTCACACCTCCCTTGTGTGCTCTCACTTTTATCATGTGCTTAAAGTCCAATCCCCTTGTTGCGTTTGCCCTTGATCTAATGTCCACATATGAGGAAGAACATACGATTTTTGGTCTTTTGGGCCAGGCTAACCTCACTCAGAATGATGTTCTCCAATTCCATCCATTTACCAGTGAATGATAACATTTCGTTCTTCTTCATGGCTGCATAAAATTCCATTGTGTATAGATACCACATTTTCTTAATCCATTCGTCAGTAGTGGGGCATCTTGGCTGTTTCCATAACTTGGCTATTGTGAATATATTTACACAAATTTTTTAAAGAGACATTTTTCCCTCTTCTTTGTCATTGCCCTATCTTCCCCTCAAAGCATTCCACCATGTGAGAGAAGTCAAGAATGTCTTTACATCTCCAAGCAGGGTCATCATGCTTCTCTTCTAATTTCACTGTCATATGAATGTAAGAACATCCACCACATCAGCAAAGGAAGGAATGTCCAGGATGGCAAAGGATACATCTCCAGAGACTCATGGCAGCACATCAGGAATCCAGCAAACCTAACACCACCATCTAACCAAAAGTCCTGCCTCAGCATGTACATCCTGAAGCCCATGCTCCAAAAACTGTCCACCTACCCTAGTACCAGGACTGTAGGGGCTTTTTGAGTAGCAGGTCATACAGTTCTCATTTTTCCTGGCAAAAAAACCCAGAGCTCAACCACCACCCAGTCCTGTGCAATCCTTTATAAAACCCCAACCAAACAGGCACAAGGGGATGGAATCTATATTCACTCTTGTATAGAATGTACATCAACCACATTCATCTTCTTTACTTCCTTCTTTTATAATACCCATCCCATAAGTGCCCTTCCCTTAGTGTGATCAATTTTTCATTCCTGTCTTGTTGTTTAGGTGTATGTTATTGCTTAGTAGGATTTTTGCCTTGATAGTATATCTGTACAAGTATAGTATATCTGTGTTTAAGTCAATATATCCCTCCTCCACTGTATTTGCTTGCTTTTCCCCCCATCCTGTGGTGTTTAACAGTTTTTAGTATGTTTCTTTGCATCTTGTTCCTACACAAATGTGATGAATTTCATTATTATTCACTATCTTTCTTTCTCTCTTTTCCCCCATCCCTTGGTCTCCTCTACCAGCCTTAATTTTGAATACATGCTCTGTATATATTTCTATGTATATATAATATTGTTTGTATTTTTATTGGGCCTATCTTACACATATGAGAGAAAAAATGCAGACTTTGGCTTTTTTAACCTGACTGATGTCACTTAAGATGATGTTCTCCAGTTCCATCCATAATACCTGCAAATGACAAAATTTCATTCTCCTTAATGGATGAATAAAACACAATTGTATGCAAATACTACATTTTCTTAATCCATTCATTAGTTGTGGGGCATCTTAGCTGTTTCCATAGAGTGGCTATTGTGCATAGTGCTGCCATAAACATGAGTGTGCAGGTGACTTCATTGTAACCTGACTTACATTCCTTCAGGTATATCCCTAGGATGGTTTTACTGATCATATGACAGTACTATTTTTAGATTTTTGGGGAGCCTCCATACTGTTTTCCATGGTGGTTATACTAATTTACGTTCCCACCAACGGTATATGAGGTTTCCTTTTCCCCCACATTCTCGCTGACATTTTTTGTTATGGTTTGTTTTCTTGATGATAGCTATTCTAACAGGAGTGAGGGGGAATCTTAACTTGGTTTTGATTTACATTTCCTTTATGGCTAGGGATATTGATCATTGCTTTTTTTTTTCTTTTTTGGTGATTTTGACTTCCTACTTTGAAAAAGCTCTGTTCAGTTCATTTGTCCATTTCTTCTTTGAGTCATTGATTTTTGAAGTTTAGTTTTTTGAGCTTCCTGTATATTCTTGTCATCAAGATTTTCTCCTATTCTGTTGGTTTTTTCTTTAATCTGGTGACAATTTCTTTGTTGTGCAGCAGCTTTTCAGTTTCATGTCTTCCCATTTGTAATTCCTTTCTTTGAGTTGCTGAGCCATTCTGTTTAGGGAGTTATTGCCTATGCCTATAAGTTCTAGTATATAATCTTTCCTGCACTAACTTCAAAGCATCAAGACTCATATTAATGTTCCTAATCCACTTTGAGTTGATATTTGTACAGGCTGAAAGACATGGATCCAGTTTCAGTTTTCTGCATTCAGATAACCAGTTTTCCTAGCAACATTTGTTGAAAAGGCTGTCTTTTCTCCATCATATGTTTTTGGCTCCTTTCTCAAAAATCAGGTGACATAGCTGTGTACATTCATGTCTGATTCTTCTATCTTGTTCTACTTGTGTTCATATCTGTTTTTGTGCCAGTACAATGTTGTTTTTATTGCTTTGGCTCTGTAATATGCTTTGAAGTTGGAAATTGTGATACTTCCAGTGGTGCTCTTTTTGCTCACTATTGCCTTGGTTATTTGAGGCTTTCATTTTGCAAAGAAATTGTCATATCCATAAATGGAACTCCCCTGAAGCAGTGTCTAAACATTCAAAATTTGTCTATCCAATTCCTGAGTATACTGTTGGACAGAGTTATTATTTATCTGTGAAGTTGTGGATATGCTAATTTGCTTGTCTATAATACCCATATCACTATGAATAAACTCATTAAAACATGTTAAAATTCTCTTTTTTGTTTGTACTTTTTTTGTTCATTTATTCATATGTGCATACATTGTTTGGCCATTTTCCCCCTTCCCCCTGTCACCTCCCCCTCCCCCCCACTAAAATTCCTAAGTTCATAAAAATAAAAGTAATGCTGAAATATTACTAGAAATATTTTAGAAACCAGTTTAGGGTTTTTAAAAAAAACATCCCTCAAGCATTCATTTTCATTACCTGTATAGTTCCCCCATTACCTGGGAGAAATTAAGCATTTGAAATTGAAGAATAATTCAGAGTAGCAATCTCTAGGAGAAGATGAGATAGCTGCATTTGTGATCAAAATCAGATAAAGCAGCTCCACAGGCAATGAGTTTATTAACAGTTACCAGGGTTTCCAAGGACAGAACTGCCCTTTCTGTATTCCACACCCCTTCACACTGACCAAAGAATTATTTTTTACCACTTTGTACATTATACTTTCTTTCATTCTTGTTTTAATCTTTCTTTCTGTTACAAGCCTACCTTTATGTA
Source organism: Castor canadensis (assembly GCF_047511655.1). Classification (NCBI taxonomy): domain Eukaryota; kingdom Metazoa; phylum Chordata; class Mammalia; order Rodentia; family Castoridae; genus Castor; species Castor canadensis. The sequence goes on from NC_133400.1 coordinate 69,740,006, forward strand.
GAAAAACTCTAAAGGACAGTTTGTCTCCAAGCACCCTCTAGTGGTAACACCAAAAATCATAATCAAGGAAAGTCATTTACCAAATGCCAGAACATGCCAAGAAGAAGAGAAGGAGAAGCAGCACTTGATATTTTGGGTTTAGGTTATAACCCTCCAAAAATAGTTGAACTTGTTAATGTTTGTATTTCAGAGAATTCTAAATGTAGACTTCAGTTGAGATCATGCAGAACTGTGAGATATGGGTTAGTTATATTTCTATTTCATTTGCATTTCAGATTTTTGATATAATTCTTCATAAAATACTGAGCTGTCTGGTTGACTTATGTATGCTAAGTAAAGTCACAAAAACTTGTGTTAGTTAAAATAAAAATAGAAGTTTATAATTTTTAAGCATCTCTGAAGCTCTCATTTTTAAGAAATACTCATTTTGTTTACTTCAGCAAATGTAACTAAGTTAATAAACTTTAAACTTTCTTTAAAAGCTGAATTAATACCATATTTTATAAAATGAGTATGTCTGCTCTAGTTAATGGAATACTTCAAGATACTTTGGCATATCTTCTAGGTGATTTTAGTTTGGCTGTGTTTCATAACACTTTTAGAGTTTGCCTGTGCAATTCCAAGCATTCCATCCCTAAATGTATGTATATGATTGACATCAGAATGCTTAACCACCTATTCAGGCTTATAATGTCAAGAATTTGAGATGAATACTGTTTATAAATTAAGTAAACCTGAAACACTAAAAAACATTAATCTCTGTTTTTAAGGTAAATTTTTCCATATTCTTAAATAAGAATATAAGTGCTAATTTTACTTACATCATTTTTGTCTCAGATTTTGTAGAGCACATTTATGGTGGCATACTATTTATTGCTATTGCAATAGTTATTTATTATAATTATTAACACATCTGGGTGCTGGTGGCTTAGGCCTGTATTCCTAGCTACTCTGAAGGCAGAAATCTGGAGGATCAGGGTTCAAAGCCAGCCCAGGCAAATATTTCAGGAGAATCTATCTCAAAAAACTCCAACACAAAATGGGAAAGGTAGAGTGGCTCAAGTGGTAGAGTGCTTACATAGCATGCTTAACATCCTAATTTGAAACCTCAGTACTGCTAAAATAAAATTATTAATAGATATTAGTTGTACAGATTATGGGATTTGCTGTGATATTTACATGCATGCACACACCTATCCCACATGCTTCTCAGTTCCCAAATGACCCCCTTAATTTTTTTCTGTCCCTTTTCCACTTGCATTCCCATCTCTAGTGACCACTTCTCCAGTCTATACATCTACAAGGTTTAACGAGTGGGATCATGTGCTGCTTGTCTTTGCATGTCTGGCTCTTTTCATTCAATATAATGTCCCCCACTTGCATCCATGTCTCTGCAAATGACAGGATTTCATTCTTTTTATGGCTGAATACTGTTTCATTTTGTAAATATGCTACATTTTCTTTATCTTTATCCTCTGAAAGGCATCTGGATTGATTACATTTGTCTACTGTGAACAGTGCTGGAATAAATATGGAGGTATCAGTGTCTTTTTGCTATAAGTATTTCACCTCCTTTGCATAAATACCCTGCTGTGGAATTACTGGGTCATATGTTCTAATTTTACTTTTTAAGTAATGACCATATTACTTTCCATAGTGGTTTTAGAATAGTATTTTAAGTAGTGAAATTAAGCAAACATTTAATTTTGGTGTTCACTGATATCTCTGCCATGCCTTCCCTTGAATGATTAGTACATGGCAGTGATATTAGAGCCTTTAAGTAGGAACTCATTTCTGGAGATCTAGAAGTGGTTTCAACAGTGACAACTTGTATCCATTTTAGTGTTGATAAGAAAAAAAGTTTCAACTATGCCTGGTGAACTTTATGTACAGAATATTTGACCTTTTTGATAAGGGGAAATACGAAAACAATGTTTGTTTTAACAAAATGTAAATAAATAAGTTATACCTTGTTTTCAGAGTGTTTCATTGTTATTAAAATGCTCATTTCAAGCTGTGCAGATTTGTTTATTGCCTTGATGGTGCTTTCATTATCTTTATTTTTTATTTTACTTTATTTTTGCACTCCTGGGGATTGAACACAAATCCTTGTACATGCTAAGCAAGCACTCCATCACTTCAGCCATGCCTCTAGTCCTACTTCTTTTAGTTTTTTTTTTCCAGGTAGTTTTTCATGCTCACTTTGCCCAGACTTGCCTGGTTCCATGACCCTTTTGTCTCCATCTCCAGAATAGCTGGAATTACTAGCATGTGCCACCATGCCTTGCTGCATGAATTTTTCAGTACATAGAAAGGTATCGAGCCCTGTGTTAAATGAGGCCTCAACCTCATCTTCCAATTTGTGTTCCTGTGCTAACCATAGAAGAGCTTTCCAAACTAAGATTTCCTAGACCACATTACAGTCAAACAGCTTAAATGTCAACAAACTGAATGACTGTTTGGTACATAAATAATAAGACCATAGCTGAGTTTTTCATAATTTTGTTAGCTTAGTTTTATATTTTTCTGAAAAATGAGAGGGTTATGGTCTGTGTCAGTCTCTATATAAGAACTAACATCAAACACTCTAAGTTGTTAAGCATGATGCACATATGAAATGTTCTCATAGTTCCTACTGGTAATAGTTAGGTAATGTATCATTTTACAAGAAAATGATAAGCAAATGTGTAAACCCATATGCAGTGCAAAGGAATATTTTGGAGAAAGTATTACCCTTAAATTTGGGGAGGGGGGATAAATGATGTTTATTCTTAGTATTTCGAGACAAGTTGACAAATAGAAGTATAATCATTTTAAACTTATTCTAATAGTTCCAAGGTGTACAATGGTTTCCTGGTGGGGTGTTTATTTACCAAATTGTATTAGACTTACTAAGACAGATGAAAACAGTCACTTGTCTACCAAGATGCAGAGACATTTCTGCATAACTATTTTAGAATGCCTCCAGTGATTTCTTGTATCTCTTCATTTATAAAATTGTTAGATTTAAGAAAGAAGGTCACTTCTACAGTTAGTAGGAATTTGATTATTTCTAATAGGAAAACAAATTATACTATGAGGTGGTAACATAGTCTCTAAAATGATAGGACAATTCAGAGTTTTGGTTGAGGCATTATAAAATGGCAGACTTTTGATGATTTTTAGCTATTATTCCTGAAAGTAAAACATTAAAAATATCATAAGGTCTGGTGGTCTCTCAAGCAGTAGACTGTCTGCCTTACAAGTATGAGGAACTGAGTTCAAACCCAGGACTACCAAAACAAACAAACAAACACTAATGTTAATATTGAATTTGTTCATCCATTCTTTATTTGCCTGGTTTTATCATTTTTTACTCTTACTTTTGTGAGTTTCTAACCTACAAGGGTCTTTGCTTTTGTTTGTAACTTTAAGGAAAATGATTATAATAAACCATTGTACTAACCTATGATTTCAGTTGTACTGGTTGTAAAAGCAAGTTTTCTTCATATTCATAACATTTAGCACATGTTGCATCCCTTCCTATTGCTTGAAATTTAGACTTTACTTTCAGTCATTACATTCCAGCTTAATTCTGGGATGCTTATTTTTTTTTTGGTGGGACTGGAATTTGAACTAAGGGCTTAAAGTTTACAAGTTTACTTCTTGAGCCACACCACCAGCCCTGGGATGCTTTGTCTTACATATCAGAACTAATTATAGAATTTTATTGGCTTTTCATTTGTGTTATATTAAGACACAAAAATTAAAACCAGCCTTGACAGATACATTGTTCACTAGATGTTTTTCACATGGCATTCTTTTCTGATAACTGAACATTAAAAAAAAAACCAAAACATTTTGGGGTATGGTAGAGTTGCTCAAGGGGTAGAGCACCTGCCTAGTAAGCATGAGGCCCTGAGTTCCAACCCCAGCAATGCCAAAAAAATTTTTTTTTGGGACTGGGAACTGAACCAAAGGTCTTGTTTATGCTAAACACACATGTTAAGCTGTACTATTTACCTTGACAAATGAAGGCTTAAAATTGTCGTTTTCATTTTCTTGTAGGAATTTTCTGAATTATTTCACTCCTTATTTCTTTAATGCCACACTGAGCATTCGAAAGTGTATCATTCAGTCTTCTCATACTTTTATATTTCCTATAGTATCTCTTGACACTGATTTTGTTTTCCACTGTACTCTGGTAAAATACAGAATGTTTCAAATTTTTAATATTCTTTATGTTATACTTTATCTCCTAAAATGTGGTATGTTTTGTTCTGTTGAGAAAGCTTATTCTGTGGATGCTGAATGGAATATTCTACAGATCTATTAAGTCCATGTGATCTATGGTATCATTTAATTATGATATTTCTTTGTTGACTTTTTTGTCCAGATAACCTAGCTATTTGTGAAAGTGGGTTGCCAATGTCACTCACTATTATTGTTTTTGTGTCCACATGTGATTTTATGTCCACTAATATTTGTTTGGTGAGACTGGGTGTGTCAATGTTTAGTGCATATAATTATAATTATTATGTCCTCATAATGTTTTTTTAACAACACAAAGTGACCTTTGCTTTTATGACTAACTTTGATGTGACATTAGATATGGTTATAGTAATTTCTGCTTGCTTTTGGACTCCTTTTTCTTGAAATACTTTTTTCCATATTTTCACTTTAAACCTGTATCTTTCTTTACCACTGAATTTTTGTGAGAAACAAATGTTCAGGTCATGTTTTTTAATCCAGTCTTCCAGTCTTTTGAAGGGAGAACTGAGATCACTAGCATTCAGAATTTTCATCAAAAGGCATGTAGTAGTTTCCTGTTATTTTGCTGTTTGTGTGGTGTTTAATTATTTCGTATTCTCATTTTCTTATCTACTCATCTTGTGAGACTTTTCTGTCCTGCATTTTCATAGTTATATTTATCTGTGTGCTGTGTTGCATCAATGGTCAAGTTTTCTTTAGTTTTTGTTTATTGTAGAAAGGTTTTATTTCTCCCTCAATTTTGAAAGGTAACATTTCTAGATTCAGTAAGCTTGTTTAGCAGAGATTTTCCTTCAGGGTTTAGAATACATCATTCCATGCTTTCCTTTTCTTTTAGAGTTCCTTTGGAGAAACCTGCTGTTATTCTGAGGGTTTGACTTTATATGTCACTTGGTGCTACTCTCTTGTAAAAGTCAGTAATTTTTCTTCTGTATATTTAATGTTTTACCTACAACATCTTGTGGTATGGGACACTTTTTTTACAGACTTGTCTGTTTTGCATTTCAAGGTTTGAGAAATTTTCTGCTATACTTTATTCAACAGGTTTCCTAAACCTTTATCTTGTTCCTCCTCCCCTCTGTCCATGACTCATAGCTTTTATGGCATTCCAGTGGTCTCTCATGTTCCAATTGTGCTTAATTCTTAATCTATCTTTATCTGTATCTGAATGTTGTAATTGATCTACATTGCTTTCCAGTCCTGATATTCTGTCCTCAACTTGGATCCAGGATATTGATAAGGCTTTCAGCTGAGCTTTTCATTTGATTTTTGAGTATTATATTTCTAGAATTTTAACTTTTTAAAAAAGATTTCTATATTTGTATTGAATTCCACTTTAGCATCTTTCATTTTCTTCCTTATTTTACTCATCTGTTCATATGTATACTCTCAGAATTTTTTCAGGTATTTATTCATATCCTCTTCAATTTTGTTGATCATTCCTATAGTCATTCTTTTGAATTCTTTGTCTGAGATTCTATCAACAACATTATCATTAGAGGCCATTATTGTCTAATTGTTTACTTTTGAGGAATCATATTGCCTTTTTTTCCTCATATTTCTTGTGTTTCTGTTCTGGGATTTCTGCATCAGAGGCCAAGTCTTTGGCAGGAGATTTTAATCACCCGTAGTTTTTCAGCTGAAATACTCTCAATGTTCAGGCTGGGCTGAGTAGCACTAGGCCTCATATTGTTTCTCACTATTAGGCTGGGAGATAGCCTGGCAATAACAAAATCACCCATTGAAACCAAACCAAGTACTTAAATTAAGTAAAAAAATTGTAAACATCATCTACAATCCCCAATAAAGTTATATATGACAGGAATTAGGGTTTGTAATATAGGACACACTAAGAGTTTAAAAATTATTAAAAGTATAGGAATTAATAATTAAATAGTGAAATGAAGGTACTCTGAGGGAAGTAAAAAGGAAAAGTTAAGATGTGTGTGGGAAGTATGCAGGTTGAAGGTTTAAGAAGTAATAATGTGTAAGAACACAGTATAATCTTTATAAAGAAAGAAAATATTATCAGCAAATGAAAAAGGATCATTGCCTGTGATTCCTTTCTGGGGGCAGCAGTGGTTTGTGATTAGCTAAGACATCAGCCAGGAGGAATACCTAGAGGTGTGGGGTAGCTCATATCAAGTAGCAGCTACTCAAGATGGTAGCCCCATGGGTGGTGCAGTTCCAGCCCATTGCCCTGGTTCTGGTAGGGGTTGAGTAGCTCCAGGCATGTGTGCCAGCAGCTTGGTAAGGAAGTAGCATGTATGTGCACCTAGTGGGTGGGTTTGACTCTACCGAGTGTGTTTGCTCCCATGGCTTACCCTGGGGCTGTAGCTTGCCCTAAGAAGTAGACTAAGGGCACCAGGTAGTTCTGGAAATCTGCAGTAAGGTTTACAATGCTGGGCTGGACCCTCAATTTGCAAATTAGCGTGTGTGGTGCATGGCTAGTTCTCACTACATGAATACACAGGCAGGGATGGAATGGGTCAGCACAGTTTGCCTATTCCTTCAGTTAGCACTGGATATGAGGAGATGTCTTAGAGTGTGTGGCCACTCTGTAATCCACCTGAGCAAAATTTTCCCTTTGTTTCTTTTATAACTTTGAAGTTCACTTGTTCTGAGTTTACCCTGGTCTGTAACTGTCCGTTTACTGCTTCCCTCCCCTGTTTTTCTAAATTGGCTTCCCTTGAAGCCATGTATCTGAGGTTTTCTTAGAGGTTAATTGAGAAAGAGGAATATCATGGGTGTCTCTTGGAAGTACCCAATATACTCTGAAGTATTCATACATTTCATAATAAAGTGGATAATTATCTTCAACTGCTTCAAAAAATTGTTCAGTGCTGTGTATGATAGTGTTCACCTATAATCCCAGCATTTGGGTGGTTTAAGCCACATGATCAGAAGTTCAAGGCTTAAGAGCAAGACCATATCTCAAAAAACCACACACACACACGCACACGCATATGCACACACATGCATGCAAATGTGTATGTGCACACACACATAATTGGTCCTAATTTATAATGGAAATCCAAGTCGTGATTAAATAGCTTTATTCTTTTTTCCTTTTTTCTAATTCTGAAAAGTCATGGATCAAAGAAACTTAAGTCTTAAATGTAGCTCTAACATGTATTTATCAATAAAATTTTTAGAAATCTTCAGATCTTGATAAAGAAAATGTTTGGTCATAATCAAGATGGTATAATATTTTAAATCTTTTGCCAGTAGAAATTTCACATGACATTATAATAATATCACTTCATTTATTGGTTGAAGATTCTCTGCTAAAACTTCATAGCATAGAATGTATGTTTAATTTCTAATTTTCTAAAAGTACAGAATGCAGAGTTCATTTTAAGAAAAATCTACTTAAGGTGAAAAATGGATTAAATATTATGAAAGGCAGAGTTTCGCTAAGAATTGCAAAGTGATGCATTCAGTATAAAATATGTCTTAATTTATTTAACCTCTTATTAAAAACACAAAATAATCACCCCCTCTGAAGTGAGGTATCTTCAATAGATCAATTTTAATTGTACTCTTATGAGATTAATCTAAACAACTTAATGCATATGTATATTTAAACTTGAAATAAGTAGGTATTTTATTTTACTTATGTGAGTTTTTAATGGACTCCTTAATCTAGGCCTAATCTCTCAAATCTTATTTAAAAGCCACATTTTATGAGATGTATTGTTGATGTTGAACATAATGAATAATAACTTGATTTGCTTCAGGTGTAGCAGGGGTTGAATGACATAATAACTAGAGATCTAAATGAAGGTATGTTGACAACACTTATGAAGTAAACTTAGATTAATTGATTCCTGAAATAAGGTTTGAATTACCTTTGTTTTCATACAATGGTCAAATGAAAGGTGGGATAAACATAACCATTTCTAGTGAAATATGTACTCATTCCTCATTTTTTCATGGTAAATCTCAAAACATCTTTTTATCTCTTTTTCTGTCTCCGTACTTTCTTCACTTCTGCCTCCCTAAGAAACTGACAACCTATACAACCACTACCATTCTTGAAAAACAAAGGCATCATGACTTTCTCAGGTTTATGACCAAAAACCCAGGCTCTAGCCAGTTGTGCAAGTCACCATATTAAGTCATTTAAGTAGGGATGATTCTGAATTTCTCTAGTAATACTTAGTGAAGCAATTAGAATTCATAAATAATCACTTGAAAAGTGCCTTTTAAAATAGCCTGTCATTTATCCTCTCATTGGTTTGCCTGTTGTCACCAGGAAAAGTTTAACTTTCCCTGGCATGGAGTAAAAATATCCAAATCAATTTGGTTATTGTCAAGTTACTCATCCTTACCTTTTGTCACTCACACTGCTCTGCCCCTTTCTGCCAGCATCTGGCCAATGCAGACTACTTACCATTCCACAGTATCCTACCTCACCCTTAGCTATTTGCAGACTTGCTTTCTTGTTTCTGGGGTGCTTTTCCCTTATTCTTCAGGTATGAACTCATATCACCTGTACCAAAAGCTTACAATATTGATATAAAACTAAGATATAATTCCCTTCTGTATGTTCTAGTAATGCCTTGTTCTGTACCTGATGTAACATCTATGACTTTGTGTGGAAATTGCCTGTGTGTCTGTTTTTTCTTGTTACCATGCATAATTGTTGAGGAGTGGACTATATCATCTTCATCTTTTAATTCCAGTGCTTATCGGGATAACTTAGCATGTAGCTGTTGATAAATGAATGAAGAGTGGGAAAAACAGAAGCTCTGATATTTTGCCCCAATGATGAATAATTCAGTATGCAATTTTGGCAAATTATGCTTAATGATAATTTTTATTATAGTCATACATACATTTTTTATTCTTATTAATATGGATATGGTCCTCACTTTTTAAAATTAACTCATGCTTAGTTAACTCTGACATGTTTTTCTTTGAAAATCCCACTGAATTTGAATCTGGATTCTTTAGAATTTCTCCCCTACAAATCACTTGTATGTGAAGTCAAGGCCTGTTTAAAAAAAAGCATCACAAAATAAGTAGAGGCTTCACAGAAATAAATATTTTATTAATTTTATTTGTTGAACTGTTCATATAACATTTTTATTTCCCATTAAATGTATGATATGAAAACTTCCTTGAAGGAGAATATTTTTGTTTCATATGTGAATGAGGAAAATTCATACAATATTTTTAATTGTTTTTTGGCATCTATAATTTTCTCTTATCTGGATTCTGCAAATTAAAGCCAGTATTGCAGTATTATGCACTCAAACTACCTAAATGCTAACAGATTAAACACTACCCAAACAACCAAGCTGTCATTAGTACTTTAATGGAGATAAATTTCACTTTAGTCTAGTATAACCACTCTGAAAAAAATTTGGAGGCTACTTTCAAATCTAAACATAGATCTGCCATATGATCCAGCAATACCACTCTTGGGAATACACAAAAGACTGTGACACAGGTTACTCCAGAGGCACCTGCACACCCATGTTTATTACGGCACTATTCACAATAGCCAAGTTATGGAAACAGCCAAGATGCCCCACCACTGCCAAATGGATTAAGAAAATGTGGTATTTATACACAATGGAATTTTATGCAGCCATGAAGAAGAACGAAATGTTATCATTCGCTGGTAAATGGGTGGAATTGGAGAACATCATTCTGAGTGAGGTTAGCCTGGCCCAAAAGACCAAAATTTGTATGTTCTCCCTCATATGTGGACATTAGATCAAGGGCAAATGCAACAAGGGGATTGGACTTTGAGCACATGATAAAGCGAGAGCACACAAGGGAGGGGTGAGGATAGGTAAGACACCTAAAAAACTAGATAGCATTTGTTGTCCTCAATGCAGAGAAACTAATGCAGATACTTTAAAGCGACTGAGGCCAATAGGAAAAGGGGACCAGGAACTAGAGAAAAGGTTAGATCAAGAAGAATTAATTTAGAAGGTAACACACATGTACAGGAAAGCAACGCAAATCAACTCCCTGTATAGCTATCTTTATCTCAACTAGCAAAAACCCTTGTTCCTCTCTATTATTGCTTATACTCTCTCTTCAACAAAATTAGAGCTAAGGGCAAAATAGTTTCTGCCTCGTAGTGAGGGGTTGGGGGGGTAAGAAAGGGGGCGGGGGGGGTAAGAGAGGGGGCTGGGGCAAGGGGGGAGAAATGACCCAAATATTGTATGCACATATGAATACAATAAATAAATAAATAAATTTCCCTTTAGTGATGCTTATTTGTATTTTCCAGTTATTATCACTATATAATGATCTGAAGAGTTAGACATCATTTTGTCATACTCTTACTATAGCCATTGTCAATGTTTTAATGTATTTTAACTGTTATAGTGTCATTAAACACATAATTTTTAAAAATAATTTTTATTTTCAGCTTGATTTCCAGTTCTTTCCTCTGGAGAAACATTTGCCCAGGTCTTTTACTTTTTCTGTCTGTTTATTAATCTTTGATTAAATTTTTAGAAGCACTCTTAAAATTAGAGGAAATTTCCAGTTCTGATAGCAAGAATTTTCCAGCTAGTAACCATTTGTGAGTAAACTGCTAACAGATGTCACTACTCCTTATTATTTTAGTGTGTATTTTGTACAAGTCAGAACATTCCACATAACTACAGTACAACCTTATAATCATGAAGTTAACACTGAAACATGCTGTCATCTCATCCTTACATTCTTTCTCAGGTCTTCACACTTGTCTATATTGTCCTTTACATCAAAGGTATGCCATTCTCATCCATGGTTGTACTCAGTGTATTCTCCATACTCCTTCCGTCTGGAACATTCCATCATCTTTCTTTGACCCTCATGATCTTGAATATTTTATGGTAGAATTTATACAGAATGTCTCCCAGTGGAATTTTTCTGATGCATAATTATGATTCCATTCAGAGTATGTTTTTAGCAAGAGTATCACATAAATGGTTCCATGATATTTTTCATTGAGACCTGTCATGTGACTTGTAATTTTGATTTTTCTATTACTAATGATGTCTTCAATGATATCTGATGGGTTGCTTCTCTCTAATATTTTTTCCAGTTTGTAAGTACTTATTATCTTGGGAGAAGTAATTTGACATTATGTAAATATCTGCACCTCATAAGACTTGTAATTTCTTCATTTATATGTATTCAGTTTAATACATGCGCTGAGCTAAAATTTATTAATGTCATTTTAAAATTTATTTTTCTTTGGGAAATATTCTAGTTTGACAATTTCAGGCTTATATAAAATTTCTAAGAATAGTAGAAAGAACATTCACAAATATTGATATTTTACTACATGAGCTCTGTTTTTCTCTCCCTCTCTCTATGTCTTGCTAGATAAATATAAATGTATCCAAAGAAAATCCAAGATTGAGGATTTTTCTACTCTTCCATTCATTGTGTCCCATGACACAATGTTTCTTTATCTCCTTTAATTTGGGACAGTTCCTGGTTCTTTCCTTGATTTTCATCACATTTATGTTTTTGTACAGCATCAGTCAGTTATTTTATAGATTTTTCTTCAGATTGAGCTTGTATGATGTTTTCACATGGTTATGCCATGTGGGCTGTAGCATCAAGCCAGTGATGCTGATTTCTTCATAATGCATTCCTGTGAACTGACAGACCCTTCTTGTTTGTGGAAGTCAGCAGGCATGTCGAGGAAGCTCACCTGACTAAGAACTGTGAACAGTCATAGCAATTAGAGATAACCCCTAGGACTTGAAGGTAACCCCTAGCTGAGAGCCAAGAAATAGCTGGGACCTCAGTTCTATAGTCATAAGGAGATAGGAAGACAAATACTGTCACTTGGTTCCATTATTGGTCAATGTTGGCTTAATTTGTGGTTAAGAGTTTTCTGCCACATTTGTCCATGTAAAGTTGCTAGTTACTCTGTGGTATTTCATAAAAATCTTGTTCTAAGACTCTTTGGGACTCTGTAAATATCTGATTGCTTTTAAAATGTCACACAATTTAGTTATCATTTCTCTGATCATTCCTGCTTGAGTGAAATGATTGCTTTGATGATTGCCAAGTAATTTTCTTATTCTTTCACTCTCTGTACAGTGCTCGTTTTGGCCTGTGCTTGCCAACAGGGCTCCTAGGATGTGAGTGTGGAGCCAAGGCACTGGTGACTTGGACTCAGTCTTCCAAGGTCCGTAACTCAGGAAATGTAAGGGAAAGAACAAGCAGGGCTCAGGCGTGGGTTATGGAGACATTCAGGACCTGGGATGGACACTTGGAGAACACGGGCAGGAGTAAACCAGGAAGAAAGTATGTGGGCAAAGATACTTGTCTAACAAGGAATTCAAGGCCGTAGGGAATGTGGCCCAGTTGAGGCTGGGGAATGACACTCTTGGAGCCTCACAGCTGCAGAAGGAGAAGACAGATGTGGCAGAAGGGTAGCAAGGAGAAAGAAGAGAAGGAGCAGGAGGAGATGTACAGGGCTGAGGGCTCGAGCTTGAATGCTGGGACTCCAGAGTTTCTTAAAGTGATATTTCTATATAGTTTGAAATTATGGGACAGTGAATGACTAATTAAAAAAAATCTAAATAATGCACCAACAATGCTTCAACATTAATTGTGGATTCATATTAGATTTAATAGGATAAAAGTAAAGAGAACATGAACAAAAGGCTGAGGTAAAGAGGAGGGGTAGGAGGCATGCAGACATGTATTGGCATTGCATCTGGAAAATGTGCACTGCTTTCTCCTCAGCTGAGGACACACATTGCCTCCATCTTGGAAATCACTGAAACAGCCATCTGTTAATGCATCCGTTAAATTCCCATGGACACTGCCTGGACTCAGGGTGTGTGCAGGGAATGAAAAGTGAGATTTGGGCATTTTGTTTCTAGAAGAGTTTTCTTGGCACCAAGGCCTTCAGCATCCTCAAGTTCCAGTACACTTTAAGCCAAGTTACATATAAAGACCACGTTCCCACAGGTGCCTGTCGGCTTTTAGCAACGAATCCCAAGGCTCATCCAACTCCCACTGATGTTTGATATTTGAAGGGACACAGTTTGCTCAGGAGCTGGGATTTGACAGGCTAGACCCTGCACATGCGCACCGACGACTCTGGGCTACCAGTTGTCACTGCTGAGGGTCTTGCACATGCGCACTTGCTCACTTGGGTATGCCAGCGTCGCTCGGTAACAAGGAACTGTCATTGACAGGAACTAAATCTCCAGTTTCTCTGTTGGAAAGGGCACCTTGGCAAGACTTGGTTGGCTCCCGTATAAGCGCCAGTATTGCCTTTGGGTAGTGGTGACAAGCCCAGAGCTGTTCCCTCCCAACCCCTTGTGGAGCAGCTTTTAGAAGGAAACACAGATCTGCTCAGGAGCTGAGATTTGACGGTTTGAGCTGCACGTGCTCGCGACAATTCTTGGCTCCTGGTTCTGTCACCACCGCCAAAGGCCCATGTAGCTGCTATGTTGAGACGCAGTGGAGAGACTTCTCCGTTCACTCTAAGTGACAGTACTGAGTTCTTTTGGGCTCACTACAAGTGATAGCATTGGGTTCCTGATGCCGCGACAAGCCGAGAGGGCGATTGGTGGGGGGTTGGGTTGAGGTCTGCGACTCTGTCATGAAGCCCTCTGGCCCGGAGAGCCAGGGCCCAGCGCCCTTGGGCTCCTGCACCGGCCGGTGGATGTGCGGGTGAGGACGCTGAAAACCGCCCCACACCCAGTCACCTCGCCGGCTGCAAACAGGTGAAAAAGATGCACAAGGCTATGAGCGCTGGCCACGTGGCCAAAGTGCAGAGAATGCTGGAAGGCGGGAAATATGGCGTGACTGACACTGATCGGAGGAACAGGTGACAGGGCCTGGGTGTGAAGGCAGGGGGAGGCAGGCTTTGTGGAAAGAGCGCCTCCTTAGCAGGCTTGACCCAGAAAAGGGGGAAGGGAGGGGAGAGGGAGAAGGCAAGGACGGAGTGGTGGGTGTGACTTCACCCAAGATGCTGCGCTGTTCCCAACACAGGCTCCTTGGCACCTGGGACCCGCACACCTTGGACAAGTCTAGTGACCAGGCCGTTGTTATGAGCAGCAAAACAAATCCATTCATAATTGCCCCTCTAGAACTTTATTGATCATTGAAAAGTGATTTTACTAGCACAATTAAGTAATGCAGCATTTCATTTTTCATGTATACATTTAAAAATCAGTTTGTTATACACATTATGGAAAACTGCATAATGAGACAAATATTTCCCACAATATATCAGCTTCTGGGCTAAACAATTCCATCAGATAAAATTCAATATCCACTTCATTTTATGTCAGGTATACCCATGTATTCATTTCTATAGTGAGGAATCATTTAAGTAGGAAAATGGATCCATGTTCTTTTTTGTTTTGAAGTTTTTTCACACTACCTTATCTAGGTGTGCCATGCTCACTCCTCAGTGAATTTTACGTATTCCTCATGTGCCCTTTTACTCGTAGTGGTCTAGTTCTGAAGAGTTACTCGGCTAACCATCTTTATAAGACAGTTTGTTGACAATTCTTGGATTTTCTAAAAGATCTTTATTAAGTTCAGTAACTTCTGATAAAGGAGAAGAGTCCACTGACACCTTTCCCTATCTCAAAGCATCGAACTCACCTTTTTTTTTTCAGGCAGATGACAGTCAACATCTTTTTGATGTTTGATCAAAATACATTAAATGCAGGAATGGAATACACAGTGAAAACCCTTTGTAAAATTAATACACACTAATAAAAACGTGAAAAGAGCATCTTAAGAAGCCATGGTGGTACTTGCCTGAAATGCTGATGATTAAGCAGCTGAAGTGGGAGGATCTTGAGACCAAAGCCAGCCTGGGAAATACAGCCTAGACTGTAACAATTAAAAAAAAAGCTAAAAAACATAGACTCATTGAAAGTGTAATCCTTAAAACACATCTGTAGAATAGGTATAATTGTATTATTTTTGTTAATCAAAATGTATTTGTTAATAATTGTAATGATTACAATATCTCACAGTACTGAGTTGATATATGCTAGATATAAATGCAATATCATGTACATGCAATATGCATTTCTTCATATGAAGAAATATATGCAAATAGTTCCCATAGACCGAGGAATCACACTGTATTCTGCAATATAACTGCTACTTTGAATCTCCATTTTATGGAAAAGAAAGTTGGCTTATTGAGTTCACAGAAATACTAAGAAATGGCTAGTGACAGCTTAAAGTAGTATTGATCCAAGTAGAGTTAAATCTAAAGACTGTACTTTTTTTATTCAAACAGACTTCTCTTGGTGAGGACGTAGCAAAATGGTAGAGAATTTGGCATGTGTGAAGGAGCTCATGTGCTCTAACACTGGCACTGCAAACAAAATCAAAACAAATTTGATCAAATGGGCTAATTATTGTTCTGAAATTAATTACATTCTGAAAAATAATTACATGCTATTTCATGTCTACAAGTACATGGATAATTTTGAGTACTTTCATCTGGGATTCTAAAAAGCTCTCTCATCTCACAGAACTGCTCTGCACTATGCCTGTGCTTACGGCCATCCTGATGATGTGGCTCTCCTAGTTCAGAAGAAGTGTCACCCTGATGCCTGTGATGATGATGAACACAGCACTGCACTGATGAAGGCAGGTAGATTCAGCAGGAGAGGAGTTTGATTTAAATGCTTACATAGCCACGTGTGCTTGTGCACACTGCAGTCCCAGCACTTGGGAGGCTGAGGCAGGAAGATCTTCCCTGGAGAACAAGTTCAAGTCTAGCTTGGACCCCATGCCAGTGGGACCTTGTCTCAAAAACAAAACAAAACAAAAAAATGCTTAAAATAAAAATGAATTTATCCCATTTAAATATAACTAATTGGAGAAACCCGTGGAATGTTTCTCTTGAATCCCTGTAATTTGATTATTTTTATTATTAGCTTTTATAGTTATACATGGTGCATGGTGCATTGTGATATTTACATGAGTGTTACAATGTATCTTAACTAGATTCCCCGTTCCATCTTTCTCTTTTACCCCACCCTCTTTCCAGAACAATTTCAACAGGTCTCGTTGTTCATTTTGATTTTGGTGTAATACCCACAGGCCTCGCAATGTCAGCATGAGGAATGTGTGACGATTCTTTCAGAAAATGGTGCTAATCCAAACGTGATGGATGCCGGTGGCAACACTGCTCTCCACCACTCTCTGTGCAGTGAACAGACTTCAAAAGTTGCAAGCTCCTTGCACACAAGGCAAATATTGAATCACAAACAAAGGTATTCAGCACTCAAGATTATTTCCAAAACATTTGAAGTACATTTAGTTTAATAGTGCCATGTGTGGACTGTTTTCCATGTAGAAACTCAAGCACTGCCTGAATGAAAATCTTTCAAAATAACTTAGTTCCCAATGATTTCACTTTTAGTACTGATACTTTTGAAGAAGTTTCAGAGAGTCCAGATTTCTTCTATCCACTTGTGTCAAATGTATAAAAAGTGCTAATATTGTTAAAGGTAAAGCTTTTCTTTTTTTCAAATATGTTTTGCACCATATTTTCTAATTAGTGGAAAATAATACAAAAAAGCAAACTTTGCTTTGGAAATGGACATTATCTCAAAACTCAAGCAAAACATAATCACTTTACAACAAATGGAAATCTTGTTGCTGTTAGAAAGTTATATTCAAATGATTTTTCTCTCAAGGTGAGGCTGAAGGAATTAAAATAAGAAATGGAGACTGAGCACAAGAGTGCAATCCAATTTGGAAATTAAGTAATAGAGGGAAAACATCAAGAGTACTTTGTCTATTTGAACTTCTTAAAGTTTATGTGCCTATAAATGATGCTCTCCAATTTGGGGAATAATAATTCTTAGTTAGGAAAGAAAATTATAGTGATTCAAACATACCTATAGATATCAATTTTAGTAGAATCTGAGGAAACCAGACTGGCAGTGACTAGGTGGTGTTAATGTGGAAAACAAAAGGGACTTCAAATAACTCACTGCCCTATTATCCTAACAGAGTGAGTAACACCCTTTTCTACCCAATAATCAGTCATTCACTGCTGCTGAGATCTTTACAAATTAGATTTTAGATAGTAATTAATGATCTCTTTAAGGATCACTTAAGGATTTCATTTTAAGGATTTCGTGACTTGTTTTTATCATTCAGGTCATCAAATCAACAAATGTCAAGAACCAGCAGGGTTTTCTTGTTGAGAACAGTAGCAAATCATGAACCTTATTTTGACTTGATGTTGTGTGGTAGCAGACCTCAGGGCCCATTAAGTTCAGAGATGCCTACACCATCAGCCTTGCAGTTATTTTTTTCTTGGCTTATTTATTGTCTTATTCATAGTTACGTACATTGTTTGGGCCATCTCTCCCCCCTGCCCTCCGCCCCTTTCCACTTTGGTCCTTAATCCACTTTGAGTTGATACTAGTTCAAGGTGATAGGCATGGATCTAGTTTCAGTTTTCTGTGGCATATAACCACTTTTCTCAGCAATATTTGTTAAAGAGGCAGTCTTTTCTTCATTGTATGTTTTTGGCTCCTTTGTCAAAAAATAAGGTGGGCATAGCTGTGTAGATTCATATCCCGGTCCTCTATTCTGTTCAACTGGTCTTTATATCTGTTTTTGTGCCAGTACCATGCTGTTTTTATTGCTATGGCTCTGTAATACAGTTTGAAGTAAGATATTGTGATACCTCCAGCATTGCTCTTTTGCTCAGTATTGCCTTGGCTATTCTCCGTCTTTTGTGTTTTCAAATGAACTTTAGGGTAGATTTTTCAATCTCTGTGATGAATGTCATTGGGATTTTGATGGAAATTGCATTGAACATGAATATTGCTTTTAGTAGTATAGCCATTTTTACTATGTTGGTTCTGTCAATCCATGAGCATGGGAGATCTTTCCATCTTCTGTAGTCTGCCTCGATTTCTTTCTTCAATGGTTTATAGTTTTCCTTGTAGAGGTCATTTACATCCTTTGTTATGTTTACTCCTAGGAATTTGATTTTTTTGAGGCTATTGTAAATGGAATTGTTTTCCTGTATTCTTTCTCAGTTTGTTCATTGTTGGTGTATAGGAAGTTACTGATTTTTATAAGTTGATTTTGTATCCTGCTACATTACTGAAGTTATTTATGGTGTCTAGGAGTTTTGGATGGAATTTTTTGGATCTTTGAAGTATAGGATCATGTTGTCTACAGATACAGATACTTTGATTATTTCTTAACCTTTTATATTCCTTATTTCTTCTTCTTGCCTTAATGCTCTGGCTAGGAATTCCAAGATTATGTTGAATAGAATGAGGAGAGTGGTCATCCTTGTCTCATTCCTGACTTTAGGGGAAATGGTTTCAGTTTTTCCCCATTAAGTATGATGCTGGCTATAGGTTTGTCATATATAGCCTTTATAATGTTGAGGTACATTCCTTATTCATAGTTTTCTTAGTGCTTTTATCATGAAATGGTGTTGAATCTTACAAAGGCTTTTTTTTTGTATCTATTGAGATGATCTGGTGTTTTGGTTTTGCTTCTATCAATAAATTAGCATACACATTTATTGATTTGTGTATATTAAACCATCCCAGCATTCCTGGGGTGAATCTAACTTGGTCATGGTGAATGATCTTTCTGATATGTTGTTGGATTTAATTTGACATTATTTTATTGAGGATTTTTGCAACAATGTTCATTAAGCAGATTGGCCTGTAATTCTCCTTTTTGGATGTGTCCTTGTCCAGTTTTGGGATGAGTGTAATACTGGCTTCATAGAATGGGTTAGGCAGTGTTCCTTTCCTTTCTATTCCATGAAGTTTAAGGAATGTTGGTACAAGTTCTTCTTTTAAAGGTCTGGTAGAATTCAGCGGAGAATATGTCAGGTCCTGGACTTTTCTATTTTGGGAGACTATTGCTGCTTCAATATAATTATGTGTTATAGATCTGTTTAGGTGGTTAATATCTTCTTGGTTCAGTTTTTTTTGGTTATAAATATCTAGAAATTTGTCCATTTCCTCTAGATTTTCCAATTTATTGGAATATATGTTTTCAAAGTAGTCTCTGGTGATTCCTTGGATTTCCTTGGTGTTTGTTTTTATCTCCCCTTTTTCATTTTAGATTTTACTGATTTGGATCTTTTCCCTCCTCATTTTAGTCAGATTTGCCAGGGGCTTGTCACTCTTGTTTAATTTTCAAAGAACCAGCTTTTTGTTTTGTTGACTGTTTGTATGGTATTTTTTGTCTCTATTTCATTAATTGTGGCCCCTATTTTTATTATTTCTCTCCTTCTGCTTGTTTTGGGTTTTGCTTGTTCTTGTTTTTTTAGGAGTTTGAGATGTAGCATTAGTCATTTATTTGAGATCTTTCTGACCTTTAATATACACACTCATGGCTATTAACTTTCCTTTTAGGACTGCCTTTGGTGTGTCCTGTAGGTTCTAGTAGGTGGTGTTTTCATTTTCATGAACTCCAAGGAACCTTTTGATTTCCTCTCCTACTTCTATAACCCACTGATGATTAAGCAATGTGTTATTCAGTCTCCAGTTATTTGCATATTTTCTGCTGCTGTTAGTTCGATGGTTTTACCTTTATATGTTATTTGTTTTTCATTCTTACAGCCTTCAATATGCTTTCTCTGTTCTCTGTGCTTATTGTTTTAATGATAACATGCCATGGGGAGGTTCTATTTTGGTCATCTGTTTGGTGTCCTGGAGGCTTCTTGTACCTGAATGGGGAAAACTTTCTCAAGATTTGGGAAATTTTCTACTATTATTTTATTGACTATATTACATACCCCTTTGGCTTACACCTCTTCTCCATCTTGAATGCTCATGATTCTCAGGTTTGGTCTTTTGATGGAGTTGCTGAATGCTTGCACATTCCTTTCATGGCTGTTGAGTTGTTTGACTAAGATTTCTTCTATTTTTTCTTTAAGTTCTATTTTATCTTCGAGCACTGAAATTCTGTCTTCCACTTGTTCTTGTCTGCTGGACTGGCCTTCCACTGTGTTTTTTGTTTGACTAAAGGGACTTTTTTAGTTTCAGGATTTCTGTTTGATTCTTTTTTCTGAGGTTTTCCATATCTTTGTTCAACTCCTTTTATAATTTCTGTTGTCCTCTTTAATTCATATATCTCTTTTTTTTAATAGTATCCTTTGTTTCACTTTGGCATTTGTTGAAGTTCTCTCTGACTTCCTATTTTTGTATCTGTGTCTTCTCAAGTTCCTTATTTTTGGTGTCTTGAAATTTCTTGTACTTTCTGGTTAACTGTGTCTAGAATCTTCTCCATGAATTTCTCAGAGATTTCTTACAAGTTTTCTTCTTTGAGGGTGTTTTCTATTGGTGTCACTGGGCTCCTTAGTGACATTTTTATTGCTTTGTTGGGGTCAGGAACTGGGTATCTATTATCTTCATTTCCCTCTGAATATTGTATTGAATTATTTTTTTTTGAGGAGTGTGATTTCCATCCCTTCTTCTTCCCATCACTTCACTTGTTGCTGTGCAACTATGTTTTTGATGGGCTAGTTGGTGATTTTGATTGCCTGTTTTCTTTCACTTGATTTATTTTTTATGTTGTGACTGACTTGGTTGTTAGCTAGGTTCATGTGCTTTTTCTGTCCATGGCCTGGAGGTGTAATTTAGCAGTAACAAATTCACAGGTTCAATTCCAGAACAGTTATTTACATATTATTTAGAAACTCCCTTGGTAATAATATCTATTAAAAGTGGGAGTTAGGGGGTGGGTACTGGTTATTAGGCTAGATGTAGAAATTTGGGTAATTGGTAAAGGTGGCACTAAAAAGGGGGGGTGGGAAAGGGGTGGGTGGGGGAAGAGGAATAGGGGCTTCTGGGTTTCGTGGCCCTTGTGTGTGTTTGGGCGTATTTCTGTTGTTGTAGTGGAGGGTGCTGTGTCAGGGATTGCAGGGAGCTGGGGTTGTATATAGTTGGTACAGTGGGCTACTCAGTTGGTGAGTGTGTACAAGGGAGGGGTATTGTGTGACAATATTGGGTGATAGGAGGGGGAGGTGAAGATGGGGAGAGAGTGAATTAGAAGGAACAGAAAGAGTAGTTGGGAGGGAGAACAATGGATTGTAGCACAGGAAAAGGAGGGACAGTGAAGGGGGTAAGAATAGGGATAACAAAATAGTGGTGATGATGTTAATGATACAGAAAAAAAAAACACCAGGTACAGGCAGGAATTACAAAAACTTCAGTCTTTTGGTAAAAGTTCTGGAGTTATTCCTTAGGTGTCCAATTTGGTTTTGTCATACAAGTGAGAGCTCTGATGTGGTCTCACCAGATGACTAGCTTGTGAGTAGTATTTGGTTCTTTTTGTCCGTAGGGTTAGTTGCAATTGGGAGGTGAGGCAAGTCTTCCAGTTCATGCAGGGTGGTCAGCACTTTGTTGTTGTTTTCACCAGGCAGCACCTGCATTGCCTTTCAGCTGCAACTCTGTTTGGTCAGCTCCTCCCCCAGCAAAGTGGGGCAATTTTATTTTGTCATTTCTCCCCCCTTCCCCATGCCCCCTCCCTTTCTACAACCCCCTCCCTTTCCCCCACCCCCTCCTTCTCCCTCCCTATCCCCTTGCTTCCAGGCAGAAACTGTTTTGCCTTTATCTCTAATTTTGTTCAAGAGACAGTATAAACATTAATAAGGAGGAACAAGGGTTTTTGCTAGTTGAGATAAGGATAGCTATGTAGGGAGATTCCTTGCATTGCTTTCCTGTACATATGTGTCACATTCTAAGTTGATTCTTCTCAAACTAACCTTTTCTCTAGTTCTTGGTCCCCTTCTCCTATTGGCCTCTGTCACTTTAAAGTTTCTGCATTAGTTCCTTTGCATTGGGGACATCAAATACTATCTTGTTTTTTTGAGTTTCTTACCTATCTTCATACCTCCCTTGTGTGCTCTCCCCTTATTGTGTGACCAAAGACCAATCCCTTGCTGTGTTTGCACTTGATCTAAAGTCCACATATGAGAGAGAACATACGATTTTTGGTCTTCTGAGCTTGGCTAACCTCACTCAGGATGATGTTTTCCAGTTCCATCCATTTACTTGTGAATGATAAGAGTTCATTCTTCTTCATGGCTGAGTAGAATTCCATTGTGTATAACTAACACATTTTCTTAATCCATTCATCAGTAGTGGGGCATCTTGGCTGTTTCCATAACTTGGTTATTGTGAATAATGCTGAAATAAACATGGGTGTGCAGGTGCCTCTGGAGTAACCTGTGTCACATTCCTTTGGGTATATCCCCAGGAGTGGGATCTCTGGATCTTATGGCAGATCTATGTTTAGGTTTTAAAGAAGCCTCCAAATTTTTTTCCAGAGTGGTTGTACTAGTTTGCATTCCCACCAGCAGGGTATAAAGGTTCCTTTTTCCCCATAGCCTCACCAACACCTGTTGTTGGTGTTGCTAATGATGGCTATTCTAACAGGGGTGAGGTGGAATCTTAGTGTGGTTTTGATTTGCATTTCCTTTATGGCTAGAGATGGTGAGCGTTTTTTCATGTGTTTTTTGGCCATTTGAATTTCTTCTTTTGAGAAAGTTCTGTTTAGTTCACTTGCCCATTTCTTTATTGGTTCATTTATTTTGGGAGAGTTTAGTTTTTTGAGTTTCCTGTATATTCTCATTATGAGTCCTTTGTCTGATGTGTAGCTGGCAGATATTTTCTCCCACTCTGTGGGTGGTCTCTCCAGTCTAGAGACCATTTCTTTTGTTGAGCAGAAGCTTTTTAGTTTTATGAAGTCCCATTTGTCTATGCTATCTCTTAGTTGCTGAGATGCTGGGGTTCTATTGAGGAAGTCTTTGCCTATACCTATTAGTTCCAAAGTATTTCCTACTCTTTCCTGTATCAACTTTAGAGTTTGCAGTCTGATATTAAGGTCCTTGATCTATTTTGAGTTAATACTAGTGCAGGGTGATAAACATGGATCTACCTTCAGCTATTTGCAGACTGCTAACCAGTTTTCCCAACAGTTTTTGTTGAACTCTGTTTGGTCAGCTCCTCCCCCAGCAAGGTGGGGCAATTCAGTTTTGAATACTGCCCTCTGTCCCATGAGATCAGCTCAGGGATCTACCACATCCCCACTTTGAGAGCTTGACTTGTTGCCCCATCCCTGTTCTCAGCCTTTGTGCTTCTCCAACCTCTGCTGGGTGATAGCTGCTCTCTTGGAGATTGGCTTGTCGCCACACTTCCACTCTCAGCCTTTGTTGCTTTACCCATTCTTGTTCACTGAGAGTTTGGTTCCTTGTCCCACTTCATTCTCCAGGGCAGGTTCAGTGTTCCACCCTCACCTCCACTGCTGTTGTTAGGTTACAGTTCACTGTTTATGCTTCTTAGTTTTGTTGGGGGGGTCAGTCTGCCTAGGGCCTGCACTGGATTGTGTTCCTAGGGGGTAGGTAGGGGAGTTTTATGTGGTGCATGATGCTCACCTTGTCATTCTGCAGATTTACACAAGCTGCTTTGAAACCTGCTGGCAGGGAGAAATGCCACAGTATAGGAAGGCTTTCCATGGGTTAAACATCCAGGATGTTTCAGAGTTCAATTCTGATTGGTGCTCTGTCTTCTGCTTGTTGAGAGAAAAAGAAAAAAAAAGAGAAAGAGGGAGAAACAGCCAGGGGGCTTTTTTCCCAAGGCCAGACACTCCTTGCTAGATGTGCTGAGGGGGATTTTCATGGCAGTTAGGTGCAACTAAAGGCTGATTTAAGGTTCAGTCTTTGAATTTTATGTTCACCTAATGTGATGGTGGTTATTATTTTGGCTAAAAGCAATCAGAGTTACTCAAGTGTAACTTCAATGTCTCAAGATGGTTTCTGGAGTCACGGAGCTTAGGATTTCTGATTCCCTATCCTAACCTCCATCTCGGATCCTAAGTGTCAATTTTTAATTAAATTTTTATTTTCTTTATCCATGCTCTGTGAGTATTTAAGGAAAACGTTATTCTGGAAACATGCAAATTGACAGAAAAAAATTAAGAATCAAGCCAAGAAAATGATCTTCCACTTATACATCTGCTAGAAAAGTCTCACAAAGCAGAAGTGGATAGTGACACTGATGGAAAAGATGTATTTCTGCACTCAGGACTGTACTCTATGGTGCAAAAGCAAAAGAAAACTTCCATCAAACAGGGAAAATTGAAGCATAAATATCACAAACAGCTCACCAGAAATGAGTAAAAATAGAGTGTTTGTGAAGTCTGAGAATACATGAAAATTGATGCTTATCATAAGGAGGACCCACTCCATGGTAACCCTAAAGGAACAGCACACTTAGTGTTACCACCATGTAAGCTGACAAATGATATACTTAGTGTGAGGGGAAAGGTGCATCTGGAGGGTGTGTCACTGTAGAACTGCAGACAAGCCCCCAAGAAAAGGAACCAGGGCTTGAAAATGTCTTTCTTTCATGTCCTTGGTGCCTGGATGCTTCCCAGTCATCTTCTAAGGTTTGTTTAAGTGAAAATAAATTAGACTATGAAAATAAGAAATCAGAAACTGTAATCATGCTTTTGACAGAAATGAGGAGAATAATAATAATAATAATAAATAGAAAACGAGAGTGTAAAGACCTCAAAACTAGTTGCAGTAGACATGAAATGAGCCAAAGTGTGTGATTTGCAAATGCATAAGATCAAAATTTCACTAATTGGATCTCAGATATCAGACATATGCCTATGTCTAGTAAACTAGAGAGCCAGTGGCTTAGCTGCTGCAATGAAATGAACCATGTGATTCAGTTAAAGCAACACAGTATTTTTATTAAAGATATTTATGAGAAAACAAAACCAATGCAGGACTTGTCCCAGAAGCCATTATATGATAATCACAGTGCTAATAACTGCAACAGAATGAAACCTGCATTAAATGTCAGATTTTTCCTACCACAAAATAACAAAATTATGTGCAAAAGACAACAAGCAAAGGTTTAAGAATGAGATGAGCCTATTAAAATTCAAGGTCCTTGCTTTGGAGCAGAAGCATTCATCTGCAGAAGGAGGGAGGCATCCAGGCAGCAGTGGCTCATGCCTGTAATCCTAGCCACTTGGAAGGCTGAAATCAGGAGGATCCTGATTGGAAGTCAGCCTGAGCAAAAAATGTTCATAAGACTCCATCTCTAAGGAAAAAAAGCTTGGTGTGATGGTGTGTGTGTGCCTGTCATCTTAGCTAAAGTAGGTGGTGTAAAATAGGAGGAATCTTGGTCCAGGCTGGCATGGGCCAAAAGCAAGACCTATCTCCAAAACAACCGGTGCAGAAAGGGCTGGTGGCATGCATGGCTCAAGTGGTAGAGTGGCTACCTAGCAAGAACAGAGCCCTGAGTTCAAGCCTTCAAACCTCTAAACAGTAATAATAAAACAAAACAGAGAGAGTTTTACTTGCTGGTATTCTATGTTTCCTTTTAATCAATTTTATTCTGATTTTCTCCTAATGAAAAACTCACATATACAATGGTTTTATCTATGTTTGAAATTGTCTAGACATAAATCACTTCTGCTGTCTAAATAATAGGAGTTCAGGAGAATATTTTAATCTTTTTTTTTTCTTTTTGGTGGTACTGGGGGAACTCAGAGCCTTATGCTCACTAGGCAGGTGCTCCACCACTTGAACCATTATGCCAGCCCCAGGAGAACATTTTCAAAACTTCATTCTTTAGTCATCTTCATTCTTTCTTTCAGTCTTCCATGTAGCATATGACATGGAATTTAACTTAGTTCTATACCAAGTGGCCTTCTGACTCAAGATACTCATCAAGGATGTTACTAAAAATGTAATAATCTTTAGGGTTTTTTTTTCCATATTAACTTAGGGACACATTGCTTAACAGGAAGGAGCAATGACTGAAAAGGGAAATGAAAATGTATTTGGGTTTGATAAATATTCCCAGCCAAGATAGCCTGTTTATTGTGCTTTTATGTGTGTAAATTTATCTTGCTCAGTTTGTCATTTTTCCAACATGATCACTTTTAATAGTTTTGATAATGAGTATGTGTTATCTCCACATTTGTAATCACTTCTGAGTTTTAGAATGCATTTGTGTAATCATCCATCTACATTAGTAAGTTTTGGAGTATTATTTTATCTAATAAGTAGCATATACTCACAGCTAAACATTTGGTATTTAACTCCAAATTATTAGAAAGCTGAGTTCTGATGGACATTGAGCTGTAAAATTAGACAAAAATCTAGAGAAATTCTTTCAAAGTAGAAGTAGATTAGGCATCCACCCCCAATGCAGGTAGGTGTTAAATCACATAGCAATTCACTCTTTTTGAATTTATTGAATTCACTGGATTTGTAGGGTAATTTAGACAAATTCTATGGAATTCTAGGGAAATTCTATGGAATTGCATATGGAAATTCTATGGAATTTCATCCTCCCTTTTGGTGCTATGAAACAGTATGCAGAGTCCTTCAAGAGCTTTGAATGAAGCTTTGAAACTTTGTTGGTTTCACTCCTATATGGGTAGACATGGGGCTAACACAGGTAATTACTTACACATCTTCAGATGTAAAATGTTATGAGGAGTGACTGTGGAAACTGAGGGGCATCTCATTTCCCAGAATTCCATACTAGCAGCTCCGCAGTCTCACCCTGTTACTTGTCTTGAGCCCTGCTTGGTCCACACATTTCACTGCAAGCCTTCACTTTTTCCATATCCCAGGATCCAAAGGGAAAAAGAAAATAAATGTCGATGGAAGAATAGCTTAGTGGAGAAAGGAGAAAGCTTCCTTTTGTTCCTGAAGCCTTATACTGTCACTTTCTCTAAATCTGGCTTCTTAATTTAAAATTCAAGTAGTAAAAGCAAAAGAGTGCACATTTTTTCTTTTGCCAGTCAAACAGGAAGTGAAAATATTGGCTAGGAAGGAGAGGATGAAAAAGATATAAAATGAAGGGCCAATTTTGAAAGGGCTTCTTTTACTAAAACAGAAATGAAGTAGAATTTTCAAAAATGTCCATGACCCGTAATGATAAATACACTAAATACAAAAATATTTTAGTGACTAAAATCATGACAAACTTAAGAGTGTAGAGATACAGTCAATGAAAACAAGGAAAATTCTTTTTATTGAGAAGTGACAGTTTTCTGTAGTCTCACACTTTCATTGAAGGTGGAAGAAGAAAAGCAAAGGAAAAAGCACAAAAGGAATAAAATGAAGGTGTCAGAGAAGCTGAATCCTGGCGCTGCTGTGCCTGCTGTTGCTGACCACAATTATGATGGATTACTTCTACAAAGAGAGAGTGGAAAAACTGACAGCAAGGAGTTTCCTATTAAGAAGAATGAAAAAGATGATACGTAAGAACATGGCAATATTGCAAAGTAGATAATGGTTATTGTCATAGATGACAAGTTTGTATTTGGGCAATGATCATGCTGAACACACTTCATGCTTCTACTGAGGAATCTGGGCCTCTCGTGATTATCAGAGAAGCCTACAGTGAATACCACTTTTCAATTACACTGACGCATATTTTATTTAAAAGATAATAACTAAAGTTGGCAAATGTAAGGAAAAGATTGCTCTTATGCACTTTTGAAAAATTAAATGGATAAATAATGTTTGGAGTGTAACTCAGTGGTGTGTAACTAAATTTCCTATGCACCATTCTTTTAAGCTAAACAACTCCACTTCTAGAATTGGGTCTAGGAAAACATGCCTTGAAAAATCAAATTTGCATGCATGTGATAAGAACAATCATTTATCATACATAAATAACATAAAATAGGCCATAGTATATAATTATTATATATAATGTGTATGTTTTAATGATACTTATATATAAATATTTTACATATGTACATATGTATGTTAAATATATGTATATATACATTTAATAAAGATGTTCATAATCTACTCATCAATAAGGAGATAAATTATTATACCCATAAAATAGTATAGTATGCAGCCATTTAAAAAGACATTAGCTACTTTTGTTCTAGTTCTTATAACATCTGCTAAGTGCTGATGGTACTTTACTTTGTTACTAATAAAATTGCTGGTTATTAGGTTTCTGTTTGTTGTTCATAATGGATGAGTGCTCTAACATTAGACTCTCATATTAATCTGACTCCTGCTAAGGGATTAGCAAGTCGTATTGGGTAAAACCTGTTAAAATCTGCATAAAAGATCTTTAATACACTAAACTAGAAATTGGCAAATGTTTTTCAAACAGTCATATAGCAAATATATTATGTACAATCATTATATAAGAGTTATAAAACAGGCTAAACAAGAGAAAATTCAGATAATCCTCAATTGTTTAGCCTCGACCATATTGTAGAGAATTCAGTTTCTTTGTGCCTTTCTAGGAGCATCGTGAGTACTTATGATTTCGTAAGGTAGTCTAAATTATCATGTGTGTCAATTTAATTGTTGTATTGATCCTGGGGAAAAGGAGGGAGACTGTTCACCTATGATAGAGAAGTAACTATTGCAATCTAGCAGAGATTATTACTTTTGGACAAAATGTTGTTTCACCATAGTAACTGTGTAACTGACATGCATTGTGTGCTGAATAACTATTTGTTGAATGTTTCAACAGACAATTGAAAGGATGAATGCTGCCTATTGATAAATTTCTTTAGAAAAAATAAATCTGAAATTATTGAAAGTGGGGTTCCCAAAAGGCTTAGATATAGTCTTTTTATTTTTGAAAAGTATTTGCAAGAATCACAAAATATTATTTATAAATATAACCAGAATTGGAATAGTATTATGGGTTCATCTGCTGTAATGTCACCTTAGCACTTGAAGATAATATTGTTTCACAGAGTACTGTAAAGCATAAGTTGTGAAAACAGAACCAATTTGTTTGAATTGTTTCTCTGCCACTGATCAGCTCTATGGTTTAGACAAGTTGCTTGGTCTTTCTTTGTCCAGAATCTTCCAACACCTATTATTTTATGTACCTCACATAATTTTTGTGAGGATTAAAATGAATCTGAACTCCTATAGTGCTTAGATTAAACACAGTATTTGCACAAAAGGTCCTGAGTATGCTAACTGCTAGCATCCTTAAAAGAGGGTCTCCTTCATATGAAGACATGTAATATTTTCCAAATGGAATTTGCTGTTCTTTAAAGACTGTGGTTTTTTGTTGTTGTTAATGTGATAATAACAAAAACATTGGCACGTTTCTTTCTATCAAGTAATGCAAGTATATTTATGTTTTTCCTTTCCCTTGACTATGAGAAAGCTAGGTTAAAAATTCATTCTTGTTTATAGTCAGTAATGTTACTCTTTGTCTCCTAAGTTTATTTTCTGTTTATATTAGAATCCATTTTGTAGAAAATGATTGCACTTACTTACTTTAAGTAACCTGTAAAGTTTGTGAATAGAAGTAAATTACAACTTCAGACATTTTGCTAGAAAGACTATTATTTATATTCTGTATATTTAAAACTTGCCTGACAGCATTTTATGTTATTTTTTTTTTAGACTGAGAAAGAAAACATCTAAAGAAAAGCACAAGGTATTGATGAAAACTGAATAAAAACCATAGCTATATTGTTAGCAGAAGCAGAGTGGACCCCAGAGCCCTGAGCAGCTGCACTGCACCGCACTGCACTGCAAGCATGTTGACCATAAGATCTGGGAGGAGCCTCAGCTGCAGGAGCTGACATCAGCACCATGGCAGCCTGAGCAGTAAGGACAAGACACAGCCACACACCACCTGCCCTCTGTGTTGCCCAGGCCAAGCCTGTTTGCCTGGTGTGGAGGTCTATCTGGTTTCTCATAGGCTGTGACTGTCAGAAGAAGAAGAAGGTGATAGCAATGAGGATTTTGGAAACAGATAAAGTACAAGGAAAGGATATGGGTTCATCAAGAGGAATGATGCCAAGGAAGATATATTGAATCTTCCTTATGAATAAGACCTTATGAATAAGGTCTTTGTAGGAGGTGGAGAGACTGTGAGGTTTGATGTTTTTGAAGGAGAAAAGGGTGTGGAGGCAGCAAATTTTACACGTTTTGGTGGAGAGGGTAAAAAGACTAAAGCAGCATTTGCACCAACTGATACTTCCTTCGCTCCCCAGGCTCAGCTCGGGGAGGGAGGATGAGTAAATACAGGTCTACCGTCCCTATCATCATCCTGTTTAGTCACCCAACAAGAAGAAATATGAAATCCCAGAAATAAAAAATGAAAACACCTTGCCCGTGGACCAGATAACTAGAACTAACTGCATTATCTGTGTGGGATGGTGTTTTATGTTTTTTAACCTAAAGCCATCTCTATTTGCAATTATAAATTTTTTTAAAAGCCTGATTTTTCTCAGTATATATTTACAGTTTTAAAGTAGATTCCCATATGGTCAAGTTCAGATTTTTTTCTTCTCTTTTTAGAAGTTTCACTCAAAAAGGACTAGGGCTTGCTAGGTAGACTTTCTATGACTTGCTTTGATTATTTTCAGATAGTGTCCTTCATTTCCTTCCTCCTTCCCCAGGTTGGCCTAGGACTGGGATCTTCTACTTAGACCTGCAGTGCTGAAATAAGAGCATTGACTGCTTTGCCCAGTTCATTTCTTGAGATGGAGTCTTCCTAACATTTTGCCTTGGCTAGTCTCAAACCACAATCCTCTTGAGTGGTGCCTCCCAGATAACCGGGATTACAGGCATGGTCACCACATAATGTGAAGATTTACTGGACTTCAGTTTTAAATTTTACTGAAAGTTTAGTGCTTGATTTCTTTTCAAAAAAGTAAGAAACTGAAAGTAAATGTTATTATAGGTCTTAAATAAGTGTAAACAATATCAAAATACTATTTTATTTTAAAAAATACAGCATAAAAGTTAATGTGATTCACTATAGAAATCAAACATACACTAGAAAAGGTAAAGCGAAAAAAGTAGTCCTTTGTTATGTAAAGATATTTACTTAGCCATTGATAAATGGATCCTTTTGATAAAAATCTGTTCTTTACACCAATACCAATACCTGTGCAGCTTCAACATGAATATATATATATATATATATTCATGTTGAATATATATATATATTATGTAACTACCACATGGTTATCTTCAGTGTAGAGTATGAATTTTTTGGAACATTTTTAAAAACAATTATTTATTTTATAGGTCAGAAAAGAAATAAAAGCTGTGGAAGACCTTGACGACTCTTCTTCATCACCTGAAATAATCATAGACTATTGTGAGTAGCCTCACCCTAATTGTAAAGATGTGCACGTCACTGAAAAACTCAGAATGAAGTGTAAAGTTAGGACAGTGCATCAACATAAGTCCTTTTAATGTACATTGTAGTACTATGAACACACATTGATTAGCACTGCACCATAGGACACTAACGTGTTATCATGTTCATGTTTGCATTCATGTATGCATTTTTAAAATTCAGATCTGATCATGTTATCTCCTTTCTTAAAACCCAGCTACTTCTCACTCTTATTACTTTCTCAGTCCCTAGTTACATCTTTGATGTTTGTTTTCACAACAGAGCATTTTGTTTTCAATAGCTTTGCTAAGTATGCTAGATATATGATGAACTGCACACATAAAAAGTGTGTCATTTGATGAGTTTTGGCACATTTGCTAAACACATAGTTAAAAACATATCAAATGGTTAACAAATGCATTGCCCACAAAAGTCTCTACTTCCCTCTTTACATTTCCTGTTAATTATTTTCCAAGTATTTCTTCAAGGCATTTGTACCATTTTCAATTCACATCTCTGATAAATGTAAATTCCAGCTCCTCCCTATGTTCCAAAGAACACAGTATTCTTTAAATTTTAGAAATTCTCATGGGTGTCTATTTCTCATATCAGTATGTTTTATTTTTTGAGTAGGGTTTACTAATTTATTTACTTTATTTTTTATTAATTTATTCACATGTGCATACATTGTTTGGGCCGTTTCTCTCCCCTGCTCCCACCCCCTCCATCTCCCTCCCACCAACACTCGCTTCCAGTCAGAACCTATTCTGCCCTTATCTCTAATTTTGTTGAAGTGAAGACATAAGCAATAATAAGAAAGAAAAAGCATTTTTCCTAGTTGAGACAAGGATAGCTATACAGAGAGATTCCTAGCCTTGCTTCATGCACAAGTGTGTTACAAGCCAAGTTGATTCATCTCTACCTGACCTTTTCACTAGTTCCTGATCCCCTTCCCATATTGACCTCTGTCGCTTTAAGGTTTCTGTATTAGCTTCTCTGCAGTGGGAACATCAAACATTTTCCTGTTTGGGGTTTCTTACCTATCCCCATTCCACCTGTATGTGCTCTCCCCTTAACATGAGACTCAAGTCCAACAACATTGTTGTATTTGCCCTAGATCTAAAGTCCACATATGAGGGAGAACATACGATTTTTGGTTTTCTGAGACTGGCTAACCTTGCTCAGAATGATGTTTTCCAGTTCCATCCATTTACTTTAGAAAATAAGGTTTCACTCTTCTTCATGGCTGAGTAAAACTACATTGTGTACAAGTACCACATTTTCTTGATCCATTCGTCAGTAGTGGGGCATCTTGCTTGTTTCCATAACTTGGCTATTGTGAATAATGCTGCAATAAACATGGGTGTACAGGTGCCTCTGTAGTAGCCTGAGTCACATTCCTTTAGGTATATCCCCAAGAGTGGGATTGCTGGATCATATGACAGATCTATGTTTAGGTTTTAAAGAAGCCTGTATATTCTTTTCCAGAGTGGTTGCACTAGCTTGCATTCCCACCAGCAGTGTACAAGGTTTCCTTTCTCCCCACATCCTCGCCAACACCTGTTGTTGGTGGTGTTGCTAATGATAGCTAGTCTAACAGGGTTGAGGTGGAATCTTAGTGTGGTTTTGATTTGCATTTCCTTTATGGCTAGAGATGGTGAGCATTTTTTCATGTGTTTTTTGGCCATTTGAATTTCTTCTTTTGAGAAAGTTCTGTTAAGTTCACTTTCCCATTTCTTTATTGGTTCATTTATTTTGGGAGAGTTTAGTTTTGTAAGTTCCCTGTATATTCTGGCTATCAGTCCTTTGTCTGATGTATAGCTGACAAATATTTTCTCCCACTCTGTGGGTGGTATCTTCAGTTTAGAGACCATTTCTTTTGTAGTGCAGAAGTTTTTTGATTTTATGTAGTTCCATTTGTCCATCCTTTCTCTTAGTTGCTCAGCTGCTGGGGTTCTATTGAGGAAGTCTTTGCCTATACCTATTACTTTCCGAGTATTCCCTGCTCTTTCCTGTACTAATTTCAGAGTTTTGGGTTTGATATTAAGGTCCTTGATTTATTTTGAGTTGATACTAGTATAGGGTGATAAACATTGATCTATTTTCAGCTTTTTACCAACAGATAACCACTTTTCCCAGCAACATTTATTGAAGAGGCTGTCTTTTCTCCATTGTATATTTTTGGTATCTTTGTCAAAAATAAGGTGGGCATAGCTTGTGGATATGTATCCAGGACCTATATTCTGTTTCACTGGTCTTCATGTCTGTTTTTGTGCCGGTACCATGCTGTTTTTATTGCTATTGCTTTGTAATATAGTTTGAAGTCGGGTATTGTGATACTTCCAGCATTGTTCTTTTTGCTGAGTATTGCCTTGGCTATTCATGGTCTCTTGTGTTTCCAAATGAACTTTAGGGTAGATTTTTCAATCTCTGTGATGAATGTCATTGCAATTTGATGGGAATTGCATTAAACATGTAGATTGCTTTTAGTAGTATAGCCATTTTTACTACATTGATTCTATCAATACATGAGCAGGGAAGATCTCTCCACCTTCTGTAGTCTTCCTCGATGTCTTTCATCAGGGGTTTGTAGTTCTCCTTGTAGAGGTCATTCTCATCCTTTGTTAAGTTTACTCCTAGGCATTTGATTTTTTTGAGGCTATTGTAAATGGAATTTTTTCCATATATTCTTTCTCAGTTTGTTCTTTATTGGTATATAGAAAAGCTAATGATTTTTGTAAGTTGATTTTATATCCTATCACCTTGCTGTAGCTGTTTATGGTGTCTAGGAGTTTGGAGGTAGAGTTTTTTGGGTCTTTAAGGTATAGGATCATATGATCTCCAAATAGGGATATTTTGACAGTTTCTTTACCTATTTGTATTCCTCTTATTTCTTCTTCTTGGTTAATTGCTCTGGCTAGTAATTCCAGTACCATGTTGAATAGGAGTGGGGATAGTGGGCACCCTTTTTTGTTCCTGATTTTGGGGAAATGGTTTCAGTTTTTCACCATTAAGTATGATGTTGGCTGTAGGTTTGTCATACATTGTACTTTTACAATGTTGAGGTACTTTCCTTCAATTTCTAGTTTTCTTAGAGCTTTTATCATGAAGTGGTGTTGGATCTTGTCAAAGGCTTTTTCTGCATCTATTGAGATGATCAAGTGGTTTTTGCCTTTGCTTCTATTGATATGCTGTACTATATTTAATGATTTGTGTATGTTGAACTATCCTTGCATCCCTGGGATGAAGCCAACTTTGTCATGGGGAATGATCTTTCTGATGTGTTGTTGTATTCAGTATCCATTATTTTATTGAGGATTTTTGCATCAGTGTTCATTAAGGAGATTGGCCTATAGTTCTCCTTTTTGGTGGTGTCTTTGTCTGGTTTTGGGATGAGTGTAATAGTGACTTCATAAAATGAGTTAGGCATTGTTCCTTCCTTTTCTATTTCTTGGAACAGTTTAGGGAGGGTTGGTTTAGTTCTTTAAAGGTCCTGGAGTTTTCTTTTTTGGAGACTCTTTATTGCTGCTTCAATTTCATTTTGTGTTATAGATCTATTCAGGGGATTGATGTCCTCTTGGTTCAATTTTGGATGGTCATACATATCTAGAATCTATTTCTTCAAGATTTTCAAGTTTATTAGAATATTGGTTCTGAAAGTAGTCTCTGATGATTTCCTGGATTTCTGTGGTGTTTGTTGTTATCTCCTCTTTTGCATTTCAGATTTTACTGATTTGGGTTTTTTCTCTCTTCACTTTAGTCAGGTTTGCTAGGGTCTTTCAATCTTATTTATTTTTTCAAACAACTAACTTTTGTTTTATTGATTCTTTGTATGGTTTTTTTTGTTTGTTCCAATTTCATTGATTTCAGCCCTTATTTTTTATTATTTCTCTCCTTCTGTATGTTTTGGGATTTGTCTGTTCTTATTTTTCTAGGAGTCTGAGATGTTATCATTAGGTCATTGATTTGAGATCTTTCTGTCCTTTTAAAATATGCACTCATGACTATAAACTTTCCTCTTAGGACTGCAATTGCTGTGTTCCAAAAGTTCCAGAAGGTCATGTTTTCATTTTCATTAACTTCCAGAAACCTTTTAATTTCCTCTTTTATTTCATCAATATCCATTGATCATTGAACAATGTGTTGTTCAGCTTCCAACTGTTTGCATGTTTTTTACTATTGTTTTTGTTGTAGTTCTACTTTTAATGCATTGTGATCAGATAAAATGCATGGTATTATTTCTATTTTCTTATATTTGTTGAGGCTTGCTTTGTGCCCTAAGATATTATCAGTTTTGGAGAAGGTTCCATGGGCCACTGAGAAGAATGTATGTTGTGCAGAAGTTGGATGAAATATTCTGTAGACAGAATATTCAGCTAGGTCCATTTGATTTGTGGTGTGATTTAGAGATAGAATTTCTTTATTGATTTTTGGTTTGGATAACCTATCTATGGGTGATAGGGGGGTACTAAAGTGTCCCACTACCACTAGGTTGAAGCTATACATGTTTTTACATCCTTCACACTATGTTTGATGAAATTGGGTGCACTGACATTGGGTGCATATAGCTTGATAATTGTTATTTTCTTTTGGTGTATTTCCCCTTTTATTAGTATGGAGTGTCCTTCTTTATCTCATTTGATCAATGCAAGTGTGAAGTCTACTTTGAGGTAAGTATTGCTACTCCTGCCTGTTTTGAGGGGCCATTGTCTTGGTAAATCTTCTTCCAACCTTTCACTGTAAGCCAGTGCTTGTTTCTGTCGATGAGATGGGTCTCCCGTAAGCAGCAGATTGTTGGATCTTCTTTTTTAATCCAGTTTGCCAAAAGGTGTCTTTTGATGGGAGAATTATGTCCATTAACATTCAGTATTAGTATTGATTAGGTATGTGGTGATTCCTGTCATTTAGTAGTTTTTGTTGTTTAAGGGTTTATTGTGTGCAGCTGAATCAATGTTACTCTCCACTTTCATGCCTTTTTTTCTCTTTTGTTTGGTACTGCCTGTTCTTTTATGGTTTTGTTTGCTTTCATTTTCTGTGTGCTGAATTCCTTGAAGAATCTTTTGTAGTAGTGGCTTGGTGATCATATATTCTTTTTAGTTTCTGCTTATTGTGGAAGACTTTTATTGCTCCATCTATTTTGAATGATAGTTTTGCTGGGTAGAGTATCCTAGGGTTGAAGTTATTTTCATTCAGTGCCCAGAATACCTCACTCCATGCCTTTCTTGCTTTTAAGGTTTCCATTGAGAAATCTGCTGTGATTTTGATGGGTTTACTTTAGTATGTTATTTGGTTTTTCTCTCTTACAGTTTTCAATATTCTTTTTCTGTGCTTGTTGTTTTAATGATAATATGTCGTCAGGTACTTCTATTTTGTTCAAGTTTGTTTGGTGTTCTGGAGGCTTCCTGTGCCTGAAGGGTCATAGTTTTCTCTAGATTTGGGAAATTTTCTGTTATTATTTTGTTGAATATATTACACATTCCTTTGCTTACACCTCTTCTCCTTCTTCAATGCCCTTGACTCTCAGATTTGATCGTTGATGAAGTTGGTGAGTTCTTGCATATTCCTTTCACTGGTCTTGAGTTGTTTGACTAATAATTCTTCTGTTTTTCCTTAATTTCCATTTCATCTTCAAGTTCTGAGATTCTGTCTTCTGCTTGTTCTAGTGTGCTGGAGTGGTATTCCATTGTGTTTTGTATTTTTGTTTTATTCTTTTTTCTGATGTTTTCTATATCATGGGTTACTTCCTCTTTAATACTATCAATTTTCATCCTTAACTCATTTATCTCTTCATTTATCTCATTTATTTATCTATTTATCTCTGTTTCACTTTGGTATTAATTACGGCTCCTATGAGTTCATTTAGTTGTTTTTGTGTCTTCTCATATTCTTTATTTTTGTTGTCTTGGAATTTCTTGAGTGCCTCCTGTATGTTTTTGTTTACCATGTCTAGTAACATGTCCCTGAAATTCTCAGTGATTTCTTGAGGATTTCTTCTTTCAGGGTGTTCTTGTTGGCTTCATTGGGTTCCTTGGGATAGTTTATCTTTGATTGTTGGAGTCTGGAATTGGGTATCCATTTTCTTCATTTCTCTCTGAATCCTTTACTAATTATTTTTTGGGGGATAATGGTTTCTATCCCTTTTTCATCTTCTCATTGCTCTACTTTGTGCTGTTTCTGTCCTTGGTTTGTGTGTAATTTAGTAGTAGATAACTTACAATAATAAAGTTAACAGAACAGAGAAAGAACAAAGGAAAAAGAAAACCAAAGAAATCAACAGAGGGGGATGGTGGTAGACAAACAAACAGGGAAAAAACAAACCAACAAACACATAAAAAAAATTCCAGGTTCAGGAACAATAGAATTTCAGACTTAGTAGTTCTGGTGTTACTCCTTCAGCATCCAGTCCTGGTGTTGGTATTTAAGCAGAAGCTCTGTCTTAGTCTCACTAGGTGGTTGCCAGTTTTTTCATGTCTTTCAGTGGCAGCTACTTGGTCTGTTCTTCCCTCAGTGAGGTTTGACTTTTCTTCAGGTTCTGGAGATCAGCTCTGTGGTCCACCAGCCCTCTTGCTTTGCAGTTGGGTTTTCTCTGTGTTGGTTTATTGGGGGCTTGTTTCTTTGCCTCATGCCCCTTCTCTAGGGCAAGGTCAGAGTTCTGCCATCAGCTCCCTGCTGTCAGCATGTTATGGTGGTTTGTTGGTTGTTTTTCAATTTTGCAATATCATTTGACTTAGGATGTTGCTTGCTGGCTTAGGAGATGAGTTTTGTGGATCACTATCTTCCCTATTTCAGGCAGCAACTTATCATCCACCCTCTGTCAGGGTGTTTACTGAAAGTTCGCACAGAGATCAGCTCCTTGCTCCTCACCTTCTCCAGTGCACTTAGAGCACCCATTCCGCTCTGCTATATGTTCCTTTTCAGTTCTTTGCTTATTGTTCAGTTTTTTTGGGGGGTGAGCAGGGGGTAGTCTGTCCAGGGAGGTATGCTGGTTTATCCCAGGAGTGCTGTGGGAATACCACATGTCTCTTAATTGCTCACTGTTGGTCTGCTGGATGTCTTCCAAGCAGGTTTGTAGCCAGCGTCTGGTGATGTGGGAACCCTCCTGTTTTCTCTGTGTACTGTAGTGTGGAGAAGCTTTGTACAGGCTAGGGGTTCAGGGTGTTGAAGTTTTGATTCTTCTTTTACTTTTTTTTCTGCAAAGTGTGGCTCCATAGTCTCAGTATGTTTTAATATTTAGCAATGTTCAGCATCTTCATGTCTTTATTTTTCATTTATATCTTATTTGGTGAACTGTCTTTTTGAATCCTTTTGCACCTTTCCAAATTAGTTGCTTTCTATTTGTTTGGTTTTAAGAGCCATCAATCATTCCTGATACCATTTCCTTATCATAAGTATTTTTTTAAGTATTTTCAGCTCATGGCTTGAAAATTTCCCTCTTATTATTGCTGTTCTTGTTGCTTTAGTGTTTGTTTCAATGCTGACATCCAACACCAGGTCTTATACATGCTAGGTAAGTGCTTTTTCACTGAGCCACACCTCCAGGCCCATTTTTCTGTCCTATGGACAGAAAATTTTTATTTGTGTATATTAACTGCATAAAATAATGTGCTTCACTGTAACACTAAATTTATAAATATAAGTTAATTTATTACATTTACTCCCTATATTTATCCTCTTAACAGTATCTTTTGAGGGTACTTGGATTTAACTCAGGGTTGTGCACTTGCTAGGCACATACTCTACCACTCAAGCCATACCACCAGTCCTAATATTTTCTTTCAAAGAGTAAAAGTTTTAAATTTTTTATGAAATTCAATTTATGTGTTTTTTAAAATTATGGATTTAAATTTTTGTGCATCATGAATCTTTTTTCTAATAGAGTCACAAAGCTTCCCCCATTCCTTCTTCTAGAAATTTTATACTTTTCTGAATTACATTTTGATCTATAACCCATTTTCAATTTATTTTTATAAATTTCCTGAGGTATGGATCAACGTTCATTTTGTGGACACAGTTATCTAGTTCCTCCAGCACCATTTGTTCAAAAGGCTGTACTTTTCCAAGTGCACTTTCATTGTACTTTTATCAGAAGTAAGTTGGCTCTTTGCCTGTAGGTCTGTTTCTGTCATTTCAATTGTATTCCATTTATTTATATTACTTTCTTTATACCATCGTCTCATGGTTTGATTACTAAAGATTTGTAATACATGAAAACAGTGTCTTATCCCTGCTATTTTGTCAATGATTTTTCACTGTTGTTTTGGATATTGCAGATACTTTACATTTCTGTACATATTTTTAAAAATTTGAGTATGCTGGAAATTAAAGTCAGGGCCTTGTGCATGGTAAGCAAGAACTCTTAGACACTGCAAGCCCCAACTCCAAAGGAGTTTTATAATCAGATTTTCAATTAAAAACATGTCTTCTGGCCTTCGGGAAATTGTATGTTAGATTGGGAAGAATTAATGTGAATAATGAATCTTTTGACTCCTAAGCAAATTCTATCTGTATTTATATATAGGTTGCATTTAATTTTCCCTGCAATATTTGTGGGTTTTAGTGTATAAATTTTTATTTTATCAGATTTATTTGTAGTTCAGATAATTTTGTAAAGTTAAAAATAGGGTTTTTTTTTTTCCTTTTTAAAAACACATTTATTTTAGTCAACACATTTGTGGGGAAAAATGTTATCTCCTCCCTGCCTTGGTTTGTCTTCATTCTCTCATCTCAGGGAGTCTAGTAGACTCCACATGTATTCCTTCTACTTGCGTGATACCCTGGAAACACTCTCGTAACAGGGAGCTGTGACATTGAGGGTGTTATACTTCATTTATGTCACATCATGAAGGGATCATTGTATTCATTGTCTGAAGCCATTTCTTAAATATTTTTGTTTCTGTATTTTTGTTCATTTTAGTTTTGGTTTTTTCAGGCAGGAATATAAATCATTACCTGTTCCTCTATCTTGGATAGAATCAGAAGCAAAACAGCCTCAGAAAATTCTGTTGATTATCTAGAATTCCCTTCACCCTCTGTCTTGTTAATTGCTGTCCATTCTTCATTTCTCAATCATCTTTCTTTTCCTCAGGAAAATCCTTCTATTGATGTAATCATATGAGTCTATTTTTTCATAGCATCTATCTGTATTGATAGTGGTCATTTTGTTTGCCTTTCTCTTCCACAACATATTTCATTCAGTAAGAGCAGGGCCTCATCTTTTTCTTTTTTTTCTGCAAAGCTTTGTATAATGTGTTGCACATGGTAGGCACTCCACATTTGTTCCATGTACAAATGAATGAGTGTGAAAATATGCACTACTTCAATACGGAAGTGATAATATATATTTTTATTTCTATGCTCTTTTCTCCCTGATACAGATTCTGGTGACCCATTGAGTTTCTGGGATGCAGTTCATGTACGTGAAAATCTAGTAAAGCTTAACAATTATCAGTGCGAACTACTCACAAAAGAAGCTAAAAAAATATTAAATAACATGAGTGATGCACAAAAATATCTGCCAGAAACAAAAAACGTAAAATCTAACTTAGAAACTGAAATAATGGAATTGAACAAACTCTGGAATTTGAGGTATTATGAAGAAATGTTTCAACTTTTTACATTTTACATATGTTACAAATTTCTGAAGTTGCTAATTACCTTCTGGAGTTTTGCAGGGAGAGAGTTTATTAGTCTTGTGGAGTGTGAAATTCTTAGAAATAGCATGACAATTTTTAATCTGAGAATCTGTCTAATAGTTCAAGTCATATTCTTCCAAGTCGTGATTCAATGGCTGAGTAGGAGGCACAGCATGTAGCAATCCTGCTGATAATTTTGGGTTGTTGTTCATGTACTTGTATTACATTAATGCTACAAGGTGTAGTGTTTGTATAAATGTGTCTATCTTTCTGATTATTTCAAATAAATTCTTTAATGTAGAATTATTTGCTTAAAGTTATAGGAATTTTTAGAAAGCGTTTTGGTTAATATAGGTATACTCTTCTCAATAAAGGCAAGATATTGATTAATTAAATCATTCCTTGTGCTCAGATATAACTTCAAAACATCAATTTGTATGTCACATTGCACCACTATTGCATATTAATATTTTTAAAGAGGGAAATATACACATGCAATTTTTAGTTGGATTATTTTTTGGCAGTGCTAGGGTTTGAATTCAGTGCTTTCTAGACACTCTACCACCTGAGCCATGCCGTAGCCCTTCAGCTGGAACCTTATAACTGTGTATTGAATTAATAATTAAGAGTTAGAATTTTTCTAATTTTTTAAAATCTTGACCAGTAGAATTATTAGAAATCCTTGTTCTTTATGAATTTTTAGAAATATCAGTCCATCTTTGCATAGGAAAAGGATAAAGAAAAGTAAAGATGAAAAATGGACTTCCACAGGATCTGAGTTTAAACCTGTGTCCATAAAGTCCACTCCAGTAACTGGTGGTCAACTGCAAGTCATGGACGAATGGAGTTCAAGTGAAACAGTCCCAGTGGAAGGAAGGTAAAAACTATAAATTCTTTCTTTCCATATGAAGGGATGTTAATGGGAATTCATTTTCTGGAAATAAAACAGAATAGTGTGGTCTGCAGACAAAGCAAGAGAATATTCAACTATACCAATGCTGTTGAAAGGTTGATTGAGATGAGAACAAGAGACTTTCCCAAACAGCAGGTTGAATAAATGGTCAGCATGGAAGTTTAGCTGTATCTGCTAAGTCTAGATGACAACTTGAGCA
The DNA here is from genome assembly GCF_047511655.1 of Castor canadensis. Classification (NCBI taxonomy): domain Eukaryota; kingdom Metazoa; phylum Chordata; class Mammalia; order Rodentia; family Castoridae; genus Castor; species Castor canadensis. Next base: position 69,782,132 of record NC_133400.1, read on the forward strand.
TTTTGGCTGTGCAAAACAACAGTAGTGGTTGAAGAACAATGTGGAGTTTAAGAGTTTTCTTTTTAAATGAAGCTGTCAGAATAGGCTTGCATGCCATTGGAAACAATCCAGTAGACGGTATGTATACTCAGTTAAATTTAGTTTCTACATCCAAGAATCAGAAAGTCTGATACATCATCTTGAAGAATTTGTAATAAATGAATTATTCTTTGAACTCTTTTCTTTGTATGTTTGTGTATTTATATATATATATATATATATATATATATATATATATATATATATATAAATACTATAGTATATTATTAACAGTATATATGAAGAAGTTGCCATTTCTGAATTGGAAAAGATATAGAAGCCCTAATGTAATTGGACATGTAAATGATGACCAAAAAATTGACTACCATGCATAGTGCTTTTACAAATTATGTTAAAATGCATATAGACACTTAGGTCATACCACAGAGAGTTTAATCTTTCTTTGTCATTTCCAAGGATCATCACGGGTAGCTGTGATTTTTCAAGGTACTCTAAATTATCTGGTGGATCAGTTTAATAGTTGTGTAGTTTCTGGGGAAAGGGGAAGACCTTATTTGCATACAATTTAAAAGTAAATTAGCAGATATTGCTGCATTTAATTTATAAAGTTCTAAGTAATGAAATCTTGTCATTAATGTGTTGTGTGTTGAATTTGTATTTGTTAAATGATTCACCTGACAGTTGAATAGATAAATGATGCCTGCTAATGAATTCACTTAGAAAAAACAAATCTAAATTTATTGAAAAGAAGATCTAGGTATAAAGGCTTCTTATTTTTGAAAATAATGTTTGCAAAATTAACAAATTATCATTTAAAATTATATTCAGACATGGAATGCTAATATGGATTCATCTGTTAGTATATCACTTAAAATCCATTAAATTTTGCTTTCATAGCACATTTTAAAACATTTATTTTGAAGACAGACTTCATTGACTTAAATTGTGAGTTGGCCACTGTCCAGCTATATGGGCTTAGCTAATTTACTCGGCATTTTTTTTTTGCTTGATCCTTCCTATATCCGCATGTTATGTATCTCACAAAATTGTGAGGACTCAAATGAGTTTATCACATATACAATGCTTAGAATAGTATGGTGGAATACTTGCATAGTAGGTCCTGAGAATGCAAATTACTATTATCATTAAAAACATTTCCCATGTGCATACAAAGCCTCCTGCCTGTAATAATAGATAACTGGGAAAGAGACTGGGACATCATGGTTCAAGACAAGAAAAGACAAAAAGGTTGTGAGAACCTATCTCAACCAATAAAAAGCTGGGCATGCTGGTGAGTGCTTGTTATCACTCACCAAACAAGCAAAAACAGAAGGATGGCAGTCCAGTTATGGCTGGGGCATAAACATAAGACTCTATTCAAAAATTATGTGAAGCAAAAATGACTGGAGTCTGGCTCTTACTGCCAGTAAGCTTAAGGCCCACAGGTCAAATCGCAGTTTCACTAAAAACAAAGGTTTCCCTCACAAAAGGACTTAACTAACATTTTCCAAGTAAGGTTTAAGGTCAATAAAGTGTGAGGGTTTTCTTTTTGTTGTGTTCAAGTGACAATAGCAAACAACCTAGGTACATTTCTCTGTATCAAATAATGCAAGTAACATCATGATTTTCTTTTTGCCTTGACTGTCAGAAAACTTGGTTGAAACTTAATTTTTTTTACATTAGCAGTATTATTCTTTGTCACTTAAGTTTACAGAAAGTAAACTTACATCTTGTTGAAAATAATCGTACTTTAAGGAACCTGTAAACTTTGGATAAAAGTAAATTATGACTGCAGATATTTTGTATTAAAAGACAACATTATTTGTCTTTTACATATTTAATTATTTCCTGAAAAGATTTTATGGTTTATTTTAGGCTTCTCAGGAAAACATCTGAAGAAAAGCACAAGGTATTGTTAAAAAATTAAGTAAAAAACATAGAATAGTAATGGGAGCAGAGTGTACCTCAGAACCCCAAGCAGCTGCACTGCACCAGGCCTGTTGACCATCAGACCCTGGGAGAAGCCCCAGCTGCAGTAGCTGATATCAGCACCACTACAGCTGTTAGTAGTGAGGCCAAGACACAGCCACACACCACTACCCTCTTTGCTCTCCAGACCAAGCCTGGCACCAGGAGCATCCTGCCTGGAGTGCAGGCCTGTGTGGTCTCTCGTGAGCTTGACTGCAAGAAGGGACAAGAAGATCACAATAGGAAAGGCTTGGAATAAAAGAGATGGTTCAATGTAAGAAATGGATATGGCTTCATCAAGAGAACTGATGCCAAGGAAGACATAATGCATCCAGGAAGAACTTCCAGGACATCACTGCAACTGAAGGAGTTGGAGAGACTGGGGTTTAATTTTGTTGAAAGAGAAAATGGTGTAGAGATGTCAAAATGTTCAAGTCCTGGTGAAGTTCCAGGACAAGACATTGAATATACAGAAGACCTTAAGAACAGTAGAGGACCTTCCAAGTCACACTGGTCCTCCATGCAACCTACTTACAGAATTAGCAGAACAGCAAGAATGGGAAAGAATGAATGTTTGGAGCGTGCTTCTGAAGCCAGGCAGAAAATTTCCACTATACGCCCCATGTCACACAGAGGCTCAAATGTTACTATGTGCAGGGAATGTGTGCAGGAAGCAGGCAGACAGAGTGCTGAAAACTTTCATGCAGAAGAATGTAGATCAATGAGCTGGAATAGGTATCAGGACTACAGGCCTCAATCGTGCCAGGGATCCTCCCCATGCCAAAGACAGCTTGGAGAGAAAGGCAAGGAAGAGGATGAAGAAAAACAAGGACAGGAGCCCATGAGCTGATGACTTACAAGTCAGCTTCACTGTAGCTTCAAATACCAACGCAGAGAGTCAGAAATCCCTAAAGCATAAGAGGGCAAAGGGACCAAACTAGCAGTTGCCTCAGCTGAAATTCCTCAGTTTCCCAGACTCAAGGAGACAAGGAGGGAGGATGAGTAAATGCAGGCCAACCATCATTACCATCATCCTGTTTAGTCACTCAACAAGGAGCCAGGAATATGAAATACCAGCAATATCAAATGAGCAAAAGATTGGACCTGAAAACCTTAAATGCTTGTTTTACACCCATGGGTCCAGATCACTAGAATGAACTGCATTACCCATACGACATGGGGTTTTATTACTTTCACAGAAAAAGTCTCTATTGCAATGACAAATGGATTTTTGTTTGAAAGCCTGGTTGTTCTCAAAACACATTTAAAGGCTGTTAAATTGTTTCATGTTTGGTCAAGATGAACCCTTTTACACTGCTGGTGGGAATGTAAACTAGTAAAACCACTCTGGAAAAAATTTGGAGACATCTTAAAAATCTAAACATAGATCTGCCATATGATCCAGTAATACCACTCTTGGGAACACCCAAAATAATGTGACACAGGTTACTCCAGAGGCACCTGCACACCCATGTTTATTGCAGCACTATCCACAATAGCCAAGTTATGGAAACAGCCAAGATGCCCCACCACTGATGAATGGATTAAGAAAATGTAGTTTTTATACACAATGGAATTTTATGCAGCCATGAAGAAGAATGAAATCTTATCATTCACAAGTAAATGGATGGAATTGGAGAACATCATTCTGAGTGAGGTTAGCCTGGCCCAAAAGACCAAAAAATCATATATTCTGCCTCATATGTGGACATTAGATCAAGGACAATCACAACAAGGGGATTGGACTTTGACCACATGATAAAGCAAGAGCACACAAGGGAGGTGTGAGGATAGGTAAGACACCCAAAAAACTAGATAGCATTTGTTGCCCTCAATGCAGAGAAACTAATGCGGAAACTTTAAAGCGACAGAGGCCAATAGGAGAAGGGGACCACGAACTAGAGAAAAGGTTAGTTCCAGAAGAATTCATTTAGAAGGTAACACACAAGTACAGGAAAGCAATGCGAGTCAACTCCCTATATAGCTATCCTTATCTCAATTAGCAAAAACCCTTGGTCCTTCCTATTATCGCTTATACTCTCTCTTCAGCAAAATTAGAGATAAGGGCAAAATAGTTTCTGCCTGGCAGCGAGGGGGTAAGAATGGAAGGGAGGAGGCGGAGGGAAAGGGAGGGGGCGGGCAGAAGGGGGAAGAAATGACCCAAACATTGTATGCACATATGAATAAAATAAATTTAAAGAAAAGAATTTAATTTTAAACCACAATAAAAGCTTCCACTTTTTAAAAATTTCTTTTATTCACATGTGCTTACAATATCTGGATCATATCTTCCCCCTCCCCCCGCCTCCTTCCCCTTCCATTTCCCCCTCCCTCTCCCCCTACCCCCCACCTCTGAGCAGAAACTGTTCTGCCCTTCTCTCTAATTTTGTTGAAGAAAGATTATAAATATTAATAAGTAGAATCGAGGGTTTTTGCTGTTTGAGATAAGGATAGCTATAGTGTGAGATTCCTTTCATTGCTTTCCTGTACATAAGTGTTACTTTCTAAATTGAGTTTTCTTGAACTAACCTTTTCTCTAGTTCCTGGTCCCCTTCTTCTATTGACCTTTGTCGCTTTAAGGTTTCTGCATTAGTTTCTCTGCACTTAGGACATCAAATGCTATCTAGTTTTTTGGGTGTCTTACCTATCCTCATACCTCCCTTGTGTGCTCTCACTTTATCATGTGATCAAAGTCCAATCCCATTGTTGTGTTTGCCCTTGATCTAATGTCCACATATAAGGGAAAACATATGATTTTTGGTCTTTTGGGCCAGGCTAACCTCACTCAGAATGATGTTCTCCAATTCCGTCCATTTACCAGTGAATGATAACATTTTGTTCTTCTTCATGACTGCATAAAATTCCATTGTGTATAAAAACCACATTTTCTTAATCCATTCGTCAGTGGTGGAGCATCTTGGCTGTTTCCATAACTTGGCTATTGTGAATAGTGCTGCAATAAACATGGGTGTGCAGGTGCCTCTGGAGTAACCTGTGTTACATTATTTTGGGTATATCCCCAAGAGAGATATTGCTGGATCATATGGTAGATCTATATTTAGATTTTTAAGATGTCTCCAAATTTTTTCCAGAGTGGTTGTACTAGTTTGCATTTGCACCAGCAGTGTAAAAGGGTTTCTTTTCCCCACATCCTCGCCAACACCTGCTGTTAGTGGTGTTACTAACGATGGCTATTCTAACAGGGGTGAGGTGGAATCTTAGTGTGGCTTTAATTTGCATTTCCTTTATGGCTAGAGATGGTGAGTATTTTTTCATGTGTTTTTTGGCCATTTGAATTTTCCACTTTTTTTCAAGTAAGTAATAAACTACAAACACCTGTAATTGTAGATTTTAAATAATTTTTAGAATATCAAAATATTATTTTATTGAACAATACATTATAAAAGGTAATGTGACACATAAAATCTAAATTAAAAATACTTTAGAAAAGGTAAAGTTTTAAAAAATTCTTTTATTTTGTAATGACATTTATTTTAAAAAAGCAATTAAAAATAGTTGCCATTGAGAAAGATATCCTTTTGAGGACAATCAGTTCTTTTTAGAAGTGTCTGTGCTATTGCTTATATATTTTTATATTAGATGTATAACTGTTTTTCTTCTTTAATATGGCATGAACATGTTAGGAACATTTTAAAATAGCATTATTTATTTTATAGGTCAGAAAACAAATAAAATCTCTGGAAGAACTTGATGATTTATCTAAGTCTTCTGAAAACACCACAGGTGATTGTGAATAGCTTTACCCTAAGTATAAAGATGTCTGTTTGTAACTGAACAATTTACATTGGTGTATAAGGTTAGGACATAGCATAAACATAAGGACTTTTAATGTATTTTGTAGTACATGTGCACACATTGCTTAACTTGTGCCACAGTGCACTGTTGTGTTATAATGTGACTCAGGTCAGACATTTGCTTTGTAACAAAGTAGTTTTAACTAAGGTTAAACTGCTCCCCTTCTCCAGCTTTATCCTTCAACTCTCTGAGTCCCAGCTAATTCTTACACGTTTGTTCTTGCAACAGAACATTATGTTTTCAATAGACTTACTGAGGTAAGTCTACCTCACTTTATACTATAAAGTGTTATACTATAAAGTTTGCCATTTGATAAGTTTTGAAGTGTGTTGAACACATACTTAATCATCATAATCTTGATGGTTAACAAATCCATCACTTATGTATGTCTCTTCATGATACTTTATAGTTCCATCATAAGAAATTGCCAATATATTCTCCAAATTTTATACCATTTTCAATTTGCATCTCTAGTACGTGACATCTCCAGTTCCTCATTATCTTCCAAAGCACATACAATTATTTTTTCAAAATATTTTAACACTTCTAATAGGTGTCTACTGTACATATCATATGGTTTTAATGACTAATAATGGTGAGCATCTTCTCGTGTGCCTGCTTTCTATTCCTATGTCTTCTTTGGTGAATGGTCTTTTCAAATCCTTTTGCCCTTTGAGAAATTAGTTGTTTGCTGTTTGTTCAATTTCAAGGATTAAGTATACATTGTGGATGCCATTTCCTTATCTGCTGTATTTTTAGGAAGGATTTTTCTCTCAGACTGTGCCTTGTGTAGCTTCCTCTTTTTGTCAGTTATTATCATTTTCTATTTATTTTTCAATGCTGGTGATCCTAGCCAGGGTCTCAGACATGCTGGGTAAATGCTCTGCTACTGAGACTCACCGCCAGGATCATTTTTTGTTCTCCTTTGGTCCTTTTTTTTTATTCATATGTGCATACAAGGCTTGGGTCATTTCTCCCCCCTGCACCCACTTCCTCCCTTACCACCCACTCCACCCCCTCCCTCTCCCCCCACCCCCTCAATACCCAGCAGAAACTATTTTGACCTTATTTCTAATTTTGTTGTAGAGAGAGTATAAGCAATAATAGGAAGGAACAAGGGTTGTTGCTGGTTGAGACAAGGACAACTATACAGGGAGTTGACTCACATTAATTTCCTGTGCATGTATGTTACCTTCTAGGTTAATTTTTTTTTATCTAACCTTTTCTCTAGTTCCTGGTCCCCTTTTCCTAATGGCCTCAGTTGCTTTTAAGGTATCTGCTTTAGTTTCTCTGCATTAAGGGCAACAAATGCTAACTAATTTTTAGGTGTCTTACCTATCCTCACCCCTCCCTTGTGTGCTCTCGCTTTTATCATGTGCTCAAAGTCCAATCCCATTGTTGTGTTTGCCCTTGATCTAATGCCCACATATAAGGGAGAACATATGATTTTTGGTCTTTTGGGCCAGGCTAACCTCACTCAGAATGATGTTCTCCAATTCCATCCATTTACCAGCGAATGATAACATTTCGTTCTTCTTCATGGCTGCATAAAATTCCATTGTGTATAAAAACCACATTTTCTTAATCCATTCGTCAGTGGTGGGGCATCTTGGCTGTTTCCATGACTTGGCTATTGTGAATAGTGCTGCAATAAACATGGGTGTGCAGGTGCCTCTGGAGTAACCTGTGTCACAGTCTTTTGGGTATATCCCCAAGAGTGGTATTGCTGGATCAAATGGTAGATCAGTGTCTAGCTTTTTAAGTAGACTCCAAATTTTTTTCCAGAGTGGTTTTACTAGTTTACATTCCCACCAACCCTGTAAGAGGGTTCGTTTTTCCCTGCATCCTCGCCAACACCTGTTGTTCCTGGTGTTGCTAACAATGGCTATTCTAACAGGGATGAGGTGGAATCTTAGCGTGGTTTTAATTTGCATTTCCTTTATTGCTAGAGATGGTGAGCAATTTTCATGTGTTTTTTGGCCATTTGAATTTCTTCTTTTGAGAAAGTTCTGTTTAGTTCACTTGCCCATTTCTTTATTGGTTCATTAGTTTTGGGAGAATTTAGTTTTTTAAGTTCCCTATATATTCTGGTTATCAGTCCTTTGTCTGATGTATAGCTGGCAAATATTTTCTCCCACTCTGTGAGTGTTCTCTTCAGTTTAGAGACCATTTCTTTTGATGAACAGAAGCTTTTTAGTTTTATGAGGTCCCATTTATCTATGCTATCTCTTAGTTGCTGTGCTGCTGGGGTTTCGTTGAGAAAGTTCTTACCTATACCTACTAACTCCAGAGTATTTCCTACTCTTTCCTGTATCAACTTTAGAGTTTGTGGTCTGATATTAAGATCCTTGATCCATTTTGAGTTAATCTTGGTATAGGGTGATATACATGGATCTAGTTTCAGTTTTTTGCAGACTGCTAACCAGTTTTCCCAGCAGTTTTTGTTGAAGAGGCTGCTATTTCTCCATCGTATATTTTTAGCTCCTTTGTCAAAGATAAGTTGCTCATAGTTGTGTGGCTTCATATCTGGATCCTCTATTCTGTTCCACTGGTCTTCATGTCTGTTTTTGTGCCAGTACCATGCTGTTTTTATTGTTATTGCTTTGTAATATAGTTTGAAGTCAGGTATTGTGATACCTCCTGCATTGTTCTTTTGACTGAGTATTGCCTTGACAATTTGTGGCTTCCTGTGTTTCCATATAAATTTCACAGTAGATATTTCATTCTCTTTAATGAATGTCATTGGGATTTTGATGGGAATTGCATTAAACATGTAGATTACTTTTAAGTATCGACATTTTTACTATATTGATTCTACCAATCCATGAACATGGGAGATCTCTCCACTTTCTATAGTCTTCCTCAATCTCTTTCTTCAGAAGTGTATAGTTTTCCTTGTAGAGGTCATTCACATCTTTTGTTAGGTTTACACCTAGGTATTTGATTTTTTTTTGAGGCTATTGTAAATGGAATTGTTTTCATACATTCTTTTTCTGTTTGCTCATTGTTAGCGTATAGAAATGCTAATGATTTTTCTATGTTGATTTTATATCCTGCTACCTTACTATAGTTATTGATGATGTCTAGAAGCTTCTGAGTAGAGTTTTTTGGGTCTTTAAGGTATAGGATCATGTCGTCTGCAAATAGGGATATTTTGACAGTTTCTTTACCTATTTGTATTCCTTTTTTATTCCTTCTTCTTGCCTAATTGCTCTGGCTAGGAATTCCAGTACTATGTTGAATAGGAGTGGAGACAGTGGGCATCCTTGTCTGGGTCCTGATTTTAGAGGGAATGGTTTCAGTTTTTCTCCATTAAGTATAATGCTGGCTGTAGGTTTGTCATATATAGCTTTTATAATGTTGAGGTACTTTCCTTCTATTCCTAGTTTTCTTAGAGCTTTTATCATGAAATGATGTTGGATCTTGTCAAAAGCTTTTTCTGCATCTATTGAGATGATCAGGTGGTATTTGTCTTTGCTTCTGTTAATGTGGTTTATTATGTTCATTGATTTTCGTATGTTGAACCACCCCTGCATTCCTGGGATGAAGCCTACTTGGTCATGGTGAATAATCTGTCTGATGTGTTGTTGAATTCGGTTTGCCATTATTTTGTTGAGGATTTTTGCGTCAATGTTCATTAAGGAGATTGGCCTATAGTTCTCCTTTTTGGAGGTGTCTTTGCCTGGTTTTGGAATAAGTGTAATACTGGCTTCATAAAATGTCCTTGGCAGTTTTCCTTCCCTTTCTGTTTCATGGAACAGTTTAAGGAAGGTTGGTATCAGTTCTTCTTTAAAGGTCTGATAGAATTCAGCAGAGAATCCATCAGGTCCTGGACTTTTCTTTTTGGGGAGACTCTTGATTGCTGCTTCAATTTCATTTTGTGTTATAGGTCTATTCAGGTGATTAATTTCCTCTTGGTTCAGTTTTGGATGGTCATATGTATCTAGAAATCTGTCCATTTCTTTTAGATTTTCGAATTTGTTTGAATATAGGTTCTCAAAGTAGTCTCTGATGATTTCCTGGATTTCCATGGTGTTTGTTGTTATCTCCCCTTTTGCATTCCTGATTCTACTAATTTGGGTTTTTTCTCTCCTCATTTTAGTCAGGTTTGCCAGGGGTCTATCGATCTTGCTTATTTTTTCAAAGAACCAACTTTTTGTTTCATTAATTCTTTGTATGGTTTTTTTGGTTTCTATTTCGTTGATTTCAGCTCTTATTGTTATTATTTCTCTTTTATTTGTTTTGGGATTTGCTTGTTCTTGTTTTTCTAGGAGTTTGAGATGAATCATTAGGCCATTGATTTGGGATCTTTCAGTCTTTTTAATATATGCACTCATGGCTATAAAGTTTCCTCTCAGGACTGCCTTAGCTGTGTCCCATAGGTTCCGGTAGGTTGTGTTTTCATTTTCATTGACTTCCAGGAACTTTTAATTTCCTCTTTTATTTCATCGATGATCCATTCTTCATTAAGTAATGAGTTATTTAGTTTCCAGCTGTTTGCATTTTTTTTGTATTTACTTTTGTTGTTGAGTTCTACTTTTGCTGCATTGTGATCAGATAGTGTGCACGGTATTATTTCTATTTTCTTATATTTGCTGAGACTTGCTTTGTGCCCTAGGATATGATCTATTTTGGAGAAGGTTCCATGGGCTGCTGAGAAGAATGTATATTGTGTAGAGGTTGGATGAAATGTTCTGTAGACATCTACTAGGTCCATTTGATCTATTGCATATTTTAGATCTCGGATTTCTTTATTGATTTTTTGTTTGGATGACCTATCTATTGATGATAATGGGGTGTTAAAGTCTCCCACAACCACTGTGTTGGCGTTTATATATGCTTTTAGGTCTTTCAGGATATGTTTGATAAAATTGGGTGCGTTGACATTGGGTGCATACAGGTTGATAATTATTATTTCCTTTTGGTCTATTTCCCCTTTTATTAGTATGGAATGTCCTTTATCTCATTTGATCAATGTAGGTTTGAAGTCTACTTTGTCAGAGATAAGTATTGCTACTCCTGCCTGTTTTCGGGGGCCATTGGCTTGGTAAATCTTCTTCCAGCCTTTAATGCTAAGCTTATGCTTATTTCTGTTGGTGAGATGGGTCTCCTGTAAGCAACAAATTGTTGGATCTTCCTTTTTAATCCATTTTGTCAAGCGGTGCCTTTTGATGGGTGAATTAAGTCCGTTAACATTAAGCGTTAGTACTGATATGTATGTGGTGATTCCTGTCATTTAGTTGTCTTAGTTGTTTGAAGGTTTGCTTGTGTGTACCTAAGTTGAGGTTACTCTCTACTGTCTTGATTTTTCTTTTCCTGTGGTTTGGTGCTGCCTGTCTTTTCATGGTTAAGTTGGGTTTCACTTTCTGTGTGCAGAATCTTTTGAAGAATCCTTTGTAGTGGTGGCTTTGTGGTCACATATTGTTTTAGTTTCTACTTATCATGGAAGACTTTTATTGCTCCATCTATTTTGAATGATAGTTTTGCTGGGTAGAGTATCCTGGGGTTTGAGTGATTTTCATTCAGTGCCCGGAAGATCTCACCCCACGCTCTTCTTGCTTTTAATGTTTCTGTTGAGAAGTCTGCTGTGATTTTGATGAGTTTACCTTTGTATGTTACTTGTTTTTTCTCTCCTACAGCCTTCAATATTCTTTCCTTAGTTTCTGAACTTGTTGTTTTAATGATGATATGTCGTGGGGTAGTTCTATTTTGATCTGGTCTGTTAGGTGTCCTGGAGGCCTCTTACATCTGTATGGGAATATCTTTCTCTAGATTTGGGAAATTTTCCATTATTATTTTGTTAAATATATTATGCATTCCCTTTGCTTGCACCTCTTCTCCTTCTTCAATTCTCATGATTCTCACTTTTGGTCTTTTGATGGAGTCTGTGAGTTCTTGCATTTTCTTTTCACAGGTCTTGAGTTGTTTAATTAATAGTTCTTCGGTTTTTCCTTTAATTACCATTTCATCTTCAAGTTCTGAGATTCTGTCTTCTGTTTCTGCTGGATTGGCCTTCCGTTTTGTTTTGCAGTTCTGTTTTGTTCTTTTTTCTGAGGTTTTCCATATCCTGGCTGGTTTCCTCTTTACTGTTGTCTATTTTTGTCCTGAGTTCATCTATCTGTTTATTCATCATGTTCTCTGTTTCACTTTGGTGTTTATACAGTGCTTCTATGATTTCCTTTATTTCTTCTTTTGCTTTTTCAAATTCTCTACTTTTGTTGTCTTGGAATTTCTTGAGTGTCTCCTGTACATTTTGGTTGACCCTATCCAGTATCATCTCTATAAAATTCTCATTGAGTACTTGTAGTATGTCTTCTTTTAAATTATTCTTGTGGGCTTCATTGGGTCTTTTGCCATAGTTTATCTTCATTTTGTTGGAGTCTGGATCTGAGTGCCTGTTTTCTTCATTCCCTTTTGGTTCCTGTACTAATTTTTTGCTGTGGGGACTCGTTTCCCTGTTTTTTCTATCTTCCCGTCATTGTCTTTGGTGTTGTTACTGTCCCTGTACTGTGTGCAATTAAGTATTTTCTAGCTTGTAATAATAACAATGGTAATATTTAGAATGGAAGGGTGAGGCGAGATGGAAAGCAAGAAGTTAAAGAAATGGGAAAAACAAATACACAGACTGGAAGTAGAAAACAGAACAAGGTATCAGACAAAAAGTTTTCAAGGTATAAACAGGGAGCTTTAGTGTACTAATCGACAGTAAACTGAACAGACATTAGAGAGACAGAGAAAGGATTGAAAATAAAAAATAAAAAAAATAAAGGTAAGAATAAAAATAAAAAATAAGTAAATGAAAGAAAAATCTATATATAAAAATGTATTAAAATAAAATGAAAAAATAGAAAATTTTTAAAAACCAGAAAACCTCCAAGTTTAAATGCAATGAAGTTTCAGTCTTAATAATTTGGGTGTCTGTCTCAGTCTCCAATCCTGGAGATGGTGCCTCAGATGTTGTTCTGTAGTTGTCGCATCAAAGGGGACGCATAAAGTAGAACAAAACTACACACACATGCACAAAAAAAAACCCCACCAAGTGTCCCAAGTTCAAATGCAATACAATTTCAGTAAGTTTTTCAGCTTGCAGGTGTAATTTGGTTGTTCTCTCATCAAAGGTAGGGAGAAAAAGAAAAAAAAAAGAGTCTGGAGACAGTTCTGAGAATGGTATCTGCAGCTGTGGCTTGCCTGCCCTCTGCTGTCAGCCTGCTGTTGCTGGAGGCATTATTTATGCAGATCTCTGGGGTGAACTTAGCACTCACCTGGCCCTGCAGGCTTTGTTTACTCAGATTTCTCCTGTGCGTGAGTCTCTGCTACAAGCTTTCCCCTTTCCAAGCACACTGGGGAAGGTGACACTGCACCCGCGTTGTCAGGCCTGCGTGTTTATTTACAGTTCATGTAGGAAGTGAGTCTTCCCCCCTCTCCTGTTGAGTTTTCCTCCCTCTGCCACTCTCACAAGCTTTCCTGCTCCTGGTTGCTGGGCGCTCACCCCCGCTCCCGCCAGAGGCTCTCCGGCCAGGCCGGCATGTTTATTTACAGTCCCAGGAAGGATTCTCTTCCCCTAATCTTCGACGCTCAGTGTGTCCCACCCTCTTTCCCGCGTGTCTGTATTGCTCTTATTGCTTATTACTCAGTTTCTTTTTTTTCCCCGCATGGAGGTTGGTCTGTCCAGGGGGCTATGCTGCTCTGGCCCAGGCTTGTCTGTGGGAGTACCACGTACTGTGAAGCTCACCTGGTCCGTGTCTTCCCAAGCTGTCTGGGCGCTGGCCACTGGTGGCCCATGGGCCCTCCTGGTTTCTCCATTTAATGTGAAGTGGAGATTCTCTGCGCTGGCTGGAGGTGTGGAGGGGTCAAAGTTATGCCTTTTCTCAGTGATTATGCCTGCAAAGTGTGTCTCCAGCGTCTCTCCAAGATTTCACTATAGGAGGCTCGCTTTCTGCTTCCTCCCTCTAGCCGCCATCTGGGAATCCCTGGTCCTTTCTATAAGTAATTTTTTATTGTGTATATTAATTACCCAAAGTGAAATGTTCCAGTATGACCCTTAATACATGTATGGGGTACTTTTATTATCATTATCCTCCACATTTATCCTTTTTTGGGGCATCATTGGGATTTGAACTCAAATCCGCACCCTTGATAGGCAGGTGTTTTATCACTTGAGTTATGGCCCAGCCTTTTTTTTCTGTAGGTACTCAGGTAGGACCTGTGTTTTGTCCAGGGCTGACCTTAGCCTGTGATTCTCCTACCTACTCATCCCACATAGCTAGGACCACAGGGGCATGCCACCACTCTCAGCTTATTGATTAAGGTAGGGTCTCACTAACCTTCTGCCTACACTTGCTCAAACTATAATCCTCCCAATTTTTCACATTCCCCACTACTTTTGATCTACTCTTTTTTTGAAGAATGGAAGTTTTAAATTTTGATGAAGTCCAATTTATATGTTTTTATAACAATGGATTTTAAGTTTTTGTGTCATTAAGAAAAGTTTTTTCTGTATAGGGTCACAAAGGTTTTGTTTATATTCTTTCATGTACAAATTTTATGTTTTCAGTCTTACATTTTGATCTATGATCCATTTTGATTTTTTTTGTGTGTATGGCCTGAAATGTGGATCCAAGTTTATTTTGTGAATATAGTTGTCTTGTTTCTCAAGCACCATTTGTTGGTAAGGCTATCTGTCTCCAGTGCACTATCAATGTGTTTTTGTCAAAAATAATATTCCTTTAGGTGTATGTATGCCCATAGCATGTTAATAACATCATATGTTAGCTCTATTTTTAGTTTCTTGAGGAAACTCCAGTAATGATAACCACATCTGAACTAATTTCCATCTCCAGAAACAGTGCGTAATGTTTTCATTTTTCCCACAACCTAGCCAGCATTCATTGTTCTTTGTTTTCTTCATGATAGTCATTCTGATTGGGGTGAGATAGAATCTCAGTGTTGTTTCCAGTGGAACTTTCTATATGGCTAAAGATGTTGAACAATTCTGTCTTTATTAGCCATTTGTACTTCTTTTTTGAGAACTGTCTGTTCAATTCATTTGCCCATTTATTAATTGCATTATTAGCTGTTTTGATGTTTAATATTTTGAAGTCTTTATATATGCTGGACATCAATCCTTCTTAAACCATTGTCCCATGAATAGCATGCAAAGATTTTCTCCCATTCTGTAGGTTTTCTCTTGATTCTAGTAATTGCATGTTTTGATGTACCTAAGCTTTTTAATTTGATGCGTTCCCATTTATCAATTCTTACTCTTTAGTAGACAAGCAAATGATGTCCTATTGAGAAAGTAATGCCTATACTTATATTTTCAAGTACTTTACCTGTAATTTCCTGTAGTTGTTTCAAAGTTTTAGGTCTTCCACTACAATCATTGATGTATTTTTATTGTCAGCACTAGGGTTTGAATTCATGGCCTTGGTCTTGACAGGCATGGCACAGTATCACTTGAACCATGACTAGAAGCAAATTTTGCTTTCATTAATTTTCAAAGAGGGTCTCACTCCCCCCCCATTTATGCTTCCTGCATAGCTGGGATGACAGGATTATGTCACCATACCCAGGTTTTTATTGGTTGAGATGGGGTTTTCAGAGGGTATTTGGCCAGGCTGGCCCAAGATCTTTCCAGTATCTGCCATCTGAGTAGCTAGGATTGCAGCCCTGAACCATTGTACCTGGCAAAATATTTTTTACTTTTTTCATTTTTATTAGCATATATACATTGTACAGGGGGACTCATTATGATAATTCTGGACAGCCTTACATTGTACATTGGTTAGATGATCCCTGCCTTCTCTTCCCCTCAGAACCCTCCTGCCCCTCTGAAAACATTTGCCAAAGGTTTCATCATAATAGTATATGAACCATTATTAATATTCCCTAAACTTCATGCTGTCCATTCACTCTCTACCCTCTCACAGTACTCTTCTCCACAGTACCTATTTTACAGTCATGTGTTTCATTTTTATTTCCAAAGTCAATGTTCAAAGGGATTTCCTGATGAATCCCAGCTATGAATATCCTGTTCTTTGCTCAGTTTCCATCCCCTCTGTTACTCCCCCTTACCCGTTCCCTCCTAACCCCTATTATTCAACAGCTCTCAGTATGTATTGTTATGTTACCTACCTGCATAGGTGCAACATTGATATTGTTCACTTTCATTCTCTTTTCCTTTCCTTTTTCCCTGAGTTACATAGAGTAGTTACACAATTACAAATATATTCAACATACAAATGTGTATATAATCATGTTTGTTTAGTGTATACATTTATGTATTGGACCTATTTCAACGAGAGAAAATATGTAGCCTTTTTCTTTCTGATCCTGGCATAATTCACTTAATATGATGCCTTTTAATTTCACCCATTTACCTGCAACTGACACAATTTTCTCCTTACTTCTGGCAGATTAAAACTCCACTGCATGTATGTACATATATATGTATATGTATATCACATTTTCTTAATCCATTCATCAGTTTTAGGGAATCTAGGCCATTTTCATAGCTTGGTTATTGTGAACAGTGCTGCAGTAAACATTGGTGTGCAAGTGTCTCTGTTGTTTCCTGACTTACATTCCTTTAGGTATTTACTCAGGAGTGGTATTACTGGATTGTATGGTAGTTCTATTTTTAGTTTGTAAAGGAATCTCCATAGTACTTTCCATAATGGTTGTACTAATTTATATTCCTATCAATAGCACGTAAGTGTTCCTGTTTCCCCACATCCTCACCAGCATTTGTTTTTGTTTCTGTTCTTGAAGATAGTCATTCTAACTGGGATGAGATAAAATCTTAGGTAGTTCTGATTTGCACTTTTTATGGCCAGGAAGTTAAGCACTTCTTTATGTATTTATTGGCCATTTGTTCTTCTTCCTTTAAAAATTCCTGATTCAATCCATGTGCCCTTTTCTTCATTGGGTTGTTGAATCTTTAGAAGTTTAGTTTTTTTAGCTCCCTGTAGATTCTGGTTATTAATCCCTCATCAGATGAAGTTAGTGAATATTTTCTCCCATTCTGTAGGCTGTCTCTTAAGTCTAGTGACTATTTCTTTTGCTGAGTAAGAGCTTTTTAGTTTGACACAGTCCCATTGGTCCATCCCTTATCTTATTGCTGTGCCTCTGGAATTCTATTTAGGAAGTTTTTACCTATGTCTACATGTTCCAGTGTATTTGCTATTATTTCCTTTAGCTTGTTCAAAGTTTCAGACTTTATAGTAAGGTCTTTGATCCACTGAGTTGATATTAACACAGGTATTGAGTTGTAGTCTTCTACATGTAGATATGCAGTTTCCTCCATAACATTTGTTAAAGAGGCTGTCTTTGCTACACTACATGTTTTGGGCTCCTTTGTCAAAAATAAGTTAGTCATAGATATGTGGATTTATGTCTGCATCTTCTATTCTGTTACATGGTATTTTGTGCCAATACCATGCTGTTTTTATTGTCATGGGTCTGTAGAATAGTTTGAAGTTGGGTATTGTGATACCTCCAGCATTGGACATTGTGCTCAGAATTGCTTTGGCTTTTTGAGGTCTTTTGCATTTCCATATAAACTTTAGGACTGATTTCTCAATCTCTGGATGAATGTCATTGGAATTTTGATGGGGATTATATTGACCATGTAGATTGCTTCTGGCAGTATGGCATTTTCAAAATATTGAGTCTGTTGATCCATGAGCCTGGGAGATCATTTCATCTTCCGATGTCTTCTTTGATTTCTTTCTTCTGTGATTTATAGTTTTCTTTGTAAATGTCTTTCATTTGCTTCATTTAAATTTATTTCTAGGTATTTTTCAGGGTATTCTAAATGGGATTGTTCTCTGAGTTATTTTTGAGTCTTCATTGTTGGTATGTAGTAAAGCTACTTATATTTGTTTATTCATTTGTGTGTTCTGCTACTTTGCCAATGGTGTTCATGATTTTTAAGGTATTTTGGTGGAGTTTTTTAGCATCTTTAAAGTATAAGATCATATTATCTGCAAATAGGGTTAGTTTGACTTTCTTCCAGAGTTGAATACTTTTTATTTCTTACTCCTGTCTTATTTATCTGACTAGGAATTCCAAAACCATACTGAATAAGAGTGGGGAAAGTGTACATCCTTTTTCATTGCTGAAGTTAGTGGAAATGGTTTCAGTTCTCCTCTGTTTACTATAATGTGGGCTATAGGTTTGTCATATATAGCTTTTATCATGTTGAGGAACATTTCTTCTGTTCTTAGTTTCTTTAGTGTTTGTTTATACATGAAAAGATGCTGAACTTAGTCAAAGGCTTTTTCTGTATCCATTGAGATAATCATGTGATTTTTGTCTTTACGTCTGCTTATATGTTGGGTGCTTATATGAGGAGTGTTGATATTAGTTCTTTAAAGGTCTGGTAGAATTCAGCCATTAATCCACAAGGTCCTGAACTCTTCTTTGTTGGGCTGCTCTTTATTATTGCTTCGATCTCAAGAAATGTATCCATTTCTTCCAGATTTTCCAGTTTACTTGAATATAAGTTTTCAAAGTATTCCCTAATGATTCTCTGGATTTTATTGGTATTTGTGGTTATGTTCCCCTTTTTAACTTTAATTTTATTAATTTGGGTCTTTTCCCTCCTCCATCTAGTCAGATTGCCTAAGAATTTATTGGTCTTGTCAATCTTTTCAAAGAAACAACTTTTTGTTTTATTCCTTTTTTGTCATTTTTTTCATCTGTCTAATTGATCTCAGTCCTGATCTTTATTATTTCCTTTCATCTGCTAGTTTAGGGTTTGGCTTGTTTTTGTTTTTCTAAAAGCTCCAGATGCATCATTAGGTTGTTTCTTTGAGATCAGTCTTTTTTTTACTTAATGTGGGCACCCATAGCTATTAACTTTCCCATTAGCACGTCCTTTGCTGTGTCCCACAGGTTCTGGAAGGCTGTGTTTTCATTTCATTACATCCTAGGAACTTTTTGATTTCTTCCCTTATTTCTTAAGTCTGTTGTCATGCACAGACACAATTTTGTAGGATGTCCTCATTTGGGGGAGTCTTGGAGGTAGGGTCAGAAACACAGCTCTCTTTTGCCATGGCTGTTGTCTCTACAAACTTTGCTGCTGCATGTTCAGCAAGTTCTTAGACACACCACACTGCACCACATTCCCTGGGACCTCTGTGGCCCTGCTTCCAATCACCAGGTCCCCCACAGCTTTCCACAGAAGGTTGCCCATTGAGCACCTTTCTTGTTTGAGCACTGACCTTCTCTTCTCTGTTGGTTCTTGGGGAGAAGATTTCACCTTCCTCTCCCCCCTGGGGGAGCTGGCCCTTGGCTCTGGGGCCAGGTGGAGTGCAAAGCTGCAAACACTTTCTTCACATACTTTGTTGCTTTTCTTCTTCTGAATTTAAACAGAGCCCTGCTACTAGCTGGCTGTTGGACCTCAGTTTCCTCCTCCTTTCAGATATGTAAGAGCTCTGGGATTTAGAAGCTGTCAGCAATCTGCCATCTTGCCTCTTCTCCTAGCAAGATCTTTAATACATTTTTTATGATCATATTATTGTACTGGGGGTACATTGTGACACTTACAAAAGTAGTGCTTACAGCATCTCTTAGTTAATTTCACCCCATCCATCTTTCTCCTTTATCTCCTGAACCCCCATTCTTAAAATAGTTTCAGCAGGTCTCATTTTTCGTGTTCATACATAGTGCATATGGAAAAGAAAAAGTTGTGCTGTCGGATGCAAGCCAGTCACACGGAAGGGAGTCACTATCCCAAGAAAATCTTTCAGTTAGCTTAAATCTTGTGGAAAACTGGGCTTTCTATTTCCACAAATAGGAATCTCCATTGTTCACCAACTTACCTAACTGACTTTGTGGTGGAGGTGTTGGTTTCATCCGTGATGTCCCTTTTTCCTGTTTCTCTCTTTGAAATATAGTCTCTCCTTTGTTGCCGTAACTCTTCTTTTTCACTGAGTCAGTTGGAGAAACCTTGACTCTACCATCTTGCTTGAAGTTGTTCTCACAATTTGACTTTTAAGAAATATCATCCAGACGACATGATCCTATACCTTAAAGACCCAAAAAACTCTACTCAGAAGCTTCTAGACATCATCAATAGCTATAGCAAGGTAGCAGGATATAAAATCAACATAGAAAAATCATTAGCATTTCTATACACTAACAATGAGCAAACGGAAAAAGAATGTATGAAAACAATTCCATTTACAATAGCCTCAAAAAAAATCAAATACCTAGGTGTAAACCTAACAAAAGATGTGAAAGACCTCTACAAGGAAAACTATACACTTCTGAAGAAAGAGATTGAGGAAGACTATAGAAAGTGGAGAGATCTCCCATGCTCATGGATTGGTAGAATCAACATAGTAAAAATGTCTATACTCCCAAAAGTAATCTACATGTTTAATGCAATTCCCATCAAAATTCCAATGACATTCATCAAAGAGATTGAAAAATCTACTGTTAAATTTATATGGAAACACAAGAGGCCACGAATAGCCAAGGCAATACTCAGTCAAAAGAACAATGCAGGAGGTATCACAATACCTGACTTCAAACTATATTACAAAGCAATAACAATAAAAACAGCATGGTACTGGCACAAAAACAGACATGAAGACCAGTGGAACAGAATAGAGGATCCAGATATGAAGCCACACAACTATAAGCAACTTATCTTTGACAAAGGAGCTAAAAATATACGATGGAGAAATAGCAGCCTCTTCAACAAAAACTGCTGGGAAAACTGGTTAGCAGTCTGCAAAAAACTGAAACTAGATCCATGTATATCACCCTATACCAAGATTAACTCAAAATGGATCAAGGATCTTAATATCAGACCCCAAACTCTTAAGTTGATACAAGAAAGAGTAGGAAATACTCTGGAGTTAGTAGGTATAGGTAAGAACTTTCTCAATGAAACCCCAGCAGCACAGCAACTAAGAGATAGCATAGATAAATGGGACCTCATAAAACTAAAAAGCTTCTGTTCATCAAAAGAAATGGTCTCTAAACTGAAGAGAACACCCACAGAGTGGGAGAAAATATTTGCCAACTATACATCAGACAAAGGACTGATAACCAGAATATACAGGGAACTTAAAAAACTAAATTCTCCCAAAACTAATGAACCAATAAAGAAATGGGCAGGTGAACTAAACAGAACTTTCTCAAAAGAAGAAATTCAAATGGCCAGAAAACACATGAAAAAATGCTCACCATCTCTAGCAATAAAGGAAATGCAAATTAAAACCACACTAAGATTCCACCTCACCCCTGTTAGAATAGCCATCATCAGCAACACCACCAACAACAGGTGTTGGCGAGGATGCGGGGAAAAAGGAACCCTCTTACACTGTTGGTGGGAATGTAGACTAGTACAACCACTCTGGAAAAAAATTTGGAGGCTACTTAAAAAGCTGGACATCGATCTACCATTTGATCCAGCAATACCACTCTTGGGGATATACCCAAAAGACTGTTACTCCAGAGGCACCTGCACACCCATGTTTATTGCGGCACTATTCACAATAGCCAACTTATGGAAACAGCCAAGATGCCCCAGCACTGACGAATGGATTAAGAAAATGTGGTATCTATACACAATGGAATTTTATGCAGCCATGAAGAAGAACGAAATGTTATCATTCGCTGGTAAATGGATGGAATTGGAGAACATCATTCTGAGTGAGGTTAGCCTGGCTCAAAAGACCAAAAATCGTATGTTCTCCCTCATATGTGGACATTAGATCAAGGGCAAACACAACAAGGGGATTGGACTATGAGCACATGATAAAAGCGAGAGCACACAAGGGAGGGGTGAGGATAGGTAAGACACCTAAAAAACTAGCTAGCATTTGTTGCCCTTAATGCAGAGAAACTAAAGCAGATACCTTAAAGCAACTGAGGCCAATAGGAAAAGGAGACCAGGAACTAGAGAAAAGGTTAGATCAAAAAGAATTAACCTAGAAGGTAACACCCACGCACAGGAAATCAATGTGAGTCAATGCCCTGTATAGCTATCCTTATCTCAACCAGCAAAACCCCTTGTTCCTTCCTATTATTGCTTATACTCTCTCTACAACAAAATTAGAGATAAGAGCAAAATAGTTTCTGCTGGGTATTGAGGGGGGGGAGCGGGAGGGGGTGGAGTGGGTGGTAAGGGAGGGGGTGGGGGCAGGGGGGAGAAATAAACCAAGCCTTGTATGCACATATGAATAATAAAAGAAAAATGAAAAAAAAAAAAAAGAAAGTTAAAAAAAAAAAAAAAAAAAGAAATATCATCCATGCCTCTAATTCCTTTTTGAATTTTAGTTTAGAATATGGTTAAATTATAAGAAGCTTGATCCTTCTTGGTGGTGTTCTAATGATTTGTTAGGGGAACAGAACAGTGTTCATCTTTGGGCTAATTTCTATTGCTGGGACAAGAAATTTCTTTCCTATACTACTGTGAAATATGGGTAGTTCTAATCACGATAAGGAGTAGACCCTCTTCCTGGCACTGTAGGCAGTTTCCTTTGATCTCTTCAGATTTGCTTTTTCATCAGTCCCACATACTTTCTTGGCACACAGAGTGTTATTCTGTTAATATCAAGGACTATCCTCTATCTATCTCTAGGTATCCCTCTTTGTACTGATGTCCTCTCTTCAGTTCTGTCCTGTGATTTCTAATTGCCTTGGTTTTGCCAGACTCATCTTCATCACGCCAGCACAGAGTTTTGTACACTCTATTTGGTTCTTTCTCCATTCCTGTTCTTTCTTTCAAGAGTTGTACTTCTTTTATATCCCACTATAGAGGGGTAATTACATCCATTGCTGGAGGACATTCTATTAAAAATTTTGTTTTTCATATTTTGACTAGTTTATGTATTTACATATTGTATGTTTTATATATTTTGGTTATCTCATGTAGGAATGTAAATCAGTACCTGTTCCTCCATCTTGGGTTGAAGCAGATAACACTCTGAAAAACTTATGTAGATTACCTAGAATTCTGTCCAGTCTCTTCTCATTAATTCCTGTTCATCCTTCAATTCTCAGTGTAGTTGACATTTCCTCAGGACAATCTTTCTTGGCTCATTGTAGATCAAATTCCACAATGTGATCACAGAGCTCTGTTTTCTCATCGTGTCTATCAGAATTTAAAATATTCATATTTTTGTCTTTCTCTTCCACAACACATTTAGCTAAAGAAGAGCAGAGTCTTGTCTGTTTTATGTGCAGAGGTTAGTGTAATGTGTTGCACATTGTGGGTACGCATTCCATGTTGTTCAGTGAATGGAATACTGTGAAAATATGCAGTACTTCATATACAAACTGCGCTCTTTTTGTTTCTATATTTTTTATCTGATAGTTTCTGGTAGCCCAAGCAAACACTGGGAAAAGGCAATAGAAGAGAAAAGTCGTCAACTTGAAGTATTTGCAGAAACAGTGAAAATTCAGATGGGAGGTCTACAAAAAGAAGTATCAGAGATAAAAGAAGAGTTAGCAAAGTTCAGCAATCACTACACAGAACTGCTTGAACATTGTGATTTAAGGTTTTATGAAAAATGATGAAATTTTTTACTTTATACTACATTTAGAAATGGGAAATTTTAAAGTGCAGACTTGCTTTCTGGGGCAATGGGAAGTTCTTGGAAATAATGTGACAAGTTTTTTTTTTAACAGTGTATACTTCTAATCCTTCAGTGTATTGTCTTCCAAATCACAATTTTAGTGGTTGTGTAGAAGCAGAGGATATAGGAGTCCTGTTTACTTACCAATGAGATTTGGGGTTCTTTTTCTTATAGTTCTGTTACAATTAATGCTGCAAGGAACAGCATTCACATAAGTTTTCTATATTTCTAATTCTTACTTTGTATGACTTCTTCAATACAGAATTATTTGCTTATAGTGTAGGATGATTTAGAAAAGGCTTTTGTCAGTTTATGTAAATTGTTCCCAAGAAAGTTTATATTAATTTACAGCTCCACCACAGGGTATGAAATTATAATTTTTTCACCTAGAGTAATTTTTCAAAAAATATATGCAGTTGTACAGTTTTATTTTACATCTATTATTCTTCACATACATGAAATAAAAGTTAAATGGAAAGAGAATAGTAATTTACTCAACATGTCTTTCATGTATATTGATAAAACTAGTTGAAATTTTTAATTAGTTGAAAGAACTTACTAATCTCATTATTGAATAATGATAAAATCCTGTATTACTCCCAAGAAGATTTTCAAATTGCTGATATAGTACAATACAATGAACAAGATAATTTGATAGAGTTAGAATAAAGAAACTGAAAGTGGTATAGCAGATACTTGACTCCTTATTCTAGTAGTACTTTAGGTCATAATATACATATTCCTGTTGTCAGAAAATCAACTGTAGGCACAATTTTGAACTGTAAATATTTTTTTAGTCATACCTGTAATATTTTATGAAGATAAATTCTATTTCCAGTAAAGGGATACTTGTATTACTTTATGAAGATAAAATTGTATTTCTAGTTAATTTATAAATTTGTCTAAAAATGTCTTTCAAAAATTAGTTAACTTTAAATTTAGTTGAGCAGAAATTGTGTTTAGAAAAGATAATTTTCAACATGTAGCATGGCAGACAAATTTTAAAATGACTTGTATAATATTACTTGTATAATATTTACTAGGATTTCTCTGCACAGAATTTTAAGAAATTTACTAGTCAACACATTTTTTTCATTAGTAACTTGAAATTATCTGTGATATTTGGAAGAGTTTGATTTGTGACATTAAAACAAGAAACATAAAGGAAAAAATTCTGGAAACAAGGATGAATGGTTTTCTTCCATTTAGATAGTATGTTGTATAAAAGTTAATGGGTCTTTTTGTTTAAGTGACAATAACAAAAATTGTGGCACATTACCTTCTACCAAATTATGCAAATAAAATATGTTTTTCCTTTTGATTTACTGTCAGAAAGTTATTGAATATAAATTTTTGGTCATTTTAGTGGTGTTCTTTCTTTCTTTTTCTTCTTCTTTTTTTTTTTTTATTTGCCACACTGGGGTTTGAACTCAGTGCCTACATTTTGAGCCACTCTGCCAGCCCTGTTTTGTGTTAGATTTTTTTCAATATAGGGTCAAACAAACTATTTGCACAGGCTGGCTTTGAACCACAATCCTCCTGATCACTGCCTCTTGAGTAGCTAGAATTATAGCTGTGAGCCACCAGCACCCAGCTTTAATGGTGTTACTCTTCATTTATGTCTACTTTCTGTTTATAAATGAATCTGTCTTGTGAAAAATAATGCATTTGAAATGACCTATCATCTTTATGAATAGGAGAAGTAAATTGTGACTGCAGGTATTTTGTATAAAAAGTCAAAATTGTTCATATTGTATATATTTAATACTCTCCTAAAATGTTTTTATTTTTGTTTGTTTGTTTGTTTTTTAGACCGAGAAAGAAAACATCTAAGGAAAAGCACAAGGTATTGATTTAAAGAAAAACATAGTTAGGTTGGGAGTGGGAGCAGACTGGATCCCAGAGCCCTGAGCATCTACACTGTGCTGCAGGCTTATTGACCATCACACTGGGAGGAGCCACAGCTGCAGCAGCTGACATTACACCATCATAGCCCAGGGCAGTGAGGCCAAGACACAGCCATCCACCACCCCACATGCTGTGCTGCCAGGCCAAGCCCAGCACCAGGAGCATTGTGTTTAGGGTGGAGGCCTGTGTGGTCTTTTAATGGTTGTGACTGCCAGCTGGGACAAGAAGGTCATAGCAAGGAAGGTTTCCAAGAAGACTGTTCAATGTAAAAAATGAAGATAGAGTCATCAAAGGACAGATGCCAAGCAAGATGTATTGCTGCCAATAATAAAAACATCCAGGAAATAACTGCACCCTGTAGGAGATGGAATGACTGCAGGGTTTAAGAAGAGGGTGTGAGGCAGCAAATTATACAGGTCCTGGTGGAGGCATATGCGATGCCTATGCAGCAGAACTTAAGAACTGTAAAGTCCATCCAAGTAGAAAAGGTCCTCCATGCAACTTATGTACACAATTAGAGGAATAGCAAGTGTGGGGAAGAATGAGTGTTCAAGGAATGTTCCCAAGACCGGGCTGACCATGGCCGCTCATGGCCCCACCTGAAGCAGAGGTTTGAATCTTACTGTGCGCAGGGAATGTGTGGGCATCTACCACACTCTCTTAACCCTCTTGTGCAGGAAGCAGGCATGCAGGGTGCTAAAAACAATTATGCAGAGCAAGGTAGACCAGTGAGCTGCAATATGTGTCAGGAGTGTAGGTCACAATCATGCAGGGATCCTCCCATTGCCAGGACCACCTGGAGAAGAAGACAGGGAAAAGGATGAGGAAAAACAATGACATCTGACAAAGGTTGCTGACTTAAAGTTCAGTCCCACCAGAGCTTCAGTTGTCAGTGCAGATGCCCAGAAATCCTTAAAGAACAAGAAGGCAAAGGGACTGAGGCTGCAGTTTCACCAGCTGATGATTCCTCAGCTCCTGACACTTAGGGTGGTGGGAGAATGAGGGAATGCAGGCCTACCATTGTCACCATCATACTATTTAGTCACCCAACAGGAAGAAAGGAGCGTGAAATCCCAGCAAGAGCAACTGAAGGAAAGGTCGGACTGAAGACCTTGCGTGCTTGCTGTATGTCCACGGGCCAGATCACTAGAACTCACGCTTACCTATATGACTTTGGGTTTTATTACTTTCACACACACACACAAATCTTTCATTTGCAATGACAAAGGAATTTATTTTTAAATCCCAGTAGTTCTTGAAAAACTTTTAATTTTGTTAATGTCTGGCCAATTTGATATTTTTAAAAATAGAGTTTTAAATTATAATAAAACCATACAACTGCTTTTTCCTAAATAAGTAAACTACAAACACCTGTAATTATAGTTCAAACACCATAAATGTATCAAAATACTATTTATTGAACAATACCTTAGAATTGGTAATGTGATACATTATAAAAATACAAAAAATAAATTAACATTTATGTATGTATATGTATATATATACTTGTAGTTTTTAGTTTTGTGAAGACTATACTTCACAAAAGCAATTAAACATTAGCAGCCATTGATAAAGGTATCCCTTGAAGAAAAATCATTTCTTTTCCCAGTGCCTGTGTTTTTGCTTATTTATTTTTATATAAGATGTGTAACTGCCACTTCTGTATCTGTAGTACATAACACAAATATGTTGGGAACATTTTTAAGTCAAATTATTTATTTTATAGGTCAAAAAACAAATAAAAGTTGTGGGAGACCTTGAAACAGAGGATGGTGAGTAACCTCCAACTAATTATGAAGCTGTCCTGTTGATAATTGAGCAGCACACAATTGCATGTGAATTTAGGACAGTGCATGAACATAGGGCATGTTCATGTATATTGTAGCAATATGTGCACACAGTCCTTAGCTCTGTGCTACAGCACACTGGTGTGTTAGTGTGATTCATGTCAGACATGTGCTTGATATTAAAGTAGAATGAGAGCCATTGTACCTTGTCAGCCTCACTTTCCTTAGTGTGACTGGAACTCCCAGGCTTTTAGTTACTCTGCTCCCGCTGTGTTTTTATTAGATAAGCTACTATCATCTCTACCTAATGGAATACTGATCTACTCTGCAGCTATAATTATGCATTTTAAAAATTCAAATCTGATCATGCTGAATCCTTTCTTAAAACCCAGCTATCTCTTCTTGTTGCTTCAAGTTTAAACATTTCCCTCTTCTGACTTTATCCTGAACCTCTCTTTCTGTCCCAACAAATTCTTTGATGTTTGTTCTTACAACAGAGCTATTTGTTCCCAGTAGTTTTAGTGAGGTACGATTGACAGATGATAAAATGCATGTATATAAAGTGTGGAATTTTGTAAGTTTTGACATGTCTGTTACACTTATACGTAGCCACAATAATCAAGATGGTTAAAAAGTCCATCTCTCATGTATCATCTTCATTCCACTTTATAACCTGTGGGATGACTACCATGCCAGCACCAGTGGCTCATACCTGGAATCCTTGGTGATTGGGAGTCTGAGATTGTGAAGTTTTTGTTTCCAGGACAGCCTGGGAACTAGTTTTCTAGATGCCATCTCAACAGAAAAATGTGGCTGTCATAGCATACACTTGTCATCCCAGATATGGTGATAAGAATAAAATAGGAAGATAGCAGTTCTGGCCAGCCTGAACAAAAAGAGAAATCCTATCTACAAACTAACCAGACAGAAAGGGCTGGAGTTGTGGCTCAAGCAGTAGAGCACCTTCCTAGCAAGCATGAAACCCTAGTTCAAGCCCCAGTAACACCAAAAATGATTTCTACCATTTTCAGTTTCTATCGGTAGTGCATGAGAGATTCAGTTCATTATTTTCATTATTTTCTAAAACACATGCTATTGTTCTTTTTTTAAATTTTAGCACTTCTCGTGGGTGTGTACTGGGCACATCAGATTTGAATGACTAATCATGGCGAGCTGCTTTTCATGAGCTTACTCTCCATTCCTATATCTTCTTTGGTGAATGGTCTTTACAACACCTGTTGTTTGCCCTTTTACAAATTAGTTGTTTGCTCTCTGTTGGGTTTCAAGGTCTCATTATATATTCTGGAAGCCATTTCATCCTTAGCTATATTTTTTAGAGGATTTTCCCTCAGTTTAGGGCTGAATCTTTTCCTCTTTTGTTGCTGTTGTTGTGTATTTATTTTTTCAGTGATGGCCATCCAACCCTGGGTCTTACACATGCTAGTAAGTGTTTTTCAGTGTGTGATACCACCAGGCCCATTTTAACTTCTTTTTGTCCTGTTGACAGGTATTTTAATTGTGTACAAATATTGTACATAATTGTGCATTCCAGTATAACATTTCAAATATGTATATAAGGTACTTTTATTATATTTACCCATTCTTTTTCTCCCCTTTTGTTTTTGGCAGCACTGGGGTTTGAACTTGAGACCTCACACTTGCTAGGCTTGTGGTCTATCAGTTGAGTCATGCCCCAAACCTTTTTTGTGTTGTACTTATTTTTCAGTAGAACTTCATATTTTTGCCCATGGCTGGTCACAGACTTCAATCTACTTCTCCAAATACCTGGGGCCACAGGTACACATGACCACACACAGGTTATTGATTGAGATGGCGTTTGTTATCTTATTGCCTGGGCTGGCCTTGAACTACAATTCTCCTTATTCCGAACTCCCTGATTATCTGTGATTATAATCATTAGTCACCATGCTTTGCCCTTTATCCTTTTAATATTATCTTCTTAAAAATTTTTGTTTTGTCAGTACTGGGGTTTGAACTCAGGGCCTCACACTTGCTAAGCAGATACTCTACTACTTGAGCCACTCCGCCAACTTAATATTATCTTTTGAAGAACACAGGTTTTAAATTTTGATGAAGTCAAAATGTGGTCTTAAAATTATGGATTTTAATTTTTGTGCCATCATTGGAAACTTCTTTGAGCACAGTTTTGCAAAGATTTTCCCCATGCTTGCTTCAAGAACTTTGTAATTGTCATATGACATTTAGATCTATGATCCATTTTGAGTTCATTTTCATATAAGGCCTAAGGTATGGGATCCAAGTTCATGTTGTGGATATAGCCATTTCATTCTTCCAGCACCGTCTTGGCACATGAAGAAAGCTAAGAAAAGTGAAAATGAAAAATGGACCTCAACAGAGTCTGTGATTTCTCCAGGGTTTGTAAAGTCCACCTCAGAAACTGATTGTGTAATGCAAGTGATAGATGAATGGAGTTCAAGTGAAGTAGACCAAGAGGAGGGAAGGTAAAAACTATAAATTCTTTATTTCTCTGTGAAGAAATGTTAATTGTGGTTTGTTTCTGGAAATAAAAGAGGAAAGTGCAGTCTGAAGACCAAACAGAGAATATTTATCAATATCAATGCTGCTGAAAGGTTGATGAAGATGAGGACAAGCGACTTTGAAAAGTAGCAGTTGAATAAGTAGCCATCATAGAAATTTGGCTGTGACTGATAAGGCCTTAGAGATAATTTTGATAGGGAAAAGCAACAGTAAAAGCCATAGCAGTAGGTAACAACTGAAGAAGAATTTGAGGGTTAAGAGAATGTTTTCTTTAAGATTTTGGCATATGTTTGCATGCTGTGGGAAATGATCCAGTAAGAAAGGACATGTGTCTTCTAGTAAGTGCAGTTTCTATGTCCAAGTATTTGAAGGCTTGATACATCATCTTGGAGGTTTTACAGTAAAGGAATTGTTCATACATGTATATGAACATATATATTAGGTAGATACATAGCAAAAAAAATACTAATTCTGAATTAGGTCACAAATGAATGCCCTAATGTAACTGAACATGCAAGGGATGACATAAAATTGACTACTATGCATTGTATTTTTATAATTATGAAACACATTCTCAGGCCTAGGCCATAGTGCAGAGAATTTAATCTTCCTTTGTGCATTTCCAGGATCATCCCCTGTAGCTATGATTTTGTACAGTACTCTAAGACATCAGGTGCACCAATCTAATAGTTGTACAGATTCTGGGGAAAGGGAAAGACCTGGTTTACATACAATAGCAAAGTAAATTAGCTGAGATTATTAAAATTCTAAATATGAAAATCTTTTGATTTATAAAATTCTAACTATGAAAGCCTTATTTACCATAACAAGAGTGTCATGGGCATGTATTGTGCTGTGAATAAGCATTTGTTGAATGCTGCAACAGACAGTAGAGCAGATGAATGATGCCTGTTTATGAGTGTCTTTAGAAAAACTAAATCTTAGTTTATTGAAATAGGGTATTCCAAAAAGGCTTAGGTATAAAGTCTTTTTAGTTTTGAAAATATATGAAAGATTCAAAAATTATCATTTAAAATCATATCCAGAAATTACATGATAATATGGATACATCTACTGGAATATCACTTAAAACTCCACAAAGATAAATTTTCTTTCACAGCAACTTTTAAGCATGCGTCTGAAGATAGAATCCATGGTTTTAATTGTGAGTCTGCTACTGCTGGCTATAGGGGCTTGAGTAGTAGTTTTGGCAATTTTTCTTTGCCTAGAACTTTCCTGAATCCAGTACATGATATGTATCTCACACAGTTGTGAGAATTCCCATGAGTTTAACGCATGTACAGAGCTTAGAATAACATAGAGTAATTGCATAGGAGATCCTGGGAGTGCTAACTCCTAGATCATAATTAAGAAGGGTTTCCCTCATCTGAGAATTTATAAATAGTTTCTGAATAAGATTTAGTGTCTGTAAAAAGTTTGTGTGTTTTTTTTTTTTGTTTAGGTGACAATAATAAAAATCCTGGCAAATATCTTTCTATAGAATAATGAAACTAACTTCATGTTTTTCTTTTCCTTGTAATTGTCAGAAAGTTTGTTTCTAAATTAATTGTTATATCAGTATAATTATTCCATCAGTTTACCTTCCATTTATAGTTGAATTCATCTTGAGTAAAATGATTTTACTTTAACTTGTAAAGTTTATGAATAGAAGTCAATCAAAACTTTAGATGTTTTTATATAAAAGTCAGTATCATTTGTATTTTAAATATTTAATATTTCTCTGAAATTATTTTTTGTAGGTCTCAAAAGAAAATGACTAAAGAAAAGCACAAGGTATTGCAATAAAAACAATAACAAAAATATAGATAGTGGGAACAAAGTGGACCCCAGAGCCCTGGGCATCTGCACTGCACTGTAGGCATGTTGACCATCAGACCCTGGGAGGAGCCAGAGCTGCAGCAGTGAGGCAGAGACACAGCCACCCGCCACCCCACCCTCTGTGCTCCCTAGGGGAAGACTGGCACCAGGGCCATCCTGCTTGGAGTAGAGGTCTGTGTGACTCCACTGGGCTGTGATTGCCAGAAGGGCAAGAAGGTTATAGCAAGGAAGGTTAGGGAAACAGTAATATGGTTCAATGCAAGAAAAGAATGAATATGGATTCATCAAGAGGAATGATGCTGAAGAAGCTATATTCTGTCAGTAAGAAGAAGCTCCAGGAAATCACTGCAGCTGGTAGGAAGTGGAGAGGCTGTGGGGTTTGATGTAGTCGAAGGAGAAAAGGGTGTGGAGCAGCAAATTGTACAGGTCCTGGTGTAGTGGGCAAGGGACTACAGCAGCAGTTTCACCAGCTGATGGTTATTCAGCCTCCAGGCTCAGGTGGGAGTAGGGTGTGAGTACATGCAGGCCTACCCTCCCTACAACCATCTTTCATAGTCCACCAAAAGGAAGTGAGGCACATGAAATTCCAGCAACAACAAATGGAAAAAGCACTGGACTTTGAGACCTTAGGTGGTGACTTTTCCCCCACTGACCAGAACTACTTAATTATGCAGCATGGGGTTTCATTTTTTGTTTTTTTACCTAAAACAAATATATTTTACAATTGAAAGTGTCTTTTTAAAGCCTGTTGTTCTCAATATACCTTTTAAGTTTTTAAATTGTTTTACATCTAGTTAAGTTGAGATTTTTGCTTTTTGGAACTACTAGTATTTTTGAACTAAAGGCCTCATGTGATCTACCATATGATCCAGCAATACCACCCTTGGGGATATACCCAAAAGAATGTGACACAGGTTACTCCAGAGGCACCTGCACACCCATGTTTATTGCAGCACTATTCACAATAGCCAAGTTATGGAAACAGCCAAGACGCCCCATTACTGATGAATGGATTAACAAAATGTGGTATTTATACACAATGGAATTTTATGCAGCCATGAAGAAGAACGAAATGTTATCATTCACTGGAAAATGGATGGAACTGGAGAACATCATTCTGAGTGAGGTTAGCCTGGCCCAAAAGACCAAAACTCATATGTTCTCCCTCACATGCGGACATTAGATCAAGGACAAACACAACAAGGGGATCAGACTTTGATCACATGAGAAAGCGAGAGCACACAGGGAGGGGTGAGGATAGGTAAAACACCTAAAAAATTAGCTAGCATTTGTTGCCCTTAATGCAGAGAAACTAAAGCAGATACCTTAAAAGCAACTAAGGCCAATAGGAAAAGGGGACCAGGAACTAGAGAAAAGGTGAGATCAAAAAAGAATTAAGCTAGAAGGTAACACACACACACAGGAAGTTAATGTGAGTCAACTCCCTGTATAGCTATCCTTATCTCAACCAGCAAAAACCCTTGTTCCTTCCTATTATTGCTTATACTCTCTCTTCAACAAAATTAGAGATAAGGGCAAAATAGTTTCTGTCAGGTAGCGAGGAGGTGGGGAGTGGAGGCAGGGGGCTGGGGGGAGGGGAGGAGTTGGGGGAAAGGGAGAGAAATGATTCAAACATTGTATGCACATATGAATAAAATAAAATTAAAATTAAAAAAATAAAATAAAGGCCTCAGGTTTGCTAGGTAAGTAATGTATCACTTGAACAATCAATGCCTCCATCCCTTTCTACTTTAGTTATATTTCTTATAGTGTCTTTTGTGTTTTCTCTGGCTGGCCTTGGTCTGCTGCACTCCTACCTATACTTCTGGAAGAGATGGTATTGCACATATGTACCACCATGCTTAGCTTCTTTGTTAAGATGGGGTCCCCTAACATTTTGTCTAGCTTGGTCTCAAACTGCAATCCTCATGGCTTCTACCACACAGTAGCTGGAATTATATGTGTGAGTCAGCACACAAGGCCTGCAAGTTTAAATTTAAAAACTTTAAAGTTTTTTTTGTTCAAAAAAAGATAACAAACTGCAAGCACTTGAAATTATAGGAGTTTTGTGTAAGCAATATCACAGTGCTCTTTTATTGGAAAAAATACTAAAAACTAATGTGAATCTTTATAGAAATATAAGTTAAAATACATTAGAAAAGGTAAACTAAAGAACACAGTCTTTTGCTATATAAAGATATTTACTTAGCTATTGATAAAGGTATTCGTTTGGCAAAAATCTGTTCTTTTCAGAAGTACTTGGGCTCCTGCTCATATTTTTTAAATATAAAATATAGACCTACCAATTTTGTATATTTCATACATGGTATGAATATTTTGGTAACACTTTGAAGTAGCATTATTTATTTTGTAGGTCAGAAAATACATAGAAAACATGGAAGGCCTCGATGATTCAGACTCAGATGATGGTGAGTTGCTGCACCCTAATTTAGAGGATATTTTTCTGCTCACTGAGCAACTTAGAATGGAGTGTAAAAGTTAGGATACTGCATAAACATAAGGCCTTTTATTGTATATTGTAGTAATATGAGCACACAGAGCTTAGCACTGAGTCATAGGAAACTGATGTGTTATGTTATTCATGTTTGCATGCATGTATCCATATTTAAAAGCTCAGATCTAATCACACTGACCCCTTACTTTAAACTGAGTTGTCTCTTCTTGCTCCAAAGTTAAACACCTCTCTCTTCCAACTCTATTTTGCATCTCTCACTATCAAACTACTCCTTAGATTTTTGTTCTTAGAAATTTCTGTTTTTGTAGCATTACTGAGACATTTTTGACATACAGCAACATGCACTATATAAAATGTGCAGCGTCAAAAGTTTTAACATGTGTGGTATTTACTTACCATAATCAAGATGGCTAACAAATCCATCACTGACTAGTCTCTGTCTCCATTCCTCTCACCTATTAGAAATTGACAACTTTTTATCCAAAGTTTTTATACTATTTTCAACTTACCTCAGTAGCACATGAGAGTTCCAGTTTCTCCCTATCATCCAAAACATATGCATTTTTTCAAATTTTAGCAATTCTAATGGGTGTCTATTTTTCATTTAAGTATGGTTTTATTAATGACTATTAATGTTGAGTATCTTTTCAATGTACTTATTTTCCATTTGTATACCTTGGTGGACAAATCCTTTGCCTTTTGCCCTTTGCAAATCAGTTGTTTGCTGTTTGTTGACTTTTTCAAGACTTTAACACACATTCCAGATACATTTCTTTATCAGATATGTTTTAGAAGGATTTTCCCCCAGTTTGTGGCTTGAATATTTTCTTCTTTTTGTTACTGATGTTGTTTTTGGGTGTTCATTTTTCTTTTAGTGTTCATGATCCAACCCAGGGTCTCACATGTGCTAGGTGACTGCTCTTTCCCTTAGGTCAACCTGCAGGCCCATTCTATCCACTTTTTCCTATAAATAGGTGATTTTATTTGAGTTTATTAATATGTAAAGTAATGGGTTTCACTATGACATCTCACATTTATAAAAGGTACTTTTATTATATTTCCTCTCATATTGATCCAACTTAATAGCATCTTTTGAAGAACAAAAGTTTTAAATGTTGCTGACATCCTATTTATATGGTTTTTTAAATCATAGATTTTAATTTTTTGTCATCACTAAAAGACTTTTTTCTAATACCATACCACAAAGATTTTCTCTTAAGTTTTTTCTTGATGTTTTACATTTTCTAGTCTTACATTCTGGTCTGTGATCCTTTTTGAGTTCATTTTTGCATAGGGCCTGAGGTATGGATCTAAATTCATATTGCAGATTTGATTATCTGTTGAAAAGCTTGCCCTTTCTCCAATGTCATTGTGCTTCTCTCAGAGATAAGTTGGTAACGTCTATCTGGAGATCTCTTTCTGTGCTTTTAATTGTATTCCACTTATTTAGTAACGTGGCCTTCTTAACACCACCATCACGCGGTTTTGTTTACTATAGGTTTGTAATACGCAAAGTACATCCTCTCATCACACCCTTTGCTTAGGTTTTCACTGTTATTTTGGCTACTGCAGATTATTGGCTTTTCCATATAATCATTATTATTTTTTTTTGTCTTTTTTCTTTTTTGGTGCTGGGATCGAACCCAGGGCCTCACGCATGCTAGGCAAGCGCTGTACCACCGAGCTACATCCCAGCCCCCCATATAATTATTTTTAACAGTGCTAGAAATTAAATCCAAGGCTTGTGCATGCTGGGTAAGTGTTCTAAGACTGAGCTACAACCCCAGGCTTTTATATCAATCTTAGAACTAGATTTTAAATTAAAAACTAGATTTCTGGTGTGTTTTCAGGTAATTAGGTAATAGATTAGGGAGAATTAACATCTAAATCATTAATCTTTTGATTCCTGAACAGCTTCTATCTACATTTATAAACATTGCATTTGTTTTTCTCTGCAATATTTTGTAGTTTTAGTTTATAAGTTTTTGCAGGCTGGAGACATGGCTCAAGTAATAGAGCACCTGCTTGGCAAGAGCGAATCCCTGAGTTCTCACCCCCATACCACCAAAAGTAAGTACAGTATAAATCTTCCCATATTTTATTAGGTTTTTTAGTAGTTTGTATATTTCAATAATGTTGTAAATAATATTTTTGTTTCTGTTTTTACATGTTTTCTTTTAGTTGACACATGGTAATTGTACATATTTGTGGGGTACAGTGTGATACTTCAGTTCATGTATATAATGTGTAATAATCAAATCAGGGTAACCCACACATTGATCATTTCTTTGTTGTTGGAATATTATAAATCCACTCTACTAGCCATTTTTATTCATATGCAAGTAATTTTTCAACCGAGCTTTATTTTACTCTGTTATGGAATATTAGAAGTGATTTCCTCCTATTGAACTGTGCACATGTGTCTTTACTACCTCACTTCTTTCACACCCTTCAAAGGCTCTGGCACAACTGATTTATTCTCTTCATCAATAATGTGAAAGTCTTGCATAATGGCTAGTTAGAGGTTTGTGTTTCATTGATCTAAAACTGCTTGATTTCATTGGTTTTCTGTGTATTTTTATGTTCTTTATTTAATTGAATTTACCTTTTTTGATGCTGTTGTCACTTTGGATTGATGTAACAAAAACCCTAACAATTGACAAAAAATTTATTTCCCAAAGTTCTCAAGGCTAGGAAGAACAAAATCAAGCCACAAGTAGATTTGGTGTCTGATGAGGGCCTACTTCCAGGTTCATATATGGCCATGTTTTTGCTATGTCCTCACATGGAAGTAGTGAAGGAAATGTCTAATATCTCATTATTATTAAAACAACTAGCATAGAGAACAAGGAAAGAATATTGAAAGCTGTAAGAGAGAACAATCAAATAACAAAACAAGCTAAAACCATCAAAATAACAGTAGACTTCTCAACAGAAACCTTAAAAGCAAGAAGGGCATGAAGTGAGGTATTTCAAGTGCTGAAGGAAAACAATTTCAACCCTAGGATACTTTACCCAGCAAAGATGTCATTCAAAATTGATGGTAGAATAAAACACTTCCATGATAAACAGAAACTACAACAATATATGACCACCATATAACTACTACAGAAGATTTTGAAAGGAATCCTATACACAGAAGATGAAGACAAACATAACCAAGAAGGGACAGGAAGTATTAAACCACATGAGAAAAGAACAGACAAGTACTCAGAGAGTAGCATATAATTGGCTGTACACTCTCAAATCCTTAAACAACAAAAACAACTAAGTGGCAGGAATCACCACATACCTCTCAATGTTAACACTGAATGTTAATGGACTCAATTCCCCCATCAAAAGACACCATTTGGCAAACTGGATTAAAAAGGAAGACCTGAAAATCTATCGTTTATAAGAAACCCACCTTATTGTCTTAGGTTGAAAGAGTAGAAGGAGATTTGCCAAGCTAATGGCTTCCTAAAAAAAAACAGGAGTAGCAATACATATATCAGATAAAGTGGACTTCAAACCTAAGTTAGGCAAAAGGGTGGCCATATATGAACCTGGAAGTAGACCCTCACCAGACACCAAATCTACTTGTGGCTTGATTTTGGCCTTCCTGGCCCTGAGATCTTTGGGAAATAAATTTTTTGTCAATTGTTAGGGTTTTGCTACACCAGTCCAAAGTGACTACAGCATCTTTGTTGAGACAAAGAAGGTCACTTCATACTAATAAAACAGCAATACATCAAGAAGAAATAATAATTATTTACTTAATATGTGCCAAATGTTGCTGCAACCAACTTCATTAAACATACACTAATGGGCTTAAAATCACAAACAGACCCTAACACAGTGATAGTAGGAGGCTTTAGTACTCCTCTGTTACCAATAGATAGGTCATCTATACAAAAAAATCAATAAGAAAGTTCTAGAATTGAATGACACCACAGATCTAATGGACCTGACAGATGTCTTCAGAGTATTCCATCCTGCAACACACATATACATTCTTCTCAGCAGCCCATAGAACTTTCTCCAAAATAGGCCATATGTTAGGACACAAAGAAAGTCTCAACAAACATAAGAAAATTGAAGTAACCCCCTAGGTATTGAACCCCCCTACAACATAATGAAACTAGAACTCTTCAACAAAAGAAGCAAAAAATACTCAAACACCTGGACACTGAACAGCATGTTGCTCAATGATCAGTGGGTTATAGAAGAAATAAGGAAGGACATCAAAAAGTTCCTGAAATTTAATGAAAATGGAAACACAACCCATCAGAACCTATGGGACAGAGCAAAGGCTGTCCTAAGAGGAAATATAGCTCTGAATGCATATATTAAAAACACAGAAAGATCTCGAATAAACAACCTACTGCTGTGTCTTAAACTCTTAGGGAAAAAAGAACAAGCTAAACTCAAAACAAGCAGAAGGAGAGAAATTTTTAAAAACTAGGCTGAACTCAATGACATAGAGCCAAAAAACCATACAAAAATCTGGTTCTTTAAAAAAACAAGACTGACAGACCCCTGGCAAACAAACTAAATGAAGGTGTGAAGAGACCCAAATTTATAAAATCAAAAACAAAAAGGGGAGATAACAACAAACACCAAGAAATCCAGGGAATCATCAGGGACTACTTTGAAAACCTATATCCAAATAAATTGGAAAAAATCTAGAAGAAATGGACAAATTTCTAGATACATATGACCATCCAAAATTGAACCAAGAGGTTCAAATAGATCTATAACACACAATGAAATTGAAATATCAGTAAAGAGTCTCCCCCCAAAAAAGTCCAGGACCTGACAGATTCTCCACTGAATTCTACCAGACCTTTAAAGAAGAACTAATACCAACACTCCTTAACATTTTCCATGAAATAGAAAGGGAAGGAACATCCCAAACTCATTCATTTGGACTGAAGTAATACACTTAGTCCCAAACCAGAAAAGGATGCAATAAAAAAAAGAGAATTATAGGACAATATCTTTAATGAACATAGAGGCAAAAATCCTCAATAAAATAATAGCAAACTGAATTCAACAAAATATAAAAAAGACCATACTCCATGATCAAGTCAGCTTCATCCCAGGGATGCAGGGATGGTTCAACACATGCAAATCAGTAAATAAAATACACCATATTAACAGAAGCAAAGACGAAAAGCACTTGATCATCTCAGTAGATGCAGAAAAAACCTTCTGTAAAATTCAACACCCTTTCATGATAAAAGCTCTGATGAAACTAGGACTAGAAGGAATGTACCTCAACATAATAAAGACTATATATGACAAACCTGTATCAACATCACACTTAATGGGGAAAATCTGAAACCATTTCCCCTAAGTCAGAAATGAGACACAGGTGCCCACTCTCTCCACTCCTATTCAACATACTCTTGGAATTCCTAACTACAGCAATAAGATAGGAAGAAGAAATAAAAGGAATATAAATAGGTAAAGAAAAAGTCAAACTATCCCTTTTCACAGAAAACCACCAAAAAACTCCTAGGTACCATAAACAGCTTCAGCAAAGCAGCAGGATACAAAATCAACATACAAAAATCAGTAGCCTCTCTATACACCCACAATTAACAGATCGAGAAAGAACATAGGAAAATACTTCCATTTAAAATAGCCAATTTAATGGAGAACATCATTCTGAGTGAGGTTAGCCTGGCCCAAAAGACCAAAAATCATATGTTCTCCCTCATATGTGGACATTAGATCAAGGGCAAACACAACAATGGGATTGGACTTTGAGCACATGATAAAAGCGAGAGCACACAAGGGAGGGGTGAGGATAGGTAAGACACCTAAAAAACTAGCTAGCATTTGTTGCCCTTAACGCAGAAAAACTAAAGCAGATACCTTAAAAGCAACTGAGGCCAATAGGAAAAGGGGACCAGGAACTAGAGAAAAGGTTAGATCAAAAAGAATTAACCTAGAAGGTAACACACACACACAGGAAATTAATGTGAGTCAACTCCCTATATAGCTATCCTTATCTCAACCAGCAAAAACCCTTGTTCCTTCGTATTATTGCTTATACTCTCTCTACAACAAAATTAGAAATAAGGGCAAAATAGTTTCTGCTGGGTATTGGGGGGGAGAGGGAGGGGGCAGAGTGGGTGGTAAGGGAGGGGGTGGGGGCAGGGGGGGGAGAAATGACCCAAGCCTTGTATGCACATATGAATAATAAAATAATAAAAAAAAAGAAAATACAAAATAAAATAAAATAGCCAATTTAAAATCAAATTACTAGGAATAAACTTAACAAAGGATGTGAATGACCTCTACAAGGAAAACTACAAATCACTGAAGAAAGAAACCGAAGAAGACTAAAAAAGGTGGAAAGATCTCTCATGCTCACGGATTGGTAGAACCTACATAGCAAAAATGGCTATTCTACTAAAAGCAATCTACATGTTCAATGCAATTCCCATCAAAATCCCAATGACTTTCATCACAGAGATTGAAAAATCTACCTTAAAGTTCATTTAGAGACACAAGAGATTGGGAATAGTCAAGGCAATACTCAACAAAAAGAGCAATGCTGGAGGTATCACAATACCCGATTTCAAACTACACTACAGAGCCATAGCAATTAAAACAGCAAGGTACTGGCACAAAAACAGATATGAAGACCAGTGGAACAGAATAGAGGACCTGGATATGAGGCCACACGGCTACATCTACCTAATTTTTGACAAAGGCACCAAAAACATACAATGGAGAAAAGACAGCCTCTTCAACAAATGTTTCTGGGGCTGGGTGCCAGTGGCTGACACCTGTAATCCTAGCTACTCAGGGAGCAGAGACCAGGAGGATTGCGCTTAGAAGCCAGCCCAGGCAAATAGTTCACAAGACCCTATCTCAAAAAATCCTTCACAAAAGTAGGGCTGGTGGAGTGGCTTAAGGTGAATCAGACCCTGAATTCAAGCCTCAGAACCACAAAACAAACAAAAAATGTCGGGAAAACTAGATATCTGCCTGCAGAAAACTGAAACTAGATCCATGTTTTCCACCCTGTACAAGTATCAACTCAAAGTGGATTAAGGACCATAATGTAAGAACTGAAACCTTGAAGCTAGAACAGAAAAGAGTGGGGAATACAGTAGAAACAGTAGGCACAGTCAAGGACTTCCTCAGTAGAGCTCAAGTGGCTCAACAATTAAGAGAAAGGATCAACAAGCAGGACTTCATCAAATTAAAAAGCTTCTGCACAAAAAAAAGAATTGGTCTCTAAATTGAAGAGGCCATACACAGAGTGGGAGAAAATCTTTGTCAGCCATACATCAGACAAGGGACTGATAACCAGAATATACAGGAAACTCAAAAAACTAAACTCCAAAAAAATCAATGACCGCAATGAAGAAGTGGGCAAATTAACTGAGCAGAGCCTTTTCAAAGGAAGAAGTCCAAATGGCTAAAAAAACACATAAAAAATGTTCAGCATCCCTGGTCATAAAGGAAATGCAAATCAAAACCACTTTAAGATTCCATCTCACCTCTGTTAGAATTACTGTCATCAAGAACACAAACAACAAATGTTGGTAAGGATAAGAGGAAAAAGGAACCCTCATACACTGCTGGTGGGAATGTAAGCTAGTACAACCACTATGGAAAAACAATATGGAGGCTTCTTAAAAAACTAAAAATAGATCAGCCACATCACCTAGCAATACTACTCCTAGGGATATACCCAAAGGATTGTGAGTCAGGTTACAATAAAGGCACCTGCACACCCATATTTATTGCAGCACTATTCACAATAGCTAAGCTATGGAAACAGCCAAGATGCCCCACTACTGATGAATGGATTAAGAAAATGTGGTATTTATACACAATGGAACTTTATTCAGCTTACAAAGAAGAATTCTTCTTTGTCATTTGCAGGTAAATGGTTGGAACTGGAGAACATCATCTTAAGTGATGTTAGTCAGATTCAGAAGGCCAAAAGCTACATATTTTCTTTTGTATGTGGAATATAGACCTAACACAAATGCAGCAATGTTATGAAACACTGGTGACACAAAGGGGAGGTCCAGCACAGGAGGAGTATGGCAAAAGAAGGAAACTAAGAACTTGAATATGGGTGATATACTCTCTGTAAAAGAGTGAATATAGAAATCTTAGACCAGCTAAAACCACCTTAACAAAGGGACTAAGGTAGAATGTAGGTAATTAGAGGAGGTAAACCAATTGGGATATAACACATATATACATGAAAATACCCCAAGAGAACTCTCTGTATGGCTATCTTTATCTCAATCTAGCAAAAATA
This sequence comes from Castor canadensis, assembly GCF_047511655.1. Taxonomy (NCBI): domain Eukaryota; kingdom Metazoa; phylum Chordata; class Mammalia; order Rodentia; family Castoridae; genus Castor; species Castor canadensis. The sequence goes on from NC_133400.1 coordinate 69,824,360, forward strand.
ACATGTTATTCTTTTTCTCTTTTCTCTTCTGTAAAATGGGAGAACAAGAGGGTGGAACAGGTCCTGCCTAGGAGAAGAGTTGGCACCAGTGGGAGGGGGGAAGTAGCAGGGAAGGGGGGGTAGGAGAGTGAATATGGTACAAAAATGTGTACCAATGCATATAAATGCAAAGATGATACCTGTTGAAACTCATGAACTGGTGAACAGGGAGATAAAGGGGAGCAGTGGAAGAGGTGAATTTAAGGATGATCTAGTTGATGCATTGTAACAGCCACAGTGTACCCTCACCCAGCACAACAATAAAGAAAAAAATGCTTGAAAAAAAGAAATGTTTAGCGTCTCTTTTTTAAAAGCACTAATTCCATTCACAAATGCTCTGCCTCCATTACTTTATTATGCATATTTCCTAATGCCATCATTCTGTGATTAGATTTGAGCACATGAATTTTGAAGGTACACAGTTAATGTTTATTTTCTTCTTCTGCTTGGTTTTTGCTTAGTTTGGTCATTTCTAGGTTATTAGGCAGAAGTCATGGCTGTTGACTTAAGATTCCTCTTAAAGGACTATTCAGCACTAAAATTTTCTTTTAGTTAGTATAGTATCAACAGTCCACAAATTCTGATATTTTCTTATATCTTCACTGGGTTTAAAATGCTTTCTAGTTTTGTTTTTATTGCCTTCATGACCCAGGTTATTTAGATATAAGTAACTTAGTACCCAAATATACTGGTGTTTTGCAGAGTTATTTTGTTATCGATTTCCAATTTTATCTCTTTTTGATCAGGGGAAATACTTTGCATGGATTAAATTATTTGACTTAATAGTTTCATTAAGATTTATTTATGACCTTTAAACATGCAAAGTAATAATTTGTTAAGAAGTATGGCTTTGTTTATGTCTATGATATTCTTGTAGATAATCTATGATTTTTTTTCTATCATTTACTGAGAAAGTGCTATTGGAATCTCACATGATAACTTGGGAATTGGTCTGGTTTTTTTTTTGGAATTCTATCAGTTTTGGTTCTCACATTTTAAAGTTGTTATTGGATGCATAATCAATAAATCACTTTCATGATTAATTATCCTGTTATCACCAGAGACTTTTTTGCTGGCAGTAGTTTTTTTCTATGAAATGTATGTTGATATTAACATGCTATTCTTATCCAACCTTATTTCATCAAGTGTTAGTATGATATATTTTTTCAGCTTTTTAACCTGTCATTATATTTAAAGTATATTTCTCATTGTCACAGAGTTGGGTCATACATTTTAAACCAATCTGACAACCTGACTTTTACTTGAAGTTTCAGCTCAGTTTCCTTTCACATGACTTTTAATATACTGTTGATTCTTCAGTAACAGTGGTGGGTTAGCTATTACAAAATCTTGGCAGTCTAAAATTTACCTGTGTGGTTTGCCTTCCTAAAACTTATTGCCTACTGTTGACTAAAAGGCTTAATGAAAACAGAAATAGCCAATAAACATAGATTGGTACATGGTAAATGTATAATATATTATGAAAATACCTAAGAACTGTGAAAACTCAGTTTAATCACAATAAGCAATACTGGTGAGATGAACTGCTCCCATGGATATGGTTTGTATTATATGGCCTTGAGTGGGTGATTATAAAGCTTGAGCACATCACAATAGAAATAAGAGAAGGTTATCACATTATTCCAGGATTGCAGTGATATAATTTGAAATCTTCAGGTTTGTTTAAGTTTCTCTTGTCTTCAAATGACACCATGAACATTGTGTATTTGTGTGTGTGCATATGTTTTGAGCCATTTTAACCTTTTATGATAGATTTGTGCATATAATATGTTAACAAATGATAGACTATTTTCTACATAGATTGCACACACTTATGACACAAATTTTTGTTAATTTTTAAAAAATATCCCTATGCTATATACCTTTTCTGTGAATTTTCATATTTTTTCAAAACTCCCAAAAAATTTCAAAATCTACATACAAGTTTATGACTCATCTGAAACCTGTGTTGTTTTTCATTGGGTTGTTTGATCTCTGCTGAGTTGCATCTCCACAAGTGCAATTTGTTTTTTTTATCTTTTAATCTTTTTGCTAACATGCATTAACTGTACAAAATAATGGTTTCATTATGACACAATGTATATCAATTATATTTATAATGTATCACCTTCTCTTGTACCTCTCCATCTTCTGATAAGTCCCCTCTCCATCAAACAACCCCCTAGCTACCTTCACGTATTTTTATTTATATATTTTTTCATTTATTAATATGTGCATACAATGTTTGGGTCATTTGTCCCCTCTACCCCCTGCACCCTCCCCTTCCCCCTGCCCCTTCCATCTCCCCCTCTACTCCCTCACTTCCAGGCAGAAACTGGTCTGCCCTTATCTTTAATTTTGTTGAAGAGAGAGTATAAACAATAATAAGAAGGACAAAGCATTTTTTCTAGTTGAGATAAGGATAGCTATACAGGGAGATTCCTAGCATTGCTTCCATGTACATATGTGTTACATTCTAAGTTGATTCTCCTCAAACTGACCTTTTCTCTAGCTCCTGATCCCCCTGATCCCCTTCTCCTATTGGCCTCTGTCACTTTAAAATTTCTGCATTAGATCCATTGCATTGAAGGCATCAAATACTATCATGTTTTTTGGTGTTTCTTACCTATCCTCATACCTCCCTTGTGTGCTCTCCCTTTATCATGTGACCAAAGTTCAATCACCTTGCTGTATTGCCCTTGATCTAAAGTCCACATATGAGGTAAAACATACAATTATTGGTCTTCTGAGCCTCACTAACCTCCCTCAGGATGATGTTCTCCAGTTCCATCCATTTACTTGTGAATGCTAAGATTTCATTCTTCTTCATGGCTGAGTAGAATTCCATTGTATATAAATACCACATTTTCTTAATCCATTTGTCAGTACTGGGGCATCTTGGCTGTTTCTATAACTTGGCTATTGTGAATAACACTGAAAAAAACGTGGGTGTGCAAGAGCCTCTGCAGTTGCCTGCATCACATTCCTTTGGGTATACCCCCAGGAGTGGGATTGCTGGATCGTATGGCAGATCTATGTTTAGATTTTTAAGAAGCCTCCATATTTTTTCCAGAGTGGCTGTACTAGAATGCATTCCCACCAGCAGTGTACAAGGGTTCCTTTTTCCCCACATCCTCACCAACACCTGTTGTTGGTGGTGTTTCTAATGATGGCTATTGGAACAGAGGTGAGATGGAATCTTAGTGTGGTTTTGATTTGCATTTCCTTTATGGCTATGTGATGGTGAGCATTTTTTCATGTGTTTTTTAGCCATTTGAATTTCTTCTTTTGAGAAAGTTCTGTTTAGTTCACTTGCCCATTTCTTTATTGGTTCATTTATTTTGGGAGAGTTTAGTGTTTTGAGTTCCCTATGTATTCTGGTTATCAGTCCAATGTGTAGCTAGGAAAAATAGTTTCTCTCACTCTGTGGGTGGTCTCTTCAGTTTAGAGACCATTTCTTTTGTTGTGCAGAAGCTTTTTAATTTTATGAAGTCCCATTTGTCCATCCTTTCTCTTAGTTTCTGAGCTGCAGGGGTTCTATTGAGGAAGTCCTTGCCTATACCTATTATTTCCAAAGTGTTTCCTTCTCTTTCCTGTACCAACTTTAGAGTTTGGGGTCTTATATTAAGGTCCTTGATTTATTTTGAGTTGATACTAGTACAGGGTGACAAACACAGATCTAGTTTCACTTTTTTGCAGATGGCTAACCACTTTTCCCAACAACTTTTTTGAAGAGGCTGTCTTTTTTCCATTGTATATTTTTAACACCTTTGTCAAAAATAAAGTGGGCATAGTTGTGTGGATTCATATCCAGATCCTCTATTCTGTTCCAGTGGTTCATGTCTGGTTTTGTGCCAATACCATGCTGTTTTTATTGCTATTGCTTTGTAATATAGTTTGAAGTTGGGTATTGTGACACCTCCAGCATTGTTCTTTTTGCTGAGTATTGCCTTGGCTATTCGCGGTCTCTTGTGTTTCCAAATGAACTTTAGGGTAGATTTTTCAATCTCTTTGATGAATATCATTGGGACTTTGATGGGAATAGCATTAAACACGTAGATTGCTTTTGCTAGTATAGCCAGTTTTACTATGTTGATTCTATCAATCCATGAGCTTGGGAGAGCTCTCCACCTTCTGTAGTCTTCCTCCATCTCTTTATCAAGGGGTTTGTAGTTCTCTTGTAGAGCTCATTCACATCCTTTGTTAAGTTTATTCCTAGGTATTTTAATTTTTTGAGGCTATTATAAATAGAATTGTTTTCATATATTCTTTCTCAGTTTGTTCATTATTAGTATAGAAAAGCTAATGATTTTTGTATGTTGATTTTATATCCTGCCATATTGCTGTAGCTGTTGATGGTGTCTAGGAGTTTTTGGGTGGAGTTTTTTGGGTCTTTAAGGTATAGGATCATATCATCTGCAAATAGGGATATCTTCACAGTTTCTTTACCTATTTGTATTCCTTTTATTCCTTCTTCTTGCCTAATTGCTCTGGCTAGGAATTCCAGTACTATGTTGAATAGGAGTGGGGATAGTGTTGTCTCATTCCTGTTTTTAGGGGAAGTGGTTTAACCATTGAGTATGATGTTGACTGTAGATTTGTCATATAGCACTTTTATAATGTTGAGGTACTTTCCTTCTATTCCTAGTTTTCTTAGAGCTTTTATCATGAAATGGTGTTGGATCTTATCAAAGGCTTTTTCTGCATCTATTGAGATGATCAAGTCGTTTTTGTCTTTGCTTCTGTTAATGTGGTTTATTATGTTTATTGATTTTCATATGTTGAACCACACCTGTATTCTTGGATTGAAGCCGACTTGGTCATGATGAATGATCTTTCTGATGTATTGTTGTATTCTTTTTGCCATTATTTTATTGAGTATTTTTGCAGCAATGTTCATTAAGGAGATTGGCCTAGAGTTCTCCTTTTTGGAGGTATCTTTGCCTGGTTTTGGGATGAGTGTAATACTGGCTTCATAAAATAAGTTAGACAGTTTTCCTCCCCTTTCTTTCTGTTTCATGGAACAGATTACGGAGAGTTGGTATTAGTTATTCTTTAAATGTCTGATAGAATTCAGCACAGAATTGATCATATGCTGGAGTTTTCTTTTTTGAGAGACTCTTTATTGCTGCTTCAATTTCATTTTGTGTTATAGAGCTATTCAGGTGATAAATGTCCTCTTGGTTCAATTTTGGATGGTTATATATATCTAGAAATCTGTCTATTTCTTCAAGATTTTCAAGTTTATTAGAATATAGTTTCTGAAAGTAGTCTCTGATGATTTCCTGGATTTCTGTGGTGTTTATTGTTATCTCCCATTTTGCATTTCTGATTTTACTGATTTGGGTTTTTTCTCTCCTCATTCTAGTCATTGTTTGCCAGGGGTTTGTAGATCTTGTTTATTTTTTCAAAGAACCAACTTTTTGTTTCATTAATTCTTTTTTTTTTCCTTTTATTATTCATATGTGCATACAAGGCTTGGGTCATTTCACCCCCCTGCCCCCAACCCCTCCCTTACCACCCACTCTGCCCCCTCCCTCTTCCCCTGACCCCCTCAATACCCAGCAGAAACTATTTTGCCCTTATTTCTAATTTTGTTGTAGAGAGAGTATACACAATAATAGGAAGGAACAAGGGTTTTTGCTGGTTGAGATAAGGATAGCTATACAGGGCATTGACTCACATTGATTTCCTGTGCATGTGTGTTACCTTCTAGGTTAATTCTTCTTGATCTAACCTTTTCTCTAGTTCCTGGTCCCCTTTTCCTATTGGCCTCAGTTGCTTTTAAGGTATCTGCTTTAGTTTCTCTGCGTTAAGAGCAACAAATGCTAGCTAATTTTTTAGGTGTCTTACCTATCCTCACTCCTCCCTTGTGTTCTTCATATGTTTTATTTTTTGTTTCTATTTTATTAATTTCAACCCTTTTTTTGTATTATTTCTCTCCTTCTGTTCATTTTGGGGTTTGCTTGTTCTTATTTTTCTAGGAGTTTGAGATGTAGCATTAGGTCACTGATTTGATATCTTTCTGTCCTTTTAATATATGCATTCATGGCTATAAACTTTCCTCTCAGAACACCCTTTTCTGTGTCCCATAGATTCCAGTAGGTCGTGTTTTCATTTTCATTAACTTCCAGGAAACTTTAAATTTCCTCTTTTATTCCATCAATGACCCACTGATCATTGAACAATGTGTAGTTCAGTTTCCAACTGTTTGCATGTTTTTTGTTATTATTTTTGTTGTTGTGTTCTAGTTTTAGTGCATTGTGATCAAATAGAATGCATGGTATTATTTCTGTTTTCTTATATTTGCTGAGGCTTGCTTTATGCCCTAAGATATGATCAATTTTGGAGAAGGTTCCATGGGCTGCTGAGAAGAATGTATATTGTGTAGAAGTTCTATGAAATGTTCTGTAGACATCGGCTAGGTCCATTTGCTCTATGGTATGATTTAGATATAGGATTTACTGATTTTTTGTTTGTATGTCATCCAAAACAAAAAATGAGGTGATGGGGGGTATTAAAGTCTCTCACTCCCACTGTGTTGGAGTTTATATATGTTTTTATGTCCTTCAGAGTATGTTTGATGAAATTAGGATGTTGACATTGGGTGTGTATAGGTTGATAATTGTTATTTCCTTTTCGGTGTAGTTCCCCTTTTATTAGTATGGAATGTCCTTCTTATCTTGTTTGATCAATGTAGGTTTGAAGTCTACTTTGTCCGAGATAAGTATTGCAACTCCTGCCTGTTTTCTGGGACCATTGGCTTGGTAAATCTTCTTCTAGCCTTTCACCCTAAGCCAGTGCTTGTTTCTGTCAATGAGGTGGGTCTCCTGTAAGCAACAAATTGTTCTATCTTCCTTTTTAATCCAGTTTGTCAAATGGTGTCTTTTGATGGGGGAATTAAGTCTGTTAACATTCAGTGTTAGTTAGTATTGATAGGTATGTGGTGATTCCTGTTATTTAGTTGTCTTGGTCGTTTAAGGATTTGATTGTGTGCAGCTAAATTGATGTTACTCTCTACTTTCTTGCCTTTTCTTCTCCTGTGGTTTGGTACTGCCTTGCCCTTTCTTGGTTTTGTTTGCTTTCATTTTCTGTGTGTAGAATTCCTTGAAGAATATTTTGTAGTTGTGACTTAGTGGTCATATATTGTTTTAGTTTCTGCTTATCATGGAAGACTTTTATTGCTCCATCTATTTTGAATGATAGTTTTGCTGGGTATAGTATCCTAGGGTTGAATTTATTTTCATTCAGTGCCTGGAACATCTCACTCCATGCTCTTCTTGCTTTTAAGGTTTCCATTGAGAAATCTACTGTGATTTTTATGGGTTTACCTTAGTATGTTATTTGTTTTTTCTCTCTTACAGCCTACAATATTCTTTCTCTATACTCTGTGCTTGTTATTTTAATGATGATATGTCAGGAGGTAGTTCTATTTTGATCAAGTCTGTTTGGTGTCCTGGGGGCTTCCTGTACCTGAATTGGCATAATTTTCTCTACATTTGGGAAATTTTCTGTTATTATTTTGTTGGATATATTATTAATTCCTTTTGCTTGTACCTCTTCTCCTTCTTCAATGTCCATGATTCTCAGGTTTGCTCTTTTGATGGAGTTGTTGAATTCTTGCATATTCCTTTCATAGGTCTTGAGTTGTCTGACTAGTAGTTCTTCAGTTTTTCATTTAATTACCATTTCATCTTTGAGTTCTCAGATTCTGTCTTCTGCTTGTTCTAGTCTGCTGGAGTGGCCTTCCATTTTGTTTTGTATTTCTGTTTTGTTCTTTTTTCTGAGGTTTTCCATATCATGTTTCACTTGCTCTATAATATTGTCTGTTTTCGTCCTGAGTTCTTTTATCTCTGTATTTATTGTGTTCTTTGTTTCACTATGGTGTTTATTCAGGGCTCTTATGAGTTCATTTATTTGCTTTTGTGTCTTTTCATATTCTTTATCTTGTTGTATTGGAATTTTTTGAGTGTCTCCTGTACATTTTGGTTGACCATACACAGTATCATCTCTATAAAATTCTCATTGATTACTTGCAGGATTTCTTCTTTCAGTGTGTTCTTGTGGGCTTTTTTGGGCTCCTTGATATAGTTTCTCTTTGTTTTATTGGAGTCTGAATCTGGCTATCTGTTTTCTTCATTTCCCTCTGATTCCTGTACTAATTTGTTATTGGGAAGAAAATGGTGTCTGTCCTTTTTCCGTCTTTCCATCATTCCACCTGGTGCTGTTACTGTCCCTGTACTGTGTATAATTTAGTATAATCTAGCTTGTAATAGTAAAGGTAATGATATCTAAAATGGAAGAGTAAGAGGAAAAGGAAAGCAAAGAAAGAAAAGAAAAAAGAAAAAAATAGAGAACTGAAGAAATTAACAGGGAGAGATATTGTACTAATCAGCAGTGAACTAACCAAGCATTTAGAGAGAAAGAGAAAAAAGAAAAAAGAAGAGAAAAAGAAAACAAATCCCAGATTCAGATGCAATAAAGTTTCAGGCTCAATAGTTCTGGTGTTACTCCTTCAGCATCCAGTCCTGGTGTTGGTATTTGAGAAGTAGCTCTATCATTGTCTCACCAAAGGGAAAATATATATATAATGAAAAAAATTTTTTAATAGAAAAGATACATAAAACTATAAAAAATAACATTTTCTAATCCAGAAACAGTGATTTTTCAGTCTTCGTGGTTCTGGTGTTGCTCCTTCAGCATCCAGACCTGGTGTTGGTATTTAAGCAGTAACACTGTCATTGTCTCTCCAGGTGGTTAGGTCAGGAGACCGCTTTGTGAACCACTATCTGCCCTCTTTCAGACTTCAGCTCACCTGCTGCCTACTGCCAGCTGGCTATTGTTTCAGGCTTTATATATTTAAAATTCGCTGGGAGAACTGTCACACCTACCTATTCCAGCAGGTTTTGTTTATTTAAAGTTCGCACAGGTACCCACCCCTCCCCTCTTCTCTGGTGAAGAGTCCTGGACGTCAGCTACTGTTGCAGGCTTTATTTATTAAAGTTCGCTGGGGGGGAGCCACCACACCCACCTTCTCCAACAGGCTTTGTTTATCTAGAGTTCTCGTGGGGGCCTGGCCCTCCCCTCTTCTCCAGTGGAGCATCCTGTGCATTGGTTGCTGTTGCTGGCTTTGTGTATTAAAAGTTCTTGCAGGAAATTGCCCCTCCCCCCTTCTCTGTGCCCTCAAGGTGCCCTGCCCTCTTTGCTACATGTCCTTTTCACTTTCTTGTTTATTATTCAGTTTTTTTGTTTTTCTTTTTTCCCAGGACAGAGGTCAGACTGTCCAGGGGGCTATGCTGGTTTATCCCAGGTGTGGCTGTGGGGCTACCGTGTGCCACTTATTTGCTCACCTGTTGGTGTGCATCTCCCAAGCAGGTTAGGAGCCAGTGTCTGGTGGCACAGGAGCCCTCCTGGTTTCTCCGTGTAATGTGGCGTGGAGAAACTATGTGCAGGCTGGGGGCTTGGGGTGTTAGAGTTTTGCTTCTTCTTGGTGGTTTTTCCTGACAGGTGTGTCTCCAGCGTCTCAGCAAGATTTTTGCTTAATGGAGCTCACGCTATCTGCTTCCTCCCTCTAGTCACCATCTTGGATCCTCCCAATTTAGTTTTTAAGAAATATCATTCATGCCTCCATTTTTCTGTGGAATTATATTTTTAAATACAATTAAGTTACTTATAAGAAGCTTGGTCCTTACTAGCTTTATTTACATGATTTGATAAGTGATTCAGGACAGTGCTCAGCCTTGGGCTCCTTCCCTAAAGTTCTTGTCTTCTGAGACAAGAACTTTCTGTTTACTCTGCCCATTTAACTCTGAGTTATGAGTTGGTCCAGGCTGGACGATGGCACTATGTGAGCACTATTCAGAGTTTCCTCTAATATTGCTATATATTATTTTTTCTCAGCCCCAGAAACTTTTCTGACAAACATGTGTTGACTGTTAAACTGCTAAATACTCAAAAGGAGCCCTCTTCTTACTATCAAGGTTCTTTATCTGTACTGCTTGCTGTCTTGTCTCTTCTGTCCTGTTCTTTGACTTCTGCCTCACATGGTTTTGCCAGACTCTTCATCCTCTCATCACCATGAGCCTAGCAGACTTTGACTCACTTCCTTTTCATGTGTCATAGTCTGGAAACTATCATAACAGGGAGCTGCAATATTGAAGGTTTTATACTTTATTGTCTCCATTGCTTAAAATCCATTATCTTAAAATTTTGTTTCACATATTTTTGTAGGTTTTGGTTTTGGTTATATAAGGTAGGAATGTAACTGTTTCTCCAACTTGGATAGAATCACATGCAAAAGAGTCTCAGAATTCTGTAAATCAGATAGAATGCTCTTCAGCTTCTGCCTCACTAATTCCTATTCACCCTTCATTTATCAGTGTGGCCTTCTCTTCCTCAAAACAATCATTGTGGGCCCTTTGTCAAATTCCCTTAGGTGGTCACAGAACACTGTTTATTTAAAGCATGTATCTGAATTTATAATGGTCATTTTTTATCTTTCTTTTCCATTACACTGAGTTAAACTAGAGTAGTGTCTCATCTGTTCTACTGGCAGACTTTAATACAATGTGTCTACATTGCAAGCACTCACTCAACATTTTTCAGTACTAAATGAGTGAATCTGAAAACATATAGTACTTCATATACAAAAACTGCTCATTTTTTTAATTTCCAGGTTGTTTTTCTCCTTGTTATAGGTCCTGGTGGCCCAGTAAATCTATGGGATGCAGTTCGTTCATGTGAGAGACTAAAAGAATTGGGAATAGGTCAATGTCAGCTACTTAGCAGAAAAATTAAAAAAGTGGAAAATAAGGCCAGAAGGCTATCACTAATAAAAGGAGCAAAATCACAGCTAGAGAATGAAAACATGCATTTGGAGGAAATCTGCAATTGGAGGTATTTTAAAGAAGTTTTTGAACTATTTACACTGTAAATATGAATGGGGAGTTTTGAAATTGTTGAGTTGCCTTCTGGGTTTTTTAAGGGTAGTAAACTTCTTAGTCCTGTGGAGTGTGATGTTCTGGAAAATAATTTGACAATTTTAAGCTGTGAATACTTATAGTAATTCAATGCATAGTCTTCAAAATCACAATTTTCATGGCTGTGTTGAAGAAGAGCATATAGAAATACCTCTGTTTAATTAGCAATGAGAATTTTGAGCTGGTTTTCACATACTTCTGTTATAATTAATGCTACAAAGGAAAGCATTATGTGAACTTTCTATATTTCTAATTCCTTATCTTAAATAAATTTCTCAGTATCAAATTATTTACTTAAAGTATAGGAAATTTTAAAAAGTACTTTGGCAAATATATGTATATTGCTCTCAAGAAAACTTTTATTAATTTATAGTTTCAAAGCAAGAGTATTATATTATCATTTTTACCTTCCAATTTAAAAAAAGTACACAGTTGTACATTTTTATTTGTTCATTTATTTTCAAAGTTATGTGCCCAATGAATGGCCTCACATATGCTAGGCAAGCTCTCTTCTCCCAAGTGATACCCAGAGATGCAATTTCATCCAAAAGTAAAATGAGAAGAGAATACTGATCAGCGATTCAATGTCTCTGTCATACATTGATAAAATTAATTCAATTTTCTATGCTGAGAGAGCATATTATATTGTACTATTCAATATATTAATCATTGTTACAAAGAGAGATTTTCAAATTTTTGCATAATATAAAATAATAAAGAAGATAAGTGAAATTTTAGGAAAAAAGAAACCTAGAAAGTGGGGAAGAGATATGAGATTCCTTAGTCTCATCTTGGATTAGTACAATGTGAAGAAAAAAGATGTGTGAAAAACATGTGATTGTGCTATTTTACATCTTAAGTCACTTTTGACAGTACCTGTACTATTTTATGAACATAAAATTTAATTTCTAGTCAATTTATAAGCGTGTCTGCAAACAGCAACTTTTAAAAAATAAGTTATCCTAGCTATTTTTATTGAGGAGTATTTATGACTGTGTAGAAAATATAATTTTTAACTTGTAACATTGCTTGTAAATTGAAAATGCCTTTTCTATAATACTTAGCAGTGTTGCTCTGATAGAAACTTACCAATCAACAAAATGTTCTTTAATTATGACCTTTACAGAAAATATGACCTTTGGAAGAGTTTGAAGTAAGAAATCAAAAACATGAGAACTACAATGGAAAACTATTGAAAATAAATTTTATTAGGATGATAATGTTGGATATTGATTTATTAATATTATGAAAAGTCAGATCATAAAATGAGCCTTCTATTTAAGATATACATATTTAACTGCAGGTTTCACATAAAACAAGAAGCCAAGAAGCAAAGAAAGGCTGAGCATGTTATTGAAAAATTTATGATAAAGTTATTAGAAAAAGAAAAGCAATGTAATGAAGTAGTTGGAGCAAATCAACAACTTGAAAACTCTCTTAGGACACTTCAATCAGAATTGAGATTTCAACAACGTGAAGCCTTTCTTAGCAGGATCCATGTGAGTACTGTGGAACAGGTAAGGTAATTATTGGTAAAATGCCACACTTCTAACTTTATTTCATAAACATTATCTTTTATTGTTGTGCTGTGTGAGGGTACATGTAGCATTTAGAAAAGTTCTTACAATGTATCAAATATATCATACTTGAATTCACCACCACCACCATAGTTTGGGGAAGTGATGTCACTCCTTTATTATGTTTATATAGAGGTTTGTGTTCTACATTACTGCTTCAACTACTAGGCAAGGTTGAAGAATATAACCATATTTTTAATGCCAGTCTTTCCTTTTAAGAAGAGTAATCCCACATTTCAATACAAAGACATTTTTAAAACAATGATAAGCCACAATATTTAGGCAGGTGATCTATAATGGATCCACATCCATCCCAGCCCTAGATCTTTCACACTTATTTTGTATATTTAAGATAACATGAACAGAAAGGTCATTATAACTTTCTAAACAATGCAATTGATTTACATTATTTTATAAATACTTGAATAGTTAGAGATTTTCTTTCCATTTAAGGCATTGTACAAAAGCATAGAAATGGTCATACCATGTATAATATTTATTTCCAAAAGAGAGAAATGAGAAATGTATCTACCCCATTGTGTTTTTAAAATGCTACTGCATGGGTATATAATTGACATAATACAGAATCCATACATTTAAAGAGAAGAATTTGGTGTTTTTAGTATATTCACAGAGTTATGTAACTAGCACACTGTCAGTTTCAGAAACTTTCATCACCTTGAAGAGAAAACCCAAATGACCCTTAACTGTCATCTTCCAAGACATCCATTTTCCCCAGATCTAGAAACCCACTAAAATACCTTTCTATATGTAATTTCTCAGATCTGGAAAGTTTGTACAGACCAAGTCACGCTATATTTAGTTCTTCATGACGTTTTCCTTTTGATTAGCATGTTTTCGGAGTTTTTCTGTGTTGTAGCAAGTATCAGTACTTTGTTTTTTTCTATTGTATGACTGTATCACAATCCATTCATTACTTGGTTGAATTCTATGAACCTTCATTTACAACATAGAGTAGACCCTTGTTATTTGTTGGTACACAATTCCAAGGAGACCACCATTGAGGAACAACCCCAAATGTTTAGGATGCATAGGGTTCAGCCCTGTAGTATGGATTCGTTTTCCCCATAACACTGCCCAGCTTTTGCTAAAGATATGTTGCCTTTCAACAAATCTAAGATTTTCACTTTATCATATAATTTAAGTAATTCACTTTTACTTTGCTTTGGGGGGCATATTTTGAAATGGTAAAGGACAGGGACACACCGATCAGATCACATGATGATTTGTACTCAACTGACGTTAACACTGGACTGACAGAGCTTCTATTTATTCATCAACTGAGCAGCATAATGTACCTGCAGGAATTTAAAGGTTTTGTTTTTGGAGTTTCTTTTGATTTTTTTTTTGAACTGTCCTTGGTCTAAACCTTATGTAATAAATCTATGAAAGTGGGGACTCACCATATTTTGTGTATGATTTTGTTTCCTTGCTATGAGAATTTATTCTTTGAGTTAATTGCCCTGATTCCCCCATTTCTCTATCTTTATTCATGCTGTCCTTTCTGTCTTTTTAGCTTGTACTCAGTAGGCTTCATATATTCAGAATTGGCTTACAATTTACTTTTCATGAAGCATTCTCTGAATTCTGTGATTCTCATTGGCTTTACTCTTGTCAGTCTTTGTCTGTGCAAAACATTTTCTCCCTTAATTTTACATTGCTCTACTGTTTTTTATCACTTGCATGAGAAATAGTCTCACCTATGTATAAGTTTACTTAGGGGTGAACAATATTTGATGTATATATTGCTTATCCTAAAATAAATTGAAAACATTTGTGTTAGGATAACACCAATAATTTCTTCTGTGAGATATTGACATAATAAGACTGTTAATCAAAATATTTGTTAAGTAATTAAATATAAATTCAAAGCACTTAACCTAACCTAATAAGAGAGAATTATTCTATAAAAGGCTTGCATTTTTCTCACTTTGAAAAAGTGAGAGTTCATTAGGTATGTAGTCTGAACTGGGTTTATAGATTTATATCCTTTTTCACTGGAAAATCTGTGGTTACAGATTTTCTAACATGCCATTCCACATGACCTTCATCATACTAGAGTTCTGGATAAAACAGCACAGCATGAACATTCGGTAGGCACGAATAGGTTAGGGAGCTTTGATTTCACAATGGAGTCAGTATTTTCAGGTAAGTGGCGTTAGCTTCCCTCTGATAGTCATGGCAGTTATTTACTAGGTAATTCTCGAGGTGCTGTTTTGCACGGCACTACATGTTTATTATCTACTGAATAAAACTGAGAGAAAGTGAGCTGTAAATTATTAAAAGTGGAAAAAGTAGTGGTGACTAGTGCAAGTGTAAAAGTTTCGTGAAATACTGGGGATGTATACTGGGCCTCCTCAGCTGCATTGACTGCCATGTTCAATGGTGTGAAAAGTGATTTCTTGCACCTCATATAGGAGACCACCTCCATTGGCTTGACACCTGTCTAAATCAGATTTTTTAGACATAAAATGTAATCAAAATGCAAATGCTAATAGCAAATTTCATGCAGAGCTTCCTGCATGCCACATATGTTTCTAAGTACTTTACATATTTTCCTCAATGTAATCTTCCCTGTAGGTCACTGTGTTAGGTGATGCTATCTCCATTTTACAGGTGAAGAACCTGAGGAACAGAAAATTAATTTAATAAAGATAACACAGCTACGAGCTGATGGATGTGAGATTCAGATCCAGGCATTGGGGCATCCATGTCGATGTTGTCCCTCAAACTCTTTCTTGAAACATCTAGTTGTCATCTAAATGATCATGCTAAGCTTTATCATTACGGAAATAGTGATGATAAACAGTGATGATTAATGGTAGTCATTCATATGTAGGAGTTTTTCAAATTGTAGTTTATGTGGTGCTTGGAATAGAAACCTATGAATTCTAACCATGAGGGAATTTCCAACTTGCTCATTTTATCCATTCAAGTATCTGGTTAAATATGATTTAAAAACAAAAATAATGTGCTTTCATCTTAGAGCAGAGGCAAATCTCCATTTCTGTAATGGGCCCGGTAGTAATATTTTAGGACCAGAGGTGGTGAGATTCCTGTTGCAACAACAGTTAATGCTGAGGGAAGAACACAAGAGTCCCCATAAACAATATATAGACAAGGGGATATCACTGTGCTCTAGTGAAAGTTTAGCATAAAAACTGGTGATGGGCAGATTTGTGCTAGAGATTATTAATAAGGTTTCTTTTTTTTTGTTTCAGTTGCAAGAAGAGCAGTACCAACACGCAGAGGCTGTTCGGAGTTTTGAGAAGATGGAAAGTCACCTCCAAAGGTATAATTTAAAGCAGCATAAATTAACTTTACTATTTATATAGCAAATGAGCAGCATACTGTGAAAATTATGTCAGTTATGATAATAAGTACTTGTGTGTGAAGACAGGGAAACATTTCATGCTACATGCAAAGAATAATTTAGGGCTGGGGATGTGGCTCTGTGATAGAGTGCATGCTTTGCATGTTCAAGGCCCTGGGTTCAATCCCCAGCACTCTAATTAGAAATACATAATATCTGCTCATTATCCCTAAATTATTCACAAAGCACAGTTAAAAAATGAAAGATTCTAAATAATCTGCTTTTCAAATTTTTAAGAATTTATTGAATTACTTTGTTCTGAAATTTTTTGTTTTAAATTTGTCTTGGTAACATTTATTTTACAAAATACATTTCAGACTTAAAGACAAATATTTCATGTTAAAAGTTGGAATGAAAAAGCAAGCATGGGAAATTGAACAACTGCAGAAAAATCAGTTACCTATAAATTTGGTAAGTCAGTGTCCAATTCATTTCTTTCATCATGCAATGAACGTTTTCTTTCTCTAGTAGGAGCATAATAGGAACATTTTAGGCAATATGGAAAGTCCCATTGATCAAGATATTTGTTGTATTCATATTGAGAGTACTTGCTACTATTTGGGAAAATACCATTAACTGTATAGATGAACTTGCCTGAATTTGTAAGATTAGTGGTTTTGGTAGTAATATTTTATCAGAGAAGTTTTTGGTAGTCTAAAATGAGTGTTTTATACGTACAACATTTTGATAATCTTCTCAGCATTGATGGACAGGTAGGTTGATTTCATCCTTTGGCTATTGTGAGTAACACTGCTCTGGACATTGCTATGCAGCTATCGGTTTTAACTTCTGTTGATATTTTAGACTAACAATGTCCCAAGAAATGTAAGTAAGTACTTAACTTAATATTCTGAATCTCTCTTGCAATCTGAGACTTTCAGTGAGGTTTTGAGAATGAGTTACTTGTAATTTGTAGTTCCCACCAAGTATGGGTACTTGTTCATTACATAAATATTTTTTCCAAATGAATGATTTTCTCTTTGGAGTTCAAAAACAGAATGGAGATTTCATTGAGTAAATAAAAATTGCTGTTTTCTTGAATGGGACCGATAGAGGAATCTAGTGGTCCTAGCATTGCAGGTTTGGAAACTGCATTTTTCCATTCACCTGTGTTCATCAGCCTTTGAAAGATATGACACTCCAATCTCAGAAAAGATTGATGCATAACTAAGGTTGCCACTTTATTGATGTAAGATAAAAGCTATACTACTATTTACCAAACAAAACAATTACTGTTGCTTACATTTGCCTTTATAGAAATTGATATCACAGGATTGCACTGTGAATGCTAAGCTAGAGCAATGAACTACTTCCTATCACTAACTTGTTTCTTTATGTCATAACACTTATATTTTTGCAGTTCCATTATACAGACACACATAACAGGGGAATTAGAATATTTGTGCTGACTGGTCTTCCTCATGGCTGAAGAACATTGAAAACATAAAATCTCTACATATAAATCAGACCCATTTTATTATCAGAATTTCCATGCACATAACATAAAAATATGTTGATAAGGGATCTTCTGTGAATGAGAGTGCCAGGAGAGATCTTTGTATATAAGTGTCATACAGAGATATATAAAGGTATCAGAGTTTGAAAATTTTATAATGGTACCCAAACCTATTCCTATTTAAAGCTTATTTAGAAATAATGAGGAATTTTCTGTAGATTTTCCAAAGGAATGAATTAGAAATAGGACATAAAATCATAGGCCTTTATAACTTCTACTCTGTGATCCAAAAATTTAGTAAGAGACAGATTTCTTTTATTTTTGTGGTAGTGGGGTTTGAACTCAGGGCCTACACCTTGAACCACTACACCAGCTCTTTTTTGTGAAGGGTTTTTTTCAAGATATGGTCTCAAGAACTATTTGTCCAGCTGGCTTCTAACCAAGATCTCTGCTTCCTGAGTAAAAAGACAGATCTCTTTCAGTCAGTTCAGTCAGTAGCTCCTCATGTAGGCAGAAGGCTCTCTGTTATGGGTCTCTACAGTGCAGATTATCTGGGGTGACATATTTGTGGAGCAGTGACAGCTCTTGCTGACTCACCTCTGAACCACAGCATTGACTGTACATCAGAAAGAGACTTCAGAACAAGAGATGCAGAAGGCCATGCCTTCTTTGATAAGGAAATTATTCAAAAGAAAAGAAAAGCACCCAACAGACCACCTGTTGCTCATAGGAAAGTCTAGCGTTATAAGATAAAAACATGCTAAGGGTGAGCATCCCTTCCTCTGGGACTAGAAAAATATTATTTTCCAAGTGAAGTCTATCAGAATCAACATAAAATGTATAATACCAGCTGTCTATAGAAGTATTCACACCAAGTAATGCATGCTAGGTTGTTGTCTATGAGAAGTGAAGTAAAAGTAAGAGATAAAAGTACAAATGACCTCAACAAAGAGGTCAGAGATGGGGTAATTCAGTTAGATAGTCTAAATTGAAACCTTGAGTTTTAAGGAACTCTGTAGGAATTTTAAAAGGGAATTAGAAAGGGAAAGGACAAAATATCAGGGATTTCTGCATTTAGAAATAGTAGGACTAGAGGACTAACAGAGGGGAAGGTGTGTTCCCTGTTAGAAGTTTCTGATAAGTAAAGAAGGCACAGTAGGCCTGGGTTTGATTCTCAGAATCCCACCCTCAGAGAGGTGGCTGTGTCTCTGGGAACACATGCCTTGCACCCCAGACCTTAGGCTTTATCCATCATCGTCTCTGGACTTCACACCTGGTATTCTGCTCCATTTCACCCTTGAAAGGAAGAGATGCCCCCCAAAGACTTTACCTTCCAACCTAGGCAGGTCCCATGAATGAGTGGCCATTCCCTATGCAATTCCTAGAAGACAAGCAATGGATAATAAAGGCAGAATACATTTGGTCGTCTTCTGTGCCCATGTACATTCTCTATGAGAAGCAGAAACAAAACCAGTGGCCCATTGCATGCCAGTGACCAACCTGGCAGAACAGTTCCTTGGACATGTTCTAGCACATCAAGTAGCAGCAATTGGTCATTGCCAGCATCCTGTAGGAAGATAGCAACAGCCAACATCTAATGTTGGAGGCCACTGACTGGCCAATCATTGAGGGGCTGATGTACCTCCTTTAGCCCTTTCACCTTGTGGCTGAGATGCTATCTACCTTCAAGTACCATCAACATGGTCAAGCTGGTTACTCTACATGCTCTGGAATATAATGCACAACAACATCAAGGAGAATGACTTAAAGAAAATCAGTATGGCCAAAGAAGTCCTATGAAGGACCAGACAAAAACTTACAAAGAAATATGTAAGATCGACATGTTTCTGAACATTGCCACCTTCCTGGATTCTTGCTATAAAAGGCTGATCTTTTTGTCTGCCTTCAAGAGGCACCAGGCAGAGAACTGTGTGGTGGAAGAGGGCCTCTGGGACAAGGTCAAGGTTAACAACTACACATAAGCCAAGCATAAAATCTGTGCCTGAAGCATACCTTGTGCCTGAAGAGCTCCCCATGAAGAAGTTCATGCTGACAGATCCCTACCTTCACCTACTGACCTGATCAATAACAGGCAGCAATGGATGACCAGAAGTGTGGCACACCCAGATAGTAGAAGAGCTGAGTAAGTTCAAGTGAAAAAAGGTAGCTCATGCCTATAATCCTAGCTTCTCAGGAGGCAGAGATAAAGAGGATCTCAGTTCAAATCCAACCCAGGGAAATAGTTCCACTAGACCCTATCTCAAAAAACCCTTCACAAAAATAGAGCTAGTGGGGTGACTCAAGGTGAAGGCCCTGAGTGGTTCACCTGTGTGACCTTCTTCTAAATGCCACTCTTCTAAGTCCTGCAAAAGTATTGGTGTATGGTAGCCACCCATTTCCCCAAGGGTCTCTGTCTAAGGTGGTCAGTGCCAAGAGGAAATGGCTGGGCCCTGCACATGTGTACAAGCAGATTTTTCTATTCAATAGCCCAAACAGAGTATGAGCTAAGCCCAAGGATGAGAATGAGGGTAAGTTGTTCTTGGATCTGGAGCACATGCTCCTCTTGGGTGATGGTTTCAACAATGACTTCTTTGGTCTAAGGGTCAGAAGGCTTCTATGGGGAGAAGATGTCATTGGTAACCCATCTGATGCTTTGCTGTTGAAAATAATGATCCAACCAGGTTTTTTCTGAATCCCAAAAAGCACCCATGGTCCTAGAAACCAAGAGGGAAATAAGGAAACAAATAAAAGACCCACAGCTTATGGAAGCAAAATGGTCTTTATTTTTCTGAGTTGAACATCCCTCCTCTCATCCCCTTGCAAAGGAGAAACAAGTCCCCACATAAGTTCTGCACGGTATGGGGAATTACAAATGCTTACTTCCCCAAGAGAACCAGACTTTGTAGCGTGTTTTGCCTCATGGATATGAAGGACACCCTACACAATTCTTTCCCTTCCTGTGAAGCTTTAAAAGCTATCCTGGAAAATTCAGACATGTCTCATTGGGAAAGAAAGAGCCTCCTACAAAGCTAAGTGCTTTCTGTGATGCTGAGTCATATATATATGGAAGAATTCCATGTTTATGTTGTAATTTAAGTAGCAACTTTGCATATGGGGAACTTGGGCATCAATTCTTTTTTTTTCCTTTATTATTCATATGTGCGTACAAGGCTTGGGTCATTTCTCCCCCCTGCCCCCACCCCCTCCCTTACCACCTACTCCGCCTCCTCCCTCTCCGCCCCACCTTGGGCATCAATTCTTAAGCCACAAGGCTTTTCCTGAAAATAGATGAGTTTTATTTTGTGTAGAACATCTTGCAAATGAGTATTAATTGCAGTACTTATGACAAAGAATAAAAAAAAAACCAAAAATTTAGTTGAATGTGTTTTTCTTGACCATGTTGCCAGCAGCTGGTTGTCTTCCTCCCCAGTTGCCAAAATTCACTTGATCAGTACTATAGTACTTTTCTTTTTGATGCCCAAATGGCTTAATTTCCTGAAAATTATTTTTTCTTGGAGTGACATAAGGCGCTTACCTGGAAGTGTTTTCAAAACTGAAAGAGGTTGACTTTGTTCTCAAAGATGGGTGTTTCAGATGTGATTATGGGAGAGAATTCTTGGACTCTCTTTTAAAGCCCAGTACCTTGGGGTGGGGGAAATTAATTTTCAAAAATTATGATTGAATTGTTTTACTGCAGTAGGGTGAACAACGTCATTGTGAGTCACTTCTGATGGTTCAGGGAAGAAGTGTTTTCCAACATTTAGAAATATTTTTTGGCTTGGTGTTGTTTTCTTCTTTTTTTAAGACAGGATCTTCCTGTGTAATCCAGGATGGCCTTGGACTTGCAATCTTCCTGTCTCAGCCTTGCAAGTGTTGAGATTACAAGTGTGTACTACTACTCCTAGCTTAATTTGGGAAAGTAATAGATTCTTCTCTAAGAGTCTGAACTCTAATTCCAAAGTCCATGATTTTGTCCATAGGTTAATAGAAGACATGTTGGGGAGAGCTCTATATAAGAAGGGACATGATTAGAAGTGTCACATTTCAGATATTGGCAATATACTCCCAGGACCCCAATACCAGTTAGTGAAAATATCTGCATTTTTATGGCCAGTGGCTGCAAGTAGGACAGAATTTTACCTTTATGTACTTAGTAGTATAGAGTTTTAGAAAATAAAGTATGAAGGAAGGTATATTTTAACCCCTTCCTTTCTTTTTAAGGAATGCCATTCCTTAACATAATGGATCAGGCCTTGGGCTTTCTGATCAAGGTTCCAAAAACAACATCCTGGGTGCCTCCGTGGATTGTATTTTGTAGTTTTTCAAATGTCCCTCTTTAGGTTTTTGTAACACCTTATGAAAATGGGGATTACCCCAGTGAGTTGCCTCTTTGTGTCTCATTTTTAAAAATCCATTACCACAAATTATCATTGTTGTTTTACTTTTCCTTTTTTAATGCTTTAAAAGTGACCCCTCTTCAATAAGAAATAAATTTGCGCTTATTTTAAAAAAGAATTAAAGAATGATAAAGACTTTAGAAAGACTTTAGAAATGTCCTTAATCACAGTCAAAAAATTTTTGTAAGAGTTGTAAGATTGAAAATCAGATTTTAGTGCCAAAAAGGGTAATAATATTTATAGATGAGACCATGAATTTAAAAATATTAGAGTCCAATGGAAGGGAAGAAACAGATGATAGTATGATAGGAAAGCCTCAAGAATCAGGCTTAACTAATTTACATTCCCAACACCCATGAATAAGAATTCATTTTCCCCTACATTCCCGCTAGCATTTGTTCTTACTTGCTTTCTTGCATTTCCCCCATGGCTAAGCATGATGGACATTTTTGCATATACTTATCATCTAGCTATTTGTAATTCTTCATTTGAAAAATGTCTGTTCAGTTTATTTGCCCACCCTGTCAAAGATTTTCTCTCATTCTGCCACTGTATCTTCCGTAGATTGCTTTTTAATTTGATGCAATCACATTTTTCAATTGCTCTTATTTCCTGAACTGTTGGAGTCTTATGCAGGAAGTCCTTGTCTGTGCCTGTATCTTGAAGGATTCCTCTGTTTTCCTCTGGTAGTTTCCTTATATTAAGGTCTTTTAACCAATGTGGGCTGATGTTTCTACAGGATGAGAGACTGGGATCTAGTTTCCATCTTCTGCTTGTGAATATCTAGTTTTCCTAGCACCACTTGTTAATGAGGCTGTCTCTTTGCTAATGTAGGTTTTCAGCACATTTGTCAAGAACAAGATGGAAATATCTGAATGGTCTTATTTCTAGGACTTCTATTCTACTACATTTGTCTTTGTATCTGATCTTGTGCCAGTACCATGCTGGTTTTGTTACTATGACTCTGTAGTATAATTTGAATTCAAGATTATGTTCCCTCTAGCATTGCTCTATTTTTGGTGGCACTGATATTTGAACTCAGGGAATTGGGTTTGCTAGACAGGCACTCTACCACTTGGGCAATGCATCCAGCTCTCTTTTAGCTTTAATTATATTTCAGGCAGGATCTCACAGGTTTACCTGAGGTTAGCCTTAGACCCTGATCCTCCTGCCTACACCTCCCATGTATTTGGGATCACAGACATGAGCCATCATGCCTAATTATTGATTGAGATAGACTGTCACTAACTTTTTGCCCAGCTTGGCTTGAATTACAATCCTCACAATCTCTGTCCCCTGAGTAGCTGGGATCATAAGCATAGACAACCATACCTAGCACTTGAATTGCTCATTTTGCTCAAGATTTCTTTGGCTAGTCAGGGTCTTTTTTTTTCCCCTGTGAATTTTAGTATTGTTTTTTCTGTTTCTGTGCAGATGTTAATTGAACTGTGATAGGGATTGCACAGGATTTGCATATAATTTTTGGTATTGTGACCATTTTGTCAACATTTATTCAGCTGGCCATGAACACAGCAGGGCTTTCCATTTTCTGATGTCTTCTAGATTTTCTTCTTTAGTGCTGATAATTTTCACTGTAGAGGTCTTTAACATCTTTGGTTAATTTTATGCCAATGAAGGTGTTGAGGCTATTGTGAATGGGATTACTTTCCAGACATCTTTTTTAGTGACTTTGTTGTTGACATATAAAAAACTACTTTTCTTGCATATTGATTTTTTATCTTGGAGCTGCTAGGACTGCATATCACATATAAAGGTTGTCTAATGGCATCTTTAGGGTTTTTAACTAAATCTGCCATAAAAGTATGGTTTGACTTCCTTTCTATTTGTACCGCTTTTATCTTTTTTCTTCTTTTATTGGTCTGGTTAGGAAATCAAACACTACATTGAATAAGGGTGAAGATACTAGACACCCTTGATGCATTACTGATTTTATAGGAAATGTTACAGTTTTTCCCCATTCACTACACTGTTGGCTATGGGTCTGTCATATACAGTCTTCATCTTTATGTTAAGATAGAAATGATTAATTACTAGTTTCTTCATGGCTTATTTTTAATTGTTGTGCTGGCTAGGAGTACATTGTGGCATTCACAAAGGTTTTTACAATATATCAAATATATCATACTTGAATTCACCCCCTTCCACCATTCTCCTTTATCCCCCCCATTTCCCCATTTGAGTAATAGTTTCAACAGTTATCTTTTTTCCATTTTCATCCATGTGTACACAGTTTTTGCACCATATACACCTTCCTACACCCATTCCCCACCTCCTCACCCACAACACTGTTATCAATATCCCCCCAAGCAGGGGGGATGTTCCTCCCTCCTGTTTTCCAGTTTTTCAAAAGAAAGGAAAAAGAAAATGACATTTTTGCTTGCTTAAGATAGCTACATAGGGGAATTTCCTTGTGGCACTTCCATTTATATATGTATTATCACCTGATTTGGTTCATTTTCTCTATTTTTCATCTTTCCTTGTTAGTTTCTTTCTTTTGGTGGTTTCAACCGGTTTAAAAGTTCTATATTCATTCTTGCATAGAGAGTGCATCAACCATGTTCACCTTAACATCCTTCTTTTACACTCCCCATCTCATGTGTGACTTCTCCTTGGCATGTCCTGTTTGTCATAATGTTGCTACATTTGTGTTAGGTCTAAATTCTGCATATGAAAGAAAAAACGTGTGACTTTTGGCCTTCTGAACTTGCCTAACTTCACTTAAGATGATATTCTCTAGTTCCATCCATTTACCTAAAAATGTCAAAATTTCATTCTTCTTTGTGGCTGGATAGAATTCCATTGTATATAAGTACCACATTTTCTTAATCCATTCCTCAGTAGTAGGACATCTTGGCTGTTTCCATAGCTTAGCTATTGAATAGTGCTATTGTGAATAGTGCTGCAATAAACATGGGTGTGCAGGTACATTTGCTATCATGAAGTGATGTTGGATATTTTCAAGGATTTTACCTGCACAGATTGAGATGATCATGGGATTCTTGGTTTAGGATCTATTCATATGCTGATTTATGTTCATTGGTTGGTATGTTTTGAGAAATCTTTGACTTTCTGGCATAATGTCAACTTAAAGGTATGTGGGTTTTTTTAAGTGCTGTTGAATTCTATTTGTAAGCATTTTCTTAAGGGCTTTTGGAACTATGTTAATCAAAGATCTTAGCCTGTAGCTTTTTTCTTTTGTTGTATCCTCATCCAGTTTTGTTAAGCCTGTTTTCATTGAATGAGTTTGGACTTGTTGCTTCCTTTTGTATTTTGTGGCATAGTTTAAGCATTACTGTTAGTTCTTCATTAGAACTGATACAAATCAGCAGTGAATGTGTCTGGTCATGGGCTTTTCTATGTTAAGAGGTTTTTGATTACCATTCCAATCTCATAGCTTGCTATTGATCTGCTCATGTTATTTGTATCTTCTTGGTTCAATTTTGATAGGTAATATGTGTCAAGGAATTTATCCATTTATTCCATATTTTGAAACTTATTTGAGAATACATTTTCAAAGCATTCCCTTATGATCTTCTGAGTTGTAATGGTATCAGTTGTATCTCACCTTCTTCTGTCTAATTTTAATAATTTGGGTTTTCTAAGTGTTTGTCAATTTTATTTATTCCTTTAAAGAACCAACTCTGTGTTTCATTGATCTTTGAATTGTTCTTTTAGTTTCCATTTCATTAATTTCAGTTCTGATCTTTAATATTTCTCTCTGATTTGGGATTGGCTTATATTGCTTTTTTAAGAACTTGAATTACACCATTAGGTTAGGTTATTTATTTGAGAGCTCTCTGATGTCACAATGAAACCCCCCTGTATAACTAATATATGCTAATGATGTGTTTTTGTAAAAATTCATTAATTAGCAATTCAATTTCATAGTTTTATTCTGGGGAACACTTATTGATGCAGTCCTAAATACCTCAAAACTATGTCCCCAAAACTTCTTTAGATATTATGGATATTGAAAATGAGGGGAAGGGGTAAGAGACTTTCTACTAAGAGTTGGCTTAGTGCCATTTTAAGAAAAAAGAATGTGAAACAATCATAGCAAAATGAAAGCCTAAGGTCAATTGCAGATGCCTTGTGATAACATAAAGAGGACAATTGTGTGATTTCTCTTGGTTTTAATTTTGTTGACTTTCACACTATGGACTGCATTTTTATAATCTGCTATAGATTATAATGTATTGCAACTGAATTTATATCACAATTTGCACGTGGTTTTGTTTTTTTTTTCTTTTTTCTTTTATTATTCATATGTGCATACAAGGCTTGGTTCATTTCTCCCCCCTGCCACCACCCCCTCCCTTACCACCCACTCCACCCCCTCCCGCTCCCCCCCTCAATACCCAGCAGAAACTATTTTGCCCTTATCTCTAATTTTGTTGTAGAGAGAGTATAAGCAATAATAGGAAGGAACAAGGGGTTTTGCTGGTTGAGATAAGGATAGCTATACAGGGCATTGACTCACATTGATTTCCTGTGCGTGGGTGTTACCTTCTAGGTTAATTCTTTTTGAACTAACCTTTTCTCTAATACCTGTTCCCCTTTTCCTATTGGCCTCAGTTGCTTTAAGGTATCTGCTTTAGTTTCTCTGCGTTAAGGGCAACAAATGCTAGCTAGTTTTTTAGGTGTCTTATCTATCCTCACCCCTCCCTTGTGTGCTCTCGCTTTTATCATGTGCTCATAGTCCAATCCCCTTGTTGTGTTTGCCCTTGATCTAATGTCCACATATGAGGGAGAACATACGATTTTTGGTTTTTTGAGCCAGGCTAACCTCACTCAGAATGATGTTCTCCAATTCCATCCATTTACCAGCGAATGATAACATTTTGTTCTTCTTCATGGCTGCATAAAATTCCATTGTGTATAGATACCACATTTTCTTAATCCATTCGTCAGTGCTGGGGCATCTTGGCTGTTTCCATAACTTGGCTATTGTGAATAGTGCCGCAATAAGCATGGATGTGCAGGTGCCTCTGGAGTAACAGTCTTTTGGGTATATCCCCAAGAGTGGTATTGCTGGATCAAATGGTAGATCGATGTCCAGCTTTTTAAGTAGCCTCCAAATTTTTTTCCAGAGTGGTTGTACTAGTCTACATTCCCACCAACAGTGTAAGAGGGTTCCTTTTTCCCCGCATCCTCACCAACACCTGTTGTTGGTGGTGTTGCTGATGATGGCTATTCTAACAGGGGTGAGGTGCAATTTTAGTGTGGTTTTAATTTGCATTTCCTTTATTGCTAGAGAAGGTGAGCATTTTTTCATGTGTTTTCTGGCCATTTGAATTTCTTCTCTTGAGAAAGTT
The DNA here is from genome assembly GCF_047511655.1 of Castor canadensis. Taxonomy (NCBI): domain Eukaryota; kingdom Metazoa; phylum Chordata; class Mammalia; order Rodentia; family Castoridae; genus Castor; species Castor canadensis. The sequence goes on from NC_133400.1 coordinate 69,851,538, forward strand.
CTGTTTAGTTCACATGCCCATTTCTTTATTGGTTCATTAGTTTTGGGAGAATTTAGTTTTTTAAGTTCCCTGTATATTCTGGTTATCAGTCCTTTGATGTATAATTGGCAAATATTTTCTCCCACTCTGTGAGTGTTCTCTTCAGTTTAGAGACCATTTCTTTTGATGAACAGAAGCTTTTTAGTTTTATGAGGTCCCATTTATCTATGCTATCTCTTAGTTGCTGTGCTGCTGGGGTTTCATTGAGAAAGTTCTTACCTATACCTACTAACTGCAGAGTATTTCCTACTCTTTCTTGTATCAACTTAAGAGTTTGGGGTCTGATATTAAGATCCTTGATCCATTTTGAGTTAATCTTGGTATAGGGTGATATACATGGATCTAGTTTCAGTTTTTTGCAGACTGCTAGCCAGTTTTCCCAGCAGTTTTTGTTGAAGAGGCTGCTATTTCTCCATCGTATATTTTTAGCTCCTTTGTCAACGATAAGTTACTCATAGTTGTGTGGCTTCATATCTGGATCCTCTATTCTGTTCCACTGGTCTTCATGTCTGTTTTTGTTCCAGTACCATGCTGTTTTTATTGTTATTGCTTTGTAATATAGTTTGAAGTCAGGTATTGTGATACCTCCTGCATTGTTCTTTTGACTGAGTATTGCCTTGGCTATTCGTGGCCTCTTGTGTTTCCATATAAATTTCACAGTAGATTTTTCAATCTCTTTAATGAATGTCATTGGAATTTTGATGGGAATTGCATTAAACATGTAGATTACTTTGGGGAGTATCGACATTTTTGCTATGTTGATTCTACCAATCCATGTGCATGGGAGATCTCTCCACTTTCTGTAGTCTTCCTCAATCTCTTTCTTCAGAAGTGTATAGTTTTCCTTGTAGAGGTCATTCACATCTTTTGTTAGGTTTACACCTAGGTATTTGATTTTTTTGAGGCTATTGTAAATGGAATTGTTTTCATACATTCTTTTTCCGTTTGCTCATTGCTAGTGTATAGAAATGCTAATGATTTTTCTATGTTGATTTTATATCCTGCTACCTTGCTATAGCTATTGATAATGTCTAGAAGCTTCTGAGTAGAGTTTTTTGGGTCTTTAAGGTATAGGATCATGTCATCTGCAAATAGGGATATTTTGACAGTTTCTTTACCTATTTGTATTCCTTTTATTCCTTCTTCTTGCCTAATTGCTCTGGCTAGGAATTCCAGTACTATGTTGAATAGGAGTGGAGATAGTGGGCATCCTTGTCTGGTTCCTGATTTTAGAGGGAATGGTTTTAATTTTTCTCCGTTAAGTATAATGCTGGCTGTAGGTTTGTCATATATAACTTTTATAATGTTGAGGAACTTTCCTTCTATTCCTAGTTTTCTTAGAGCTTTTATCATGAAATGATGTTGGATCTTATCAAAGGCTTTTTCTGCATCTATTGAGATGATAAAGTGGTTTTTGTCTTTGCTTCTGTTAATGTGGTTTATTATGTTTATTGATTTTCGTATGTTGAACCACTCCTGCATCCCTGGGATGAAGCCTACCTGGTCGTGGTGAATAATCTTTTTGATGTGTTGTTGAATTCGATTTGCCATTATTTTGTTGAGGATTTTTGCGTCAATGTTCATTAAGGAGATTGGCCTATAGTTCTCCTTTTTGGAGGTGTCTTTGCCTGGTTTTGGAATAAGTGTAATACTGGCTTCATAAAATGTCCTTGGCAGTTTTCCTTCCCTTTCTATTTCATGGAACAGTTTAAGGAGGGTTGGTATCAGTTCTTCTTTAAAGGTTGGATAGATTTCAGCAGAGAATCCATCAGGTCCTGGACTTTTCTTTTTGGGGAGACTCTTGATTGCTGCTTCAATTTCATTTTGTGTTATAGATCTATTCAGGTGATTAATTTCCTCTTGGTTCAGTTTTGGATGATCATATGTATCTAGAAATCTGTCCATTTCTTTTAGATTTTCAAATTTATTTGAATAAAGGTTCTCAAAGTAGTCTCTGATGATTTCCTGGACTTCCATGGTGTTTGTTGTTATCTCCCCTTTTGCATTCCTAATTCTACTAATTTGGGTTTTTTCTCTCCTCATTTTAGTCAGGTTTGCCAGGGGTCTATCGATCTTGTTTATTTTTTCAAAGAACCAACTTTTTGTTTCATTAATTCTTTGTATGGTTTTTTTGGTTTCTATTTCGTTGATTTCAGCTCTTATTTTTATTATTTCTCTCCTTCTATTTGTTTTGGGATTTGCTTGTTCTTGTTTTTCTAGGAGTTTGAGATGTATCATTAGGTCATTGATTTGGGATCTTTCAATCTTTTTAATATATGCACTCATGGCTATAAACTTTCCTCTCAAGACTGCCTTAGCTGTGTCCCATAGGTTCCGGTAGGTTGTGTTTTCATTTTCATTGACTTCTAGGAACTTTTTAATTTCCTCTTTTATTGCATCGATGAGCCGTTCTTCATTAAGTAATGAGTTATTTAGTTTCCTGCACATGGTTTTGTGTTAAACTATTCCTGGCCTATATCCTTTATTACTAAACTATTATATTCATAGAGAACAATGATATTGAAGAAAAACAGAAAACTGAATCTGTTAATTATCTTCATCTGAAAGCAAACAGTCAAAGTGTGGATCAGGAGTTACTCTCAATAAAAAGAGAAGTCAAATGTGAATCCCTTACAAATTTTCAAAATAAGATACAAGAACAAGTATGAAACCCCATTACTTATTTATAAGAGAATAGAGTAGGTCATGATCACATAGAAAGTTATAAGCATGAGACCAAGTTATATAAAAGGGGAAATAGACCAAAAGGAAATAATAATCATCAATCTGTATGCACCCAATGTCAACACACCCAATTTCATCAAACATACCTTGAAAGACCTAAAAGCATATATAAACACCAACACAGTGGTTGTGGGAGACTTTAACACCCCATTATCATCAATAGATAGGTCATCCAAACAAAAAATCAATAAAGAAATCCAAGATCTAAAATATGCAATAGATCAAATGGACCTAGTAGATCTCTACACAACATTTCATCCAACCTCTACACAATATACATTCTTCTCAGCAGCCCATGGAACCTTCTCCAAAATAGATCATATCCTAGGGCACAAAGCAAGCCTCAGCGAATATAAGAAAATAGAAATAATACCGTGCATACTATCTGATCACAATGCAGTAAAAGTAGAACTCAACAACAAAAGTAAAGAGAAAAAACATGCAAACAGCTGGAAACTAAATTATTTCATTCCAAGATGGCAGCTAGAGGGAGGAAGCAGAAAGTGAGCCTCCTATAGTGAAATCTTGGAGAGATGCTGGAGACACACTTTGCAGGCATAATCACTGAGAAAAGGCATAACTTGACCCCTCCACACCTCCAGCTGGCACAGAGAATCTCCACTTCACGTTAAATGGAGAAACAAGGAGGGTCCCCGTGCCACCAGTCGCCAGCACCCAGAAGGCTTAGGAAGACACAGACCAGCTCACCTTTCCATTCTAAATATTACCATTGCTGTTATTACAAGCTAGAAAATACTTAATTGCACACAGTACAGAGACAGTAACAACACCAAAGACAATGACGGGAAGACAGAAAAAATAGAGAAACCAGTTTCCCCCAGCAAAAAATTAGTACAGGAACCAGAGGGGAATGAAGAAAACAGAAACTCAGATCCAGACTCCAACAAAATGAAGATAAACTATGCCAAAGGACCCAATGAAACCCACAAGAGTAATTTAAAAGAAGACATACTACAAGTACTCAATGAGAATTTTATAGAGATGATACTGGATAGGGTCAACCAAAATGTACAGGAGACACTCAAGAAATTCCAAGACAACAAAAGTAGAGAATTTGAAAAAGCAAAAGAAGAAATAAAGGAAACCATAGAATCACTATATAAACACCAAAGTGAAAGAGAGAACACAATGAATAAACAGATAAATGAACTCAGGACAAAAATAGACAACATTAAAGAGGAAAACAGCCAGGATTGGAAAATCTCAGAAAAAAGAACGAAACAGAACTGCAAAACAAAACGGAAGGCCAATCCAGCAGAATAGAACAAACAGAAGACAGAATCTCAGAACTTGAAGATGAAATGGTAATTAAAGGAAAAACTGAAGAACTATTAGTTAAACAACTCAAGACCTGTGAAAAGAAAATGCAAGAACTCACTGACTCCATCAAAAGACCAAACTTGAGAATCATGGGCATCAAAGAAGGAGAAGAAGTGCAAGCGAAGGGAATGCGTGATATAGTCAACAAAATAATAATGGAAAATTTCCCAAATCTAGAGAAAGATATTCACATACAGATGCAAGAGGCCTCCAGGACACCAAACAGACCAGATCAAAATAGAACTACCCCATGACATATCATCATTAAAACAACAAGTTCAGAAACTAAGGAAAGAATATTGAAGGCTGTAAGAGAAAAAACAAGTACCGTACAAAGGTAAACCCATCAAAATCACAGCAGACTTCTCAACAGAAACATTACAAGCAAGGAGAGCTTGGGGTGAGATCATCCAGGCACTGAATGAAAATCACTTCAAAACCAGGATACTCAAAACTATCATTCAAAATAGATGGAGCAATAAAAGTCTTCCATGATAACCAGAAACTAAAACACTGTGTGACCACAAAGCCACCACTACAAAAGATTCTGCAAGGGATTCTGCACACAGAAAGTGAAACCCAACTTAACCATGAAAAGACAGGCAGCACCAAACCACAGGAAAAGAAAAAGCAAGACAGTAGAGAGTAACCTCAACTTAGGTACACACAATCAAACCTTAAAAACAACTATGACAACTAAATGACAGGAATCACCACATACCTATCAGTACTAATGCTTAATGTTAACAGACTTCATTCACCCATCAAAAGGCACCACTTGATGAAATGGATTAAAAAGGAAGATCCAACAATTTGTTGCTTACAGGAGACCCATCTCACTGACAGAAATAAGCATAGGCTTAGGATAAAAGGCTGGAAGAAGATTTACCAAGCCAATGGCCCCCAAAAACAGGCAAGAGTAGCAATAGTTATCTCTGACAAAGTAGGCTTCAAACTTATATTGATCAAGCAAGATAAAGAAGGACATTCCATACTAATAAAAGGGGAAATAGACCAAAAGGAAATAATAATCATCAATCTGTATGCACCCAATGTCAACGCACCCAATGTCAACGCACCCAATTTCATCAAACATACCCTGAAAGACCTAAAAGCACATATAAACGCCAACACAGTGGTTGTGGGAGACTTTAACACCCCATTATCATCAATAGATAGGTCATCCAAACAAAATTCAATAAAGAAATCCAAGATCTAAAATACGCACTAGATCAAATGGACTTAGTAGATGCCTACAGAACATTTCATCCAACCTCTACACAATATACATTCTTCTCAGCAGCCCATGGAACCTTCTCCAAAATAGATCATATCCTTGGGCACAAAGCACGTCTCAGCAAATATAACAAAATAGAAATTATACCATGCATACTATCTGATCATAATGGAGTAAAAGTAGAACTCAACAACAAAAGTAAAGCCAAAAGCATGCAAACAGCTGGAAACTAAATAACTCATTACGTAATGAAGAATGGCTCATCGATGCAATAAAAGAGGAAATTAAAAAGTTCCTAGAAGTCAATGAAAATGAAAACACAACCTACCGGAACCTATGGGACACAGCTAAGGCAGTCTTGAGAGGAAAGTTTATAGCCATGAGTGCATATATTAAAAAGATTGAAAGATCCCAAATCAATGACCTAATGATACATCTCAAACTCCTAGAAAAACAAGAACAAGCAAATCCCAAAACAAATAGAAGGAGAGAAATAATAAAAATAAGAGCTGAAATCAACGAAATAGAAACCAAAAAAACCATACAAAGAATTAATGAAACAAAAAGTTGGTTCTTTGAAAAAATAAACAAGATCGATAGACCCCTGGCAAACCTGACTAAAATGAGGAGAGAAAAAACCCAAATTAGTAGAATTAGGAATGCAAAAGGGGAGATAACAACAAACACCATGGAAGTCCAGGAAATCATCAGAGACTACTTTGAGAACCTTTATTCAAATAAATTTGAAAATTTTAAAGAAATGGACAGATTTCTAGATACTTATGATCATCCAAAACTGAACCAAGAGGAAATTAATCACCTGAATAGATCTATAACACAAAATGAAATTGAAGCAGCAATCAAGAGTCTCCCCAAAAAGAAAAGTCCAGGACCAGGTGGATTCTCTGCTGAATTCTATCAGACCTTTAAAGAAGAACTGATACCAACCCTCCTTAAACTGTTCCACGAAATAGAAAGGGAAGGAAAACTACCAAACCAATTTTATGAAGCCAAAATTACACTTATCCCAAAACCAGGCAAAGACACATCCAAAAAGGAGAACTTCTTAATGAACATTGACGCAAAAATCCTCAACAACATAACGGCAAACCGAATTCAACAACACATCAAAAAGATTATTCACCATGACCAAGTAGGCTTCATCCCAGGGATGCAGGAGTGGTTCAATATACGAAAATCAATAAATGTAATAAACCACATTAACAGAAGCAAAGACAAAAACCACTTTATCATCTCAATAGATGCAGAAAAAGCCTTTGATAAGATCCAACATCATTTCATGATAAAAGCTCTAAGAAAACTAGGAACAGAAGGAAAGTACCTCAACATTATAAAAGCTATATATGAAAAACCTACAGCCAGCATTATACTTAATGGAGAAAAACTGAAACCATTCCATCTAAAATCAGGAACCAGACAAGGATGCCACTATCTCCACTCCTATTCAACATAGTACTGGAATTCCTAGCCAGAGCAATTAGGCAAGAAGAAGGAATAAAAGGAATACAAATAGGTAAAGAAACTGTCAAAATATCCCTATTTGCAGATGACATGATCCTATACCTTAAAGACCCAAAAAACTCTACTCAGAAGCTTCTAGACATCATCAATAGCTATAGCAAGGTAGCAGGATATAAAATCAACATAGAAAAATCATTAGCATTTCTATACACTAGCAATGAGCAAACGGAAAAAGAATGTATGAAAACAATTCCATTTACAATAGCCTCAAAAAAAGTCAAATACCTAGGTGTAAACCTAACAAAAGATGTGAAAGACATCTACAAGGAAAACTATACACTTCTGAAGAAAGAGATTGAGGAAGACTACAGAAAGTGGAGAGATCTCCCATGCTCATGGATTGGTAGAATCAACATAGCAAAAATGTCGATACTCCCCAAAGTAATCTACATGTTTAATGCAATTCCCATCAAAATTCCAATGACATTCATTAAAGAGATTGAAAAATCTACTGTGAAATTTATATGGAAACACAAGAGGCCACAAATAGCCAAGGCAATACTCAGTCAAAAGAACAATGCAGGAGGTATCACAATACCTGACTTCAAACTATATTACAAAGCAATAACAATAAAAACAGCATGGTACTGGAACAAAAACAGACATGAAGACCAGTGGAACAGAATAGAGGATCCAGATATGAAGCCACACAACTATGAGTAACTTATCTTTGACAAAGGAGCTAAAAATATACAATGGAGAAATAGCAGCCTCTTCAACAAAAACTGCTGGGAAAACTGGTTAGCAGTCTGCAAAAAACTGAAACTAGATCCATGTATATCACCCTATACCAAGATTAACTCAAAATGGATCAAGGATCTTAATATCAGACCACAAACTCTAAAGTTGATACAGGAAAGAGTAGGAAATACTCTGCAGTTAGTAGGTATAGGTAAGAACTTTCTCAATGAAACCCCAGCAGCACAGCAACTAAGAGATAGCGTAGATAAATGGGACCTCATAAAACTAAAAAGCTTCTGTTCATCAAAAGAAATGGTCACTAAACTGAAGAGAACACCCACAGAATGGGAGTAAATATTTGCCAACTATACATCAGACAAAGGACTGATAACCAGAATGTATAGGGTACTTAAAAAACTAAATTCTCCCAAAACTAATGAACCAATAAAGAAATGGGCAAGTGAACTAAACAGAACTCTCAAAAGAAGAAATTCAAATGGCCAAAAAACACATGAAAAAATGCTCACCATCCCTAGCAATGAAGGAAATGCAAATTAAAACCACACTAAGATTCCACCTCACCCCTGTTAGAATAGACATCATCAGCAACACCACCAACAACAGGTGTTGGCAAGGATGCAGGGAAAAAGGAACCCTCTTACACTGTTGGTGGGAATGTAAACTAGTACAACCACTCTGGAAAAAAATTTGGAGGCTACTTAAAAAGCTAAACATTGATCTACCATATGATCCAGCAATACCACTCTTGGGGATATACTCAAAAGACTGTGACACAGGTTACTCCAGAGGCACCTGCACACCCATGTTTATTGCGGCACTATTCACAATAGCCAAGTTATGGAAACAGCCAAGATGCCCCACCACCGACGAATGGATTAAGAAAATGTGGTACCTATACACAATGGAATTTTATGCAGCCATGAAGAAGAACAAAATGTTATCATTCGCTGGTAAATGGATGGAATTGGAGAACATCATTCTGAGTGAGGTTAGCCTGGCCCAAAAGACCAAAAATCATATGTTCTCCCTCATATGTGGACATTAGATCAAGGGCAAACACAACAATGGGATTGGACTTTGAGCACATGATAAAAGCGAGAGCACACAAGGGAGGGGTGAGGATAGGTAAGACACCTAAAAAACTAGCTAGCATTTGTTGCCCTTAACGCAGAAAAACTAAAGCAGATACCTTAAAAGCAACTGAGGCCAATAGGAAAAGGGGACCAGGAACTAGAGAAAAGGTTAGATCAAAAAGAATTAACCTAGAAGGTAACACCCACGCACAGGAAATCAATGTGAGTCAACTCCCTGTATAGCTATCCTTATCTCAACCAGCAAAAACCCTTGTTTTTCCTATTATGGCTTATACTCTCTCTACAACAAAATTAGAAATAAGGGCAAAATAGTTTCTGCTGGGTATTGAGGGGGTGGGGGGGAGAGGGAGGGGGTGGAGTGGGTGGTAAGGAAGGGGGTGGGGGCATGGGGGAGAAATGACCCAAGCCTGTATGCACATATGAATAATAAAAGAAAAAAAATTATTTCAACAAAATGCAAACAATTAAGTAAGGTATAATTTCAACAAGTATCATTAGTATTAAGTTTGCAGTTATTGATTTCATTACATGTCTCTTTCTAAAAATGTTGTCTAGTTCTTCCCCTTTTTATTTTTTTTTTTTTGTCTTGCATATTTCTTGGCTTTATTTAATTTTAAAATATTGGCTTTCCCTTTTATTTTCATTTTTTAATAATGGAACCCGTATTTGTTTTTTTAATCATTGCATTTTTGTTGTACTGGTGGTACATTGTGACATCTACAAAAGTTCTTAGGATATATCATAGTTGGATTCACCCCTTCCATCATTCTACTTAATTCTCCCAACACCCCCATTCCTGGAATTGTTTCCACAGGCCTCATTTTTCCATGTTTATACATGAGTACATAATATTTCCACTACATTCAACCTCCTACACCCTTTGGTAGTAGTTTACCTTCCTGTTCTCCATGTTTGCAAAAAGACATTCTTGTTCGCTTAAGATAGCTATGTAGGGACTTTCATTGTGATACTTCCAAAAATACCTATCAAGGTATCAAGAAAGAAGGGAGCATTTCTATAAATGTTATGTGTTCATCTTTCTTGTTGTGGCTATGGTAGGGTAGGCAGAAAATGGCATTCTTTTTCTCCTACTGAGTTTAGAACTTAGGTGTCAGATGTGGATATCCTATATGCTAGCTTTAATACTAACAGGTATTCAACAATATAGGCAGACAGGGCTTCAAAGTGTAGCCTCGATGGGATTCTGAGTGAGTCATCATAGGTTATGCACTTACACAGCTGTGAGTGGAAGAAACAAATACTTGACATCTCTGCCAGGAGCAGCCTGCTTACTGCACAGAATCCAGTGGCCCTAAAGTCACATGACTGAGGTGCAGAAATGGAGAACCAAGACAGCACATCCAATGTCCACTTTCATCCGTGAGGTAAATCTCCTCTCTTCTCACGAGGAAAGTAGAGTGTAAGTCTTCATGTGGTAACTAGAGGCTATGGTAATGAGGCCCTTCTATCATTCCTGCCTGGATTTCAATTGGCATTGGAACTAAGCCTGTGCTTCTGTGTATCCCAATTAATGATGAGAATTTGGATAGGGATATGTTAGATGGTAAAGGGAAATCTGTTCAGTGTGTTTATTTTCCTATAAATAACTGACTATATGGATAATTTCTTGCCAATTGGTTTTGGTCAACCAAACCTTACTGGAGAAAAGAAATAGTTCTTTTAAGGATGAGTTTTCTCAATTTCAGCTTGTTTGTTTGAACTAGAGGTCTTCTCTTTCAAGTTCCCTTCTCTGTAGCTTAAAAGCATCTGCTTGATTAATTAAGTATATTTAACTGCTACTAACAGAAGTCATGGTAAGAATGTTTATTCTTTTATTTTTTATCATAGATTTAGAATTTTCCAATTAATAGTTATTTTTCATGTCCCCTGGTAAGATATTATTGAGAACCATGACATTTTTCATTTGCATGCTCTCCTATGTTTAAAAGTGCATGTTTCTTTCTAGAATATGAGAAAAGTAGTTGCATAGAACTCTGGACTCAGTAAGAAGACTTAAGGCCAATTCCAAGGCTGCAGCCACTTGGCTTTGTGACTGTAGCCAAGTTATAATCTCTTTGAGGCTGTGATTTCTTTGTCAAACATAGGGATTTGTGACAATTGTATCATCATCAAATTTTTATTTCAAAGACCACTTTTCTTTAAAAAAATTTTTGGTTGGCTGAAACTACATTATATCAAGTAGATGGAAGTAAAGCTCCCTGACTAAAGAAGGGTTGGAGTTCTGAGGCTGTGACTTCCTTCTCCCTTCATTCTAAAGTATCCTTTGGGAAGCCTTAGATTTTTCTCAATGTAGTTTCAAAATGACCTTCTATGATAAAATTTGCCTAATAAGCTAAAATTTGTGGTACATTTCTTATTGGCTATAATTTTCTCACACTCTTATGTTTTTGAAAAATGGGAAAGAATAATTGAAGAAACCAGTGTGCTCCCATTATTAATGGTGGAGTTCAAGTTTCCTCATCATCCAAAACCCAATCCCCACCTGGAAATAATGGCTTCAGAGAAAGGAAAAATATTTTTGTTTAAAAATATATATATAATATTAATATTATATACTATAAATATAGTATATCACTATTTATAGTATATACTATCAAGCTAGTATTAGAATAAAACAAACAATGCTTGATCAAATGATGAAGCATTTGTAGTTATTTAGACAACATTCCATTTTTCCTGAATAACTGCTTTATCTTTCAGGGAACACTTACCTATCAGAATAGGGCACTGATTAATATAGGTAACACATTTTCTCATTTTCCCTCCATAATATGTGCCAAGGCTTCTTCTTTAAACATTAAACTGGGCACAATAATTCTAAATTTCTTTAAAGGGAAATGTGAAGAAACTGTGTGATTTAATGTAAGTAAGAATTCAGTGAAAGGGACTTTTTTAAAAGTCATTTAATATTTATCATTTTTCACTTGTGAGCTAAACCACCCAACCTCTCACCAGCCAGGGCAAAAGTGGATCCACCTGTACTCACCAGCTTTAAATAAACCTTTGGGGCCCATTCTACAACACCCTCAACCTGCTGAGAGTTCTGAGTTTGTCTTTTTTCCCTCGGAGCTTTTGACTTTTTTTCTTTATATTTCTTTCCCAAAGCATTTGCCCTCAGCTGTGATATATGTTCTTCAATACTCACAGGTCAGTGAAAGGCTGGAAGAGAATGCGTGGAAGTAGAGGTTACTCCATGGTGGCACATAAGCAACTCCTTCTGCCAAGTGCTGTTTATGAATTAGGGAGAAAAGTGATCCCAACTTAAAACCACTATGGCACACATATTCTCTAGAGAGTTAATGTTCTGTACAGGCTGGGAGTGTAAGTCAGGGGTAGAGTGGCTCTTTAACATGCATAAGGCCCTGGATTCTGAACCCAACAGCAAAAATATAAAGAAAAGTAAAATAGAAAAAAAAGAATGAAAAGGATTTATTTGTTGCAAAATTAAGTGTCTTTTGAACAGATTATTTCATTTTTATCAAAGCATAATTTGTGAATATATTTGTGGATGGGGTGTAAATATATAATAAAATTTATTACATATACAAATTAAGTATTTAGGAGTAGAAGTTTTTTGAAGAAAAGATAACATTGCAGTTGCAATTTTTTATTCAAATCTTATAAAAATCTGACTTTCCTTCTACATAATTTTATTAGTGGCAATATAAAATTCTTTCAAAAAAGCCCTCTTTATTTGTTACAGAATTTTTAGTCTTTTATAAGACTTGTTTATATTGCCATTCTCACAGAAATGTTATGGAACAGAGTCAAGCACAATGTTGAGACATCTGTGAAAGAAATCTTATTTTCTGCCTAAAATTTGTACACTTTTGAAGTGACATTGTCATTATCACCACAAAGTACAAGTATGCACGGTTACTGTGCTAGATCCTGTCTGGGGCATTAGAAAGAGATATAAGTGACAATATACAGATGGGGGTACACGTGCAATAGTATGAAATAGACCCATACATTTCACAATTCAGTAGATGAGTATAATTAGTTAAATTTGGTCCTTATTTCTCAAAAAACATCAAAGTTACAAATAGTTATATTGTTTTCCTATTTCCAGTTCTCAAAAGTTTTAAGTCAAAGAATATTAAGTTGAAAAGTGGCTATAAACCTACATTTATCCTTTCTCCAATCATAGTTTCTGAAATCTTTGTGTCTGTATCAATAAAGATTTGTATGCTCATAATCCAGGTAGCATAATCTTTTAAATCTTTTGCCAGTAGAATTTCATATGCCATTATGACACTAGCAATTCCTTCATTTGTGTATTAAAGTTCCATGCTAGCAATTAGTAGTATAGAACAAATATTCAATTGTTAACTTTTTTTTTCTTTTTGCTCTACTGGGTGTGGAACTAAGGGATTTGTGCTTGCTAGACAAGTGCCCTACCGCTTGAACCAGAACCCTAACTCCTTTTGTTTAACTTGTTTCATGGTTTTGTACAGGTTGAACTTTGATCATTACTCCTCTACTACTTTCCTACAAGGATCTGGCATCGCAGACATGCAGCATCACACCCAGCTTGTTTATTAGAGATAGAGTCTTGATAATTTTGCAAGGGCTGTACTCAAACTGCCATTTGCCTATCTCCCTATCCCAAGTAGCTTGGAGTACTGGTGTATGCCACCCCAACTGGCTCCACTTTTTAATTTTCTGAAAATAGACAAGAGAAATTTCATTTTAAAGAAAAGTCCATTAGTTTGGAAAACCTGATTAAACTTTTATAAGCAGCAGAGTTTTGCTAAGAATCACAAAGTAATGCATGCAATATATTAGCTGAATTATTTAACCCATGTATTATTAAGACAAAATGTTATACATTTAATAGATCAATATTTACTGTGGTTATTTTACCACTTTAATCAAACAAATCATCACACATATATTCTCTATGATATAAACTTAAGATAAGCTAGAGTTTTATATCATGTATTTGATTTTTTTCCAAAGAATCCTCAAATTAGTTCTAATCTCTTCAATCTTACTTAAAGGCCACATTTTCTAAGTCATCTGTCATTTCCATATTTAATGTATCTTATCTTGCTCTTAATGTAAACATTTTATATATATATGACTTATATATGTGTCATATATATATATATATATATATGACATTTCAGAGGCAGAGGAAGTTGGCAAAACAGGACTAGAGAAGTAGAATAGGTATGTTGTCCAACTTATGAATTAAATTTAGGTTAATTATCATGAAATGAGTATAAATAGCAAATGGAATCCTTGTCCTTTGGTTGATAGATTCTGTATTAAATATTTGTCATTCTTAGATCAAATGAAAGAAGTAAAACATTGATATTCCTAATAAATAAAGAACATGTTTATAGCTCATTTGTTCCTGTTTCATAGCTTGTAGAATCTCAAAGACTCTCTATGTCTCTTATTTTCTGACTCAACACTTTGTTCACTTCTTCCATTCCTATGAAATTGTCAGCCTGCACTCTGAAACTATTCTTGGAAATCAAAAGCATCCTAAATTTCTCAGTCAGGTTTATGACAAAAAACCCAGATTTATCTAGTAATATATAATGAAGTAATTACAATTCATAAACTATCTCTTGTCACTTGCCACTATAAATGTGTTGTGTTTTACTAGGTCATTAGTTTACCTTTAGCCCTCAGAAAACTAACAATATCCTTAACATGTATTAAAAATACCCAAATCAATTTGACTATTGTCATGTTTTTCAGCCACATCTCTTGTCTCTGTTCCTTTGCTCTAGCTTCTAGCCAACCTGGGCTATTTATAATTCCACAAGTGTCTCCTCTCTCCTCTTGCTGTTTGCCTGTACTGCTTCCATTTTATGGTGTATTTTTTCCTTATTCCTCAGTATCACCTCCACCAAAGAGCTGACAACTGTGAGACAACACTGGCACATAGATTCCACTGTGTGGTCCCAGCAGTGCCTTGAATTAGACCTGTCATAGGATCTATGATACTGTCTAGACATTGCCCATTCATTATAGTCTATGATTGCTAAGAAATAGACTGTAGCATCTTCAGCTTGTCCTTCCAGTGCTTGCTGCAGCACTTTAGCACATGGTTGCTGAATAAATTAATAAATTACAAAAAAGCTGGAAGCTTTGGCACTTGGCTATGCTGATAAGGAATTCAGTGTCGACCTATGGTCAAATTATACTTAATCCTATATTGTACTGAATTTAATATCACTATTAATAGAGATAAAGAGATCAATATTTTTACTGATGCATGGTAAGTAACTAAGAAGTCTTTGACATAAAGAACATAATTGTTTCTTTCTTTTTCCAGTTGGTGCTGAAATTGATTTGTAGTCTATTGGAGCGTCTCCCTCAGATTTAACTAAAGTGTCTAGTCAAGATCTGCCTTAGAGAGAATGACAAGTTATGGAGCGATTTTAAACAAGATATATTTTTCTGAAAGATAACATTTTATTTGTTGGACTTTTCATGTATATATAATATTTCAATTGTCTCCCATTAGCATATGATATAAAAACTCTGTCAATCTCCTATGTACAATAAAAATCATATATTTTGAACTGTTTCTTGGCTTCGATAACTAAATGTGAGTGGATTCTACAAATGAAATCCAGTATTATGGACTTTCGTGCACTCTAACAGCACAAATACCAGCTGCTTAAACAGCACCCAAATGACCAAGCTGCCATTAATATGTTAATGGAATTAAATGTCAGTTTACTGAAGTCTTACTTCTATTGTCAAATTGTTTTCACAATTCCTAGACTTAAACATTTGGATAATATTTTGGTGTATTCATACTGTAGCTATTGTTAGTATTTTAGTTATAACCATTGTGGTATCATCTGACTCACTAACTGTATTTTTTTTACTTTAAGTTTTCAGCTCTGACTGATTTACAGGTCCTTCCCCATGAAAAAGCATTTGCCTGACACAAAGGAAAGATTTTATTTGGGATTTCCACAAAACTATAGATAATTTAGACAAAAGACATAATATCGTTTCCCAAATTATTAATATTTTAGTAGTCTATATTATTAACTTTCTAAGTTTAAAAGTTTTCCTTAAAAGTGTTGCATAGGTTTTTATCACATATTCCCAGTTTTTATCCTATCATGTCTTTTTGTAAATGTCATTTCTTCTTTGTTGATTACGGAAAAAATTTCAAAATTTTGCATATTGATGCTACAGTTTGAACTAGGATGCCCACCCCAAAGTACCATGTACTAAAGGTGTGCTTCTGAGGTTGGCACTGTTGGAAAATGGTGAATACCTCAAGAGATGGATCCTTATGGGAGGTTTAAGTCATTAAACTGGAAGGGGATTGTGTTACACAAGTTCCTTCTCTCCTTGTTTTGCTCCCCAGTCTCCATAAAGTCAGCATGCTACTGCACCAAGCTCTCCCTGCCATGATTTACTGCCTCACAACAAACCCTGAAACAATATGTCCAATGAACTGAAACTTTCAAAATTGTGAGTCAAAATAAGCCTTTTCTCTTTTTCAGTTGATTGTCTCAGGTATTTTGTTACGGCAACAAAATGCTGAGTAACATATTAAATTTGGATTTAACTATCTTGCCAAATACTTTTTATATTTTCATTGTATGAATATTTTATTGGTATATTCTTTTGGATTTTCAAAATACACACATATCCTCTACAGAGTATAATTTTTGCACAGACTGTCTGCATGTAGGTGGTAGACTCGTGTTTTCCTCTCAGACATCATTTATTAGTGTGTTAGTTTCTATTCCGCACATGAAATCTCAAACTTAGAATCTTAAAGTCACACTTATTTACTATCCAAAACGTCTGTGGGATAGGAGTCTGGACATGGTTCTGCTCAGTCTTCTGCTTTGATTCTCACAAGGTTTCATTCAAGGTATCAATTCTGCTGAATTTTTATTTGGACTCTTCGCTGGGAAAAATGTACTACCACACCCGTTCAGTTTGTTGGCAGAACTGTTTCCTTGTGACTATATGGCTGAGGTATTGGGCTTCCTCCATGGAATTGATTGCAAGCTGAAATCTTGCAGTAGAAATTGGGTTTGAGGCTTAGGCAATGGCTGGAACTTGGTCACAGCAGTGGAAGCTGGCTTCCCCTGGAAAGAAATGCAAGATGATGTTTTGTAGGGTACAGGTATAGCAGCAGCAGACTGAGACACACTAGGCTGGGGAGGCTTGGTCAAACCCAGTAAAGTTTCACTGGATGAAATTGGCTGAGCTGATTTGGCAGGACCAATCCAGGATGTGTTGGCACTTGCTGGTTGAGATGCATTGGCTGCCTTAGATTGAGCCAAATTAGAATGAGGCTGGACAGGGCAAAGTGCAGTGGGCCTGTGTGAGGCAAGAGACTGTGGCCTCCAATGAACAGGTTGAGGTTGAGGCTTGTCCAGACTTGGAAAAACTAAAGGTATCAACCTGACCTTCCCAGGTGGGTGCATCTCATTCTAGGATGGAGATGGACATTCATTGCCAGCACTACTGTCTTATTTTTGGACTTTGACTTGAGCTTTCTTAGGGCCTCTGCCCTCATGTGAGGCATCCAGCTGTGACTTCATAGCAGGAGAATACTGGAAGCCTTTGGTGGTGCTTGGTTTTCCAGGGCCTGACAGGAAAATGACCCAATGTTCTTATCATTCTTCTTCCCCAGTGCATGAAAAACCTGCACTGACTCCAGCATGTGCATGCCCAGGGAGCTTCAAGGCTTTTTAAAGGTCTCTTGGCTAAGCTCAGGTTGATTTCTCTTCTGTTTCATCTTGGTAATGGTTGCCTTCTCTTCCGACTTCACATTGTTCCCTGTCTTCTTACTGTCTTCAGCTTTCTTGGAGTTGTTTTCTCTGGTCTTTTTGGTCTTTTTCTGTCCATAGTCTTTAGCTTTGCTGGCCTTGCTTGATGCTGCTTTTGGAGGTTTGATGTGAGAATGCTTGGTTGTGTTCACAGGAGCCCTGTCACTGGATGCAGCACTGCACACAACCACTTCTCCCTCCAACAAGCACTCTGAGTTTTGGCGCTGAATTTTGGCTACAGGAGTTCCATCTGTAAGTTCAGAGGATCCATTCTTTTTCTTTCTGGTTTGGTCGGTGGGACCCTTAATGACACTTGACTTTTCCTGTGCTTGATTCCCTTTGATGTCCTCAGAATCTTTGGCTTTGATGACTGTGGAAACTATGGATTGGTTAAGATTTGTGAATGAGTTCAAAATCGGTGGGAGGTAAATATCTTCCACAAATGTAGCAATGTCTGCTAAATCTTTTGTAGACTTAATTCTATTTTCAAATGTCCCTTGGTTCTCAAGACTCAGGCTATTCTTGCCCAAATTGGCATTTTCAAAATGAGGCTTCTCTTCTTGGCCCAAAGGATTAATACAGACCAGAAGCTTGTGAATGTCAGGGATTTCTAAAGGAAGTAGTGAAAGTTCATGATTGTTATTTGGGATCTGATAGGCATCTAGAGGCTTTGAAAGCTGGGTTTTGATTTCAGCCAAATTCTCATTTAGTACTTGTTCCTGGTTTGAAGCTGGAGGCAAGGCCAAGATATTGGTAGAATTTTGGACTGGAGCTATTATTGAAATATCTCCAAGCTCAAGTGGTGGGTACTCCCAAGTACCTGAGCATTTATGCTACTGCAGGACTTGAGGAATTCTGGGGTTTGTGGAAGGCCAAATGTCTGGCTTGGAGGTTGCAATCCTAGGGACGTCTCCATTCCCATGGAAGTTTCCATCACTAAAAAGAAGTCAAGGAAGAAATCAGTCCCTGGTAAGTGAGATGCTCCCACCTACACACTAACACAGCAACCAAGCCCCTTCAGCGGACAAGGAATTTTTATTGGTTCTTCTTAAGGACCATGGACAGGACCTGTGTTAGGAGACAAGTGGGGACTGCACAGGTTGCTGCTGCTGGTCCTTTGATGTCATTTTTCTTGTATTCATAGGATTGTTATAGCTTAAATAAAAGTAATTTTAAAAAGATGAAGTGTTTTGTGCTTGGGGTATGGCTTTTTTTCGGGGGGGGGGGTATGGCTTAGAAGTAGAGTACTTGCCCACTATGTTCTTAGCCCTGATTTCAACCACTTGCACCACAAAAAATGAAAAAAAGTCTCATAAAGACATAGAGGATACAGTTAATTCTCTCCACTCCCCTTTTGAGTATAAAAATATGTTAAACCAGGGACTAGGAGAGAAAGTGGAGTTTCCTCATGAAATACATGAAGAAGGACATACTATGTGCTTACTGACTTTTGGCAGTATCTCTGAACACAAGGAAATTAAAGAAGATTAAACTCTTACTACAATGAAAGGTTTTGAAATGTTTTCCAAAGACACAAAAGCATTAGAACAGGGAAGGGAATTAAATACAGTCTGGGAGGTTTGCCGGGGAAGTAAAAAGTGAGGCTTCACTCAGTGTGTTTCCAGGGGACCCTTTAATGCAGCATAGGTGGCCAGTATAGTGTTTTGCATTTCCACCTTTATTTTATTTTATTGTGTTGTATTTATTTATGTATTTATTTGTTTCTTTCTTTTTGATTGTACTTCAGTTTGGATTCAGGCCCTACACTTGCTAGGCAGGTGCTGTATCACTTGAGCCATGGATACAATTCCAGGGACTTATATCAGCACATCAGGAACTAGATAAACCCAAGTTCACCATCTGGCCAGAAGTTACACATCAGCATGGTCATTCTGAAGCCCAAGCTCCAGGATTTTCCTGTAAAATCCTATCTACCTCCCTTATGTAGGGGCCTTTTGAGCAGCAGGTCATACAGTCCTCATTTTGTCCTGCAAAATTAACAAACCTTTACTTACTTTTCTACAAAAACCGTATTCTCATTGTTTGAGAAATAGCTTGAGTTCAACAGAGAGAATTTCAAATATCAAATTTGGTACCCAGTGGGGCTCTGGGGTGAGCTTCTCACCCTGAACACCTAGACACTGAGGTAATGGGTATTTGTAGGAAACTCTCACCCCCATCTAACTCTGAGACAGCTTCAGTGGATGTGCTTGTGTATAAGAGACTAAGGCACCATCCCAGCAACTGCCAGAGCCAGATATTGTTTCAGGTAACTCCATTTTCTCTTTTGTGGATTACAGACACAGAGTTGTTGCTGATGGAATAACTTTGGCAAAAGGGAAAAAGGAACTGAAAAAAGTTGTGATACCTTGGCTAAGCTTGGGTGAGCCTGCTGGTGTGTATACTCTGATTGCTGGTTTCCACCCATTTGGGAAGATACCTTTGTGGATCTACTGCCACAAAAGAGTCATTCTTTTTCATTTGTTTGGATGGAAGTTACAGGTTAATTAGGAGTAAGCAAACTAAAATATTTATTCCTGTCTGTAGTCTTCCTAATTTGGTGGAATGTACTCATTGTTTTAGCTTGGTTCAGAGGGGAGTTCCCTTTTGTTTGGGTACTTATTGTTTATGCATCATGTTTATCATTGGGGAGCATTGTATCTATTCCATCTGATAGGCTTCTTGTATGAATCTTAGCAGAGTGGTCTAGTTATAGTTATAAGCCTATGACAAAGAAAATGATGAAATTTTGTTGCAACATAGCCTGGACTATATTAGGAAATGAGGAGAGATGTTCTTTGAATGGAACCTGGAATTATTACATGATCTTGCAGGTAGAGTCATTTTGTCAGAAAGCAGGTAAATGGAATGAAATTCCATATGTGCAGGCATTTGTGGAGTTGCATTACAAGGAGTCTGAACAATCAGGAACTAAGCTGATGGTTCAAAGGAAGTCAGTGCTTCTAATGAATAAGGACAACGATGCCACAGAACATAAGGTTGAAGAAGACCTAGTTAATCTGAGTACAATGAATGTCTTTAACCTGGATTATCCTAAAGTCTGGACCATCCCAGACCTTTCCTCTGGCTGCATCACAGTTGCTGGCTGGCCTCCTGCTGAGGGAGTAAGTGGAATAAAAGGAGGTGAAACTCAGCTAACCTGGGACCATCTGGGTTATAATTGGGAACAAGAATGGTCTCTCCTTCCAAGACATGACAGAACACATTATTTGGACAGGGACCCCACCCTACTGGAGCAGGAAAATTTCTTCTAAAGCAGTACCTAATAGGAATATATATGCCCAAAGACAGCAGGGTAGACATTATTAGGCCTCTAATCCCTTTTAAACTTCAAATTTATTAAATTGGAAATATTCAAACCCTACCTGTAGGGAAAATACCCAGAAAAAGATTGAATTTTTTGTCTACTGCCCTACCTGAACAGATTAAGAAACTTTGTTGACACATTGTTCTTGACCAATGAGTGTTAACTTGTGATGGACAAGGTAAAAGATGAGGCACATCACCTCTATAATGAGGATTCTAACTAAGTTTCCATACCTGACCTGGCCATACTAATGGTAGAACCAAACTGGAAGCCTAATACACATACAGAAAATACCAAGATAAATAATTATCTGTGGTGCATCCTTATAGGCTCCACAGGGGAGCATCCAAGAAGAGGAAGCTATACAAGACCACAACTGTTTTGTTGTAACAAAATAATTACAACAAAAGGCCCCCTCTGAATTTTTAGAACTGATTTATCAGATTGACAGGAAATACTTAATCTCTGACCCAGAGGCCCTGAGAACCTACATATGGTTAATATGACTTCTATTGGACCGAGTACTTCTGACCTCAGAAGGAAATTGAAATGGGTAGAGGAACAATTGGAATGAATCCTGCTTAACTTACTGATGTTGCTTGCAAGGTTTCTAAAGCTAAGGGGGAACAGAAATTGAAACCAAGTCATGTCCTTTATGTCAAAAATGTTCTGTTATGTGCTCTGAATAGCACTAAGACAGAAAGAAAATCTCTAGAGTAGGGAACCCAATACATAGGAGAGCATCCCTTTGAAGCCTGCCAAGTAAGTGGATTTTACTCAGATGCCAAAAACTACTGGAAACATTAGATAACTGTTTGTGTTAGTTGACACCTTTTTCTGGTGGGTTGTGGCCAACTCAATCTGAACTGAAAAAGCATCAGAGATGACAAAGTCTTGCTAAAAAAAGTTGTTCCAAGATGTGGGTTCTCATCTTCAATTTGGAGTGACAGTGAGTCATACTTCATGGCAGAGATTATCCAGCAAGTAAGTAAAGTTTTATTTCTCTGTAATGAAGCTACTGTGTAATGGAATCAACATGCATCATGGAGATCTCAATCTACTGGAAAAACTGAAAAGTTGAGTTGCATAATGAACAAGATGATAGCCAAAGTATGTCAAGAAACCCACTTAGCCAAATAGCTGAAAAAACACATAAAGATATTCTTAACATCCCTGGCCATAAAGGAAATGCAAATCAAGTATGATATACTTGATACATTGTAAGAACTTTTATAAATGCCACCATGCATCCCCAGAACAACAATTAAAAAAAGAAAACCACATTAAGATTTCACCTCACTCTTGTTACAATGGCTATCATCAGGAACACAAACAACAAATGTTGGTGAGGATATAGGGAAAAAGGAACACTCATATATTGGAGATAGAAATGTAAATTAGTACATCCATTATGGAAAACAGTATGGAAGCTCTTCAAAAAACTAAAAACAGAACTGTCACTGCCATATGATTCAGCAATACTAATCTTAGGGATATACTCAAAGGAATGTAAGTCAAGATACAATAAAGACACTTATACACCAATCTTTATAGCATCACTGTTCACAATAGCCAAGTGATGGGAGCAAACCAGATGCCCTACAACTGTTGAATGAAGAAAATGTGACACACGCACATACACAATGGAGTTTTATTCAGCCATAATGAAGAATGAAATCATATTGTTTGAAGGTAAATAGATGCACCTGGAGGACATTATGTTAAGTGAAGTAAGCTAGGCTCAGAAAGACAAAGGCCACATGTTTTCTTTTATATGTGGGAGATTGACACAATAAAAATACAAATAATATTATGAAAAACAAGTTATGCTAAGAAGTATCTAACAGGAGAGGGAGGGTAAAAGAAGGAAGTTAAGAAGGTGAGTGTGAGTTCTGTACTTTCTGTACAAGAATGAATATAGAATTGTTAAACCTGTTGAAATCACCATAAGAAGGGGACTAAGGTAGAAAGGACAAAAATAGAAGGCATGAACCAATTTGGGCTATAATACATATATGCATGGAAATGTCACAAGGAAACCAATGTATAACTATCTTAAACAAACAAAAAGACTTTTTTCAAAAACAGAGAACAAGAAGGTAAACCAGGTCTTGTCTAGGGGTTCGTAGCAGTGGGATGGTGGGAAGATGTAAGGAAAAGTGAAGAAGACTGGATGTAATGGAAATATTACGTACTCATATGTGAAAAAAGAAAAATAAGATCCATTGAAACAATTCCAGGAATAGGGGAGAAGGGTGTAAAAGGAGTGAATTCAACTATGATATACTGAAAGAAATTCTGTAAATGTCACAATGTACCACCAGTACAACAATAATGTGATAATAAAAAAGAAAAAAAGAAACCCACTTAGGACTGGAAGTGACAGTCATCTGGATTTTTTTTGCTCTATGTCTGCACATGGGTGGTCCCTAGAAGTGGGTTTAGGTTGAGCCCCTGTAAAATAGTATGTGAGAGATACTTCTTGGCTCCGCAAGAAGTGAAAATGTAAGCTTAAAAGAAGAGACTAAATTAAAACAATATATGCATCAAATAAGTCAAATACTAACCACTGTACATATGTTTGCTTTTTCTATGTTATCAACCCAACTGGAGACATCACTTCATCCATTCAGTATGGGATATCAGGTACTTCTATTGATCTTTTGTTTTTTGACAGTACTGGGATTTGAACTCAGGGTTTCATGCTTGTTAGGCAGGCAGTCTATCACTTGAGCCACTCTACCAGCTAAGATCAAGTACTTCTGAAAACTTGGAAATAGCAAGGCCCATGAACTAGAAGAAAAATGGAAAAGGCCTTATGACGTGCTTCTGATGTCTCACCCCTCTTTGAAGTTAGCTGGAGTTAAGCCATGGGTATATCACAGAAGAGTGAAGAAATGCTCAGCAGAGGCAACTACACTACAACTAGAATACCAGTGGGAAAGCCACTGTAAGACTTAAGTATCCTGTTCAGGAAGAAGGCACAATGAATGTCCTTATGAGTCTGCTAAGTTACTTTTGTCTTTGTATCCTCTCTGCAGGATGAAAGGATAAGTTGCTGGTCCATATTGCTCAAATACTGACTTCTTCAATGTGTGCTCCCTGGACTGCCT
Organism: Castor canadensis; assembly: GCF_047511655.1. Lineage (NCBI taxonomy): Eukaryota > Metazoa > Chordata > Mammalia > Rodentia > Castoridae > Castor > Castor canadensis. The sequence goes on from NC_133400.1 coordinate 69,875,474, forward strand.
GGCAAAAGTTGTTTTAATCAAATGGCTGTGGACTATGTGCTAGCTGAGCAAGGGAGTATATGTATATTGCTAATACGTTCTGTTATATCTATACCAATCTTCCCCTCCAGTAGAAATTAATATAGAAAAGATTGGAGAACAAACTACTTGGTTATAACTACCTCTGTTCTTCACAGGCCCATTTCAGATGGCCTAGGGGAAGAACTGATGGACTGGTTTTCTAGTTTGTTTTCCTGGATTCTTAATAGTGTCAACTCTGTTCTATTGGGTGTCTTCCATTTCGGTGTGACCATCATGTTTATTACAGGATCAATATACCTACTTTTCCACTTAGCACTTTGCTGCATACCCTGCCTGTAAAAAAACCCCCACTGTTGGAGCCCTTAAGACACACCAGAATGACTGGGAAAGATAGATACATGGCTTACATTGGGAGGATCCCTTAATATCACACAATTTCATCAGGACGTAGCCAAGTGACTACTTCCATAGAGATGGAAGGGAAAAAGTTGACAGTAGGGAATATGTACCAGGACTAGACACCTAAATATGTGGTTTCCCATGTTAGTACTTCTTGCTAATTTCTCTTGTGGCTGTGATAAAAGTAAGGAAGACTGAGTTGCTAATGATTTATATGAGGATTGAGCTAGTGTGGGGTAGGAAATCTATGGTTGTAAGCTTCTAGAAAGGCCTAGATCATTCCATCTGGGGACTTCTTTAATTCTGGTGTGTGATACAAGATGCCAAGTGCTGGCAGGAAGATAAGACAATTGTGAGGGCCTGTAAAGATAAATATTGCATCTAAAGACTTTTTTTCTACTTGTATACCAATAATGCTTCCAGTACTTATTATGAGACATGAATTCTTTCAGTGATTGTATGTCAGGTTATGCTTATTTGACAAGAAATTGTAGTGTCAATATGGCTTAAAGTATATAAATTTTTCAAGATTTTGTTTCTATTTTAATTCATTGTCATACTTCAGGTAGCTACCTCCAAAAGATTGGTATGTAATCTGAGATAACAACATATACAAGCCAGACCAGTGTCTATTTTCTTTATATTCCCACGGAGATCAAGGGAATTCACAGCTAGTACATGAGGGAGGTATAAGACTGGGACAAGTGTGGTGTATTAGTCACCTTTGTTTGGGATATTTTTGTGGAGGTACTGGGGTTTTGAACTCTTGTTACTCAGCTCTCTGTTATTGAAACAGATTTCTGAGATAATCAGCTTATAAAAAGAAAAGATTTACTTTGGCTGACAGTTTTGGAGGTTTCAATGCATGGTGGGTTGACCCAGTTGTTTCTGGTCCAGTGGCAAGGCAGCACATCATGGCAAGGAATATGTGGTGGAGAAAACTGCTCATCTCACAGCCTGGACCAAAAAGAAGGTGAGAGAGAAGGAAGAGTATGGGTTGGGTCCCATTGCTCCCTTCAAAGGGATGCACACAATGATAAGAAGACCTCCCATAAGGTTAACCGTCCTGCACAAAGTTCAACTGAAGGAACTATGTCTGTGTTTGGTAGGATTTCTCTCCATCTGTCACCATTTTCCTTTGAGAGCCGCATTCATTTTAGGTCACACCTCTTGAAGTTTCCACCAACTTCCAAGAACACCAAGCTGGGAACTAAGCCTTTAAATCATGGGTCTTTGGGGTCATTCTGAATCCAAATACAGCATGAGGTAAGATAATTTTTTATAGCAATGAGATACTTACATATTAAAATATTGACTTCCAACATTCAATTCTGTTTAGGCAGATGCCTATTCTGGTCCCCAGCTTGCATAACATTTTCCTCTCCATTATTCCAGCCACTTAATTCTAGTTTACAATCTCAGCATCTTAACCTCTTCTTTCTGGGTTGAACTCAGGGCCTCATGCTTGCTAAGCAGGCGCTCTACCACTTCAACCACTCGCCAGCCCTTAATCTCTAATATAAATCTTACATGTAGAAAGAATAATCACACTCTGGAACTTAGCATCAAGTCATCTCCTAACCTAAACTCTCAGGTTTTTGTTTTGTTTTGTTTTTGGTGGTACTGAGGTTTGAACTGAGGGCCTTGTGCTTGCTAGGCAGGCACCCTACCACTTGAGCCATGTCCCCAGCCCTTTGGGAATGGGTCTCACTTTTTGCTCCGACTAGCCTGACCAATGGCATTTCTGTTTCTATGGTAGCTAAAATGATGCCACCACACCCAGCTAATTGTGTCCAGCTAAGGCTGGCCTCAAGCCACAGTTCTTCCCATTTCTACCTCCTGAGTAACTAGGATTATAGACATGAATCACTTGTCCATCAGTCCTCAGGCTTTGTGTTTGTTTGTTTGTTCATTTTGGTGGTAATAGTGATTGAACTCTGGGCCTTGAACTTGATAGGCAGGCACTCTACTACTGAGCCAATCTGTCAACCAATATCCTCAGTTTTTATAGGTGTGTGTAATTATGTTTGTCTTGTCCTAAGGACACACTCCCTGCATTTTTCACCCATCAAGATACCAAGACTTGTCTTGGTGTAACATACCCAAACTACTCTACCCTTGAGGCCCTTCCTTACTCTCTCCGTGGTCTCATTTTTGGTTTTATTCAGGATGGTAAACTGGCAGATTTGATTAGTGCAAACTACTTAACAGTTTGTTACTCCAAATAAGCATTGTTTTTGTATTTTCTATTATGGCATATTATATACTTGTGAAAGCATTCTTTAGACTCTTTTCCAACGTACTTCCAAACAAAAACCTATTCTTTGCCACTCCCATACTTTCTGGAAACTCTATTCTGCTAAGGTCTGAATTTTTTTTTTTTGGCAGAACTGGGGTCTGAACTCAGGGCCTCACACTTGCTGGGCAGACATTCTACCTTTGAGCCACTCTCCAGCCCTATTTTGTGTTGGGTTTCTTTCGAGATAGGGTCTCATGACCTGTTTGGCCAGACTGGCTTGAATCATGATCCTTCTGATGTCTGCTTCCTGAGTAGCTAGGATTACACACTTAAGCCACCAGCATCCAGCTTGAATTTTCTTGTGTTAAGTATAACTGAGTGTATTCTCATCCTAAGTTTGTGTCTTTTTAGAAATTTTGAAGTATAAGACCAATTTAGCTTTTCGAATTTCTGATAGATTTATGTTACATTTTGTATGCTTCCTTCATGTTTATAGACATTTATATCATTTGTACTTCTGGACAACTATATATGTATCAAGTATTTCTCATAGCTTCCAAAAGAATATTTTATAATTTAATGACAAGTTTGAATTGCCTAATTGTAAATTTGCAAACTAGGTCACCTTATGACTTTTCTCAATTAGCAATTTACTACTATCGACCTGTTTTTAATTATGGGGAAAATTTCAGAATTGTACATGCTTGTGAATTTAAAACAATTAGGTTTTTTTTGTTGTTTTTTAAAACAATTAGTTTTAAATTCCAATTAGAATATGATGTGCCCCCCAAAAATGTTAAAGTTAGTCATCTTCTTATCCACTCATTTAATAAATTTGACTTTTCTGACTGCCTGTTTATATAGCTCTAAAACCTTTTTGAGGATCACTAACTGTCAATGGTAGTATTGCTCAAGTGGTACAGTGTCTGCTTAGAAGCCTGAAGTGCTGAGTTAAAACCTCAGCACCACCAGAAAAAAAAAAGCTGAGGCTCACTGGTAGTGAATACAAGGTACTTTCTGAAATTAGAAACTAAAAAGCAAAATTCATATATATGTAAAAAACACACTGCTACCACAATTATCTACAGTTCACTCTGGATTCTGATTCAAGCCCAGCCTAGGCAATCAGCCAGATAAATATTTCAGAAGACCCTATCTACAAAATAACCAGAGCAAAATGGACTGGAGGTGTGGCCTACCGGTAGAGCACCTGCTTGGAAAATGAGAAGCCTTGATTTCAAACCCCAGTCCTACAAAAAAAAGTTTTAAATTTCATGCATATACAGAAATAAACATAATGCTTATGGGTGTTAATTTTTTCCAATTAATTCATTCACAATAATATTTATCAACTAATAGCTATTGTATTTCTTCTATACCCTTATCTGTTTTTCACCCCATTCTGTATGATTTTAAAGTAAATCTCAGATATCATATAAGTTCACCTCTATATCTTTGGTGCATATATTTCAAATATAGTACTTTTTCCTGAATATCAATTCCTTGTTACCAAATATCCAGTCAGTGCTTAAAGTTGGAATTACCTCCTAAATGTCATAGAAACTGTCACTTTGCAATTCGTTATATCTCTTCAAGTCTTACTTAATCTATAGATTCCTCTCCCTGTTTCTCACTTTCTTGCCCCACCCCCCAATTCCATGTTTTGAAGAACTCAGATAGTGTTTGCACCCTCTAGATTTTGATAATTGCACCTTCATGCATTAACATTTTTTCTGTGGTGGGATTGGGGTTTGAACTCAGGGCTTCCCATATGCAAAGCAGGTGCTCTACTACTTGAGCCACACCTACAGTCCATTTTTTCTCAGGTTATTTCAGAAATGGGGTGTTGAGAACTGCTTGCCCCAGCTGACCTCAAACCATGATCTCCCCATCTCAGATTTTCAATTAGGTAGGATTACAGGAGTGAGCCACCTTCGTCCAGCTCAATAACATATTTTTAGTTCTTTTATGTTCTGCAAATTGGTAGTTGGACTAGCTTGATAAGATTCAGGCATGAATCACAATTTCTTGTGTTTGTGGGGTTTTATTTACTTAATTTTGGTCATGCTTGGCTTTGAACTAAGGCCTCACACTTTCTAGACAAGCATTCTACCACTTAAGTCATCACACTGCCATAACTTTTTGCTTTAGGTTGCTGTTTTAAATAGTATCACATGCTTTTTCCTCTGTAAGCCTCAGACCATGATACACTACTTCTGCCTCCTGAGGATCTGGAATTACATCATGTTCTACCATACCTGGCTTATTGTTTGAGATAGGATCTCACTAGCTTTTTTTAACCAGGCTGATGTCAAACTAAAAATTATTAACAATTTAAGAGGCAAAAATGCAAATGAACTTAGGAGACACTTGGGCCTTTGCAACATTTAGAGTTAACAGTCTTGTGATCCAATGACTAAAATTTGTACACTGAAAAAGCCCATGTTGAAATTCACCTACTAAGCTATAAGTTGCATTTAAATAATTTTGGAAACCTATGAAACATCACTTTCTCACCCTATACCTAATCCTGACTTAAGTGTGATACTAACCCTTCCCAATATCTACTTAACCCTCACTTAGCTTTTATATACATGCTCTCCTCTCCTAGTAACCCCTCCACACTCCCTTGTCTTCACTCCCAGGTCACTGGAAGACACTCACTGCTCATAACTAAGAAGAGATGCAGGTCTTCCCCATGTCCTCTCAGAGACATCATCTCCCCAAAGCACTGCTCCCCACCAGGTTTTCCTCCCAACCAAATGCAGGCTGAAAGGCTCAAAAGAGTCCCAGACTCAGGTCTGGAATGCAGCCCACAGAGGGACACACACACAAGTTCCTGAGCAATCCTAGCACTGAGAATCCTGGCAATGAAGATGCTCCCTGGAGGGCTCCTTAAAACACCCACCCTGAGCTTGCAATCAGTCACTGAATTAAAGGTTTTTCTGCTTGGATGCTGCTTTTCCCTCTCTGGACTTATTTCTGTATAGTGGCAGAACTACAGAACCCAGGCCTGATTTCAGAGTTAAGTTTCTTGATAGTTGAGTGACAGGTAACCATGTGTCTAGTCAGGTGCATTCCTCTACAATATGTCAGTAGTGACAAGGCATTTGGTGGAATTGTTTTATCCAGTCTGTGTTTGACAACAGCCCATGTTTCTCTGAAACACCTGAGGATATGTCGTTTGTAAGAAATACTGTTTGGTGCAAAGTATATTCATTTTGCTATTTGCCACCATTGGCCATAGCGCAGCAGCCTTGGTTCTGAGAGCTTTGGGACAGAAAAAGGGGAAGATGGTTTTATTTGCCTAATTCAGTGTATGCTGGGTGCTCATGGTGACATCCTCCAATTTTCTCTGTGATTAAGAATAGAAACAAATTGTGCTATTTTGCTTTTAGTAAATATTAGAAAAAATGGCATACATTGGGTCTTTTTGCGATAGTTTGGGGCGATGTTTAGGAACCTGACATCAGGATGGAAAATGTGACTTGGTAAATATCTCTTACAGTTGGTGAACTCTTACTGAAAACCAAACAAAATTCATGGAAATTAGCCTCTTTTTTTCCTTGTAAAGCTGACAAAGGGGAAAATCCACTAGCTTTACATTCAGTGTTTTTGAGAATCATTGATGAATGACAGTTTATGCTCTGAATGTTGTACATGCAAAACCAGGTGATCTACTTACCAAATGATGAGTTCTGAAAGCTGGCAACACACACTCTGTAGTCTGTCTTGTTTTTGAGTAGAAGATGGATGCTTCCTTTCACTTTGCTAACTTTACCTGCTGAAAAGTAGCTGCATTTCATCACATACACCATGGGCTGTGGTTTGGGACATACAGAGGTAATTATTTGATTGGTGGACTCAATTCATTCCATAGAAATTAAGTATTTACTATGCCCAAGGCACTATTGTGGGTGCTGGGCATTTAAGATTCCACTGGCTGTTTTGTGGAAGATGGACTTAGTTTAGCATAAGAGACCCCACGGGCCCCCATGTGAGGAAGGCCTCTGGGACTGCCATGCTGTAGGGAGAAGAAGCCTTTGAGATGCCATGGTAATCACCTGTCTCTGTTCTTAACTATTAGCAGACAAGGTGTGGGAGGAGTCACTAAGAGAGAAGGGAATGGAGGGAAACGGTGAGTGAGGTTGAGATGGGTGAGGGGAAAGGATGAGAGTCACACTTAAATTGGCATCAGGGAGAGGGAAAGTCATTGTTAGTTAAGAATTTCCAAAATTATTTGAAGGCAAAACCCAGATTGGTTGGTGAGTTTTAAGATGGACTTTGCAGTAGATGAAGTTCATTCATTGAATCCCATGTTCCTTGACTCTAAATGTTTCAAGGGCCCAAGCATTTTCTAAGTCCACTTGAGTTATTTCCTCTTAAATTGTTAAGTAATGATTGAGATTAGCTTTTAGTCTTTTGTCACACTTCTCCCATCCTGCCAGGTGATTATGAAGCACACACATATAATTACTGTTTTGGCTTTTATTTTCCTATCTCTTTTGCTTAATACAACAAGATAGACCCTGTGTGAAGAACTGGGTAGCTGGGTACCTGTAAAGTAATGTTTAAGTTGCCAGGTGACAGGTAGCAAGATGAATTCCCATGTGGTTGGGACAAATGTGGGCAGATCATGTTTATTGTATAAAACCCAATGGGAGAAAAGTAGAAGCAAGAAAGATCCCAGCTCACCCAGGCTTTCTCTGCAGTAACCAGTTTGTGACATTATGGAACTATTTTTTGGTATTATTTTAGTATTTGTTCTTGTGAGGTTAAATAAATCAACTTTTCTGGGCATCACAATGCTATGTCTTTTTACCTGAAATGTCCTCAAGAAGCAGATATTTGAAGGCTTACACTTAGCCATATATAATCATTTATTCCTCTAGTGAAAAAACATTTTTGTGGTCATGATCACTGATGGATGAAAATGGCTGTTTGTCACTCTACTTAGCAGAGCGCTGTGGTAGACATTGAGAACACCTTGCCAGGATGTTTGGTATGTTTCCTGTGAGTGTGTCCAACTAGAGGAGTGTGTCTCTTCTTGAACCATGGCCTAGTGCTTATGATTCTTGGTGAACACAGGGTAAGGAGCACAACTATGAGTGTGGGATTTATTGAAAGACTGCTGTGCACAAAAGGTCATGCTTGTGAATTTGTGAGGTGGGAGCCACCATTATGGTGTGGAGAGGGGCAAGTGGCATTTAATCCCTGGAGTTTGCATTGGCCTGGGTGTGTGGGAAGGCTAGCTTTTACTTAGGGCTATTTTTCATCATTGAGTGGAGGAGGGATCTGGAGCAGTGGGAGCATTCTGGTTTTGTAGGTCTACAGTGGGGTCCTGGTGTGTGAATCTGGAGAGTGCTAGCTGCTATACTGCCTGCTGTTCTGATAAGGAGTAATAAAAGCATTATAGGAAGGGGAACAGTGAGCACAAAGGTGGATCAGATGCTCAGGGCCAGTTTGGTTCCTTCCAAGGGTTTGCTCAGCTGGTTGATCAGGACCAAGCTGCTGATGACGATAAATGCCAGGACAAGACTCTGGGACTTTATACAATTTCACAGTACAGGAAGGATTGTGCAGGGCAACATAGTCTATAGGGAAATGATGAGCACCTGTTTGGATGAGCTCTGCTTTGGGAAGAACTGACTGGATGCTGAGTGATCAAGATGGGGAAAGGCACCAAAGGGCAAAAGGGAGGGTAGGAGGCTGCTGGGATCACCTGGTTCACTGCTTGCCATCCCCCACAGCCCTTTTTCAAGAGGAAGGTATTGGAGACCTAGCTTTACTGGCCATTTAATCTCAGGCAAGCCAACCCTACAGAACCTCATTTACCTCATCTCTAAAGTGGGCTTCTTCCTCACAAGGTAACGTGGCTATTGAATAGGATGGTGAATATGAAATTCTTCAGTACTGGATCTGGCTCATATTAGCTTCTCAGTACAGGTTAATTGAATCACTAATAAGTTTCATCTACTAAATGATCTTACTTCCTAGGAAGCTTCCCCAAGCTTCTTGCATTTTTCTTCTGTGCTTGAAAAAGCAGTATGCAATTTAATGGAAGTCAATTATCTGGACCTCTGATTTTAAGTCACTGCTTCTGTTTCTCAAACATGTCTTTTCAGAATTACTTAATAGCAATTTGTTATTTTAAAAAATAACTTCAGTGTATGGACAGAAACGTTTGAAAATGTGCTTGAGTCTCATAGTCCCCTTGTCCCTCCTTCCCATTCTCCCTCAAAAAGCTTCTTTTCTTCACCCATTCCTTCAGACCGAGACTCCCTCCTGCCTGCGCTGAGTGAAGGTCGAGTAGGAGATCCCAAAGGAGTACGCAGTGGAAGGGCTTTTCCAGTGTCTGCTTCTGGCTCTCAGTAGTGTTGAGCACTGGAAATACCACATTCTGAGAGCCTCCATTTTCCTGTCCTAATATAGTCCTCATTATATTCTTAGGTGCTGGACTGGAGGTCCGGCTGTCAATCCCCTGATCTTCCAGCACTTCCAGTCTGCACGGTTGGTTGTGCTCTTGGGATCATGAGACAGGTATGATGGGCAGTGGCTTTCCAGAGGAGCAGACAATACACCAAATCTCTCCTTACATTCACCCACCAGTGAGAAGAGTTTGCTCAAACAAACACATGCTGTTGAAGTCAGGGGAAATTTTGCCTAACATATTCCTTAGAATTCCTTCGATTTTCAAGATAAGTATCATTTTTGAGAAATCACATGCTCAGAAATGACTAGAACTATTCCCTTTGTATATTATAACTAAATGTATGACACTGCATGACACAAAATACATACACACATATGTGTATATATATATATATGTATATATATATATATATATATGTGTGTGTATATATATATATATATTCATGTGGTTGGTCTTTTATGAATGTAAATTTAAATGTTTTTAGGAATGACAAGACAATAATGCTTCTTTAATGCTTAGTGTTCTTTAACATTTGGACACTAAGTTAAAATTTTGGAACTCAGATCATTTTGTATGTGTGTGTGTGTCTTTTTTTCTATTTTTGTTATTTGTACTGTATCTTTTAGATTAGAAAACTAATCTTTATTATAGGGAGCATTCTTCTTTGTGATAGTCTGCACAAAAATTCAGTGTTATCCTTAATGGTTAAGAAAATAACTCATTATATGTCTCCCAAAATGAAAATGACTAGCTGATCTGAATTTCTTATATTAACAGATTAAAAATACAAAATGTGTTGTTTTTGTGTGAATGATTGATGTAAGAATAAGTTTTGTGTTCTATTACTAGGGATCCAACTCAGGGGCATCTTGAGCACTAAACACGTGCCATACCATTGAGCTACATCCAAAAGAGAGAATGAGAAAAGGCATTGTGGAAGTGAATGGACCAGGTACTAGTGCACTGTGTCATTTGACTAAGAACACTCACCTGTGGTTAAGGGTCACTTGAGTAAACATCATTAGAGTAGCACTAGATGTGGGAAACTGAGTGCATGGTAAAATCTGTCTCCCTTAAAAAATCACACCATGCTGGGGGCATGGCTCTGGGGCACTAAGCCTGCCTCAAAAGTTGGTGGCCTTGAGTTCAACCACCAGTACTTCAAAAACAAACAAGCAAGCAAACAAATACCCAAACAAAGCAAAACACATCACTCAAAGAAACATTCTTCTGCAACTGAAGAAATAAAATTCTAGTGACATTGACTTTAGCACCTCAAAGTTTTCCATAAGGGAAGAGCTTTGGCCCCCACTGTTGTGAGCTTTGAAATATCTCTGTGAGCTTCAGTTTTCCTATTTATTGGCTGTCATGAACATGAAGTGACTTAATGCAGATAGACAGTATCTCTCTTACCTCATAGATGCTTAGTATTTCTCTTCAAGTTTTAAATTTCCATTAGGCCCAATTTTATTTTTTTATTTTATTTATTTTTTTAATTTCTTTTATTCATATGTGCATACATTGATTAGGTCATTTCTCCCCCCTTCCCCCCCGCCCCGCACTCTCCCTCTCCCCCCTACCCCCTTGCTTCCAGGCAGAAACAGTTTTGCCCTTATCTCTAATTTTGTTCAAGAGAGTATAAACATTAATAAAGGGGATCAAGGGATTTTGCTAGTTGAGATAAGGATAGCTATACAAGGAGTTGACTCACATTAATTTCCTGTACACATGTGTTACATTCTAAGTTGATTCTTCTCGAACTAACCTTTTCTCTAGTTCCTGGTCCCCTTCTCCTGTTGGCTTCTGTCTCTTTAAAGTTTCTGCATTAGTTCCTTTGCATTGGGGACATCAAATGTTATCCTGTTTTTTTGAGGTTTTTTACCTGTTCTCATACCTCTCTTGCATGCACTCGCCTTATCATGTGACCAAAGACCAATCCCTTGTTGCGTGTACGCTTGATCTAAAGTCCACATATGAGAGAGAACACACAATTTTTGGTCTTCTGAGCCTGCCTAACCTCGCTCAGAATGATGTTCTCCAGTTCCATCCATATACTTGCGAATGATAAGATTTCATTCTCCTTCATGGCTGCATAAAATTCCATTGTGTATAGATACCACATTTTCTTACTCCATTCATTATTAGTGGGGCATCGTGGCTGTTCCAGTAACTTGGCTGTTGTAAATAGTGCTGCAATAAATATGGGTGTGTAAGTGCCTCTGGAGTAACCTGTGTCACATTCCTTTGGATATATCCCCAAGAGTGGGATTGCTGAATTGTATGGCAGATCTATGTTTAGAATTTTAAGAAGCCTCCAAATTTTTTCCAGAGTGGTTGTACTAGTTTGTATTCCCACCAGCAGTGTATAAGGGTTCCTTTTTCCCCACATCCTCGCCAACACCTGTTGTTAGTGGTGTTGCTAATGATGGCTATTCTAACAGGGGTGAGGTGGAATCTTAGTGTGGTTTTGATTTGCATTTCCTTTATGGCTAGAGATGGTGAGCATTTTTTCATGTGTTTTCTTGGCCATTTGAATTCCTTATTTTGAGAAAGTTCTGTTACGTTCACGTGCCCATTTCTTTATTGGTTTGTTAATTTTGGGAGACTTTATTTTTTTAAGTTCTCTATATATTTTGGTTATCAGTCCTTTGTCTGATGTGTAGCTGGCAAACATTTTCTTCCACTCTGTGGGTGGTCTCTTCAGTTTAAAGACCATTTATTTTTTTGAGCAGAAGTTTTTAGTTTTATGAAGTCCCATTTGTCTATACTTTCTCTTAGTTGCTGAGCTGCTGGGATTCCACTGAGGAAGTCCTAATACTTCCAAAGTACTTCCTATTCTTTCCTGTACCAACTTTAGAGTTTGGGGTCTGTATTAAGATCCTTGATTAATTTTGAGTTAATACTAGTATAGAGTGATAAACATGGATCTAGTTTCAGGTTTTGCTGGCTGCTAACCAGTTTTCCCAACAGTTTTTGTTGAAGAGGCTGTCTTTTCTCCATTGTATGTTTTCAGAGCTTTTGTCAAAAATAAGTTGGTTATAGTTGTGTAGATTCATATCCAGGTCCTCGATTCTGTTCCACTATTCTTCATGTCTGTTTTTGTGGCAGTACCAAGAGTTTTTATTACTATTGTTTTGTAATATAGTTTGAAGTCAGGTATTGTGATACCTCCACCATTGTTCATTTTGCTGAGTATTGCCTTGGCTATTTGTGGTGTCTTGTGTTTCCAAGTGAATTTTAGGATAGATTTTTCAATCTCTGTGATGAATGTCTTGAGATTTTGATGGGAATTGCATTAAACATGCAGATTACTTTTGGGAGTATAGACATTTTTACTATGTTGGTTCTACCAATCCATGAGCATGGGAGATCTCTCCACCTACTATAGTCTTCCTCAATCTCTTTCCTACGGGTTTATAGTTTTCCTTATAGAGATCAATCACAACCTTTGTTAAGTTTACTCCTAGGTATTTGATTTTTTTGAGGCTATTGTAAATAGATTTGTCTTCATATATTCTTTCTCAATTTGTTCATTATTAGTGTATAGAAAAGCTAAGATTTTCCTATGTTGATTTTATATCCTGCTACCATGCTATAGCTGTTGATGTTGTCTAGGAGCTTTTGAGTAGAGTTTTTTGGGTCTTTAAGGCATAGGATCATATTCTCTGCAAATAGGGATATTTTGACAGTTTCTTTACCTATTTATATTGCTTTTATTCCTTCTTCTTGCCTAATTGCTCTGGCTAGGAATTCCAGTGCTGTGTTGAATAGGAGTGGAGTTAGTGGGCATCCTTGTCTCATTCCTGATTTTAGAGGGAATGGTTTCAGTATTTTACCATTAAGTATAATGCTGGCTGTAGGTTTGTCACATATAGATTTTATAATGTTGAGGTACTTTCTTTCTATTCCTAGTTTTCTTAGAGCTTTTATCATGAAATGGTGTTGGATCTTATCAAAGGCTTTTTCTTCATGTATTGAGATGATCAAGTGGTTTTTGTCTTTGCTTCTGTTAATGTGCTGTATTATATTTATTGATTTGTGTATGTTGAATCACCCCTGAATTCCTGGGATGAAGCCTACTTGGTCATGGTGAATAATCTTTTTGATGTATTGTTGCATTCAGTTTGCCATTATTTTATTGAGGCTTTTTGTATCAATGTTCATTAAGGAGATTGGCCTATAGTACTCCTTTTTGGAGGTGTCTTTGCCTGGTTTGGGTATAAGTATAACACTGGCTTCATAAAATGTGTTAGGCAGTTAGGCAGTTTTCCTTCCCTTTCTATTTCGTGGAACAGTTTAAGGAGGGTTGGTATCAGTTCTTCTTTAAAGGTCTGATAGAATTCAGCAGAGAATCCATCAGGTCCTGGAATTCTCTTTTTTGGGAGACTTGATTTCTGCTTCAATTTCATTTTGTGTTATAGATCTATTCAGGTGTTTAATGTCCTCTTTATTCAGTTTTGGATGATCATAAGTATCTAGAAATCTGTCTATTTCTTAAAGATTTTCAAATTTATTAGAATATAGGTTCTCAAAGTAGTCTCTGTTGATTTTCTGGACTTCCTTGGTGTTTGTTTTATCTACCCTTTTACATTTCTGATTTTACTGATTTGGGTTTTTTCTCTCCTCATTTTAGTCAGATTTGCCAGGGGTCTGTCAATCTTGTTTATTTTTTCAAAGAACCAACTCTTTGTTTCATTAATTCTTTGTATGGTTTTTTTGGTTTCTATTTCATCGATTTCAGCTCTTATTTTTATTATTTCTCTCCTTCAATTTGTTTTGGGATTTGCTTGTTCTTGTTTTTCTAGGAGTTTGAGATGTATCATTAGGTCATTGATTTGGGATCTTTCAATCTTTTTAATATATGCACTCATGGCTATAAACTTTCCTCTCAGGACTGCCTTAGCTGTGTCCCATAGGTTCTGGTAGGTTGTGTTTTCATTTTCATTAATTTTTAGGAAACTTTTAATTTCCTTTTTTATTTCATTGATGACCCATTGATCATTGAGCAATGTGTTTTTCAGTTTTCAGCTGTTTGCATGGTTTTTTAAATTACTTTTGTTGTTGATTTCTAGTTTTAGTGTGATCAGATAGAATGCATGGTATTATTTCTATTTTTTTATATTTGCTGAGGCTTGCTTTGTGCCCTAAGGTATGATCAATTTTAGAGAAGATTCTGTGGGCTGCTGAAAAAAATGTATATTGTGTAGAAGTTGGATGAAATGTTCTGTAGACATCAACTAGGTCCATTTGCTCTATGGTATGATTTAGATCTAGGATTTCTTTATTGATTTTTTTGTTTGGATGACCTATCTACTGATGATGGGGGTGTATTAAAGTCTCCCACTACCACTGTGTTGGAGTTTATATATGTTTTTAGGTCCTTCAGAGTATGTTTGATGAAATTGGGTGAGTTGACACTGGGTGCATATAGGTTGATAATTGTTATTTCCTTTTGGTGTATTTCCCCTTTTATTAGTATGGAATGCCCTGCTTTATTTCATTTGATCAATGTAGGTTTGAAGTCTACTTTGTCAGAAATAAGTATTGCTACCCCTGCCTGTTTTGGGGGACCATTGGCTTGGTAAATCTTCTTCCAGCCTTTCACTTTCAGCCAGAACTTATTTCTGTCGATGAGGTGGGTCTCCTGTAGGCAGCAGATTGTTGGATCTTCCTTTTTAATCCAGTTTGTCAAACAGTGTCTTTTGATTGGGGAAGTAAGTCATTAACATTCAGTGTTAGTATTGATAGGTATGTGGTGATTCCTGTCATATAGCTGTCTTAGTTGTTTAAGGGTTTGATTGTGTGTAACAAAATTGATGTTACTCTCAGTCTCTAATTTCTTGCCTTTTCTTCTCCTGTAGTTTGGTATTGCCTGTCCTCTCATGGTTATGTTGGATTTCACTTTCTGTGTGCAGAATCCCTTGAAGAATATTTTGTAGTGGTGGCTTTGTGGTCGCATATTGTTTAAGTTTCTGTTCATCATGGAAGACTTTTATAGCTTCATATTTTGAATGATAGTTTTGGAGGGTAGAGTATCACAGAGTGGAAGTTATTTTCATTTAGTGCCCAGAAGACCTCACTCCATACTCTTCTTGCTTTTAAGATTTCCATTGAGAAATCTGCTGTGATATTTATGAGCTTACCTTTGTATGTTATTTGTTTTTTCTCTCTTACAGCCTACACTTTTCTTTCTCTATACTCTGTGCTTGTTGTTTTAATGATAATATGTCATGAGGTAGTTCTGTTTTGGTCAAGTCTGTTTGGTGCCTGGAAGCTTCCTGTACCTGAACTGACATAGTTTTCTCTAGATTTGGCAAATTTTCTGTTATTATTTTGTTGAATATATTATGAATTCCTTTTGTTTGCACCTCTTCTCCATCTTCAATGCCCATGGTTCTCAGGTTTGTTCTTTTGATGGAGTCATTGAATTCTTGCATATTCCTTTCACAGGTCTTGAATTGTGTAATGCCATTTACTGGTGGAACCTGGGTGCAGAAGCCATAAAAATATGAGGGGACTATTGAGTCCTGCTCAGTAGCCACTTTAATGAAGTATACATTGCTTTTTATAAACTCCTTTTACACAGAGAGCATTTGGTAAGAAAAAGCATGCCAAGTATTACGTATCAAGTTTACATTAGTACAGGGAAGCACAGTTAAAATAACTCTTTGTTATGTCTCCTTTAAAATGGGAACAGAGAAGCAGGAGAAGCACATGGTCAACATAACTTTCTTATTTACATCTGAAGGACACATAGTCATCTGGGAACCTTGAATATTGTTTTTCTGGACATCTGGCTTTCTCACAAGACCAGATACCAACTCACAGAGGCAAAGTCTGAACTGAGACTTTTGCCCCAGTTCCTTGGAGCTTTCTCAGAAGGCCAGGTACCAACTCACACAGGCAAGGTCCCATTGCTGGCTCTGACAAAGTTGTCTAACTAGTTGTTCTTCAGTTTTTCCTTTAATTACTATTTCATCTTCAAATGCTGAGATTCTGTCTTCTGCTTGTTCTAGTCTGCTGAAGTGGTCTTCCATTTTGTTTTGCATTTCTGTTTCATTCTTTTTGCTGAGGTTTTCCATATCATGAGTCACTTCCTCTTTAATATTGTCTATTTTCATCCTGAGTTCATTTATCTCTCTATTTATGGTGTTCTTTATTTCACTTTGGTGTTTATGCAGTGCTTCTATGGTTTCTTTTATTTGTTCTTGTGCTTTCTCATATTCTCTATTTTTGTTGTTTTGGAATTCCTTGAGTGTCTTCTGTACATTTTGGTTGACCATATCCAGTATCATCTATATAAAATTCTCAATGATTGCTTGCAGGATTTCTTCTTTCAGTGTGTTCTTGTGGACTTTGTTAGGCTCCTTGGTATAGTTTCTCTTTGTTTTATTGGAGTCTGAATCTGGGTATCTGTTTTCTTCATTTCCCTCTGGTTCCTGTACTAATTTGTTATTGGGAAGAAAATGGTGTTTGTCCTTTTTCCATCTTTCCATCATTCCACTTGGTGCTGTTACTGTCCCTGTACTGTGTGTAATTTAGTATAATCTAGCTTGTAATAGTGAAGGTAATGACATCTAGAATGGAAGAGTAAGAGGAAAAAGAAAGCAAAGAAAGAAAAGAAAAAATAAAGAACTGAAGAAATTAACAGGGAGAGATATTGTACTAATCAGCATTGAACTAACCAAGCATTTAGAGAGAAAAAGAAAAAAAAAATCCCAAGTTCAAATGCAATAAAGTTTCAGTCTTAATAGTTTTGGTGTTACTCCTTCAGCATCCAGTCCTTGCGTTGGTGTTTGAATAGTAGTTCTGGTATTGTCTCACCAAAGGAAAAAAATGAAAAAGAAAAAGAAAAGTAATAAAAATTTAAAAATAATTTTAAAAAATGAAAAAGTATATAAAACTATAAAAGAATAAAAGTTTCAGGCCCAGAAACCACACCATTTCAGTCTTAGTAGTTGTGATGTTGCTCCTTCAGCGTCCAGTCCTGGTGTTGGTATTTAATCAGTACCAGGACAACTGTAGTTGTCTTGCCAGATGGTTGGGTCAGGAGACAGCTTTGTGAACCTCTGTCTGCTCTGTTTTGGGCTGCAGCACACCTGCCACCTACTGTCAGCCAGCTGCTGCTCAGGCTTTGTTTATTGCAGTTTGCAGGGGTGAACCAGCCCACTCACCTAGTCCAGCAGGCTTTGTTTATTTAAAGTTCTCCTGGACACCTGCCCCTTCTCTTTTCTCCAGTGTAAAGTCCTACCAGCCTGTTACAGTTGCAGGCCTTGTTTATTTACAGTTGATGTGGGGAACTTCCTATCCTCCACTCTCCTGCAGAGCATGCTGCATGTCAGCCACTGTTGGAAGCCTTCCCCACTCCAAGCTCACTGGGGGGGGGCTGCCAAACCCACCTTCTCTGGTAGGCTTGTTTATTTGCAGTTTGTGTGGGGAAGTACCACTCCCCCTTTCTCCAGAGCTCAGGATGTCTGCCCTCTTTGCTACATGTCCTTTTCAGTTGCTTATTATTCAGGGTTTTTTTGGTTTTGGTTTTGGTTTTGTGCAGGGCAGGTGTCAGTCTGTCTAGGGGGTTATGCTGGTTTATCCCAGAGGTGGCTGTGGGGATACTGTGTGCCGCTTTTTTGCTCACCTGTTGGTCTGTATCTCTCAAGCAGGTTAGGAACTGGTGCCTGTCAGCATGGAAGCCCTCCTGGTTTCTCTGTATAATGTGGCATGGGGAAGCTATGTATGGCTGTGTCGGAGGTGTTTGAGTTTTGCCTCTTCTTGGTAGTTTTTCCTGCCAGGTGTGTCTCCAAAGTCTCAGCAAGATATTTACTTTAAGGAGCACATGCGATCTGCTTCCTCCCTCTAGTCACCATCTTGGAACTCTAGGCCCAATTTTAATGTCTAATTCATAAGTCAACTTGATTTTTATTTTATTATGATATACAGTCTCATTTTGAAAGATGATTAGTTAAAGGGTCACTTTTTTCTTCTAAAAGTGCTGTAAGAGTTCCAATGTTGTTCTTTATAAATCAATTGGAAATAAAAGTGATTCTAAGTCCAAGAATGTACAAATCACCCAATATTAAAATTATCACTTTTGTAGAGCAAGGAGACTTGTTTTTGCCCAGTTAGCTTACCTGTAGAGGTTTTTTCACAGTGCTAAGCTATACACCCAGTCCTTTTCAGGGTTTTCCATTAATCTTTATTTCTTTCTAAAATATTTGCAGCTGCTACATTGCTAGATCAAGAGCAGTTATGTAAATTTTGTTTGCTATATTTGCAATATTTTAAAAGAACTTTATTACACATTTTCCATTTAAAAAATCTTTTAAAACTTGGAATGAATAAAACTAGAGAGTATAAATAGTATTTATTTGTAAACTTCTCAGGGCATTTATAGACCATCAGCATATATTAACTAGTAGTAGTTCTGAAATTACCTTGGAGCTCAAAGAGATTATCTGAGTTATAAAACAAAACACAAAAGTTAGCATTTTTGTTGGGACTTCTGTTACCCTTTATTGTATAAGCCTCTATAGTTCATATGGCTACAACTTATTCCAAAGTTCTCTTCATTCTGCCATGGGTGTGTGTCTGTGTGTGTGTGTGTGTGTGTGTGTGTGTGTGTGTGAGTGTGTGTGTGTCTTTTTGTCTGTGTCTTTGTGCATGCATGTATTTCATATAACAGGAAACATTCTTTTCATTGTATGTGTCATGTTTTCATGTTGATATCACCTGGCAAGGGCAATAAAATATATGCATATCCCAAACTTTTGAAGCTGACAACCCAAGAAACAGTTTGTTTCATATTTCATGAGCCCAAAGATCTGACAACTTTCCCAGGAAAAATGGTGAAACAGATGATGACAATAACATCCTAGGTTTATGTGGGATCTTCTTCCAAGAGGTTCAGAGTGGTCAAGAATCTCAGAACTCGAAGATGAAATGGTAATTAAAGGAAAAACCAAAGAACTATTAATTAAACAACTCAAGACTTGTGAAAAGAAAATGCAAGAACTCACTGACTCCATCAAAAGACCAAACCTGAGAATCATGGTCATTGAAGAAGGAGAAGAGGTGCAAGCAAAGGGAATGCATAATATATTCAACAAAAATAATAACAGAAAATTTCCCAAATCTAGAGAAATCTATTCCCATACAGATGCAAGAGGCCTCCAGAACATCAAACAGACCAGATCAAAATAGAACTACCCCACAGCATATCATCATTAAAACAAGTACAGAAACTAGAGAAAAAATATTGAAGGCTGTAAGAGAGAAAAAACAAAATAAAAAGGTAAACCCCTCAAAATCACAGCAGATTTCTCAACAGAAATATTAAAAGCAGGAAGTGAGGTGAGATCTTCTGGGCACTGAATGAAAATAACTTCAATGCCAGGATACTCTACACAGCAAAACTATCATTCAAAATAGATAGAGCAATAAAAGTCTTCCATGATAACCAGAAACTAAAACAATATGTGACCACAAAGCCACCACTACAAAAGATTCTTCAAGGGATACTGCACACAGAAAGTGAAACCCAACATAACCATGAAAGAGCAGGCAGCACCAAACTACAGGAAAAGAAAAAGCAAGAAAGTAGAGAGTAACCTCAACTTAGGTATACACAATCAAACCTTAAAAACAACTATGACAACTAAATGACAGGAATAACCACATACCTATCAGTACTAACACTTAATGTTACTGGACTTAATTCCCCCATCAAAAGGCACCACTTGATGAAATGGATTAAAAGGGAAGATTCAACAATTTGTTGCTTACAGGAGACCCATCTCACCAACAGAAAGAAGCATAGGCTTAGGATGAAAGGCTGGAAGGAGATTTACCAAGCCAATAACCCCCCAAAACAGGCAGGAGTAGCAATACTTATCTCTGACAAAGTAGGCTTCAAACCTACATTGATCAAATGAGATAAAGAAGGACATTCCATACTAATAAAAGGGGAAATAGACCAAAAGGAAATAATAATTATCAACCTATATGCACACAATGTCAACGCACCCAATTTCATCAAACATACCCGGAAAGACCTAAAAGCATATATTAACTCCAACACAGTGGTTGTGGGAGACTTTAACACCCCATTATCATCAATAGATAGGTCATCCAAACAAAAAATCAATATAGAAATCCAAGATCTAAAATATGCAATAGATCAAATGGACCTACTTGATGTCTACACAACATTTCATCCAACTTCTACACAATATACATTCTTCTCAGCAGCCCATGGAGCCTTCTCCAAAATAGATCATATCCTAGGGCACAAAGCAAGCCTCAGCAAATATAAGAAAATGGAAATCATACCATAAATTCTATCTGATCACAATGCAATAAAACTAGAACTCAAAAACAAAAGTAATGACAAAAAACATACAAAGATCTGGAAACTGAATAACTCATTACTTAATGAACACTGGGCCATTGATGAAATAAAGGAGGAAATTAAAAAGTTCCTGGAAGTCAATAAAAATGAAAACACAACCTACCGGAACCTATGGGACACAGCTAAGGCAGTCCTGAGATGAAAGTTTATAGCCAAGAGTGCATATATTAAAAAGACTGAAAGATCTCAAATCAATGACCTAATGATACATCTCAAACTCCTAGAAAAACAAGGACAAGCAAATCCCAAAACAAATAGAAGGAGAGAAATAATAAAAATAAGAGCTCAAATCAAAGAAATAGAAACCAAAAAACCATACAAAGAATTAATGAAACAAAAAGTTGGTTCGTTGAAAAAATAAACAAGATCAACAGACCCCTGGCAAACCTTACTAAAATGAGGAGAGAAAAAACTCAAATTAGTAGAATTAGGAATGCAAAAGGGGAGATAACAACAAACACCATGGAAGTCCAGGAAATCATCAGAGACTACTTTGAGAACCTTTATTAAAATAAATTTGAAAATTTTAAAGAAATGGACAGATTTCTAGATACTTATGATCATCCAAAACTGAACCAAGAGGAAATTAATCACCTGAATAGATCTATAACACAAAATGAAATTGAAGCAGCAATCAAGAGTCTCCCCAAAAAGAAAAGTCCAGGACCTGATGGATTCTCTGCTGAATTCTATCAGACCTTTAAAGAAGAACTGATACCAACCCTCCTTAAACTGTTCCACGAAACAGAAAGGGAAGGAAAACTGCCAAGGACACTTTATGAAGCCACTATTACACTTATCCCAAAACCAGGAAAAGACACCTCCAGAAAGGAGAACTATAGGCCAATCTCCTTAATGAACATTGACGCAAAAATCCTCAACAACAAAATGGCAAAGTGAATTCAACAACACATCAGAAAGATCATTCACCACAACCAAGTAGGCTTTATCCCAGGAATGCAGGGGTGGTTCAACATACGAAAATCAATAAACATAATAAACCACATTAACAGAAGCAAAGACAAAAACCACTTTATCATCTCAATAGATGCAGAAAAAGCCTTTGATAAGATCCAACACCATTTCATGATAAAAGCTCTAAGAAAACTAGGAATAGAAAGAAGGTACCTCAACATTACAAAAGCTGTATATGACAAACCTACAGCCAGCATTATACTTAACAGTGAAAAACTGAAACCATTCCCTCTAAAATCAGGAACGAGACAAGGATGCCCACTATCTCCACTCCTATTCAACATAGTACTGGAATCTAGCCAGAGCAATTAGGCAAGAAGAAGGAATAAAAGGAATACAAATAGGTAAAGAAACTGTCAAAATATCCCTATTTACAGATGACATTATCCTATACCTTAAAGACCCAAAAAACTCTACACCAAAGCTCCTAGACACCATCAATAGCTATAGCAAGGTATCAGGATATAAAATCAACATAGAAAAATCATTAGCATTGCTATACACTAATAATAAACAAACTGAGAAAGAATATAGGAAAACAATTCCGTTTACAATAGCCTCAAAAAAAATTATACACCTGGGTGTAAACCAAACAAAGGATGTGAATGACCTCTACAAGGAAAACTATAAACTTCTGAAGAAAGAGATTGAGGAAGACTATAGAAAGTGGAGAGATCTCCCATGCACATGGATTGGTAGAATCAACATAGTAAAAATGTGTATACTCCCAAAAGTAATCTACATGTTTAATGCAATTACCATCAAAATTCCAATGACATTCATTAAAGAGATTGAAAAATCTACCATTAAATTTATATGGAAACACAAGAGGCCATGAATAGCCAAGGCAATACTCAGTCAAAAGAACAATGCAGGAGGTATCACAATACCCAACTTCAAACTATATTAAAAAGGAATAACAGTAAAAACAGCATGGTACTGGCACAAAAACAGAAATGAAGACCAGTGGAACAGAATAGAGGACCCACATATGAAGCCACACAACTATAACCAACTTGTCTTTGACAAAGGAGCTAAAAATATATGATGGAGAAAAAGCAGCATCTTCAACAAAAACTGCTGGGAAAACTGATAGCAGTCTGCAAAAAACTGAAACTAGATCCACGTATATCACCCTATACCAATATTAACTCAAAATGGATCAAAGATCTTAATATCAGACCCCATACTCTAAAGTTGATACAGGAAAAAGTAGGAAATACTCTGGAATAATTGGTATAAGTAAGAACTTTTTCAATGGACCCCCAGCAGCACAGCAACTAAGAGATAGCATTGATAAATGGGACTTCATAAAACTAAAAAGCTTCTGCTCAACAAAAGAAATGGTTTCTAAACTGAAGAGAACACCCACAGAGTGGGAGAAAATATTTTCCAGCTACACATCAGACAAAGGACTGATAACCAAAATATACAGAGAACTTAAAAAACTAAATTCTCCCAAAATTAATGAACCAATAAAGAAATGGGCAAGTGAACTAAACAGAACTTTCTCAAAAGAAGAATTTCAAATGGCCAAAAACACATGAAAAAATGCTCACCATCTCTAGTAATAAAGGAAATGCAAATTAAAACCACACTAAGATTCCACCTCACCCCTGTTAGAATAGCCATCATTAGCAACACCACGAATGACAGGTTTTGGTGAGGATGTGGGGAAAAAGGAACCCTCTTACACTGCTGGTGGGAATGTAAACTAGTACAACCACTCTGGAAAAAATTTGGAGGCTACTTAAAAAGCTAAACATTGATCTACCATTTGATCCAGCAATACCACTCTTGGGGATATACCCAAAAGACTGTGACACTGGTTACTCCAGAGGCACCTGCACACCCATGTTTATTGTGACATTATTCACAATAGCCAAATTATGGAAACAGCCAAGATACCCACCACTGACGAATGGATTAAGGAAATGTGGTATCTATATACAATGGAATTTGATGCAGCCATGAAGAAGAACAAAATGTTATCATTCACTGGTAAATGGATGGAATTGGAGAACATCATTCTGAGTGAGTTTAGCCAAGATTCCCCAATACTGATAACTGGATTAAGAAAATGTGGTATTTATACACAATGGAATTTGATGCAGCCATGAAGAAGAACGAAATGTTATCATTCACTGGTAAATGGATGGAATTGGAGAACATCATTCTGAGTGAGTTTAGCCAAGATTCCCCAATACTGATAACTGGATTAAGAAAATGTGGTATTTATACACAATGGAATTTGATGCAGCCATGAAGAAGAACGAAATGTTATCATTCACTG
Organism: Castor canadensis; assembly: GCF_047511655.1. NCBI lineage: Eukaryota > Metazoa > Chordata > Mammalia > Rodentia > Castoridae > Castor > Castor canadensis. Next base: position 69,899,238 of record NC_133400.1, read on the forward strand.
GTAAATGGATGGAATTGCAGAACATCATTCTGAGTGAGGTCAGTCTGGCCCAAAAGACTAAAAATCGTATGTTCTCCTTCATTTGTGGATATTAGATCAAGGGCAAACACAACAATGGGATTGTACTTTGAGCACATGATAAAAGCGCAAGCACACAAGGGAGGTATGAGGATAGGTAAGACATCCAAAAAACTAGATAGCATTTGTTGCCCTCAATGCAGAGAAACTAAAGCAGATACCTTAAAAGCAACTGAGGCCAATAGGAGAAGGGGACCAGGAACTAGATAAAATCTTGGATCAAGAAGAATTAACCTAGAAGGTAACACACACACACAGGAAATCAATGCAAGTCAACTCCCTGTATAGCTATCCTTATCTCAACTAGCAAAAACCCTTGTTCCTGCCTATTATTGCTTATACTCTCTCTTCAACAAAATTAGAGATAAGGGCAAAATAGTTTCTGCCAGGTAGTGAGGGGATGGGGGGAGAGGGAGGGTATGTGGGGTTAAGGAAGGGGGTAGGAGAAGGGAAGAAAATGACCCAAATATTGTATGCACATATGAATAAAAAATTTTTTTAAAAATGGATGTTACTTCTCATTTTCACATTCTTCCCTTCCCTAAGATGTGAAATAGCAATGAAGAATTTTATCTCACACATCTTGTCTAGGTGATTCCTCACCTGTTAATTAACTGCACAGGGTGGATTTGGAGTGCTCATGCATGTGTGAGCTGGATAGACTCCATTCTCCTGTGTTCCCCCACCCACACCACAGACACATATGTGTAAACACAGAGAGAGATACAGGCACCCAGAGACACATGTTCGCAGCCACACAAACAGACATATGTATACATACACACACAACACAACACACACATACACAGACATATACATACATACACATACACACCACACAGACACACATGGACATATACAAACTTCCCACACAAGCAACATACACATGTGTATACAAACACATGTACCACACAGATTTACAGACAGATACATAGACATACACCCACCACAAAGCACAGATACCTACACATATATACACACAGAGACATACATATACACATAAACACAAAGACAGACATATACCACAGGCACACCCATATACCCCATACAAAAGCACACATACCACACAGATATATGCACAGAGACACATACACACATAGTACAGACACACTACACATTCACATACTTGACACAGACACATATATACCCAGACACACATATATGCATGGATACACACCAAATACCACACACCCACACAAAAACACAGACACCTAGACACAGACACAGACACACACACACACACACACACACACACACACACACCATTTAGAGCAGTCGTAGGGCAACTCCCACACTCTGTCAGGCATGTGACTCTAAGGGACCTGGAACCTGTGACTTCAGCCCTTCCGCAGTTCTCCCCACTGTTACCTAATCAGGTATCAATGCAGATCGAAGTGTGGGGCTTGGCATTGTCCTGCTGTCCAGCGACAGCTCTGCATCTGGCACTGAAATTTTGGAGGGCGCAGGCATGGTGACATGTCTGGAGCGCAGCACTGCTGGTCTTCTACAGCTACTGATGGCAGCTGCTGTCCACCAGGGGCCTTTTCTGAGCCAACCACACTACAAAGCTGTGTCTGTACTACATGTGATATAGTTGTAATTATGGCCACAGAGATACATACTAGCACAAGCCCCACTTTACAGATGTGGAAACTGAGGCTCAGAGAAGTTAAATAGCTTTCCTACCATCACAAAGCCAGTAAACGGCATAAAAAGCCCAGATCCATTGAAGAGTCTCTTTTTGCTGGACATGGTGGTGCATGCCCGTGATCCCAGCTCTTGGGAGGCAGGAGGATTGTAAGTTCAAGGCCAACCTAGCAATATAGTCAGATCCTACCTCAAAAACTAAGGGCTCAGGATGTAGCTCAGCGGCAGAGCATTTGCCTAGTGCACACGGGGCCTTGGGTTGAATCCCCAGCAGGAGGAAAAGAAGGGAGGGGGAGGGAAGGAAGGAAGGAAAGAGAGAGAGAGGAAGGGGCATCTGTACTTTTCAACACTGTGCAATATTCTGCCTGGTGGCCAAGAGCTGGATGCCCCACCCTCACACAGCAGAGAAGTAAATTGAGGAGTGAATTGTGAGCATCTCAGCCAGAATCCCTCAGAAGCTGCTCCAGGACTAGATGCTAAGTGACTGCTCCCAAAGGATATTTACAATCATAAACATGGTAGAATTTGCATAATTATACTGCCAAATATATGCATGCCATTTAAAATATAACTGCCCTCGCTAATATATGAGCTCAATTATGCAGAAGTGGGGAAAGGAAGCAGAGAACACTCTTGCTGGATTTTATTTGCAAAAAAAGCATCTGAGTTCTATGTCAAAGAAAAAAATTAAAACAACAGCATCAGAAACAATTACTGAAGTACAAAATTATAGTTCTTTGTCTTGTTTCTCCCATTATGTGATTTTAGAAATATTTAATCTGGGAAAGTATTTTTAAAGAGTGTTCAACCCCTTAAAGTCTAGCTTCAAGAGTACACGGTATAAAGTGCCAAATCAATTTCTGTTGCAATTTCGTAATATTAAAAAGCAAATAAACCTGAGAGCGATTTTTATATGAGACTCTCAAGTGAAATTTTACATCTGAGATGTGAAGCTACAAAAACACAGGAGGGAGACAGGGAAATCTGTAGTTTTTCTTTCTTTGGGGCACTGCTGTGTTCCTATTCTGTTCTAAAGAGCACTTCAGCGTAATAGCCCAAATAACTGCAAAATGGTAGGGTGCAGACAGAAAAATTCTTCTTATATATCCCTACTCAGGAGACATCTGACAGCTTGTTTGAAAGAACATGATTTTATAACACCTCTGTTGACATGGAAATGAAGAGCTAAAGACTAAGTAATTTAATCATTTGTGTGTGTGTGGTACTGGGATTGAACTCAAGGCCTTGTGTTTCCTAAGCAAATGCTCTCCCACTTAAGCCATGCCCCTAGTCCTTCTTGCTTTTAGTTTGTTTTTCAAGTAAGGTCTTGTGTTTTTGCCCCACCAGTCCCTGACTTTGATCCTCCTACCTCCACCTCGAAAGTAGCTGGGATTATATCCATGTTCTATCATGCCCAACCCTTTTCAATCTTGATTCATTTTTTCTTTTAGTCATGTACTTGTCCTTATGACATTGGCATCCTTTCTTTTTAATGATTCTTCAATAAGTGTCTAATATTGACAAATCAAGAAGACCTGTAGACAGCATAAGTGATGGTGGTGTCTCCTTCAAGGAGCCCATGGACCATGGAGTAAAGTGACAGATCACAACAGCTTTCAGTCTCATGTCTGAGCTGCTAGAAGAAGATGACCTTGAGTGTTTAGGAGGCTTCTTCCAGATGCTTCCCCTGCAGCTGAGACTCCAAGAGGAAAGTAGGTCTGAGTGACTATGAGAGAGTGACAAGGCAGACAGTGTGTGACGGATGTTCAGTGCATGAAGCTCTGCCTTTCCTTGGTCATAAAATTACCTCATTAAACAGCATCATTACCTTTATCTATGGCACATAAAACAGCAGTTAGGAATTGTAAAATTCTATGACATTTATGTTTTGCTATTTTCTGTTTGTAGCTTGGATAATATAGTGCAAAATATCTTTACCAAAATCACACTCAAGATTCAAAGATGCTTGTTGCAAAATGATTAATGCCTCTGCTTCCAAATGGGTGACAGATTCCTCCAAGTGGAATATTGGTTTTCATACACAGTGAACTTGGGCTGAGATCCTAGTTTACACTGATCTTCACTTAGAGCAGCTAAATTCACCAGGTAGGAAAGAAGTAACCTGGGGAGAAAATTCTTGCCCTTGCCTGGGTCCCTATGTCTGGAGACAGAGAAGTCACCTTACTGTGATTGCTGAGGGACCTCAGAGTTAGAAAGCCTAATCCCATGCCTTTGGCCAGACTGGAAGAAGGGGAGAGAAAATGTGTATATGGAAGGAAGCCTGCATACTACCTGTGTTTGTGTCTGTTTATAATCATTTATATCGCTTTCTCATTTGCAAGGATTAAATGTGATTGTGTTGGTAGCTTTGAGGGGAGGGATGGGTCCTAGAGTTAGATGAAAGTTTAAATTTAGGTTTATGTCATTTACAAATGTTCACTGCAACTACAGATTGCAGAAGATTTTCTAAATTATACTTTCCCTTACTAGAGAGCAGTGAGTATGAATGATCAAAAAAGAGGTTGTTTTGTTTGTTTCTTATATATGCAGTCAAAAGTGAGCCACCTCAGAGGTCCCCTGAGCAGTTAGACTTGGCATATCTTAAAACAGGGCTTTTAAACTGTCAAAATATCCCTATTTGCAGATGACATGATCCTATACCTCAAAGTCCCAAAAAATTCTACCCCAAAACTCCTAGATACCATAAACAGCTTCAACAATGTGGCAGGATACAAAATCAACTTATAAAAATCATTAGCTTTTCTATACACCAACAATGAACAAATTGAGAACGAACACAGGAAAATTTCATTTACAAAAGCCTCAAAAAAAAATCAAATACCTAGGAGTAAACTTAACAAAGGATGTGAATGACCTCTACAAGGAAAACTATAAACCTCTGAAGAAAGAGATTGAGGAAGACTACAGAAGGTTGAAAGATCTTCTGTACTCATGGATTAGTAGAATCAACATAGTAAAAACGGCTATAGTACTAGAAGCAATCTACATGTTTAATGCAATTCCCATCAAAATCCCAATGACTTTCATCACAGTGATTGAAATATCTACCCTAAAGCTCATTTGGAAACACAAGAGACCACAAATAGCCAAGGCAATACTCAGCAAAAAGAGCAATGCTGGAGGTATCACAATACCTGACTTCAAACTATATTATAGAGTCATAGCAATAAAAACAACATGGTACTGGCACAAAAACAGACACAAAGACCAGTGAAACAGAATAGAGAACCCAGATATGAATCCACAACACCCACCTTATTTTTTTCAAAGGTGCCAAAAACATATGATGGAAAATAAAAAGCCTCTTCAACAAATGACGCTTGGAAAAGTGGTTATCTGCCTGCAAAAAGCTGAAACTAGATCCATGTTTATCACCCTGTACTAGTATCAACTCAAAATGGATCAAGAACCTTAATATCAGACCTGAAACTCTGAAGCTTGTACAGAAAAGATCAGTGAATACTCTGCAAGCCATAGGTATAGGCGAGGAATTCCTCAATAGAACCCCAGCAGCTCAGCAACTAAGAGAAAGGATGGACAAATGGGACTTCATAAAATTAAAAAGCTTCTGCACAACAAAAGAAATGGTCTCTAAACTGAAGAGACCACCCACAGAGTTGGAGAAAACATTTGCCAGCTATGCATCAGACAAAGGACTGATAACCAGAATATACAGGGAGCTCAAAAAACTAAACTCCCCAAAATCAATGAACAAAAAAAGAAATGAACAAATGAATTAAACAGGAATTTTTCAAAAGAAGAAATCCAAATGGCCCAAAAAACACATGAAAAAATTCTCACCATCTCTAGCTGTAAAGGAAATGCAAATCAAAACTAAGATTCCACCTCACCCTGTTAGAATAGCTACCATCAAAAACACCACCAACAATGTTAGTGAGGATGTGGGGAAAAATGAACCCTCATACACTGCTGGTGGTAATGCAAGCTAGTACAACCACTCTGGAAAACAATATGGAGGCCTCTTAAAAAACTAAACATAGATCTGCCGTATGATCCAGAAATCCCACTCCTAGGGATATACCGAAAGGAATGCAACTCAGGTTACTCCAGAGACACCTGCACACTCATGTTTATTGCAGTGCTATTTACAATAGCAGAGTTATGGAAACAGCCAAGATGCCCCACTACCGAAAAACGTATTAAGAAAATGTAGTATTTATACACAATGGAATTTTTTTCTGCCATGAAGAAGAATGAAATATTGTCATTTGCAAGTAAATAGGTGGAACTGGAGAACATCATTCTGAGAGAGGTTAGCCAGGCTCAGAAGACCAAAAATAGTATGTTCTCCCACAAATACAGTAATATTGTTGGACATGGGTCACACATTAAGGGGAGAACACATACAGGAAGAATAGGGAAAGGTAGGAAATGCAAAACTTGAAAGTGTTTGATGTCCCCACTGTAGGGGAACTAATATAATAACCTTAAAATGACAGAGGTCACTATGGGAAGGTGACAGGGAAGTAGTGAAGAGGTCTGGTAGAGATGAATCAATTCAGGTTGTAATACACATGTGCATGGAAGCAATGGTAGGAACCTCTCTGTATATCTATCCTTATCTCAAACTAGCAAAAACCCTATGTCTTTCTTATTGCTTATGTCTTCTCTTCAACAAATTTGGAGAAGAGGGCAGAACAGGTTCTGCCTGGAAGCAAGGGAGTGGGGAAGAGAGGGAGGGGTTGGGGGGGCAGGGGGCAGAAATGGCCCAAACAATGTATGCACATATGAACAAATGAATTTTTTTTTAATGCAGGGCTTTTTAACCTCCACACTGGTGACATTTGGTATGGAGGGCTGCCTTGTGTTAGACAATTCCTCTCCCCAGTCCTGCCCTAATCACAACACTCAAAGATATACCCAGACATTGTCATGTCCACTGTGGGGCAAAATGTCCCTAGCTAAGGGAAGTTTGCACTTTTTCTAAAACCTAATGAAGTTGAAAAATGAAAGATTGCCCCATGCAGAAGCAATGTAAATTCTGATATTTGTGAGACATTTATCATGGTAATTGCTACTTCAATATTCCTCTACCTCTTGGCAGAGCAGTTCCTTATTGACAGAGCTTACTATTACTACCTCAGTTCATCCGTCTGTCATCAAATATTTACCAGGAGGCAGCAACAACTAGTGAACTTCAAAGCCAGGTGCTTGGATTCAAATCCCAGTTCTATCCTTCATTATCACGTGGGGTTTCCTCAAATCATGGAATCTTACTCTGTCTCCATAGTAACTACTTCTCAGGATGCATGGATAAGTTAAATGGCTGAGTCTTCTTTCTACTTTGAGCAAAGCACTTTTTAAAAAATTTTTTTCTTTTATTCATTTGTGCATACAATGTTTGGGTCATTTCTCCCCTCTTCCCCCTGCCCCCACCCTTAACCTCCCCACCCCCTCCCTCTCCCCCCAACCCCTTCGCTACCTGCCAGAAACTATTTTGCCCTTATCTCTAATTTTGTTGATGACAGAGTATAAGCAATAATAGGAAGGACCAAGGGTTTTAAGCAAAGCACTTTTATAAATGCTCCTAAAAAGCCAGACAGATACACAAAGATGGCAAGAACAGGGGTTTTGGCAGAGTGGGAATATAATATGCACATAATACCAAATATAATTTGAATATAATACCCAAAAAACTGAGTTAAAAGAGTAAAGCTAAAAGTGGGCAGAATAGAATTAGCTGGGCAGAAAAACTGAAATTAGAAAATCTAGAGTAAAAAACCCTCTTAAGTCCATTTCAGGACAAGACTCGGGGTTGGACTCTTGTGACTCCCACAGCTAAAAGCCAAGCCAGGTTTAGGGCATCCTTTTAAGTCCATCGTGTGGTTGATGGTGAAGACCTTCATCCAGGGGTGGTGGAAATCATGAGGTTACGTTTGATGCCTGGTGGCACCTGGCTGACTCAACTGGTGTTTGAACTGCTCTTCATAGAGCTCTAATTGTGGATCAATAGCTGTTTCTTGAGCCCCTCTCCTGTGCTTGGCTGTGAACTGGATGTTTTCCTGGGCACGGAGAAACTTAGATGTGGTTCCCATACACAAGAGTACAAACTGTGAAAATGATCACAAAGCGTTTAAAAATGTGTGTCCCCACATGAGTCATGCCACAGTGAAATACCAGAAGCTTTCAAAGCAAATGTCTACTGAATACCCGGTTGGAAAGAACACCCATGATTTTAGGATTTCATCCGGGACATTTCTCTGGGCTTTGGCAATGATAGGCTGTTCGTGTTGTCATCCTGAAAGTGACAGTGTCTCCTAGACAAGTAGAGAAAGATGAGGCAAACATGACAAGCCCATCATGTCTCCCAAAGGCTTCAGCTCCAGGGAGCAATCACTTCCCAATGTCACCCAAGTCCAGCTGGGAAGTCAGAACACATTTTCTTTGAAAGCAACGCAGAACAAAAGGACTAATAACATAATGGAGGTGGAGGAGGCCTGTGGGGCCAGCTGGAAACACAGCCGCCTCTTGTTCCAAGTCCTGAACGATGAAAGTACAAGTGAACTTTTCAGTTACAAGCCTGCCATAATTTGGGTGACTGCTGGTCCATAACTAATTACAAAGTAGTGATACAGACGACAATTGCTAAGAATTCAGAATAGGGAGCACTTTGCCAAAGTTCTTCTGATCTGGGAGCTGTCATGAGATTAACAAGAAGGTCTGAAATTTAGCCGTGCATATAATGAAAGGAAAAAATATCATTTGACAAGGCAGACTGGCCTTTATCCAAATTTTGCTGTTTTTCAACCATTGCAGCCCTGTAAAAATGACATCACAGCAATGCTTTGCTAGTCAGGGAAATCAAATGTGTGCACATCGATTGAACCATTGCTTTAGTCACAGGAATATAAGTTCATGGTTAACGTGCTGGCTCTTCCTGAGACTTCCAAGTGCAGGAAACAGATGTCTGATAAATGTACCTGACCAGACAGATTTATGAACATAGCACTACTACTCTTACACCAAAGATAGTCTATCCAAAATACCAGAGAATGACTATTACTTTTGTGTGTACGTGGTACTGGGGCTTGAACTCAGTGCCTGTGCTTACTAGGCAGGTGCTGTACCACTTGAGCCACACCTCAGCCCCTTTTTGCTTTAGTTATTTTTCAGATAGGCTCTCAATTTTTGCCTCTGACAGTGATCCTCCTATCTGTGCCTCTCCTGTAGCTGGGTCACAAGCATGAATCACCATGCTCACTTTGTTGGTTGAGATGGGGGTCTCACTTTTTGTTCAGGCTGACCTTAAATTTCAGTCCTTCCAAATTCTCTCTCCCAAGTAGCTGGGATTATAGATGTGAGCCACTGCACCCACACCTGTGTTATTTTAAAGAAAGTAGTTTCTCAAAAGGAAAAGCCATCAACTGTCACTAATTTGATCGAACTAAAATATGCCTCTGCATCTCTTTGGAATATTCATGAGGTGCTGTCAATCAAAAGCCTTAAGTCTGAAACCAGAAAAGGAAACCTGACTTGCCTAAATGCTGTGAGGTTCAAATCATCGCCATTCCTCGCCAGCTAGAACCTCTTAAAAGAGAAATGTCATAGTTCAGGTGCAGATCTAGCCTCCTTAAAAGATGGCAAGAGAAGCTCAGTGTAGTAACAGTGTGGCAGGTGCCCCACCTAAAGGTGGGGCTTGTCTACTTAGCTCATGGCACAGCCACATGGCTGGATAATCCTGGGGCTCATTAGCCACACGATGGTGTCTCTTGTGACTTGTCCTTCTATCTGGCAGAGCAGGGGAGATTTATCCCTATTTGAACTCTGGACTTTATTTTTTATAATAATCCAATTCAAGTCTAAGTATTAATTCTAACTTTCCAAAGTGGCAGGTCTTAAAGTCTATATTGCCCACTACGCTGTCGTAAGCCAAGCCATTCGCCGTAAATACCTTCTCCCCTTCCTTGTCCACACTCAAGCTAAAGGGACCTTGGAGAACATTGTGCTTGAAAAAAGGCATGGGTAGGGCAGAGAAAGATTTTTTTGTTGTGGTGATGGTACTGGTTTGAACTAGGACCTACACCTTGAGCCATTTCACCAGCCCTGTTTTGTGTTGGGTATTTTTTAGATAAGTTCTCTCCCACTATTTGCCCGGACTGGCTTCAAACCTCCTGATCTCTGTCTCCTGAATAACTGGGGTTACAGGTGTGAGAAAGATTTATTGCACAGCCTGGGGCATACCATGGGAAGAGGTAGTACTCAGTTCATTGTCAGCCACCTTCCAGGTGCAAACAGAAGCTTTAGTTCTAAATAGTTAGAAATTAGGACAGGGGACAAAAAGTAGGCATAATAAAATAGTCCCAGTTACAGATGTGTTTGGGTGGATCGTTATCTCAGAGCTTGACAGAGCAGAGGAGGCATCTTGCAGGTACGACAATCGGAGCTATTCCAGTAAATGTTTTCACCGTCTTGCCATGTTGATGTTTTCTTGTCTTTGTAAGAAAGGCAGCATGCCCCTCTCTCCTCCATCACACACAGGTAACTAGGAAGGAAGACAAAAAGCGCCACACGGAGAGGCCACATTTCCTTCTTTTTCCTTCTTTATCTTATTTCTTTGGATTTCACTCTAAGATTTTACGGATCAAATGCAGGTGGGAGCCAGGTACAGTGGTGCGTGCCTGGGATCCCAGCCACTCGGGAGGCTGAGGCAGGACAATCATGAATTTGAGGCCAGCCTGGGCTGCTTCAAGAGACCTTGTCTCAAAAACAAAACAACACAAAAAGGCAGGTGGGAGTGGGGAGTGTATTTGCCTCCTGAGGACCAGTCAAGAGGCCATGCTTCCGCAGCTTCTGACACCATCCCTCATTTGAAGGCACATTTAACACAGCAGTGTGAACAGACAGCTTTCCCACCAGTTTGTACCTGCACAGAGAATGAGATGTCACTTTGCAGAACGTGAATATTAAACTTTGCCCTCAGGGGAGAGAAGGAGAAAGTAAAATAGGTGATTTCATGTTGACTTGCTCTGGGGATAGAAGGCTCTAGTCACCCGGTGGAGAGCCAAGAGGAAGTAAAGTGCCTCACCCCGGGCGGTGTGTCACCATGGCAGCAGCTGGGAGCCACAGCAGAGAATACTGGAGTCAGCAGTCAAAACAGCCATCTTTCCTGAAGAAATTCCTGCCGTGCTGAGGCTCGGGGACCTGGACTGTAACACTGAGGTGGGTCACCACTACATCTCAAGGGGTCTGTGCTGTTTAAATGAAAGCAGGGCCAGGCACCGGTACTCACACCTGTAATCCTAGCTACTCAGGAGGCAGAGATCTGGAGGATGGAGGTTCAAAGCCAGCCCAGGAAAACAGTTTGCAAGACCCTATCTTAAAAATATCCAACACACACACAAAGGGCTGGTGGAGTGGCTCAAGTGGTAAAGCCTCTGTCTAGCAAGTGTGAGACCCTGAGCTTAAACCCCAGTGCCACCCCTCCCCCCAAAAATGAAAATAGGTACAAAGGCACTTTGTGAACCAGAACATTCTCTGTAAATAAGAGTCTTACTGGCATAAAACCATGAAGCCAGCTAGCCACACTGGCCGTTCATATCCGAAATCCTATTGTGTCCTCCTCTGACTTGGAACCATTTTCTGGGCCCAACCCGAACAGCCTGCACAGAAAGTCAATTGTGGAAAAGATTAAAGGCTACCTGGAGCATTTCCCAAGTGCCTTTGCTGCGCTGGGAAGAGTGGCAGAGGGATTATGCAGTCCCAGGGTGTCAGGCTGGGTGAGGCTGAGCTTTGACCTACCTGCCCTGTCTACCACACCTTTCTTTGTTTTCTTTCCTTCAGTCAAGATCACAGAGGCAGAGTGGGAAGGACTTTCGGGATTAAACAAATCCCTTCCAACTAGAAAATCTTGTAATTCTAGAATTCTAAATCAGGATGGATGTCAGGCATGATCTTCTTGGGTGGTAGGCATAAGACCATGGGTGTCTATTTTACAAAGGGCAGGAGTTTTACAGGATCTTCAGCTCTGGGGTAGTTAGGTAAACAACTTAATAAGGAAGCAGGTTTGTTTTCACTCATCATTTCCGAGGTCTCAGTCCATGGTCACTTAGCTCTGTCACTTCAGGCTGAGATGGCACTGTATATCAAGGTGGGAGTGTGTGGTAGAAGAGGCCTATTCAGACCATGGTGACTGGGAAGCAGTCACCCGGACAGGATAGGGCCAGGATCCCAATATTCCCTTCAAAGACACATCCTCAATGACCTCATTTTCTTCCATTAACCCTACCTCCTAAAGTTCCACCACTTCTCAATAGCGCCACAGGGTGGGGACCCAGCATTTCACACGTGAGCCTTTGGGAGACATTCAGGATCCAAACTACAGCAAACCTTTTGCATTCCCTCCCACAAACTCCACTCACATGCACTGGCCTCCTGGGTTTGAACTTGTCAGGGTCTTTGCTACCCTGGAGACATGGCATCAGTTATTTCTTCTACCAAGCATCTACCTGACTGAGTCCTTTCCAAGCCAGGGTTTTACCCAAACACCATCAACCCAGAGAGGCCATTCCTGACTCTCACACATGACTTTCTCAGAAGTCTCCCTACTGCATCCCTGCCCACATCAATCTGTAACCAGCAAAGAAACCAGAGGGGACCTAATAAACTGCAAGTCCCTGCGTGCCTCTCCTAGGCTCATGCCTCCTGGTGGCTCCCTCACAGTCAAAGTCAAAGCAAAGTCCACATGTGGGGAGAATGCACTTTCTGATGGCCTGGTGTCCTTGTGCAGTAATCAGTAGATCCCCTTTCACCTTGAAAAGTACCCTTTGCAATATAAATTATAAGATCCCCCTCCCTGTAATCCCTGACAAGGTTAGCCCTTCATGCTTATAGCACTGATGCTCTCTTATTCTCTCACCTCCTTTAGGACTTTATTCAAAAGTCACTGTCTCATTGAAGCCCTCACTGGTCACCCTATCTCACATTTCAACCCCTCTTCCTAAATCTCTTGTGGCTTTGATTTTCTCCTTCATATTTGTTGGCATCTAATATTTATTATATTCATTTACATATGGTCAGAAAAATGGAACTTCCATTTGGGTAAGCATTTGTATCTGTTCACTTCTGTATCTTCAGTCCCCAGAACACTGCTTGGGCCATACTATAAATGTCAGTTGAATTCATGGAGAGAAGTCATACTTCTGTAAGTTATGGATGGAGTAAGAGCACAAGTCTAGTCCAGAGCACAGTTTCTGGTCCAGTGTTTCTGCTGTCATGAAATTTTAGCTGGTCTAGTGCTTCTGCCCTTCCTGAGAACACTGTACTGCATGTCTCCTCCACCTCCTCCCTCTGGCTCCATTCTCACCAGCTTGCTTCACATTGCACCTCTTATGACAAGTTACCCTGTCCTAGCTGACATCATCTGGGAGTACTTCCATGACAGTGCTGAGGAAATAGGAACCCCACAGGATCCCAGTTGGGGTGGATCCTCCCCACACCCACCCTTTAGGTCACTTGAAGTCTGGGATCAAGCAACAAGATTTTGTCATTGTGGACCCCCTGTCACCTATCCCAGTACCCACACTCAAAGTCATTGTTGAAGTTGATGCTGATAATCAAACACGTCCCAAGGCCTTGGGGAGCTAAAGAACATCAGCTGCTGGTCTGTGTGAAGAACGACCTGTTAAAGGCAATGCTGCCCACTCCTCCTCATTCCCCTCGTGTCACATTATGGACTCTCAGTCTCCGAATGCCTCCATGCATTTGTGAAATTAGAAGCTCTTTTCCCCCATATCCATGAAAATGGGGCTCCATTTTGCCTGTTTTTTTTAACACCTGTCCTTAGATGTGTATCTCTTCATGTATTATAAGTTAAACACAGAACATCTTAGGTTAATTCCTTAGGTTTGGTCACTATGTCTTTCCTGACTTGGGAAAATGTGCCTGTCTAATGCAAGAATCCCTCCACTATCTCCTTGATACATCACCAAATGGAAGTGACATGGGAAGAAATAGAAGTGGCACAAGGGGTCATTTTTTCTCACTTGCTGCCTTCATCAGTCAGTCAGGAAGCAATGTCAGTCTAGCATGGAAACAGGAGCCTAAAAGCAAGGAAAGATTCTAGACACAAGACCCTGGTCAGGGTACTAGTGAGGAGGAGTATGGGCGCACACTGGGGGCTATCATTTAGATCTTCAAAGGCCGGTGAGTTGAAGGCTTGTCCCCAGCCTGTGATGCTATTGGGAAGTGGAGGAATCTTTAGGAGGTGGGGCCTAGTGGAAGGAAGTTAGGTGATCGAGGGCATGACCTTAAAGGGAAAATCAGGACCCTAGCCCCTTCCTCTCTCTCTCTGTTTCCTGGCTGCCATGAGGTAAGCAGATATTCCTGACATGATATACTATGCCACCATAGCCCAAACCACTAGGGCCACATGACTGTGGCCTGACACTTCTGAAAACATAAGCCAAAATAAATTGTTTTTCCTTTTAAGTTATCTCTCTCAGGCATTTTTTTTAAAAAACTGATACTTTATTATAACATTTTAATTGCAGAATTCCAGTCTAAATATCAGAAACACACAATTACTGATTCTGGTGCTGTCTTCCACACCCTTTCAAAATTTGACCAATGATTTATATATGCCTCGGAGAATTTTCTAGTTCAACCCCACACACCAATGTGAAATAGAAGGAAATGCTAGTCTTCTAGCTTTACCCAAACTTCCAAAGTGCTACAATAGCTAGAACATTCACTGTAGAAGGTCGTTTATTGCTGAGTTAGAACAACAACACTGTAGGCAGAGTTCTGGGTGTGTTAAAATGTGAATCGGTGTCCTGCATGCAGGCTTTGTTCTCTTTCTTTTTCTTCCTACAAGGGACGTATTACATGTAATAAAAATGTATCTTCAGATGAAACCACATTTAATGCAGATGAGCAATGATAAATCCCTATTGTTACTGAGTTTACAATGGAGAAATCTCAACTCTGGGTTATAACTCAAAATCATTATTTCAAGGTTAAGGAAACAAATTAGTTGGCTGGCTAGGAAATGCTTGATTCTTTCTAAAACCATAATTCAATGTGGACTTTTACTTCTTGCCGTATCCCAAGACAAAAATCAGGTAACCTGTATCTCCCACACAACGCTCAGAACATGCCTTCCTGTCTCCCTCTGTGCTGAGAAATGACTCCAGAATCTGGACATGTTACATTCATGGCTTGGGTTACTTGGTGCTCTAGGAACAACTGTCCCAACACCCAAAGTTGATCCACTATTTCTTTTTCTTTTTTTGGTAGGACTGGGGTTTGAACTTACAAAGCAGGTACTCTATTGTTGAGCCACACATCCAGTCCATTTTTCTCTGGTTATTTTGGAGATGGGGTCCTGTAAACTGTTTGCCTGGGCTGGCCTTGAACCTCCATCCTCCTGATCTCAGCCTCCCAGGTAGCTAGGATCACAGGCGTGAGCTGGGACACTCTGATAGTGAGGATCACTACACTAACGCACTCAGACAAGAGGGACATGATAGTAAAGCCAACAGTCTTTTCAAATATCACTATCATCTTTAAAACCCATATGCCTTTTTTTTTCTAATTAGAAAATCAGGAATGGCCTGTATTGCCCACCAACACATTCTTCATTAACAGATGCAAAGATATTTTAGGACTATGAAAAGCATTTCAAGGTATCTGTTTTCAGGGATAGACCACAGTCACAGAAATACTTTTCAGAGTTGGTTCATTCTAAAGTCTATCTCACAAACAAAGGCATCAGCTTTCATGAGGTACCAAGATGTGTTCTGCCAAAAATATTTTTGCTTTCATAAAGCTATATGTCTTCAAGTTCAACTATATTATATATATTATCTGTTCCTTTTCTTCAGCAAAAACAGGAACATTCTGTTTAAACTCCAAAATGAGTAATAGTGATGTAGAATGCAGGCAGAATTGAGGTTGGTTATTTTTATAGTTCACAACACGAATGAAATGAAAAGGTCTGCAACTGTCCTACATCACATCTTTCAAAGGTCCTTCTCTCCTTTCACATGAATTCATCCGAATCATTGCCATACTGATTTGAAGGCATATTTTCAACTTTCATTAGTGATGAATAGCTCCTAAGTTCATCCATTTCCTTTTTCTTCTTCATTTCTTCTTTTTCTCTCCTTTTCATTTCCTGATTTTGGGCTTTTTTCTCATTCCTCTCTTCACGGTCCCTGCTTTCTTTCTCTGCTGCTAGGTCTGGGAACCGCTCTGATTTGGTCTTCTGTAATCGGTTCAGGATCTCATTCACTTTCTTCCCCACTGTCACAATTTTTACATCCTTCTGCCTGTGAAAGCCTATCTGCCCCACATCCATGTCAGCTGTTTTCTTCAGGTTAGACCACGGTGTATATACCACATTAACGTTGTTCATCTTGCAGCCTTGAATACTATTGGCCTTCACAAGGTGGGCACAGTCCATCAGCACCTCCTTTGGAATGTCTTCTATGTTTTCTCCCTTATGTAATCAAAGGTATACATGAGCTGAAGAGAGTTTGTCCACATGAAACCAAATATCTTCGGGCCAACCATACTTAATCAGATCTTCATTTTCGTATTTATCCTTTCCCATGTAAATAGTGTAAGCAGATGAATTTTCGCTGTGGCTAGTGAAGTAGAACACCATGATCCCTGCGGCAGTGCGGGACTCGCGCGCCTACAGCAGTAGTACTGGAATCGCCAAGCTCAGGACACCAGAACAAGGCGGTCGCCGGCTCGCCGGAACTCCTCTCTCAGACATTTTATCACAATAATGGAAAGCTAACTAACACAATGGGTAAGAGCAGGAAAAATTAGCAGGGACTGTCCAGAAAACAGTGATGGCTGACAGTGACAGTGAGAAGCAAGGACAGGTTGCAGATAGGGAACTGAAGACAAGACCGTGTTCCTTACAGAGGATTTTGGAGTTTCAGATCTACACAGTAAAACCATTCTGGGTGAGAATCCAAAGCCAAAGCATAGCTGAAAAAAGAGTTTAGAAATCCATCACACCAAACTTCGAAAGGGTTGTTGCTATTTTCAGATGGAGGATGGCTTCCCGAGTTAGACTCAACCAAGGATGTGAGGAAATTTCCTGGCTGCATAAGGCAACTTAAGGATGAGAAATGCCAAATGCAGAAGCTGTGGACACTGTGAGATGGATGGATGTCACATTAGGGAGAAGCCAGTCTTCCTGTGCACCCTATAAGCAGAGGGCAGCAGGGGAAATCTCAGCCTGCAGTCACCAGCTCCATCAGTATCCCCTCCATAAATCCAGATGTTTCCAGGAGAACTTAAATCTAGTGGGAGTTTTTGGAACATCTTTAGTTATATAGCTTTTTTTTTAACCAATAGGTTACCATTGCACAGAAATGGAAGCTTATTGCTCAGAGTCATAGCTCAGACTTTCCATAAGTTCAGAGCATTTGAATTCCGGTGTTTTGTTGAACTCATCTGAAAACAGTGTCTTTAATTACTTTGGTCTTTCCTCCCTCATACCACAGAATCAGGGCATGAACAAACAAGGCCACAACCTAGCTTTAAACATGTTCACTATTCAACTCTGGAAAATGCCTTCAGCACTGCTAAGACTAAAAAGTTTTAGCCAGTTAGATTTTTCCGGGTTGGAGGGCTGTTGATGTGAAAGGAAGTCACTGCTTGGGGACAATGATGATTCACTCTTTGCTGTGGCCACAGCAGCTAGCACATAGTATGTGCTCAACAATCTTTGTCAACTGACTCCTTGACCCTTTCTCAATTTTGTGGGGGAGAGAGACAGGAGGAAAGTATTGGCCAGGTTTCCATTGCTATGACAAAGGCCTCAGATAATCAGCTTCAAAGGAGGAGGAAAGTTTTATTTTGGTTCATGGTTTCAGAGGTGTCATCCATGGTCACTTGGCCCTGTTGCTTTCAGCCTGTGGTGAGGCACATCACCACAGTGGGGAACACAGGGTGGAACAGAATTGTATGCCTCATGGAGCTGAGAAGCAAATGAGAAGGAGGAGAGGCTAAAGTCCTAATGGCCTCCTAAACGACCTCCCCCTCAATGGTCTACTCCCTGTCACTAGACTCCACCAGTTCCCAGTAGTGCCACCAGCTGGGGACCAAGCCTTTAACAGGTGAACCTTTAAGTAAATGCCAAAGTCCAAATGGCAACTGGCAGAAACAGGAAAAAATCTCGCAAAATATTAGAATTAGAAGCAAATTGAGGGTTCATCTGGTACATACTCTTAGGAGGCCAGTCTTGGTTACTGTCGTTGTTACAGATCATCCTGAACCACTGGTTTTCAAAATTAGTAACTGGTTTGGGCAGGTTAACGCCTCTGACTTGGCACTAATCATGTCAGTTCTGTTGGCTGGTTTTAGCCAGTTACTCTGAAAAAGAAAAAGAGCTCTTCTCTTTTTTTGTGTTGATTTGGATTTGTTTGTTTTAGTTTTATTTTGTTTTTGTGGTCCTTAGGAATTGAACCCAGGACCTCATGCATGCTAGGCCAAGTGCTCTATCACTCATTAACACCCACTAATTCTGTACCTTTTTTGGATATTTAAAAACATATCCTTTGAGATTCACTATAGGGCAATTGCCAGTCTCATACTAATCACAGTGCTGATTTGATTCTTGTTGTTTGGATTTTTTTATTCATATGTGCATACAATGTTTGGGTCATTTCTCCCCCCTTCCTCCACCTCCTTCCTTACCCTGAAGAACCCTCCCTCTCCCCCCAATCCCCTTGCTACCCAGCAGAAACTATTTTGCCCTTATCTCTAATTTTGTTGAAGAGAGAGTATAAGCAATAATAGGAAGGACCAAGGGTTTTTGCTAGTTGAGATAAGAATAGCTATACAGGGAGTTGACTCGCATTGATATCCTGTGCGTGTGTGTTACCTTCTAGGTTAATTCTTCTTGATATAACCTTTTTTTTAGTTACTGGTCCCCTTCTCCTATAAGCCTCAGTTGCTTTAAAGTATCTGCTCTAGTTTCTCTGTGTTGAGGACAACAAATGCTATCTAGTATTTTAGGTGTCTTACCTATCCTCAGACCTCCCTTGTGTGCTCTTGCTTTATCATATGATCAAAGTAAAATCCACTTGTGTTTGCCCTTGAGCTAATGTTCGCATATGAGGGAGAACATACGATTTTTGGTCTTTTGGGCCAGGCTAACCTCACTCAGAATGATGTTCTCCAATTCCATCCATTTACCAGTGAATGATAACATTTCATTCTTCTTCATGGCTGCATAAAATTCCATTGTGTATGAATACTACATTTTCTTAATCCATTCCTCAGTGGTGGGGCATCTTGGCTGTTTCCATAATTTGGCTATTGTGAATAGTGCTGCAATAAACATGGGTGTGCAGGTGCCTCTGGAGTAACCAGTGTCACAGTATTTTGAGTATATCCCCAAGAGTGGTATTGCTGGATCAAATGATAGATCAATGTTTAGCTTTTTAAGTAGCCTCCAAATTTTTTTTCCAGAGTGGTTGTACTAGTTTACATTCCCACCAGCAGTGTAAGAGGGTTCCTTTTTCCCCGCATCCTCACCAACACCTGTTGTTGGTGGTGTTGCTAATGATGGCTATTCTAATGGGTGAGGTGGAATCTTAGTATGGTTTTAATTTGCATTTCCTTTATTGCTAGAGATGGTGAGCATTTTTTCATGTGTTTTCTGGCCATTTGAATTTCTTCTTTTGAGAAAGTTCTTTTTGGTTCACTTCCCCATTTCTTTATTGGTTCATTAATTTTGGGAGAATTTAGTAATTTGAGTTCCCTATATATCCTGGTTATCAGTCCTTTGTCTGATGTGTAGCTGGCAAATATTTTCTCCCACTCTGTGGGTGGTATTGTCAGTTTAGAGACCATTTCTTTTGCTGAACAGAAGCTTTTTAGTTTTATGAAGTCCTATTTATCTATGCTATCTCTTAGTTGCTGTGCTGCTGGGGTTCCATTGAGAAAGTTCTTGCCTGGGCCTATTAATTTCAGAGTATTTCCTACTCTTCCTGTATCAAATTTAGAGTTTGGCATCTGATATTAAGATCCTTGATCAATTTTGAGTTAATATTGGTATAGGGTGATATACATGGATCTAGTTTCAGTTTTTTACAGACTGCTAACCAGTTTTCCCAGCAGTTTTTGTTGAAGAGGCTGTCTTTTCTCAATCATATATTTTTAGCACCTTTGTCAAAAACAAGTTGTTTATTGTTGTGTGACTTCATATCTGGGTCCTCTATTCTGCTCCACTGGCCTTCATGTCTGTTTTTGTGCCAATACTATGCTGGTTTGTGCCAGTACCATGCTGTTTTTATTGTTATTGCTTTTTAATATAGTTTGAAGTCGGGTGTCGTGATACCTTCAGCATTGTTCTTTTGACTGAGTATTGCCTTGGCTATTCATGGCCTCTTGAGTTTCCATATAAATTTAATGGTAGATTTTTCAATCTCTTTAATGAATGTCATTGGGATTTTGATGGGAATTGCATTAAACATGTAGATTACTTTTGGGAGTATACACATTTTTACTATGCTGATTCTACCAATACATGAGCATGGGAGACCTCTCCACTTTCTATAGTCTTCCTCAATCTCTTTATTCAGAAGTTTATAGTTTTCCTTGTAGAGGTCATTCACATCCTTTTTTAGGTTTACACCTAGGTATTTGATTTTTTTTTTTTGAGGTTATTGTAAATGGAATTATTTTCATATAATCTTTCTCAGTTTGTTCATTATTAGTGTATAGAAATGCTAATGATTTTTCTATGTTGATTTTATATCCTGATACTTTGCTGTAGCTATTGATGGTGCCTAGGATCACTTGAGTAGAGTTTTTTGGGTTTTTAAAGTATAGGATCATGTCATCTGCAAATAGGGATATTTTGACAGTTTCTTTACCTATTTCTATTCTTTTTATTCCTTCTTCTTGCCTAATTGCTCTGGCTAGGAATTCCAGTACTATGTTGAATAGGAGTGGAGATAGTGGGCATCCTTGTCTCGTTCCTGATATTAGAGGGGATCATTTCAGTTTTTCTCTATTAAGTATAATGCTGGCTGTAGGTTTGTCATATATAGCTTTTATAATGTGAGGTACTTTCCTTCTATTCCTAGTTTTCTTAGAGCTTTTATCATGAAATGGTGTTGGATCTTATCAAAGGCTTTTTCTGTATCTATTGAGATGATCAAGTGGTTTTTGTCTTTGCTTCTGTTAATGTGGTTTATTATGTTTATTGATTTTCGTATGTTGAACCGCCCCTGCATTCCTGGGATGAAGGCTGCTTGGTCGTGGTGAATAATCTTTTTGATGTGTTGTTGAATTCGGTTTGCCCTTATTTTATTGAGGATTTTTGCATCAATGTTCATTAAGGAGATTGGCCTATAGTTCTCCTTTTTGGAGGTGTCTTTGCCTGGTTTTGGGATAAGTGTAATACTGGCTTCATAAAATGTGTAAGGCAGTTTTCCTTCCCTTTCTATTTCCTGGAACAGTTTAAAGAGGGTTGATATCAGTTCTTTTTTAAAGGTCTGATGGAATTCAGCAGAGAACCCATCATGTCCTTGACTTATCTTTTTGGGGAGACTCTTGATTGCTGCTTCAATTTCATTTTGTGTTATAGATCTATTCAGGTGATTAATTTCCTCTTGGTTCAGTTTTGGATGATCATATGTACCTAGAAATCTATCCATTTCTTTAAGACTTTCAAGTTTATTTGTATATAGGTTCTCAAAGTAGAGTCTGATGATTTCCTGGACTTCCATGGTGTTTGTTGTTATGTCCCCTTTAGCATTCCTGAATCTACTAATTTGGGTTTTTTCTCTCCTCATTTTAGTCAGGTTTGACAGCAGTCAAAGATCCAATTTTTTTTTCATTAATTCTTTGTATGGTTTTTTGGTTTCTATTTTTGGATTTCAGTTCTTATTTTTATTACTTCTCTCCTTCTATTTGTTTTGGGATTTTCTTGTTCTTGTTTTTCTAGGAGTTTAGGATGTATCATTAGGTCATTGATTTGGGATCTTTCAGTCTTTTTAATATATGCACTCATGGCTATAAACTTTCCTCTCAGGACTGCCTTTGTTGTGTCCCATAGGTTCCGGTAGGTTGTGTTTTCATTTTCATTGACTTCCAGGAACTTTTTAAGTTCCTCTTTTATTTCATTAATGATATATTGTTCATTAAGCAATGACTTATTCAGTTTCCAGCCGTTTGCATGTTTTTTGTCTTTTTGTTGTTGAGTTCTAGTTTTATTGCATTGTGATCAGATAGAATGCATGGTATACTTTCTATTTTCTTATATTTGCTGAGGCTTGCTTTGTTCCCTAGGATATGATCTATTTTGGAGAAGGCTCCATCGGCTACTGAGAAGGATGTATATCGTGTAGAAGTTGGATGAAATGTTGTGTAGACATCAACTCTGTCCACTTGATCTATTGTATATTTTAGATCTAGGATTTCTTTATTGATTTTTTGTTTGGATGACCTATCTATTGATGATAATGGGGTTTTAAAGTCTCCGATGACCACTTGTTGGAGTTAATATATGCTTTTAGGTCCTTCATGGTATGTTTGATGAAATTGGGTGCATTGACATTGGTTGCATATAGGTTGATAATTGTTATTTCCTTTTGGTCTATTTCCCCTTTTATTAGTATGGAATGTCCTTCTTTATCTCGTTTGATCAATGTAGGTTTGAAGTCTACTTTGTCAGAGATAAGTATTGCTACTCCTGCCTGTTTTCAGGGGCCATTGGCTTGGTAAATCTTCTTCCAGCCTTTAATGCTCAGCTTTTGCTTATTTCTGTTGGTGAGATGGGTCTCCTATAAGCAAAAAATTGTTGGATCTTCCTTTTTAATCCAGTTCATCAGATGGAGCCTTTTGATGGGTGAATTAAGTCTGTTAACAATAAGTGTTAGTACTGATAGGTATGTGGTGATTCCTGTCATTTAGTTGTCTTAGTTGTTTAAAGGTTTGATTGTGTGTACCTAAGTTGAGGTTACTCTCTACTTTCTTGCTTTTTCTTTTCCTGTAGTTTGGTGCTGCCTGCTCTTTCATGGTTATGTTGGGTTTCACTTTCTGTGTGCAGTATCCCTTGAAGAATCTTTTGTAGTGGTGGCTTTGTGGTCACATATTGTTTTAGTTTCTGGTTATCATGGAAGACTTTTATTGCTCCATCTATTTTGAATGATAGTTTTGCTGGGTAGAGTATCCTGGGGTTGAAGTTATTTTCATTCAGTGCCCAGAAGTTCTTACCCCATCTCTTCTTGCTATTAATGTTTCCATTGAGAAGTCTGCTGTGATTTTGATGGGTTTACCTTTGTATGTTACTTGTTTTTTCTCTCTTACAGCCTTCAATATTCTTTCTCTAGTTTCTGTATTTGTTGTTTTAATGATGAGATGCCGGGGGGTGGTTCTATTTTGATCTGTTCTGCTTGGTGTTCTGGAGGCCAAATGTTGTCTATTTTTGTCCTGAGTTCATTTATCTCTTTATTAATCATGTTCTTTGTTTTACTTTGGTGTTTGTACAGTGCTTCTGTGGTTTCTTTTATTTCTTCCTGTGCTTTTTCAAATTCTCTATTTTTGTTGTCTTGGAATTTCCTGAGTGTCTCCTGTACATTTTGGTTGACCATATCCAGTATCATCTCTATAATATTCTCATTGATTACCTGTAGGATTTCTTCCTTTAGATTATTCTTGTGGGCTTCATTGGGTTCTTTGGCATAGTTTATCTTCATTTTGTTGAAGTCTGGATCTGAGTATGTGTTTTCTTCATTTCCCTCTGGTTTCTGTACTAATTTTTTGCTGTGGGGAAACTGGTTTCCCTGTTTTTACTGTCTTCCCGTCATTGCCCTTGGTGTTGTTATTGTCCCTGTACTGTGTGCAGTTAAATATTTTCTAGCTTGAAGTAAAACAATGGTGATATTTAGAATGGAAGGGTGAGAGGAGAGGGAAAGCAAAGAAGTTAATGAAAAAGGGAAAAACAAATAAACAAACAAGTAGAAAAAGCAAAACAAACAAACAAACAAAAAAGTATCAAAGATATAAACAGGGAGAGATAGTGTACTAATCAACAGTAAGCTGAACAGGAATTAGAGAGACAGAGAGGATTGAAAAAAATAAAAAATAAATAAATAAAATAATACAAAAATAAAAAAATCTACACGTTCAAATGCAATAAAGTTTCAGTCTTAATAATTTTGGTGTTAGTCCCTCAGCCTTCAATCATGGAGATGGTGTCTCAGAAGTAGTTCTGTCATTGTCTCATCAAAGGGGGAAAAAAAATAAAACCAAATAAAAAAAAACACCACAAAGTGTTCCAAGTTCAAATGCAATACAGTTTCAGTAAGTTTTTCAGCATGCAGGTGTAGTTCAGTTGTTGTCTCATCAAAGGAAGGGAGAATACAAAAAGAGTCTAGAGACAGTTCTGTGAATGGCTATCTGAGACTGTGGCTCACCTGCCACTGCTGTCAGCCTGCTGTTGCTGGAGGCTTTCTTTATGCAGATCTCAGGAGTGAGCTTAACACCCACCTAGCCCCTCAGGCTTGGTTTACTTAGAGTTCTCCTGGGTGCGACTGCCACTGCTACAAGCTTTCCCCTTTCCAAGCACACTGGGGAAGGTGACACTGTACCAGCTTTCTCAGACCAGCATGTTTATTTATAGTTCACATGGAACTGGGTCTTCCCCCCTCTCCTGTGGAGTTTTCCTCCCACCACCACTTTTGCAAGCTTTCCCGCTCCTGGTTGCTGGACGTGTGCCACCAATCCTGCCTTCTTCAGCCAGCTTGTTTATTTACAGTTCCATGAGGGATTTCCCCTCCCCCCCTCTTTGGTACTTAGGGCGCCCCACCATCTTTGCTGTGTGTCTTCTCTGTTATTGCTTATTATTCAGTTTTTCTTTTTTCCCTGGGTGGGGGTTGGTCTGTCCATGGGGCTATGCTGATCTGGCCCAGGGTTGTCTGTGGGAGTACCGCGTGCCGCTTCACTCACCTTGTGTTCTGCATCTTCCCAAGCAGTCTGGGTGCGGGTGTCTGGCGGCAGTGTGGGAGCCCTCCTGGTTTCTCTGTTTAACATGAAGTGGGGAAGCTATGCATGGGGTGGGGGGTGTGGAGGAGTCAAAGTTTTGCCTCTTCTCAGTGGTTTTTCCTGTAAGGTGTGTCTCCAGCATGTCTCCAAGATTTTACTTTAAAGAAGCACACTTTCTGCTTCCTCCCTCTAGCCACCATCTTGGAATCTCAATATCTTCTGGAATTTTTTGAAATAAGGTGTCATCATCCAGACTGCCCTCAAGCTCATGATTCTCCTGACTGAACCTCCCAGGTGCTGGGATTACAGGCATGTGCCATTGTGCCCAACTCTATCTTGATTCTTGTTTGTTCTTTGTTTTGTTTTTCTTTTTTCTGTTATTTTTATTTCTGCCTTGATTTTAATAGCCATTGACTTACTTCACTATGCAAGGATAAGGAACTAATTAAGCATAATGAGACATTGGTTAATATAATGCATGTCCCTAGTCCAAATATGTTGAAGGTGAAACATGAATCAAAATGTTGGATAAGTCAGGTCTGTGCCTTACACCTGTAATCATGGCTATTCAGAAGGTAGAAATCAGGAGGATCGAGGTTTGGCATCAACCCTGGGCAAAAAATTCACAAGACTCCATCTCAATGGAAAAAAAGTTGAGTACCTGTCATCCCAGATGCAGAGGAAGCATAAACAGGAAGATCACAGTTCAGGCCAGCCCAGGGAAAAATGAGACCATATCTCCAAAATAGCCAGAGCATAAAGGGCTGGAGGTGTTGCTCATATGGTAGAGCACCAGCCTAGCAACCACAAAGCCCCACGTTCAAACCCTAGTACCACCAAAGTAAAAAAAAAAGCTGTATAAATAGGCCACGCATGGGGATACACATCTGTAATCCCAGCTATTGGGGAGGAGATAGGAGGATCGCCATCTCTGGCTGGCTGGCAAAAGCATGAGATCATATCTGAAAAACAAAAAGGACTAGGGGCATAGCTCAAGTGGTAGAGCCCTTGCCTAGTAAGCATGAGACGCTGAGTTCAATCCCAAGTGCCACCAAGGGGAAAAAAATGTCACATATGGCATTCTGGTTTAGGGTATTTCCCCAAATGCAGGTTGTTTTCCTTCCCTGAGTTCTCTTTAGACCAGCCTGGCAGGAGGAACAGGGCTTTGCCTCTTCATCACAGGTGTCGTGGGGCCAGCAGGAAAACTGGCTCAAGCAGTGGTTCATGGAAGCTGGGATCGGCACTTTGTCTGAATTTGACTTGAATTTTTTCTTCACATAATACTTGGGCCTCCAGAAGATTCATTCAGCCAAGTGACTTACAGCACTAAATGACTAGTTAACCATACCTACTAATCACATAAATATAGTTTATGGAAGATATAAAATGGTTTATGAAATCATTTTGGAATAGCCTTTTCAACTGTAATGATACCAGTCCTTAATACCAAGTGACACTGGCAAGAATTAGCCTAAGAATCTTTAATATTCTGATGATTATCAGACAAAATTGCAACTGCAATAAAATGACAGGACTGTGTTTAATTCCTCTTCTTCAATTGCATTTCTTTTATTTTTCCCATTTACATTAAAACATATTTGATTAACATTTTATCCCAGGAGAAGGCTGTGTAAGTTTCCAGTTGCTGTAATTAAGTTAAACCATAAAATTGTTTACAGATTACCAACTATGAAGTGGAAAGACAGTCTTATTTATGAATTTATAAGCCAGATAATCTTCCTCAAATGAATCCTACAACCAGAAATACTTTGATGATTAAATTGGAGGGAGAAAGTTTTCTCATCACCATGTGTCAAAAGAATTTTGTTTTCTTGAAGTGGTTTTGGCAGAGGTGATAGAAGGCACATGCGTGATCTGTGCACTGTAAGATGGTATGTCCACAACACTCAGATCCTTCCATTCCTGGGGAAGGGAGGTGAATTACTCCCCATCTGCAGTCAGACTCAAGAGTTTGAACTCCCTAGGGAAGATGCAGGGAGCAACTGTGTGCCTTGGTAGCTCTGATACATCTTATCTCCTTCCTGGTGGTCCTGCCAGCAACAGACTGGAAGAGGCCACCCTTGGAGCGTTCATGCCCTAAACTCACAGCTGCCAAAAGAAGAATCACACACCCACCAGGATGCCTGGACTAATTAAGGGCTTTTGCTCCAAAACCACGTCCCAGGCAGTTCTACAACTATGTTGATATCAACCCTGAAGAATAAAGGAGTCAGATGTAATTTGAGAATTGTCTTTCTCTGTATCCTAAAGCCATTGTCTGAGGTGTGGAGGGGTGGGAGTGGGTAGGACCTGACCAAGTACCCACTTAGGCATGGAAGATGCCAAAGGCATGTTTGACATAATTACAGGTAGTAAATATGGCAGCCCAGGCTGTGACATTCTGCAATTCCACTCTGATAAACCAATTGAATCTAATACCCTTAATCAAGAATCATTGGATACTTGGTTTAAGTTTCCCTTCTGCTGCTCTCCTTTCTCAGACAAGGTAATGAAAGCTGTTGAACAGGGAAGCAAGGAATCTGAAGGAACACAGGGTTAGCCTCACCAGCATTGTGCCCGTGCCACTGTTGGCATCCCAGGACACCCTCTGCCATTTCCCTCCTGGCGATTCCCACTCATTCTCCACAGATGTAGACTTGCTGTTTCCTTTGCATTTTTGCATAGGATGGAGTAAGATGGAACTTGCAGCCTGAATGCACCTCCCGTCTTAGGGTCCTGACTTTGACTTCAAGCATTGTGGTGGACAGAGCCAGCCCATGTGGGATGAAATGGGGGTTCTGGACAATTTTCAGCTGGTCATGGACTTCCAAAGAGTTTGTGTGAGTCTGTCTCTCACATGGCAGACAGCGTGCTCACCCACCACTGCTATGGCTTCTGGGATACCTTCTGAGTTGGGGTCTATAAAGTTGAGATTTCCAATGGGATTTTTACTAACCTGCTTTCCTAATTTGAATTTCTTACTAATTTTTCTCTTTGACACATTGACCATTTTATGAAAAAGAGGAGACTAGCAGCACAGGCATGACTGAGAATGCCTTACTGCTCAGATTTAGCATCCACTCTATGCCTGGCAACATTTGCACAGTCACTCTGTGAAGATGCCTATCAACACTCACCATCTGAGATGCCTTCTTTTACCCCTTTAGAACAGAGACATCACACCACTAATCCTAAAGTTTTGATCAGGTATCTTTCTCCCTTTGGTTGATTTACAAACATTAACTATCTGAATGACATAATATAGGTGCAAGAAAGTCAGTTTTGTGTTAAGCCTCTTGATTTTCAACTAAAGAAAATGGTGAAATTCTATAGGTAGAAGCCTGTAACTGTGAAACTAAACTTAGCATTTCATGTGGTGTTAGAGGTTATATTTCAGACACAGAACTCAAGGTCTCAATGCTCAAAAATGTTCTTACTTGCCATAATGTTCAGGATACAAATAGGCCATCTGTCAGAGAGTGACCCCAACAAAGTTGCTTTTTCCTAAGGAAGGAATAGAACAGTGTTGTTTTTTCTGTTGAGGACCAGATAAAGCAGTTGGTCTTGTGAACAAGAGCCACAGTGTTTGAATGTGCTGTTTGTATCATTATGGCTCACACTAGAGGAACTTGGGACCTCAGTGGTCACCTATCTCACACTCATGCCAGGACACCTGTTTATGGGGTACATGGCCGGTGCATGTAAGTGAGTTCACAGGGATTCCATGAAAAGCCACCCTTTCTTAGTCACATATGTTGCTTTTATAACATTACAGTGAAATGCCTGGTGTTGCATCAGATGGCCTTTGAGAGAGAAGTTCTGCGTCTGTCTACAGTCAATAAAGAGGGGGATTTTTAAATGAATGTCTTGAGATGATCGAGTGGTTAAGGGCGTTCATTTTCTTACTTGATCTTATAAAATCCTCCAGGCTAGGACATTAGATCGAGCATCATCTATTCCCAGACACACATTGATTTCAATCACATTTTCCATAGTCTTGGTAAGAGACATTTGTGTTGCCCTTGGGCTATGGAACAAATAAATACACATACAACAAGCATCTCTGTCACTCACACCAAGACCAGGCTGCAGTCTCCCTGCTGAGCAGAACAGCTTAGCAGTGCACAGGATTGTGTAATGCCTGCCCCAGGAAAGGAGCTCTTTGTGCAAAGTAAAATAACAAAGTGGCGCAGGAAGGCTCAGAAATACATGGTGTATATAACAGATGATTTTCAAGAAAGATGTCTTCCTTTCCCAGGAGTCCCCTACTGGTCTGTGCAGTGTCTTTCTCATGAGGCCACTGGCTTAACATTCAACCCTGATCATCCACTCCTGGCCTCAGCCGAAGATTTGTGGTCTGTGCAGGTGTCCCAGCTGGGTTGGGATGAACCTTGGTGGCCGGTGGTGTCTTTTTATAAGCCTCAGGTAGACCCTTCGCCTAGCAGCACCAGTCTGAAAGTCAACAGACCTTTAACAAACACCCACTTCTCTTGTTTTCCAGAGAGAGGATGCAAGCCATGGAGAAGCAGATTGCCAGTCTAACTGGCCTTGTGCAGTCTGCACTTTTTAAAGGGTCCATTACAAGTGGTAGCAAAGAGGTATCTAGGTAAAAAGAAGCAAGCCCATTAATCAAAAAATAA
This sequence comes from Castor canadensis, assembly GCF_047511655.1. Taxonomy (NCBI): domain Eukaryota; kingdom Metazoa; phylum Chordata; class Mammalia; order Rodentia; family Castoridae; genus Castor; species Castor canadensis. Next base: position 69,928,604 of record NC_133400.1, read on the forward strand.
TCCAACCTGTCTGTCTTTAATCATTAAGATCATTCATTCATTCAAATTCCTTTCCTCGTAGTCATTTCAAGGCTGAAAAGATTCACATCTCTATGAATCATGGGGGATGTTGGGTCTTATTTTTGTTGTTTTTTTAACTTTTGGTAATTTTTGAACAAAGAGATTATTGGGCTTCCCAGTGCATGTGGCTTCAGGGACCACTCACTGCTCAGTGCCTACAACCACCATCCATGTGTGTTCACATCCACCACCATCTGAGAGTCAGATGTGTACCTGGCTACACACTCCCCAATGTCATGTGCACACCTCGGAGGCCTCTTCCATCTCCACCAGTCATGGTGCCTCATTGCTTAATCCCATCACTGCTAATTGCTTTGGCTAGTGAATGGAAGGGGCAGAAAAAGCAAAAGGTATTTTGGAAACTGTATATATGTTTAGCCAGCAGGACCAGCCTATACTAAGAGTTCCCCTTGGGAGATGATACAAAGTGTGGAAGTGAAAGGGAAGAGGACCCATCCAGGTTGAGGGACTTAGATATTACTCCAAGTGCAAGTGAAGCCTTTGGAACATGTCTTTTTTGAGCAAGATGTCTCTATTGGTCTGGTCTTTCTCATTTCAGCTATCAGAACTAGATGTTGTCCATGGGAGCTTTGTTGCCTAGCAGCCTTACACAGCACACAAAATATATCAATTCTTCCAGAATCCTAAGAAGTGACCTACAACATAAGAAGTATGTGTAGAAACATAAGCCTAATTTTATAGGAATCAAGGAATTCTTTGGGGCAAAAGTACATAAAAGGGAAACTCAGACTTCCTGGTTATGTTAGGAATATGTCATTTACTGTAGATAGAACAGAATAGAAGGAATCCCCCACTTTCAAGATATGTCACCTATGTTAAACCATCACAGTGTATATCACTTAAACATGTAGAACTCTATAAGGAAGATGATGGTATCCATACTTTATATGTAAAAAAAGCCTTGGTTCTCAGGGAAATTAAGTCATTCATTCAAAGCCACACAGCTAGTAAGAGTGACAATCACTGTTGCCAAGTCCCAACCCAATGTTTTCTGTCACAACAAAGTACATTAAGTTCACATCAATGTGCATTTGGTAAGATTCATATTAAGATCTAACTGACCAAAATAAATAACCTGGGGTGGGTGAAGTACACAGAAAGGAATAAGGCTGTGAGAGCAAACTGTTTGTTGATCTCCTTACTAGGCTGGGCAGAAAGGAACAGACTGTGACCGCTCATGTGTGGGCATGGAGAACAGATCCCAGGTCTTTTGAATATAACTTGAGTGAAGACCCTCTTGGAGTCCCCAGCCACCAGACATGTTCCTATCCTGAATCTAGATTTCAGAACACTTGCTATAGGTCTTTGTCAGCTGCTGCTGTGCCCTCCACCAAATACTTGCTGAGACATTTGGGGTGGGGGAAGATCTTTCTGCCAATCTGCTCAGAGCTAATACTCCCAGCTAAGTGCCCTGACACTCACCCTGTGCCACACACAGGCTGAGCAGTTGCATATGTGGATTGCATTGACCTAATAATACCCATTCCACAGATAAGCAAACTGACAGGGTGGTGAAGTTGCTTGTCCAAGGTCACACATGAGGAAATGGATACTTGAGAATGATTCCCAGGTTCTGGCTTCAACAGCTGAGTGGACAGTGGCACCACTGGCAGTAGGTCTATAGCAACTAAAAGAGGTTTGGGGAAGATGGGTGGAGACGATGGATTAGAGGCTATTGATATACAATGAGTGGGACAGATGGCAGAGGAGAAAGTGATCTCTCTAGAACGCACAGCCAGGGAGAAGGAGGGAATGAAAATGATGCCAGCTTCCCTGACATGGTGCCATATTGTACGTAGTGCTCTATGCCTACCACCCTGTTGTGGGAAGCTTCTAGAACATGAAGTCTCCAGACTTCAGCCCTTACTTATCACTGCATGACGTACTGCTTTTCATAGTATTTCATTTACCAGTAGTTTTTGTTGGGCTGGGGATCCTGGCTAAGGCCTCCTTTGGCATTCTAAGGCCCTCTGCTGCTCTTCCCTTACAGGAACTGCCCACGTCTCTGGCGGGAAGAATCTGGGCATCCTGGAGTCCATGGGGCCACCCAGTCAGCCTATGCCCGCGGGCACCTCAGCCATCCTGCTTGACATGAGGCAGAGCGTGGCAGAACTCAGGCTCCAGCTCCAACAGATGCGGCAGCTCCAGGTATCCCTCGTGGTCATGCCCTCTGGTCCTCTGTCTTAGCTGCTCTAGGGCCGCCTTCTTCTCCTTACAGAGCCCTAGCCCTAGCCCTGGCTTCCCTGGGAGCCAATGGAAGAACAGCATAGAAGCCTACAGCTATAATCCTGGTCTAGAACTTTCTAACCCAGACAGTCTCTAACCTCTTCATTAAGCGATGTATACTTTTACAGAAGAAATAAAAATTCATTCAACAACTGCTTTTGGAAGAGGGCTGAAAGGAGCCTGTGGAGCATTCTAACAGACAGCCAAGGCCTCCAGTTTCTCTGTGTAGACCCTGCCCTCCTTCTCTGTGCCCAGGAGCAGCCACAAGGTGCTGCAGTTGACCCAGCTGTCCTCCCCCCTCCCCAAGGAACTGTGATGTATTAGGAACTATGAGTTTAAAAAATGAATTCATAAGGAAGAAAGCTACCCTGAATGATATGTTGAGAAAAACATCCACATTTATTTGGGTAGTATATTCTAACTTTTCTTACCCAACTTCAGGGGAACCAGGGGAGAGAAAGACAACCCTTCATGTCAGGAATGCTGGACAGTGCATTCCACAAATCTGATGAAGCACCTGGCATGGGTCCCAAGGAGCTGGGGTGGTGCATCTTTATGAGGTCACATCCTGTGCCAGCCTTACATTGTTGGGTCTGGGGACCTAAAGGACAGATGAGTGAGTCAGTATCCCATCCCCCATGGAGAGCACTATGAGCCATGCACCCTGAGAAGGGGATACATGGTCTCATAAATCTGCCACAGGACTGATAAACAGAATGCTTTCAAGGTTGTTCCCCACCCCACGATAAGGGGCAAACAGACCAGCTCATAGAAGAGAGCCTGCATATGCAAATCCATGACCAATGGAAATAACCCACCTAACCCTTATCATAATACAGAGTTGAATCATCCACAAAAAGCCCCAGTTTTCACCTCAGTGGAGAGCCACCATATTCTGGGCTCTGCGGCACTGCTCTAGCTGCAGCTCTTGCTTTCTCTAATAAATCCTACTTTGTGTACTGACCTTGTTGTCTCATAAGTCAATCCACTGCCTCATGAGCCAATTCTTTGGCCCGTGGAGGCAAGAACTCCTGATGCTGGCCTGTGACATTTCTGGCAACCATGAAGGGACACCTCTCCTGGACCAAGGTCAGTATGACTGAATGCCAAACAGCAGGAGATTGGCTAAGGTGCACTGTGACCCTCCAGGGCCCTGTTGGATACTCTTGCTGGGGGAAACCTCCTGCTGAGGACTAGCCAAAAGCAGACTTCCCTGTGCCTCTCCCCCATCTCTCTCTCTCGCTTTTCCTGTCTTCCTGAGGGACTTTCCCATCATGGTATCAGACCAACAACTCCTAGCCAACTTTGGCCTCATGGCAATTCCAGCTCTTTGGGTGCTTTCTGCTCCCTCCCTATGAGTCAAGACTGAGCCTGGGGTTGATTTGGGTAAGCCTTATGCTACAATGGTGGAGGCCTGTTTGAGGTCAGCACTTAGTGTTCTTCTTCTTCCCCCACCTGTTGGTACCCCCTTCTGCCAAAGGCAGCAACCCAAGAGTGGAGATTTTGTGTGGTTGGCTATTCCAGTACCAACTAGTGGAGTGACCTGTAAGCACACCTAATCATTAATCCCTTGAGCTTGTGTCATGTCTCTTGGCTCTATTCCCCCTTCCTCACCTAGAATGTCAGGTTGCCCATTCTGTCCCCACCAGAAATGGCAGACATACTTTTACTCACATGCTCCCTCCATGGTCCCACTGACTTGTTTGTCTCTGTCCACCTTACTCTCCCTGTGTTTACTCTACCCTGGACTCCCATGGGAAACTCATACCATAGTTTTTTTTATGACTTTCTTGAGTTACTCCCACACCTAGTTTGTCATGCCCCTTGGTCCACACCAGTTCTGAGTTGGCTGCTGGGCACCAGCCAAGACAAGGGCACCACATGGAACCAGGGCTTATAGGGGGTGAGGGACCAGGAAGGGTGAGGACTGATGTGGGCCTCATGCACCACACATGTGCCTAAACCCCACCCCTCGGGTGAAACCCCAGCTGAAGCTAAGGCAATCCATGGGAAGATCCCAGCTGGCATCCAGAGTTGCCACCACTGCCACCAGCTGGGTGACCACAACCCACCACCACCCACCCAAAAGGAGATGAGAAGGGATATGTGTGCACAGGAGGAGGAGCAGCTGGCCACAGGAGCAGACCTGGTTGGAGTGAGGGCTGACATGGGCCTCCATGCCACACATGTGGCCTAACCCCACCCCTCTGTAAAGGGAGGAGGGGAAGCACTCTTGCACACAGGGATGCTGGCCCATCCTGCTGGGCTCCCCAGGCACAGTGGTGCTGCCTGTCATAGCTAAGATAATCCATGGGAAGTGCCCAGCTTCCATACAGAGTCGCCGCCACTGCTTCTGGCCTTGCACGGTGATGAACTGCGACCCACTGCCACTCCCTCAAAAATGGGTAAGGGGAAGACAAGCAAACGTGCATGCACACGTGGGAGGAGAGCAGCAGGTTGCAGGGGCAGGTTTGGGTGGAGGGGGTTGCTCATCCTGGGTGTGGGGGAGAGCAGTAGCACCTCACCTAGCTGCAGCTCAAACCCACCCCATACCCAGCTCTGCTTCACACCCAAGCCTGACCAACCCACCTTTTAGAGCCAATTCTTATCCCAAAATTATGGTCCCCAAAAAGCACTAATGTAATCTTCTGGGAACAGCTGAAAAAAATAGGTGTTGCCATGGTCTCTGGACCTCTCACTTAAAACTTCCTATACATTCAGCCTTAGCATAAAAATACAATTTCCTCCAAATATTAACACTAGTCATCCCTTTGTGGCACTATGGTTGCCCTGGGACTCCCTGAGTACCCTTGTCTAACTTTACAAGCACTTCTCCAGGTGATTCATCCCTTTGTTAAAGAGATAGCCTTTCCATTTGGCTCCCTGCTTTTGGTGATACAAGGATAAAAGGAAGGATCCTAGGGATTTTAACTGTGTTGGTAGGGTGGCCCAGTCCAACCAGTCACTACATTTCTTTCAGTCCTAGCCACAGGTGGCAGAAGGAAATCATGAGACAGGGACACCTGCTCTTGTCAGATAAATTCCCAGTCAGGACACAGACAAAAGGGGAGTCTGACAAGTGTTTCTAGATAGGACTTGTCCCCTCCAGTCTTTCAGCCTCAGTACCCAAGTGGTCTCCACTGGCCTGTCTACTCACACATTGGAAGGACCTTGACCCTAACCATCTCAAGGGAAAAAACCCTCATCTTTCTTTGTACTGAGGCCTGGCCCCAACATCCCTTGGGTGACCAAGAGAAGTGGCCTTCCAAGGGCTCCTTAAATTATAATACCACACTCTTGTTAGACCTTTTCTATAAAAGAAAGGAAAAGTGGACCGAGGTCCCCAATATACATCTTTTCTTTTATCTCTGGGACCATCCAAAATGGTTCCATAATTCCACTGGCTGTTTTTTGTAAGCCACAAGATAAACATGGGGAAGGAGGATCAAAAAGCCCCTTACCAATGAGGAGGCCTCCATCCCTACTGTTCCTTCTACTGCTTCACCCTCTGCCCTGCCTTCTGAGCCACCCCAATATTCAGGATCTCCTAATAGATGTTTCCCCCTTCAACAGGCAGCAATAGGAAGGGGCAAGTCTATGTCCCCTTCTAGTTATCAGATCTAAGGGAAATTAAAAAGAATTTGGGTAGCTATACTGATGCCCAAGACAGATATATCCAGGCCTTTATTTCTGTGATCCAAACCTCTGAATTGGCATGGAAGAATATATGCTTCTCCTGGAACAGACTCTTTCCTCATTAGAAAAGCAATGGGTCCTGGCTCAGGCCACTAAGGTTGGAGACAATTTCCATCTACAATGAGCCCCAACACCCATGCACCTGGACATGAGGAAATGAATATGTCCATGCCCACAGGGGTACAGACAATCCCCTTGGCAGCTCTATACTGGGATCAAAATGATGAGAAGGATGAATGGCATTGACAGCACTTCATCCATCTTATAGTGGAAGGGCTAAAAAGGGCCAAAGTCAAACCTCTAAACTATTCCCAGGTGACTGTAGTACAACAAGGCCCTGATGAAAACCCCCTTACTTTTCTACAGTGTCTTAAGGATTCTATCCAAAAGCATAACACAGTGGACCCAGAGTCACAGGAGAGAGAGGTTCTCCTCAAAGATAAATTTCTAACTCAGTCAGTCTCAGATATTCATAGAAAACTCCAAAAGTCTGTGGCTGAAGGGAAAAGTCACTGGACAACTAATGCAACTAGCCACGTCTGTATACTATAACTAGGACGTCACTAAAAAGAGAGAAAAGGATAAAAAACATCATGACCTAATTGCAGCTCTCAGGGAGCGCCCCACCTGACAGGGGCCTACATCCCTACCTTGCTACCATTGTGGACAGGAGGGGCACTTCTGCAGCGAATGCCCAAAATGGGGACAGCCTAGGTGACAGCCATGACCTCCACCAGGACTTTGCCCTCTCTGAAGGTCTAAGTGCCCCCATCTCCAGGTGGAAGGCAGGGTGCCACCTCCTATGGATTGATGGGTCCCAGAGCATTCTGTTCAGGCTCCACTTCTTAACATCAATATTGAGGAGCCTCACATAGCCATAATAGTAGAGAAGCAAAAGGTTATCTTCCTCCTACACAGTGGAGCCCATTTCCCTGTCTTACCATTCTCTCCTGGTCCCTGTCCAATAACAAGGTTATCATTCAGGGAATATCTGGCAAGCCCCTAGAGCGCCATTTTACTCAGCCTCTGGCCTGCTCTTGGGGAGACCTCCACTTCTGTAACTCTTTCTCATAGTCCCTGAGACTCCAGTGTCCCTGCTGGGATGGGATTTACTATCTCAACTGAAGGCCCAAATTCTACTCCACCTACACACACACACACACACACACACACACACACACACACACACACACACACACACTGGGGAGTATCTCTGTTGCTCCCTTTTCAGGAACAAGTAGATACCACAGTGTGAACTGATGGAATGACTATAGGACAAGCAAAAATGGCCTTCCCAATTCAAAGAAGACTCAAAGATCCCTCAATGTTTCCACATCAAAAGTAGTATCCCCTCAAACCTGAAGGATGATGAGGCCTCTTACCTATTACAAATTCCTTTAAAAAAACAAGGGCTACTAATCAGTTGCTCCAGCCCCTATAATTCTCCTATTCTTGCTGTCCAGAAAGGACCAGATAAATGGAGACTTGTTCAAGATCTTGGCTCATCAATGAAGCAGTCATTCCCCTCCATCCAATTGTTCCCAATCCCTATACTCTATTGGCTCAAATATCCTCAAAACTCCAAAATTACTCTGTACTGGATTTGAAGGATGATTTCAATTACATTCCTCTACATCCTGACAGTCAGCCTCTGTTTGCCTTTGAAGACCCCATTAGCCCCTCACAACAGCTAGATAGCCAATTCGTGTTCCTTCTGAAACAACACATGGAGCTGGGCTCCTTGGACACTATCTCTGGCTGGCCTTTTTTATGCTCCTTCTAATACTCCTATTTTGGCCTTGTATAATAAATGTTCTCTCCAGATTTATATCTCAACAGGTCCAACAGATCAAATTCCAGCTCTTAGTCAAGGAATACTCACATCTGCCTACACATGAGCCCTCCATCCAGTTCTACCAGGGGCCTTTGGAGACTATACAGTTCAACCCCTGAGACAAGTACCACTACACCTACCCCCTTTTTCCCCATTGTCAGCAGGAAGCAGATAGCTAAGTCATTTCCCTTCTCCCCAAGAGCATGGAGAACAGGGACTGGGGTGAGGCTCAGTGGTCAAACACTTGACTAGAATGTGTGAGCCCCTGGATTCCATGTACAACTGTATGCCTTATATTTCCTCCTGTTTTCTTCTTGCTCCAGTTTGGGTGGCAAGTAGAAAAGATAACATGGGGCATTTCTTTCCTATTTTCATTTTAGGAAGAAAGAATTCAGTTTTTCATCAGGAACATGTGAGCTTTAGGCATTTTGTAGATCTATATTATCAGGTTTAGGATATAACCAACTTGAGAATTAATGCATATTGATTATATAAAATGCATTTTCTGCATTTACTAAGATAATTATATACCTTTTACTCTGTAATTATTTAATATATTTTATGAGTTTATATTTGACCATTGACGATGCCATCTAGTTCCGACAAACCCAACTTACTCATGATGTGCTGCCATTTCTATGTAGTGCTGGTTCACATTGCTGTCTTTTGTTTCTGTTGATGAAGGATATGGGTCTGTAGTTTACTTTTCTTGTAATAGCACTGCCTGTTTTGGATTTCTGCATAAGCCTGGCTTCTTAGAATGAGTTATTACTCTTCTCCATATTTACCATGGAAGCCATATCTTGAATTTGCATTGTTTCTTCCTCTAATGTTGGATAAATTTATGAGTACAAACTTCTGGACTTGGAAAGGATGATAACTTGGGCATCAATAACCATAAAACCTATGAGATCTTGCCTCCTTCTGAGAGTAATTCACACTGATTTGCTCCTGATACCAAAAGCCCAGAATCCTGGGGACTACATGGATTCTGGAAAATATGAATTATTGGTCATCCTAGTCTCATGCCCCTTTGTTTTCCCCATTTATTAAGCTTACCTTATATGGCATCAGATCCAAGGAGGAAGGAGAGAGAGGCATTAGGATTGATCTAGGGAAAATTGTACCTCTTAACATAATTGCTTATCACCAACAAGCTTGGTATGCTCTCTGTCCATTTTGTTTGTTCAAAGATATTAAATTTTCCTCTTAATGTCTTTGTTGTTCCCTTTTTAGTTCAAAAGTATGTGTTCTCATATATTTGTGAATTTCCTAATATTCATCTTGTTATTGACTCCTTGTTATTGGGAAAATATTTGATGTTACCTTAATCTTCTTACAATTCTTAACTATTATTTTGTGACCTATCATGTAATCTATCCTAGAGAATGAGTTGTGTGTGCTTCAGAAAAATTTGTATTGTGCTGCTTTTAAGAGAAATTTTCTGTATTTGTTTATTAGAATCATCTGGTCTACAGTGTATTTCAAGATTAAAGTTTCCTATTGATTTTCTGTCTAGATAGGTGTCCACTGCTGAAAATGGGATATTTTATTTCCCTGTTAGGATTGTACTTCTCTCTCTACTCAGATCTATTTTTATATGCATTTATGTGGTCCAATGTTAGGCATAAATATGATCACTAATGGTGTATCCTTTTGATGAACTGACTTCTTTGTTATATAATGACCTATTATTTTTCTGCTTCTAACATAAACTCTGTTTTAGTTATTATGAGTGTAACTAACTCTGATGTTTTATTTTTGTTCTTGCTTTTGTTTTTTTGCTATTTATGTAAAAAATCTTTTTTATCCCTTTATTTTAAGAGACTTTTTCATTCTGCCCATTTAGGTTAGTGTCTTAAGGACTGTCCAGCCTCATGAGAGCATGTTATGGCTCTGTTTGGAGTAACAGCCAAAGAGTAAGTGGAACTAAGGTGCCTAGCCGATACTTCATATCTGTTGTTTTGTTCCTTTCTTGATGGTTTTCATTAGTTGCCCTTGGATTTATGGAGTTTCCTTTGGTTCATTTGGGTGTGCTATGTTTGTGTGTTGTGTTGTCTATGGTGGAACCCATGTCTACTCCATTTTAAAGACCTTTTTGAAAGACCTCGGCAGGAGGTACAACCCATAGTCATAAGCCTAAGACAAATAAAAAAGTGATATTTTATTGCAATACTGCCTGGCCAATATATATTTAGAAAGAGAGAAGGAAATTGACCTTGAATGGAACTTTCAACTACTATATGATTTTGCAGTTTAACAGAAAGCAGCCAATTGTAGAAATTCCATATTTGCAAACATTTATTCAGTTGCATAAGAAAGAGTCAGAAGGGCCAGGAGGTTGTTGGTACAAAGAGAGTCAAAGCATCTGGTGATTGAGGATATCCAAATCCTGGAAGAAAAACATTAAAAACCTTGTTGATTTGAGTATAATGAATCCCATTAATCCAAATTTTATCTCAGGCTCAACCATTCCTCTCCCTTCTCAAACAACTCCAGAGGTTCCCTCTGTCCTTTTATATCCCCTTTGCCCTAAGAGGGATCTCAGGGTATGGAGAGAGGGATAATACCACCAATATAGGCCCCTCTGGGTTATGATTTTGGGACAAGAATGGTATGCCCACTGTAAGACTTAACAGGGCACAATTTAAGCTGGGGACCCCTCTTACCAGATCAGGACAATTTCTATTAAGACAATACTGAAGACTCTACCAAGATGACAGATTGCTGACAATGACAATGACCCTGAGTACTCATGCACCTGAAAGAAAACCTGAAGTTTGTAGCTGTAAAAGATGATCAAGTTAGTTTGGTAAAAGAGGATGCCAGTGTAAGACAGATGGTAGCTACAGAGACCAACAACTAACTAAGCTTCTAAAAATTCAGATCCTCTGCAGGTACATGGGTATCAACAGGGGACATGTCTACCACCTGAATTTTGATTTTTTGGGGGGATGGTACTTTCCAGACTTGAGTTGCCTCCCATTCAAAAGTCTACCCAGCATCCTAAAAATCAGCATGAAGGACTAAGCATTTCTTGAGCTGTGGAATAGTCATTAAGCTGTGTTTTCTCTAACATAAAAGCCCACAAACCAATGGAGTAAGCTAGCTACTTTAAATCCTGAGAGATCAGCTCAGCTCACATACAATAATCCTTCTGACTATGAAACCTAGTGGACTGAATCTGACCCACACATAAAAAACTTTTTGCTAAGCAGACTGCAAATCGTTAAATGTAATACAATATATTAACAGACTCAAAGACAAAAAACACATGATAATCTCAATAGATAGAAAAATTGTTCAACACGATTGAACCAGCTTTCATGATAAAACCTCTGAGAAAACTAGGAATAGAAGGAATATACCTTAACATAATAAAAGCTATGTATAAACCCACAGCCAACATCATACTAAAATGGGAAAAACTGAAGCCATTTCCTCTAAAGTCATTGCAAGATAATAGTGTCCACTGTGTCTACTCTTATTCTTAAAATTCCTAACCAGAGCAATCAGACAAGAAGAAGAAATAAAAGGAATACAACTAGGAAGGGAAGAAGTCAAACTATCCCTATTTGCAGATGACATGATCTCATACCTAAAACATCCAAAAAATTCTACAAATAATCTTCAAAGTTTCATAACCACCTTCAACAAAATAACAAGATACATGATCAATTTACAAAATCAGTAGCCTTTCCATGTACACCAAGAACAGATTGAGAAAGAATATAGGAAAACAATTCCATTTACAATACCCTGAAAAACATACCAGGATTAAGCTTAACAAAGGAAGGGAAGGACCTGTACAGTGAAAATTGTAAACCACTGAAGAAAGAAACTGAAGATGGAAAAATTTCCCATGCTCATGACTTGATGGAATCAACATTGTAAAAATGACGGTATTACCAAAAACAATCTACGTGTTCAATACAACCACATCAAAATTCCAGTGACATTCATCACAGACATTGAAAAATCAACATTAAAGTTAATTTGGGAGCAAAAAAGACTGAGAATAGCCAAGGCAATATTGAGCAAAAAGAGCAATGCTAGTTGTACCATTAATACCCAATGTCAAAGTATACTACAGAGCCATAGCAATAAAGACAGCATTGTATTGGCACAAAAACAAGACATACAGACCAATGGAACAGAAGACCTAGATTTGAATCCACAAAGCTAAGCCCGTTGAATTTTTGACAAAAGCACCCAAAACTTACAAGGCAGAAAAGACAGCCTCTTCAACAAAAGTTGCTGGGAAAGCTGGATATCTGTATGCAGAAAACTAAAACTACATCCATATCTTTCTCTCACTGATACAAGTAGCAACTCAAAGTGGATTGAGGAACTTAATATAAGACCTGAGTCTTTGAAGCTAGTGCAGGAAAGAGCAGGGCATAAACTGGAATCAATAGGCATAGGCAATAACTTTCTAAATAGAACTCAAAAGGCACAGCAACTAGGAGAAATGATAAACAAATGAGACTATGTGAAATTAAAAACCTGGTGAACTATAAAAGGAATTGTCATCAGATTGAAGAGGCAGCCGACAGAATAGGGGAAAGTCTTCACCAGCTATACATCTAACAAGGGATTAATAACCAGAATTTACAGGGAGCTCAAAAAACTAAACCCCCCAAAAATCAATGAGTCAATGAAGAAATGGGCAAATAAACTGAATAGAACTTTTTCAAAGGAAGAAGTCCAAATGTCCAAAAAAACAAATGAAGAAATGCTCAATATCCCTAGCCATAAAGGATATGCAAATCAAAACCGTGTTAAGATTTCACCACAATCCTGTTAGAATGGCTATCACCAAGAACACAAATGGGCAAATTTTGGCAAGGATTGGGGGAAAATGGAATTCTCATATACTCTTAGTGGGAATGTAAATTAGTACAACCACTGTGGACAACAGTATGGAGGCTCCCCCAAAAAGTTAAAAATAGAACTGCCATATGATCCAGCAATACCACTTTTAGAAATATACCTACTGAGCGGATTGTAATTCAGGTTACCATAAAGGCATCTGCACACCAATGTTTATTGTAGCATTATTCATAATAGCTAACCTATGTAAATAGCCAGGATGCCCCACTACTGATGAATAGATTAAGAATATATGGTATTGAGCCTGCGCAGAGAATCTCCACTTCATGTTAAATGGAGAAACCAGCAGGGCCCCCAGGCCGCCAGTCGCCTGCACCCAGATGGCTTGGGAAGACATGGACAAGGGGAGCTAAGTGGTACACGGTACTCCCACAGACAACCCTGGACCAGATCAGCATAGCCCCCTGGATGGACCAACCCCCACCCGGAGAAAAAAGAGAAACTGAGTAATAAGCAATAAGAACAATAAAGACACGTGGCAAAGAAGGTGGGGTGCCCTGAGCTCTGAAGACGGGGGGGAGGGAAATCCTTCCTGGAACTGTAAATAAACAAGCCGGGCCTGGCTGGAGAGGCTCCAGCAAGAGTGGGGGTGTGCGCCCAGCAACAAGGAGAGGGAAACCTTGGGAGAGTGGTGGAGGGAGGAAAACTCCACAGGAGAGGGGGAAAGACCCACTTCCCACGTGAACTGTAAATAAACATACAGGCCTGAGAAAGCAGGTGCAGTGTCACCTCCCCCAGTGTGCTTGGAAAGGGGAAAGCTTGTAGCAGCAGCTCATACACAGGTGAACTCTGAGTAAACAAAGCCTGTGGGGCCAGGTGAGTGCTAACCTCACCCCTGAGATCTGCATAAATAACGCCTCCAGCAACAGCAGGTTGACAGCAGCGGGCAGGCAAGCCACAGCCATAGATAGCCTTTCACAGACCTGTCTCCAGACTCTTTATTTTCTCTCTCCCTACCTTTGATGAGAAAGCAACCGAACTACACCTGCATGCTGAAAAACTTACTGAAACTGTATTGCATTTGAACTTGGGACACTTGGTGGGCTTTTTTTTTTGCAATTTTGTTCTATTTATGTCTCCCCTTTATGAGACAACTACAGAAAAACATCTGAGGCACCATCTCCAGGATTGGAGGCACCGCTTGACGAGATGGATTAAAATGGAAGATCCAACAATTTGTTGCTTACAGGATACCCATCTCACCAACAGAAATAAGCATAGGCTTAGGATGAAAGGCTGGAAGAAGATTTACCAAGTCAATGGCCCCTGAAAACAGGCAGGAGAAGCAATACTAATCTCTGACAAAGTAGACTTCAAACTTACAGTGATCAAACAAAATAAATAAGGACATTCCATACTAATAAAAGGGGAAAGAGACCAAAAGGAAATAATAATTATCAACCTATATGCACACAATGTCAACGCACCCAATTTCATCAAACATACCCGGAAAGACCTAAAAGCATATATTAACTCCAACACAGTGGTTGTGAGAGACTTTAACACCCCATTATCATTAATAGATAGGTCATTCAAACAAAAAGTCAATAAAGAAATCCTAGATCTAAAATATACAATAGATCAAATGGGCCTACTTGATGTCTACACAACATTTCATCCAACTTCTACACAATATACATTCTTCTCAGCAACCCATAGAACCTTCTCCAAAATAGATCATATCTTAGGACACAAAGCAAGTCTCAGCAAATATAAGAAAATAGAAATTATACCATGCATACTATCTGATCACAATGCAATAAATGTAGAACTCAACAACAAAAGTAAAGACAAAAAACATGCAAACAGCTGGAAACTAAATAAATAACTCATTACTTAATGAACAATGTGTCATTGATGAAATAAAAGAGGAAATTGAAAAGTTCCTGGAAGTCAATGAAAATGAAAACACAACCTACCGGAACCTATGGGGCACAGCAAAGGCAGTCCTGAGAGGAAAGTTTATAGCCATGAGTGCATATATTAAAAAGACTGAAAGATCCCAAATCAATGACCTAATGATACATCTCAAACTCCTAGAAAAACAATTTATGACTGTGAAGCCAACACCTCAGAAGATATTCAAAGATGAAAATACATACAAGATGAAAATAAACATAGCCATGAAAATATAGGAATAAATAAAACTCATGAGAAGAGTAGATGAGCAAAGGAAGAGTAGAATAGAATTAAACACACACACACACACACACACACACACACAAACACACACACACACACACAGAGCAGAAAAATGGAAGGAATTAACATGCTCCACTGTCACTAATAGGTACCTCATCCAGATTAAAAAAAATCATCAAGGAAACCTCAGAATTAAATGACACCCTAGGCTAAATGGACTGGAAAAATATCTACAGAGTATTTTATCAGCTGTTGCACAATACACAGTCTTCTCAGTAACCCATGGAACTTTCTTCAAAATGCATAACATTTTAGGGTACAAATCAAACCATAAGAAATATAGGAAAACTGAAATAACTATGAGATCTCAATGGAAGAAAACTAGATCTCAACAACAGAAGAAATGATAGAAAATAATCAAACACATGGAGCTCAAACACATTGTTGAATGGCCAGTGAGTTATTAAAGAAGGGGGCAAATAAAAAAATTACTAAGAGCTAATAAAAATGAAAACACAACTCACCAAAGCAAAGGCAGTGCTAAGGAGAAAGTTTGTACATATAATTGACAACATAAAAAATACAGAGAGATAAAAAGTAGATGACCTAATACTGCATCTCAAGACTCCTGGATAACCCAAAACAAGCTAAACACAAAAATAGCAGAAGGAGGGAAATAATTAAAAGTAATGGTTGAAATAAATGGCACATAGACCAAAAAACTATACAAATAATCAATGGAAAAAAAAGGTTGGTTCTTCAAAAGATAAATAAGATTGACAAACCCATAGCTTGTCTGACTGGAAGTAAAGACACAAATTAATAAAATTAGAGACAAAAAAGCAAATCCAAAACAAGTACCAATGAAATCCAAAGGATCATTAGGAAATATTTCAAAAACCCATATTCAAAAAAACTGAAAAATGTACAAGAAATGGATAGATTTCTAAATGCATTTATCTGACCAAAACTGAACCAAGAGGATATAAATAGATCGATAAGAAGCAATGAAATTCAAGCACTATTAAAGACTCTCCCAACAAAACAAACATAGGACCCAGTGACTTCATTGCTGAATTATACCAGACCATTAAAGAAGTAGAAATGGAAGGAATAAAATGAAATTCATTCTATGAAGCCATTATTACACTGGTTTCATGTCTGTGTGTGTGGTAGGGAAGAGGATGAGATACAATGATGATTGGGATGAACCTAAACAAAGGACAATGTAAGTAAATACATAAATGTCCAATGAAACTGCTGCACAACAAATGGGATTTAATACTCAAGGCCAACAAATTGGATTCTATTTCACCTATATCTCCTGTTCAACTTCCAGCTAGTTTAATTGGAAAATCTCAAACCCAATCCTAAAAAAATAAATTTCTCACTACGGTACAGGTAGAGGTAGAAATTGGCATGACTCACAGTTTGTTGTCACTGATTACAAGGGCTCTAATGCCAGGAAAGGCCATAACCCAAACCAACACACATCCATTTCCAGCCACTGACAAATGAAAGGAGAAAAGGCACCAAAGGTCATCCAAAGTTGTCACATCCAGTGTGCCCATTGCAAAGAGGAAGAATGTTGGAAAAAGAATTGTCCAAAGTTGTGGGAAATCTGAAAACAAATGGCTTTTCTCAGACCCACAGCTTAGATATGAATGATTAAACCCTGGACTTGAAGCCATACTGACATCTCCAATCAAAGTAGCCCCACAAAAGCCACAGGTTCAACTGACAGAAGGAACATAATTGGTGGACTTCCTCATTGATATTGGAGCACAATATGCAGTTCTTAATTCTAAATTAACATCTATGAGCAACACCACCATTGAAAGGGTGGGGGTAACAGGACAAACCCAACAGTTACCTATGCTCCAGCCTCTGGAGTACAAACTGGAAAAACAGAAGGGCTTTACAACCTGCGTCTTATAACTCACACCTCCCTGAAGATAGCTAGACTCACAGTATTGGGAGTCCACTATAACTACAATTGCAATGTTGGCATCTTGAATATGGAGAGTAGACAGTCATCTGTCACCAGACAGCAAAATCTATCATAACAATAATGAACCTTTTTTGCCCACCAGCTACAAAGTTTCACTTAGTTCTAAGATGGAGTCTAGGTAATGCATCTCAGGGCTTATACTATTATGTATCAGGGGAGGATAGTATGCTATCCAGTTGAAGGCACACCCAGTCTTTCCCCCTCATTGCAGGTAATACCACCTCCATGATCTACATAAACAATGACCACAAGGAATTCATAAAGAAGTACATGGATTGCAGTTACAAAAATAAGAATTTGTTATCTGACATAACATCCGTACAGGTTCAATTCAGAGTGTGGAGTATAACTGGAGACCATAGCCACAATGTGGAGAGCTTTCTACACTGATAATTCAAGTTCCACATAATCACTTTGAAACCAGGACTACAAAAAGGAAAAAATCTTTTGTTTGTAGCCAGCTAACATGCTGACCAGATCGCTATGCACTTGACTCAAACTGACATTTTTTTCCTTTGTTTTTCTCTCCTTGTCTATGCTGTGGAAATCAATGTTAACACACTTTACTCTTCAAATAAACAGGCAGTCTTCTCCCCCTTAACTCTCTTGGGTAAAAAGCTTTGTCTCTGATCAAAAGTTTTATAATAACAAGTTCTTAAAAATATTTTTCTGCTCTTAATAACATTTGCAAAAAACTAGGTTTAAAGAACTTGGTTTAAAAAAAAAGAACTTGGTTTGTTTTTATCAAGCTATTTCCTTGTGTTCTGTGTTGTTTTTTGGTCAAGTTTTTGACTACTATGACAACTGTGTTTAAGATGAGTCGAAGTTCATTTGAGGGACTGTTAGGTCAAAGCCTTTTATATGGTTCCTCATAATTGTGGTCAAACAACTATCTTTTGTGTGATTCTAATACAGTTAGTGCTCTATGTCTGTGAGTAAAAGTGTGTGTAGTTGTACATCTAAACTTTTTCTAAATGTAGAAAGTCAGTCAGTGCCAATAAGATGGGGAAAGTCTGTCATTTGGGCAACCCTGTTGTTTGGAACCTGGATGACAAATATTTGCCTTCACTAAATGAACATTCCTGCATGTATGAGATAAACTATCACTCAGAGTGGGGCTATTTGAGTCTCTGACTCTGTCCCCTTAACTGGTAGGAAATCTAGGGTTTGGTTGTTGCCAAATATATCTCTGTTCTCCAAATATGTGAGCTATCTAAAAGGCTAAGTTTAGGAAAATACTGTACCTTGCTGGTTTTCTCCAAATTCAAATTATTAGTAATGTTAGTCTTTTCCATGTTTGTGTACTTGTGTTAATAATTATAATAAAGAAAGTTTAATTGTGCTGATATAATGCTGTCAATCATAATCATCATCGCAAATGATGTATAAAATTAATATAACTAGACTGTTCTATAAATTCTAGAATGTTATTCAAATTTTTAACCACGGCTATTTGACATTTTTGGCTATACAGTTTGATCATGCTGGAGCATTTACTATCAAAACTAGGAAAGTTTACACAAGAAAATACTTACCTGTCATATGAGTTTGCTTTTTTAAGTATTTGCTTTGGTTGGTTTTCTTTTCTATTGTCTTGTAAAATTTGTAACTGCTGTGTGTTAATATTCTGCAGAAGTATACCTTCCTATGATAATTGTGAAAACAACATTTTTATGATGTTAAGATATCTCCAAAAGGACAGAAAAAAAATAAATTTAAAAATGGGCAACAAGTAAACAAAGTCTAAGAGTTACTTTGTCTAAGCCTATTTCTTGCTTACAAGTCACCCAGTGGGTCTTATATGAACTGACTCCCACCTGACCTGCCTGTTCCTTCCCCTCCAACATGGGATCAGGTCAGAATAGCCAGGAAAAAGCTAATCCTAGAAACAAGAGACTAAGTCAGTGAAATCATTTAAAAAATGTTCAGTGGCAGTTTGAAAAAAACCTTCCACAAAATGTAAGAGTACGTTATCAGATCTTAATGTGGTCATTTGTGACAGACCTTTTGAAAAGTAAAAAAAGTGAAGCAATTTAAAGAAGGAATTCTCAAAACCACACTAAGATTCCACCTCACCCCTGTTAGAATAGCCATCATTAGCAACACCACTAACAACAGATGTTGGTGAGGATGCAGGGAAAAAGGAACCCTCTTACACTGATGGTGGGAATGTAAACTAGTGTAACCACTCTGGAAAAAAATTTGGAGGCTACCTAAAAAGCTAAAGATTGATCTACCATATGATCCAGCAATACCACTCTTGGGGATATACCCAAAAGACTGTGACACAGGTTACTCCAGAGGCACCTGCACACCCATGTTTATTGCAGCACTATTCACAATAGCCAAGTTATGGAAACAGCCAAGATGCCCCACTACTGATGAATGGATTAAGAAAATGTGGTATTTATACACAATGGAATTTTATGCAGCCATGAAGAAGAACGAAATGTTATCATTCACTGGTAAATGGATGGAATTGGAGAACATCATTCTGAGTGAGGTTAGCCTGGCCCAAAAGACCAAAAATCGTATGTTCTCCCTCATATGTGGACATTAGATCAAGGGCAAACACAACAAGGGGATTGGAGTTTGATCATATGATAATGTGAGAGCACACAAAGGAAAGGTAAGACACCTAAAAAACTAGATACCATTTGTTGCCCTCAATGCAGAGAAACTAAAGCAGATACTTTAAAGCAACTGAGGCCAATAGGAGAAGGGGACCAGGAACTAGAGAAAAGTTTAGATCAAGAAGAATTAACCTAGAAGGTAACACACACGCACAGGAAATCAACGCGAGTCAACTCCTTATCTCAACTAGCTAAAACCCTTGTTCCTTCCTACTAATGCTTATACTCTCTCTTCAACAAACTTAGAGATAAGGGCAAAATAGCTTCTGCCGGGTAGCAAGGGGGTGGGGGAGAGAGAGAGGGGATGGGGGAAGAGGGGAGAAATGATCCAAACATTGTATGCAAATATAAATAACAAAAGAAAGAAATCAAAAAAAAAAGAAGGAATTCTCATTCCTGTGTAATATCTGATGTTAAAGCCCTTCCAGGCACTGCCTTTTTTTTTCAACCTATTTTTTTATTTTTAAATTTTTTAGAATATATTCCTTATACTGGGGGGGGATTCATACTGAAAACTCCAATTAGGCTTATAAAGTACATTAGTTACATTGTCACCATTGACTTTTCCCCTCAACCCCCTCCCCACCTCACTTAAAGCACTTGCAAGAGGTTTCTTTGTTCTATTTCATATAGGTACATGAAGTCCATCAACCATATTCCCTCACGTTAACCATCTTCATTCACCTTCCCTGCTCACACAAGTACTCCCACACTGTACCTATTTTACAGTCCTGTCTTTCATTGTTAATATTTAAGTTGCTGTTCACAGGGGTTTCTTAATATATACCCACAGGGGATATACTTTACTTTGGTCCGTTCAACCCCTTCCATTATTTTCCTTTACCCCTTTATGTGCCACCCCCCATTTTCAACAACTTTCAATACACATCCTTATATCCACTTCCTTAACAGATGTTATGTTTTATGATACCACTAATGCTCTATCATTCTCTTTTCCTTTGCCTCTTTCTCTGAGTTCCATAGAGTAGTTCCACTATCGTTTGAAGGTAAACAGATGCAACTGGAGGACATCACATTAAGTGAAGTAAACCAGGCTCAGAAACACAAGGGCCACATGTTTTCTCTCATGCTTGGAAGATAGATCTAAATGATAAACATTCACACAAAAACAAACAAAATCATATATAAACTTATATAGAGAACATTGTTGTAATAATGGAACAACTCACGTACCTTGTTAGAAGGCAAACTCATATTTTTAACCAGGGCCTTCTACTTACATAAAGACAAAATAACTATTTCTACTGCTTCTACATATATCCTTTCAATGGTCTATGTTCATAGAGTCATCACTATCTACTATATTCTACTTTATAGAAGGGTTTCTACTTTTAGTCTCAAACAATAGGTTTGCCTTTTCTGAAATTATACACATTGGCTGTTTGTCCCCTTCTCATATACTAGTTCATTGCTGGCCATGCAATTACAAAGTCTGGTTGTTCAGAATTGTAATATCCTCCATATTGAGGATTGTTCAAGCATAAGTGGGAAATCATAACGGTGCTTAAAAGCTGCATTTTCTGAGAAGCACTGTCTCTTACTTGGGCCCATGAATTGACTACAGGCAAAAAAAAGTTAAGATGTTCTGAGGGCCATTTTCCATAGAAATGGAAAGAATAAGTTCGTGGTGTGGAAAATGTAACTGGGACTGCAAAAGGAAAAAATTTTTGGTTGCAGCCAGCTCACATGCTGATGAAGTTACTATGCTTGTTATTCAAACTGACTTTTTTTCCTTTGGTTTTTCACTCTGCCTCCCTCTTCCTTCTCCATGCTGAGGAGATGAAGGTTAAGACTTCACTCTTCAATGAAACCAGAAATCTTTCCCCACTAATTCACTCAGACCACTGAGAAAAATGAAACATCTGTCAACCAAGACATACAGTTTCAGAGACATGGTGTCAGTGAACTGAAATAATATTCTAGTCCTGTATCTATTATGGGACATGAATTTTGTCATATACTTTGAACTGAGCCCCTAAAATTCTCATTAAAAGGTAGATATATTCCCTCAGAGGTGGGATGGCAGAGGTTTGATCTGCCACAGATATTTCTGTGCAAGTATAAGTTTCAAAAGAATCTGTAGATGAAATATTCAATGTGAGTCAATGCCCTGTATAGCTATCCTTATCTCAACCAGCAAAACCCCTTGTTCCTTCCTATTATTGCTTATACTCTCTCTACAACAAAATTAGAGATAAGGGCAAAATAGTTTCTGCTGGGTATTGAGGGGGGGAGCGGGAGGGAGCGGAGTGGGTGGTAAGGGAGGGGGTGGGGGCAGGGGGGAGAAATGAACCAAGCCTTGTATGCACACATGAATAATAAAAGAAAAATGAAAAAAAAAAAAAAAAAAAAAGAAAAAAAAAATAAACTTAAAAAAAAAAAAAAAAGAAAAATGAAAGTAGCACAAGTTTTGCAAAATAGCTGAATCTAAGCTCATTGTGTTAATTTTCAATTGCTATAACACAAACATGGGACAACATATTTAAAAAGAAAAAAAGCAGGCTTTGACTCACAGATTTGGAGGATGTGTTCCATATGTGGTTGGTCCTGTTGTTTGGAGTCCTGTGGTAAGACAGTACATCATGGCAGGGCTTGCATAATGAACCAAACAGCTCATTTTTTGGTAGCTGAAAAACAAAACAGAGAGGGGACACACCAGCATACAAAAATTCCCTTCCAGAACTCAACACAAGTTACCTAAAACCTCCCACCAGGCTACACATATTAAAGGTTTCCACTACATTCCAATAGTGCCAAACTGGAAGCCTTTATTTAACACATGGGGAAGCTTTCAGATCCCAACTGTAGAATCAATATACCACATATCAATTTAAATACT
This sequence comes from Castor canadensis, assembly GCF_047511655.1. Lineage (NCBI taxonomy): Eukaryota > Metazoa > Chordata > Mammalia > Rodentia > Castoridae > Castor > Castor canadensis. The sequence continues at coordinate 69,950,980 of NC_133400.1, forward strand.
ATAAGCAGGAAAGAGGAAATGAAATTTATAAAAATGTAGCATTTATGATTAGTTCAAAAGGTGAGAATGAACAAAGAACAAACTTCAAATTGGAGAGGCAATGGGACAAGACTAATAAGATATTAACGGTTTGGAAAACTCAATATTAGAAATGTCTTCTTCCAAATTTTTGCATTCAGTGCAGCCCTAAACAAAAGCCCAGCTATGTAGACGTTGGCATATTGACTATAAAATGCATATGGAACCCTTTCCTTCTGGCTCTTTCAGTGTGTCTTAGCTCAAATCATGGGACGAAAGCATAAGAAGATCCTCAAACACAAAGAAATGCTTAATCTTTCTTTGAAATGTGGCATGGCCAGCTTTACAAACTGCCAGATTGAGAAGTCTGGCCTCAAAACAGTACCTTAATTATAGCACCATTTTACAACTTAGTCTTTTCTGCCATTACTCCTCTAAATGGTCCAAGGGTCCTTATGTTCAGATCCCTCTTGCAGTACTGAGACTTCTGGGAGGGACCAATGAATACTGTCCTGACTCTGTGTATCCTGAGTAATTAAATCTTGCTCCTTGTTTTCTTTCCTCTGAAAACCTCTGAGGCTGACTTCGCTGTTCCACCCTCTGCCCCGGAGGAAAGCCTTTTACCCTCTTCAGACTTTCTTTCCTTTGTGCTCTGTTGGTTAAAGTCCAGGCAGATTCAGGAGTACTCAGTTTGTCTTATCTTGCCTCCCCAGGCTATCAGGAATTACAACAAGCCTCCCTAAATTGGGACAGCCCCTTAAATTGGATCTACCCCTTTGACTACTGGAGACCCAACAGGAGGAAAATAATTCTCCTATTCTTTGTTCTGTGTTTGTATGTTGTATATAGCAGAGCTTTATATCCCATCTGAAAGACCTTTGAAACAACCTTGTGGTCCCAGACTCAGTGAGAGAAGACAGGAGCCTCCTCCAGCAGCCCAACTCCACAGCAATCATCTATGCCACCATGATGGAACCAGGAGAGCAGACATGAGGTTTGCATCATCTTGTTACACCCTAGAGAGGATTGTAATTAATCTATGGTTAAAAGTGTTAGGTTCAAACTACTTAACAAAGCAAGGATAGATGAGAAAGAATACAAACTAAGAATACAAACCAACTTCAATGGACTAGACAGGTCTTTATTAAAAGCCAGTGAGGGGCATCAAATACACCTAGATGAATCCAAAAGTAAGTGGCACATGGACGTGGTAAAGTAGAGAGGGAGGGGGAAAAAAAGGTCACCAGGTAGCTGTTCCAGGAAGGGAGAACAGGTGTCTGGTGGGTGAAGTATGTCATTTTGCAAGTCGTGCAATGAATGGTTCAGGGGAGGAGAGCAATTTTGAGGTAGCCTTCAGGTGGGGTTATTTGTTCAAGACATTTGTAACCTTCCAAAAAGGTCTTTCGGAGAGTACTCTAAATTAATATACTTAAATTTATGTGTATTATTTTATAAATATGTAAAAACTGTTATTTCTTAAAGAAAGCTAGTTATCTCAATCAGGTCTAACTAAAATGTAGGCATTTAGGATTTAACTCTCAGACTCTGGATCAAGGGGAAAAGGCCATATAAGTGGATGTTTTGGTTGCCAAATTGGGGGCTTGTAGATGGGAGGTTAATGTTTGGGGGTTTTGCTTTATTTTTTTTAATTGTCTAAGTTCAAATTTCTTAAAAATCAGCAAGTAGTCCTGTCAGTTGCTAAATTAATTTTCAATTATCTTTTGTCATAGTTTTGATCCTCCTGGAGCATTTACAATCAAACTATGGAAAATTATTCTATCAAGTACTTACCTGCCAAACTGGTTATCTTTTTAAATACTTGTTTCTGTTGGGTTTTGTTTTGCATTTTCCTTGTAAAATATTGTGACTATTGTCTGTTGTCATTCTACACAAGTAAAGCTTCAATTGGGTACTGGTTTTTCCCAGTGACAGGGGCCATTCAAAGTCAAATAGTTCAGAAAGAACTGTTGCAATAAGAAAGGAAATTCTCAGATTCCAAATGGAGTCACTTGTTCCAGACCTTCCAAAGCAACTAAAGCCAAGAGGTTTTGAAGAAATGATTCATACGCATGGTTACATAACTCTAAAGCCCAATGCCTATCTTGCAAATAGATAGAAACTAGCCTTTCTATCACCGGTTGTTCTATAACTTCAGGAAAAATCCAGATGTTCTTCCATATGTATGAACATTCACAGCTTCTTAAGAATAGGAGGACTCTTCAACTCATACCTCTACTAGGCTTCAAAATTACATGACTGTTCCCTTTCTTGATACCTCTACTGTCTATTTTAGTCCTTTTTGCCACTGGTCCTTGCTTTATAAATGTTCCAACCAGATTTGTTTTTTCTCTCCTTCAGATCATAAAGTAATAAATTATGTTACAATTTGAGTTCCATCCCCTGCCACCTGACACTCCAGTGCCTCTTATCCACCCTCCCCACCAGGCTTCCATACAATTTTATTCCAGAATTCAATTAAACCTTGCTATGTCTCCATGGACTGCTCCATCGTCCTCTTCCAGGACAGCAAATACATAGTCAGGGACATCCCTATGACCCTTCCCAGCTTGAAGCAGTTCCAAGAAGGTAAGACCTCTGCCACATTAAAAGAATTGGTTTTGTTGTTCTGTCAGGGGAGTATATGGAGAAGGCCCCCATTGTAAGGAAAAATGGCAGACAAATACCAAGAAACCTATGGAATGTGGGAGGTGGATCCTTCCAGACCCCTGGGAGGCCTAGATGGAACAGAGATGGTCCCAGGCATGAGAAATGCAAACCATAATCCCAGAAAGAGACAATCAGTGAGGTGCACAAGAGTGGTGATAGCCAATCAAAAGTAGCCTAACCTAAGGTATAAAACTTACTCTAAACCTGTCTCAGCATGCTAAGCCCCTTTGCACAGCCACCAGTCATTTGTCTCTTCTCTTAATGGCATTCTAATAAATCTCTTTTCTCCTACTCTCTATCAGGGTATCTTTCTCCAACCTGCAGCTCCCCAAAATCCACAGCAGGATGGAGGGATGAAAACAGGGGAAGAAGAATTTCTACAGAGTTCCTTATAAGGAACTAAATACCCAAGAAGGAGCATCACACAGTGATTAAGAGAACCAAACGACCTAGGTTTAGTCCCAACTCTGCCATTTACTAGCTGTGTGGCTTTGAGCAAATTACTTAATCTCCCTGAGTTTCACTTGCCTCATAGGTAAAGAGTGACTAATAATCATGCCTAGCTGCTGAAGTTGTGAAAATTACATGAGTTAAGACAAACCTGCTTTTTCCACTTTTCCCCTTCTCATGAAATGACAACTCTATCCTTCCATTGCTCATCCCAAAATCCTTGAAGCTGCCCTGGACTCCATGTCATTTTCTTTCACACCCCCACAACCAAGCCATCAACAATTCCCATGGGCTCTATCTTCAAAATACCTCAAGAATCTGACTGCCTTCCCCACCTCTGCTGTTCTACCTGGGCCAGCCACCACCGTCTCTCCCCTGGAATTTTGTGCTACCCCCTAACTGGTCTCCCAGCTCTCATCCTTGCACCTTCACACTCTGTTCTCAGTGGGCTGCTTGAGAAACCCTGTTAAATTTTGTGTCAGACCACACTTCATTCTTCCACTGAAAACCTTTCAGGAGCTCCCTCCTCTGTGAATGTAAGCTGGGCAGTCTTCACGACCTGACCCCCTGCTCTGCCCTCTTAAATTCTTCTTCCTTTCACTGAGCCATTCTTGCTCCATCCAGGGCATTTGCCCTTGATTTCCTCTTCCCAGATAGCCACATGGATGGCTTCATTGCCTCCTCCAAGCCTTTACCTGATCCCCTTTGCTGTCAGACATTCCTGACCACCTGTTTAGAACTGCAGCTTCCTCTCTTACATATTAAACTGTTTGCCAGCTTTATTCTTCCCCATCCTGCAGTGCTTAATGTCCTTAGCACTACAAGTTATTTACAATTTTGTTTGCAGTCTCCCTCTACTGTCTACTGTCTCCCTGAGGCACTCATTCCCTTAAACTGTGTTGCACATAGAAAGGATTCAATTTTAGCTAACTAAAATTGATTTGCCAAAAAGTATAAGAATCATTATTGGAATAACTGGGAAATTCCAATTATATATTAAATGCATACCAATATTAAATTTCTTGAATGTAAGATATAGAATATTCTTTTTCTTAGGAAATACAGGCAGAAATATTCAATTGAAAAACATCATAATATCAAACATTTTCACAACATACATAAATTTGAGGATAAATGAAGCAAAACAATTGGTGACTCTACAAGTGTTCATTGCACTATTTTTTTAAATCATCTTCTGTTTGAAATTATTTTTTATAGCAGTAAAATACATCTAACATAAAATTATGATTATATCTTAGCCATTTTAAGTGTACAATTCAGTGGTGTTAAGTACATTCACATGGTTGTACAACCATTTCCAGAGCTTTTCATCTTACAAAGGTAAGATTGTTACCGGTTGGTGTTCTCTAAGGGCTCTAGTCAGAAGAATCCTAGGCACTTGGGTCTTGCAGGGGAAGAATCCGAGCATGATGCAGAAATGTAGTAAAGTTCACTGGAAGTGAGGGGAGGTTACCATAGAGAAAGCAGTGATGGCTCCCAGCCAGATGTTCAAGGGACTTTTATAAATTCAAAGGGCAAACTGCTGGAAAAATCTGAGCAGTCTTCACCGGATGGCCTAAGGTGATCGATAGATTTGATTGACAATGTCTTGACATACAATTTTGGGGCACTCTGTGCATCCACTTAGGCTAGCTCTCAGGTGTTTTTATTACACATATGAGATGCAATCAAATAGGGTCAAATTTTCTCAAGGCTTTCTGTCTTACAATTTACAACTGCAAAGGATTTACAACTAAAAAAGAAATTTACAAGGGTTGGCAGCGGGATTCAAGTGGTAAGAGCATCTGCCTAGTAAGCATGAAGCCCTGAGTTCAAAACCCAGTGCCCCCAAAACAAAAAAGTGGGGGACACCTCCCCCAACTCTGGGGGCTGAACTCTCCCACTTTACACTTTTCTATTCAATAAACTCTTTTGCTTTGCACTTTTCTCATTATCCATTCATTGTTCATTCTTCAGCTTCGTGGTATAAGAACCTAGTCTAGGTCCTATATAAGTCTCTCCTTTCATATCTGGTACCTTGGCCAAGAAATGCAGCATGAATCAGAAATTCTCTGGAGAGTCCACCAGACTCCCTGACTTCATCAGAAGGTTATTCCAACGTATATGTCCATTCTTCTGTTGGTGGACATTTGTGGGGTAATGGAAAAGAATGTCACAGAATGGAGAACATCGGAATTGGATGGAGAGCGGTGGAATGCAGAGAGAAATGGAGCGAAATGCACTAGTGTGCAGTTTGGGTCTTATGAACAATTATGCCATCAATGAGCCTTATCATACATACAATCAGGAGCAAACGTGAAAGAGTTCTCTAGGATTTCACTCAGGACATAAGTGCTAGGTCACAGAGTTCTTGAATAATCAGCCTTGAAAAACAATGACAAATGGCCCCAGAAAAGAGGTTTATAAATTTCCACCTCCTGTGCCTCATAGCCACATTGCCTCATATCCTCGATAGCCCCTGGCATTATCAGACATTTTCATGTTTGCCAATCAGGCAGGTGTCTAACAGTACCTTATTGAAGTTGTAACTTGATTTTGTTTGTTAATTAAATCAGTTAATTTTTACTTTTTATCTAGACATAGAGTTTATTTACGCTTAACATATTTACAAATATATGTTGATTTATACCTCCAAAAATTTACAAGTACAAAGGTTAGCATTGGGCTGAGATAAGTGGTTTAGCTTGAAATGCACTATGAACAGCTTCAAGGTGCCTGAAAGTCTCATGGCTTCTTTCCTTATTTCCTAACCTGCCTCAGAACTCCACCCCACTAAACAATAATTCCCCCTTTACTCCTTCTTCCAGCTTCTGGCAATACCCTTCTACCCTCTGCTTCGACGAATTGATGGCCTACCCTAACTAGAAACACACACCAATACCTCAGGTAAATGGAATCATACATATTTGTCTTTCTGTGACCAGTTTATTTCACTCAACATATGTCTTTAAGATTTATTTATGTTGTATCATATATCAAATCGCCTTAATTTTCTTCTTTTCTTGTTTACTTTTTTAATATGCAATGAAAAGAATTGATATCATCTTATAAAGATTTGTAAACATTCATTGCAGCAGTGAAAAGCAAAAATCCAAACCTCTCAAATGATTTAGATATATTACCCATAAGAATAAAACTGGCAATACACACAACATGGACAAATGTAATAGCAAAAATGCAAGGTTGATTCAATATTTGAAAAGCAATTAATACAAAACTTCATGATAATAGAAAAAAATAAAAATGTACATGATTATCTTAGCAGATATAAAAAAAATTGAAAACATTTACAATTAAAAAAACAAAGACCAGACAAATACCTCGCAATAAACTAGGAATAGAAGCTCATTTTTCAAACTGATTTATTTTTTAAAAGCATCTCCATTAATAGAAGACCTCGAATTTGCCCCTGTGATTGGGTACATGGACTCTTGATCTTTACCTATCATTAAACATCGTGCCTCAACACTCCACCATGTGCTAGAGACATTCCTGTTTTCATATGTTTATAGCCCTTTTGAATATCATTTTTGGTAAATTGTTTCCCTACTTTGCCATTGCTTAGTACAGGCAATTTAGGGACTTTCAGATGGATCATGGACCACAATTCATGTAGAAGCATTGTAGAAGATAAATGTTTTCTCTTTTCTTTTTTTTTCCAGCTCCTTTGTTTTTTTATTTTGGTTCTTTTAATCTTTTTTATCATTTTTACATATACATTGTTTGGCCCACCCCTCCCCTTCATTTTTTAAAGCTGAGTAACAGTCCATTGTGTGTGTACTCCACACTTCCTTTACCATCTCGTCCAGTGATGGACACTTGGATTGCTTCTGCCTTTTGGCCATTGTGAATAAGATTGCTGCGAACATGGATATGCAAATAGATCTTTGCAACTCAACTTTTAATTCTTTGGGGTACACACCCAGAAATGGAATTTTTGGATCATGTAGTAATTCTATTTTTAATTTTTTGAAGAACTGCTATACTGTTTTCTATAGTGGCTATTCAGTTTCAAATACTTCAAAATAAAAGTGCTGCTATTGTAGGCTTACATCAACTTGGCTGGGCAATTTCGGTGTGTTTCCAGCTAGGGTGGACCATAAGAGATTCTTATTCAAGTTGTAGAGGATGCAGATGAGGCAGCAGTCATTTTGTAGCTCACATGTCACACCTGATGGATTCCCTTACTGGCATGAGGGAGCAACAGGGCCTGCAACTGCCCTTCCTCTCCTGGGGTTCCCTTAAGACTCTGATTCCCAGGCCAAGTGTGCATTTTAGCGTCATGAAGAAGAGTCCAGCTTCTGCAGGACGCCATCCCCTCAAGATCCAGAGGAACAAGTACTGACACAGGCTTCCATCCATTCTGTGGGTGCCAGCTCCTTCTGAGTTCCAGCTTGTTCTTCCTCCCCACCTCTAAATTCCTGTGAATACATGAACAAATAGATGGAGAGTGTGGAGGATAGGAACCATGGGGACTAAAAAGACATGACACGCCTTCCAGCATCTTGGGAGGGAAGCAGGTGTAGTTAGGAAGCTGAGGGAGCCTGGGAAGCTGCCTTTCACGTTCTCTGTGAATTGGAAGGTGGGAGTTACCTCCTGGAAAGGAGGGTGGTGAAGAAGGAGGAGGGAGGGATGTGGAGAGAAGTGAGGTTCACAACTGTTACTGTGGACAATCAAACTGGACAGATTGCCAGGTAGAGAGGTGACTCTGAGGTTGTAACTCTGATGCCAGGGTAAAATATGCCATTAACCAAGAAAGGGAATGGAGGGAAAGGAAGCCTAATTCTGGGAGGGGTTTATGGCGCTCATATCATTGGGAATTTATCAGGCTTTACTATGTGCTGGACCTTGTATTGAGTACAAAGAAGAATGAGACAGCCCCTGCCCTAGCCAAGCTAGAAAATGCATCTAATATAAGAGAATCCTAAATGCCTGAATAAAACCATCACAGAAGAGCTCACGCTATGGCTCAACTGTAAACGGAAAAAATGCCACAGAGATTTGCCTCTTCTCCCTTTCCCTTCTCCTTCTTTTAAACTGAAAATCAAATTTCAGCTTCTTGGGGCTGTGCATAGAATTCTTTTTAGCAACTATGGCCTGCACTAGGCACACCTGGAGCGCCACCTGGTGGGCCTTCGACGCATTGAGTTGTTACTTAGGTCCTTTAGGAAGTAGGGTTGTTTCACTGTCCAAGCAGGAGAAAAATGCTGCCCAAAACATCGTGACAGGCACCATGACCACAAGTATATGACCTCAAATTTGAAATTTACTTTCTTAGCAACTTTGAAAAATTCAACTCATTACTATTAATTATAGTCAACATGCTGTGTAATAGATCTCAAAAACTTATTTCTCCTATCTAATTGGAACTGACTCACCTTCACATTTCTTTCTTTCTTCAATCTCAGGTATCCACCATTCAATGCTCTTGTTTCTATGAGTTCAATTGTTTTACACTCTACACATAAGTGAGATCATGTAGTATTTATGTTTTTCATGCTTATTTCACTTAGCATAATATCCTTCAGATATCCATGTTACCACAAATGACAGAATTACTTCTGTTTTAAGACTGCATAGTATTCTGTGTGTGTAATGTCAATCAATATCAAGGCTATAAAGTGTGATAAAAAAAATTGGGGGGCTTCAGGAATTGCAGTTTGAGAGACATAGCATCAGGTAAAACCTAAAGTGTTCTGAAGAAGGAATGAAGGGCTGAGACTTAAGAAGTCAAACCTACAATGATTGGTTCAAGCAAGGGTTAAAGTCCGTGAGTCCATAGCTCACTAGCCAGTAGCAGTCTGGTGTAAATTCCAGGCATTTGGACCACGTGGTTACAGCTGCAGGAGCTCAGGGATCTTAAGGTGAAAGGCTAATGCTGTATCTGGCTGACTCTGAGTCAGCATATGTGCCACCTGTCTAATGATCTCTGGGTTCCGCTTAGTACGGTTTTCTCTGGCCAGTGATTCTATCTTACATAGAATTTCCCATTATTTCATAATATGTACCACATTGTCTTTATCTGTTCATCCACTGATGCAATGAGCAGGTCTTTTTATCTCTCTGAGACTCTGTTTCCTCACTATTAAATGAAAATTAAAATCCTAACTTTCAGAATAGTTTTAGGAATTAAATAAGAAATGACATCTCGGTTATTGCTACTGATAGCCCATGGACGGGTGCCCTTTCCTGCAGAGTCGATTGCTTGCTTCATGTTTGGGGAAACCTGTCCACACAGCTGATCATGGAAGCACACTGTGTTGTGACAACATGCTTGTAAGAGAAAAAAACAGCTTATTTAAACTGCCTTTTATAACAGAACCAAAAAACACATGAACTACTTATGAATAAATATGATAAAAGCTTTGTAAGATAGTAATGGGAAAAGTGATAAAACTTATTGAGAGGCCTTAAAGATAATTAAATTAAGACATATAGCATGTTTATGGGTTGGAAGATGTCAACTTTCCCAAATCAATTGTATATCTATTTATTTATAGATAGAGAGAGATAGATAGATAGATGTATATATTTACATTTATGTATATGTATACATTTATATATGTATTTACATATATAAATACATATATATAATGGGGTTTGAACTCAAGGCCCCCACTTGCTAGACAGGTGGTCTACCACTTTGAGCACCTCTCCCAGATCAAATCAGTTCTAGAGTCAATGCAATTTCCATGAAAATCCTAACAAGTTTTTAATGGTATTTGACAAGTCAGTTCCCAAGCTTATGTGAACATGCAAAGGGAGAAGAATATCCAAGATACACAAAAAGAAGTGAAAAAAAAAGAAATTGAAGGAGTAGTCAAAGAAGAAGCTGAGGAAGCAGGAGGAAGAGGAGAATAGAGTACTGACACTGGCAGATATCAAGGCTTGTTATAAAGCTGCTGTAATATTTAAAACAGTGTGAACTGGTACACAGGTCAACAAATAAAACAATACGATAGATTCCAAAAAGAAAATCTTATGTGAATGCTTAATATATGATTGAACTGCACTTTGGAGCAGTAAAAAAAGTTTTTTTTAAAAACTGCTTTTGCCAATTGGTTGTCCATATGAGTTAAATAGAAATTAATTCTAGGTAACACAGTCCTTAATGTAAAAGGCAAAACTAAACAGCTATAAGAAGATAAAATGGGAGAGTATTTCTCTGACCTGAGAGTAGAAAGTCTTCTTTCAAAATCAGAAAATGGAATAAATGTTAAAGAAAACACTAATAAATTTTTTACACAAAATTAAGAACTTCTGGTGCTCAAAAATACCATTCAGAGACTGAAAAAGCAAGCCACATATTCACAACATGTATTACTGATGAAATATCCACAATCAAAATAAATAAAGAACTTCAAATCAATAAGAAAAAACACACATTCCAATAGTAAACAGGAAACATGTTGGGATTGTGACAGCACCTTACAAAAATAAAAAAAGACTTATACTGTACAATAATTTTTTTGTTTTTTTGAAACAGGATCTTGCTATTTATTGAAGCTGCCTTGGACTTGTAATCCTCCTGCCTCAGCTTCCTGATAGAAATGTTGTTGGTTTTGCTTTTGTTTTCAGTGCTAGGGATCAAACCTAGGGCCTCAAAGATGCTCTGCCACTGACCTGTATGCCCAGCCCATGTTCAATAAATTTTATTAGTTCCAGGGTGTGCTAAATTAGAGCTACAAAGATATAATGCTATGTAATAAACAAAAAATTAAGTTTATATTATTAAATGTAGGTGGGAATGTAGAGCAACTGGAACTCACACATTAGTGTTGGGAGTCTGGTAGGTACAACTTTGGAAAACTGGGGATATCTACTAAACTTGAATATGTGCATATTAACTAATCCAGAATTTTCATTCATAGGCACATACCTGAGAGACATGTCCATATGCACCAGAAAACATATAAAGAACATTCCTAGCAACACTTCTCAGTAGACAAAAATATGCAGACCATTAAAATGCTCATCACAAAGGTAGCAGATAAAGTATAGCATATTCGTGTAGAGCCAGGGTTGGAAAGCTTTTCTGTGAAGGAACAAACAGTAAATATTTTAGGCTATCAGGTCACATGCAGTCTTACATTCTTGGAAGTTTTGTTTTGTTTTTGCAACTTTATAAATGTAAAAAAACATTTAGTTCACAGAACATACAAAAACAGACTACCAGCTGGATGTGGTCCACAGCTATAGTCTACAACTCCTGATATAGACAAAGTACACATTATTTAAAAGTAATGAGCAATAGCCACTTGAAACCCCATGAAAGAATTTGATAAAAATAATATTGAGTTAAATAAGCAAGACATAAATAGTCACAAATTATGCAAACAAAAATCACAAAAATGTGATTCTATTTATAAAAAAACAGGCACAGTGAAACAATAGTGCTTAGGAATACAATAAAGTACCTTCAAATCACAAAGAAAACAGTTACTGTGCAAATGAGGATAATGAATAGTTAGTTATGGAGAGGCGATCTGAAGGGGTCATCTGGAGAGTTGATGGTAGTCTAGTTTTTTTCCTGAGCAATAGTAACATAAGTGCTTGCTTTACAGTTATTTAACTTTTGTGTTTATTATTTGCCTTTGTTTAAATACTTTCAACAACTGCTTGTTATTTCTCAAATGGAATGGGATGGAGGTTTTTTGGTTTTTTGTTGTTGTTTTGGCATTTTCTGTGTGCATTGTGTCTGAATGTGTTAGGGTATGAGGCCGGCCACCTTCTGAGAGGACAAAGGACACTCGAGACAAAGGAAGTCACAAGGTGAGGTTTATTTTCTAGCTAGCTAGGGTCCGAGCATCCGCCTGACGCAGCAGGTTTCAACAAGGACCCTGAATGTAAAGTTTAAGCAGGTCTTACACTCTTTAAAGCATCAATCATTGTCACATAGGAATTCCTCATGCCCCTGGGGTCCCATTTTCCTGATCTTGCCCACATCCTGGTGGTGGGGTAAGAATATTTATTGGGAACTGGAGAAACACCAGAGGTTTACTTATCAGGTTACAAAGAATGTGTTCTCCCATAAATTAGGGGCTAGTAGTAGAATAGAAACCTAAGGTTTAGATAAGAACAGCAGGGGAGTCCTGTTTTGGAAAGTTTATTTACAAGTGAAGACAAAGAAAGGCAGGAATGGGTGCTTATCTCTGCATGGTGCCTTTCATCTCGGTCCTGAACTTTTGCATGGTTCTAATGGGCAATTCCTCACAGCTCTGTCCAAGGTTACAGCTTTTAATTGACAGTTTACCATGTTTTACAACCCTGTTTCAAGGCTATCTTTCTCTTCACGAGGTTACCAAAGGGTCATGCCAGTTATAGCTGATTTTTAGGCTAGGTGGGCTGCAAGTTAAAGTACTCCAACAAATGAAGCTGAAGAGAAGGGCAGATGACACAATGCTCAGACATCAGAGAGGCTGGTGATGTACAAATGTGTAAACTTCAAAGGCAGTAGGGCTGTTGAAACTAGAAAGGGGAGACTGGTTAGAACAGCAGTGGGTGGTACACACATGGGTAACCCATTCTTCTGGTTCTGATGGGGACTGGGACAGCAGTCACTGCTCTGTGGCACAGAATGGGCATAGACACTGGATGAGATAGAAGAGCCATGGACAGAGGAGGAACACAGCACATGTAGGTGTGAACCTGGGAGAGAAATAAGGGAGATGGGAGAGAAATTTATTTTGAGGAATTGGTTCATATGATTGTTGGGTATGACAAGTCTGAAATCTATAGGACAGGCTAGTTATTCAAGCAAGCAGATTTCTATGAATACATATATATGTATTATATATATATAATATATTATATAATATATAATATAATATATAATATATGTGTGCATATATTTTTTGAGATGGAGTCTTCTTATGCAGCCCATGCTGGTCTAGCCCTCATGCTCTTCCTGCCTGTTTCAGCCTCCTGAGTGTTGTGTGTTGTATTCTTACCACAGAAACCATGGTCTTTGTTCTTAGGCATTCAAATGACTGGGTGAGGCCTATCCACATTGTGGAGAGTAATGCATTTTACTAAAAGTCAACTGATCCTAAGTATTAATCACATCCACAAATAATTTCAGAGCAGCATCTAGAATAGTGTTTCACCAAACAACTGGGCATCATAGCCCAGCCAAGGTGACACACAAAATTAACCCTATAATTCAACATGGGTACTCAGTATTGACTGACTGTGGCCCAACATGCATTGATTAAGTAAGCTTGGACAGTGGCTCTCGTGGGAGAAACATGGACCACATATTATGTTCCCATTGCACAATGAGGAAATGAGGTGCAGTCCTTTTTAAATGACTTGCCTTAGGCCTCCTGAATACTTCTTTCAAGGCTGGGTCTGGGTCCTGGCTCTCCTGATGCTTGAAGCCTGCCACACCATTCTATGTCTACTCCCTGTCTTCTTTCTTCCCTGTTCCATGTTCTGAGCAGCCCAGGTCCAAACCTGCCAGACTTGGGCCCTGGATCACTGCCCTTTTGTGCCCTCCTGAAGAGAACATTGAACTGTTCTTAGAAATTCATTCCTTTTTTTTTTCTAGACTGTTCAACAGAACTTTATCTGTGGCCATGGAGAGGAGGCATGGATTTCATTGGTGTGAGGCATCTGCTCTTAGACTGTTCCCTTTGAGCTTCCATGAAGAGTGTGCACTCAACAGTCAATGCCTGACTTCTCAATACCTCTAGAACATCTGCTCTGTGGCCTATCAGAACCATGCTGTTCTGGGGAGTGAGATGGACATACCCCTCTGGAGCGAAGGCTGCATCCATTAGGGACATGAGAGAGATATGGTGGGGAGTTGTCTTCTTCAGAGAGAAGTGGCCAGAAAGCTTAGGTCAGTTTAGGTCAGTTCAATGCCCTTCAAAGTGTAAAGCGCAGAGACACACAGAACAAGTCACAGCCTTTATCTCCCCAGAACTGACCAACTGGTGGGGGAAAATGACAGATAATATGAGTGAGACAGAATCCATGGTGTGAAAGGGATATACCCAGGATGCCACAAGAACAAGTGGAAGGGCATCACATACTGAAAAGGGGTTGGGTTACCAAAAGGAAATGACACACTTGAGCTAAGTCCTTAAGAATGAGAAAACATTTACTACTTGAATTTATTAGTTGGAGAAAGTGAGATGCAGGCAGCCAGGGATCACATGAAGTAAGCAAAGGCCCAGAAGCATGAAAAGTGTGGGTGAGTTCAGGAAAGAGTACAGTAAGTAGGAGGGAGGGGCCAGGCTCTGTATGCAAACAAACAAACCACTTTCTTTTTATTCTGTAAACTACAAGGAACCCAGAAATTAGGAGTGTGACCCATTTATATTGTTTCAAATCAAAATGTGTGTCAGATTTCTGTTTGTTTGCCTATATAATGTTACATTCCAGAGTGGGTCTTCCTTGTGTGCAAATCCAATTTATTGCATGAGCCAATGGATAAATCATTCAGAGAAGTTGTTACTCCAGGACAAAAAGAAACATTACCTGGATGCATTGATCTGGCTGCACTAGCCATGAATTTACAGAGACATCATCCTGCATTGTGGTATCATTTTTCTCCAATAGACAAATAAGGTATAAAAGCAGAAAGACATGTTAATGAGACATACACAGCATAATTTTGCCACATGAGACCTGAAAGGAAAAGGTGTTGGTGAGAGACTAATTGTGACAATGCATCACTAGGTATGATCGGTAGGAAAAGTGCATAACACAATAGTAGGTGCTCAGTAAATATTTTTGTAATGATGACCAGCAACAGGGTTATGACAGTGACTGACTTACTCCCCAAAACATTGTTTGGGTTCTCCCGGTAAGAAATTCCCACTGGCCTGACCACAAGAGTGAGCGTGTGACCCAAGCCTGGCCAATCAAGAGAACTCCAAGCCTCTGGTCACAGTGAAGGGCCTAATAATGGCTATGTGACTCAGAGCAGGCCAATCACAGCTCTTCCCAGCACTGCAGCTGGAAATAACTTGAAATCCTGCCTATTGCCTGTGGAGTCCTGGATTTTAGAAATATGAAAGTCAGACTCTTCATGGCCATCTCCACCACCACACAATGCAGCATTTTTGTGTAATTTAGGAAGAGGCATACTTTCCTCAAGTTTAAAAAAAAATCTTAATATATCACTGTCTGACCTGAGCAACCCTAAGTCCTGGGTCAAGAACAAGGGCAGCTGTGCTTTCCACCATGTTAGATGACCTTGGGCATGGAACCCTCTAAAGGAGGTTCTGCCCCAGGGTTATGGAATGGGAGACCAGAATCCTGCCTCTCAGAGTTTTAGGGCAGTTCCAATGTTATGTTTTCAATCTTGAATGCCCCCCCACCCCCCAGCAAAGTTCATGTGCCAAAGGTGTGGTCCCAGCTGATGGTGCTATTTGGAAGTGATGGAACTTTTAGGAGGTGAGGCCTAGTTGGAGAAAGTAGGGCACTGAAAGTGAAGCCCTTAAAGGGACATTGGGACCCCCAGTCCCTATCTGTCCCCTATTCTCTCTTTGCTTCCTGGCCATCATGAAGTGAGCTGCGTTAGCTTTACTACACACTTGCCGCCATGATGTTCTGCCTCACCACAGGTCTAGAAACAAGGTATTCAAGTGACCATGGACTGAAACCATGAACCAAAATAAACCTTTCCTGTGTTAAGATGATTTTCTCAGGTATCTTGTCACAGTGACAGAAAACTAGCTGACACATTGAGGAAATGGTTGGGATAGGCCTGTGTGTGTGTGTGTGTGTGTGTGTGTGTGTGTGTGTGTACATATTCTCTTGAGCTTATCTGGGGCTTCATGTGCTAATGTGAGTTTATTAAAGAGGAAACTGTCACTCTGCTCTAGTACTCAGGTGAAATTTCCTCACCTGGCCACAAGAGCTCATGTAGGTGAATATGTGAACAACATTTATTTCACTCCCTTAGATATGGAACCCTCATGTAGGGCACAACCTGAGAAAGTGTAAGCAGGGATCCTGAGTAATGGCATCTTCTGACCTTGAATACTGTACCCTGTCCTTCCCAATTAAAAAGCCAACAAACCTTTTAGTTCTTAAATGATTTTACTATGGGTTTCTATCACTTGCCACTGAAAAGCCCTGACTATTGATGGAAACTGAGAAAGACAAGGAAGGACAATAGAGAGATGAGGGCTTGATCCAGGTTTGGAGGCTTACGTAAGAATTAAGGTGGCAGTGAGGAGGAGACTACAAGGAAGCCAGTTAAGATGTTGGAGGTAGAACTGTTCCTGGTAATAACAAGGCCATGGGGTATGCTAAGAAGAGAAGAGGAGGCAGCTGAACTGAGACTGGACTGTCCCTATGGACAATGAAATCACCCAAGCCAGTTGCAGGCATGAGGTAGCATGTACCTCAGAGGACTGTAGACACAGGTTTTTCTTTCTCCTTCCACTTAAATTTGATTGGTTGATTTGTCCTGAATATGCCTGGACACCTCAGCTAAGGAGGTCTTTTCACAATTCCTTTCTCTAGAAAATAAGCCAAATAAAATCCACCTCACAAGGAAGAAATCCCAAATTAACCCTGAGGTCTGGAAATACAGTCTTCACCTTTCCATCCCCACACCACCCCAGAGCAATTGTGACTTGCTGGAGATGACTCAGAAATCTCCACGTTACCACTTTGTTCTCTTTCTAAAATTACTCAAATAACCATGATGAGTATGAGCTTTGAAGTCCATCCAGATCTGGTTTAAATCCTAGCTCTGACCATGGACAAGTTTACTTGATTTTCCTGATTATACTTCCTTGATTCCAGAGTGAAAATAATAATTCCTCTTAATAAGGGCTAGGGATATAGCACAGTGGTAGAGCACTTGCTTAATATATGTAAGGCATGCTGGGTTTGATTCCTAGCAATGAAAAAAATCCCCTCTTCTAAGGTGGCTTTTAGATGAAATAACTTAGATATAGCTGCTACATTGGCATTGAGGCATTGCTCCCACCTCCACCACTACTAATCCTTCTCCCAAAAAACTCAAGTGCCTCAGAGACCTCCCCCCTCCACTAGCTATTACTGAGCATGGGGACAGCCACCTGGAGCAGGGGAATGAGAACTGCAGCTGCTGTCAGAAGCCTTGAATTCCAGGTATGGCCTTCATACTTTTCTTTTCTCTTGCAATACTAGGGCTTGAACTCGGGGCCTACACCTTGAGCCTCTGCATCTGCCCTTTTTTGCGATGGGTTTTGCTGAGATAGGGTCTTACAATCTTTTTGCCTGGGCTGGCTTTGAACTGAAATCCTCCTGATCTCTGCCTCCTGAGTAGCTAGGATTACAGGCGTGAGTCACTGGCGCCGGGCTGGCCTCATACTTTACTTGGGCACAGGACCCAGGCAGGCCAGGCAGGCTCTCATGTCTTCATCTGTAAATGCAGATGATGACTCCAACACTGCCACTTCACAGAAGGGAAATGAGATGTGGGTGATTTAATTTACACGCGATTTGTAAATTATTAACAAAAACTGACAGCACGATTCGGTTAATGCTGAGGCACCAGCACATGGCAGCAGCCTGGAGGGCATTTCCCCTCTCCACAGTGAAACCCTACCCATCATTCATTTAATAAAACTGAACTGGGAGTTTACCATGTGTCCAATCCTAAGTAACACAATTAGCTCACAAACAACATTTCCTCCCCCGAGCTTGCAGATACGTGAGTTGGACTTTTATTCATTCATTCACCTATGTATTCAACAAATCTTCACTGAGTCCCTGACATTTGAAAGGAGCTGCAGTATTTAGCTCTTTAAGGATATAAGTTAGTCTTATTATTAATTTACTTGGCTGTCGCCATCCACTGACTAGATTGTAAACTTTTGAAGACGGGAAGATCAGCATCTGAACTGACTGCAAACCTAAAAGACTTATCAGATAACATAGCTGCCATAAACTGCTTCTCTCTGGCCATTAACTTCCCCATGGGGGCTGCTGGACCACCAGATCAATCACTCCAAACAAACTAGTCCAGGCCACCCAGGAGCTTCCAGATCTCCCCAAACATTATGCTGACTCCTTGGTCTCATTAAACTCACAGCCCAGGGGCCATTAGGGTTGGCTGGAAACTCTGATACTAATGAAAGATGCTCTCAACACTACTTGTCTCTGTTTCTTGCCAGCCAGGAGCACAGACAGATCCTCTGGCAAACGCATTTCCCTCTAGTCCTGGGCATTCTGAGGCAACTTAATGGATAGATGGCTTGGCAAGGATCTGGTTTCTTTTCCTCTCCTTTGTCTCTTTCCTTTCTTCATCTCTCATCTCTGTCTCTCCCTTTTTTGTGTGCTCCTTTCTAAATGCACACTTCTTACTCTTTCCTTACCTCTTTTCCCCTTTCTTTCCCCTTATCCTTATCCTCCTTAATCTTCTGCCCACTTCCTTTCAGTGTCTATTTTTCTCATTATCTAATTTCACCTCTTTTTCTCATAACACCATTGCGTATTTTCCCGTCTTTAAAACTCTTTAAGACAGCATCCCTTTTAATGGGCATTAAAGGTCATCACAAAATATAGCACAATTTCCTGAACTTTTAGACAGTTATGTTGTTTCTAGTTTTTCACTGTTGTACATGGTACTATCAAAACAAATATCATTGGAAATGTCTAGACATTGAAGATTGTTTTGTATCAAGCTAATAATTTCAGGGCATAAGGTGCAGACCACCTATATTTGAATCTTAATTTCCCTACTGATGAGGTATATGATCTAGGAACTTAACCTTTCACTGCTTCAGTTTCCTTATAGGAAATGAAGACATTAACAGTAACTTCTTGGGATTTTTTTTAAGGTTAAATAGAGTAATAAATGTAAAGCATTTAGAACAACACCTGGAATTTAGTATGCTCCCAAAAGGTATCAGCTATTATTTGTAGTGTTATTGAGTAAGAACAATTGATGCTGAAAACAAGTTAGAAAACATTATTACTCTTATTGAAGGACTGGGAAAGAGTGGAGAAAGTTATCAGACTATTGCAGAAGTCTGTATTTGGCTTGGCAGAGTGGAGGTGGGGACAGGGATGATGCACCCCTTCACCTCGGCAAATGTAACTATTCGATTTCCACACTGTTACCATACAGCCCAAGTATAGCCGCAAGCTTCTTATCTTTCCAGGTTTCTACCACTGTTTAATCTGAGTTAAGGTACAGGATAGGCTTCTTTACATCCATGTCTAGAACAATGGTTTCCACCATTAGAATCACTGAAGTAGAGGGGTAGGCAGACTTCCAAGATGGATCCAGCAATCCTTACTCCTGTAAGAAAAATGATCTTTTCTATCAAAGTATATGTCACCCTCTTAGATTACTTGAAATTCCTCAGGTCACCATCTTAGATGACTTGCATTGTTTAAAGGGTTCCTGTTTCTTCTTCCAGATTCTTGTACAGCTCCATTGCCTTCAAAAATTGCCCATCAAACTGTGTGCTATAACTGATCCCCCAAGCCTTTTAGCCAATTGAGAGAGACTGTGAGCCTTTGACCTGGACAAATACCAAGTAAGAGGCAGATACAACTGCATCAGGAATATAAGGAGAAGCCACTATTGGCCATTTTGTGGAGTGAATACATGCTTGCACCCTTTTGATCAAAAGAAATTGCCTTGCCAAGATTTTCTCTCTCATGTGTCTGTTTTCAGCACCAGAGGGTCTTTAATTCCAGCCCTCCTGGTTGTCATGCCCTTGTGCCTTGTATAATCTCCCCAGCCAAGTGTGGGCTGGGTGCAGTGGCTTGCTTCCAATGAAAGACTATGGCAAAAGTAATAAAATGTCATTCCCAGTCAGGCACTGGTGGCTTAGGCCTGTAACCCTCGCTACTCAGGAGGCAAAGATCAGGAGGATTGCCTTTCAAAGACAGCCTGGGCAAATAGTTTGTGAGACCATATCTTGAAAATACCTGACACATAAAAGGACTGGCAGAGTGATTCAAGTGGTAGAACACCTCCCTAGCAAGTGTAAGACCCTGAGCTCAAATCTCAGTACCACCAAAAAGAAAATGTCATTTCCAGAAATGGGTATAAAAAATCCATTTTGCTTTCAGTTGTAGCAGTCTCAAATAAATCAGCCCCATGACATCTTAGGAGTGCAGAAGCCCCCATGACCTGGGAGAAGTGGAGGAACCAGCTTGGCCAGAGGACCAGGAGGTACAGGAGGCAAGCATGTGCCAAGAATGGACTTACGGGACTCCACTACAAACTGTTCTTTAGGTTAGGGCCTAAGTCATATACATATATATCCCCACTCCAGCACTCAGTGGGGCACCTGGTTTCCGTACCTCTCTGTGTGTCTCTCTGCTCAGCCTTTCTCTATCAATAAAGTTTCTTTCCTGCCTGTAACTCCAGGGCTCCAGCCTCTTATTCTTGAGAGTATTCTGAGACATCTCATGACATCTCGTGCCCCCCACAAAGGGTCCCCATCTCCACTCGGAAAAGAGGCCATATGGCTCCCTTGAATGATGGTTCTGGGGGTCTCCTGTCCAGGCTCCAAGTCTTGACATCCAGACTGAGGAGCCCCAGGTAGTCCTGACAGTTGGGAAGCACAAAGTCATCTTCCTTTTGGATAGCAGAGCCCGCTTCTCTGTCATCCCTTTCTCTCCAGGTCCCAGGTCTAACAACAAAGTCAGGATTTGGGGCATATTAAGCCAGTCCCTAGAACAATATTTTACCCAGCCTTTGGCATGCTCTTGGGGGAACCTCCACTTCTGTCACTCATTTCTACTAGTCCCCAAGACCCCTATCCCCTTTTTGGGAAAGGACCTCCTGTCCAAACTTAAAGTCCAAATACTACTCCCCCCCAGAGTATTTCTGCATGCCCCATTGAGGAACAAGTGGACCTGTCAGTCTACATGGACAGCTCCACTATTGGGAGGGCAAGGACAGCCCTTTCTGTTTGGGTTCACCTAAAAGATCACCTCCACTGTGCCTGGAGTCCCCAGGCTTGGGGAAGGTGGAACAGGCCAATGGATTACTCAAGCACTACCTAACCAAACTGGTCCAGGAAACACATCTTCCCAGGCCCAAACTCCTGCCCTTGGCCCTCCTCTGCCTCAGAAACACCCTGGCAAATTAGGTATCATCACCCCTTTTGAGTCTCTTTATGGCTGTCTGTTTCTCATTAGTGACCTCATTCTGGATGGTGAAACAGCCAGACTTACCTCCCGTATCACCCAGCTAGATAAGTTCAACAAATCCTAACTGAGTTACACCAAGGCATCTCTCTCATGCCAGACTGCCGCTCCCAAGGGCGCACGCACCCCGCCCACTCCTATAGGGACCCCTCCACATTTCTCGAGCATTCCTTGGGCCTCCCCGCTTATTCAGACGAACCCACAACAGCCTAATCCTAAGGAGAAGTGATTGTAGGAGTTTGGAGATGAGCGCTGGGGCCTCAGTTCCTCGGGTTGGAGAAGGTGGACCTCTCCGCACCGAGCCCACCTCTCATGGGGGAGAGGGGGACAGACAAGCAGACAAGAGCGCCAGCCTCGGAAAGACAAGCCTGCAGAGGCAGTAGGTGTCACATTCGGTGGCACTAGAGGCTCAGGACTCAGACTAGGGGAACGCGAGGAAACCTTCCAAAGGGAGCCACACCTACCAGCAGCCAGGGGAACTGGACAGAGGGAATGCAGGGTTTCCCAGACAAGATAGCACAAGAAAAACCCGGCTAACAGGCAAATGTTTGTAACTGCACAGCTTTAAGCTCCCTGGAGGCAAGCTGTCTTTCGGCTCAGAGTCCCTAGCACTTGCCCAGTGCTAGTCCAGAACTACCCGTTAAAAGATGATGAAGGAACGTGTACCTGCCTGAATGAGGCCTGTGAGTTAAACCAGCCCTAATGATTGTTGCCTCCTTGACATGGATCAAGAGCTTCAGTCCAGAGCTGAGGATGCAGTTCAGTGACAGCATTTATCTAGCATGCACAAGCCCTGGGTTCGATTCCCAGCCCTGAAAAAAAGGAGCTTCAATCCAGAAAGTCTGTGTTAAAGGTATGCCAACAAATGCCCTGTCTTTAAAGCCTTTCCTCTGTAAATTGTGCTGTTATAAACTAAATGTTTGTGTTCCCCCAAAATTTACAGGTTGAACCTTTAACCTCTAGTGTGATGTTATTTGGAGGTGAGGCCTTTGGAAGGTAATTAGACTTAGATGAATTCATGAAGTTGGAACCCCTAAGGTGGGATTGGTGTCCTTATAAGAAGAGGGAAAGAAAGGAGAGCTCTGGTCTCTCTCTCCACTCTACTATGACGCTGCATGAGGCTTTAGGTTGGCCTCTGATGAAAGAGAGACAAATGAGGCTTGGTCTCACTCTGCATTGATCTTTCAAATTTATAGAAAATGGTTTTGCATACATACAAACATACCCATTGGGTAAAAATGATTTTTCAATGGCCTTTAAAAAAATGCAGTCATCTGCTTAGCAAGCATGAAGCCCTAAGTTCAAATCCCAACACTGCCAATAAAGAAAAGATTCAATCATGCTGTACTTGTTATTCACTGGCTTAGTTCTTACACCAACTTTCTCCAGCTCCATCCATGTTAGTAAACAGAGGTCTTGTGCATTCCTTTCAAATGCTGTACATATGTTGTCAGATAAATATGCTACTTTTCACCTAGCCAGGCCTCTCCTGACAGGATTTAAGCTTTCAGCTTTTAGCTTGCAATGAGGGTAGAGACAAATACTCAGTGTAGAGTGCCATGGACAATGCTAGTGATTGGCACATTGTATGGAAGAGGTGCCAGCTCCCTGGTTGAGAGGCACCGCCTGCACACACACCTCCCTTCCACATGGTTAGTACTCAAAATCAGCCTCGGAGACTAAATGAAGCTATTGAGGGAGAAAGTCTCCCAAATTTCTTTATTCCTGATCTCCAGAGTCTTCTAAGTATACTCTTTGCTGTTCTGGGAGGGGGACTGGGACCAGAGGACCACTGTTCTCCATTATCCCCATGACCTAAGGAAAGCTATATTCTTCATCCTCTGTCTATTTTCCCCCTCTTTTAAAACATTTTAATATATCTAAAGTCAGAATGCTTGTTACAAATCAATAACTTCACTACAGTGGCTGTTGGCCTGGATTGAAGTTGAATCCTTGCAGAGGCAGTGTTACTGGAGGCATCCAATCTGGGGAGCCATAAAGGCTTCAAAGAGGAGTGGAGGTTGAGTCTTGAAAGGCGAGGAAGTGTGTGAAGCAGGACAGTGTGAAGAAGAGAATTGCAACTGTACAGAAGGTACTCAAAAAATAGGTACACTGTATTTCTGGGGCCCTGGCAGAGTCCGAATGTGCTAAGCAGAAGAGGAAGTAAGTTTGGCTCTAGCAATACCACTGGGAACATAGCTGATGTGTGACTGACCACACTGACACAGTCACCCAAAGCCTGAGCATTCAGGACCCCACACCTTGGTTTTCCCTGGAAAATGGGATTAGGATGGCAAAGTATAGTCATGCAACGCTTAAGATGGCCATACATTCTGAAAATGTGTCATTAGTCAATTTTGTTGTTGTAGGAACATCACTGTGTATGCTTACACAAACTGAAATGGCTGTGATATCACCAAGGGATATAATCCTATGAGACCACCGCCACATATGCAGGCTGTAGTTATGTGATATATGTTTGCTTAGCCAGCTAAAATGGAGTCAGAGAGAAAGAGGATTGGAAGTTGAGTTTGAAAATGACACTTCCCATAACTTATTCTGCTAGACCTGGTAGGTAAGTCTCGTGAGCAAAGGGGAAATGACAAACTAGATCATAAAGGGAGCACAGGACATTCCTTGTCCACATGTCCAGCCAGTTAAGAAGACATGCTGGTCTTTCTCCCTGCTGAGGCACACCCTCAGGGGCAGCTCAGGCCTGCACCATGCTGACCCTAAAGGAGGCCTGCTGCAGAGACTCCCCAGCTGACAGAAGGAAAGGGCTTAGGGGACTGGTCCCAGTCCCAGTGCTATCTGCAAGCCCTGTATGTGACATCACCCTCTTCTGAGTACATAGTGCAAGGAGAGTGAGAGAGCTTAATGGTTCTTAACCAAGGTAACACATTAGAACATGGAGAGCTTGTAAGAATGACAGGTGCCACCCTACCCCAGACCAGTTAAGTAAGCATCTCTGCGGACAGGACCTGGGCTCTGGGTTGTTTTCCTTTTAGGAATGATTCTAATGTATGAGTGATTCTAATGTGTGGCTTAGAAGATTTTTCAGTTCCCTCCATTAGTCTGGTGCTAGGGGAATAGCTTGTCAAGAAGTACACACATGTCTTGCTACCTTCTGTTCTCAGAACACCTACCATTATGTCATAGAGTCTCACTTATGACTTATTTGTGGTTTTATCCAGACAAACCTATAAAGACTTCCCCACCAAGCTTAGGGGAAGACAGAAGGCTGCTTTGCTTCATTTGTCTCAATAGTTCTAAGCATTTACTGTGCACTGGACATCATGCCAGTAGCTGGGGCCATGCAGCAGGTCCCTGCCCTGAGGGACTACACAGCTCCAGGGGGAGTCAGATTCCTTGTAGATAACTTGACACCAGATGCCCTGGGACACTGGGAAATGTTGGGGCTCCTTTAGAGTCAAAGGAGTTTTTTGAAGAGGAAACCTTGGCAAAAAAGTAGGAGGTGGTCAGGTGAGCAGGGACAGAAAGATCTGAACTGCAGAAATCATGAAGAGCCTCCTTTCTGTGGACCAGTAAACTGGGTGATCATTCTTTAGTTGAACAGGATTTTATGGTCCGGTGTGTCATTTTCCCTTTGCCCACAGAGCTAACTGGTACCTTTCAAGCCCAGCAAATCAATTATGGGAGAAAATTACTTGCCTACGTCCCCCATGTCACAAACTGCTGTGTGCTGGTGATGGAGACCTAAGCGCAGTCACTCATCTCACAGGAGTGCAAGGCAGGCTGGGAACCCTGCTGCAGGAGCCATGTGGGGCATGCCAGATGACAATTATGACAGGCCTTGAAGAATGAGCAGAAATCTGAAGCAGGGAGGGGAGTGATCTGAGATGAGGTTCAGGAGATAAAGACTTATTGGAGACTGATCCATAATTTAGTGCAACTGGAATGGGGGTTAAGGAGGAATCCTGGGAGATGGGGATGAAAAAGGAAGTTGGGGCTAGATTAATTGAGACACAGCTGTGTGGTTCAGGTAGCTCACTAATAATAGCTTCCAGACAACATAGGGGAAGAACAACCAGTATCTCCTATGTTTGTATAACCATTAATAACAATTCCAAGAGAACAATAACTGATTTATTGAACATTTATTTGGTGCCATAGCTGCTTTTAACTCTTCTTCACAGTAATCCTGTGAAGACATGCTATGCATGCCCATTTTATGAGGAAACTGAGTGTTGAGGGGCTTGCCTCAAGACATTCATTCAGTCAGGAAGTGTTCATGGAAAGCTTGAGCACTGTGTAGACTCTGGGGATTCAGTTGTGACCAACATGGACCAGCCTCTGTGTGCTCTGAGAGGCGACAGTTGATCTGGGAGGATGAGCCCATTAATGAATTGGAATAACAGCAGAGTGGTAGCGTGGATTAAGTGTGTGGACACAGAGGAACAAGAGCAATTGAAATGCAGAACTGGAACCCTAACTTGGTACTGAGGGACTGGGGAAGGCTTCCTGGAAGAAGAAATGATTAAACTGAGACCTAATGGACAAAGAGGAACTAGACCACTCATTTTCTTTGTTTTGGTTTTGGTTTTTGCGGCACTGGGGTTTGAACTCAGGGCCTCACACTTGCAGGAAGGCGCTCTACCACTTGAGCCACATCCCTAGCCCCGTTCATTTCTCTGGAGGAGCATTGCAGTCTAGTCTGGGGTATCCAGTAACGCGTGTGCCTAGATTATCTTTTGGTCACTCTACACCTGTCTTCCAAGAGCCTTCAAGCATCCCCTAACTCCTCCTAAAAGAATTGTTAGGTGATGGGGGGCGGGGGGCGGCGCTGCGCGGGACTCTTTTCTTTCAGACTGACTGCGGGGCAGCAGGGGAGCATGTTGACCCCGGCCTGGAGAAGGCTCATGCGGGATTTCAAGCGATTGCAAGAAGACCCACCTGTGGGGTCAGTGGCGCACCATCTGAAAACAACATCATGCAGCGGAATGCAGTTATAGTTGGACCAGAAGGGACACCCTTTGAGGATGGTACTTTTAAATTAGTAATAGAATTTTCTGAAGAATATCCAAATAAACCGCCAGCTGTTAGGTTTTTATCCAAAATGTTTCATCCAAATGTGTATGCTGATGGTAGCATATGTTTAGATATCCTTCAGAATCGATGGAGCCAACATATGGTGTGTCCTCTATCTTAACACCAATTCAGTCCCTGTTGGACGAACCGAATCCAAACAGTCCAGCCAATAGCCAGGCAGCACAGCTTTATCAGGAAAACAAACGAGAATATGAGAAAAGAGTTTCGGCCGTTGTTGAACAAAGCTGGAATGATTCATAATAGACAAGTGGTCTGTTCATCTTTTCATCATTGTTGTGTATAATTTGCCTCCTAGTAGAAAGGCTAACAAATTTTAAGTGCCACGGGTTTTAAGGATTGTGCAGAAAAAAAAAGAAAAAAGTCCTTCAGTTTAGAACGTACAAAAGCTTGTGTATCTCGATTAATGTACTTTTTATTGCATGGCGTGTGAACTAAGTTATTGCTGCACAAATTTGTAATATATCCTGTTTCTATTTTTTCCAAGTGTACAATGTTGGTGTGGAGTTTTCATGACAGAATATACACATTGTATAAATTTGTACTTTTTTCAAATATTGAATGTCTTATCTTTTAATTCTTTAGATTTTTAAATTGGAGAAAAGCACTTAAAGTTTTTTATATATGAATACTACATGTAAAGCTGTTAAAATACATAACTTCAGTGCAAGAGACTTTGTCCCTTATTTCCTTGTCTGTGTAGGAGGGTAATAAGTCTCTGGCTCTCCATCAATTGACAGTTTCATTTTCAACTTCAAAAGAACATATTTCTATTTTATGAAGAAAGTCTTTAAATTTGATTCTAAACACCAATTCTGATCTTTTAACTTCATTTTGAATGTACCTGTATTAGTTCCAGTTGAGTAATTGTGGACTTTGATTCTGCTTTGATTCTGTCCAACTCTGTATTTAGGCCACTTGTTACAGCTTATTCATGCATTACTCACTCTTAAACTGTACCTTTGTAGTTTCACAATTGGCACATCTACCATGAGCAGAGAACTGACATAATTTGATTCTACTGCTGGTAACACTTTAAAAGGCTTTTGATTAGTGATGAAAGTAAAACCATAAACATTTATCAGAAATTCGTGCCCCAGTGTTAGCAATGAATTGGTTGCATTGGTTTAAGCAAGGCAGATATTGGAAGGAATCTTGGTATAATTTAAGTATTTGAGGACCATTTTTTAATGCATTTTCATATCTGTTTATTCTGGGGAAATGTTTTCACACCAGGGCCTGCTGAGTTGCTTTCTCTTGTGGAGATTTTTTTTATCTCCTAAGTTGTATAAAAGTTGTACCGCATCTGAGTTAAAACACAGTATTGTAGAAAGCTAATACAAAGCTATCCTATGCCTTCAAATAGTATAGAAAATGGAAAATACACAAGTAAATTCTGTTGAAAAAAAATTGTTAGGAGACCTTGCCACCTCATTTCTTCATGTGTCTTCCTGTTCAATACATATTTCCTACAGACCTGTCTATGTGAGACCCCTTTCTGATTTCCCAGACTGGCTAGTGGACCAGGCCTGACCCTGTGGCCTGCAGCCTAGTTTTGCAAAGGGCACACCAAGCCAGCTCCTCACTTCCCAGGGTTGTACAGAGCTAGACAGTCACCACCATCACAGCTGGTTTCCGTAGTATCTGATTAGAAGTATGACAGTGACTTTACTATAGTCATGATCTTTCAGAAAAGAGTCATTTTCCAACAAGGATGGCCTGGCCCTTATTCATACCTGGAAAAGTTATGACAGAAATATTCCAGAAGGAATTTTACAGGTTGGAAATTCAGGTTGCCCAATCTCTTGCCACACTTCCAGAAGAGAATCACAGGTCTGTAATTGCTGTCTTAGTCTTTTCAGGCTGCCATAATAAAATAAACAACATAAATTGCCAGTTGCAGAGAGGCGCATGTCTATAATCCCAGCTATGTGGGAGGCTGAGTCCAGATTATCACTTGAACCCAAGAGTTTGAAAACATCTGTGTAACATAGAAACAAACAAACAAAAAGCAAAACCCAGGGATTTATTGCTAATAGTTCTGTGACTGGGAAGTCCAAGTCAAGGTGCCAGCAGACTCAGGATCTGTGGAGGAACTGTTCAATAGAGATTGCATCTTCTGTGTCCTTACAGGACTTTGCTAGAGTGCCTGTTACAAGGGTGCTAGTGGAGCCTTCATGACTTAATCACTTCCCAGCTGCCTACCTTTTTTTTTTTGCAGGACTGAGGTTTGAAGTCAGAGCCTCACATTTACTTGCTAGGTAGGTGCTCTACCACTTGAGCCACCCTGCCAACCATTTTTGGTGTTGGGTATTTTCAAGATAGGGTCTCAAGAACTATTTTCCCAGGTTGTCTTTGGGCCATGATCCTCCTCATCTCTGCCTCTCAGAGTAGCTAGGGTCACAGGTTGAGCCATCAGTGTCCCCACCTCTTAAAACTGTCACATGGGGCATTAGGTTGCTACATGTGAATTTGGTGGGGTACACCAACATTTACATGACAGCAAATAATTACTCCAGTTCCACACCTACTGTGGTTCAGACTGAAGAACCAGCCTCTTCCAGCCAACACGCCAGTTCCCAGTGTCACATGTACTGCTTCAAGATTCTCTTCACACATCCCTGAGGATGGGAGCTCACTGTCTCAGAATACAGCTCTGTGAATCTTCAAAGAATTCACTCTAATAGTAGCTACTATTTATTGAGTGATTACCCAGTGTTAGAAATTGTGGTGTTGCCTGTTTAAACTTCATTCTGCTGCAGAAGGTGGGCCTATACTGTTACGGTGTCCTTATTGCAGAGGCACTGTAACTGAAGCTGAAAGAAATTATTTATCCCAGTTTACACAGTTGGCACTGGCAGAACTTAATTTTGACCACAGTCTGCCTGACTCCAGAATCCATTAATACACACACTGCCTCAAGTCTGCTTCTTTCGATCTTTACCTATTGGTCCTCTTTCTGGCAAGGATTGGGTATCCCAAGTCTTCCCTTCTCCAGGATGAGTTGTTCTGCACCACAGGAGGTCTGATAGAAGTGGTGTTAGCAGTGTTGGAGGATAGGAGGAGTCAGAGCTGCTGGGATTTGGAGAGCATGTTGGGTACTCCATGGTGTTGTAGAATCATTACTGCATAAATTCTGAAAGTGTGGTCCAGGAACCAGTGTCAGCATCACCTAGGGACTTGTTAGAAATTCAGCTCTCAGGCCTCACATCAGACCTACTGAACGAGAAGGTGACCGGGACCAAAAGATGGGGATGGGGCTCAGCAATCTGTGTTTTAACAAGCCCCCGGGGTATTCTGATGCAGCTACACACTGAGAACCACTGCATTGCAGAACTGGAGAGGATGGAGGAGCAAATGGAATTACTTAGCCTGTCTACCCAAAGCATCACTAGAAATAGTACTAGGCACTGGGCTGGGGATGTAGCTCAGTGGTAGAGTGCTTGACTAGGATGTGTGGGGCCCTAGGATGTGTGGGACCCTGGGTTTGATTCCCAGCACTGCCCCTCCCCTGAAATAGGGCCAGACAGAAACAGTTCCCCCAAATGTATCCCTAAAAGGGCTATCACAAGTGTCTCAAACACTCCTCTTCCACACATCCCTTTGGCTCTAAGCTTTGTAAAAGTGTACCATGAAGGAGTTACAAATAGGCATTAGCTACAAACGCCTTTTGTGCAGATTAGCTCAGGGCAGTTGATCTTGGCTGCACACTGGGTTCACATGGTGAGCTTTAAAAGTCACAAAGTCACAAAGCTCTGATGCCATGCCCTCGAGATTCTAAATTCATTAGTGCAAGGTAGTGTTCTAAAAGCTTCCCCAGATGGTTTAGTGTTCAATTGCGGCTTGACAACTTGATTACTGACTCAGTCCTAGGTAGGTGGAAAACTAACTACCTGAAGACCATTACTCCTGGAAACAAACGCCACAGGATTACCACAATGAGGTAGCTCCAACATCAGATTTCCCGCCTGACTGTTCTGAAGGAAGCCTGAGATCAAGGTGTTGGCAGGCAGGGCAGCTTCCTTCTGAGGACTGAAGAAGACTCTGCTCTCTCCTAACTTTTGCTGGTTGCTAGCAACCTTTTGTGTTCCTTGGCTTGTAGATGCGTCACCTTATCTCTGTCTTCATCTTCACATGTTGTTCTCTCTGTGTACCTGTGTGACTGGTCCAAATTTCCCATTTTTGAAGAACACTTTAACTTGATTACCCCTGTAAAGACCCTATCTCTAAATAAGGTCACATCCTGAATATATCTAGAATGCTAACATATCATTTTTTTGGAGGGGGGAGGGAGCACAATTTAAACCAAAACAAGGAGCCAAAAAAAAAAAATTGGTGGGGATCTTGGGTGGAGAGCAGTCTGGGTGGATCCATACCCTACTTTGATTTGCTCCCTCACTATGTAGCCTGTGAGTCCTACCCTGGCCTTACCAAGCCTGTGACATTGCCACTGTACAACTTCCTCAAACTAAAACTCTGAAATGTTGTGTTAGCCCACCTTAGGGAACTCTCACTGCCTGTCAGACACTGACTCAACAACCATGCAAAGTAAGGGTTACAATATGCCCACTTTTCAGAGGAAGAAACAGAGTCAGAGAAGCTAAGTGATTCATAAGGAATAGGAGACAACCAACGGAACGTGTGTAAATAAAGGAATTTTATCTATCAAGGACAGAAGAGCCAGGTTTTTCCCCAGGATTGGACTGAGATTGCTTGGAATTGTTATTACCTGGAATCAGGGCTTCCTCTGGGTTAAAAAGCAAAGGAAGGAGCCCCCGTGCTCAGGAATTGTTATTAGCTGTCAAGCTCTCTTATGCACATGGCTCTTTTGGTGTTTGTTTTTGATTGAACCTTTGACAGCCAAGCCACAAAAATCCCCAATTACAAATGAGATAATATCAGCTTAGATTGTTGAGGGGATTTGTGAAAAGTTGCTCAGCTAGAATACATGCAGCCAAAATAAAACCAGGTAGTCTGGAAAAACCCAGTGTACAAGAACCGAGTGCCAAAGGTAGAAGGTGCCCAGTGATAAAGACAGAGGCAGACAAATCCAGGATAATGAGAATGCAATTTATTGAGACATATAGATGTAAGTGTGTGGCAGCAAAACAGGAAGATCCCTGTACTGGGAGACAAGAGGAAGGGGTTTATATGCTAAGCTAGACAAAGGTGGCCCAAGACCCATGGGGATGTACATGGTCTTCCTCAAAACAAAAGAAACAAAAAAGCAACCTATGAATGTATCATCATTAGTTAAACCATCTGGGTGTCATTGGCCAGCGTGAAGCACTTGGCTAGCTAGCTTAACAACTGTTTATGCTGTGAGTTTCCAATGCATGTCGGGACTCTTGCTGAGCAAGATGGTTATAGCCAAGCTGAATCCTATGATGAAGGTCTTCTGGCTCCACTCTGCATGCTCTCCTGGCTTCCCCAGCAGCATCTTGCCATCCTCTGCCACACCCACTCCACTCCTGCCCCCAACCCCTTTTGCCCTAAACCAGTATGCCTTTGGCATAGGAGGAGAGGAGAGCTGACCTCTTATGCAGCCTGCTGAGAAGTGGTTTACTTGTTTTCTTTGGGTTTTGGTGGTTTTTTTCTTTTTCTTTTGGAGGTATTGGGGTTTGAACTCAGGAGACAAGTGCTCCACCACTTGACCCATGCCCCCAGATCAACTTTTTTTTTTTGTGGTACTGGGACTTGAACTCAGGGCCTACATCTTGAGCCACTCCACCATCTCTTTTTTGTGTGTTATGGATTTTTCCGAGATAGGGTCTGGAGAACTATTTGCCTGGGCTGGTTTTGAACCTCAATCCTCCTGGTCTCTGCCTCCTGAGTAGCTAGGATTGGACACATGATCCACCAGTGCCTGGCTACCCCCAGATCTTTTTGCTTTAGTTATTTTTCAGATAGGGTCTTGGGTTAAGGCCTGGGCTGGCCTGGACCAAGATCTTTTTTAGGGTTCCCACAGATGCTGTCACCATGCCTAGCTTCTTATTGGTTGGGATGGGATATTGCAGACTTTTTGCCTGGGCTGGCCTCCAAAGGCAATTCTCCTAGTTTCTACCTCCTGAATAGCTAGGGTCACAGACATGAGCTACTGCATTCAGATGTTTTCTTTGTTTTAAAAATTGCTTTTTTCTTTCTTCTTCTTTTTTTTAATGGTACTGGTTTAGTACAGGGCCTAACTTTGAGCCACTCCACCAGCCCTTTTTTGCAATGAATTTTTTTTTTTTTTTTGAGATAGGGTCTCTCAAACTATTTGCCCAGGCTGGCTTCAAACTTAGATTCTCCTGATCTCTTCTTCCCGCGTAGGTAAGGTTACAGGCATTTGCCAGCAGTGCCTGGCTAAAAATTCCTTTTTGGTGGTGGGGGGGTTTAAGACCACTTCCTAGGCTCACTATGTGCTAGGATTACAAGCATGAGACACCAGCACCCAGACTTTGAGATTCTTTGTACATATGGCTCCCATCTTCCAGAAAGTAAGATACTGTGTGGGGCTGTGTGAATGAGTGCACATGCGGGTCCCTTGCCTGTGTGTCTGTATTGCAGGACTGTTTAAGCAAGAGGATATGTATACTTCAGACAGGGAAAGGAGGCAAATTGGGTTCCAAGGATCAAACCAGAACCAGCCATGGGGTCCTAACCTCTGATCTGTCCTCAGCTTGACATAGTCCTGGGTTTAGCACCCCACACCCTGTGGCCAAATGCATAACACTCTAAGGGAGGAAGTCATTGCCATCCATAGCCAGGCATTCTGTGGCATTCTAGGGCTGCAATGGGAAACCAAACAGGATGCCTTCATGGAAATACAGTCTAAAGGGAGAGTGATGCTGAATCATTACACAAGTGTACACATACAAACTGGGATAGGTACTACACAGGAAAGATGCCAGATTACATGTGAGGAGAGAGCTGGGCCAGCCTGGGGTTGAGCCATGCTTTCCAGAAGTGGTAATGGGGAGGTCTGAAGGATGAATAAATGTAACTGGCAAACACAAGATGAGACAGGCAGAGGGAGCAGTGTGTGCACAGACCCTGTGCTGGGAGACAAGATGATAAATCAAGAGGCTGCAGTGCAGTCCACTGGGAGCCCAGAGTTGACTAAGTCACACTGAGGTCTGAGTAGCCAGCAGGGTCCAGACCACACCTGCCCTGTCAGCTACTGATAGAGTCTTTGACTTTATTGCTGGACAATGGGAATCCAACAAGGGTTTTAAGTAGGAGACATGATGCAACTTATGTTTTGAAAAACATCACCCAGGATGTTTCCTGGACTATAGGCTAGAGGAAGCTAAGCAGCCATAGTGAGACTAATGGGAAGAACATTGCGATCATCCACGACTAGAGTGATGGGGAAAGAAAGAGCGCTCACAAGTCAGATTCAACTTACACTTATGGGTAAAATCCGCAAGACCCTGTGACAGTTGTAGGGTGAGGAAGAAGGAGGTATTGTGATGGGGTCTTGTGGAACTGTTTGGCTGGGAGTACCTTTCTTCAAGGTCAGAGAATACCAGATTTAGGAGAGATGGGTAAATTGTACATTTATTGCTTTGGTTTTAGATCAATTAAATTCTGTTGAATTTTGCTTATGTTTTAATGTAGTATTTGCACGCAGTCCAAAATTCAAAATATTTATACTTAAAAGTCTTGTCCTCCAACCACGTAGGTCTTCCTCTTACTTCCTGGAGCCAAGGGGCATTACCAGTTTCTTCTGTATTCTTCCTGAGGTGGTCAAGGCCTTTTGATACAATTGTGCATGTGTTCATCCTTGAAGATGCTGATCTTGAGGTGCCTGTCAACTGTTAAGAGTAGATGCAACACTTGCAAAGTACTTTGTCAAATATGAATAACATTTTCAAATGAGAAACATATAGGGCTCGGACTTGGTGTGCATTTTATTTGTTTTTAGGATTACAGTTTTTTATTTGTTAAGTAACTCACAAACTTTCTAAAATATTCCAGCTGTTGGAAAGGGAAGAGAGTGGTAGTCAGGTATGGTGATGCATATCTACAGTCCCAGCACTCTGGGGGCTGAGACAGAAAGACCACAAATTCAAGGCCAGCTGGGGCTGTGTAGCAAAACCCAGTCTCAAAGGACAAGGTGATGGGTGGCTCAAGTGGTAGAGCACTTGCGTAGCAATCTTGAGGCTCTGAGTTCAAACCCCAGTCCCACCAATCAGTCAATAAATCAATAAATGGTGGAGAGGGAAATGCAAAGCTTCATTCCATTCAGACATCCAGCACCCAGTTTCATCACAAAGACGGTTGCATCTTCTAGAGGTATCCGATGTATTCATATGGAGAAATGTGTCTGAGTGCTTATGGTGAGTTGTGTTTATACACATAATTACTTTATTCAAGTGGATGCATTCCCTACATTGCCCTGGGCTGTTAAAAATTTTGAGATCATCTAATATGAACACACATAGATCTGCTTCACATTTTTAGTATCTTTATAGTATTCCAATGTGTGAATATTAATGTTATTTAGCCCGTCCCTTAGCAGGGAACACAGGAATTATCTCCATCTTTTGTTACTGCACTTTCCTCTGCCGTGCTTCATAAAAACACTTACACGTGTGTCTTTGCATCTGTGTGCCCACGTTGCCTGGAGTATAAATTTCTAAACGTGGAGTTTCTGGGTTAAAGTCATATTCAATTTAAATATTTTCATAGATTTTTTTTGTATTGCCCTCCAGGCAGGTTACACCCATTTACAATCATCACAGTCGTGTTTGAGTATAACTTCTGCTACACAATGTTGGCAGACTTCTTCATCTTTACCCGTCTGATAATGACCAAGTCATTCAACTCCCGCACCCTTTGTTTCTTGGACTGTGATACTAGTTTGGTGCCTAACAGGTGTTACTAATAGGAAATGGTGACTCTTGCTCTTTTGGAGTGATTTTTCTGGTTAGGGTAAAAATTTGGAAACCTGATGGAAAGGAACAGCTTGGCAGCCTCCACTTAAACCTGCCTTTGGCTACGTTGTTTGGATTTGGCCAACATTTGGGTAACTTCTCAGGTCATAGGATCATGGAGAGGCCTCTCCAGGATGGGCTGAACTTTGGTTTCTGAGTAATCAGGCACTGAGAGGGAAAATTCACCTCCTGAATGAACAGGAGGGCTAGGCACCCTTATAAATTGTGCACATGTCAGTCATCAGCACTGTTCTTGGCAGCTAAAGGGAAAGACCATTTTTTGAGGCTGCTGTGCTGGCCTCCCCAAATTCCAGGCTCACCTGATTCAAAAATGCCAGAAACTGGCCAGGGATGTGAGTGTTACAGTTGCTGCTTAAAACATGGTGTGGGTTTCTTTTGCAGTACCTGAATTTGAACTCAGGGCCTACACCTTGAGCCACTCCACCACCAGCCCTTTTTTGTGATGGATTTTATTCAAGATAGGGTCTTGAGAATTATTTTCCCAGGCTGGCTTCAAACCATGATTCTCCTGATCTCTGCCTCTGAGTAGCTGGGATTACAGGTGAGAGCCACTGGTACCTGGCCCTCCTAGATGTTTGACTCAGCAGACTTAGTGCTGGGAAAGGGGTGCTACCAGCACCTCCCTCAGCCAGATCCAGTGCCCCTCATCTCAACACAGATCCCTTCCTCCTGACCTCTAAATTGGCAACAGTCTCAGGCAGAGCATGCATTCCATCCTTTGTTCATTTATAGAGTATATTTGAACACTGACAAAGTGCTGGTCCGTATGCTGGGCCCTCGGAGTACTGAGATGCATAGGACAAGTCCTCCTAGCAAAAATCCTAGGGTCTAAGCCAGCCTATCCTACACATACGCACTTCTTTCTGGCTGTCTCCAGGAGGCAGTCTGCACTTCTTTTCTCACAGAGTCTCAAATCTCGGGTCCCTGAGGGCCTCCCTGTTCTCTCAGCTAGAATTGGTCTTCCTCCCTTTCCCATGCTTTTAAAACCTTATTATTATGTTCTTCCCCTTCTCTGACTCCTGCAAACTTCCTGGCTCATTAGAGTAGAAAATACCCAGGTTTGAACCTCTCTCAGTCACTGACTGTGACATTGGTAAATGACTAACCTCAGGGAACTTCAGTTTGCCCTGTAAAATGGAGGTAACAATATACTCTTCTCCAGGCTAGCAAAGCAAGCCAGTCCTGCTGCTGAGGAAGCCTGGGGAGGTGCTTCTATTCCAGCAATTGTTATTTCACTCAGCTAGTACTTTAGTACTTTTCATAGCTCTCAGATTAGTTCCCAGAGAACTTCACCAGCTCCAGGGACTCAGGTTTTCAGGACGCCCTTCCGTTCAAGGGCTCTGCTTAAGTCATCACTTCCTTCCATGGTTTGTTCTTTAAGGAAGTAACCCCATCTGTCCTGAAGATGGCTAAAAGTTTAGTTCCTCTCTGCTTTTCATATAGAATTCAAGGGAAGATGTGATGGTAAACTTTTAAACTTTCCTTTAAACTGCTGGTCAGATTGCTTTGTCTAAGAAGAAATCTTAAAAATATTTAAAATAATAAATTGTATTTTTATTATCCATTCATGTACTTACTAGTACCTATTTACACAAATACTAATGAGGTCATTAGTCTGAGACAGGGTTTCACCAGGTTGCTCAAGCTGACCTTGAGCTCCTGCCTCTGCCTCTTCAGTACTGAGACTACAGGCGTACACTCTACCATGACTGGCTTGTTTTATATATTTTTTTTAACTTAGTGACATCATAGACATTGTTCCTTGTCCATACAAAGCTCTTTTTCTTTTTTTCTCTGTGTGTGTGTGTGTGTGTGTGTGTACACACTGAGGAGTGAAACTAGGACAGAGTCTGCACCTTCAACAATGGCTCCATCCAACTCTTCTGTGTGGGCGAGAGGGACTCTGGCTACTATGTCATCACTGCGACAGAAAGCTTGGGGAGCAGTCAGTTTGGCATCATCGTGCTGCACGTGTCTGGTAAGACATCCCAGGGGCTCTTCTGAACTGCAAGTGTGGGTGGCCAGCTTCATAATGTTAAACGACATTGTCTTCCTCTCCCCTTCCCTTTCCCTAGAAATCCTCTATGAAGACCTCCACTTTGTTGCTGTCTTCCTTGCTTTGCTTGGTGCTGTGGCTGCAGTGTTAATCAGCCTCATGTGGGTTTGTAACAGGTGTGCATATAAATTCCAGAGGAAGAGGAGACATAAACTCAAAGGTAATGCTCTGGATTATTAATTCATGGTTTTCTTTTTCTTTTTCTTTTTTGCAGTACTGGGGTTTGAACTCAAGGCTACACCTTGCCCTTTTTTGGTGATGGGTTTTTTTGAAATAGGTCTCATGAACTATTTGGCCAGGCTGACTCCAAACCGCAACCCACTGATCTCAACCTCTCGAGGGGCTAGGATAATAGGCGTGAGCCACCGGTGCCCAGCATCATTCATTTGAGGCCAGAGGTAGCATGTGCTGTCTTATTCACACCAAGAAACCACTCTGTGGCTGATTTTCAGCTCATTGACTTGCCTTTTGCTTTGCAGAAAGCACAACTGAGGAGATTGAACTGCAAGATGTAGAATGCTAGCCAAGGCTGGGCCCAAATACATTGCTACCTCAAGAGGAAAACATTTTCCAACGAAAGGAACAAACCTAGCCAGTGCACCCTACACCCTCTTGTGTCCTACCATGCAAACCATCCCTGATGGAAAAGCAGGAAGGTTAAAAAACATTGACCGCCTTCAGTTGAAGACTGTGGATTGGACAAAGTCAGTTCTAGGATTTGCACCAAGTTTATGGAGAAGAATGACTGAGGCTTTGAATCAGGAGCTCTGCTTGACTGCAACTTCAGGGCCATGGTGACCTGGAGCCAATGCCACAGTGTGTGTACTGGCTGCTGTGCTGGAGAGCCTGTTGGAGGAGTCCCTGTCTTGGGGACCAGAGTGTGTCCAGATTGACTAATGTGCAGCCAGCATTGGAAAATGTTTTCTGTGCAAACTCTGTGCACATTTCTGTACCCTGTAACCCTTTATCTTATATCCCGTAAACACTGCTGCAGAAACTAATGTGAAAAAACCTGAGGCTTGTGCACAATCTGCTGCCTCAGCAGAGGTAGGAAGCTTCAGAGCTGCTACTGTGCTGTGCTGTAGTGAGTTGCAAGGATGCAACCCTGTGCAGCTTTATGGAATGTGCTCCCGAGGGACCAGCTTCAGATACTAGGAATAAGGAGAAATTCCTCTTTCTCGTTCTCCCTCATTTCAAAATTAACTGATTTCCCCAAAGACCCAAACTTAGGCCAGTGTGAGGGGAACACAGCTCATCTTTACCATGGGCAGCACCCCCATCCCCAGTCAGCTAGGTTAAGGCCACCTGTGTGAAAGTTGGGCCTGTATAACTGGTGATACAACTGGAAAACTTGTGGGGGCTTTGTTTGTATCTATCCTTCTCAGTCACCAGCACTTCATGTGTCTGATCAGGCCCTTGCTCTCTCCTAACCTGGGATGAGAAACACGTGGCCTTCAGCTACTTCACAGGGTATCGAGAGAAGCCTACAGACGCCTGGAGCACTCTGAGCAATTTAAGAAAAGCATGAGAATTTTTCAAGGATCTGGAAATCTATACTGGAATGTGCTACACTGTCTATTTAAAATTAAAGTGTCCTAGAGTACTGGAGCTCCAGCTATCTGGGGATTTGGATCACAGCTGGCCTTTGCCCTTATCCTCTCAGGTTGTTAGCGACAACGTTTACCTGAAAGTTTCTTCATGCCATGTTCTATCAGGCAAGCCCTATAAGCAAGCAAAAATTTATTTTACACTCAATTTTCCCTCTCCAATATTAATAGCTATGGGTGGAAACTGAAGTCATGCATGCAAAGGTGAAGAAGTGCTAGGTATTCCTTTTCTCCCTTTCCTTTCACGTCCTCAATGTCCGTATCTTTTCTACTTCCCGTGTGGCAGGTAAGGAGTTATCTGGAGAAGTCATTCGGTGACATTTTCCTAAATAATGAATCCAGAGCTATAAGAAGGAATGTTTTGACAGGTTCAGAAGGAACTGACAGTGCTGTAGAGAAGGGCTCCAAAGGACTGCATTTAACTCAGATGGCAAGACAGCAACTGTGCTGCACAACTGACAGGTCACTCCAGCACCTGGCACACAGAAGGCAGCTAAGGCCGCCTCCTGGACACACATGGAGATACACACATTTGCGTTCCTTCCCCAGGCAGCAGTCAGGGGAACCAAGCCCCGTGCCAAGACTGTTCCGCACAGACAATGGAGAAGTGACATGAGGAGTGCTTGAGAAAAGAGGGGATGGAGGACGAGCTGATGCATACTCTTCT
Organism: Castor canadensis; assembly: GCF_047511655.1. Lineage (NCBI taxonomy): Eukaryota > Metazoa > Chordata > Mammalia > Rodentia > Castoridae > Castor > Castor canadensis. Next base: position 69,990,598 of record NC_133400.1, read on the forward strand.
TTGTAACAGAAGGCCTGCCAGCAGGATGGCGCTGATGCTGCTGGAGCCCCTCAGCTTGTCAGGGGTCAGGGGTGGTAATGGAAAAGAATGATCAGTGGAGGCCTCCATGGGCAAACTCAGATGTAAATTACATATCCCGAAGAAACTAATAAAAGGTGATTTTCTATGCTTACTAGTTCTTTGAAAAGGAAATTTATTTGGGCACTTTTAAAGCTTCCCCATTTAAAAATTCCAGAGTGTGAGTTTTTGACTGTTGTTAAAGAGAAGAAAATATTAAATAATGGAGATTGTCCAGTATAATGTTATGTTTAAACTGTGAAAAAATGTTTTAAAAAATGAGTGAAAATAAAGCCTTGGTCCTTCTGTCCTTTGTGCCAGCCATTGCCTGCCAAGCACGCAAAGGCTCGGGGTGATGTTTCCAGTTAGTGTTGAATGCACACCAAACTCTCAACCACAGCACTGGGTGAGGCACATATCTTAAATGACAATGGAACTAATCACATTGGTTCTAACAGTAAGTACTTTTTAGCAATTAAGAAAAACACCACCTTATTAGCACCAATGTTCCCTCTCTTTACTGTAGCCAAAAGACCAATTAGTATTTCCATTGTGTCCTTTCTTCTTGAAAGGGCTTAAACTACTGATGATCGGTCTGCCTTATTCAGTGTTGCATATGTTGCCCTATAGAACACACACGCTTTGTCAACAGTATCTTCTCAATAAAATCTAAGAACCCAAAAAGATATTATTCTTTCTCATTTCATGCTCTACTGGTTGGCAGAAGAGCTGAAACAGAGAACCCATGTGCTCCACAATCCACATAAGACAACAAATACTTGAGATACTTGAGACTTACTCTGATCTGAAGCACTGCCACAAGAGGTCTGTTATCGGATATTGCCCAGTGCAAGAATGCAGACAGTCTGGGGAGGATACCACTCAGCATGGCTGGTTAAGTGTAACCATGGGGAGAGAAGAAGTGCCGAGTGCCATGACCAGCCAAGGACTCAAAAGTGATGGGGCAAATCCCCAGGGGTATGACTCTGAGCACAGTCTCCTCGACAAGCTGGGGGACACGGAGGAAACTCTTGCCTCTTGCAATCATTACCTTTCACATATCCAGTATAGGTCAGGGAAGCGTCAGACACTTCAAGTTTATTGAAAGCAGAGCGAATCTCAGTAGTTGTTAGCACGACTATCCACAAATCAACTCCCCCTTACAGGTGGTGTGAGCTACCAATGTTTGTGCCTTTCTGTACATCTGAACCCTCTAGCCCAGATGTCAGCATCTCCCATCCTTAAGGAGAGCATGGTTGCAGAGATCACTTTTTCCAGTCTTTTAAAAACCAGGTGGGTATGTCTGATTTAGTTTAAATACAAATCCTTCTCAAAAGGCTAAATGATACATAATAAAAGTTCTCCCCTTCTTCCATTCTACTTCCCAGAGGGAACAATAGTCAAATTTGGTGTGAACCCTTATGCATTTATGCATATGCATGTCTACATTCTACAACATATTCAACCATTTTTGCTTGTAGTTAAATTGCATTCTGTTGTACGTATGTACCCTACAACTTGCCTGATCTTCCTTAATGTGGCTTGGGCGTTACTTCATGTCTGTAGCTATTCCTAAATTTCACTTTTTTGTGCCTGCACAATGCAATCCATAGCATGGATATAATTGTTTCCTGAAAACCTTTTTTTAAAAATACAAATGAAAAATCTTGGACAAACTTTATATCATGCTGCATTCACCCAACACTGTTTCCTCGTTACTGAATGCACTCAACTCTTACCTCTTTCAGGGAATTCAGAGTCAACGTTTTATATAAATGGGTTTTATGTAAAAGCTTATGGGAGACTAATATTTGGGGATGAGAGAAAGGGAATAGCCTTGCATTAGCAATAGCCAATGTAAAAAAAGTCAAAAGTTTTAGCTTTAAAAAACCTGTGGTTTTGGTTAAATTCACTTTGTTGTAAAAAACTAGTGATTATTCAGGCAGTTCTATGTGTAGAAATACGTTTCCTTGGGTACCTCAAATTTTGCCTACCTTTAGTAGGACTTTTTCCTACTAAACAAAGTGAACTTATTAAATAATTCAGTTTCCTATTCTTATTCATTGACAATACCTAAGTGCCAATTAGAATTTCTAACCAAATGAGATAATCAGGGGTACCATTTGATTTAACAGTGCCACAGCAAAGCAATCTGGTGAAGCTGGAGAGGGTTAATGTATAATTTCCAGTAGGCTTTTTCAGATACTGAACACATCATAGATCACCATTACTATTTCTTTGGGTCCCACAGGGCTCAGATTGAGCACACTTAAAGTTACAAGAAAAGTCATGAATACATTTTGGCAGTAGTATCTGCCATTGACCTCTCCTTGGCATATTCATTAAGTTATCAGTCTGTATGTCACCTTTCTACCTCAGATGTCCTCATCTGTCAAATTTCAAGTCAAATAAGGTCTATCGTCCCACAAAAAAAAAAAAAAGTTTCTGTAAAGCAAGATTCATTCACAACCAGTAAAAGGGAAATGAAAACAATGAAACATGCAAGTGTTCCTGGTTCTTAGATAAGGGAGCCAGAAAACTCCTACAGTATCTAGCTGTGCTTTTAGAAAAGTAATAAATGAGCACCTGAATGTGGGGCTCCTCTGGTATCGTTTACTTGCTTTTCATTTATGCAAGGACATTTAGAGCTGTCTTTTAATTCTTCACTTTTACAGACCACTTGATAATCCTTACACCATGATCTCTTATGAATCTGTGCTTTGTGTGGTATTTCATAGGATACATTTCTAGATGTGAACATGTGGTTGGAGATAGTGAACAATGTCAGCTATGGCTATTGACTTCAGAGAACTTGCACCATGGTACTGTGTCACAGGGTTTCTCAGCCTGGGAAATAGTTACCATCCTAAAATGAGATGAGAGAGACTTTATTTTACTCCCAAGTATGTCAAGCATCAGCAAAAAGCAAGACTGGGGAAATGAGACTGAACATATTAAATACAAAGGTAGGGAGTCTCAGGAGAGGTAAAACACAGAGCATGGCTTTAAAAATTACCTGGAAAACCCCCAAATCTTCTTCCACATCCAAAATATTTAAAGTAGGATTATAGAACATGTGAAACGCTCTCTCTAGGTTATATATCTGGTTTCTAAAACTTTCAAATGCTTTTGTGTTGGGCAAGGGGGAGACTGGGGTTTGAACTCAGGGCTTTAAGCTTGCAAAGCAGGAGTTCTACCACTTGAGCCATTTCTCCAATCCATTTTGTTGTGGTTATTTTGGAGATGGAGGTCTCAAACAGTATTTGCTCAGGCTGGCCTCAAACTGTGAGCCTCCTGATCTCAGCCTGCAGCTGGCTGCAGGAGAGAATGGCTCAGAGCAAAGGACAAGTAGAAAATGGAGACAGAAATGCCAAGGTTTTTTCCTGTTTTTAGTTAATTTGTGGGACTAAGTAAGGAGTCTGTGCCTTTCAGCAAAAGGGCTTTAAGCACCTCTTACAGCTTGACTCTTAGAATTACAGCTGCTTACTGCTTTATATTTGCATGGCACCTTTAGAACTTAACATCCATTACCAACCTTATTGATAGCTGTGAGGTTAGCAAAGGGGTTTCTTTATGCCTACTTCTTTGTAAGAAAACAAGTTCAAAGGTTAACATTGCCAGGCTCATACAGATAGCGAATAGCAGAGCCAATATCCAAATATAGCTCTTTTGCCAACCTGTTGAACACTTGGGACTAATTGGTTTTCCCCTATCACCTCCCAAGTTCCTCTGCACATACCCCCTCAGATCCACGTAATTCAGGTTGAAACAAGCTGGGAATGTAAACACAAGGCAGAGTGAGGCTGGTTCAGCAACTCAGCTGCTTCAGTTTCTACCGTTCTGTAGGTGAGTAATGGCTGTTCACTAACAGAGACTTAACTGAATGGGGAAAGGAAGACATAAGATCTTAACAGCTATCAGTTATCCACTCCTATGCATGGGTTCTCATCTGTTCTACTCAGTGTGGTCCTGGTCGGTAAGCTGTTCAGGACTTTTATATTTGACAACAATTCTATGTCTATGAGAATCAAATAAAAAGAGCTTTTATCTTTTTAAAAATTTATATGAGTAATTCATTTTTTAACTTACCAAAGTATCCATCTGCAATTAAGGGAAACTTAAAAAACCAAAACCTGATCTTTCAGTAAGAACTTGATGTGTCACTGTTCTGGTGTAAGCCTCCAAAAATCACACGTGAGACTTGTACAGTTTAGCCTGCTAGCCAAGGCAAATTTTGTGAGCCACCAGAATTTCTGAAGCACTAAAGACTTTTAATAAGTAACTGCAAATTCTTACCAATTTTTAAATTTTCCATGGAAAGATGCGGGGCTCTCTTTTTTTCTCGGTATGGAGTTTGAACTTCGGGGTTCAGGCACGCAGCCTAAGCACTCTACCACTGAGCTACACCCTCAGCCAAGATGCAGAATCTTGGTCCGAAGAGGCAAAAAGCAAACAAAAGCACAAAGAAGTTGCATCACAGCCCATACGCTCCATTTTTCTTTAAAAACAAAATAAGATGGAGGAAGATGATGGGTTACTGCCATTATCTTAGAAATTATTAAAACAGAAGATTTTATTGATTGATTCATTGGAACTGGGGTTTGAACTCAGGGCTTTTGAGTTTGCAAAACAAATGCTCTACTGCTTGAGCCACAACTCCGTCCAAACAAGTTTTAAAAATTCAGTTTTAGCTGGCAGAGTAGCTCAAGTGGTACAGTGCCTGCCTAGCAAGCATAAGGCCCTGAGTTCAAAACCCCATACTGCCCCCCTCAAAAAAAAAGACAAAAGGAAAAGAAAAAAATTCAAAGTTTTACTTCAAAGGAAACTTTACTATGTATTGTTTTGGTGGTACCAAAAGGTCCATAAGCCTATATTTTTTTTTTGTGGGGTTTGAACTCAGGACCTCACACTCGCTAGGAAGGTGCTCTACCATTTGAGCCACTCTGCCAGCCCAAGTCTGCATCTCTTATAATGTGAATTCTTCACACACACTTTAGGAGTGGAGCACTATTTTCAAGAAACATAAACATGTTACTTAAAAAACCAACCCATGGGTCCATTAGTTCTTTCCCTAGAGAAAGCAGAGATCTAATGGAAGAACAAATTGGGGAAAGCAACCCAGGTCAGTTGAGGAGACTAGAAGGGAGGCAAGGGGACAGCTGGGTATGAGTATGCTAAGAGTATCAAGTGGACACAGGTCACTCAAATGGGAAAACAGATCAACAGGACAGGAGGAAGCCCTGAAGGTACAATCTGCCTTGTGCCCCTTCTGAGGAAGTTGTTAAACTGCTTATGTTTATGACTTGGGCATGTAAAGAAGACAGCTGGAGGAGGGACTCGGCTTTCTAACATACACAGCTTAAGAGTTCTAGAAATAGAGAGAACTTCCTTCTGCTGGGAAAGAGCTGGGTCTGCTCAGTGTAAGTGAATCTCTGAAAGCTAGGTCGTAAGAGTGCTTCTTCAACATTATGTGATCTTTTTAAGAAATGGTAAGAGGGCTGTGGGTGTGGCTCAAGTTATACAGCCCCCTGAGGCCCCGAGTTTAAACCCTCAATACTGCCAAAGAAAACAAACAACAAAAATAAACAGAATGAATAGCTGATTTGAAACACACACTTTATTTGATGTTAATATCAAAGAAGGGCCATTTTAAAAAGCAAATTAATAACATTTTTCAGGTTAACTGTATAAAAATATTATCTTACATCTTCCCCTACTATATACCTACAACTGTATTTAAACTTCTGCATTTCAAAGTACTTGCTACCTGTAAAGTGAAAGGTTTCAAACTGCTAGTTAAACATTTATTATTTTCGTAAAAAAAAAAAATACACCTTTGGAAGATTTCCCTTCCTTGTGCTTATAACTTATCTGCAAACATCTCAAGTCAAGGTTTCTGGAAGCTGTCCTGGAAAAGATCACAGTAGACAAGGACTAAGCACAGACATAAGCAGCTCCATCTTATAAACAAAGTTCCGACCTTCCATCTTATTCCACTGGACTTCTTTGAAGGGTCCACAAAGGTGACTCCATTTGTTATCTTGTAAAACATCACTTTTTGGAAGATCTTTACACTGGTTACGAGGAAACTGAACCATAATTTTGCTGCCACTTTCAGGTCCATTACGAACTATGGAGGAAAAAACAAAATATCAATTAACTCATTTTGTAAACAAGGAAATTCCAAGGATAGCTGGGCGCTGATGGCTTATACCTATAATCCTAGCTACTTAGGAGGTTGAGATTGGGAGGAGCACAGTTCAAGGCCGGCCCAGGCAAACAGGTCGAGAGAACTCCATCCCCAAAATAACCAGAGCAAAACAGACTGGACGTGTGGCTCAAGTAGCAGAGTGCCTGCTTTGCAAATTCAAAGCCCTGAGTTCAAACCCCAGTACTACCATAAGGAAAAAAAAAAAGGGAAATAAATCCCACTTCATTCTATTGAGTATAAAAACCTATCTGTTCAACAACTTAAACAATCTTGTTAAATGATGCTTTTTGGCGGGGAGCGGTGCTGGGGCTTGAACTCAGGGCCTCACTGTCAGCCTGGGCTGGCCCTGAGCCTCAGTCTTCCTGGTCTCTCTCTTCTGAATAGCGGAGAGAGCAGCTGAGAGTACAGGCTCAAGCCACCCAAAATACTAACTTTTAAAAACTAATTTATGCGCACACACACACACACACACACACACACGCACGCACCAAGCTACTGTAAATATCTCTAAACTGTGTGCACTACAAAAATCATGTAAGATGAGCTGGGCACGGTGGTACGCATCTGTAATCTCAGTTACTCAGACAGAGACCGGAGGGTTCGATATTTGAAGCCACCATGGACAAAAAGTTAGCAAGACCCCCACCTCAAAAAACAAGCCATGTGTAGTAGGACACACCTGTAATCCTAGCTATCCAAGAGACATAGGTAGGAGGACTATGGCCGGAGGCCATACACGATACAAACACACGATACCCTAACTGAAAAATACCTAACGCAAAAAAGGGTTGGTGTATGGCTCAAATGGTAGTGCTTGCCTAGCAAGCTCAAGGCCAAGTTCAAATCCTAGTACAACCATCTGAAAAAAAAAAAAAAGGGAGTCTCCTCAAAGTAGGTGTTTTATTAAGCACCTCCTCTTGGTTCTACCTCTGTGGTTCTGTCCATGTGTATAGCACCATATCCATTCAACACCTGAGACTGCAGGAATAACAATGCTGACTGTTTAGAGGATCTACCAAGGTCTAATGTGCTGCTAAGATAAGAATTTTTTTTTTTTTTTGTGATACTGGGGATCAAACCCATGACCCCATGCATGCTAGGCAAGTGCTGTACTCCTTAGCTACAGCCCAGCCCACAAGCTAAATGGTTTTAAGTACTAGAAAGAGAAGTAATAGTCTTTTGTTCTGAGTAACAGATATGATCAGATAAACATCACTGTAAAAAAAAAAAATCAACTCACCAGAGATAAATTACTTTTATGGATATTTAACTATTAAAGCAAAATGTTAAAGTCAAAATCCCAATGGTTCCTACTCATTCAGAGCTGCAGAAAGTACCTGAAATAGCATAGTCTCCACTCGGGGAGGCCACTGTTATGGCGGAGGCATTGCCAATGCTCTCTATGGGCCCAAGTCCCACATGATTGCTGAAGCTGAGTACCTGCCAGCCCATAACCTTGGCCAGCTGCTGCACTGCATGCACCTGATGCTGTGACATCTGTGAAAGGAAAAGGAAATATGACAGTCAGTACTTTTACTTGCAGTGACTTGACATCATCCTTGTAAACTTCTGTTAAGGGTTTGCAGTGCCTAGACAGCAACCCTGTCTTATGTTTAGGAGCCCTCCTCTGTGTGACTACTACAAAAAGGGAGCAAGACCCCTCCTGCCATTGCAGGAGACTGAATTCCTGGTACTTGCTTTCCCTGTCCGCTGGCAGCTTGAGCACAGGCACATGACCTAAACTCCAAATGGAGTCTCCCACCCGGATCACTGAATGTGAAGCAACACTAAAAGTAGCAGGTATGCTAAATATCCTCCATTCGCTCTTCAAGTCTAGTCCCTACCCTACTCTCTGCCCTGGGAGGCGCAACTGTTAACAGCCTCTTAGGTTCTCTGGCTTCAAGTGGGGTTCAGGTAATGGCACCCACCCAAGTAATGGGGGCTATCCAACAGCTGCCAGCAAGACAGCAAGGAGGACAGTGAGTCAGGGTATTTTCTCCCTCGGCACCATCCCTGTGAGGTTATCTAGGCTGGCGGAGTCTCTTGACAAAAGGCCGCTGGTCTTCTCAAGTGGCTTACTCTATGTGGCTCTCCTTTTGTGGTGTAACTTGTCCCTCCCGTTAACCTTGGGCTAGGGCTGATGACTACCGTTAATGGCTCTCCTACACCCACAACTTTGTAGCCGGACCCTCCCACACATGCTGCCTGTTTCTTCTTTAGACTCTGCCCCCAGCAGTGAGCGCAGCAGTGCCATTCCCCCAGCCTCTTTGGATTTCTATCCATTTGCAAATCTTGGTCTCTAGACTTTCCACTCATTCTACAAGCTATGGAGTAACAGTTCAACAGGTTTGCGTGTATGCTTAAGCATACATGGTCAAAGCCATTTAGTATCTAATCGGCTAAGAGCTACCATCCTTCACAAATACATTTTATTGACTTGGCACCAAAGACGCAAATCAGAACACAAGATTATTGCTTCTGGGATGGGGAATGTTTTTCTCTTTTATGTGAAAAAACAGGATCTCACCCTAACATTTCAAAAATCCACCCTCTATCCTTTCTCCCATAATTCAGTATCTCACTAGACTAGCTGTGGTAACTTCAGGGAGAAGGCAGTAAAAATACTGTTCTTAGTTTACAAATAAGGAAAGAAAGGACCAGAAATGTATCTAGTGCCCCAAAGCAAGTTGGTTGTCAAGTGGGGACCAAACTCCAGTACTTTCTATACTGCTATTTTAAGATTACAACATTCAACTTATTACTATGGATAATGTTCATTATTATTTGGCATCTGATCTCCCTTTCTCTAGTTTTCTTGGGTTAATACTTCTCAACTCCTAGTCCTGGAGAGGCTGTAAGTCCTGGAAATCCTAAGAAACAAAAATTTGCTAGTCTCAGAACTGGTCCTTCATCTCAAACAAAAGTAGGTGAAGGGCTGGAAGTGTAGCTCAAGTGGTAAAACAACTCCCTAGCAAGCGTGAGGCCGAGTTCAATCCATAGTACCACTACCAAAAAAAAGAACAGGCTGAGGGAAGGAAGATAGAGAGCACAAGGTCAGTCTGGGCTTCACAGACCCTGTCTCAAAAAACCTACCAAATAAACAAAAATAAAGTGAGTGGAAACAAATCTACAGCAGTTCATTAACATTTTGAATTAACCAGCAGATTGCAAATGTCATTAGAAATTACATGAAATCCAGGCTGGAGGTGTGGCTGAAGGGCTAGAGTGCCCTCCTAGAAAGCGTGAGTCCCTAAGTTCAGCCCTTCAGTACAACCAAAAAATAAAAGGCAATAAAGGGTGTGTGTGTGTGGGGGGGGGGTCCTCCTTTTATAATTGACTACATTTTAATTACTTCTTAGCTTGTTCTTCAAGCAGTTATGAGAAAAAGGGATTAAGGATTTGTTTGCAACCACTACCTGAGACAAAAGAAAATCCTGTAGCTCGGGCTCCTGATGAGATAGTGTAATCACTCTTCCATCTCTTGTGTGCGACTCGGACCTGCTCAACTCCAATGTTCAACTGCAGCTGAATGGACCTTTACAGATACACACGCTAAAAATCAGGAACATTCAAAATTATCTTACACAATGCCACAAACATTCAATTATATTACCATGGAAAAAAATCAGTTTTAACAATCTACACTAACATTTACGGAGGAGTGGGGTGGTCTTCCTAGGTTCCACTAAACAATCAGACCACACAGAGCACCAGTCTACTCAGTAGGCCAGGCCAACAGCATATGCTCTTCTCTGGCAGTTCACAGCAGGACATGCAGCTGTCTACACAGCAGCACATACCTCCTTGTGACGAGATTCATACTGGGCATATATGGACCTGCCCTGACATCCCCCACTAGAGCTACAAGCTCTTGTAGTATCTCCATAGGCATGGTTTCCAAGGTCCCCATTAAGAGAAGCCCTGTTTTAAAAGTTACACAATTCAGGAAGTCCAAAGGCACCTGTCATTATATAAAATTGTTCCCAAACTAGATGTATCTCATTAGTTTGGGACCATTTTTGCCAGAAGTAATTTAGCCTAGTAATATAGACAACATCTTCCCAGAGTTAACCAAAGGTCACACTCTTACATAGATGCTAGCATGGTGACTCATGCCTGTAATCCTAGCTACTCTGGAAGCTGACTGGGAGGATCTCAGTTTGAAGTAAGTTTAGGCAAAAAGTTTCACAGACCCCCATCTCAACCAACAAAAACTAGGTGTGTCTGGACACCAGTGGCTCATGCCTGTAAGGGATTGGAAGGATCCTGGTTTGAGGCCAGCCCAGGGAATACAGAAGATTCTCCAAAATAACCACAGAAAAATGGAGTAGAGGGGTAGCTCAAGCAGTACAGCCTGCTTTGCAATCCCAGTACTGCAAAAAACCAAAACAAAACAAAAACCTCACACAGAAAGGGAAAAAGTTTTGCTAATTATAAAAAGTTTATCCTGAAATAATCAGCAAAGAAATCAGAATATGCACTCTATTAACTTGGCATAGGTCAAACAAAAAAGTCATAAAGTTTTTAATACATACCATTCAGACCACAGTACTCTTCCAAACAACTTACAGCCAGGTGCCTGTGGCTCAAACCTGTAATTCTACCTTCTCAGGAGGCAGAGATCAGGAGGATAGCAGTTCAAAGTTTGCCCAAGGCAAACAGTTTGGGACACCCTATCTTGTAAAAAAAAAAAACTATCACAAAAAAAGAGGCTAGCAACGTGGCTCAAGCAGTGTCTGCTAGCAAGCAGATCGATCGATCAATCTGAGTCTAACATACATATATATCTAACAAATATATATGTTAGATACTAGAACCTCTTGTTTTTAACTTTATCTTACAGTACATATTTGGGAATAAAGCATTTTGGTTTTGTTTTTTGTTTATCCTGGTGGGACGGGAGTTTGAACTCAGGGCTTTGCACTTGCTAGGTAGGTGCTCCATCAGTTGACCCACGCCTCCAGCTCTAAAACTGTAAATTTTTTTGGGGGAGTGGGGAGTGTGGAACTGGGGTTTGAACTCAGGGCCTCATGCCTGCTAGGCAGGCGCTCTTACCATTTGAACCATCTCACCCTTTTATTGGGATGGGTTTTTTGGAAACAGAGTGTATCTACTTGCCCAGGGCTAGCTTTCAACCTCGATCCTCCTGATCTGTTCGTCTCCTGAGTAGCTAGGATTATAGGCATGAGCCACTGGTGCTGGCTCTAAATTGTAATTTTGATAAATTAAAGCTTACATTATTTTTTCAAAGTAAAACAAAGCTCAGAAGGCTTAAAGGAAAAGACACAGACTTAAGCAAATTAAAAAATAAATAAATTTAAACAAGCCAGTGCTGGTGGCTCATGCCTGTAACCTTAGCTACTTGGGAGGATGAGACCGGGAGTATCGTGTTTCAAGGTCAGCCCAGGTAGATAGGTGTGACTCAAGAGGTAGAGCGCCTGCTTGAAGCCCTGAGTTCAAACTTGAGTTCTCCCCTCCCCCAAAAAAAAACAAAAAGAAAATTAAACAAGAGTGTGAAGGGACAGGAATTCTTATCACTCACTATTGATGAGGTATACTTATAGCAAACACTTTGAAGAACAACTTGAAAGTATTAGTCAAAAATTTAAATGTCCTCACTTTCAACCCAGCAGTTACATTTATAAGGACTTAATCCTACAGATATATTTGCAGGAGCTGGAGGTGTGGCTCAGAGTGCCTGCCTTGTGAGATCCTGAGTTTAAACCCCAGTACTGCCAGAAAAAAAAATATATATATATACACGTATTATATATGTATACATATATAATACATACATGTACGTATATACACACACACATATTTGAGCATACACAAGTTATTTTGCTGACATCCAACAAAAATCTCCACCTAGGGAAAATTAAAAATTTTTTTTTTGTGGGACTGGAGTTTGAACTCAGGGCTTAACACCTGAGCTACACCTCCAGTCCACTTTGCTCTGGTTATTTTGGAGATGGGGGGTCTCACAAAGTATTTGCCTGGGCTGGCTCGAACTGTGATCCTCCCCAACTCAGCTTCCCAGGTAGCTAGGTTTAGAGGCGTGAGCCAGCAGCATCCAGCTTAAAATAACAACAACAAAACTCACTTGATACATATAATGGAACACATTATATGCATAAGAAAAGAATGAGGCAGATCCATATAAGGAATGTCAATTCACTAATTTGCTACTAAGTAAAAAGAAGCACACAAACTAGGAATGATGGTGCAGGCCTTTCATCCCAGCACTTGGGAGGTGGAGGCAGGAGGAGCATGAGTTCAAGACCACCCTACGCTATACAGTGAGACTATCTCATCAAGGTGGAGGAAAAAAAGAGTACAGATCGTAAATGACCGCTAATATGCAGAGTTTCTTTTTGGGATGATGGAGAAATTCTGAACTACTAGATAACTATGATGATTACACAACACAGGGAATTAAAATTTTTAATTTTTTTTAGAAAGCTGCACAAAAGAAGTAAGGTGCAGGTGGGATATATATACTTGAGAACGCAAAGACTTTCCTAGAATGATGTTCTGAAAATTGCTTTCAATTCTAAGTAGCCTCTAAAAGATGAGGATCTCTCGTGATCCCCTTTTCTTTTTTTGGTTGAGACAAATTCTTGCTATATTGCCCAGGCTAGCCTCAAACTCAAAACCTCTTGCCTCAGCCTCCTGAATGCTGGGATTACAGTCGTGCTCCACAACACTCAACTCTCTCTTCCTGATTCTGTCAAGGATCTATCATCAAATTTTCTTTACAGAATTCACATTGAATATTGTAACCAGAATCACAAGGTTGTTTTGGATTGGACATAAACTACTGAATGCCAATAATTGTCTCCTTTCTTTTTTTTGCACTCATTCTCTCAACATTTTTTATTATGGAAAAATTTAAACACAACCAGAAATGGACTGTAGTATAATCATAACCTCTGATCCCATTACCCAGTCTTAAAAGGTAGAAACGCATTCCAAATTTGTTTCCCCTATATTCAACACCCATTCTTTCCATCACATCCCAAAACCACCCAATTATTTTATTTCTTTAGATAGAGGAGAAAATTATGGTTCAGTTTCATTCCATCTTTTTTCATGTAAGTTTCAAAACTAATTAATTTCCTTTACATTGTATATTCTTTTATCTTGTATGAGCTTATGCTTACCATTTTTCATTAAAAAATAGTGAATTAAAACTGCCCCATTAAAAAGTAGTATTATAGGGGTGGTGGAGTGGCAAAAGTGGTAAAGCCCCTGCCTAGCAAACACAAGGCCCTGAGTTCACTCCTGAGTACTGCAAAGAAACAAACAAACAAAAAAAACAAAGACAAAAACAAAAAATAATATAAATGCATTTTCTGTTCCTACTTTAAAGGTCAGTGATTTTGTGTCTCACCATGTTTTGTTCACCATAACTAGTTAGGTCTGTCTGAAATAAAACCTGCCCCTTGAAAAATAAATAAAAAGTACTCACAGACCCTGACAAATGTTTCCTCGAGGCTTTCGCAGACTAACTTGGGAAAGGGCCTCAGCTGTGCCTTATCAGTTGTTAAATTTCAAAGAGGTTCAAATGGAGACCCAAAACATGTGTTTATGGCTCCTAGACAACTGTATTAACTTATGAATTGTGAATGTAAAATCAAGCAGACAGCATGTCAAAGAATGCTGGGACAAAAATCATTTTGCCACTTCACAGACACACAACTATCAACTGGTTTAAAAGGCATAATCATGAACTGGATTAGACCCAGGATCAATGCCAGGCCAAGAAAGAACTTCAAATCCTGGGCCGTTCTAGGCACAACACACAGAGTACAGGCTCTAGTATAAATGGCTGTCCTGTCTCAAGTGCACTAGGCATGTCATAGCCTAGAGGCAATAACTGAAGCAGTGTGGCCTGTGTCTAAGGAGATGGGGCCACTAGAGCGGAAAGGCTGGGTTCACTTTTTCTGTAGCTCAAATGTGTGACATTTACCTAATAGATATTATTTTAGACATTCTTACTTTACATTCTTACAAACATGACAGTTGATATTATTACTGAAATGTTACTGCACCCTAGCAAACAAAAAACAAAAGTTTAATAGAATCCCTTAGCAAACACCAGTGCCTAACAAGCAACTTAACATCCTGAACACACGACTTTTATCTTGACACTTACTTGCATATTTGCTCATAACCTTGTGAGGTGATACAATACTTTCACACTAGACTCATAAACATCATTGATATTTGACCAATGGGCCTGTATCCGAGGATCCTCAATGCGGCTTGCTAAGCTGTCAATGGTTGCAGCAGTTCTTTAAAAGAAAAGTTAAAGTTCTTAAAAAGTCACCATATAAAATGAAAGGATTTAAACTGATTATATGAAAACATGGAAATCAAATGACTACTTTTTGAAAATACCACCATTTGAAAAGCAAAGCCCCCCCCTTACCCCTCCTTGTTGAGGTTTGAACTCATGGCCTTCTACTTGTTAGGCAGGTCATCTACCACTGAGCCATACCCCCAGCCTGAAAAGCAAAGATTTTAAACAAAGGTAGAGGTAGTTCTGAGAACCTCTGCACACTGCACTGATGTGCTGGTCTTAGCTTCATCTCACAACTCGTATCAATCACACATTCGTGATTATCACAATTCATGACAGGCTTATGCTCTTTCAACTCCATTTGTTTTGTCCCATTCAGGAAAGCTTATCAGGCCACAAGTAAGAAAGATACTTCTCAGGCCCTAACTAATCTGAAACAAATCATTCGCAAGTGTCAATACTTGATCCCTGGTAACAAATGACATAGGAGACACCCGTACTTAGATTATTATAATAGAATTAAAATCAAATTCAAGAGAAGCTAGGAGACCTTAAGCACAATCAAAATCTTACACACCAAGAAAGAAAAATATGATAAATAAAAATGAGAAATAACATTAAGTGTTCATTATATACCAAATACTATAATTAAGTGCTTTCATTAATTGTATTGCTTAATCTTACAACTCTATATACTGGGTAGGAACTATTTTCTCCATTTTTCAAAAGAGAAAAAAGGTTAGCATTGTTAAGCAATTTGCCAAGGTCACATAGCTGTAAGCTGGGGTATAAAACCTGGGAGTCAACTGCAAAGCAAGTACTCTTTCCTTTGTACCTTAGACACACTGCTTAGATCCAAAACATAAATTATGTAAATTGATCAAACTACTGGATGCCCTTTCTTTCTAATTGTCTAACTTTAGCAATTTATTGGAAAGACAAACAGCTTAGAGAAAATGGGAAGAAATGACAACAGCTATGGTGGAAAGGGACTTTCACATAAACGAGGATTTGCTCTTTTCTCCTGCTGCTCCAGTAGTGGTAATTTCTAATCTGCTCTTAACTTTCCCTTTCCATAGTTTGCTTCCCTGACAGTGAATCAAAATTCCTACAACAGACAGACACGGATGCAAGAATGTTCTGCTCCGCATCTATCAACAAACTGGGCATAAAAAAATACCTAGTGACTGAAAATTTGGAAAGAAATTACAGAATACTCACTTAAGAGTATATGACTCAGCTATTAAAGTATCTTTGAATGCCGGGCATTGGTGGCTCATGCCTGTAATCCTAGCTAGCAAGGAGGATCGAGGTTCAAAGCCAGACTGGACAAAAAGTTCTCCAAACCCTATCTCAAAAAACATCATCATGGGAAAAAAAAAAAGGGCTGCTGGAGTGGCTCAAGGTATAGGCCCTGAGTTCAATCCCCAGATCACACACACAAAAAAAAGTATCTTTAAGAACTTGGTGAAAGAAGAAAAATTTGCAATACAGTATTAGGAGAAGGTAGGATATAAAATTTTATGAACCTAGATTTAGTAAAATAAAAAAAGTCTAGTTTCCTGATGCATATGTCTAGTCACTTGTCTGTAAAATTTTAGTGCAGTGTTAGAAACACTACATTAAGTTATATTGGCCATGCATCTAACCCTTCCCCATACATGTCAGGACCTTGCCTATCTTCATAAACTCTTACACTACAGCCACCTTCTTCCTGGGGGGAAAAAAGGTTAAAGCTCCAAAAATTAATTACATGAAGCAATACAGGAAAAAGGACCTCAATTTCACAGAAAAAGTTGCTTTCTTCATCCTTACCTGATCCTTAGAAAAATATGCTTTGCTTATTTAATTATTTTTTTCCAGAAGTCCTTCACTAAAGAATTAATTTCATTTTTATCAAAAGCTTGAGGACCCGAAAGTCTCATTCTCTTGTGGCCAAAAGGTGCCCTTGCTGGGTGAGGCATCATGATGGAACTCAAGGTCTGTTTATGAAACTGACAAAAACAGCCATTTGAAATGACCAATACCCACGAAGTAAATACAACACAGTATTTAATCAAAGCAGGGCTCACACCTTGGAAACACTGAAAGCAATAGGCTTGAACTACACATGAAAGCAATTGTGGCAGAGAAGATACATGCTAGCATCTACCAGATCATGCACAATACAAGTCTGTAAAGAGAAGGACCCCTTGGAGATTATAATTTTTTATTTGTATTTATTTATTTATTTATTTTTTGTGGGACTGGGGTTTAAACTCTGGGTTTCGCATTTGCAAAGCAGGTGCTGTACCACTCGAGCCACAGCTCCAGTCCATTTCGGTGTGGTTACTTTGGAGATGGTGTATCTCAAACTATTTGCCTGGGTTGGCCTGGCCTGAAACGGAGATCCTCTGGATCTTAACCTCCCAAGTAGCTAGGATTACAGATGTAGCCACTGAGCTATAATTTTTATTTAAAATATAAAACAACTGTACTTCACTTAGTCTCGTCGAGAAAATATATGCCATCAGTAGATATTTATTTCACTATGTCTTAGACTCAGAGATCCCCACATTTGGCTGCTTATGAGCAACCTGAGATTTTTAAAAACAACAGCTTTCACACCATCACAATCAACTGCACCAGATCTTGGGGCAGGGTAGGGAGGCTAGAATACATACTTCTGTGAAGTATCTCAGGAGCTCCCTTTGAAATGAGTCTGTACTGTGAACTAGCACTTTGGAAACATAGCTGTAGATGACTTCCATTTCCAGTCACAGACCACAGCATAACTTTTTCCATCTCTCTCTGCCCCGTCCCCATCAGAATTGGCCTTCTCTCTGCACCCTTCAGTATGTATTTTCTATAGTCCTACTATAAAACTCATTGTAGCTATGCGCCAGTGGCCCATGCCTATAATCCTAGCTACTCAGGAGGCAGAGATCAGTGGGATTGTGGTTCAAAGCCAGCCTGGGCAAATAGTTCACAAAACCCTATCTTGAAAAACTCATCACAAAAAAAAGGGCTGTTGGAGTGGCTCAAGGTGTAGGCCCCGAGTTTAAAACCCAGTACCACAAACAAAACAAAACAAAACAAAAAACCTCGTTGTATAAATATTCCTACCACTATGCTTGCAAACAAGGACTTTATTCTGATTATTTCAGAACCTCCAGCACACAGAAGGATCCTCCTCATCAGGTAGTGAATGCTGTTGCTATGTGCATAACTGAAACTCAGCGGAGAGGAGGTTTGTACATATTCATTGCCCTGGATGTGCTCACCACAATGCAAAGAAAACATTTATTTTATTACCTCTCTAATCAGTAGGTGCAAATTATGCTCCAGAACATAGAGATGATCTTCTGGACTTTGCTTCTCAATAGCAGATTTCTGGGATTTCTTATCATTTGAGGAATGGCACAAAGAAATAGGTAACTGCAAACCTATTTATAAAAAGGACAGATGCAAATAACCTACAATGTGGACAGGTACAAATTATCTTCATGAAGTATCATCACAGCCCATTCTCAAAATGTCTTCCCTCATAAGGTACAATAACAACGCATCCTCAAAAATTACACATTCTAAACTTGAAGATCAGCCCTCACCAAAATGACCACTCATGAATATAACAGACTCCTGTGCATTTTAACAATTCAAATTCTGTTGAACAATTGAATTGTTCATGTCAATTCTATATAATATGGTTGCTGACTTTGAGCTGTGGCTAAAGACTGGTGAACAAGCTATATATTTTTTCTTCCTGCCTTTAAAATTAAAAAAAAAAATTTAAACCAAGGTTTTTTTATTGTTCTTTAACACAGAATTAGTATCTGATTCTTATCCAGTAGGAAACAGATACTCTTCTCTGCTCCAATGAGAACTGAGATGGAATTTTTCACTTCTATAACCTATTCCCTTGATAAGGCACAGTGTTAAAAATTTAAGTCTTAATATACAGTTGTAAGAATTTATATTAAAAGAGTAAGTGCAAAGTTAATGAAAAAATGATTTCTAGAATAAGTCTAATTGTATTTGAATAAAAATCTAGCTTCTACAAATGTAGGAATATTATGAGTAAATTTTTTAAACTGACATTTTCTTTAGTCAAAGCAGTATCGGTGAAAAACCTCACTTGGAAACAACTGATGCTAACAGTAGCCATGTGAGTACAATTTTTATTATATGCTTTTAAAATCCAAGAGTTACACTCCTTAGGACACTCAATAAAACTGGCACTGTGTTATGTGCTTTCCTGGCCGCCATAATGGACAGCACACTTTTGTGTTATCAGTCTCCTCTTTGCTGTTATTATTCTCCCAACACACCCAAGTAGCTATCTTGTTCCCCAAAATACAAAGTACCATTTAAGTCTCAAAAAAGGCTGGCTGTTCTTACTTGGAAAGGGTTGAGAGATAATCTGGTTTTTCACTACAATGTGAGGAATCTGTGATTTAATTCGAACAGCTTCCCGAGAGAGCTGCGCAAAAATTTCTTTACACAAGAGAACATTCTGTGCTGCCTCTAATTTTGCCTGCCAATGTGGGGAACCTGAAAGACAAGAGATATGGGTATATTTCAACTCTCTGACCATACTACCTATGTATTAACTAGCCTCAATGATGACCTGAATATATAAGTTCAGAAAATGCTAACCCCTAGTACAACGTATTTTTCGCCAAAAATAAAAATCCCACTTCCTTTAACCAGAGAATACTAGTAAATAAATTCAATCTAAAAAATAAAAAAGACTGAGTGCTGGTGACTCACGCCTGTAATCCTACCTACTCAGGAGGCCGAGATCAGAAGGATCGTGGTTTGAAGCAGCCCAAGGAAATAGTCTGAGAGACCCTATCTCAAAAACACCCATTATACAAAGGGCTGGTAGAGTGGCTGAAGGTGTAGGTCCTGAGTTCAAGCCCCAGGACCAAAAAAAAAGTATAGCTATTCATTGATTTACAAATTATAAAAAGTATATTTCCAGAGCTGGGCATGGTGGTACATGCTTGTAATCCCAGCATTTGGAAGGCTTAGTTTGGAGGACTGCAAGTTCAAGGCTAACCTGGGCTACATAATAAGACCCTGTCTAAAAAAAAGCCAGGCATCAGTAACGCACGCCTGTAATCCTAGCTACTTAGGGGAGGCTGAGATCAGAAAGATCATGGTTCAAGGCCAGCCCCTCCCACCCCCCCCCAAAAAAAACAGTTCTATACTGTCATACTCCAAAGCATCTATTTCCCCTTGCTATATTTATGTTTGGTTTATGTAAGTTAAGTCAAGAAGTTAGAGAGTTGAACATAACCACACCTGGTTTGGATTTGGGCAAAGATCACTTGAAGAGATTAACTGTGCCAAGATCACCAATGTCTGGAGCCTGTTTTTGAATGGACACCTGTAGAACAATAAGAACAGAGAAAAAATGTTAGCAAATTAGCTTCAGGGTAATAAGACATTACTTGAGTCTGAAAATCTCGACTGAGGGAAAATAATCTATTCTGAGGCTGAGGAGTGTGACCCATACTCCCAAAACTTTTCAGGCTCTATAAGGGTTCAAGCTGAGAGAACCTGACAGGATGCTGTGTGCCCTGCTGAGACCCAGCCTAGTGCATCATCCCTCCAAACCTCAAAACAAAGCTGCCCTGCTGAAGTTCTGGCCCTTGTTGATGGTTCTGGGGCACAGGCCCTGTGAGTTAGCCGAAATGGTTAGCAATGCCAGACAGGATTAGTTACAGTCCTGCTTCTACTGCTAATGCCTATAAAACAACCTCCCCCAAACACAGTCACTTAAGAATTCTTTAGGTTTCATATTCAAAAGTAGCCAAGAAACTAAGTGACTAAGATCATCCCAAAAAACCTCTGATAATAAGCAAAACTAGAGTGAGGGAGAATACTCACAACTCTAGTGTAGGTGGAGTGAGCCTAACATTATGTGCAGGTTGGACTGCAGTGATTGTGAACTGAAATTAAGCAACATGTGTGCAACATGTTCGGGGAGACTATGGGAAACATGCATAGACTAGAACCTAAAGCGTTTCTCAGAGTAGACTTCTTGAAAGTCGCTGCCTTGGGCCTACACTTGGAAGCACAAATAAAGTTTTAACAAAAAAGAAAAAGAAAAAAAAAAAACAAAACAAAAAACAAAAGAGCCGGCACAGGTGGCTCACGTCTGTAATCCCATTTACTCAGGAGGCAGAGATCAGGAGGATCACAGGTAGAAGCCAGCACAGGCAAATAGTTTGTGGGAACCTATCTTGAAAAAACCATCACAAAAAATGGCTGGCAGAATGGCTCAAAGTGTAGGCCCTGAGTTCAAGCCCCAGTACTGCAAAAAAAAAAGAAATTACTTTAAAAATACTCTTTTTTTGCGGGGTGGGGAGGTGGGAGGAGCAGTACTGGGGCTTGAACTTAAGGCCTCACGCTTGCTATGCAGGTGCTTTATGCTTGAGCCACTTCACCAGCCATTTTGTTTTGGGTATTTTCAAGATAGGGTCTCACAAACTATTTGCCTGGGCTGGCTTTGAACAGAGAGCCTCCTGATCTCTGCTAGGATTCCAGGTGTGAGCCTCCAGAGCCCAGCTTTGACAAAATACTTTGATCAATACCTTGATATATGCAAAACCCTCTCAATCACTAGGAATTTGGACATCAAGGGGACAGTAACCTTCAGGTATCTTCTTATCCAGATCAATATCTGTGTTCTTTATTACTTCAAATGTAGCATGATGGGGAAAAAGAGATCCTAACAGAGTAAAGATAGGAAAATGAACAGAAAGCACATTAATTCAACATACATACTAAACATGTAATACTTCATATCCACATCACTGAACCGTAAACCAAGCTCCCCCTAAAAATGTGGGTTTTTTGGTGGGAAAAGAGAAGGAATGGTGAGCAAAGGGAAGAAAGGAAGCAGGGAAAAGATATTATTTATCTTTAAAAAAAAAAAGCAGCTAGGTAGCTCACTTCTGTAATCCTAATTACTTGGGAGGCTAAGATCAGTAAGATTATGGTTTGAGGCCAATCAGGACAAGTAGTTGGCTAGATCTCATCTCCAAAATCCCCAGAACAAAATGAACTGGAGGTGTGGCTCAAGCAGTAGAGCACCTGCTTTACAAGCGCAAAGCCCAGAGTTCAAACTTCACTCCCATCAAAAAAATAAAAATTGAACAACACTCCTGGGCTAGGGTACGGCTGTGTGGAAGAGCACTAGCATGCTAGAGGCCCTGGATTTGATCCCCAAAACCACAAAAGCAAAGCAAAACAAACAGGTCTTAGAGTAAGGGTATCATTATAATGTGAACTCCATAGGCCACACAAATTGTGTATTCCAGTGGGGTTTTACTTTAAAAATAAGTGTGCTTCTAAATTTCTCAAATTTAAGCCTCAGGGATAATATACTTCCAGAGCTCAACCTCTGTAATCTGGTTGCAGTTGAAGTATTCTGAATCCAGCAACAGAAAGACAAAAGAACACTGCACACAGGATCCTTTTCCAGCCAATTCCCATATTCTTATGGGATGTATTTTTGTGCAGTTAAATTATATGAGTGGATGATTAAGTGCAACTCCTGTCTTATAACAAGGGAAGATATTCTAGATCTTCTTGCCATTAAAAACAATGTAATTCAATCTTTTCATAATCATAAATGATCATCCCAAAGAGAAATTAAGTATCTGCACATAATTATTTGTGAGAAAGAACTTACAATGTCTAAAACCATAAAGTA
This sequence comes from Castor canadensis, assembly GCF_047511655.1. Taxonomy (NCBI): domain Eukaryota; kingdom Metazoa; phylum Chordata; class Mammalia; order Rodentia; family Castoridae; genus Castor; species Castor canadensis. The sequence goes on from NC_133400.1 coordinate 70,012,879, forward strand.
CTACTTCTACAGACCATGTAAAAAATGGATTTATCAGCTTTGTAGTGGGATTTTTTACCTTCAGAGGTCAAAATTCTCAAATTTGCATCAGTGAAGTATTTAGGTCTTCTAGTATTTAACTTAATCACCTTGACTTACCTTCCTTTATTTTTTTGCAGTACTGGAGTTTAAACTCAGGGTCTGTATCTTCTTGAGCCACTCCACCAGCCCTTTTTTGTGATGGGTTTTTTCGAGATAGGGTCTCTTGAACTATTTGCCCAGGCTGGCTTTGAACCACAATCCTCCTGATCTCTGTCTCCTGAGTAGCTCACTCAGAATGATGGTCTCCAGTTCCATCCATTTATTTGCGAATGATAAGATTTCAATCTTCTTCATGGCTGAGTAAAATTTCATTGTGTAGAAGTACCACATTTTCTTAATCTGTTTGTCAGTAGTGGGGCATCTTGGTTGTTTCCATAACTTGGCTATTGTCAATAGTGCTGTAGTAAACATGGTATGCAGGTGCCTCTGGAGTAATCTATGGTGCATTCCTTTGGGTGTATCCCCAGGAGTGGGATTGCTGGATCATATGGCAGATCTATGTTCAGTTTTTTAAGAAGTCTCCAAATTTTTTCCCAGAGTGGTTGCACTAGCTTGCATTCCCACCAACAGTGTATGAGGGTTCCTTTTTCCCTGCATCCTCGCCAACACCTGTTGTCAGTGGTGTTTTTGATGATGGCTATTCTAACAGGAGTGAGGTGGAATCTTAGCATGGTTTTAATGTGCATTTCCTTTTATCAGCCCTTCCTTTAATTTTAATTTTAGGATAACGATGGCTTGCACTAGCACATGAATCCATTGGGTTTTATTTTTCCTTTGGTGGTACTGAGGTTTGAACTCAGGGCCTCATGCTTGTTAGGTAGGCACTCTACAACCTGAGCCACCCCACCAGCCCTGTTATAGTGCTGGGTTATTTTCAAGATAGGATCTCTTGAACTATTTGCCTGGGCTGGCTTCTAACCCCGATCTTGCTGATCTCTGCCTCCCAAGTAGCTAGGATTACAGGTGTGAGCCATGTGATTCCTTTTAAGACCTCATTCTAATATTGTTTTCTCAAGTACCCCAACCAGGACTCCTTGCCTCATCTCTCAGCATTCAAAGTTTTTACCCCATTGACCTGTGAACCTTATATACAACATCTTCAAATCGTCTGTTTAATGAGCCTAACAGGTTTTCAAATTGAAGCTAGGTTATTTATTATAGGGCTATGAGAAGAACGGTTTTGGCTGAAGTGTAAAGAAATTAAATTTTCGAAATTTTAACATGTAGCTGACAAGCAATGTATTATTGAAGGATGTGTAACATTACAGTCAGCCCTATATATGTACACAAAATGAACAGTTTTTAACAATTATCCATACCTGCACTTCTGTAGCTCAGATCACCAAGAATTTTATCTCCAATTTTTCTAGGCTTCCAGTGTTGCCTTAATCTCAAGAGCTCAGAGTTGAAGTCTCTTTGTAGCTTGTTTTCTTGGTTTTCCGTAACTGACTTAGTCAGTCTTTCTGCTCCCTTCAGTAGGATTTGTGCTGCTCCAGCAAGTGACTTCTTTTTAGATATCAGCTGCAACGTCTGAGGATTCTATCAAAAATAATCTATCAAGTTTTCTATCCAAAACTGCAGTTCTGTTTTATTTTCAGATGACTTTAAAATTACACATTTTCTCAATAACAAGACACCTTTTCAAGAGAAAATTTAGAAATTAAGGAAAAGCAAAGAGGGACAATGAACCGCTTTATATCTCCTGGCACTCCAAAAAAAAATTTTTTTTTTTTTTTTTTTTGTGGTACTGGGGTTTGAACTTAGGGCTTCACACTTGCTAGGCAGGTACTCTACCACTTGAGCCACTCTGCCACCTTACAATGTTTTTTTAAATAATAATAAAAAATAACCTGAACGTATTTTTTAGTCAACTAACATATAGACCTCTGTTAAACCAAAAGTACCACAATGGACTAGAAATACCCCTTCTTGTATACTGCTATCTCAACTGCTACCCACATATATACCCTTCCGTGGTACTCATACACAAAAGTCTATAATCCCTGCTGGAATGTAACTTAGGTGACAGCAGAAACCATTATACAGACACTGACACTACAACAATGCTTGAAATACCTGATTTAATGAATGAGTTCAGTGAGAATGAATATAAAATTATATTACTACAACTTATCAAAGTACTTTTGGTGGTACCTGAGTTTGAACCCAGGGCCTCCATGTGCCTGCTAGGAGGTGTTCTACCTCTTGAGGCAAAGGGCTTTTGGAATTATTACACAGAATTAATATTAAATGTACTTCACTTCTGAAAACTGAGCTCAGTAAATCTATCTATCTATATATATATCCACAATCATAACCAATTTGTGTATTTTATTACCTGGATATACTTCCAAAAGTACAAGTTTAATAAAAGAAAGTTTTCTGGTTGTATAATAGTCAAAATTCACATTAGACAATCTAACTCAAATTTCTTGAAGACGTTATGCTCCTAGAGACTGTTTACATGGAGTGAAAAAAGCAATGTGCCACGAGTAAGATGTGCAAGTTCTAGTCTTGGTTCCCAAACTACAAGCTTGACTGAAACCTGACATACTACAAATCCTCTAGACCTTACTTTTCTCTCTTTAAAATGAAGGAAGTATATACTAAATGAGCAATTATATTTAATTAATTTTATTTGTACATGGGTTCTAACAATCATTACCTCCTCTCCATGACACACTCTTACCCCACTCCTGATGCCTGTTTTCCTAAGGACTTTCCTAGCAGTCTCCTTGGTTTCTGATGCTTCATTCACTAATCCATCATTCTGCTACCTCTCTTTCATCTTCAAATGTTCAAATACCGAATATAGTCTTTATCTAATACCAACAATTCATATGCTCCATAATTTGGCCTTAGTTTTCTAACCAATCTCTTAAACAAAAGGAAGGGGAAAGAACTGACATTTAAGGCTACACAACTAGTGAGGGTAGAGGCAGAACTGAGTCTGTTTAAGTCTAAAGCCATTCTATTATCACATTTTGTGTGAAATATATCACAGACTAAAGACCCAGGCGGTAAGAATTTCCTAAGATTTGGGAAACTTTAAAGCATTACATTAACAAATCTCAACACCTCCAAGAGTCACACAAACATAAGAAAAAAAAAAATACAGATACAGATACAAAGCAGTTTTATGCTTTTGCTTTGGACCAGAAAGTCCAAATCTTCATCTGGACAATAGGCATACAACCAAAAAATGGTTCAGGGACTTAATAAAAAGTTTCAATTAAAGCCTACAAATACCTGTTTTGGAGGAAGTGCATCCTGAGAGACAGGATCGAGAGTCATAAACTTTTTATCCCTAACAATACTGAGAACATCATAAAGAACACACATTTCTGTCAGTGCACTTCTCATATTGTTCTTCACTGAGTCCCAAGGCCATAAGGAAGGTTGAAACTTCACCAATCTTGAAAAGAGAAAAAAAAGAACAAGAAATACAGAAGTATAAGTTACATTGAATAGAAGACAGAAAAGCTCATTTGGAAGGCTTACAATACTAAAAGGAGAAATAATGTTCTTTCAGACTGTCTGCCTTTTATCCTATTCCCTCCAACCTTTCTTGAATCTTTGTTAAGACTTAATACAGCATTCTTGATATGACAAATGTCTCAATTCCAGAAGTTAACTCTCTCAATACAATATTACAGCTAGACACTTTTAAATTTATGCAAGCCTTTTAATGTCCTGCTTACTTCCAGCTTTTAGAACTTGAATTCAAGTAATGACAGAGAATTGAAACAGAAAAGTTTGAAGCCAAAGCTGGCCTGTACTGCCAGCCCTGGTATTAGCTACACTAGCATACTTACACTTCCTTGCAAGTGTCTTTTATTTGATACATGCTCACTGTTTAGTGTTCAGATGACAAACTATTTGAGTAAAAAGTGAAAGTTTTCCTTTGTTCTCATCCTTGATTCTCTTCTGAGATAACCACTAGCAATAGCTGGAGTGCATCCTTTCAAAGGCTTTCCTATACATTTACATACATATATTCCCATTTTTCTGTTACTTGCTTCCCCCCCCACACACACACACTTAATAAGATCTAGAGACACTTCCACATCAGCACATATTCATGGGTCCACTTCCTTCTATAATATTCTGGAACATGGATGTACAATAACTTTAACCATTCCTATTCAACAGACATGGAGTGCTTCCAACAATGCTGATAGTGTAAGCATCTCAAACACATACTTGTGTAAATGTACAAGTTTTTTTGTAGGCTAAATATTTAGGTGTGATATTAGTGGACCAAAAGAGATGCACATTTAAAATTCCGGCACATATTAAACTTCTAAACTGCCTTCCAAGAAAAGCTCTACCAAGTCACATTCCCAACACAGGATATTAACAATATTTTTAGTTTTTTAATTTCTGTCAATTTTATACATGACAATCTTTTCCCTCTTCTTTTTGAGACAGCTTCTCACTATTTAGCCTAGATTGGCGTAGACCTGTGATCCTTCTGCCTCAGCTTCCCAAGCGCTGGAGTTACAGGCTGGGATTACAAGCATGTACCACCACACTCAATATTGAAACGGGCATCTTTAAATTCCCACTTACACTGGGTCTGTTGCATAACTAAATCAAGAATTGTGATTTAAAAAAAAAAGTTTGACAATGACAATAAGAATACAAAACCCACTCATGCTGCTTCTGCAATTTCCTACTATGTAGCCTCCTCCCTTCCAGTTTTGTTTTTTCCTGTAACTCATTTACTGCAAAGCATCCAGTGTGATCTTATAAACAAGCAAATCACCGTGTCTACTTAAAATCCTCTAAAAGTTTTAGGCTGTTCTTCTGATAGAAGCCAAATGCTTATCCTGATCTACTAGGGTCTACAAGATCCGACCTCTCCCTATCTTAGACTTTTTTTTTTTTTTTTTGGTAGCACTGGGGCTTAAACTCTGGGCCTCAGGCGTGCGAGGCAGGTGCTCCACCACTTGAGCCACGCCCCCAGCCTACCTTAAACTTGAACTCACATTCCAGTCGCCACAGACCTCTTTTTTGCGGGGCGGGGGGCGGCACTGGGATTTGAACTCAGGGCTTCACGCTTGCTGGCAGGCGCTCCACCACTTGAGCCACTCCACCAGCCTGACACAGAACCTCTTAATGGCAGGTGCTCCTATCCATCCTGCACGCTGCAGAGAAGCAAAGTAAATGCGGAGGTCACACAGCCGCTGAGCTCTCAACCACTAAGTGTGCCACACTACAGGCGCTCCGTTTAAAACAGTGTCAGACACGTTACCGGTGACAGTGACTCAAACGCTGCCACTCAGAGACCCGCAGGACAGGAGCATCAGGAGTTAGGCCGTGTCCTGAAAGTCCCGCTGCAATGGAGACGCGACGGGGCGGCTTCCAAGCGCACATCTTTGCTGCACGGCCGAGCAGCTACCTTCCTACCTTCCTCGTCGTCCTGGTCCGCGCTGGAACCGGCGCCCGCCCAGTCCTGCGCGTCGCCCTCGGCCCCCGCCGCCTCCTCCTCCTCCTCCTCGGAGCCCGAACCCTGGCTGAAGTCGATCCGCTGGGCCAGGCGCGCCAGGTTCTGGGACATGGACAGCGGCTGCAGGTAGGTCTCAGTGCCATCCAGGCCCACTTCCTGCACGTGCTTCTCGCAGGCCGACTCGATGCTGATCCGCACAGCGCGGACCCCCGACATGCTGCCTGCGGCGGAGGCCCCCAGCGGAAGCCCTCAACGCTGGAAAACCAAACCCCGCTCTCCGCGCGGAAACAAAGCCCAAGGCGCAGCGCGTTCCCAGAAGGCACTGCGAGGTTCCCGCCCCGCAAATCTCTCTCGGAACAAAACTGGGCAGGCGCGGGAGCTCCGGCTGGGAGCGCTTCCGGTGCATCCGACTGCTGGTCCGGAAAGCTTCCGGCCTGTGAGAGGCTGGCAGACTGCTGAAGGGTGGACCCGATCCGGTTGCGGGTTGTGGAGACACGCGTGCTGGTGTCGGTCTGCGATGTACTTGTTACTTGTTTGAGGGTCCGGGAAGAGGAAATGAGTGGGGCCCCGGTTCTGGGAAATGAGAATGCCGCGGAGAGGACTGAGGTTTGCGGGCTCACACCTACAGTGGAAACGTTACAACGAGTTACAAAGAGTTACAAGTTAAGGCGCAGTTTTAAGTGCTTAAATTTACAGCGCTTAAAATTACACTGCGGGGTTGGGGATTTAGCTCAGTGGAAGAGTGCTTGCCTGGCAAGTGTAAGGCCCTGAGTTCGGTCCCCAGCACCGAAAAAAAAAGGAAAAAAAAAAATTACACTGCGTACTTCAGTTCGTTATCTAGTTTGCTGTTAGTTGTAAACTCCGCGACAGCGAATGTCTCCAACAAACCAAAGATTCTGGCATGTAACGTGTAATTAATAATATTTATTTCATTTCCTAGTGAGATTGTTATATTTACAGTATTAAGAAGCAATGATGTAACTTCAGTCCCTGAGTCCACAAGAAAATATTTCATTAGTAATGATTCTACAGGGAAACATGGGTTTTTTTAATTGCAAAACTGCTTAATTTAAGGAATTATGCATATCAGTTATGAACCTTTGCCAAGTCTTGTTCTGATCAACTGCTTTCAGATGTTTCGGAATATGAGGTTGACTTGGAGTCATTCCCTACTGACAGAAAGAGAGGGCAGATTTTCAGGAGAAAAACAAAATAGACTAATTCATCTCAACTGTGCTGACTCACACTGGGTAGATTGCGGGTCAGGTCTATGAGATTAGGCTGGTTGGTGCTAAGGTATGTCTACAGGTCATTCAGATGACTCTACCTCTTACATTTTTAATGAAGTTATAGATATGCTAGGATTTAGGCACTCCATTTTATTATTTGCTTATTCCCTCCTGTTTATGCTATTTTCCCTCTATCCTGACTTCTTTGGAAGCACAAGCATAGGCCCTGAGTTCAAATCCCAATATTGCAAAGAAATAAATAATAAATTTATTTCTTTTTGGCCATTTCTCTGTGTATAGATTCTTTTTTTTTTTTTTTTTTTTTTTAGTGGTACTGGGGTTTGAACTTCACCTTAAGCCACTCCATAAAACCTATTTTTGTGAAGAGTTTCTTGAGATAGTGTCTTATGAACTATTTGTCTGGGCTGTCTTGGAACCGCAATCCTCCTGGTCTCTGCCTCCTGAGTAGCTAGGATTATAGGTGTGTGCCACCAGTGCCTGAATCTCTGTATACAGTTTTTAAAAATCCTTTCTCTTTCAAACAGCAGCTTTAGGGCTTACAACATGCATACTTAACTTTTCATAGCTTACTAAGAATTAATATTTTACCATTTTAATAGGAATGTGGAAACCTCATTACTCTATATGTCCTTTGCCCTCTTCCTTGTGTTATACTGTCTTGCATATTACATATGCACATCAAAAAACTCCTCAGATGATGTCATGAGTTTTGCTTTCAACTATCTAACATATTTTAAAGAACTTGGGAGAAGAGTCTACTATATTTACCTAGGCATTTATCATTTCTGTGGCTGTTCCTTTACTCTGGATGTTCCAAAATTCCTTTTGGTATTACTTCTCAAATGATATAAATAACACACACACACACACACACACACACACACACACACACACGCCAATGGGGGAGGGGCGGTTCTGGCAGATTTATTTTACTTTTTTGTTTACTCACTCATTTCCTGAATCAGCTCTACAGGCCATCTTTTTTTTTTTTTTTTTTTTCGGTACTGGAGCTTGAATTCAGGGCCTTCACCTTGAGCCACTCCACCAGCCCTATTTTTGTGAAGGGTTTTTCAAGGTAGGGTCTTTTGAACTATTTGCCCAGGCTGGATTTAAACCACGAGCCTCCTGATCTCTGCTTCCTGGGTAGCTAGGATTACAGGCGTGAGCCACTGGCTCCCAGTTATAGTCCCTTTCAGTTCCATGTTCTGACTGTGTGGTCCTAGATGAAATTTTCTTGTTATTTTTGCTTTAAAGCCATCCAATATGAAATTTAAAGCCATCATCCAGATTTAAGTCGACATACCAGCTATGAAGATGGCATTAAAAATCTCTATTCCAAGGAAACGTATCTTTCATATGTAACTATATGTTCCTACCTATACCTCACATATGTGTTATTTATAAAAAGGTCACTGTCTTAGGGGTAATTAACTTAATTGTTCATGTGTAGTTGCTGAAGGACACCTTTTTATCTGTAAGTGACTCAACAGGACAGAGTGTCCTTCCTTCTTTTTCTCTGTGACTCTTTTCAGACTACACAGAAAGCAGAGGGATAGGTGAGGCATCCTTTTTTCCTCCGTCAAATGGGGAGAACTCTTAGCCACGATCTCTTTGGCAGTGAAAAATTTGGAAGTTAATATTTTCTTTGTTTCAGAATTCAAGAAGGTATTTTCTAGTTAGAACATACTAACTAGAAACTCTTAACTAGTTAAGAGTTAAGAGTTTCTTAACTAAGGCTCAAACCCAAAGGTTAGAAGCCCTTTAAAGGACCAAAGTACTCACAATTATAAAAATGTGTTCCACTACACTGCCAAGTAGGGGTGTTCAGCACTAAAGAAAAAGAGAAGTCCTAAAATTATTTTGAGACTAACTTGCTGCTCTATTTAAATAATTAAAATTATTTTAATATTCTTTAAATATACACACATTGTCTTTTTAGAATAAATATTTTGAAGTTAATCTACATATAATAAAAGGCATTTATAATAAGTGTGGGGTATGATAAATTGTGACAAATAAATCCATCTGTACAATGACCACTAAAATCAACACGTAGGACAGTTTCATCACTCCAAAGTTCATGTGTCTTTTCAATCAATCGCATTTCCTGTCCAGGACTCCAGCAAACACTTTCCAACCCTCTGACAGTGTTCAGTGAGTGTCTGGCTTCTTTTGTTCAGCATTTACCACATTGTTAAGTTTTTATTGTGGATTCACATTCCATGGCATGAATGTACCACACTTGGATGCACTTTTGGTTTGTTTGCAGGTCTTGACTTTTGTGAATAAAACTGACATAAGTATCATTCATAAAAAAGTCTTTGTGTGGATGTTTTCACTTTTGAGTAAAGATCCGAGTGGAATTGCTGAGACATATGGTAAATGTGTTTTATAAGGAATGCCAATCTTTCTCCCCGCCTCACAACAAATGTATTACACTGCCATGGAGGTACAAGTGTTCCATTTGTCCCACCTGGTAACTAGCCATCAGCATTGGCAGTCTTTAATCCATCGAGCTCTTCCAGTACAAAACTGGGTATCTCCATGCAGAAAAAACTGAACCCATTTTTTACTCCTTATTTCCTAGTTGTGAAAATCAACTAAATTGGATCATATGATCTTATCAATATTACTTATTAGTTCTATAAGCCCCTTTTGTATATGTCTTAGGATTTTCATAACTTCTGTGAGTAAAGACAAATGCAAAAGTATTTTAATATCTGAAAATCCAATTAATTTAATACATAATTGCAACAGAATAAAAAACTCATGATCATCTCAACCGATATAGAAAAAAATCCTCTAAATTTGTTTTTCATAGTGTGAATTAATTCTTCATAGTATTTTTCATTAGTAGAGTCGGTAGTAATAGCCTCTCATTTTTGAGTGCAGTAATTTCATTTCTTTTTTCCTTTTTGTTTGGTGAGTCTAGGAATTTCATTAATCAGTCAAAAAAGAACTCTAGCTTTTTATCTTATTCTCTACTGTTTTTTGGTTCTCTGTTTTATTAATCTCTGATGTAATTTTTATTATAGCTTTCTTTCTGCTAACTTTAGGCTTAATTTGCTTTTTTTCTATAGCATCTTTGGGTCAAAGGTTTAGTCTTCGAGTTGAGATTTTCTTTTTAAAATTTGGTGTTTAAATTTATAACTTTCCCTCTAAGCACTATGTTAGATGCATTTTATAAATTTTGGTAAACTGTCTTCACTTTCATTAATCTCAAAGTATTTAAAATTTTTTGATTTATCATACATTCATGTTATCACCCATGTGATAATACTGTGGATGCACACAATGGACTTTGAGCAAGCCCCCTCCATGGTATTTCCATTACCCCCTCTTTCTTCCCCTTCCAGTGTGTGGTGGGTTTCATTATACTGTCTTCATATGTATGTGGTGTATTTCCATCTTCTTCACTCCTCAGTATCTAAGTGTTTTTAAAATATTCCCTATGACACCTGTTTTGACTCAGTTGTTTAGGAATATGTTGTTTGATTTGCACATACTTGTGAGTTTCCATTACCAATGTCTAAATTCTCTCCATTTTGGTTGTGTAGGATACTTTGTATAACTTTACTTATTTAAAATACATTGATACTTTTGTTATTACTTAGCAATGGGCTCTCCTGGTGAAATTCCTGTGTATTGTGTTGCTGAGCAGTGGTCTACACAGGTCTGTTAGCAATACTTTGGCTATTGTGCTGTTGAAGTCTCTTATTTCCTTGCTATCATGTCTACTATTCTATTATTGAAAATGTAGTCGTAAGATCTCCAACATTGTTGAATGGTTAGTCTCCTTTCAATTCTGTAAGTTTTTTTTCTTCATGTATTTTGGAAGCTCTGCCATGAGTGTGTATATGTTTATAAGTATATTTTCCTGATAGGCTAAATCTCTTAGCATGATAAAATATTTCTCTCTATCTCTAATAACATTTGTTTTGTGGTACTGGGGCTTGAACTAGGGCCTACACTCCACCAGCCCTACTTTTGTGATGGGTTTTTCAAGATAGGGTCTCACAAACTATTTGCTTGAACTTTCTTCAAACCACGATCCTCCTGATTTCTGCCTCCTGAGAGGATTACAGGTGTGAGCCACCAGCACCTGGCTCTAATAACATTTTTAAGAATGTTAAATGTTTCAAATCTGTTGTATCTAATATTACTCTAGTGATGCTAGCTTTCTTATGGTTGCTTTTACTTTCAATTTATTTTTATCATTTTTTTTTGAGACAGGGTTTTTTGACATAGTCATGGCTGGCTTTGAACTTATGATTCTCCTGCCTCAGCCTTATTTTTATCTTTGGATGTAAAGTATGTCTTTGGTAGATAGCATACAGTTGGACCTTGTTTTTATTTAAATCCAAACTGGTACAACTGCCTTTCCATTTAATTATTTAACACACTCACGTCTAATTTGTTATAAGGTGGTGGGATAACATTCAAAGTGCTAAAAGAAAAACAATTTCAAGCAAGAATCTCCCATCTAGCAAAACTACCTTTCAAAATGAATGTGAAATGTGCACATACCATTTGACATTTTGTTTCTGATATGTATCATCCTTTCTATCCTTCTACTCCTCCTTTGCTGGCTTCTTTGCATTAAGTAAATATTTTCCAGCATAACATTTTGCTTTCCTTAATAAAATTTTCACAAGTCATCCTTTTCCTTTTATCCTTTCTTCGTATGTATGAAGTAGATCCCTCCCTCCATCTCTCACTCTTTCCTTCTTTTTTTTTTTTTTTGGCAGTGGTATTGGGGACTGAACCCAGGGCTTGTACTTGCAAATGGTCTACCACTTGAGCTACTTCCTCAATCTCTGTTTTATAATTAGAATGCTTAGTGCTTAGTCCATATTCATTTAATATAATTATTGACATGGTTAAATTTAAATCTTATGTCTTGTTACTTATTTTCTATAGCCCCATTTGATTTTCTTTTTTCTTCTGTGCTTGACTTTTTGGATTAATTGAGCAATATCTCAATATCTCATTTTACCCGCCCCCCCCCCTTATTGGCTAATAAAACTGTTTTATTTTTTAATGGCTGCTGTAAGATTTCAGGTATACATCATCTTCAGTTCATTAGTGTGCCTTCAAGTAATACTACATCACTTCAACAATGTAGCACTTTTTTTTGTTTGTTTTTTGGTGACACTGGGGTTTGAACTCAGGGCTTCGTGCTTGCTAATTATCACCCTACCACTTGAGCCACTCCACCAGCCCAATGCAGTGCTTTTGTATACTTCCAAGACTTCTCTGCTCTTTCTGGCCAGAACTTGAACATCTCACAGATCTCCGTGAACTGTGGGGTTGTTCATTTTATAATTCTCTCATAGATGCTCTTTGCCTGGTCTCACAGAGTTTCTCTCTGTCAATGTGTCCAAGATGCTAGAAGTTCCTTATGCAGATTTTTAATTCTTGCTTTTCTAGCTTACTTGTCTCTAGTATCCTGCACACTCCAGCTGCCTGTGCCTCTCTGAGTCTGACCTCTGTCTCCTCTGCTTAGCAATTCGGCTTGAGTCACCCCTCACCCCCCACTCCCAGTCACAGTCTGTGAAGTAGCTGCAGGATGAAAGCTGGGCAGTTATAGGCCTTGCCTTGTTTCACTTCTCTCCAGTTTATAGCTCTGCTTTGTCTGTTGTTCAATGTCAGAAAACAATCATTTCATATATCTTCTCTAGTGTCTTATTGTTTGTTGCACTCGGGCAAGTCCAGTACCAGTTAGCGCCCCATGCCCAGAAGCAGTAGTGTTCTTTCTGGTTGCATTTCTATTTCTTACAACTTTATTTTTACATTTGCTTACACAACTACTTTCCATTTATCATTACCATGTGGTTCATTGAAATCAATGTTGATACGTTTCTTCTAATGATTACTTTCCTCTGTTGGTCAAATGTGGTTGCAGACATGCTGCTCGTAGCATTTTAAAAGTAAATATGAAGTTTTCTCAGACTTGTACTACCAGGTCTATTATTTAGTCAAGATAGTATTTACCTTATTTTCATTATTAATGAGCATTTAGTGTCTATAGTTAAGCCAGGCTTTAAATCGATAAGAATGTGATACAAAAGAACAGAAAAAGCATTCTCTCTGAGTGACTTCAGTATTGTGGAGAAGTGTTAGCTTTGAGTCCTGTCATGGGAAAGAAATAGACTCATGCTACCTTTATGGAACCAGTGAGAAGCCTTTCTTAAGATTTTACAGTAAAAAAAGAAAGCATGTTTCATGCATGTTGTCTTCATAACTAGGAAATTTTATATAAAATTTATATATATATATATATACATATATATACATATATATATATATGGCCTAAACTTTAGTTCAACTTTACTTTCTCTCTAACTACTGTTATTAGAAACCAGGATTAAATGCCCAAGTGTCAAATCACTGGTAAAGCAATGAATGTTATTTATCGCACAGCCATGGGAAACACCAAATACCTACTTAAGGGCTTAATATTTTAAAAACCTTTTTTAGGCACTGTTGGCAGGAATAAGACCCTATTCTTACTGATAAAGGCCCATTTATGCAATCCTCTGGGCACATGACTCTTAGTGAGTCTTTTATTTCTTTTTTCTTGAATCTGTAGCCTCAGGAAATTCCATTATCCATGAAATTAGAAATAACTACCACTTTGCTAAGAAGAGCTAAGAGCCTGCTATAAGTTAATATTAAAATATATAATAAAGCTACTGAAATTAGAGCAGTGTGATCCTGACACAGAAGCACATGGACAGATAGATGATAAATTTTGCCAGACAGATGGATGGACAAGAAGATGGGCTGGAAATAAACCCATTCTTATATGATAAACTTTGTATTTCAAGTCCTTGAGAGAAGGAAGAAATACAGGAGTTAGTGTGAAGACAAGTGGAGCACCATTTAGGGGAGAATTACATTTTTTCCTTCTCCCTATTTCTCCCCTCCCTCTCCTCTTTTTTGTTTTTTAACAGATGAGTTTTGGTATGTTGCCCAGGCTGGCCCTACACTCTTGCAATGGGGTGATTTCCTCCCACCTCAGCCTCCTGGGCAGCAGAGACTACAGGTGCCCATGACCATGCCTGGCTGAGAATTACATTCTTATTTCATAATACCCACACAAAAATGCCCATGTGGATTACAGAGCTAAAAATAAACATTAAATGCTTAAGATGAATATGCTCATACATTTGAAGGAGAGGGAACTAAGGCCAGAAAACTTAAAGGAAAAGATTAACTCATGTTATTTGCGTGCATGTGTCTGTAAGTGAGCATGTTAATTCAAAGGTGAAAAGAGCTACCCCAGACTCTAAGCTGTGGTTATTTTTAAGGGGTAGCGGGACTTCTACTTTCTTTATTTATGTCTCCTTGGGTTTTCTGCTTATTTTTCTTTTTACAATTAGTGTGTGCAATATAACTAGGACCATTTTTCATTAAAGAGAAATTAAAAAATGGATATTGCCACTGAGCTCAGTGTAGAGTTCAGCAGTAGGGCACCTGCCTAGTATGGCCAAGGTCCTGGGTTCCACCCCCAATACTGCAAAACAAAACAAAACAAAAACCAGATATCACCCATGCATAACACAATGAAACACAGTAGCTAGCGTTTGCTGAGAGCTGATTATATACCAGCCCTGTTTTATGTGGATTTACACACTTAGAGCCCACCACGACCCATGATAAGTCCTGTTCTTATTCTTATTTTAAATAGGAGGGAAGATGGGTTAGAGAAGTCATAGCTAGTAAATGGTAGGACTATATTCATGCTCAGACAATCTGGCAGCAGAGCTGAGTTTTTTTTTTTTTTTTTTTTTTGATGGTAGTAGGGTTTGAATTCTGGATCTCATGATCCCTAGGCAAGTGCTTTACCACTTGGGCCACACCCCCCAGCCCTTTATGCTTTAGTTATTTTTCAGATAGGGTCTTCCATTTTTGTCCAGGCTGACCTTGGAGAGATATCCTTCTATTTAACCTCCCACTTGTAAACAAGTGTGAGTCATCATGCCCAGATTTTTTTTTTAAACAGGGTCTTGCATTGTACCCCAGGCTGGTTTCAAACTTGTGATCCTCCTGCCTCAGTCTCCTGAGTGCTGTGATTACAGCTGTTGAGCTACGATGCCTGGTCTCAGAGCTGAGATCTTAACTATGACACTATATTAACTCTCAGGACGGTAGTTGCCTAACCACAGGCATAATATTGCTTTTTCAACAGGTACATGTTCACTGTGCTGAAACCTGACAGAATACCTAGTTATAAACATAGATTGAAAATAAATAAATAAATAAACATAGATTGAAATGCCTATCTGTTTTCATCAGCACCAGAAAGATTTATCTGAGACAAAGCGAAAGACTTTCTCAGTGTTTCTCAGTGTTATTCTGCAGTGGAACTGTTTATGCCTCTCCTAGGAGAGTGAAGATAAAATTAATGCCTTCTCTCTCATGCAGCTCATGACAAATCGTAATCATCATTTTGCAGATATTCTCAAACACATGGGATATTTGAGCCTGACACATAGTCTCTCCTTTTTGATCAGAGAAAGTTTTCATAGCCATCTTTCTGTTGCAACAGCAGGTTAATACTTTGATTTGGTTTTAAT
This sequence comes from Castor canadensis, assembly GCF_047511655.1. Classification (NCBI taxonomy): domain Eukaryota; kingdom Metazoa; phylum Chordata; class Mammalia; order Rodentia; family Castoridae; genus Castor; species Castor canadensis. Next base: position 70,028,244 of record NC_133400.1, read on the forward strand.
ATTTTAAAATATTTTAAAACCAAGAAAAAAACTGCCAACCTAAGAGAAACAATTTACAGGACTCCCCTCACCCCGCCCTCAGAGCATCCTAGGATGAACAATTAACAGTTGACAAATTCAATCTATATCATAGCCATTGATAACAATATTTATTTCTCAATTATCAACAAAAGCAGAGAGGTCATGCCCATGGAAAGACAATCAGGCTGAATAGAAAGTTGCGTTTTGACAAATGCTAGTATAAAGGCTTCTTGTAAATACTGTCTACTCACTCTGCATAACCAAATGAATATTTATTAGGAGTTATAAAGACAAAGGAAAAGAGGAGGTAAACCATGTAGTTTATATTGTATTATAGCTCTCCCCCTGCCATATAACAAATACATTGTCAAGTTCACATGTATGTTGCTTTCTGTCTTCCCTGGGGATTTTGAATCTGACCAGTTGAGGTACACTGAGACAGGTTTAAATGCATCAATCTAAATTCCCAAGGTCAACACTGATCCTCTGCTGCAGTGTGAATTCCTTCAGCCCTTGCCAGCTTCCCTACAACCCAGAAGCCCAAGAAGGGTTGTAGAAAGCTCAGTGTGCAGTCACCCACTCCTGAGAAATTTGAGTGTTCAGTGATCGATGAACAGTTTTTCTTAGCAAAGAACAGACAAGAGCATGGTTTATGTGGAGATTTGTGGGAAACAAGGGTCCATGGCTTTCTTCCCCATTCTCATCACAGTCAGTCTGAGCTCCTTAGGAGGAAGAGAAGGACCATTCCTGATACCTACAGGGTGCCAGTCACAGTGGGGATTGTCCAGTGGGCGAGCTGCTGCAGAACACTGAGCAGAGACCATCATTATTTATTCAGTCAAGGTGGAAGGTAGTGCAGAAGTAGATTGGGGGGTGTTGACAGTAAGGTTTAGGAGGTTGCTATTTATAACCTGATAAATAAAGAGTCATTGAAGATACCCTTATGAAAAAAAGGCATTTTTTTTCTTTTTAAAATTAAAAATGGGTTGGTGAACTTATTGTTGGGTTGCTCAACCTCGGCACTGTGGACATGAGAAACTAGGTAATTTTTCACCGTGCAGAGCTGTCCTGTGTATTGTATATGTTTGGCAAAAGTCCTGGATTCTCAGTCACTAAATACCAATTGAACTCTCCAGTTGCAGCAAAAATGTTCCTAGACATTGCCTAATGTTTCCTGCGGGGCAAAATTGCCCTGGTTGAGAACTGGGGGAAAGGCTGGAGGTTAAATGCTCAGCTCAGAGGAAGAGGAACCAAAACAAGGTCTTGGATGAAAGAGACATCATTTGACTTCAGAATAGTGACTTTTATTACTATTGTGTTGAGCTCAATATAGAAGTGTTGTGTGGTATTGAATTAAAAATCTAAGGGAACAATTTAATGAGGCATTCCTGTTTGTCTCTTCTGGAAAAATATGAAACTCACCCTTGCTTAGAGAAAACTGAAGCTGGAGTTGCCAGGAAAACGTCATGGCCAGTTGTCTGAATATATTTATCCTTTATGTAACTGGAAATACCAAAAATAACAGGCACCTTTTAATGAAAGTTGTCATTTTGTGTTCACAAAACTTTTGGTTTATTGTTCAGGAGAACATTTTCTTACAGTTACTGCTGCAATTCCTCCCTGCTGAGGAATGTATTGTAAAAATTCATGCTGCTACCCTTTGAAATGTGGAACTAGAGGTTGTTACATCAAGTCAGTTTTCAGACAGGCATGGGGAAACAGGAATATGAAATACACATCAGATGCAAACAATTTGGTTTTGGCTTCAGCTAACAGTGAGTTCACTGTATCCCAGTGGTGTTGCGGCAGCATCTGGTGAAATGTAATTGTGTCAGAGCTGTTGTTGGCCTAGTTGAACAAGGCAAAGATTTGGCAGGGTTTGTGATGCCTATGGTTTGTTGCCATGGTTTCATTTTCTTAATCCTTTTTACTTTTTTGTCCCTGCAAGAAATAAAGTTTAGCCATAATCCCCACTTGTCTTTGAGTGTTGATGACTGAGATGTGTGGATGTTTCTAGGTAGATTTCCATTTGAAAAAAAAAAATGTTTTTTTGGTGTTCTTTATGCGGATGACAGGTGGAAAAATTTCCTGATTAGGCCATTTAGAGGTGTTATTCTTAGAGATTATGTCCCTTGGGGCCATTCTGCCACTCTGACCCCTCACAACGTTTCAGATAGACCAGGTTTCACTTGTATCATTAAAGGGGTTGGTACAAGGAGCAGAGAATCCAGTAATATTTTTCAGAGTTCGTTCTTAAGGTTATAAAACATCCTGTGTAATTTTGCATTTGAAATTCACATTTTATACCCCACCTTGACTTTGGCACAGTGAGAACTTCAGCAGCAAGCATCCTGTCTTCCTGTGCCATTTCAACCTCCCAGGATCATTTCTGTTGAGGAGAAGCCTCCCTAAGGGAGCATCAGCTCTGATGGCCTCTGGGCTGGGTTTCTAGCAGCCCCTTCCCTAGCTTTCAAATTCTCAAAGCAAAACTCCACCGTACTTAGGGCAGCAGCAGGAGCAAGTGTAAACCAATGCATACATGTAGGCTGTTGGTCATCTGGAACAGGGAAGCACTGTTGTATGGGCTGTATGGAAAGTCCTGGCCTCTCTAGTGTTCCCTTCTTTCCTGTTTATCATTCTCACCACTTCTCCCACATGGCCCTGTCTCTTTCTCCCTTTTCTTCTCTTTCCTTTCTTCCTTCATTTGCTACATAATGTAACAGTAGCAAAGTATCTGCTAGTAATCATGGCTTTGTGTGTACTTTTGGTTCTTTTTAGGATGCTCTTTAAAGGAAGTTTGCCAAGAAGGTGAGGGAAGTACTCTCTCAAGCAGCCGCTTGCAAGCCTGTGAGACAGCTCCTAGGTACAGAAGAGGGTCACACCCATCTGTGAATCAGTGTGTGATTCCATCCCCTGGGGAGCAGTCAATAGTACACAAAACTGTTGGGCCAGACTGCAGGGCCTTAGCTCTGTTGCTCACTAACCTGATTGCCTTGGGGTAATCTGCTAGCATCTGTGCCTCTGCACACAAGGATGATAACAGCAAGTACCCTCCTCGGGTTATGGGAAGGTTAGAGTAGTTATAAATGTCAAGTGCTAGCTCATAGACCACAATCACCAAATGTCAGCTACAGGAATATCATTATCTTTGTCCTCAAGGACCTTGCAAACTAGTTAGAGATGGGACAACACATGTGAAAGGATTACAACAATCAGTTGTAAACATTTAAGCATTAGGGTGTAAATGCCATGGGAGTTTAAAGAAGGATGAAGTTTTTCAGTGTCAACAGTGGTCAAACAATGTTAACAGAGAGGGAGATGATGTCAGAGCTGAAAGGTTGTTAAGTCAACATATATTAAGCATTTATTACATCTACTGATTATTCACACAATCTTGTGTTTACCATATGATATTCATTTTCCCCATGATGTTCCACGGATCCGAAGAGGAGGCACATTTATGATCTTTGTGCTAGGCAGCCGGCTAAATGACCTTTCCATACACTGGACCATTTAGTCCTTTCAGTGACCTTAGAATTAGGCTGTAACATTTCCATTTTCCACAGGAAGAAGTTGAGGTTCCGCAGCGGTAGTATGTCTAATGTCAAAGCACTAACAAATGGTAGGGTTGAGAATGGAGCACAGGTTATCTGATGGCAGATCTGGCAAATGGAGTACACAGGGTGTACAAGTCTGGCAGAGAGGGAGACAGAAAGAACTAATGAGGTCAGTAGTCCAATGGGAACAGAGTGTCTACTGGCAGTCAGAAGTAAATTGGGATTGCTATGGGGCAGGGGGAGTTTTGCTTAAAAAGGATGCCACAAACCCAGTAAGGTGTTTGGGCTTGGAAGTGGAAGCTGATACCAGTCCCTGAGCCTGGAAGTACATGACAATGAAACATGCACTTACCAGTGGCGGGAGGCGAATGGGCTAGTGGAAGGAGGGAAGGCACACTTTCGCTCGAGACAACCAAGCAAAAGGAAGTAGGAGAGGTACAGGTGTGGGAGAGGCCCAGACTATGGGTAACAATGAGAATAAACAAGGAAACATGAAATCTGTAGTATCCCTTAAGGAAATTTTGGACAGGTCTGTGTGACAGGTTAAATGAGACAATAAATGAGAGAGAACAGACACCATCTAGATTTCTTTTTCCCAGAAAAATGGTGGTAGCTCTGACAAGGAAGGGGAAATTGGGAGGACAGGTGGGGAAGGATTCATTTTGAGGGGATACTATAAACGCTGGGCAAATGGAAATTGGAGCATATGTGAGAGGCCAAGGCTGGGGACAAAGATGTAAGAATCAGCCATATAGTGGGAAAGGACACATTGCAATGAAGTGGTCATGGTCATGGGTAGGAGCTAGATGAGGGAAAGTGCACGGAGGGCACAAGAATGACTACTTTGGAGGGTTTCAGGATCATCGGGTTTCTAGAAGGGACAGTCTTCTGCAGGAGACAGGTCACTGCAGCCCTCTGAGGCTGCAGGTTCTCTCTTGCCTTCCTGGAATAGGTACAGTGGGTTTACATGGTCTACTGTGTATGAAAGCGTAAAGACTAGAACATGACAAAAGCACATTTCATGGTCACTGTCTTTCAATCTCATCTCCAGAAACACATGTAGCTCCTCAGAGTATACCATTTTCACAAATTTCTTTATATTGCAGCAAAATCTTTGATGGGTTAAGGATTTCTTTTTATTATTTTAAGTCAGTGAAGTAGGAGGTATACAGTTAGCAATTCTTACAGATTCCTTTCTGGTCTTTGCCCACACAACTATCACTTCCTTGAGGCCCTTCTGTTTCTGGCCCTCGGGAACAACCACTGCTCTTACTGGCAACAGAGTCACATGCTGTACCTGCTAGAATGGGGCAAGTGCCTCCAGAAGATTCCCCTGCTGTGGCCTCTACCACACACATCCCAGCCAACCCACATACCACCCAGATAACTCAGAGGGGAGAGACACACAAAGGCTGGTTTTGTTTCATTAACAAGATTAAAGTAAATTTTGAGTTTTATTTTTGTTGGGCGGGAATCATTTTAAAGTATTTTTTCTGATTATGAAACATTCATTGTAGGAAATTAGAAAGATAAACAGAAAAAGGAAATTAAAAATGATGCAATTTTTTTAATGTTATAAATTGTCCAAAGTTGTCTCTGTTAATAGGAATGAGATCACACTGTTTAGTAACTATTTTAACATTTTTATTGTGGTAAAATACATACAAAAATTTAGCACACTAACCATTTTAAGTGTACAGTTCAGTAGTATTAAACACATTCATCATGAGGTACAACCATCACCAACATTCCTCTGCATTTCCCTTTTTGCCTTTAAAGCTGAAATTGTACCCAGTGAATTATAATATCCCATTTCAACCTTTCCATAGTCCCAATTCATGCACCCCCTTTTTATTGGCACTTCTGGGGTTTGCATGCTTGCTAGGTAGGTGCTCTACCCTTTGAGACATACCTCCAGCCTCTCAATTGTACCTTTGTCTCTATAATTTTGAGTACTCTATCTCAAGTGAGTGGAATCATACAGTATTTATCCTTTTGGGACTATACTAAGAAATATTACTTTAAAAACTTAAAATAACATGGCGATTTTTGTGCTATTAAATACTATTTTAAAATGTGATTTTTCTGAGACAGGGTATTACATAGCTAAGGCTGTCTCTCCTGCCTCAGCCTCCTCCCTACTGCTGGGACTGCAAGTGGGCACCACCATACCTGGCTTAGAATGTGATTTTTAATGGTGCATGATACTCTATTACATGGATCACAATTCATTTAACAAGCTGTTGTTAAATACTTTGGCCATATTTTACCTGCGTAGCAGTGCAACAGAGAAACAGAGCTGGCCAGGAGGTAGGGATCGGAAGTTAGAGGTACAGAATAATGTTTCCTGGAGCAGTCTCCAGAAGACAGAGTTCACTCAGGTAAAATCTTCCCCTAGTTTGACTTCTCTTCTTGATGTAGAATGTGGCCCTGTGTTCACCGCTACTGTGTATATCCCAAAGAGCTATGTCTTTAACCATACTCATGATTCTTTTGGACAAATTAATTGAAATAGAAACACAGGATTAACAGGTTTATTATAGTCCATGGCTTTTGATAAATGTTGCAAAATTTGGCATTCAGAAAATTTGAATCAATTTATATTTTTAGGAGCAATGGAAAAAAATGCTTAGTTTCCTGAACAATCTGATCAACTTTGGGTGAAACCTTTTTAACAAATTTTTTTTTTTTTTTTTTTTTTTGGTGGCTCAGGGGTTTGAACTCAGGATCTCATGCTTGGTACAATTTGAGCCACTTTGCCAGCCTGGGTGAAAGCTTTTTTAAGCAGATTTTTGAGCAGGAATACTTTTAACTGCTTAAGTTTACTGAATTAAGTTGTGCCACAGATATCCTGTCAAGCAATGTTTCCTACTTCTGAGTTTCTTTTGGATGGTTGTGAACCTGTTTGGGTTGTTTCTTTTTAAGACGACAGTATCAGCAATAAGGAGTAAAGTAGAAAGTACCAAGAAGAGCTGGTGGAGTGGCTCAACTGGTAGGGTGCATGAGGCCCTGAGTTCAAACCCTAGTACAACCAAAAAAGTAAAAAACAAAATGAAAGTTCAGAAAGTACCAAGATAGGGCATTACAGTCATAGCTGAGAATTTAATGATTACAATATTGAGGATGGTTTAGATGTCAATGATTGCACTGGATGACGTTTTAGATTACAAAGTATGTGGACCAACATTTAAAAAATATGAAATTCGAGCTGGTGGAGTGGCTCAAGCAGTGAAAGTGCCTGCCTAGCAAGTGTGAGGCCCTGAGTTCAAACCCCAGTGCTGCCAAAAAAAAAAAAAAAAAGAAATTTATAAATATAGGCACATTTCTGGAAGATGGACAGGGCCAATTGCCTAATTCTTTTGTAACAGATTATAAGAGACTCCTAGATTTTAGGGAAATAGTGTCCTGATGTTTCAGTAGGATTTAATTTTAGCTCTCTCTCCATTCATGATACTGGCTGCTAATAAAATTTGGTAACATCAAAATCTAGTTGTCCAAGTGATTCCAGTGACTTAACACTAGAAAATGTATATATTATATAAATGCAGCATTAGCTTTTCTCTATTCCCATGTTATAGCCTAAGTTGTTGTTCCCCTTCCCTGCAAATTCATGTGTTGAAGTCTTAACTTCCAGTACATCTCAAAGACTGTAGGAAGCAGAACTTTAAAGTAAGACAGGGTAGAAAGGGCAGGTCCTTATCCAATATGATTAATGTCTTCCTGAGAACAGATTAGGACACAGGCAGACCCCACAGGGAGGACCATGTGATGATACCAGACATGACAGACACCTTAAGTAAAGGAGAACGGCTGTCCAAAGAAACCAACCCTACTGACACCTTGATCTTGGACTTCAGGCCTCTACAACTTCTAGTCTCTAGAAATAAATTTCTGTTACTTAAGCTACCCAGTCTGTGGTACTTTGTTATGGCAACCCTAGCCAATGAATGCATTGCATTTTGTTAATTTCTGATTTCACCCAGCAAAGTGTATCATTAATATATGCTTTTCCATTATCAAAGTCTTTCTGTAAAAGACTTTCTTCTCAGTTCTGTTTAACATGTTGTTATTCCTTGTTTCAAGAATACTCCAAGTGGAATTACTAACTGGTATAGTTGCATTGAACACAACTTGAGAGATAAGTACCAACACTGTTACGAAGACAAAGCTCCTAAAAGTCCGCAAATGATGCTTTATATTTAAAATGGAACGCAGCATAAATAAAGATTGTTGGGGGTAAGGATTCAGAGACTAGGAGAGACCATTCTACTCAGTCAACAAACATTTCTGATCATGTTATGCCCTAGGTCTTATTCCAGGAGTTGGAGACAGCAGTGAGCAAAAACCCAAAGGCTTGTTGTCTTTCTGCTTATGTCCTAGCTTTCAGATAAAGATGCAATACCTATTTCTTCTCTGTTCTACTCTACTTGCATTATCAAACACCACACCTGTTTCATTTGATTTTCTGTGGAATCTGTTGGATTTGAATTTTGAATCAGGCCACTTTTGAGTTAGGACCAGGAAAATTCCAAGCTGTCTTTGAATGTGGGAGTCTGAGGCACAACAGGATGAAATTTGCATGGTTGAGGAGGGCGTGTTTCCATGAAAGCTCTACCTTACCAGTTCTGGCTGGCTGGGTTGCCAATGTGGAAGATGGAGCTCTGCAGACCACAGTGTGGGCTCCCAGGAAAGGCTGTGTGAGTGACAGTGAGGTGAGGAAAGACTCACTTCCTGTCTTCACTGTTCCAGTTCCTGGGCAGATGAGCTCCATTTGGATGTAGCTGCTGTTTAGCAGGGGAAGAGCCATCTAGGGAGACTGTGCCCTCAAATGGCTAACTGTATGAGTACTATGGGTGTGAGAGTGATGGAGGTGTTCTATATCTTGATTGTGGTGATGATGGTTCCATGGGTCCATTAATTTCTCAAGACTTATCACAATATATAATTAGAATGTAAACCGTGATGGTCATTCTGAACTGGGGTTGCCAAAAATGTGCCAAATTTTGTATCTCCAAATAAAATTTTTATAGATAAGTTATATTTTTTATAGATAGTTAATTCTTTACATTTTAATAGTATGCTGACACTTAGAATTTCAATCTCTCGGGGCTGAGACTGAGGTCCAAGGTAGAACCTGTGCAAGGCCTTGGGTTCAATTTCCACCAACAAAATCAATCAATTGATTGATGAGTCAGTCTCTTCCAGTGGTTATGTGAGTGGGACTGTGGTGATGCGGACATTCTCACTGTAGTCTTCAGAATACTGACTACATACAAGTGTGCATATATACCTATTATGAAGGAAAGAATCATTACAAAATATTCTTTAGGAAGACCACTCTTAAATATAACCCAGAATTTCTTTTATTCTTCAGATTCACCTCATAACCTTAGAGAAAAACTTAAGGCATGAAAACAGCATAGTATAATTTAAAAAATTCTTTATACATCTTTTGGATTTTTGGCTCCGGGTTTCTCACTAAGTCTCTCTAGAACACTAACACCTGAAATGATGCTTCCCTTTCTTGCTTCCAGAGAAAGGTGTACTGGTTATTTGACCATGGACCTTTCCCATGCTTACAGACTCTCTTCAATGGGGTTTTAGTTTGAGACCGCAGTAGATAACTAAGTTTTGTTGGTATAATTTTGTTGTATTGGTTTATTTGAATTTAAGAGATTTATCCAAATGCTTTGTTTATAGGTCTTTATTACCAATCAAAATAAGCTCCTATGTTGAGTATTTCCATAGAAATGTTGTATGTGTTGGATTGGTGCTCAGTCATGCCATTTAATTTACAGACCACAGCTGCACTATGCATCTCAAGGGTGGATGATGTAAAGGAGAAGTTTAACCAAGCAGCGGGAGACCTGGAGTCCAGAGTGGGCAGTAACTGAGCTGAATCTGGTCTACCAAGCAGTACTGTAAGCCTCTCATCACCTACTTAGGACCAGGTTCTGAGGTATGGAGGTTTCTTAAAGGAATTTTGCCTACTTTATTGGGTTTGAAGTTATTTTTTTTTCATTCTCCCTTTTGTACACCAAATATACATTTCTAAAAATCTTTCAAGTTTAGACCTTTGGAAAAAAATTTTTTTTTGGCAGTAGTGGTGTTTCAACTCAGGGCCTTATGCTTGCTAGGCAGGTGTTCTACCTCTAGAGCCATGCCCCCCAGCCCTTTTTTGCTTTAGTTATTTTTCAGATAGGGTGTTGTACTTTTTGCCCCAGGCCAACCGTGAACCAAAATCATCCTACCTCTGCCTCGCAGGTAGCTGCAATTATAGCATGAACCACTATGTCTGGCTTATCTGTTGAGATTGGGGGAGTCTTACTAAGGTTTTACCCAAGCTGGCCTTGAACTATGATCCTCATATCTCAGCCTCTGAAGTAGCTGGGATTACAGATTGAGCCACTGTGCCTTTTTCAATGGAGAGATCGCGATTTCCATTTTGGAGATGTTACCTTTGGCAATGTTTCAATCATTAAAAGGCAAAAATAAATGTTCATACAGCTCCCTTGCTTCCAGCTATAAGGAGTACAGCCTAGGGGAAAAGAGAATGGGAAAAGAGGAGTATGAAATGGTCCTCAAAAGGACAGAATCAGGGCTGGGGTTATGGCTTGCCTAGTAAACACCAGGGCCTGAGTTCAAACTCCAATACTGCCCAAAAAAGGGGGAGGGGGATAGAATCTAAGTGATAGAATGGAAGACATCTTAGTTGAAGTGACATATACATCACTAATATAATCTTATAGTAAGATAAATAAAGTGGAAGGATAACATGTTCTATACTCAAAGGCAAAAACTGTAGCAGCTGATGCTTTTTAGCATAAGATTTAGGATTGTGCACACAATGTCAAAATCCCAGGTTCCCCTTCTCCTGCATCAAAACCATGACTTCCACTTGCTTCTTGGTCTTACAGCTATGGAGGTGGCTGGAGGTCCAGCTTGGGTTCTGTTCTGTCAGGAGCATGGATTTTATTCTACAATCCTTTGTTTTGGCAAAATGATGGTTTAGATTATCAGAGGAAAAGCATTTTAAGTAAAAGGACTTAGCTAGCATATTCTTTTTGGAGGGAAGAAATACATTATTTCTTCTGAAAATGATGCAGATGTAAAGTAAAGGAAAAAAAGGATGGAGGAAAATAAAATCAAATAACTTGTGTTAATTTGATGATAACCACTGTTAACAGTCTATTTGTGAATCTCCCTAACATGTCTCTTTGCATATATATTCATGTGGGCATAGTGTTTCATGAGTAGGTCAAATGACGCAGTTTTGTAATCCGCTTTTATCTCAACAAAATTTCATGGCTTGCTTTATAACAATAAATATAGATGCACATCCTGATTTTTATGACTTTAATTCATTGCATGGAGCAGAATTTACTTGATTGGTCCTAATTTGTGGGTACTTAGTTGCATTCAGTTTTTCACCATTAAAAATTAAGTGGCAATCTTTAGCATAATTTAACATCTATGAATATTAACATTCCTTTCAAATTTTTTTTAAAAATTCTTTTTAAATCAGAATACAGACTTGTGATCAGAGAAAACTATCAGGAAGAGGGAGTAATTTTCCTTCCTGTGGCCCTTTTCACAGTATTCTAGCACAAACTTCAGTGGACCTAAGTCCTCTTCACCTCTCTGTTTACACTCTTTAAACACAAATTTCTTGCAGCAACATTGTGAACTATACACTGTGGGAGGAGGGTAAGGCAGTGGGCAAGTGGTGTGTCTTCTCTGGGAATTTTACTGTTTCACCTTCTCCCTGTACTTGAAGCCTGTGTTTTCCTCCATAGTGGCTCCTGGTGCAACTTCCCCTCCAACCTCCCAGAGCAGTCCCGTGTAATCTAGCTCTTCCTTCCAGCTCTTACTCCTTCCTCTCTAGCTCCTCAGAGCTTACTGGGTGAGTTGAATTAAGTTTATAGTACCAGGCTGATGTGAGAACATTTCCAGTATCACTTATCAAAGACGGGATTTGCAGACAAGTCCCCCAAAGAGGGCCAACTGGGAATTCTGGGCACCCTGTTATGCAAGGAGGCAAAGGGGGAGGGCTTTGCATCCTTAGGTCACAGGAGTGAGGAGTGCCCCTACTTTGACCAGCCTCTTTCCAGCCTGGTGCCATAGAAAGAAGAGCTATTCAGATGTTATGGATGACATTCTCAAATGGAAGACCCCAAGTCTCTGAGCTGAGGGTAAAAGAAGGGGAGATAAGATAAAGACAGAAGTAGGAATTCTCATTTCTTTCTTTGCGTCACCCATTGTATTTCTTGGCATTTGTCATATAGTGACTATTCAATATTCATTATAACTTAGCCTCATATGCTTTGCCAAGGTTAGGTTCCTAGAAAATGCAGAAGTATCAGAGCTAAGCAACTGGAAGAAGTCTCTGTGAGATCTGTAATCATCCTATCTCAGGCTGCTGAGCAACTTGGGGTATGGTGACACTACCTCATGCAGAACACCACATATATTACCAACTTTACCTGATAGACTAAACAACACCAAAAAAGTGTTAACACTGAAGCAGTTTGGAGCTTGGGAAAATGACAACATGCTGAGTAGTCAGGGTTAGAGTTAGATGAATATAGATTTTCAGTTGTATTGTTTCCCTATGTTAGCGGTGCAAAAATTTATTCTGGTCTGCCATCGGGAAATGGAGATTGAGACCACAATTTATCTGGAAAGTATCTTGGTGTTGTTAGATATTACCAGTCTTAGTACTGGGACAAGTCTGCCTCCCACTTCAGAATTTACTTGAAGAAATGCAGGTATAAAATAATACAGGTCGATAAATGCTGTGATACAGGCATGTAAAAGTGCTGTTAGGAGCAATGGAAATTCATCTAAACACAGCTCAGAGGATGTCTAAAAGTTCTCTATGTTTGGAATACCAATAATGAAGCAATTGTTAACGTAAAACAGTGTAGACTTTCTCCAATATTATTCAGCAATATTTTATCAGAAGATTTAAAAACGTTTCTTTTTTATCAAAATGACCTGGAAATTCTAATTCTAATCAATCCTTTCATGGAAATAAGCAGATGTAGACAAAAAGATCAGCATATAAAAATGCTCATCTGAGGACTGTTTTCTATTAGAATGAAAAACAAATGAGCCTGGAAGCAAAAGGGGTAGGGGGAAGGGAGAAGAGGTAGGAGCAGCAGGAAGAGATAGCCCAAACCATGTATACACATATGAATAAATGAATAAACAATACAAAAATGAAAATCCATTAGGCAGGGAGGGGTTCAATAAATTATGATACACTAAACTAATGATTTGTAGTCACTGTAAATTTAAAAAAAAACTTTAACTAGGATAGGGAACTATCTATGATGCTATAGAACAAAATGGAGGCCAGCATTTTGTTTTTCTTCTTTAGAAAGAAGTCCTGGGGATTCAACCCAGGACCTCTTGCATACTAGGGAAGCACTCTACCACTTGAGCCATACCCCCTGCCCTTTTGTTTGTATTTTTTGAGATAGTCTCTTTGAACTTGTGATTCTCTGAGTAGCTGGAATAATAAGCATGCGACCACCATTCTTTGCTTGGTTAAAATTTGTTAAATTTTACACAAAATTAGTATACAAGTGTGATCAAATGATCAAAGGAAATCTCCCACACCATTAAAAAGGGAAAACATTAACAAATTACTGAGAGTCAATATGAAGGAAATAATCATTATCTCTGACTCTAAACAGAACAAATCCAGTGGTGTTTTCTATGCTTGCACATCATCTCAGCAACAGACTCAAGGTTCTTTAACTTCTAAGATTTCAATGGATTTAGTCTTACTTAGTTTAATATGAAAGCAAGCATTATTTTTTTCCTTAAAAAAATTTTTTTTGGCAGTACTGGGGTTTATACTTAGGGTTTTGCCCTTGCCAGGCAGGCACTCTATCATTTGAGCTATGGCCTCGGTCCTACTTTTTCCTTTGAAACTGTTTTTAGTAGGAATCTAAATGAGATAATGAGTGCTTTATAGAACACAGTTTCTGTTGTTTTCTTTCAGATGGTCTGGAAAGTATTAGGTTATGTTTGTTCTGATATAAAGAACGAATATTTGAAGTGAATGACTAGGTGATTTGGGCCAGGATTTCCTATCTTTGGTATCCTTGCCATTTGGGGCTGGGCAAATCCTGGATGGAGAACTGCACTGTGCACCTCTGTGGTTTAGCACATCACTGGCCTCTACCTACTAGATGCCAGTAGCACCTCCTCCTCAGTGGTACATGAAGGTGTCTCTGGAATGGGCAGACTGCCCCTGTATTCAGAACTACTGGATTGGAAAACTGAAAAATTTTTTAACAGACTGATATGGTCTACTGGTATGCATTGTTATATACACATACAGATACATATAACCACAGCGTATTTTTCTTCTGAAAGATTTGGTGTTTTCTAAAAGAGCTGTGGAATTCTAACTTCTCCCTTTGAGAATTATATTTTTACTCTAGAGTCTTTCTTCCTAATACAAGTCATGACTAAGCTCTGAGAAGTACTAGCAGGGCCAGTTTTCTGGTTAATTACATTAAAGAGAAAGTATAAAAGGCAATAAACAATATTTATTGCTAATAGGTATCTATGAATCTCAAAAGAATCATGATGCTTATGAGAAAAATACTTTCTCAAAATTTCAATCTATAGGCTTGCCTAGTCTGCAGGTGGTCCTGGGTTCCATCCTCAGCACTGCCCCACCTACCCCCCCAAAAAACCCCAACAAACCCAAACCCTAAACAAACAGACAACACCCTATAGTAAAAGGGGATTATCATGAAAACTCCAACATTCTACCATCAGCACTAGCAATGCCTCACCCTACCCTGCCTCTAGTTCATTTCTGTACTTCCCTTATTGAGGAAAAAAAAATGGGGAGAAAGAAAAACAGCAGAAGGCTATAAATACTGAGTGGGGATAGAAAAAGGAGTATGTTCAGTTTAGAGATGCCAGGCACTGTGATAGTACTGTATGTTTCTTTCAGAAGCTCACAGCTTGGTAGATAAGACAAAATAAATTGATGCATAAAGACAACAAAAGGCAGGAGAGAAAAGTAGCTTATGAGAGTTTTAGGGAAAACCCATGTGAGTTTTTTGTTGTGCTAGGCATGGAACCCAGGGCCTTGTGCCTGCTAGGCAAGCGCCCCACTATTATACACCCATGTCACATGAGTTTATGATCTCCAGTATGAAGGACAGGGAGAAAGCACTGCTGTGCTGAGCCTTGAAGGTTAAGTAGTGTTAAAAAAATGCACAGATGGGCAGGGAGGAGGAATGGTGTTTCAGAAGTCAGACCAGAATGGCAGGTGCAAGAGTGAGTTAAGAGCAATTCTGATTGGCTGGAGAGAAGGCAGATGTCAGAGAAAATGAGAAGCTGTGGCAGACTCTAAGCAGGAGAATGACAGCACTGCCAGTTTCAGTGGGATCTACTTTGCTGCTCCTGGAGGCCCTAGGGCTGTTTTAATATTGAATAAAAGGTGCAGTGAATTTTGGGTTCCTTGGAGGTAACTACTGTGACGTGGAAGTAGTAAGTTAACACAAGTCATCAGCTATCCTTGTTTTACTTTTGAAATGCTGTCAGGTTTTGTAATGTTGGGAACAGGGCCAGCTAACTAAGACATGTAAAAGTACCTGTCACATTTAAGTGGCAGCTTCCAGTTCTGGGAATACTTAAGGAGGGCTGCATTGAAGTCCAGGTTGACTGTCCAATCATCATCATTTTAGGTCTAGGTTCTGGAGCAAGAACAGGTGGTACTTGGCCTTTTAAGCTTGGTTTAACTTGCTCAGCAAGTGGCTTCAGTTCCTTCCATTTTCCTGCAAATGACATATTTTAATTTTTATGATTATTCATTCCATGATATATACGTGTGTGTGTGTGTGTGTGTGTGTGTGTGTGTGTGTGTGTGTGTGTATGTGTATGTGTATGCATCCATTGGTTGTTGGGCATCTCAGCTGTTTCCACATTTGGCTATTGTGAACAGAGCTACAATAAAAATGGATATGCAGGTATCTCTTGCATATTGATTTACACTCCTTTCAGTATATGTCCCAGAGTGGAACTGCATAAGGTAAGTCTATTTTTTAGTTTTTTGAGGAACTGTCCACTATACCGATTTCCATAGTGGTTGCACTAGTTTACATTCCTGCCAACAGTGTATGAAGGTTCCTTTTATTCCCCGCATCTGCATCACATTTGTTTGCATTTTCTTTTTTCTTATTTTGGTGGGATTGGGGCTATATGCTTGCAAAGCAGGTGCTCTACCACTTGACCCACACCTCCAGTCCACTGTGCTTTGGTTATTCTGGAGATGGGTATCTGAACTATTTTCCCAGGCTGACCTACAAATACCACTCCTGATCTCAGCCTCCCAAGTAGCTAGGAGTCAAATTGTGAACCACCAGGCCCTGGTTTGTTTTCTTGATCATTGCCAGTCTTACTGGGGTGAGATGGAATCTTAGTGCAGTTTTAATTTGGATTTCCTTTATGGCTAAGGATGTTGAGTGTTGCTTCTTATACTTTTTAGCCATTTGTATTTCTTCTTCTTAAAATTGCTTATCCAATTCATCTCCCCATCTATTAACTGGATTATTTGTTCTTTTGTTGTTTAGTCTTTTGAGTTCTTTGCATGTTCTGGAGTTATTTATTTGCTCAATAGCTGGTGAAGATTTTCTCCCATTCTGTGGGTTATTTCTCAATTCTGGTAACTGTTTCTTTTGATGTGCCAGATTTGAGTTTTAAAAATTTTTTTGAATGTTCACACAGACTTTACCTGATGAGCATCACTAATTCAAAAATCCAAAATTCGAACTAGGGATGTTATTTCCATTGGGACTAATCTGCCCTTTGAGCAAGCAATGTCCTTTTGCCACCCAAACCCTCCTTTTAGCTTTGGAGCCTGCTTACTGCCTCCTTCTGTTCTGGTTTCGACTTTACTATGGGGAGCCAAGTGTAAAAATGATTACCCCACAATGATTGTTCAGAGTACCTATTATCTGGGGGCAAATCAGTGAAACTTTTCAAAATGAATACATAAACTCTTATCAAAGAGCAATGTCAGATCTTGGCCAGATGAGAATAAGGCTCAGATGCATGTAACTTGGGAGTTCAAAGTCACAGTGGTTTACACAATATAGTTTATTTCTCTCATGTAAAAGCTTATAAGGGCAGTGTCTTAGAACAGCATCCATCCAGAAGGTCACGTGGTATTCCAAAGTGAATGCTAGAATTACAGCCATCATACTCATATTCCAAGAAGCAGAAAAAAAGGAAGACTCTTCAGAGCTTTCCTGGAAGTTTCCTCTCCCACCTCATGGACCAGACTTAGTTACATGACCAGCCATCTTCTTTGTGTTGGGAAAACTGGTGTTCCTCACAAAACGGAGGCTCTGTAATTAAGGAAGATGGAGAATGGGCAGGGGATGGGCACGTGGAGGTCTCTGCACTCTGACCTATGCCTTTACCTCCTTG
Organism: Castor canadensis; assembly: GCF_047511655.1. NCBI lineage: Eukaryota > Metazoa > Chordata > Mammalia > Rodentia > Castoridae > Castor > Castor canadensis. Next base: position 70,045,286 of record NC_133400.1, read on the forward strand.
CTAGATGCTGGACTTGCCTTATTAAAAGTTCATCCTTGATATTGGGAGTACATATGTGTTTACCACTTCCATTTTTGATGAGCATGGAAGGATGAAGAAGAGTTTGGCAAGTGAGAGCCTGGGCTTCTTTTTTTTTGTTTGTTTTTGGTGGTACTGGGGTTTGAACTCAGGGCCTCACGCTTGCTAGGCAGGTGGTCTATCACTTGAGACACTATGCCAGCCTAAGCATGGGCTTCTTAACGTCATTTATCTTGAAGATGTGGTGGATTCTCAATACTGAGGTAGATAAACCAGTTTCCAAGTGGGCCTTCTCCCAGATATCCAGAAACTAAGGCTGTTACCTGCTTCATTATGCATCACATAAACAAAGGCTTTGCTTATGGATAGAAAGTTGCTGTCTTCCCCATCCCCTTCCCTCATGGCGACCGTCTTCCTTGCAATGTTGGAACATGATCTCAAAATCTTCCTTAACCCAATATTCCTGGAAGTTACCCTGGTCCAAAAGATTTGGCACTAATATTTAAATCTATTAGCCATTCTTATTTTCTTGTGGTAATTTTCATTCTGTCAGAGAATCTCTGGGTATTTTGTTACTTCACGGGAATAAATCATTGAGTGGAATTTTAGGTACATCCACTGGGGATAAATGTAGATACTTATAGGTAGCAGGCTGGCATTTTTCAGACCTTACCACTGATTTAGTATAATTACCCATGTTGCAGACCTTTCAAAACCTGTTCTAGTGACATTACTGGACTTGGAGTTTTTCAAGGGTAAGATCTATATCTTATATCCATTTTTGTATCTCCAAGGTGCCTGGCTCAGTACATGCTCAAGAAATGTAACAGGTGACAGTTGGTTATTTTGGCTTTTCTACAACTGCCTTAGAAATGTTTTGAGTATCTGATATGGGAGACTGGCTACCAGCTGATAAGGGCAGCTATACCCTGAGCAGGCTTTTCTTCCTTCTGACTCTAGGCATTTTCTTTCTTTTGACCAAAGAACCAGGTACTGGGCTAACATGGCTCAGTATTTTCTATGTTCTCAGAGGTTATGTAGGAGTTGTGCAAATGATTGATTCATATTCCATACATATGAGTGTGCTTGATGCAAGGCTGCAATTATGCTCCACCTGATTCAATTAAGGTAGCCAATTCTTGTTCCCACCACCCCACCTGCTGGGGATGGAACCCAGGGCCCCACACACTCTAGGCAAGTCCTCTACCAGTGAGCTACAGACCTAGCACCCGACTGGCTTTTGTAAGTAGATCTATTAAACCATGTAAGTTAATACTAATATTGTTTATGGTTTAAAGATATGATTCCCACAGAAAATTTTGTTAAAAAACAAAACCTACTACTGCTAAAAAGACCCGAAAGGAAGACTTAGTTCACTAACTTTCATATTTACCTGTTTCCAGTGACCAAATTCTTGAATAGGATTATGGAGAAAGAGTTCAGGAAAATAATTTCCAAATGAACTTTTGTTTGAGTATGGTGGGTATGAGTAGATCCAGGTTGATATTTTTTAAGGATGAACATTTTGCAACAGGGCCTTGTTGCAGTTCTCACTCCTTCCACATTCCTCTACAACCTCTTACCCCTATCTGGGCTAGGTCTACACCGTGTTGAGGAACTGTCCCTGCACTTAAGATTCCCAAGTGACCCAATGTTGGTGATGCTGTGATTAGATGCACACTTTCTACATGATGTTCCTCTTCAACCTTGCTCCCTGTTTTGGCTCAGAAAGGCGCTTGCTCCAGAGAAAGAACAACAATCCTCTCACCCCTTTATCTCTCTTCACGTAGAACTAGTCTTAAGCACTAGGTTCCCAGCTTCCATCAGAACAAAAGAGAGAAGCAACACCAATCTTTTCCACTCACAAATGTAGACTTTCCCAATCTGCTTCCCTTTTGTTCAGTGACACAGGTGGCCCCTGGGAGAGGGGGAGGCAGGAGTTCTGGAGGGGAATGCAGCTGAGCAGGGGACCTCTTAACATTGGATTCAGAACCAAGTGCAAAGTCTTGGTTTGACCATTTCTCAGGATTTTGGTCTTGAATAGGTTTACTTGTAACAGTTAAAGTGTCTGTATTTATAAGACAGTGACAGCTTAGTTTTGGACATGGAAAATACTTAGTACAATGCATGGCATATAACAATCACCTTTTACTACTATCATTTTGGTGTCACAAAATTTTTCCTAAGGTGTCATTGTGCGTCAGGCCAGGGGCATCTCTGTCTGGAATTTGAAGTGTTTGTGTGTGTGTGTGTGTGTTAAATGTAGATGGAGAGGGTTGGTACCCAGGTAAAGCACTATTGGGACTTTAGCATCTATCTTTCTTCTTCAGGCCAGTTAACTCAAAGTCATATTCCTGAATAAGTCTAAAAGGTGCCCTTCTAAGGGGATTATGACCAGATTGTCAAAGAGGGAGTGGGGGGTAGTAGAGGGACACTGTTGACCAGTGGCTGTACCTCACTCTGGCAAGGATACTTGGTTCTCCTGCCCCCCAGCCATGTCTTCCTGTACCTCTAGTTGTTCTTCCCAGTTAACATGGCCCAAGGACATACTTGAATGTGCAGCAGACAGCCAGCCATGCTGTCTTTCCGCTAGCCCCTTTCTTTTGGTAAGGCCTTCAAACCTAACATTAACATAAATACACATTTTATGAATAAGGATCCTTTAATATGCCTGACTGGATATGCCATGCACATGTAGATCTATGATTGAATGTCTACTCTCATACAATGCCCCAAAGTACAAGGCAGCTTCCGAACAGACAATATGGGAATCTCTCGCCCAGTTCTCAGCCACTAACCCACACACTGTCATTGCATCAAACCTTCCTGGGAAGTAAGGTGTGCAGCCTTGATGATTTGTCCCATTGTCACCTACCAACCGTCTCAAGAGTTGCCATTCCTTACAACTTCCCTCTTACATGTCTCTCATCTAGCCAACACTATTTCCCAAAGTCATCAGACGCTTAGTTCAACAAATAGCCTTCAGCTCAGAGCATTGAGTTTTCTCCTTACGGACTTATGTATTAACATTCCTGTGCAATGGAAACTAGATGTGAATTAAATAGATATTTTTTCTTTTTTTTTTGTGATGCTGGGGATTGAAGTCAGGGCCTTGCACATGCTAGGCAAGTGCTGGTCCACTGAGCTACACCCTCAAAATGTTCCTTTTTTTTTTTTTTTTTTTTGATGGTACTGGTGTTTGAACTCAGGGCCTCATGCTTGCTAGACAAGCAAGCTACCACTTGACCCACTCCGCTGGTTCTTCAGTTAACTATTTACAAAGCCTTTGACAAGACGTAAACACATGACTGGTGATAAATACCATTACCCTTCCTCCTGCTTTTTAGTACCTGGATGTACCATTAACTAGTCCTGAGATCTTGGATGCCCCCTTTCACTCCATGAATCTTTCAGGAACTATCTGGAAAAGGGGTGAGAAGGTTGCTTTTGTCACCTTCTTCCAACAAAGAAGCAACAGTCTCACCAGCCTCGGGCTTCGGGGGCGGCAGGAGCGGATGTGGCGCGTTCACATGCCTTTCTTTACCTTAGAGAGTTGGCAGGGCCGTTCCCAGCACATTTCAAAGGTAAAACATGGGAGGTCAACCTCACATTAACCTCCAAGGAACTCATTAAAAACAGGGGTTATCACCAAGTCCTCAGCAACTTCAAGATAGGACAGCGTACTCCCACGTCAGGACCTAACTTCATTTAAATGTCTAATCCTAAAAAGTCAAGCGGCGCAGGTGGCCCCGGGCCGTGTGGAGGTCCCCATCCGTCCTACCCTCCCCGCGCTGCGCTCCCGCCGGCTCGGACCCCCGCGGGTTACCGGGAGGTGACACACACCTCGTCCGAGCGACGACACGAGGCGGAGGGAGCGGAGACGGGCAGAGAAACGACGAGGGAATGGCGGGATCCCCGCGAGACCCCACCGCGCGTGAGACCAGGGCGTGCGGCGATCGGCGCGCCCCTCCTGGCGGCGGATCTGCTTCCAGGGCACAGGGAAGAGGCGTCGACGGGGCGGGGCTGCGGCGGGGCGGGGCGTCGACGGGGCGTCGACGGGGCGGGGCGGCGAGGGCGGGCACGAGCATCCTCCGCTGCTCCGCGCGTCGCCTCGCCTGGCCTCGCTGGGCCCAAGGCTGCGCCCACGCCCGCCGCCCGCTCGGTGCGCACCCGTGTGTCTCCAAAGTGAACCGGAACCGCTTGCCGAGGCCATCACCGCCGCCGCCACCGGGGAACCGGGCTCCGACCGGGAAGCGGGTGGGGGGAGGCGGCCTGCGCGGCGCCGCCCGCCATGGCCGCGGCGGGCTGAGCTCGGCGCGGCGGCTGCAGTCGCGCTGACCGCAGCGCTCCTCCGCCGTAGACAGGCCCTCCGGGCCTCGGAGGCCGAGAGGAGCCGGGGCCGCCACTCGCTCGTCACCGTTGCCGCCGCCCATGGCGAGGCCCCGCCGCCGCCGCCGCTGCTGACCCGGCGGCCGGCCGCGACTTCCGCCCTCCCCTCCGGCGGCGGCGGGCGGGCCTCCCTCCACGCCCCCGCCGCCCGCGCCCCGGGACCGACAGCTGCAGGAGTCGGGGGCCACCGAAGATGAGGAACACTACCTCGTGCTGCGTGTCGTCCAGCCCCAAGCTCCGGAGGAATGCCCACTCGCGGCTGGAGTCCTATCGGCCTGACACCGACCTGAGCCGCGAGGACACGGGCTGCAATCTGCAGCACATCAGCGACCGCGAGAACATCGACGGTGAGCTCCCTCCTGGTACCCGCGGCCAGGCTGCCCGGGCTTCTCCGCCGGTCCCGAACCCGTGTCCATCGCGGTCGTGGCCGCCTCACTGGGCGTCCGAGGTTCCCGTAGCTTCCGGGCGGCTCCTTGATGGCCGCCCAAGTGAGCGGCCGGGAAACTTTGCTAGCCGCGGCTCCCGAACCCCGCGGGCCCAGTGGGGGCAGGAGGTGGGGGACGTGTGTGTGAACCGGTCGCGAGGGGACTCGAGCCGGCCACGGCTGGGGCGCCCCGAGAGCCCGGCTTCCTGGCGCTGTTGGATGCAGCCAGAGGCCAAGTCAGCGCGACAAGGGGGATCATGTTTGTTGTTTTAAAAGGGAGTGGGATGGGCGAGCCTTGATGTACCTGAGGAGGGAGCTCCCTCAGAGAAGGAGAGTTGGCCTGAGTTACTTCCCCGGACACTTACAAGTTGACTCCACTGGGCTGTCCCCGCACCCCTAAGTCCCATTAAAAAGTAAACCAGCCCCAAGAATCGGTCGGTTGGTCTGTCTGTCTGTCTATGTATGTATGTATGTATGTATGTATCTGTCTAGGGGATGGTTGCAGGGTTGCAGGCAAATAGCTTCACCTAAGAATGCTTATAAAAATATCATTTATGGGCTTGAATTACAGTTCTATTTCTAATTATCTGGGTAAATTGTAGTTTGGCTTTGAGTTCGTGTTAAAAAAAAAGTTAAAGGACTCATTATTACTCCTAGTAATTTTTTTTTTTTTGGTCTTACTGGTTTTGCAGCATCTTTATCAGCACTGCTTTATCAGTAAGTTCTGTGGCCTAAAAATATCTAGAGGAGTAGGTTTACGCATGGTGCATAAAATAGTTTGCATAATTTTCAACTTAAAAAGACTTGAAATTGGAAGTGCATTTTTATTTTTATTTTTTTAACTCTCAAATCCTCACAGTTAATTTAGTGGAACTGATCTGAAAAAAATTGTGTGAATGAATGGGCCAACTCTGTCTTCATTCTTGTTGTCTTTTGGGTGGAGCATTGCGTATACTGTGGAAGGCCACACTCAAATTGCTGAAGGAAAGGCCTTTCTCATTATTTGGTTTCCATTAATTTCTTATAAATGATAACTTCATCTTTTTAGGGTAGCAGTTTTATTAAATGAGTACCATAGATAGATATAGACATCTGGTTTATAGTAGGTGCTTTGTAAATTACAGTTCCAACATTATTTTTCTAGTGTTATTTTAGACATCTGTTATCTTAGCCTGCTCTTTAGATGTTTTTGAACTACAGTCATTCTATTTATAGAAACATTATATTTTAAAGGAAGAAAGGAACGAACAAGTTTATTGTACAAAGTTGTTACCCAGTCTTACTTGTACAGTGCTGGCAGGCCAGAAACATTTGGAAATAATTTTTCCTGTATGTTGTGCACTAACATTTGATGGACGCTTTGTATTTTAAATGGTAGATCAAAAACCAAAAAAAGAAAAATAAAAAGATGTTCATTTTAAGAGCCAAGCTGCGTAGCATATTATTATTATAAGCTATAGTAAAGAAACTGGGAAAGTATGTGATTGTAACCAGCTATTTGGCATATGACTTAGAAGGATTTTACCAGGAAACAGTGGCATGGTGCGTTCTTTCATTTGAAAGAAATCTGAATTTAATTTGTCAGGCATTTTTGAGAGAACATTAGGAAGACCGCTAAATTTTGTTTTGCAGATTTAGGATAGTTTGAGGGTATGTAGGGGGGTGAGGAGGGTTGCTAATGTGGGCTGTAGTAGCCTCTTGCTCCAGAACCCAGTTCGAATGATGATGCTAATTTAAAAGTAGGAATTCTAATTTTCCATTTAAACCATGTTATCTAACCAGCAGTTTTTGTTATTGGTTTGTTAGACTAGAAATCTTGGGCTGGGCCTTAGTATTAATCTGTCCATTTAAAGGGCTCCAGGATGCAGCTTTAAATCACTGGTTGTTGTTAGTGTTACCTGCTGTCAAGGATATTTTGGTAGAAATTCATGTAATGTTGGGTTGGGAGAAGAGAACGGATTTAAGTTAAATAGTATGTGTGCGTACATATATATATATATATATATGCTATATCTATATCTTTCTATCTATAGAGTTGAATTTCTGAGTTGCAGTTGGCTCTCTGTATCCTTGAGTTCCACATCTGTGGATTCAACCAACCACAGATCAAAAATATTTCCCCCTTCCCCCTAAAATTTGCACTTGTACTGAACATGTACAAACCTTTTTTCTTGTCATTGTTCCCTCAACCCTCAACATACTGTATTAAAACTGTTTACATAGTCTTTGGTAGTATAAAGAATCCAGAGATGATTTATAGTATGTAGGAGCATGTATGTAGGCTATAAGCAAATACCAGGTCATTTTCTGTGGGGGCTTAAGCATTCACAGATTTTGGTTATCTGAGGGGGTCCTGGAACCAACCTGCAGATACTGATTGTTAGAGTATTAGTGAACATTTTAAAATCCCATCTGAAGAATTCTTGATTCTAGTATTATTAAAAGCTGAAGTACCAAGATCTATCTTCTATCCTGAAAAACACCCCAGCTACTGATTATTGAAAAGTTCAGAGTTTAGGAATCTTCTGTGATAGTTCAGTTTCTTTAAATTACAGAGCTATAACATATGTCTCTATGTTTTCTCCATCTTACCCTAAACACACAAAGGGGTAGTGTTTGTCCTATAGGATTCCAGTGATTTAGTTGGGGTAGGTAGACTTCTGAGATATCTGCTAGCAACTTGCTGTGCCTTTATACTCAGTATTACTATCTTTGTGTTTGGTTATTTATGTTTTTAAAATTTGCATTAGATCTGTCTACTTCATAAAGTCATTCAGAGATTGAGAAATAACAAGACTACCTCACAGTTGTGGTAGTAATTCCGACTCTTATATATTGATTACTCTGTGCCAGATGCTGCTCTAAGTGCTCTGCTTGTATTCATTCATTTAGAGCTCACAGTACACCCTGTGGGCAATATTAGCCTTTACGACAAAAATGAGGCACCAGGAGGACTTGCCCAGGGTCACACAGCCAGTAAATGGCAAATGATGCTTAATTAGCCATCACACACTGACAAGCCTGTGATTGCCTTCTGGGATAGGGTATCTCTTGTCATTGTAGTCATAGCCATAGTTTCTGAAAGAAGAAATTTCGTCTGTCTGCAACAGTTATTCACTGTGGACTTTGTTGATTAGATGGGAGGAGAAAAATAGGGATAGAAGAAAGAGATGATGAGATCAAATAAATCAGGAATCCTGTAGCATCTGCAGCATAGTGTGCCATTTTTAGGTTTTGCCTCAAAACTGATTAATGTCAGCTTCATCCCTTATGGCTTGCCTGCCATCCTTGACAACTCAGTTTCTCCCTCATTCCAGATCCAGTCTGCTAGGAAAGCATGGCGCTCCACCTTTAAAATCGGTCTACAGTCTGATCGCTTCTCAAAAGCTCACCTGCCATTCTTCTGATCCAGTACCTGTCATCCCTGTCAGCCTCCGTGGTCTTCCCACTCCACCCTTGCCCCTCCAGTCTGTTCTCATTTGCTGCAGCCCTAGAGATTGAGATCTAATCTAACACTTTCACACATAACTCCTCTGCACAAAAATGGTAGTGACTTTTCATATCACTTCTCTTCACTTCACTATAAAGCCCTTACCTTACAATGGACTTCACGTCCCTTTGGTGATCTGCCTGCCCTCCTCATTTTGCTGGCTTGCTTCCTCATTCTGCCACACTGACTTCCTTCTGTACTGTTGCTTGATCACACTAGGGCCTTTCCTCTATTCCTCTGACTGGAATGTTGTAGTATTCTCTTGGTTAGCGCTCTCACCACCTTCAGACTGGGTTCAAGCCCCTCTCTTCAGTGAGACCAGCCCAGTCATCTCATTTACTATCCCTTCTGCCTCTCGGCCAGCATTCCCTGTGTGCATTTTCTGCACTGCTGTTTCCGTATTCCATATCACCTTATGACATACTTAGGAGGTATATGCATATACATTAGTAATGTGTCTACCCACTAGATCATAAGTTCTAATAGCACAGGTTTTGTTTTGCTCACTGCTATAACTCAGGTAACTAGAATAGTGCCTGATTCCTTAAAGATGCTCTTAGTATTTGTTGAATGAGTGAGCGCAGCCAGCCGTTTAAGGATATCTGAGTCAGAACATTGTCATGTGCATTTATTGGTTGAGGGAAATGGGAGGGAAAGAGAAAATGACTAGAACTTGCAGTAATGAAAGTAGAGTGTTTATGAAATTTTTTGGTTTTGTTTGTGTTTTAGCTAAGGGGTAGCAGATAGGGTAAAGTCCTGAAAATGAAACTTAAGAAAGGTTTTAAACTATAACAAAAGGTGGGGAACCCCAAATCCAAACTGAAAGGAAGCTATGTCTAATGGAAATCTGCTTGACAATGTGATAAGATGAATCTTTTTTTGTCTCTTCCAGTGAATGACTTTAGCTGTGACCTTACATCCTTAAGGATCAAAATGAGGCTCAAATGCATCATTAACCAAAAAGTTGCTGTTTCCAGCTATCCTATCCTTCCAGTTAGGGCGAGGTCCTGAGGCTTCCAAGTACCGTTTGCTGTATGTTGTGTAGCATACCTCATACTAAACCTAAGAAAGTCAACATGAGTAGCTATGTTCATAACTCCTGGTCTTTAGTGTTTTTTCCTTTATTCTTTTTTAGGGGAGCATTTGAGGATTGAACTCAGGACATTGTGCTTTCTAGGCATTGGTGCTCTTAACTTCTAATTTCTTTTTTTTTTGATGGGACTGGGGCTTGAACTCAGGGCTTTGTGTTTGCAAAACAGGTGCTTTACCACAACTTAATTTCATGCCTTAGTTCCACCATAATATCCCTAGTCCTGGTGGTTAAAACCATGTGTTTAAGATTTATAAGCCTTGTTGCCTGTGAGCTGTATGAAGACACCCCGACCAGATGTGGACTGACTATTAGCTGCGTAGAGAGGTGTGTTAAAGATGTGCCCATAGAGCCATTATTCATAGCCCTGGTGATGACTATGTCCCTGACCTCTCTGTTTATTTTTTTCTTTTGGTGGTACTAGGGTTTGAACTCAGGGCTTTATGCTTGCTAGGCAGGTGCTGTACCACTTGAACCATGCCCCTTGCCTTTTTTTTGGTTATTTTTCAGGTAGGGTCTTGAGTTTTTGCCTGGGGCTGGCCTTAGACCAAGCTGCTCCTACTTATGGCCTCCCACGTAACTGGGATCACAAGCATGTTTCACTATGCTTGGCTTTAGTGATTGAGATGAAGTCTCGCTAACTTTTTGCTCTGGCTGGCCTGGAGGACCTGAGGTTACAGGCATGAGCCATCATACCCAGCATCCACTCACCTTTTTTTCCTTTTTGATTTAGAATCAGGGAATCTTTTTGTTTCCACACCCACATTTTACAGAGAAGTTCAGTCTGTTGCCCATGTCAAGGAGATCCTGCACAAGGTTAATGTCCAAGTAAATTAACACCATTTACCGTATGTTAATTCTGGGCCAATACCTAGTTACTAATTAGGTGCTAATTACTTGACTTATAGTATCTTCCTAATCTTAAGACCATTTTCCCCTTGTATAGGCAGAGAAATTGAGCCTCAAAGATGAAGACATTTGGTCAAGGTTCTGCAGCTTGTTCTTTGCAGTTGGAAATCAGTCTTCTGTAACTTAAGGAGCTTTGCCTCAACCCTGCCCTGTGATAGCTAAATAGGAAGTGACTGCTCTCTGGACCCTGCACCTCCTCCTGGCCCACGCCCACTTTGTTTTAAGAGATTCACAGTCAAAACCTATATGCTAGCAATACTTTGAGATTAGGATTTTTACTTTTCTGCCTACTTTTTGAAAAAGGTGAACGATTTATACGATCTGAAGAGAAACCAGAGTATTCTCTGCCTGGTTTTTGAGAGGAGTGACTGTTAAGTAATTTTGTGGAAGGGTGGTAGATTTTCTCACTATTCAAAGCCAGTTTTCTCTGTTGTCATAAAGACATGAATATTTTTATATTTCTGGCTAGATGAAACTAACACAAAGATTAAATTTATTTGTATCTAGAAAGGAGGCAAGACCAAAAGGCAAAAATAATGAGAAGGAAGACATGTGAGTGGCTTTGAAGTTCTGCTTTAATCACACAGGCTCAGAGATTTAGCTCCAAGTGTCTGCTGCTGGATATACTGTAAGGAAGCAGTGCTTGTATCTTACGCAAGAGGGCTTTTGGCATTATCATGCTTGTCACACTTTAGACCACGAATCCTTTCATGACTCAACAATTAGACAAGAAGGATCACTCCACAGCACTCACTGTCGATGTGAACCTCTCTCTCCTACTTTCAGTATCATTCTAGCTTGCAGCTGGAAGAAGGGAGCAAGTTCATTTTCTCTGTATCAGTTTTCATCGTCTTAAAATTTTGAGGAATTTGTTGCTGTGAGTCTTGAGGTTTTAAACCCCAACATTAGCCTATCCTGTGTTTCCTGAAGAATAGATGAGTATAAATTCAGGGGCTTCATCTGACATGGTGCTAGCTCCATGAAGTGTGATGGAGGGCAAAGTACAGGAGCCTAACATTGAATTGCATGCTTTCCGGATGTGGTTCTGCTGTTACTGTGGGGCTTCTGTTTACCAAGCCTCACTTTCTTCTGCTTAAAAAAAGTGCTTAAAGGTACTGCCTTGCCTTACATCCTGAGGCCAAAATGTTTAACCAACCAAAAGCTCTAGGTGACTGTCATTATGAACATGGTACCTAAATTGATTTTCTTGTATTAAGTTTAAATTGTGCTTCAAGATCTGCAACCAGTTGTGTTGCCAGAGAAGCTAGAAGCCCAAGAGACTTGTCCTGACAATGACATGGATGCAGTATTGAAGGCAGTACCAAGAATAGCTGGTTAGAGCTGTGTTCGTGTGAGGTTGTATAGAGATGTATGGCTTTTGAATGGCTAGCTGTAGAGTTTGGGATAGAAATACCTCTCTTTCTAGTACTCCTTGCTCTTCTGCATTGCATGTTTCCACAGTCACAGTGTGACACTACCCAGTGATCAGTGGGTTGAATATTTGATAAGCTTCCTTGGCTCCTGGGGATGATGTGGCCCACCTAGGCAGTTGCTGACTTAGGGGACCATGTTCCTAGCAATGTCAGTGTACATAGATGGAAGCTGAACCCAGAGCATTTAAAAAAATTGTTCAAAGAAGGAGGTTTTGAGGTATATATAAATGTGCTTTATTTATATTTAAATACTGCTTTCAATAAAGGGGAGTTGGTGGGCTGAAAAAAATAGACTCTAGCATCTTTGGTCAGGTTGGTAAGGGCTGTTTGAGCCTTTTTTTTTTTTTTTTTTTTTTTAAGGGAAGAGTCTGTTGGCTAGATCCACAGTTGCAATGAGCTGAGAAGTTACTAACCCACCTTTTCTTTCCCTTTCTCAACTACTTAAAAATCACTGGTAACTCTTACTATGGCCCTTTACCTTACTTTTTCTGGGACTTCTCTTTCTGTCTACTAGCTTGGAGAAAAGGGATGTGCTAAAGATAAAATTGAGTATAGTTTGTCTGACAGCATAAAAATTGGCAGATTCCTGCGTTCAGTAAGATTTTGCCTAGAAAATCTCTCAGTGACTGACGAGATAGGTTACTTCAGGGCTTGATCAGTTCTAATGTATTATACTTAGAGCAACTCTGCTGCCCTGCCTGGAAAGTTGCTTTTTAAATATAGAAGTGGAAAACTTTGAAATCTTTTTTTCTTCACCTGTCTTTGCTAGAATATTGACATTTTATACATTAGCTTTGGCCTTGTAAAGAAGCTTTTTAAAAGAAAATTTTAAGTATGGTTTAAAAGTTGGCCTGGAACGCAGTTCCATAGAGGGAGTTCTAAAATGTCTTGTAATGCTGTGTCTGGCTAAGTGTCCAGTCTCCTGTGATCACACCACTTTGTTTAAAAGAGATTTCACATTGGTTTCATTACTCTATAGACATATTACCTAGGATGGGTAATTTTAATTCCTTTGTAATCTTTGTTCCCCACTTGAGATGTAGAGGGAGGCTTCTTTGGGTGTGATAGATGCGAGTGCCATGCTTAGCAGAAATGTACCAGCAGCGTCTGGAGGCATGACAGCTGGCTCCTGGTACTGAGAGAACTATAGTTGTGGTACACCAAAGATAAATGGTAGTAGCTACAGTTACATCCATGCCAGTTTGCATTGTGAGCCTTGCATCAGTCTTGGTTGGGTGATGAAATGCAAGTCACGTTTATTTAAGATACCTCTGATTATAGACCTCGTGTCTCTGAAGGATGAATAGGAGATACTCTGTATGAGACTTCACGTGTATTATAGACATTGTACAACTTTTATAAGAAAGTGCTTTACTTTGGATGAGTGCTTCTTGTTCGTGGACAAACAGGAAAAAGAGAAGTTATTAAAGATCTTTTGTTTATATTTGGTAAATGCCTATTGAAAGTTACTTATTTATTATTTATTTTTGACTTGTGGTTTCAGTATATAGCCCTGGGGGGGCCCTAAAGGCTTTGGATCTACCTGCCTCAGTTTTCTGGATGCCAGCATGCCTGACTTTGATCTTTTTTTGTGGTGCAGCACCATGTGTATGCTAGGCAAGTGCTCCACCACTAACTAAATCCCTAAGCCCTTTAAAAATTTAACACTAATCTGGAATTCATAGGATAAGAAAAGATTTCACTTCAAGTTTGGAATTCCGTCCATTATGATTATAAGATTTTAAGATTTTAATTGACTTTTAGGACTTGTAATTGATTACTGTGGTTTTGGTCTGTGTTATCCCTGATTCTGCTAACAGGTTTTAATTTTAATTGTTTATTTTTAGCATTGTTTTGTTCTTAAGATAAGGTCTTGGTGTGTCGTCCAGGCTTCTCTCTCACTCTCTGCCTTACTGCTTCAGCCTCCCAAATGCTGAGAGTACAGATGTGCACCACCAGGCCTGGCTTTTATAATAGGTTTTTAGATGGGAATACAGTTTGTGTAGTTGCTTGAAAGTCCAGGTTTTAGGGCGCCCAGTCTGTGTACCCTGTTGAAGTCTAGGATGAGAAAGAAGTCATAATACTGTTTGTTTAGTCCAGTTTCAAAAATGTCAAACCCAGGCATGAATTTACCTAAGATATATTGTAAACGGTTATAATTGTTGCGATGTACCCCTGTATAACAATAATATGATAAATTAAAAAAAAACAAAGATGCACCAAAAATTTTTATCAAACTCACAGATATCCATCAGGGATTGCATTCATTTACAGTATTACTTTTGTCAATTTATATGGATAATCTTATTTTTCTCCAGCCTTTCCCTGCCTCAAGCATGTGTAAGTGATGACTTTTTTAATTTGTAGAGCTTGTTACTCCTTTGCTTGAAAAGCATTGATAAAGGGTTTATATAGCATTAGAGTTTGCCTATCTTCTGAAAGCCAAAGTTGGTGTTACTGAAGAGATACAGGTTGTTTATTCAGTTTAATTTTAGCATATGTTTGAGTCTTAATTTTCTGTGAGGTAAATCTAATGTCTAATTTTCCGTTTCTTCTGTTTTTGTGGTAGGATGCCTGCCAGAAGCCTAGCAAAGGTGATCCTTCATGTCTGTTATTTGTTATCTGTGGATTCAAGCAATTATGGGTCAAAAATACTTGGAAAAATTGTTTCTGTACTGAACATGTACAGACAGTTATTTCTTGTCTTACTTCCTAAGCAATACTATATAACAACTATTTACATTGTGTTAGGTAGTATAAGCAATGTAGAGGTGATGTAAAGTATGTAGGAGATGTACAGTGCCATTTTATATATAGATTTGAACATCCTTAGGTTTTGGTATCCATGAGGGTGGGGGTTCTGGAACTAATTCCTTTTGGATACCAAGGGATCACTATATTCAACAAGACCTTGTATTGAGGGATACCTTGGGTATAAACCACATGGGGATAAATGTCTGATAGGCGACATGTCTTAAGCATCCTTGTGTGCTGTGCAAGCACACTTGGCTGTTGGTAGAGTTCTCTTTTGAAGTGGGAGAATACTACTTGTAGTTCAAGTGGTGAAGCCGTGGACAGAACCCTCAGAGGTCTTCTAAAATATGCAGCCAGCAGTGGGTGGGGCACTTTTGTTTTTGGTGTTTGCCAAGAATGACTTGGACTGGACAGCAAAGCACAGCAGTGATTGTCAGAGTCAACAGGGATAGTCAGCTGGGGAGAGGCTTTGTGGACTTCTGCTATGAAGTCAGGAAGTTGGATATCGGAACAAAATTTTCTTCTCTTATTAAACTACTATTCTAATAAACATTGTTTTGAGCTGTGAGTTGAGTTTTTTGAGAATGAAACTTATTCTTGTGTCTAGGATAATATAATATGACAGGAATAAGAGGGCAGGATGGAGAGATTGTAAGAAGGAGTGGTTGGCTGAGGTGAAAATCAGAGGAGATCCTGTAGATGAGTGAGCTTGGAAGGCAGCTGCTAGATGACAGCTAGTTGTCTGTGGTCCGTTCCTGGGCGCAGGATGTCTTCATGCAACTTGTCCTCATACTACAACTGTGTCTTCACTTCAGACCAGAAGGTTGACAGTCAAGACATTGAATGTGTGCTTTTCACCTGGCCTTCTATGTCTGGTTTTAACTTTAGCATGGTTTAGAACATAGTGATAAACAACAATATTGATAGCCACTAAAGAAGGACACACTGGAGATTGACTGTATGCTTTTTAGACTTCTGTTTCTAAAACTTAATTTTTGTAAATGGATTTTTGTCTTGATTATTTATATTCACATATGAAAGTGTATTTGCCAAGATCAGCTTCTGGGTATAAAATTCAAGGTCAACTTCAATAAAGCAGGACTATGACAAGCTATAAGCAGAGTTCCTCAGCCTCAGTTCTGTTGACATTTTGGGTGGGATGATTCTTTGTTGGTGTTGGTTGGGGCTGCCCTGTCCACTGTAGGATGTATAGCATCATTCCAACTTCTACCCACTAACCCCAGTACCAACAAAAAATGACTTCAAACGTTATCAAATGAAGTTTCCCCTGAGGTGCAGCTCCTCTCCTCCCTTTGAGAGTCAATGAACAGCAAGCTCCAGGGTGCAAGGTGAAAGAGCAGCTCAGTAGAGTAACTTCCTAGTGGTTCTGCTTTCTGTACCTTTGTCACTCTCACCATTCAAGGACCCAGGGAGGACTTCACAGACTCCAAGCTGCACCACTCCAGGGCTCCAGTACTTTTGCTTTGATGGGAATGATAGTTCCCCTTCACTCAGGTTTTGCAAAGGCTGAATTATTCTTCTCAGCTTTGTAGAACTAACATCATGATGTCGGAAGAGGGTGCTCCTAGGTACTATTGACAGAAAAGACACAGTTCACAGTCAGACAGTGGATGGTGGGATGGTATTCTGTGTATACTTAAAGATTGTTTCTTTCCTCCTTCCCTCTCTCCCTCCCTTTTGTTTTCTTTCTTTTTGAGATAGGGTCTCACTGTGTAGCCCAGGCTTGCAATCCTCCTGTCTCTGCCTCTTGAGTGCTGGGATTATAGAAGTACACTATCATGCCTGGGTTATATAATTTCTTTACTCAAATTTATCTGTGTCCTCTCACTCTGTGTGCTTTTGCTGAAAAAGTGGTAAATTTTTCTTATTTACCCCCAGTTTATTTTTCATTTCAGTTTCAAAATCAGCTAGTTCTCTGTGTGTTTTTCATATTTTATTAGTGCTCAGAAGTAGACTTTCCTTTTGAGAGTCTGTTCTGATGAGAAATGTAGAAGTGGCATGACTTTGAAGAGTCTACAAAGCTTTGACCTGACTGCTTTTGCTGACAGGAGTTTGGACCTGGTTGAGTGCTCAATGCAATTGTGTATTCTTGTGTCTTGTGGACCTTTTGAAGTCTCAGCTGCACCATGAAGGAAGGCCTGGCTCTCTGAGGCTGGCAGTGACTAGAAGGGATGTTTGATTCAGAGGGCTAGCATTCAGGGACATCCTTGGTAAAAAGCTTTGCAAGAGGAGGCAGGAGAGGATTGTTGTTGTTGTGTTGCTCTGTGTTGTATGATTATACTCTTGAGGAAAAAAATATGTTGAGGGGTGAGCCCATTTAAATGATTTCATTTCACAAGTTAGTTTCTTTAACTTTTTGCTTCAGGATTGAGGAACGTGAGTTTCTTGAAATCAAGTCTGAGAAATTCATCGTCTTGGTTTGCAACTTGCTTAGGTGAAGGTGGCTACAAAGCCTGTGGTGGTGTGGTACAATGAAGCATTGCCTCTGAGAGTATCTGAACCCCAAATGTCAGTTCCCAAAGGGTAAACATGTTTATAAATATATACATGGAAGTGATTCTTGAAGTTAACTATGGTTTCCAAAGCCTGAGGTTTAGAAGTGTGTAGTCATCTCCTGCTGCTGCATAGCACATAACATTTGCTAGGGAAGGTATCATTATAAAGGCACAGGGTGGTTTTCAACATCCCTGTTACAGAGCACAGAGGGAATCCAGGTGGCCTGGCCATTATGCACTTGGCTTAAAAGCACACCTGCAGAAAGAGGAGACAACGAAGTGACTGGTATTGTGACTGCTCGGGCCTGCCTGTTTGCATGTGCAGAACCAGTTAGCAGCATTATTGGAATCATGAGAACAAACCTGTCCTTGTTTATATGGCACATCTGGACTGACGTGGAGGTTGAGCACTCCAGAGCAAGTTAATCATGCAAACGCAGCCACACCTTGCTTATTTTCATTGCATTCTTTTTGTATTCCAGAGTGACCCAGAATACTGTTTTTATAGTGAATCTGAAGTTTATACAAACTTAGTGTATTCCTGACTGCATGAAATACGAGGTCTTTCAGGGCATGTCTAGCCTTCCTTTCCCAAGTTAAATATGTCCTTTACTTCTCTCAGCTATTTTTAAAATGCAGATATGCTAGAAAATGTACACAAAGTGAAAATATGGTAAACCATTTTTAAACTATGTATAAAATGGATGCTTAGCAAATTGTGAGGGATCAGAGGTATCCTGAATATTTAAAAAATTTTATTTTAAGCATATAAAAATCATTGGAATGAGACTAACAAAAGTACTTATTAAGTACCCTTTTAAGACCTTGGGTAATAGATCATAATTGTGTAAAGATGTACATACAATGAATATGAAATCAGTCTTTTTTTTTTTTGTGGGACTGGGATTTGAACTCAGGGATTGTGCTTGGAAGCCGATGCTTTACAGCTCAAGACATGCCTCCAATCTATCTGGTTATTTTGGAGATGAGGCCTCAGACTGTTTGCCCGGGCTGACCTCGAGCCTCAATTCTCCCAAACTCAGCTAGGATTACAGGTGTGAGCTACTGGTGCTTGGTGATATCATAGTCTCTTAATAAAAGCTAGTGCTCCTCTTGAATGTCTTCAGATTAATCATCTAAGGAGCCATTCGTTTTACACAGTGTGCAGTCGTGGAGATGTAAGTTAGCCATGCTATTTTGTTTGCCTTTGAGTGTATTAAGTGATTTATCATTTTCAGGTACTATTTTAAGAGAATTGATGTATGATGTCTTGGCCTTCAGTTCATTTGTATTCCATTGAAGTCTTTATCCAGAATACACATCTCTTGTTACTATTTTTTTGTTGTTGTTGTTTGTTGTTTTATTGTTGTTAATGCTGATGTTGGTTGGGGTCAGTGTGTGGACTGGCTGTAGTTGATTGCAAAACTATATTTAAATTTTTTTGTCGGAGTTCAAAATGATGACAGTTATTCAGTTTGGAATTCTCATAATAAGTTATATAAGCAGAATGCTAGTACTATAAGGAACTAGAAAAGATGAGAAATTAGTGGAGTTCCTTTCTTTGAAACTAACATTTCTAGCAAGTAGTTACATGTAGCACCTATGTTAAGCTGTTTCTAGAAGTTTTCTATCACATAGAGGTTGGGTGGAGAGAGAATTCAGTATACATGTGTTGCTGGGAGATGATAGCAGAGCAAGTGATGACTAGCCATTACAGGTGGTCCACAGATGTACTACTCTAGAGGAGAGGGACAGTTTTTGGAAATGTGAGAATTTGATGTCCCCTATGGGAGTACTAGGTTCAGTTCTTGAGTGGGTCAACAAACATTGGTCAGTCCAAGTGTTAAGTCCCAGATTTCCTGCTGGGTGCTGGGAATACAAAGATCAATTTACCTGGGCCTTGACCTTAAGGACCTAGCGATATGTTAGGGGAGGCCATGTGCAAGTAAGTGATTACAATCTTGTGTTAGAGATAAAGAGAATGATTACTGGTATCCCAGGTGGTGAGGGAATGTAGTCAGAGCAATTTTGCAGGACAGGCTGATACGGGGAAAAGAAGAGTCGAGTTAGGGTGCCACAGGAAGGGGGGAAATCTGCCTCTGAAAGATTTGTGTAGACTAGCGAATAGGTCATTTTGAAGTCTGTAGGTAGCTTAGTTGAACTTGGTAGTGACTCATCCCCAAACATTTTATTTAATGAATTAGGCTTCTTAAGTGGGTGTTTGTTAGAAAAGAGATTTCATAATGAATCCCTTTCATTGAAGAGTTGTTTCTTTTATACTTTGCAAATATTATAGATTCTGGAAAGTGATCAAAGTTGTAATGTAGAAAACAGTATGTATGTCTTCTGAACTATAGAAGGAATATGCAGTTTTTGTGGTGGGTGAGAGAATAGCTGTCATAGAACTGCAATGTGTTCATACCTCAGGGACCCTAGAGATCCCATGTTACAGAAAACACAACTGAGCTGACTTGTGGCAGTTAACATCTGAGGATGAGTCTCCTGAAATTGGAGTTAGAGCCTATCTCTTTTTTAAGCCACTTTGCACAGCATGGTTAAATATTGCTAAGAAGAAATTGACCCATCTGAATGCCAGTTTTTTACATGATGTTAATCTGAGTAGAAATTATGTCTTAGAGAATTGATATCAAGCTGATAGCATTGTTATCACCCTGACCTTTATATTCTTTTTCTTTCTTTTTTTTGGTACATAGGGGTTGATCTCAGAGCCTTGTGCTTGCCAGGCAGGTGCTCTACCACTTGAGGCATGCCTCCCAGTCCTCACACTGACATTGTAGCTTAAAAAAAACCCAACATTTATTCTCTCTTAGTTTCTGTGAATCAGGACCCTAGGCACAGCTTAGCTGGGGGCCTCTGGCTCTGAGCATCTAGTGAGATGGCAATTGGGCTTTCAGTTGGTGCTGGAATCATTTCTGGGCCCAACTAAGGGAAACTCCTTCCAAGCATATTAAAATGGCTGTTGTAGGCATTGGGTGCTCATTGTTGACTGGAGTCCACAATGGCACATAGTGCAGCAAGCAGCAAACCTCCCTGAGACTAGGTGTTCTGAGGGAGAGACCCTGAAAATGAAAACCATAGTCTGTTTTTTAAAATCAAGTCAACCTAAAGTGCAACCTATGCTTGAAGGGATGGTATTGAGTGTGAATACCCGGAGTTATATTGGAGGTCATCTTGGAGTCGTCTAGGACAAGCATTAATTAAGATTCTGTTGATTGTATGTAATGGACTGAGTGCATTAAAGCTGATTTAAGCACATGAGTTGGGGAGTGGGGGAGAGAACAATTGTGTATGAGGAACAAGGGTGAGAAGTCTTAACTGAGTCTCAAAAGGAACTGGCATTGGGAGTTGGACAACCTGTAGGAATTGAGCAGCTATCCCCTTCCATGTCTTGATTTTCATTTTTCTGTTCAATCTTAGCTGGTCTAATCTTTCTTTCTGTCTCAAAACTTATTTTTCTGTAATTCTTTTTTGGCAGTACTGGAGTTTGAACTCAGTCCTCATACTTTCCAGACTCTTCCACTTGAGCAACACCCCCAGCTGTAATGCTTTCTAAAATGGTTTTCTTTCCTGTGTATGGATGGTGGAAAGTGGCCAGCACAACATCCTTAGCTCTAGGACCATAAAAAGACTTGAGTGGAATCTCTGTGCCCCAGGAGAGAGGATTGAGTTGTCTCTGTCCAGTTAACTGGATGGGTCTTCTGTGAAAGATGTCTAGTCAGCTATGGCAGGGTCAAGATTGAGGTTAGGGGTGTAGAGTTAACTGCAGGAGCCACATTCTTGTTTGCTTTGGGGGATGGATAAAGGAGATGAGATTTGAAGGAGTTTGAAAAGCAACTTTCAGAGGATAGTGTTTGCAAATAATTTTCTCGAATGCATATTTTTAAGATTCCAAAGTATTGTAGGCAAAATGAATTTTTTTTGGGTAAATCTAAATTGGAGGATAGGTTAACACCTTCTGAAAAGAGGAACCTTAGTGGAAAAGCAAGTTTACCTATTTTAAGAAATTAAAAAATAAATGTCTCTGAGGGCTGGGAATACAGCTCAGTGGTAGAGTGCTTGCCTAGCATGTACCAGGCCCTGGGTTTGATCTCTAGTATGACCACCCCTCTCCCTCTCCCCCCCCCAAAAAAAGTCTTGAGATGTTTGTTAACCCCAAAGCTGGAAAACTTACTGATTATTATAACTACTATTTTTTTTCTCTCTTTCTGAAGTTGCCCCTTACAAATTCCAGATTTATTCACATTTTAAAAAATGGTCTTATGTTGTAAACCTCTATCAGGTTTCTCATCCTAGATTTTGTTTGTTTTAGCAGCTTATGTAACTTGAAATGCAATAAACATTTTTGTTAAAAAACTGCCCATTTTGTGTCCTCATAGAGTTGTCCTTTTGGCTCTAATTGCGTCCATAAATTATGAAGATGTAGAAAGGGTTTTCATTGGCATCTTTGCATGCTTGTTTACTTCCATCCCATTTTTCAATGGTATATACTCTGACAGCTGTGAGAATTTCTGTTATGAAGATAGAAACTGAGAGCCTTTCCTGGAGATAATATTTCTTTTTACTTTGTAAATAAGATTAATTCTGTGAAACCGAGGTGGCTAGATTGTATTGTTAGCTAGTTTTGGGTTTTGTTCTTGGAGTTTGATTTGATACGTCCATTGTAGCAGTGACTGGAGCAGATTAGTATGCGCTGAACACTTAAACTCACACATCTTTTTTAAAAAGCTTAGACTGGAGGTTTCGCTTAAGTGGTAGAGAGCCTGCTTTGCAAGCATAAGGTCCTGAGTTGAAACCCTAGTTCCACCACACACACACACACACACACACACACACGCACGCACACACACACACACACACACACGCACACACACAAAAAAGGCTTAAAGAAAATTCTTTGGTAGTGCTAGTGATGGAACCCAGGGCCTCAAGCATACTAGACAAGTGCTGTACCACTCTATCCCTAGCCTAAACTTCATCTTCAGATGTTGCTTTGTTGGTTAAAGATTTAAAAAGGTTTAAAAATTAGACTGGTGGAGTGGTGTCTGGGAATTAATTGGCCTGTGTAAATAACTGTTGATGGCTTGCAGGCTACTGTGTGTGTGAAGCTGGTAGAATGTGTTGTTGGGGGGAAGCAAGGCAGGTGACCTTGGGGAAAGCTGATGAGACAGAAGAGTGCTTCTGACTGATAAGCGAGAGAGGGCTGCTTCAGGTCCTTGCACGGTTTGCTGGGCACTGTGTAGCTTTGGAAAAGTGTGCTCCTGCTGATTAACCAAGTCATATTACCTACCGAGTACTCCGCTGCTGTGTGGATATCAATTTGGCAGTAATGCTGCTGTTCACTGTTAGAACTGCGGAGGGAAAAAGAGACCATTGCAGTCACAGGGATTTCTGGGAAGATGCAGGGTGTTTACCTGGCTGCTGCTTATTACTTCTTGTGATCCATTCTCTTTAATCTCTTCTTTTTGACCGTCCTGCCCTGACTTGCTTATAACCCCTACTTGGTCCTGTTGTGGTTAGAGTAAAATACAGTCATTAGTGTTTGTCCTCAGCCTGCCACATAAACCTCCTTTATTAACACCGTGACTCCAGCTACAAGGGCCTCCACACTTCTCAAGCTGCAAGTCTGACCCTGGCTCAGGGTCTGTACATTGTAGTCCTCTGCCTTGCACACACTTCTCAAAGACCATTACCTGACTAGCTCCTGAGCATCCTGTGTCACCTCTTCAGGGATCTCCCCTAAGAAAGGGGACAACCTACCCCTCCTTCTCTAGTGGTAGAGGCCATTGCCCAGCTCCATCGATCTCTGCTACTTTACCCTTATTATACAGTGTTTACCACAGTCTGATACTAGTTTTTTTTGCCTGTTTCTTGTGTATTCCTTACCCTTTACCCTGAATATAAACTCCAAGGACAGACTATGTTTGTTTTGCCTGTCACAGTTCCCTAGGGCAGTATGTGGCCTGTACATAGGTACTTAGTAAATAGTCAATTAAATAGAAGTACTGCATTCATTCAGCATCTATTTAACATTTCTTTTTTTTGACATTGGGGTTTGAACTCAGGGCCTCATGCTTGCTAGGCACGTACTGTTATCACTTGAGCTACTCCAAGGCACGTACTCTTATCACTTGAGCTACTCCACCAGCCTAATTTTGTGGGGTATTTTCGAGATAGAGTCAAATTATTTGCTCAAGATGGCTTCAAACTGTGATTGTCCTGATCTCTGCCTTGTGAGTAGCTAGAATTACAGGCCCGAGCCACCGGTGCCCAGATGTTCAACATTTCTTTGTGTCATCTTAGAAGAGTATAGGCCAGTTATTTTGCAAAGTATCTCTCAGTTTGGATTTTGATGTTTCCTCTTGATGAGATTCAGATTATGCATTTTGTCAGGACTACTGCAGAAGCCATGTATCATATTCAGAGGCACCTGTTTTATTTGTCCCTGCACTGGTGAAATTAACGTGGATTTTAATACAACATCACAGTAACAACCATAGTCAACCATGATGTCTAAAAATGTGACCTTAAGCAAGTCTCTCTTAAAACCTACATGATCTTTCCTACTTTTTTTTTTTATATTATTATTGTGCTGGGGGTACATTGGAACATTTACAAAAGTTCTTATAATCTATCAAATATATCATAGTTGAATTACTGTTTTTGTGAAACAAAGGAGTAGCAACTGATCTGCTTGTAGCTCAGGGACAAAATAATGTGAGAGATAGTCAGTAGTATTTACTGAGGTACTGACAGTGCAGAAGCATTCTAGCTGAAGCTGGAGGGAGTTACCAAGGAAAGTAAGAGAGAGAGAGAGCCCATGTCTGCCGTCAGGGGTGGTGGGATTTGGTGGAGGAAGACAAGACTGAACAAATAAGGTTGAGAAATTTAATTTTGGTAACTAAGTGCCAACAAGTAGTTTTTGTTTTTTTTCCCCTTTGGGTGGTGATGCTGGGGATGAACCTCACACATGCTAGGCAAGCATTGTACTATCAGACTATATCCCTGTTCTCCAATCTTTTAACTGCTCACATGTAAAGGTGTAGTGAGTCTTGAGAATTTTTGTGACTACTTGTTGAGCTCCCACAAAAGACAAGTTAAGGGCAAGACCTGACTGATTTGACCCATAGGATACAAGGATTCACTTTTAGATTACACAGAGAAGAATAAGGCAGAGATATCAGCTTCCTGGAATCCCTGTCCAGCACGTCAAGAAGGTGACCCTGCTGTTTACTTTTTGAGCCATGAGGACACCCTGATGTTGCGAGCCAAAGCTAGACAGCAGCTAAGTTGCCTAATGTTCTGGAGCTCTGCTTGGGACCATTATGAAAAGCACTCAGGTAGCACATCCTTCTCCAGAATCCAGGAGGTGGCCATGAGAGCCTGTCTCCTGACAGTCACTAGAGGGGGAGGTAAGGGGGATGGGATATGACTTCCTGGCAGCCTCTTGCCTCCTGTTTTCTGGAGGATCAAATGGTGTCCTCCAAGACAGGAAGCTGTCTTTGTGACTTAGTTAGGTAAGTGCAAGGTTGAGGCTACTGTGGCACAGCTGTTCCTGCACTTCTGGATTTGTGCAGATACTCCTAGGGAACTGTCACTTACTTAGTCGTTCTGCTATCCATTGTCCTGTGCCATCTGCAGATCTGTTCTGTAAATCGCTGTTGTTGAATTGATTGTTCTTGGGGCCTTTTAAAAAAAATCCACCCTACTCTTTATGTCCAGCCTAAACACATGGATGGCATTGGTTTGAGAATCCTAGGTCAGAGTCACTAGACTCCTGCAAACATTGCTGTGTTGTTTGTAGGTGATTGTGATTTTTGTTGTTTTTGTCTTAAAAACAGATTTTGTGGTAAAATATGCAGAACATAAAATTTTGCCATTTTAAGTGTGCCTTTCAGTGATAATTAAGTTCATTCACATTGTGCAGCTATTGTGAAGCTCTGAAACTTGACAATATTTTCCCAGACTTCCATACTGAAATAAATCATTACACATTGACTCCTCATTTCTCCATTCCCCCAGTCCCTGGCAACCACCACTCTGCTTTTTTGTCTCTGAATTTGACTACTGTGCATAACTCATATAAGTAGACTCCTGATATTTGTCCTTTTGTGACTGGGTTACTTCACTTAGCATAATGTCTTCAAGATTCATCCATGTTGTAGCATTTGTAAGAATTTCCTTTTTTTTTTTTTGGTGGTGCTGGGATTTAAACTCAGGGTCTTGTGTTGGTTAGGCAGGCACTCTACCACTTGACCCTGGTACCAGGCCTGAGTTTTCTCCATTTTTAAGAGCAAAAAGTATTTCCTTGTTTGTATAGATCACATTTTATTTATCTATTCATCTGTTGATGGACATTTAGGTTGCTTCCACCATTTGGCTGTTGTGTACATGCTGCTGTGACTAGGGGTGCACAGATGTCTGTTTGAGTCCCTGCTTTTGATTCTTTTGGGTGTGTATCCAGAAGTGGAATTGTTGGAAGGACTTGTATTTTGAAATCTTAATTTTTTTTTTGGTGGGACCAGGACTTGAACTTAGGGCTTTGTGCTTGCAAAGCCTGTGCTCGACCACTTGCCCATTTTGCTCTAGTTATTTTGGAGATATCTGGGGGTCTTGTGAATTGTTTACATGGGTTGGCCTTGAACTGTGATCCTCCAATCTCAGCCTCCCAACTAGCTAAGATTATAAGTGTGAGCCACCGGCACTTGGCTTGAAATCTTAAGTTTTGGTAAATCTGTGTTGTCACCTAATATTAAATATGATGTGATAAAATTGATCAAGAAGCTGGACTACTATATTCTGTATCTTATGAAAAGCCAAAGTAGAAGACAGGAAATTTAAAATTAAATTTCATTTCTTGAAGACAATATTTACTGTTTCCCATCTTGATTATGGAACCAATATATTCATTGTGGAAGAAAGTACATAGGAAAACCCCACCTGTACTCCTACCATGCAGAACAATGTTTGTTTTTGATATTTTAAACTAGCACTTTTGTGTTAATATTAATATAAATTAATATTATATTAATACAAACATATTTATAAACACCCCAAAGGAATATTTATATATGATTATATACAATGTATAGCTTAAAAAAACTAGATCTGCCAGGTGCCAGTGACTCACGCCTGTAGTCCTAGCTACTTGGGAGGTAGATATCAGGAGAAAAATTTGAAGCCAGCCTGGGAAAACAGTTTGTGAGATTCTAACTCGAAAGTACCCAACACAAAAAAGGGGTAGCAGAGTGGTTCAAATGGTAGAGCACCTGCCTAGCAAGAGTTCAAACCCCAGAACCACCAAAAGTAAAAAAACAAAAAACTAGGTCTGTGGGTCAGAAAATAAGCTTATGTGGTGGGAATTTATCCATTGATTTATTGGGACCATATTATAAATTTGAATTTATAATTTTCTTTTTCTCTTATAAAGGAATACCTGTATGTAATCCTCTAAAACATGATTCTTGATTACTATTGGTAACATTTATAAGGAACATCAATTCCATAACTTACGTAGTCATGATAATTCTATTATAATTCATTGAGTCCTTAGATTTAGCTAGGTGTTTTTTAAACTCATAAATAATATTTTATTTTCATTTCTTTGAGGGTATGTCCTTAGGATTCATCCCTAAAAGTTTATTTTTTGTTTTTTTTTAATACAGGGTCTCACTATGTAGCCCAGGCTGGCCTCAGCCACCCGAGTGCTGTGATTGCAGGCCTGTACCACTATGCCTGGCTCAGACACTATGTTGTAATGGTGAGGATAAGAAGTGTACAACAGTATCATTAAGGAGCATGTGATAGTTGCTGTGTTAGTTGCAAAATAAGTGCTAAAATCAAATCAGAAAAGAGAAAGTGCAATTAGGTGTCAAAAGATGGAAGATTGTGGCGGGGGAACACTGTAGGAAAGGCTAGATATGGAAAGGTACATGGTTTATTCTGATTGGGGAGTGGAGTAAGTTTACTCAAGATAAGGAAACTAGTTCAGACAAAGCTTGGGCCTCTTGTGCACTAGGTCAACGTGGTTGGTGGAGGTCCCTGAGTGCCAGTTGAGGAGTTGAGAAGTTTTGGCAGTAGGCTCAGCTGATCAAAGGCCCCAGGAAGATCATTATATTGGAGATTAGGGAACTAGAGGGGAGTGGGCAAAGGTGAGAGCCAATGTACTCAGTTGTACTGGTTCCATGAGAGTCTGAATGCTGGGTGGTTGGGTGGGAGAAGTTACAAAAGCAATCATGTTGCTGCCACCCTGTAGACACCAAATATCCCAAGACTCTGTCAGTCAGGGCAAGGCTTTTAAAGAACTTGCTATTTCCTCCCTGCCTGCCTCTGAGTAGGTATGAAATCATTAGTCAAAGAGAGAGGAAGCAGTAGTGTAGTTTTGTGTTTAAAGCTGGAGGGAAAGGGAGGACTGACTCAGTATCGACCCAAGGTTTGGAGACCTGTGACTATGTGATTGCTGTTTTAATGGATGGAAATGGGAGAAATGAAGAGGAAGGATTGGCTTTTTTAGGGGTGGGGAAGAGGGTAAAAATTTTAGATTTGGAGAGGTTTGTGAAATAATGTCTCAATGTTAAGAGATAATTAGTGCTCTAAAATTCATTTTAATATGTTCTTGTTAAGAATGTAATTTTCTTTTCTAATTCCAGTAATACAAAAAGATCTAAGTGTTCTGATCCTTAAATTAGTGTCAAAGAGATGATGGAAGGCTCCAGATTTGTAGCCAGTGTACTTGATGAGAATGTGTCTACAGCAGCTCTCTCTTCTCTGGGATCCTTAGATTCTTGGATGGTTCTAGTCTTTCACCCTTTAATCCATAATCCTTTATCTGTCTGAACAAGAGAAGAAGCAAGCAGGAGTGAAACTCAAGTACTAGAATTTAGCCGAAGGTCCTTTTTAATTATTCCCATTTTTAAGTTTTCAAGCCAGTATTGGTCTCTATCAACACAATAACAGAAAATTTACTGAATTTTCATGTCATTTGTCCCATATGACATTAGATGTATCAAAGGGTTGCTTTCTGACAAGATACATTTTAAAATTAGTTAAAAATAATATTACACATTTAATTTAAAAGCATCATTATGGTAGGGGACAGATATACTATTAGGATAGCCTTTGAGTTCAGACAACACTGAAAACTAATGAGGTGATACACTTGTAAAGAGTTTTGAATTCTTCTGCGAAAGTCAGCTTTAATACATTGGTATGCTTGTTACACATTTCACAAAAGTGAAATGTGTTTTTTATACTTTATTTTTTTCCAGCCACTGTTTTAGTGTTTTCTCAGAAATTTGAGTTCTTTATAGGTTAGTCTCATAAGTTAAAATTGTTGTAATTAAGAAAACCCCTTCTTTTAAAATTGAGATTCTTACCAAAGCAAAGATGGTCTGGAATGGTTTTAAGTGAGAATTGAGCCCTTGTTGAAATGTGGAGATTTTCTGTTATCCTAGTGCTGGTGATAAATTCAATACTACCATGTATGTGTTTTGAAGCTAGCCAGTTAGGATATGTTTAATTATCAGTAGACTTAAACAAATGTATTTTGCATTGTTGTTGAACTTTGGACATTAGGACTTTGGAAGGTGGAAAATTCCAAATGTAAGTGAGAGACTTCTGTTACTGGGCTTTATAAGAAGTAATCAGTCCTATCTCAAAGTACCTGGTAATGCTTATTGAGCTGGTGAGGTTTATGAGGTGTAAATTAGATAGGTTATCTCCCCTGCCTCCAGGGACATTTGAGATAGAAAGCAAGAGTAACATAAATTAGATACTCAGCCGGAGAAGGATATTTGTTGAACTTGTCCTCTGAATTTGTGTTGAACTTGTCCTCCGACTGTGGACTTGCTTTTCATGCTTCAAAAAGTGGTGGTTGCCTTTTTCTTTAAAAAAACAAAAACAACAAAAAAAAAAACCCTGAAGTCTTAATGTCTTATAGTCGAACAAAACTTAGATTCATTTGTTTTATGTTCTGTTTTCCAAACTCAAAATGAGGAATGAAAGAGTCCAAGTTTCTCTGCAGTTGGTCTGCCCTGGCCTTTGTTCTAGCTTAGTGTGGACACTAACCAGAAACTTGGGCTGCACTTTTGTTGTATATTCATTCACCCCAACATTACTGTCTATGCATTTGCTTTCTTCTTTTTGTTCCTGGGCAGAAGTTGCTGTGAAGATGGAAATGGTTTCTTTGGTGGTCTTCCTAGAATGCCAATGAAAGTGTGAAAGAGGGGATTGGATGCAGATGTTTGGAGGGCAACTGAGTTACGCATTTTTCTAATATAAAATTGCTATTAAAAAGTGCTTATTTTGACTTGTGAAAACAATGTTGCCTTGTCAGTTTCTTCCTTTTTGGGTACATTTTGTGAGAGATACTTTGGGTATCATTTTAAAACTTTTTTTTTTTTAATGTTTCCATGGCAATAATCACCTCCTTGCTGAGGGTTGAGCCCAGGGTTTTGCACATCCCTAGCTCTGTCTTGTCTCTATTTGTTTATTTATTTATTACTTACTTTTATTGTGGTGGGTGGGGGTACATTGTGGTGTTTACAAAAGTTCTTACAATATGTCATACTTGAATCCACCCCCTCCTCCATTCTCCTTTATTGTCTCATCATTTCTAATGACTGTGTAGTATACCATCATTCACTTACCTAATCTGTTTTTCCCTTTTCACAGTTTTTATATTAGATCACATTCTGAGAAGACTGATCATGTACATACATTTTGGGGCTATGTCTTTGCTTTCTTGGCTAGGAAACTCACAAGATTAGAATTGCTAAGTCAAGGGGCAGGTATATGTTTAGGGTTTTTGTTGTTGGTTTGTTTAATGCATAATGCCAGTCTTCCCCTTCCTGTCTGCCCCCTGGGTTGTTACCAGTTCACACTTTAAATTGGCCTTTGCGGAGCAGAGGCAGCTCTTCAGGCAGTGTTTGCATACTCACAAATCTTTTGTGTGTCCATTTCTGCTGTGCTCAAGTCAAAGTTAAGTGACCCTGAATGTAGTCTATTTGATTTGACTTTCTTGGGTTAATGTGGGCTGGGGTCTACTGATGTTGAGGCTCATGTGGCAGGTCTTTGGGAGTTCTCCCCACAGTCTCTCTGCCAGAGGTCTGTATCATGCTGCTGTCCTGTTGCTCAATAGAGAAACCCGGTTCCTGGGACTGCAAGTCCAGAGCCCATACTGTTCTTCAGCTGCGAACAGGGCTCCAGTGTTCAGCCTCTGGTCTCATATTCAGGGCTGCGTGTTTTACCAGGCTGGGCTCATTTGCTGGATTGGCCTTTTGGCACTGAAAATAAACACTTATTTTAAATTTGGGACAGAAGGAATCCTTTTTTTTTTTCTTTTACACTTTTATTAGAATTTTGACTTATTTTTTCTATGAAGAAATTATAAATGTTTGAGGGGACGGATGTTTAACGTGATTTAAACGTTAGTATATATATGTATTGAAGCATTACATGTTAGCCTATCAATATGTACAATTTTTATGTAACCATTTAAGATAAATTTAAAAAGGAGTGCTGTCTTACTTTAATTTTGAGAAAGATCTTAAAAAGACAGTGGCCTGCGTGCTTTAAAAAGTCATTTTAAAGTGATGGGAATGGGCCTGTACTAAAACTTTAATTTGGGGGAGTTACATGGCTGGCTTCCTGGCAAAGAAACAGTCTAAGCTTGCCCGTAGTTCTGTGAAGACAGATTCCTGTCCTTGAAGTTGGCATCAGCTTCAAGCCCAGCATGGTGCTGGTGGCTGCTCAACAGATAGAGTAAGTGGCGTGTATTAGGTGCTCAGTTACTGTTTCCTACGTGAGCTGAAGTTGAAACGTGTTTCAGAGAATGAGCAATCCGGCTGCTGTTAAGGTTTGTGTAGAGAGAGGTAAAAGGGAAGAGTGAAGTTGGCTGAAGCATGTGGAAGGCTAGGGAATTTGAGCTCTAGTCTCTAGTCAGTGAGGGAGGTTTTGCAGCAAGGCACTGATGTGATTAAGTTGGAGGGCTTTTTTTTGTTTGTTTGTTTGTTTGTTTATTTATTTGTTTTTTGTAGTACAAGGGATTTTACCCAGATCTTGAGTACTTTAGACAAGCATTCTTACCATTTGAGATATCACACCCCCAAGCCAAGTTGGAGGTTTTTTGTTGTTGTTGTTGCTGTTGTTTGAGACATTGTCTTCTATGTAGCCCAGGCTGGCCTAGAACTTGAGAGCTTTTTGCCTCAGCCTCCAAGTTGGAGATTTTAGTCATTTGTTGGGTTCTGGTAAGTAGGCTATATTGGAAGGGAAGGTTAAAGGCAAGGACATAACAATTCTTTTTTTTTTTTTTTCCCCCTAATTTCAGTAGTTTGCATCTGATTTCTTTACATTATTCTACATGATGGCAAAGGAAACCTCCAAACCAGTTAGTACTAATTAGTTGTCATGAATCTATATAGTGAAAGAATACATCAAAGACGTAAGATGAAATGTTACCATAGCCATCAATATTAGTAACTATAAGCTTTCTCTAAAGAAATATAGAGCAGTTGATATTCTATAAAATATCTTCAAGCAACTTTGAGACTTCCATATGCTAGTCCTATGCTTAATTAAATAAGGTTGGTGACAGTATTTTAAATATTGAGGACACCAGAATTCTGTCCTAAGATGGACTACTTCCCACTGCCATTGGCTGTCTTTATTCTTAAAGTCGCCACAGAACGCCAGGAAGATTTAGGGGCCCAGGGAAAGCTGGGGTCTAACATTCAGTCTACCTGCAGTTTAGAGTCCTTGCTCTACTTGATGCCAGTTGTGAGTTAACTTCCTTCAGTGTACAATGGGGATAAGAAATAGCTACCACATGAGATTGCTTTGGGATCAAATGAAATAGTAAGATACAAAGCAAATACCTTGTGCTTGTTACAGAGTAAATCCTCAGTAAATATTGGTTAGTAACATCATTAGTATTATTAGTAACCAGTACTAATTTTGGTTAGTAACATTTATAAAGACCAGGAATTTACAGGATCAACAAACAGTTTATAAGTCTCTGAAGTGCAATTCTGAAAGAGGCTAGCTTCCTAGAGGTGGCTTCTCTGCAGAAGTCCCATATTAAAGAACATCTTCCTTGTTTGTCTTCAGTGGTGCCACCTGGGGGTGGACATGCTTGTTTGGGTGCACAAACAAGTCAGTGTCAGTGTGCCCCTTTCCTTGGAGAGCCTCACAGGTCTGCAGTTTAAAAGCAATTTTCCTAAACCAGAGAAAGGCATGGCTGAATTACCAGATGTAAAAGATTTCATTTAGCTAAGCCTGCTACACTCAAGGGCCTTCTGATTTTACACATTCTCCTGAGTAACAAGATAGAATAATGTCACATATTGCCCCTCTCCTGTACCCTTTAAAAACTTGGGAGTGTAGATGCTGACCTGAGGACCTTGCTAATACTTAGAAAGAATGCTGTTAGAAAGAAACTGGTGAAGACCATTGGAGGAATTATTTAGGCTCTCCTGTTAGGGAGACTTGAAGTACTAAGCAAGGCTAGAAACTGGGATTGATTACAGGTGAGGCTGTGGCGTCTTGCTGGAGGTCATTATACTAAAGATGAAACCTGCTTATCCCGGGAGTCCTCTGTGTAGTGGAAAAACACCTAGCAGAAATCTAGAGACTGTTCTTAGTATTAGACTGTGTGACCTTGGGTGAGTTGTACACATTTTCTGGGCTTTACGTTCCATCCTCATCTCTGGCATTTATTTATTGACTCTGTTTCAGTGTTTCTCATTTGCAGAGTGTCACTAAAATGGAATAATTACAGGTTTTTTTTCCTAATTTTGAGGCTTTTCAATTGAATGGATAAGCTTTTCTCAGTTTTTCTTACATAAAACTATCTTAAACTTTTCTGCCACTCTTGTCTTTTTAACATACCAAATGTTCATTGAGTATGTGCTCTTTTTACTTTCACTGACATGGTAGGTGAAATTTTACATTCTTTTCAGATGTCATACGTGTGCACATCTCTGCTAGTAAAACCTATCCCTGTTTGTGGTGGACAGTCCACATCCTGCATCCCCATTTCATGGTATTTTGAGTGTCCCCTAGTGGCACTGCAATTCAAAGGATCTAAGTGACCCTTGGATTGCTCCACTGCAGGCCTGCTAAAGTCAGGCAGGGTAGGCCCACTGTGCATGGGCAGTGTGGCATAGAAGTGCCATACTATTTCTTTTGGGTGATTAAAATAGAAGGTTTTTGATATAGTTAAAATCATAAGGCGTAGATCCCTCGGGGGCCTCAGGACATCTTCCTTGGCTCTCCTTAACCAAGGCGCAGAGTTATTCAACATCAGGAGCTAGCAAGAGGCTTAGCAGGGCTGAGTGAGCAGGGCTCCAGGCTGGCATGCTTTCACTGCTGCTTACCACCACGATCTTGAGATGTCATTCAGGTTTTTCCATTTTTCTTGTGTACAGAGGGGAGCAGCAGTAACCCACCTGTTACTTATGAGGAACTTTCTGCAAATATATGACATCATGGAAATCTACCTGGCTTGCTCTGGAAGTAGTTCAGTGACAACATGTAAAAATCAGTCTGGACTAACAAATATTCAGGTAGTAACATTCTTTCACAATTCTGTGAACAAGATTAGCTAGTAACTGCCAGTATTGAGTACCACATTGCGTGTTGTGGAACAGAAGTATAGAGCAAGAACAATGGATGTGTTTCATCTCTTAGGAAGCATTCTAGAACTACTGAGGGTATGAATGTTTAGTTTCAGTGGTAGATTTATTGTTAGCATGTTTTCAGAAGCCAAGGATAAAGGCCCATTTTAGGGCGGCTGTGATCTCACAAGGGGAACTGTGGACAAGATTTAATGAGAACTATTTCTGTAATCCCTGAAAACTTGGATTTTTGCTTTTTAAAAACACAGGATTCAAAAATTTCAACTTTTTAGGGAAAGAATTGTGAAAATATAAATTAAGAAAATAAGTTCTTGGTTTAATAAACCCTTTTGTGAAAACTACTGAGTTGGGGCTTTCCCATGGTAAGTTTATCTTGCCTGAGATTTTCATTAATTTGCTGAACCAGCCACTTAAGTGAGCTGAAGATACATGAAAATTTGCAGTGGGAATGTGTTTCTGAATTAAGTACACTAAAGTGTAATTGTTTTTCTACTTCTCACAGAAAGCAGAAATACATTTAAATGTACATATACATTTTAAATGTATGTGAGGCCAATACATTGGACTTTATAAACACTGATTTCTAATCAGTATTTTTAGGACCTCATAAATGTTGATTTCTAATCAAAATTTTTATTAGATTAATGATGACTAAATCAAATACGTTAATTAAGTACATTTGAATTTAGACCTTGTGTAACTAAATTTTACAGGCAACTTCTGACCTATACACATCTGCATCAGAATTTCTTGGGTGAGTGGGCATTCTGATTTCTGAATCAGAATCTGCAGGGAGAACTTGCAGTTTTAGTAATTGCCTAGATGATTTGCCTTGAAGTTTGAGAATCATTGACTGCCTTAGTTCATAGAGACTTTACAACAAATCGCATTTCGCTAATGAGGGCATATGCTCAAAGAAGGTAAGTAAATTCTATGACATCCATTGTGTATCCTCACCTATAGTCATCTGTATTTGCTGTGTGCCTGCAGACAAGTTACGTATGAAGTCTAAATTGAAAATTATCATTGTAAACAGTTATGTTTTGGATAAGAGTGTCCCTCAAAGGGACTTATGCATTGAAGGTTTGGTACCTGATGCAAGCAGTGTTCAGAGGTCGGGCTTTTGGGAAGTGACTAAATCATGAGGGCTTTGCTGTCATTAGTGGACTGGTCCATCAACGGATTCACAATTTGAATAGACTATTGAGAGATGGTGGAACTGTGGAAGGTGGGTCTTGGTTGGAGGGAGTGGGTCACTGGGGCATGTTTTTGAAGGATGTCTTGCCCTGCCCTCTTTCTTTTTCTCTCTCTCTCTCTGCTTCCTGTCCACCATGAGATGAGTTGCTTTCTCTCTCATACGCTTTCTGTCCTGATGTCCAGCCTTACCATGCCCAGAAACAACAAAGCCAGCCAACCATGGACTGAAACCTTGAGCCAATATAAATCTTTCCTCCTTGTAAGTTGATTTTTCTCAGGTATTTGTCACAGTGATGAAAAGTCTGACTATTACAACAACTTAGCTAATTGTGAAACCTGGGTGATAATGATAAGTAATCTTTTCTGGCTCTATTTTTACTTCTGTGCAGTTATTTCAGAGACTTGGCCAGGTGATATGAAGTGCCTTATTATACTTTATATATAACAGTGTCCTATGATACTTTTCTGTGGGTAGAAATTCTTAAACGTTCATTATTGATTGTGTGTTAGGTTGCTTGTTTTACTTGCTGTCCTGTGAGGTTTTTAAAAAGGGTTGGGTTTCCTCCCCTGTCACACCACTGTATCTCTTCAAAGCAGGGACTCTTTGTGGATCATGTCAGTAATGTTCAGTGCTGAGACAGCGAGGAATGCGATATCTGTGCGATGAATGACTGATGATACTGTGTCAGCTAAAGGCTGCTAATACAAGTCTTTCTCTGAAACCAGCCCCTGTGCGTCCTTGGCTTGTAAAGGCAATGAAATACGGCCCTATCTATGCCTTAGGCCATTTCTCTCACTGCTGTCCTTCAAAGACTGCAGACTCATTCAGCTAGCCAGCCTTGGCCTACTCTGGCTCCTTTTTTTTCTGGAAATTAACCTTTCCTTTTCCCCCTGCCTCCTACATATGCCATCATGTGTTTGTTAATGTTAGACTAAAAGGGGTGCAGAATGGATAGGTGGGGAGACAAATAATTCAGTGGTAGCACTGGGTCTATTGTGGAGAAGTGGTCCTGCGGAGGGGGTCCCCAGCAAGAGAGCTGGAGCCCCTAGCTGCTTACAGACTGGGGATAGATAAAAGGTTGGTAGAGAAGTCCCAGGAAGGTTATTAGGCAGGAAAATCCTTAATGCTCTAGATTCCAAGGAAGGGCGGGTAATTTCTTCTAGGCCGGGTGGGTAGTTTCTAGTAAATGGCTAAAGGTGGATGTCTGTTTTTCTTCAGGCCTGGGTAGAGAGTTTCCAGTAAGTCACCTTCAAGGGGGAGAGGGTCCACTTCTAACATGGCTTCCTTTTGTTCGCCTTAACAGTTAATTGTATGTCTCTTGTCATAGAGAATTGAAACACTGCTTACAATTATGGTTATTTTTATTCATGCTTTTATTTCTTTTGCTAGGTAGTAAAGAAAGAGGAGTTTTAAATCCAGGAAGAATTTAAGATGTTTTGAGAAAGCTTACAAAAAGTTTCAGAAGACAGCTAGCTGCTGGCATACTTGAGGTGTAATTCTGGCCCAGCTTCTTTCTCACTGGGTGTGGTTTTAGATGGTCACACCCTGTCACTTTATCCCCTAATTTACAAAGTAGGGATAATGAAACTACCACCTAGAGCTGTTGGCAGATTAATGGGACGAGGCATGCAGAGCATGTGGCCTAGACTTGGGGCACAGTAAGTGCACTGGAGCTCTCAGAACAGTTGTCATTTGTGGAGTCCTTGCTTCCTAGCATGTTGAGTGGTAGAAGGGAATGGATTGGGTGTCTCTTCCTCCCCGCATATCCTGAGGGTGGGGTGGTGTGTATTCTACTTTGAATTTCAGGTCTGCTTGTATAGGGAAGCGGAACCAAATGCCTCTTTATGACTATGAATTTGTTTTCTATAATGTCCTATGAAAATAATTTTTTAAAAAACATGGTGATTGTATAGGACATGTAGTTGATAGTGTCATTTTGTAAAGTTTTATAAAAATTGGCAATGAATTGGAAACTAAATAATTATATGTTTATAACATTTTATAGTAAAAGGTAACAGCTTATTAAATTAGTTTCCCCAGTTAAAGTCCTTTTGGGTTGTTTTTGCCCACAGAATTCTGGACATACAGAGTTGCTTTTTGTTTTTGGAAGTACTAGACAGCCTCGTCTGGTCCTTCTGAGCATGACTTCTGTGTAGCTAGGATGACAGATGTGGGCCACTGTGCTTAGCTTGGTGGTTGAGATATGTGAGATGGGAGTCTCACTAACTTTATGCCCATACTGGCCTTGAACCATGATTCTCCTACCTCTACCTCCTGATACAGATGTGAACCACCTTGCTTGGCTCTGAATGACTTATTTTTGATTCTTCCCTTTTTAGAACAAATGGTGGGACCTAGAAGTTTTAGGAAGTTGTTTATATGAAGTATATATACTATGTAGCCTATGAAACTAGAGGTGAAGTATGACCATGAGGTTGTTTGTTTTCTCATTAATTTTTAATGCACTTGACATTGTTCCTGGGTGGCTCACTCTTCGAATTTCTCAGTCAGAACACAGATGTCTCCTAACAGAAGCTTGCTCTGTGAGAATGTGATAGACCAATATGAATGTTTTAACAGTGCCCTATTGCTCATCGTGGTCAGTCACAAGGATTGTATTTCTCATCTATCTTTTGTGACAAATGAGTACATATTAATTTTTTTATTGCAGTAAAATAATGTCTGCATTATGTGTCATGTAATGACAAATGGCACTTTGAACCAAGAAATGGTGCTGAGATGTTTTGTAATTTCAGGCAGTACTATATCCTAATTGAGCCAGTTGGAAGTATTTGTTTCTTGTTCTGTCAGGTATGCATTCTAGATTATTTAATACAGCATACTAGAGGACCTAAGACACAGATCTCTGAAAAAAAAACAGGTAAATATGCCAGAGATAGAGCTGGACAAAAGTGAAGTCACAGCCCATGGGGGAGGGATTTTGGATTGCTAAAACAAGAATGTAGAGTAGACAAAAGCATGTTGTCCACACTTGCTACTCAGAGGTACTGAGTAGTTTCTGTGCTTGTCATTTGACTGAAAAAAAAAAAAAAAAGGAACTTAAGAATAAGAGTTCAAACTGTTAAGAAGGGAGTGGAAATGCTCAAGAGGAAGAGTGTGTATAGGTCAGTGCCCCTGTCCTACGAAATGGGGACACTTCTTAGAAGTATAAATTCTAAAATAAAAAGATTAAATTGTATTAATTAGTTTTCTATTGCTCACATAACAAATTACCACAAGTTAGTGGTTATTAAACACACATTTAGTACTTTATAGGATTTTAGGTTGGGAGTTGGAACTTGATCTCAGTGAGCAAAAATAGAGCTGTCGATAGGCTGTGCTTGGCCGGCTACTTGGGAGGTGGAGATAAGGAGGACAGAGGTTTGAGGCCAATCTAGGCAAAAAGACACCCCCCCCCATCTCAACTAGTAACCCGGACATGTGCCGATAATCCCAGCTACTGGGAGGCATAGGTAGGAGGATCAAAGTCTGAAATTGCTCCCAGACAACAAACTTGACCTCACACAAAAAATGAAGCAAAAAGGGCTGGGGTATGGTGTAAGTGGTAGAGCACCTGCAGAACAAGTTCAAGGCCCCGAGTTTAAACCCCAGTACTGCCAAGAAAGAAAAAAACAGGCTGTGCTCCTTTTCGTGCATCTGGGAGAGAATCTGTTTCCCTGCTTCTAGAAGTTGCTCATATTCCTTGGGTTCAGCCCCTTCCTCCATCTTTTAAAGCCAGCTATAGTCAGGTGATTAGGGACCCACCTGGAAAATCAGGATAATCTCTTTTGGCCAGCTGACCAGTAATTTTAATTTCATCTGCAGTCTTTAATGCCCCTCTCCCATATAAAGTAACATTCATAGGTTCTTGGGGATTAGGATGCAGATATCTTAGGGGAGGGTCATTATTCTGCCTGTCACATAAGCCATATGGTTTATACTTTATTTCAGTTCAAATTTATATAGAGAAACTTTGTTTTTGACTGAATTACTGTAAAATTCCCCCCCCCCCCAAAAAAAGATATTCCTGGACGTGAAAGGCACAGTCTTAATTCGGCAGTTGTACTTCTCCAGTGGCTATTTTTCAGTGTTTCAGTAGTAAGGAATCTTGTTTGAATTTTGTAGGGGATTGAAGTTTAGGGAAGTTATTCTCTCTAAAAATCATCGAGACTTGCTTTTAGTATAGTTAGGTTTTAGGTTTTTCCACTTCACAAATGTAGTAAATATCGCAAACCTAACTTACAGAAAGTTTCCCCTTTAGACTTTAGGAGCCACGTGTTTATTAGAGGAAGAGGTTCTCAGGATCAGGAAGAGAGAAAGGTGAAGGCATGAAGACTAGGACAGGTGCTTCGAGTGGAACCTAGTAAGTACAGCAAGTGATACCTGCAGTAGGCAGTCTTTTATGGAAAGCCATGGCTACAGGGGAAAAAAAGACACTGAGGAAGAAAGTAAGGTAGAATGGGAGATAGGGTGGGGGCAGTAATGGCAGAGAACAACAGTGATAGAGAGGAAGTAGAAGGCTTCTGGGCAGGGGATAGGAAAGCCATGCCTGTTTTGTCTCAGAAGCTCTTAGTGGCGCATTTTGATTCTGTCTCTGAGCCTAAGGTCCTACGGTACATTGTGACCCCATTGATGAAGGGACCATCTTTTATCTCAAAATCCTCTCAACCTAGCACAGCAGTTCTCAAACTTTTTGGTCTCAGGCCCTTGTTAGGTTGTTAAAAATTACTGACAACCCTTGTACATTGCTGGTGGGGTGTAAAATGGGACATCACTGTGGAAAACAGATTGGCAGTTCTTTAAAAAGTCAAACATAAGTGTTACCATGTGACTCAGTTGCTCTACTTCTCCTAAGTCTGTGCCTAAGAGAATTGAGAACATGACTCTCAATAGTCAGAATGTAGAAAAAACACCAAGGTCTGCTAGTGGATGAGTGGACCAACAAAGTATTGTATACTTGCTTAATGGAATGTGATTTAGCTATAAAAAAGAAGGGAAGTACTAGGTATCTGCTATAGTGTGAACCCTAAATTTCATGCTGAGTGAAAAAAGTCAAATCACAAAAGGCTGTTTGTAGTATGACTCCAGTTATGGGAAATGTCCAGTAGAGAAATCCAGAGACAAGTGGGTTAGTGGTTACCAAGGGATTGTGGGGAGGGGAGGATGGAGGTTGGGTTTCTCTATAGGGTGATCAAATGTTCTGGAACTAGATAGTCGAAGTGATGGTACAACCTTGTGGTGAATTTTATGGTATGTGAATTCCATCTAAAAAAAAAATTCTTGTGTACCTCAGTTTTGTTTATATCTGTGGAGATCATATTAGGAATTAGAATTGCTCATTCAACAATACCAACTTTTAAAACAACATTATAACATACTCATTATGTTAATCTGACATTTTAAAAATAAAAACTAAAACCTCCAAAACAAGAAACCTAATGAAAATTTTTTTATTATGTCTTTAATATCTGGTTAGTAGAAGGCATCTAGAAACTCATTTGTGTTTCTGCAGTGAGTCTTTTGTAGTATGTCTTACACAGATGCTGTTGGAAGGAGTATTGTTCTATTGCCTTTGTAGATACTATGGATATTCTTTCATACTATGTCAAAAACTTGACAAATGGTAGTTTATTAAAGGTTAAAGGTTAGCTGGCAGTTTGGAATCTGCAACCATTTACTTTGTTACCTTAAAATTTATTGATTTAGTTTGTGCTTTGAATGGATCTTTTATCTAGGCAAGGTTGTGTAGCATAGTGGTTCCTCATTTGGAAAAGTATAGGTTCGCTAAGTTATGGAGATCTTCTAAACCTTGACACATTTCATTAGTGTGTCTAGTCACAATCTATCTCAAATCCCGTGTTAATATCACTGATCTCATGAGAAAATTCTTTGTTATTATTTCAAGGTCATGGTTTTCCAGTGTTCCAGCCTCTCTGTGATAAGAAAATGTTCCTTGTCTTTTTGGCTGGTTTGGGTAGGTGTGATCTTGAATACAATGGAAGAGGAAGGAATTTTTGGGGGCAAATTTTTGATTGGTATTAACTAGTTTATATAGGTAACTCCAGAGAATGGTTACTGAATCCTCTGTGAATGCTTCTTATACCAGGGATGGTCTTTGTGTGCTGGAGAAAGTTAGATGGGTTTGTTTTAGTGAACTAGTAACTTCAAGACAGAAACTGAAGGGAGTTGGAAGGAGGACAGAGGAGCAGAGCTGAGTTTTGGGAGAGGAAAATGGGACTCCTACTTGTTTTGATCCCCACCTTGATCCTACTGGCTAGATAGGGAGAGTATGTTATTACACTTGTTTTATAGGATGGACTCTTTCCAGAGCTTGGTTAATACGTCGAAGAGTGATGAGCCCACACAGTACACAAGAGATGTGTAAAGGCTTATTCCACATACCAAAGCTCTTGGGGAGAGCAGGGCAGTCTCTTAAGCACACCAGAAGTGTCTTGAGAGAGCAGGGACATGAGGCTGGCTTGACTTCATGGACTGCTGAGGGGTGGTTTGAATTTCTTGCAGCTGCCAGAGAAGAGAGCCCCAGGCCTTTTTATCAGCTTGCTTAGAAAGGAAGATCAGCAGTGGTAGGGCTTAGTTGTCAGGAGTCAAACATTGAAAATGGAGCCAGACTCCATTTTCTTCCTGTAGACTCTCTACATGAAGAGACTTTTCTCTGCGGACCTAGCAACTAGCAGTTTGATTATGAGTTCAGTACTTAGAGAAGAACCAGTAAGGGGAGTGATTAAGTGAGCTGGACTTGTTGACTTAGCTATGATATAACTCCTTGTGATCTCAACCTTACCTGTAAATCCACATTTCCTCCACTATTGTAAGTTATGCATTTTAGCTGGTTTAGATAGTTAAGTTATTTGGATCAAAGTGAAGCACCAGGGAAAAGAAGATAAAGCAGTACACAAAGACCATGGGTGCAAGGATATTGCTTTCATTTAGTGAGAATTTCCTCCTGCTTATCTCTTTCCTCTATTTTTCTAGCTCTGTTTCACCCTGACAGTTGGTAGGAAGAAAATTAACCTGCCCATCAGTTGATGGAGCCATCTGTTGGAGGATTTGACATCCTGTCCACCACATAAGAAAGGAATCATAACTGTCCCCTCCAGGGATTTTAGTGCCCTTCAACTGAAAGGTGCCCATCCACTGAAAGGTGCCCGCAAAGCAGTCACGCAGCCCAGTGATGAAATGGGAACAGACCAGTAGATTGTATGGGCATATTGCTTTGTGATAAGAGTTTTTAGGCTTGGAGATCTGTCTCAGTTATTGGTTACATTTTACTTTGAAGATGATTTTTAGAAGCCAGTAGGACATGAATTCTATAGACTACCGTGTAGTTGTGTTTTTTTATTTGTTTGTTTATTGAGGATGGAACCCAGGGCTTGACACATGCTAGGCAAGCTCTGTTGAACTACAGCCCCATCCCTGCTTGTGTGCGTGTGTTGTGTGTATATGATTGGCAGTCCAGGGGGGTTGAACTCAGGGCCTTAAGCTTGCTAGGCATACACTAGCAAGGCATGAGCCATGCCTGTAGCCATTTTTGCTCTAGTTATTTTACAAGTAGGGTCTCATGTGTTTTGCTTTGCTGGCCTAGATCTCGGGTCTTCTTATTTACATATTCCAAGTGACTGAGAAGACTGACAACACCACCATGCCCAGCTATTGGTTGAGATAAGGTCTTGCTTTTTGTTCAGGCTGGCCTCAATCCAAGATCCTCCTGATCTCCACCTCCTAAGTAGCTGAGATTACAGATGTGAGATACCACACCCCGTGTTTTTTGGCTTTTTGGGGACAAGTTCTCTCAATGTAATCCAGGCTGGCCTCTGACCATGATCCTTCTACCTGAATGCTGGGATTACAGATGTGTGCCACCACACCCTGCTTGAAAATACTTTCAAAACTCAGGAAGGTATGTTAAAGGATTCTTGCCCAGTGTTGAATATTGGAGGTTTGCCATTGTAGGCAGAAGGCTTCTTCTATGATTCATTCCTTAGTGAACAGGCTGAGACTTTCACACATGCAATTGGAGCCTTTAGCAGGGCAGGAACAAAGTTATACATGGGCTTTACTTGTATTGAGTGATACTCTGTGCCAGAAATGATCACTCTTAGCTGAAACAGACCCCAAAAGGAATTAATCAGTCATCTGAGCACTGACAGGATCTTTCAGAGACAAACATGGTATGGGTGTGGATGTGGGGAGAAACCAGACAACCTCCCAGCACAGCACTGGAGGAGTCAACGGAACTCTCAGTGTGTAGGGCTGCTGCTTCAAGCCCACAGAAGCGCATTCTGGGGCAAGTTCCCCCACAGGGAACATGTCCCGGCTTATGTGCTCTCTGAGGATGAAGACGAGCCACCCGTGCGTAACACTAGCCTATAGTCATCCCAGTGTATGAGTGTGCAGACCTGGGTCAGCTCAGTGTGTGTTCAACTCCATGTGAGTTATGGTGGGTACCTAGCCCGCACTCCAATCTGCTCATCTGTGGGACACTACAAAGCTGAGTAGCTGTTCTGCTAAACACTAACAGGACATCCTCCTTTAACTAGAGTTTGTGGGGAGGGAATTGTTAAAATCGATTATTTCAGAGTTCAGTTCACTTTGCAGTGTGCATCATCAGAACCATGTAGTGTTACATTCTCTATTGCAGGATAAGGCTGCATCTTGTACACCATAGGATGCCAATAGCGCCCCCTCCAGTTACGACAACTAAATGTCTCCAGACCTTGTCAAATGTCCCATGGGCAAAAATCAGTTGGAAACCACTGCCCTAAGTGATGCAATGGTAAGAGCAGCAGAGCTCCAACCAAGGTTTGACCACTGCAAAGTCTCTGCCAGCCTGCCTCCCAAGAGAAGACACTAAGCCACCTTGCATGCTTCTTCTGTAGGCCAAGGGCCAAGCAGTCCTGGTAGGGCCCTCAGTACTCCGTCTCAGTTTGTCAGCATTGCAGAAAGGATTGGGAGATTCTGGCAAATGATAAAGTGAGGTAAAGTGTATCAGGTGCCAGCATGTGGTGTTAAGTATTAGGGTGTGTTTGATAAATGGGAAAATTGTGTCTCTCCAGGATTGAAATGTTTAGTTATTTTGACTGGTAGTGACAGTGGTCTTTTGCGAGCCACTTGGTAAAGAAAAGGTCAGTGTTACACTGTCA
Organism: Castor canadensis; assembly: GCF_047511655.1. NCBI lineage: Eukaryota > Metazoa > Chordata > Mammalia > Rodentia > Castoridae > Castor > Castor canadensis. Next base: position 70,089,320 of record NC_133400.1, read on the forward strand.
CTTCCATTGAGCATGAAGACACAATTTAATATAAATTTGTATGAGTTGTAAACATGAAGCCTGTGTTAGTGTTTCCCATGATTTAAATATCTTTCTCCTTTCCCAGTAATCTGATTAAAGTGCAAAGTAGAGGGATAGAAATTGGTTATGCTTTTGGACCTGTAGCTCATTCCACTAGATTTACCTAAAAGTTTGTGTCCTGTTCCTGTAGAAAAAGAATTCTGATGGGCCAGGCATGGTGGTGTTTGCCTGTAATCCCAGCTATTTGAGAGGTAGAGCTAAGAGGATCACAGTTTGAGGCCCACCTGGGCAAAAAGTTAGCAAGACCCTATCTCAAAACCACGTTGGGTGTGGTGGGTCATTACTGTAATCTCAGCTGCCTAGGAGGTAGAGATAGAATTGTGGTCCAAGGCACAGGCAGAAACTTGAGACCCTATCGGAAGCTAAAACAAAACTAAGCAAAAAGAGCTGGGGACATGGCTCATATGGTACAGCACCTTTCTAACAAGTGTGAGAGGCCTTGAGTTCAAACCTCAGTACCACCAAAAAAAAAGAAAGAACAAACAAGAAAGCTGGTAACCTGGTGACACTTAACATAGTATAGGTTGGTTGGAAAGCCATCCATTACATTCTGTGAATTTTTCTCTTTCTTAATCTTTGTAGTGGATCCTTATTATCCTTAGCTGCTGTTAATGGGGTGTAAGGAAAAAAAAAAAAAGCAGATCCAGGGTAGAAAGGATCTGGGTTAGTCAGCTTTTCTTTGCTCTAACAAAATACCTGAACCAAGTAACTTGTTAAGAGAAAGATTTATTTTGGCTCATTGTGTTGGAAATTCCAGTCCATGGTCAATTGGCCCGTTACTTTGGGCATGTGGCAAGGCAGCACATCATGGTGGGAGCATGTGTGGACTAAAACAGTTCATTTCTTGGCTAGAATGCAAAAGAGAGTCAGGAGAGGGCCAGGGTGCCCCCATCCCCTTCAGTGGCATGCCCCCAATGACCTAAAGGCTCACATTAGGCCCCACCTCTTAAAGGTTCTACTACCCACCAGTAGTGCCAAACTGGTGAACATTATCACATGGGCCTTTGAAGGACATTCACCATCTGAACTGTAGCATGATCCCTAGCAAAGAATGGTAAGTTCTTTGTCTTGCACATCTCCTAGGAGAGCTGTGAGGTTGTAGTTCTTAGAAAGTAACTGAGTTGGGGACCTCTGTTGCCCAAAGGTAGACTTGATAATTCTTTGTTAGTGACTGAGTGTGGGGAGTATTTGTGTTTGGAGCTTTGAAAAGTTTATTATATAAGCAGGTATGCCATTTTGTAAGTTTTCATCACAAAATACGGTACTCTGGTAGCTTTTACAAGTTAGGAATGCAGGTTTAGCAAACCAGATGGCTGGAAAGAGCAAATTATGATGACTTTTGTGAGCGTATCCTGTGTCCTCTGGTCTTCCTGTATTCAGACTTGTCAGGGAACTGTAGAACTTTTCTGGGAACTGATCTTCTGAATCATGCACAGAATTTAAGATGTATAGTTTCTTCTATAGGATTGATTCTCTATGTATAGCTTATTCCTTCGATCTGTCAAAATACTTCCATTGAATGTTTATTTTTTGGGCAGTACTGGGGTTTGATCTCAGGGCTTTGTGCTTGCTAGGTAGGCCCTCTAACCCTTGAGTCATGCCCCTACCCCTCCACTGATTTTTAATTAGCCTATTGTTTGTTTGTTTTTGCTTGGGGGTTGGAGAACAGTTCTGAGAGCATTGAGAATGAAGAGCTGGCTGTACTCAAACAGCAGCGTTGCCTTTGTTCATGTTCCCGGAAGGGAAGCCAGCGGTCCCTGTAGGTATTTCCTGGTGTTTGGGCAAATCATAGCTAATAACATTTTATGTTTCCCTTTAGCTGCCAACCTGCCTAACTGTTTAGAGGAATACTGCTGTTTCTTTGTTCTAAAGGTTAATCTGTTCTGGACTTTTATGGGAAAAAAATTGAAATCTATTAAAAACAAACACCCAAACTCATTCTTTGATTAACGGACACCAGTGAACAAATGAAAGCACCAGATTTTTGATTGGTTATCTGTATTTTTAAAAATTTTATTTTAAATTGACAGGTAAAATTACATGTATTTATCCTGTTTCACCGTGACGTTTTTAGGTACAGTCATGTGCCACATAACATTGTGGTCAACAGCAGATGGTCTACATGAAGGTGGTCCTACAAGATTATAGTGGAGCTAAAAATATCCTGTCCCCACATGTGGTTGGAGCCAGAGCCAGTCCTATAAAAGTATAGCACATATGATTATGTGAAGTACATAATAGTTGGTAATGGCAATAAATACTGTGTTACTGGTTTAAGTATGTACACCGTACTATGCTTTTAATCATTGTTTTAGAGTATGCTTTTTGTACTTACACAAAAGATGTTTACTCTAAAACTATGCATGTTACGCTGGCAGCAGCCTCACACATCTCATGTACTGCATCTCCTAATGGCATCATTTTCTCTTTGCTTGATATGGTGTCATATATTCTGTTCATCGTGGCCCTAGGCGCGCGCGCACACACACACAGACACACACTCATATACCTGTATGTTTAGTAGGCTTTACTATCTAAATCTGTGTAGAGTGCACTCTATGATGATGATTGTACAATGATGAAATCACTTAATGCATCTTTTCATAACATATCCCCATTGTTATGTGACAAATGTAACTGTATATATGCATTGTAGAATGGTTAGATCTAGCTAATTAAAATATGCATCACCTCACATAGCTATCATTTTTGTGGCAAGAAAATTTAATACTCCTAGCCTTTTTAAAAATGCAGTATATCATTACTAACCTTAGTCATCCATATAATAGATCTCTTGAACTTATTCCTCCTACATAACTATAGTTTTGTATCCTTTGATCGGTATCTTTCCACCCTCTCCTGTTGTCTCCTACTCCCTACCTACCTATTCTAGCTACTGGTAACCACCTAGAATGTCTTTACTTCTGTGGGATCAACTTTTTTATTTTTTTGTGGCACTGGGGTTTGAACCTAGGGCCTTGTGCATGCTAGGCAAGCACTGTACCACTGAACTACACCCTCAGTTTAACTTCTTTAGATTCTGTGTATGAGTAAGACTGTATAGTATTTATTGCCGGGTGCCAGGGGCTCACATCTGTAATCCTAGCTACTTGGGAGGCTGAGATCCGGAGGATGGAGGTTTGAAGCCAGCCTGGGCAACTAGTTCACAAGACCTGCCCCCCACCTCTCCCTGCAAGATAACCAGAGCAAAATGGACTGGAGGTGTGGCTCAAGCTGTAGATGCCTGCTTTGTAAACACAAAACCCTGAGGTCAAACCCAGTCCCATAAAAAAAAAAATTACATGGTATTTGTCTTTCTGTGACTGGCATTCCATTCCTTTTTAAGGTTGAATAATATTCCACTGTGTATGCATACACCACATTGCAAAACCATTCATCCATTGATAGATACCTAGGTTGCTTCCATGTCTTGTTTATGAACATGGGAGTGTAGGTGTCTTCCCGACATACTGACTTCATTTTCTTTGGATATGTACCCTGTAACAGATATATACTCAGCTCCATCATAATCTTATATGTATCTTTAGATATATCTAGTGTGCGGATTATATAGTCTCATTCTATGTTTTTGAGGCGCCTCCGTGCAGTTTTCTATGATGGCCGTATTAATTCACATTGCTTCCAGTAGTATGGAATGGTTCTTTTTTCTCTATATCCTCCCTTAACAAAAATTTTTTTTTGAACAGGATCTAACTGTGTAGCCCAAGCTGGCCTTGAACTTGTGATTCTCCTGCCTTAGCTTCAGCCTCAGCCACAGCCTCCTGAGTGCTGGGATTACAGGTGTGTGCCATCTTGCCTGGTATTTGTTATGTTTTGTCTCTTTTATAATATCCATTCTAATAGGAGTGAGGTGATATCTTGGTGTGGTTTTAATTTGAATTTCCCTGGTGATTATTGATGGTGAACATTTTTTTCATATGCCTGTTGGCTGTTTGTGTCTTCTTTGAGAAATATCTGTTCAGTTCCTTTGCCTGTTTTTTAACTGGGTTGTTTTCTTGGTATTTGATTACTTTTTAAAAATTACTGAAGTGATGAAATTTTTTCCCCTTTCTGGTATATTGACTTCTTTCCTCCTTTATTGTATCGAGTGGTTAGAGGAGCTCTAAAAAGAAAAGGATTAGTGTGACCAGTGATGGCTGCAGCATGGACCAAGGAAGACAGAAACGAAGAAACTGCATTACAGCTAAGATCACAGAAATCCTGAGACTAGACTAAGATTCTTTACTCAGTATTCTGTTTGGTGTAGATGCAGGACAAAGATGGTAGGCGAATGGCTTTCAAACAGTCTGTGGCTCCAATATGCAAAGTAGTATATCAGGCAATAAGTCTAAGAAGGGGTGAGGAAAGACAGAAGCCACAGGCTGGGTATGTAGCTCTGTGGTAAGAGTGCTTGCCTAGCACACTCAAGGCCTTAGGATTGATCCCCAGCACCCTCCCTCACCCCCCCCAAAAAAAAAATCAAGGAGAGGGAAGCATACATGTTCTTTGTTCTTTTTGGGTTTGTTTTGGTTCTTTACTCATTGTGTAGCCCAGGCTGGCCTCAAACTTACCATCTTGCAGCCTGTTTCTTGAGCATTGGGATTGTAGGCCTGTGCCACCACACCTTACTCACATGTTTATAAAAGTGGTCATATGCACACTATTTACTCCTCAGCTAAAAGCTTATTATGGCCAGTCTTCTAAGTTTTTCAGAAAAGTAAAATGAAACTTTGGGTTTTGTATAATGTAGTAGTTAGTGCATAGCATATAGAATTAAGCCTTTTCTTCCTGAGAATGCTGGGGGCTAGAATCCACAAGATAATATTTAAAGCCACAGATGGTTGGTGGGTTCTACGCACAGATGTAGAATTCCATGTTCAAGTGCAGCTTTCCTGAAAATAACTAAATTACGTGTGGCCCTTCCCCTTTGGCCTCAATCTTGCTTGAGTTATGTTCCTTTGAGTCAACTCAAGTAAGCAAACACATCCTGAACTGGTGTATGGGGCAAAGCAGTTGCTTTGTGCTTTTTCATGTGCCTTTGATGTTTTGGCTGTGGCCTGATGGACAACTTTGGGGTGTTGTGACCCCTCTGAAGAACAATTCCAGAGGAGTAACACTGCCCTGGGCCATGGTTTGGAAGATGATTGCATAGCTTTTTCTGGAGTCACACTGAAATGGTGTGCTACATAGTAAGCTGTATTTATAGAGAATCTGAGAGTAGACATTTCAGAGGGCCTGTGTGAGTATCTGTATATGTGGCACTTTAGTGCTTAAAGAGGTAATGCTGGCAGTTTCTTTGTGAGTAGTCTTGTCCTTGTATTGGAGAATAGTAGTTTGTCTCCCAAATCACGGCAGTTTTGGCTGGTGAGAATGTGAAGGATATTCTAGGTGCAGGCACTGGAGACTTTATCTAATACAGTGAACGTGTACAACTTGGATTTGTGCTTCTGCATTAAGCTTCAGGTTTAGTGGCCTTGATCTTAGTATGTGTGACTGATGAAGCATTGGTAAGTTTGCTTTGATATAAGTAATGGCATCTGTCAACCCAAGGGTTGTGTATTAATTTTCTGTCGGCTATCATAACAAATTACTACACATTTAATGGCTTAATGCAGACAGCTTACAGTTCTATAAAAGTGTAATGGTGTCACTAGGCTCAAGGCAAAGGGTTGGCAGTACTGTGTTCTGTGAAAGTTCTAGAGGACAGTCTGTTCCTTGCCTTTTTCAATCTAGATTCTGCCTGCATTCCTTAGCTCACGGCCCCTCCTTTCTTCAAAGCCAGCAATCTAGCATTTCTCGAGTGTGCTTCTGTTATATCTCTTTCTCCCTCTTCTTCTGCCTTCTTTTACTTTTTAAAATGAGTTACATTGGATTCGCCCTGTTAATCCAAGATAATCTATTTTAAAGTCAGTCTGTACCCTTCATTCTTCATTGCCATGTAAGGTATGATACAGGTTCTGAGAATTAGGACATGGTCATATTTGGGGCTGTTATTCTGCCTACTGTAGGCTCTTTTGCATTTCCATAGTATCTTGAGACATACCAAATTATATAAGAGGTGCCTATTTATACATATTTTACTATTACTAGATTACATAAATTTGTCAAGGGCAGAACTATGTCTGTTTCGTATTTGAATTCCCAGTATTTACTATACCCGGTGCACACATATGGTGCTCAGTGAATGTTTGCCAAGTTATTTGGGACTTTTTAAACCCCCTGACAGTGTTTGTGAACAAACTTAAGAGTTAGAACTGTAACTTTTATAGCAAAGTAATGAGAACTCAAAGCCCATTCATCTCTCGACTTCTGTAGAGCCATTTAATGCTAGGCTCTGCTCTCTCATGCTTGGAAGAAAACCTGTGTGTCTATTAGGATGCAGTATTATTGCTTGCTCTTCTAAAAAGGCAGCATCTCATATTGTTCCTGAGCATAAAATCAGATGAACAGAATGAACTGCTTGTGGCTGGGAAGACTGCTTTCACCTAGCCAGAGGATGTCCCTTAGAATAATCAGCCCAGCATCTAGCAAATGCACAGTGAGGAAAATCTGAGGCCAAACATTTATTGGCTTCCTTTTAAGGATTATACTTTCAAAATATGAGAGCTATCAGATTATGTTTGTACCAAATCATAGCATGTAAATTGAATCAGCACAATAGCAGAATTTGATCCTGCTGTTATCTTATATGCACTTGTGGCTAAGTATAGATAAGCTCTTGTCAATTAAGTTAATTCTGAGTTTATCTAAATGCCCTTCTTGCTACCTTTCAATTGTCAATAAACAGGAGGTAAACCTAGGATGGAGAAACATGCCGAAAGAGTTGCCCATGGATGCTTTTGTGTATCATCAGACAGTAACAACCCCCAATCAGGATCAGGAATGATGAGAAAACCCATGTTCTTTTGCAGGACGGGCATGGCATACTTTTAGTGGTTTTAAAATAGAGTTGCATATCAGTGACATTTGGTATTTGAAACTTACTATGTCAAAGCTAGCTCTAAAGAAAACAGCAGCTTTCCCTCCCTCTCACTCTCCCTCTTTCCCTCCTACCCTTGTTCTCTCCCTCCCTCTTTGACTGCCTTCCAGTACCTGGGATTACAGGTATGAGCCACTGCACCTGGCCTCTGGTATTTTTAAAAATGATATCTTACAAATAAAGAAGGTAAATAAAATAGATTAAAGTAGTACCTTTTTTGCTTGTGGGACTAGAGGCCAAGTATCCAAGATCCCTCTGAGGAACACAGAAACTAGCTGAAAAAAAATACTAGCTAGGTGAGGTGTGTGACCAGACAAGTTGCACTGTTTTTCAGTTTCCTCATCTTTAAAATGGGGATAACATAGCTTCCTGAGCACTTACAAGGATTAGGTGAGATTATGCTTGTGAAGAGCCTCTCCTTTCCTTCTGCCTTTCTTCCTGTTTTGACCTGCCAGTTCCTTATGACCCTACTTGTCCCTTACCACCTCATTGCCTGTTCCTACTCACATAGCTCCCAGATGTCTCAAAATTCCTGTAACATGTATGATTTGTTCCATTAAAATGTTTTCAAAATAGCATTTTCTGATTATAAAAAGAAATATATGCTTATGTTTATTGCAGAAAGTACAGAAAAAAAAGAATACAAGCCTAGAAGAAAGTCACTATCTTTCTAGATAAGTGCTGTTTTTCTTTCTCTTTCTCATTTTAAAGATCTTAGTTAGCTTAAGATCTAATTGGCTTTTATTTGTGATTTTAGAATCAGCCAGCACGTCACTTCTATAAAATAGAATGACTATTACCAGGAATGGTACTAGTTTTCTCTTTCTTCATTGTGTACTGTGGGAATTACCCTTTTCATACTTCATGATATTTATGATAGATAGAACCTATTAATTCTAAATCTGTGGTGTTCTATTAGGTAATTTGAAAACAATTTTGATTTTGATGGCCAAGGAGGAAAAAGTGTCTCCTGTGAAGCTGAGGCTGTAAAGAGCAGGGAAACAGTATTCTGGATGTTGAGAGAACCTGGACAGAGCCTTTGTCTTCAGGGGGCTTGCATTTTGATGTGACTGAATGCTTTGCAATGCAATCTAGTTGGTGGTACACGGAGTGACAATGACTCCTGAGAGTCAGGAGTCAGCTGCAGCTGGGGATCTGGCAGGGCTTTAAAGGCATAGGGATTGGAACGTGATCTCAGAGTAATGATTTTGGTAGATATCTCAAGGGCACTGAAAACATTCTGGTAGTGGGGAAATAGTGGGTGGCAATGGGCAGGAAAATGTGAGGCATGTTGAGGTTGTCCATTTGATTGGCAGGAAGGGAGAGTCCTAGGGGACCTGGTGAGCTATGGCTGTAGCACCTGTTTGTATTTACTAAACTTCAGGCAGTTTTACCCAGCCATTTAGAGGTGCTTCTTGTAAGTATAGTTAGGAGGAAGGGGTGATAGGCGGTGGGTTTGCTGATATTTGAGAAAGCAGTTTGTATGGAGGATAGCTCTGGATGGCAGAAGTGAGTTCAGTCTTTTCTTTTCAAGTCTTAGATTCAGAGAACTTGATCTTTGTCTTTTGTGCTCAGTGTGCCTGGTGATCATCTCCTTTAATCAGTGCAGGGGAACAGACCATTTACAGCACAGTGCTTCTCCTCCTACCTCCCTGGGGAGGAGGTGTTAATGCTGTGATGGTCCCAAAGGATATTTCCTTTTAGAGACCTGTCTGGGTCTTCACTACCAATTTAAAGTTTTAGTTTAACTAGGAATAGAAGGAAAGTACCTCAACATTATAAAAGCTATATATGACAAACCTACAGCCAGCATTATACTTAACGGAGAAAAACTGAAACCATTCCCTCTAAAATCAGGAACCAGACAAGGATGCCCACTATCTCCACTCCTATTCAACATAGTACTGGAATTCCTAGCCAGAGCAATTAGGCAAGAAGAAGGAATAAAAGGAATACAAATAGGTAAAGAAACTGTCAAAATATCCCTATTTGCAGACGACATGATCCTATACCTTAAAGACCCAAAAAACTCTACTCAGAAGCTTCTAGACATCATCAATAGCTACAGCAAGGTAGCAGGATATAAAATCATTAGCATTTCTATACAGTAACAATGAGCAAACTGAAAAAGAATGTATGAAAACAATTCCATTTACAATAGCCTCAAAAAAAATCAAATACCTAGGTGTAAACCTAACAAAAGATGTGAATGACACTATAAACTTCTGAAGAAAGAGATTGAGGAAGACTATAGAAAGTGGAGAGATCTCTCATGCTCATGGATTGGTAGAATCAACATAGTAAAAATGTCGATACTCCCAAAAGTAATCTACATGTTTAATGCAATTCCCATCAAAATTCCAATGACATTCATCAAAGAGATTGAAAAAAAAAAGTGAAATTGGTATGGAAACACAAGAGGCCACGAATAGCCAAGGCAATACTCAGTCAAAAGAACAACGCTGGAGGTATCACGATACCTGGCTTCAAATTATATTACAAAGCAATAATGATAAAAACAGCATGGTACTGGCACAAAGACAGACACGAAGACCAGTGGAACAGAATAGAGGACCCAGATATGAAGCCACACAACTATAACCAACTTGTCTTTGACAAAGGAGCTCAAAATAGACGATGGAGAAAAAGCAGCCTCTTCAACAAAAACTGCTGGGAAAACTGGTTAGCAGTCTGCAAAAAACTGAAACTAGATCCATGGATATCACCCTATACCAAGATTAACTCAAAATGGATCAAGGATCTTAATATCAGACCCCAAACTCTTAAGTTGATACAAGAAAGAGTAGGAAATACTCTGGAGTTAGTAGGTATAGGTAAGAACTTTCTCAATGGAACCCCAGCAGCACAGCAACTAAGAGATAGCATAGATAAATGGGACCTCATAAAACTAAAAAGCTTCTGTTCATCAAAAGAAGTGGTCTCTAAACTGAAGAGAACACCCACAGAGTGGGAGAAAATATTTGCCAGCTACACATCAGACAAAAGACTGATAACCAGAATATATAGGGAACTTAAAAAACTAAGTTCTCCCAAAACTAATGAACCAATAAAGAAATGGGCAAGTGAACTAAATAGAACTTTGTCAAAAGAAGAAATTCAAATGGCCACAAAACACATGAAAAAATGCTCACCATCCCTAGCAATGAAGGAAATGCAAATTAAAACCACGCTAAGATTCCACCTCACCCCTGTTAGAATAGCCATCATCAGCAACACCACCAACAACAGGTGTTGGCGAGGATGCGGGGGAAAAAGGAACCCTCTTACACTGTTGGTGGGAATGTAGACTAGTACAACCACTCTGGAAAAAAATTTGGAGGCTACTTAAAACACTAAACATTGATCTACCATTTGATCCAGCAATACCCCTCTTGGGGATATACCCAAAAGACTGTGACACAGGTTACGCCAGAGGCACCTGCACACCCATGTTTATTGCGGCACTATTCACAATAGCCAAGTTATGGAAACAGCCAAGATGCCCCACCACTGACGAATGGATTAAGAAAATGTGGTATCTATACACAATGGAATTCTATGCAGCCATGAAGAAGAATGAAATGTTATCATTCGCTGGTAAATGGATGGAATTGGAGAACATCATTCTGAGTGAGGTTAGCCTGGCCCAAAACACCAAAAATTGTGTGTTTTCCCTCATACGTGAACATTCTAATGTGAACATTAGATCAAGGGCAAACACACCAAGGGGATTGGACTTTGAGCACATGAGAAAAGCGAGAGCTCACAAGGGAGGTGTGAGGATAGGTAAGACACCTAAAAAATTAGCTAGCATTTGTTGCCCTTAACGCAGAGAAACTAAAGCAGATATCTTAAAAGCAACTGAGGCCAATAGGAAAAGGGGACCAGGATCTAGAGAAAAGGTTAGATCAAAAAGAATTAACCTAGAAGGCAACACACACGTACAGGAAATTAATGTGAGTCAACTCCCTGTATAGCTATCCTTATCTCAACCAGGAACACTTGTTCCTTCCTATTATTGCCTATACTCTCTCTTCAACAAAATTAGAGATAAGGGCAAAATAGTTTATGCTGGGTATTGAGGGGGTACGGGGGAGAGGGAGGGGGCAGCGTGGGTGGTAAGGGAGGGGATGGGGGCAGGGGGGAGAAATGACCCAAGCCTTGTATGCACATATGAATAATAAAACAATAAAAAAAAGTTTTAGTTTATTAATTTCTTTCACTTTGAGAAGCCTGATGGGGGCAACTTAGAGGGATAGGTTAATGGTGAGAATTCCAAAGGACTTCAAGGAGCTGCTCAGACTGCCTTGATGATGTTAACATTTACATTTTCTGCTGTCTTTAAAAGATTTTCACACTGAACAACCTAATAATTGTGATTTAAATTGTTTAACAAAATCATTCATTTGATTGCCAACTTGAGTAGCTGCATTTGGTGAAAAAAAAAAAAAGCCATGGGGACTAAGGGGTGTGTTAGTTAACTTTTGTCTTTGCCAAGATAAATTACCTGACAAAAAATTCAGGTGGAGGAAAGTATTATTTTGGCTTACGATTTCTGAGGTTGAGTCCATAATCACTTGGCACCATATTTCTGGGCGTGTGATGAGGCAGAACATCATGGCAGATTGTGGGAGTGTTTGGCAGAGGCTGTTTACCTCATGGCAGCCATGAAGCAGAGAGGTTCAGAGAGGGGCCCAGGACAAGATGCAGCCTTAAACACACCCCCAGAGGCCTACTTCCTCCTGCTAGATCCCATCTCCTAAAGTTTCCAGAACCTCCCAAAATAGTGCTGCCAGCTAGAGACTGAGCCTTCAATACCTGAGCCTTTTGGAGAGCACTTTATATCCAAAATGTCAATTTCTTCAATTGAAATATATGAGTCACATTGCTGCATGGCCCAGTGCAGTGTGTTTGGGCCAGTTAGGGGCTCAAGGTGTGGCTTAGTGACCCCCACACTGCACTGGTTCTCAGTCAGATTGATGTTTTGGTATTTAATAATATTTAAGTAAATAATTATCTATGGTCTTTTACTCCAGTAATTTTGTTTGTTTTATTTTTAGGGTAAGTTTCTTATTTCTGACTTAGTCTCAGTTGAAGGGTCTTTGAGACTACAGTGGTCTCTATAAAATGACAGGGCCAGAATTCATTCTTTCCAGGGACTCTGCTTCTACAACACTGGTTCTGTGCCTTAGAAAATTAAATCATAGTATTGTTAACTTACTGTATGAAGTGTCCTCTTTTGAAACTCACACCCACCCATCTTCCACTTGTTCCCCTCTCCCTTCTTACCCTACTTCATCTCTAGAATAGGACTGAAGCCTGATCCTTTCCATTAACAATGATTATTCTGTTTCTTACGACTCCTAATTTTCCTCTTCACTGTGCTCTCAAAGTGACCATACTGGTGGCTCCTCCATTATTTTGTCTGCTATTTCACTCAGTAACGAATTTTAAAAAGTGATATCCCTAGAAAGTGATGGGGAAGTATTGGCTTCCTGGGGAAAAGCTTTATGTCGTGCTGTTATAGAAAAACCAGAGCTGTACAGTAGTTAACTGGTAGAAACACATTTTATTCAAAAAACCATTGCATAGGAGAAAAGATACCTCAGTATTGAAACTGGGCTGAATTCTTTTCTTTTTTGCTTTTTGTTTGAGATAGTATCTCGCTGTTTAGCCTAGGTTGGACTTGAATTCCCAGTCTTTTTACAACTCAGTCTGCCAAGTGCAGGATTACATATATTTGCCACTACACAGGCTTAAAACTGGGCTTAGTTCTGAGTGTAGCATAAGCAAGTGGGAATTTTTAGCCGAGGAACAGGGGTGGAGGGTTGGGGGGGGTGGTGAGTACATAGAAAATTACTAAGAAGGAGACATCAGGGTAAGGGGGATTCTGGCTAAACTAACTTACAAGGATTTTTGTAAAGGATAGGCTGGGTGGTCAGACATCTCCCAGAGGAGGGAAGAGGATGGAGAGCCCCCCCTCCCGCCCCACAACCTCCCCAAGATATCAAGGGTGATCAGATCAAAGTTCTAGCTAAACCTCTTCAGCAGGACACAGAAGTCTGAAGTTGAGGCCAAGTTGGGAAGAGGATTCAGAGGAGCCTGACAAGAGTTTGGTCAAGGAGGGACCGTCAGTGTCTTGACTGTGTCACTTTTCGTTCCTATGGCTATATTTTTTAATTGAAAGGCAAGAACCTTACCTGCAGTTGTCCCATGGGCTTCTCAAAGACTTAGCTTAGGCTATGATGTCTCTAGGGGTTGGAGGTACACAGAACTTACTTTTTACAGAGGGAAGTTTTACAGCTGCCCTTAGCTGGTCCAGTGTGTAGCTGTGTTGTGGGGTCACTGAGGCACTCAAGAGGGGATTTTGGACTGTCTCAGCATGTACATTACTTACGTGTTTACTTTCTGCAGCTATAGCCTCCAAGAGAGCTAGGATCTCAATAAGCTCTTCTGTGTCACTTGTCCTCAGCACAGTGTTCTGCATATAGCATTTACTCAATGCATAGCGCTTGTATTGGCCAGGTTTTCGTCACTACAATAAAATACCTGAGACAGGTTACTTCATGAAGAAAAGAGGTTTATTTAGCTTATGGTTTTATAGGTTGAATGTCCTAACAGTATAGCGTAGGCTCTGGTGAAGGCCTCATGGCTGATGGAAAAGAGTGTGGGAAGGAAGGGATCACATGGCAAGCAAGGAAGCAGAGAGAGACTGATGGGGACAAGCTCATGTTTTTATAATAACCTTCTTACAAGAACCCAGGTGTCCGATAGGGCAGCCTTACACCCCAGTGGCCTAAAATATCTCCCACTAGGCTCCACTTCTTAAAGGTTCCACTACTCTGGGGACCAAGCCTCTAATACGTGAACTTTTGGGATACACAACTAAACCATATCCAAACCACAGGATTTAATGAAAATTAGACCAATGTCTATAATAATGGTAATGGGATCAGGGGATCGTGGAATATAGAAACCAGTAGAGGGAGCCTGAGAGATGGAAAGCTCTAATTATTTTAAAAAGGTTTCTGTGGATGAGTAACTTCTCACTACTTCCCCAGCCACTTAACAGACAGACAAGCTGACTGGGGTTCACCTCCCTCCTTTGTTCCCATCCTCCCTAGGTGAAGCCTGAGAAAGGGCTGAGGAGGGCACTCTGAGGTCTGGATGATCCAAGAATTAGATAGCTCTGGCTGTTGGTAACTGAGGGTTGTACAGACTCCAGCACTCCTGCATTCTGGGCTCTCTGTTCTCTTGCTCTGGGGGCTGGAGAGGGAGGTCAGGATGGCAGTGGTTTAACATTGGCTGCAAGGACCTTCGGGTGGACTAGGAAGTGGATGCTGGCCATTTCCAGTGTGGCTGGTGTGCTGTGGCATCACCCTGGAGTCTTCTGCTTGCTCTTCCACAAAGCCTGCCAGGCAAGAGGCAGAGCCTCTGTTCTGAGTGTGCACACCACACTGTTTTTTTGTTGTGGACAGGTGTCCTTCTGCAGGGTTCCTCTAAGCAATGTGTTTCTTATGATTGACATGCCACATCCAGTTGGGTGGGAGAAATTGGAAACCCTAGAGTCTGCTTTTTTGGCTTTTATAATTGTGGTGACAAGCTCCGATGGTGCAGGTTCCAAGTAGCGCTTATGTGGGAGCTCCAGGTACCTCCTTGACCCCCACACTTCACAACACTACCCTTTTCCTTACCAAGGCTGGAGTCCTCTTGTGAACAAGTGCTGCACAGGACAAACCTGGAGCTAGCAGAAAACTTTGTGTTCAAAAGAAAAAAAGCTGTGGCAAAACACAGTGTTCTGAGGAGTTGTGTGGCTGGGTCTATGTACAGACCACCGTGATGTTTCTGGAAGACAATTCCTTCAAATTTGCCTCCAGCATAGGAATATGTTCAGCTTAATTGGTGGATCTTCTGCCAACTGAATGCAGTCAGTTGTCTTGCTGTTTAGAAGCAAATATGGGCCTTGAAACCTAGAGGAGCTGTCATCTGCTTCCTTTCTGCTAGAGTTTTCAGTTTGGGGAGGCAGCTTTTAACTGGTCTTGCTGAGCTTGACCAAACTAAAGGAAGAAAAGTTTTGATTTTGTTGAGTTACCAGGTGCTGCCCCAGCAGGCGAGGGCTGCTGCCTACCTGCCCTGCATGGCTTTCTCTACCACTTTCCTTTCAGTGTTTCCTCTTCATCCCTGTGTACATTGGAGAGAGGACTGGAAGATACCAGTTTTACCTATGGGTTAAGATTCTCAGAAGGAGCAAGGAAGAGTCACTGCTCCTAGGGTACATGGAAGAGGAAGGTGGAGATTCTGTATTTTGCTCTTTGAGCAGTGGGAGAGAAGCATGCTTAGCCACATGCTATGGGGTGTCAGAGGAGGCAGTGGAGAGAGCTGGGTTTTCCTGGGGCCTGAGAATCTGGGAGCAGAGGCATGTAATTGAGAAGCATGTCTAGTAGGAAGTCTTCCTGCATCATGTGGAGCCATGGCTCTGGAGCCCAGGAACTGAGGTGGCCCTCCTTGCGGTGAGTGAGGAGACAGATGTGATCCTGACACCCTTTTTAAGCCTTTTTATCTTTTGAGATGTGTCTCACTGTGATGGCCAGGCTAGGACTCAAGTGATATTTCTGCCTCTTTTTTCTGAGTAGCTGGAATTACAGGAGTGCAATGCCGTGCTCAGCTTTGATTCTGATGCCTTAAATCAGTAGACTGGATGGATGCATGTTGCCAGAAAACAGAAGTGGCTTAAAAGACAGCAAGATACCAAGTAGACCTCATCTAGATACAGGCTGCATTTTTCAGAAGTTATCAGCATTTGCCCTTTTGCATAATTCAGATTCAGGATTGCTGCCCTTTTCTCTTCCTCTCAGCAGGTAGTTTTGTCATGGTCATAGAGCACTGTTATTTGGCCAGTACTAGGGGGTCATTTATATTTCCTGTACTCTAAAGCTGGGGTCTACAGCTCGTTGTGACGGGGGCATTGCCAACTTCCCAGCGGTAAAAATCATTTGCCATCCAGTTCCCTAAATATAAGTTGTAACTCAGACCCCTAAGACTGTAAGTTTATCTGAGTGCTCTTGAAGTGGGATTCTCCTTGAAGTTTACAAAATTATTAGGTTTTTTTTTTTTTTTTGGTCTTCAAGCACTATGTATTTTTCTGTTCCCAAACAGTCTGAGGGTGGCTAGTTCAGTTAATTTGCAGATGTAATCCCTCGATGCATGTTTTTTCCTTTAAGACCACTGAACCTGGGCTGGGATGTAGCTCAGTGATAGAGTGTTTTCCTAGCAAGCTGGAGACCCTGGGTTCCTTCCCCACCATCAAAAAGGAAAAGACAAAAAATCTTGCCAAACATGTACTTAATTTTTATTGTGTCGGTTAACCAAACCACATTTGTATAGTAGTTGTTGCCAAACCGTTCTGGAGGGTGTTTAGCTGAGAGCCATGTTAGGTCTGGCCTGGGATTGGAGGAGCACCTGCAGAATTGCTTTCTGTGGAAGTGGCACGCACAGTGCTGGGGCTCAGGTCCTTCACAGATGGCTTAGGCTCCTAGCAGATGTGCTGCGGAGATCCACTTTGAGTTGTAAACAAGTGTTATACAGGTGGATTTTGGGAACCCAGCTCTTTTGAAACTATACGTGAATTTCATAAAGTTCCTGTTTTCAGTATGCAACAGTGTGCTTGAGGGTAAGGCATGAAAGGCATCTTGGAAGTGAAGGTCACATTTAAACACCCCCACAGTGGTGAGATTGTTATGCTTCATGTGCTGTGAAGGCTGTGGGATGCATGTCTGTCTGCTGACTGGGCTTTGCTGTCCCAGGTGCCTTACCTGCCAGGGATGCCCATGTGTAACTTCTTTCAGGGGGCTGCTGTCTTGGGTTGCTCTTTTCTCCTCCTTCCCCTCACCCCCTACCCCAGGTAGGCTGGCCCTACAGTTTGAGCCATGCGCTCAAGTCCTTTTGCTTTAGTTATTTTTCATATAGGGTCTTGCATTTTTGCTCAGGGCCACCCTGACATGATTCTCCTACTTATGCCTCTTGCATAGCTAGGATTACAGATCTGAGATACCATACCTGACTTATTTGTTGAGATGGAGTCTCACTTACGTTTTGCCTGGGCTAGCCTCTGACCTTGATCCTCCTGATTTTCCCTTTCAAAGTAGCTGGGATTACATTCACGCACCACCTCATGTGGCTATTCTCCCTCTTCTGAAGCCTTCTGCCCCTCCGTTGAATTTGTATCATAAGGTGGTGAGGGGATGGAGGTATGATCACAGATCCTAGCCTGCCTGCTGTGTAGCTGGCACACAAAAGATGCTTTGAAACTCAAGGGTTAGCATGTCGCTGTCAGAAGGCTAAAACTCTGCAGTGGAGTACTGACAGGGTATGAGTACCTGAACTCCCCCTTAACAGATCCCAGTTATGCTGTCAACTCACATGGGGAAGAAAATCTACATTCATTATGTTGAGAACCTTGGGGGGAGCATTTTTCCAGACTTGGGACACTGGCTGTGCCCAAGATCTACCTCCAAATTGGGGTTTACCTTTGTTTTGGGATTTATATGCCTCTAAAAGAGAGAAAATTATATTGAAGCAGAAGGTCAGGTTAACTGTTCTTGAGGTTATATGGTTACACGGGATATGTGTGGAGTTGGAGCTCACTAAAGCCTCTAGGCTGTGCCATAGGGTACCCGCCGCCTCATTCCCTCCCTCTTGTCTGATTTAAGCCACATGGCTAGCTTTTCTTTTATATGCCATATTCCCTTCTAGTACCATGAATCTGACGTGGACAGTTTTATAGAGGAAGCATGTAGGAATTTGTGAAATACTGAAAACTTTTTTCTTGAGGTTGGATGAGAGGTGGTCTGTCAGTCTCCCTGGGAGTGCAGGGGTTTCCTTCCTCTTGTTGGAGGGATGCTGTGGTTACCTCCTTCTCACCCCAACCCTTCCTTTTGAGTAGATGTTGTGGGCATTTAAGTTGGTCTCAGAATTAGTTCACAGAGAGAGAAGGTGCTTTGTATCGTGGTGGGGAGCCTTCTAAGTGGTCACACAATTGGAGGGCTTGAAGGAACCTCCTAGACTTGTTTAGGAATACGCTTTGTTGTGAAAACAGATTTCTGTTTGAGAAAATGAAGAGTTTTTCCTGACATCTGTGCCCACACCGCCAAATGAAAGAGCTATCGGTGGATATTTCCAGAGTTATTCACTATTTGTTAGAAAATTGGGTGTAGGAATACTAATGGTGCAATAGGGTTAAAGTAGTAGTGGTAGTTTTTGGTGCAAAAAATGTGTACACATGCATGCATGTAACTGCACAAATAATACCTATTGAAACTGTTCCAGGAATCAGGGGAGGGGGGATAAAGGGGAGGAGAGGAAGGGGCGAATTCAAGTATGACATAGTTGATACATTGTAAATGCCACAGTGTACCTCCACCCAGCACAACAATAAAGGGAAAAAAAAGAGATATTTTTGATGAGGAGAGCTATAAGCACATGAAAATGAGGGAGTCCTGTGGTGCTGCTGCCCCCTACTTGGTTTTTCCTCCTTCTTTTCGAGTTTGAAAACATTCGGAAGGAATGTTTGGTATTACAGTTACGGCTATCAGACAGTTGCTGTGGAATCCCTAGCATGAACTCCTAGGCTGTTGTGTGTTTCTTTTTAACTGTAGGTATGCTGCTGTTGCATTGATCTGTTATTTCGCTTTGCACTTTATTTCTTTTGAGAGAACAACAGGGTGGTAGGGAAAATAGGAGTCTTTTGAATGTGTACTTTGTGGAAATCTGTCTGAAATCAAATCAGCTGTGCTCTGAAGAGTGTGGAGAGTCATCCAGAATGGAGGTGCGGCAGCTGACAGGGCCCGTGCCCACGAGACAGTGCAGTTTCTGTTTGTTGTGTAATTTTATGCAGAGTGCCTTGGCCTCTGACCTCCAAGTTTGTCAGAGGGGAGTCAGGGAGCTGAAGGGCAGAGGTGAGTGGAGAGGCCTGTGTAAAGATTTGCTCACATGAGAGAGGAGGCTTAGATGGATTTGTTTGTGATAGTGATGATTATCTGTCTACTTAAATCACTATTGATTAGGAGATGATTTTTGGAACCCTGGAATCAGCCAGAAGCTCCCAGAACACTCTGTTATTCCCACACGAAACATCCCCTGCCAATCTCCTTCTCTAGCAGCTACAGCAAAAATGTGTTTTGCCAGGAGAAGGATCAAATTTGAATTTCCCATAGTGATTTTTGTGGGATATGGCTGATTTCAAGTAAAGGCATCTTCTTTTCTCCATCTGAAATATTTATCACTCAAAATTAGCAGAGTGATACAGTGGGAAACAGTGGGTTGAGGGAAATTTGATGTCTGAATAGAGAAGAGATAAAAATTCCTAGCTTTACTGGAATGTGTTGAGGATGGGCTAAGCAGAGGCTTAGAGTAGAAGTTGATGAAAATAAATCAGATTGCTCATTATTAATGGCTCCACTTACAATTTTCCTTCCATTACCCTTCTTAATTCTTGTTTTTGTTTTCTGGTTCTGAAAAAAAACAAACGTAAAGAATCTTTTTCTTTGACCCAGACCCGGAGATGAACGTAGAAATCAGATTTTCTGTGTGTACAACGTTTTCCTAGGCACAGAACCCAACTACATTAAGAAGTCTGCTTTTTCTTCCCAAGGTCTGCTAGACTAGGCATCACACCCAGGAGTTCTCAGGCTGCTGATAGGGGAGAGCATGGGACCTGGGCCAGCCACCTTGTGGGGCCAGCCTCCTGATGGCAGTCTACCAGCCACTGATCCCTCCTGAGTGTTGACTGGGGCCGTGCCCTCCTCTCCAGTTGTGTGCCATGAGCTCTGTTTGGTGAGCCCAGGTCAGAACAAGGAAGGTTGAAAGTCTGCACTACCCTTTTTAGGTTCTCTGTGGGAGAGGCCACTGTGCTTAGCCAGGTGTGGTGACAGCATGCTGCCACCACAGCTGCTGTCTGGGTATCCAGGGTGAGCAGTTGCACACCAGGTGCTGGCCACACACACTGGGTATGAAGGGACTGTAGACAGCTGGGAAACAATACCTGTGAACAGAACAACGGTCTTGGCAGAGTAATAAGAGGTTGAAGAAGGACAGAGCTGGGAACAGAAAAATGTAATTCTAAAAAAAAATCCTAATTTTAACTGATTTTCAGATGATTCCCAGAGGTAAGAAAGACAGTATAGGAAACAAGTTGAAAATCACCTTGAAACATATAAGGTAAAAAAACATTGATAGAAATATCCTGCTCCTATGTGAAAGAGTAATCTGTAATCCTTACATTCAGCTTAAATGGTACAGAGAAGCAAAAGAAGAAAAAAAATATCAACCTGTCTTGTCTCCTGAGGAGGAAGAAACTATAGATGAGAAACACTAATTAAAGAATGTCAAAAGCCTAGAACCAGCTTAGCCTTACACGATGCTGAGGACAAAGAAAACAGTAAAAATTAGAGTTTCACAGTATAAGTAGGACCGAATCAGAGGCATGCTTGGTAAGTGGAAGAGGATGTGGATGGACCTCTGCTCCTGATCTGCTTGCTCACCAGCTTGAGCACAGATAAGGGCAAAAACCGGAGAGATTCTTTTCTTGTACAGACCCAGAGGCTAAGGAAAGTAGCACATGTGTTCATAGAAGCATTGTAGATAAACTTTGAGAAATCATAAGCAATGGGAAAGAAGGAGCACAAGATAAAGGCAAATCATGTCCTCATTTTCCTGTGCTGCTGTGCCCCGTGGGCTGGTTATTGTGACTTGCTTTGAGGTAGAGTGCGTAAGGTTGATGGAATAGATAGCTTATGGACATGTAGGAAACAGAATTGTTCTCCAAGAGTAGACCTGATTTCAGTAGAAGTCAGCAAAGGCGTACTACTTGGTTTTGAGGGCACTGCCAGACAGGACAACCAGAGTGCTCTTTAGTTCTGCTTGTTCACCTGGACAGCTTTGGAGTCACCGGAGGCTTGTTTCTAAGCCAGAGGCCTGGATTGGGGCAAGAATTTGCCTTTCTACTGAGTTCCAGTGACATTGACATTACAAGTCAAAGCTAATTTGTTTAATGTTGTTGGAGTTGGGGAAGACAGAACTTGTGGAGAAAATCGTGAAGTTGGTTGGTAGTATTACTGGTGGGGGGCTTCTGAGTTGGTTGAAATGGTTGGCACCACTTCAACTTGGACAAATATCTTTCAACTTTTTGTTTTCTAACTTGACCATCACCTGTTAAATGATTTCATTGGGGAGGACGATACATATATTTCCCAAATCTGAAGCACCACAGAACCAGTAGGGATAGTTATAATGTTGAATGAGAGTTTAAGTGATCTTGGTGTGTTGGGAAGATTTAGTAGTGATGCATGTGAAATGTCTGCAATTATATACATATAGGAGGCCTGAAGTCTTACGGGATAAAAAGTCTTGGGGATTGGGTAGACTATTTTCCTCCCAAATCATAATCTAATTCTACCTCTCCTTGGGGGGAAAATTGTAGTATTGGTTAGGTCATGGCTGAAGTATTTTTGCAGTTTTAGCACGACATTTTAAGGTTTTTGACAACATTGAGAGTGTATTGAGGGAAGAGATGAATATGTTTAAATGGATGTTGACAGACTATAGACTACCTAAACAGATGAAGGAACCTGGAATGCTTAGCCTGGAGATTATTTAAAGATTTCATGGTGTTTGTCTACAAATATTATGGAGTTAGATCTGTTTTATGTAATACCTGAGGGTAAAAGGAGGTCCAAGGCTGAAATATAGTGGGATGCAAGTGTTCAGTATTAAGAAACATTTTATAATGATGCAGTGTGATTCCTTAAAAGCTGGGAATGTGGTACTAGCTCTGGTATATTCAAGCTGAGACCTGATAACTGTTTATCTGGAATGGCTTTGTGTGTAACACCACCAGTATCTCACCTGCTTACAGTAACAGACCTTTATTTCTTGCTCATGTCACATCATAGCAGCAAGAGGGCAGCACTTGCTCCAGGTGTCTTATTTTAGGGCCCAGAGAGGGAACTGCTCTTTTTGGGTCTAAGATGTGCTATTGTAATGGGGAGAGCAGGAGTGTAGGAGAGATTGACCAGACTTGCAGGTCCTGCAAAGATGGGGAGGATATCTTGCTTCCTCCATCATAAGGGTGCCACCCAGGTGCCACATGGCCAAAGGTGGAGAGGTGAAGTGAACTCCCACTGGATGTGCAGCATGGCCTGTAACAGGTTGGCAGTTAGAACCCTATTATAGGGAGGAAGAAGATATTTGGAAACAGTAATCCACCTACTTGTGAAGACTGGACTCAATATTTACTCTAAATATTTAGAATATTTACAAGGCACACGGCCCACTCTTCCCCTTCATAAAGGGACGAAGCAGAGCCAGCAGAAGTTGAACTTGACTTTGTCACCTCCTCTCTGCTGTTGAGCCTCTGTCAGAGGGTAGGCTTACTGAATTTCATCTTTTAGCAGAGATTTCTAGCCTTTTAAACACATTGCTTCTGTGTTAGTTTTCTATTGTTGTGTAATAAATTACCACAAATTTCTCAGTTTAAAACAATACACATGGGGCATGAGTCTAGGCCTGGCTTAGCTGGGTCCTGTGCTTGCTATACAGTCTCTCTCAGTGTGACTGTTGTGGCTGGAATCTCATCTGAAAGCTTGCCTGGGAAAAGATAACCTTCCAAACTCACTTATGCATCGAGGGCTTTGGAAGGATTCAGTTTCTTACAGGTTACTGTACTGAAGGCCACAGTTTCTTGCTACTGTTGGCTAGAGACTAACAGTTATTTGCTTACTTCATGAAAACCAACAAGAGAGTCTTCTGGCAAGCTGGAAGTCACTGTCTTGGGTGACCTTATCACGGAAGTAATGTCACCTGGGCCATATTCTGTTGATTAGAAGCAAGTCACAGGTCCTATCCATAGTCAGGAGAGGGGATTACCCAAGAGCATGAATACTAGGAGGGAGGCTCTGAGAGGCAGTTTGCCCTAGAATAGGACTTCATGTTATATCTCATAATAAGACTTTTGCAGCATGCCTTCTACTCCATGGTAGAAGGGAGTGATTCAGTCATTGTCAGAAGAAATTTTCGTAGTGCAGGTGAGATTGGAACTGAACTTTGAAGTGGTAGCCCCAGGATGTCCATATGTTAAAAGGGACTATGAAGAGAGTGGCAGTCTGATTGGAAGGAGGGATTTGACAGATACAGCTGGTATGGTATAGCTTGGGTCGTACAGCCAAAGTCTTGCCACATCAGGCCTGGAGACTGACACAGCTCTGAAGGATGCAGAGATTCCATTAAAGAAGGGAGAAGAAAACGGGGGGAAAAAAAAGACGAGATGAGGAGACAAAAAATGCAAGCAACACCAAGAAGTCAGGTCTGCTGACTTCTATTTCCTCCTAAGAAGCCTGAGTAGGGGCTCAGGGAGCATGGAGCCCCACAGAAGAATCAGAACTGTCCACTTCCAGATAACATGGTAGGCCAGCCCCCTTTCAAACCTCTCAAGTGTGGGTGCTCAGTCAGCCATCCTGTGGGCCGGGCAGATGACAGTGCAGCCTTTTATTGAGTCACTTACCACAAATAGCTTCTCTTATTTATAAAAAGAGCAATGTTTTTAAAATGGGGCATCTTGGTTTTTTTTTCTCAGTATTGGGATTTGAACTCAAGGCCTTGCACTTACTAGGCAGGTGCTTTACCACTTGAGCCATACCCCAACTTTTTTTGTTTTAGTTATTTTTTAGATTTTTTTTTTTTTTTGCCTGGGAGTCAGCAGTCCTCCTACTTATACCTCCCATGTAGCTGGGATGACAGACACACACAGCTATGCCTGGCTTGTGTTGAGATGAGGGATCACTAATTTTTGGCCTTAAACAAAAATCCTCCTTATTTCTGCCACTCCTGGCTGGAAAGGGCCTATTTTTTGATGTGGTGTTGGTGTATTGTATGTTTGGAAGAAGAAGTGGAAGCTTTTTTTTTTGCCAGTGTTAAACAATCATCTTGGCGGCTGGTTTTCAAAGGAAGGAAAAAAATGGCATTTGTGGCGAAAAAGGAATGCTGATCAATGTCAGGTGGCATGCCTTGGAGGCTCACAATACTCAGGTGTGATCACATGAGGCTTTGTGTGGGCATTACTTCTGTCTTTGGCTGCCATCACTTTAATGAAGCTGACCGTCTATGGGTTCTGTTGTATGGTACACAGCTAGGCACATAACATTCCTTATTTAAAATGGGAATCCTTTAGACTGGGAAGAAATGGGAATCTCATTTTGGGGAAGAGTCATAAAGCAAGTCATGGATTTGGAGAAACAACCCAGCCATGTGGTTACCTAGTTATCTCTTAATTTTCCGGGTCTGGTGGTAATAGTCTTTCCTGGGAAAATGTTGGTGAAGATGCCACAGAACCAAGGACAAGATTCCCTATTGCCCACTGGTCCTTTTCTTTATGTAAGGCTTTGTGGCATTGGCTTAAGTGACTCTTACTGTCTGATTTCAAACATACACAGCTCTTAACAGATGTGTTCAAATGGGGCACAGCCCGAGGGAGGGCCCTGAACCGCCTGCTTATGTGGCCTTGTTTACCTGGGGGATATTCCACCTCTGACTTTGTGTGGCCTCTGAGAGCAAAATAAATTCTTCACACAGGTGGCAGTACAGTCAAACTCTAGGAAAGCGGGAGAGAAAAAGTTCAGCTTTTAAGTACTTCAAGCAGGAAGGAAACTTCATGCATTAATTAGGGTCACTCATGCTGGCTTCTATAACCCATTAACCTTCAAGTCTTAGGGCTCAATACAAATCAAGTTTATGTCTTGCTTAAGCAGAGTCCTATGCAGGTTAGGTGTCCCTCCTCTATCTCATGGCCGCTGTATCTAGGGACACTTCAGCAGAAGAGAAATGGCAGAGGCACAGTTAACTTCCTTACTGAGAAGTGAGTCACATCACTTTTCCTCACAGTCATTGATCTGAACCAGTCACATGGCCTGAGCTAATTGCAGGGGTGACGAGGACATGTGTAGGGAAGCACTTGGAATATCAGTCTTTGTTAAACTCTGTACTGCTTTGATCTCTTATAGGGTTGGTTTATCAGTCATCTTGGCAGGTGGTGATAATGGCGTTTTCATTCTGCAGAGCAGGGTGGCTCAGATCATGGCTCTGCCACTTATTCTGTCACTGTGGGCAATGCCTCAGTTTTTTCATCAGTAAAAGGGGGTCACTAATAGAACTGTTGACAGTATGAAATTATGTCTATAGGAAGAAGGAAAAGTTGATGGTGGCCAGTTTCATCTAAAATGTTTGAGTGTGTTTTTCTTTACTTTGATGCAGAAAAAAGTTAAAGTCAGTGCTTATAAATACTGGATGCTTTTTGGGTATGCTGCTTTCTCTGGTGTTTGCCTTTTGTGACTTCTCTTAGGCATTTGAGGAAATTAGACCTGCATCTTTTAATTTATTTTTAGCTCTCATGCCCCATAATAATGAAGAAGCCAGCTATCAGAGCTGAGTCTGCTATGCTTTGGTGAGTTGTAAGAGTTTTTACTACAACAATTCTCTGCATGGACAGAGCTAGGAGAATGAAGAAGAAGCTACTAACAATAGCTCACCTCTCTAGCAGTCTGTTCTCCTTGCTCATCAGCTGTTTCCAAAAAACATTCAGCAAGATGCTGTGTGACATTCAGCTAATACATTTCCAGGCAGTCTAAAACAGCTCTAAAACCATGGCTTTTTGGAGTATATCTTCTTTATGGAAAATCATCAGTAAAGCTTGAGGCTGCTGAGTGTAAAATAGAATTTGTGTTGTGAGGTAGAAGTTGAATCATTTAGCCTCAATTTTAATGAAGGGCTGAGAGTTGATGTAACAGAATTGCTAAATGCTCTCTTTTTATCAGGGCTTGCGAACATTCCTGGCTGAGAGCAAGCAGGGAAATAGGAAACTTTCCTTTATAGTCTAGGTGGTAAGTTTTTGAACTTGGCCCATACTCACCTTGTACCTATATGTGCCTACAGTTGGGGATAGAGGAATGCAGAGGTATAGCAACTGTCCTGGGCTGCTTATTACATCTTTTCAAGGGAGCCTACTCTGCTCTTTCTGACTAAGAGGGAGAAACTGGAGAAAACAAGACAGAAGTATGCCCTTGCTTGAGACTGCAGAAAAGCTGGTCAACCAGTTTTTGCATACTAAGCGCTGAGAGGTCCTAGGTTAAATCCCCAGTATGGGTGTGTGTGTGTGTTTATATGTATGTGCATGTAATACTTTAGGTTTTGACACTTTCAGGTAATTGATAAAGGATTGTGATTGTCCTTACTTTACTCACATTAGGAAATAGGTTGAAAGACTACAAATTTCTAGATAAATTTTCTGATTAAAGGATAAAGTAAATATAGCTGTGATATTTTATTAAGCACAGTTCAAAATGTGCTCTTTTGGCCTTGTAAGTGGCTTGTTCCTTATCCAGTTTTGTTTTCTCTATATGAAAAATCTTGATCTCCTATTCCTAATTTTTTATTGTTGTTAATTTGAGATCTATGCCTTTGTTTGCTTTGCTTTTCCTATGAATGTTTCTCTTCTATAAATATAGAAGTAGAAGCATATTCATGTACAGGCTGAACATACCTAATCTGAAAATCCAAAATGTTCCAAAATCTGAGCAAAAAAAAGCTTTTGGATTTTGGACTTTCAGATTAGGTGTACTCAACAGAGAAAGTCTGTGCAAAATTCCCCAAATCCATAAAACCCTTAAATCTGAAATACTTCTGGTCCCAACTGTTTCAAATAGTAATTATTCAACCTGGATATCAATTCCAGACATTTTCACTTAAGCCACTTCATTTTTTAAAGAACTCTGCATTAAGCTGCACCCTTTGTTTGTATGTAGGAGTGTGTGATAATGTAGAAGGATTCTTGCCTTGCTATTTGGCCAGATGAAAGTTTGGTGAAGACTGGTGCTGTGTGGCTTAGTAAGTGGTGGAGGTGGGCTTGTAGAATCTGGCACTGGTGAACTCTCTTGGAAGTAGCTCTAGAAAAGAAGGCCTTCTGGACTGGCCTCAGTCTTCCTCACTGGCCCCTCTTGTTTGTTACGATGATGTGAAGCTGCTGTGATATTTTTATGCCTCTGACTTAACACAGGTAGCTTTTTGGTGACTGTATATCCTGTATATCTTCAATTTGATGGCTGGAGTGTGATTTGAATGACACAAAACCCACACCTCACAGAAACTCTGGTGAGTGGAAAGTAGGGTCCAGGTCACCTTTTCCAGTCCTTGACGATCAACTCATGAGGAAAATCACCCTCTTTCCTCAGAGACTCATTTGTAAATAAGCAGTCTCATCTAAAAAATAGTGATGTAAACTTCTCTCTCTCTCTCTCTGTCTTTTGTTTTTGTTTTAAAGGCTTTCAAATTGCAAAAACAGATGCTTTCTCTTGGCAGCTTTGCCTGTCAAACCTAAGCTGCATGTGGATGGAGACTAATTTTTAACTATTACTCTGAATACACATGCAAATGAGTCTCAATTCTAATTTCAAAATCTTACTTGAACTCTGACTGATATGAAAACGTGTCATTATTTACTAAATCAGAATGATAGCCTGTAACATTTTAAGCCAAATTTGATCAAGTCATGACTAAGTGTAAATTTGTATATTTCCAAATAATACATCCAGCTGAATTGATTGACTATCTGGCAACCCTAAGTCAGCTACATGTCTCATGCCAACACTACTCTGCTTAGAGGCTTCATCTGGGGTGCAGGATGAGCGCCCTGCTGAAGACAGGGAGGGCAGCCACACAGCTGTGGAACAGGCTGCTTCTGCTGTAACCCAGTCAAGGATTGTTCTTGAGTTGCATTCTTGAGTTCAAGTGTAAAAGAAGAGAATGTTGCTTGTACAGGATAGCATTCTTCTTCTTGATCTTTTCTTACTTTCTCTTCTGTGGAAGCTACATCTCCATGCTGTTTGATGGTTCAAAGGTGCACTTAATGTTTAAGTGGGTGTTTTGCATTATCCTTTCCAGTTGCAATGAATCCCAGCTCCAGTCTTCTGTTGCTTAGCTTGATGCAGGTTTGCTGTGCCAGTGCCTTCCAGGTGTCCCTTTCTGTGTTATTCTAGAATCATCTCTGACTCAGAGCCTGGTGGCCT
Organism: Castor canadensis; assembly: GCF_047511655.1. NCBI lineage: Eukaryota > Metazoa > Chordata > Mammalia > Rodentia > Castoridae > Castor > Castor canadensis. Next base: position 70,117,487 of record NC_133400.1, read on the forward strand.
GCCTTTATTTTCTCACGCCCAGTGAAAGGCCAAGTAGTTTTCTTTTGCTTCCACTTGGTACTTTGAAGAGTGAAGTTTTATTTTCTCTCTCTCTCTCTCTCTCTCCCCCCTTCCTTCCTTCCTCTCTCTCTTTCTTTTCTGTCTTCTTTCTTTCTTTTCTTGCCATGGTGCCATGTTCCTCTCCCTTTGGTCTTTTTTTCTAAAATCATCCTGGTAGTCTTAGTTGTCTGAGATGCTCCTACCTAGACTGCACTAACCAGGGGCCAGTAAGAAACTCCCATGTTCCAGAGCTGAGCCACTTACTCTCATTCAGGATGCCATTCTGGGCAGCTCATCCTATTTGTTTTCTATTACTTCTATTACATTTATGTCCTAATGCATTTAACTGGGCCTGAGGGGTCTGAATCAAGTCACTCTTCATTTTCTTCAGATATTTTTCTTCATAGTAAACACAGATTAAAAAATTTCTGTAGGTTATGCATGGTTAGGGTGAATTTTTGTTTTGCAGTGTTAGGGATTGAAACCCAGGGCCTCATGGATGCTAGGCAAGTGCTCAACCATTGAGCGACGTCCCTAGCCCAGTCTTGGGTGAATTTTAACTCAGTTCTCATAACAGTCCTAGGATAGATACCCAGGAACCGTCAGCCTGTAATTGCCACAGGTCACCAAATTGCAAAACTGGGGAGTCAGGATTTAAACTCAGAAAACCTGGTTTCACGGCCTGTTCTCTTAAAAACTATTTTGCATTTCTTTTTAGTTTGTGGCACTCCTGCTCTCTGGAATCTTCTTTCCATCTAACCTAGTTGTTCCCCAGGATGAGTTAGCCTTTTCATAAGATACTTAGTCACAATTTTAAGTAGTCAGGTTGGTGTTGAAAAAAGCATTAGGCTTAGAACTAGATCATACCTGACTTGATCATACTTGACTAATGGTGTGATTTTGGACTAGTTTTGTGATAGGATTTCACTCATAGACATTTGATAGGACTAAATGTGAGTAAGTAGTAAGGTACTTGGCACATAGGGTAATCAGAAAATGGCAGGTATCATGCATGTAACTTAAAAAGTCAAGAAGTGTTAACTTTAGAGTGCTGGTGTGTGTTTACATTTAGTTAGCTCTGGTTTATACTTAATAGACCAGGAGTAGGGGCTTCCTGTAATTTTCACTCCATTAGGGAGAAAACAAGGATCTGTTTGTTTTCATTTTGTTTTATTTTTTTCTACTTTTGTTTTTCTTTATTTTCTTATCTTTGCTTTCTTTCTTTCACTTGAGCTAAAGATAGAAGAGAACTTTACCATTCAGGAGAAAGTAGTCTTGGGTGGGGAGTTTAGCTCAGCAGTAAAGTGCTTAGCACTTGGATTTGATCCCCAGCACCACAGAAGCAAGCAAACAAACAAAAAACAGAAAATAAACCTTTTAACATGTACTTAAGTTGTAAGACAACTATTTACCTTTCTTGTGTTTTTTATCTTTCTGTTTATTTCTAAAAAATAATGACACATTTTATTGTCTAGCTAGCATGAGGGGCCTTATAAAAATTTCTGTCTAAAAGCACATTAAAATAATACTTGTTTTCGTTTATTTGTAATCTTTGAAATTACGTCAAATTTTGTACTGAAGAAAACCACAGTCACTACCTTAATTAGTGAGACTGAAAAAAAAAATCACTTGATTTATGCTAATTTGAGTATGTTTTGCATGCTAGCTTCTCCCCCTTCCTTACTGTCCCTGAGATGAGACAACTGGTCCTCCTTTGTTAATGTTTAGTGTGTGTGATGTTCACCTTCAATTCAGCTCAGCTTTCTATAGAGTCTTACTTCATTTTTACAATGATTTTCTATTGAAAGGAGCTTTTGGGGGAGACATGTGCATTGAGGGTGTTTGTTCTAAGCAGCAGGTTGTTGTGATAAATTGTAAATTAACATTTTATTCAGGAATTTTCCCTTGGGTTTGTTGAACAGTGGCAAATGTCTCAGGTTGGTTTCAATGAATGAGTCCTTTTAGGGACCTTTACAAGGAAATGTTTTGTCCAAGAAGAACTTTGGTCAACCTTAATCCCTGAGTCCCTGACCAGAACCAGATTAGGTAAATGAATAAAAATAGCAGAACACTTGCATAGACTCAGTCCTTTAACATTTCTCAAATTTGCTTTTTCTGAACTCCAGTAAGGTGGCAATTATCCAAAGTTCACTTATTCTTCACCTAACAGAAATCACACAGTAGAAAATCAAGGTTAGGGAGATGAATCCTTCTGACAGCATCTGAGTTGACCCCCCCCCCCCCAACGTGGAAATGAAGAAACAGGCTGGGGTGGGGGACAGATAATTCCCCTGCCACTCATAAGGTGGCTGATCAGAGAAGATAAGAGTCTGACTTTGCAGTCAAGTTGCCCTGGCTTCCTTCACATCTTGGCCCAGCTGCTTAAAGACTTTGGCGCCTTGGGACTATGCGATGTATAGGGCCTCCTTTCCTTATTTGTCAGAAGGCATTAATAATCTTAGCTCTTTCACAGTAGGTGTGACATTGAGTGAGTTAATGCACACAGAGCCTTGGGAACTGTACACAGCCCAATGTAAATTCTTTAGTGTTAACCCTTGCAGTGCCTTATCATTTACAGAGTGCATTTTCTCACTCACCATCTCATTTAATCAGTGATTTTCACAGGATCATTTTAGGAAGGTGTGTTTAACATTATTGAGTATTTGCCCAGGGTCACCCAGCCCTCAAGTGTCATGACCTGAGCCAAATTTTGTAACTTAAGAGCCCAGCTCTTAGGGTGTATGTCCTAAATTGTGCTTGGGCAGCACATATACTTTACAACATTCAGCCTTTAAAACTTACGTATTCTAAGTTTTTAGAAAGTACCTCAAGCCTTTGCTATTTCAGGTTCAATTTAAAGAAAAAACTCTAACCCACATCATCTTCTAGCTATAACAGCTTGGAAAATATACAGGAAAAATATGACCTACAGTATTGGTTATAAAAACAAATAAAACAGAACCATGGTTTCTGCAATTAGTAATTTCCTTTCAGCCTAGCAAAGTGGCTGGGACCTCAGCCTCTGGGCTTTTCCTTTGGCTCTGAAGAAGTCCTGCTGCATGTGCTCTGATCCACCTATTCTGAGTAGGCCTGCATATTATTGCATTGGTACTGCGTTAGATGAAAACAAGTTTTAAAAGGAAAACTGAGTCTCCTAAATTGGTTCAGTGTAATCAGAAGGCAAATGTTTCAGTTTCTTCACTGTCCTTTGACCTAGTACTTCCACTCCAAGAATCTATCCCTAGGGATTTCATGACAGTATTGTTTATAATAACTCTTCAGTAGGAGATTGGCTAAATTATGGTACGTCCATAGAAAGGCATATTATATGTGGCATAAATGAGTTATGAGTATTAATATGAAAAGGAATCCAAAGTAAGAATGTGTCACTGAAGAATAGAAGGTAGAAATGATTCAGTGTTTGTGTACAGCATATGTGATTAGAAGGAGTGAGTACATCAAGGGAAACGCCAATGACTGGAATTGGAAAAATCTGTTGTAAGAGTTCAGAGCAGCAGTATTGTTGAGTGGAGTGAATGGCCATTATTATGGAGGACTTTCTGCTTTATAACTTTTTTTTTAAGGCAGGGTCTTGTTATGTGGCCCAAGTTGGCCTCTAACTTACAATCCTCTTGCATCAGCCGTGAGGGCTGCTATTACAGTCATGCACCACCATGCCTGGCTGCTTTTAACTTGTGTATCTTTGTATCGTGTAATATTTAAATAATTATGTCTATTACTTTTGCAGTCAGAAAAAACAAAATTACTTCTGTCAGTGACCTATCCAGTGTCCTCAGTGACTAACCCTGACCCTGGCTTTGAGCTGGGGGCTTCTGCTGACTCTTGGGAATGCTCTTAACTGGATCAGTTTTATGCCATTTGGTACTTGTTCAAATAAGAACCTGGTTCTTCCCCTCTCATCAAGCCAACACACACACGCTCATTCTTATACTATAATCCATCTATTCACAGAGCTTATACACATACACATACCCAGTGAGTAGCAGTTAGGCCTTTGCTCTGAATCCCCTTTACAAATGTACTGTATTGTCTAGTTTCCCAGCTCGTAACAGATTATTAAGAAGGTCTGATAGTGAAAAAGGAGACAGAATATGTGTAGGGAGATACGAACTAAGACCCCAACAGAACACCACAGTTCAAACTCCATTCATCACTAGTACATTTAGCTTAACATACCTCAAGGAGTCACTTCACTGAATTAAATGCAGTCACTGGAGTTTATCACAACTTTGTACAGGTATTAAGAACAGGTGACATACTGCTTAAAATGTTCTGTACAGAAAGGCAGGATTGTAATAGAACTTTAAAAATGCTACTAAAATTTCTTGAACAGTATGGTGTATTAAAATGTTAATTATCTAGCAGTTCTCTGATGCTGAGTCAATGGTTTTGCTTACTTAAAACCAGTATCTGTATTGCTAAAATTATTTGTCTAAAAAATGTTAACTCGAGGCCAAAAATCATTTGGAAACCACTCTGGCTCAGTATTCTGAATTAGCATATCTGCAAGGCAAACACTCTGTCAGAAAAAGACTTCTCCCTCTCTTTCCTAATGAGGAAGGAGCCAAATTTCTACCTGTACTATCCATGTGTCACAGTAGGCTTTGTGGTTTGTTGTTATTATTAGATTGAATTATAATGAGAAACCATTGTGCCTCTGGGGCTTCCTGTCTTAGCCCATGCAGATGGAGCCACAGTCACAGAAATAATTTCTAAAACAAATTGGCACACTCTTCAAAAATATGTGTCCTATGCAGAACAGAAATAAGATCATTTTATTGTTCAAGGACTCTAAATTAGTAATTAAATGCAACAGGTCCTATCACGGGTTTATTAAATATCATTGAAAAATCCACTGCTGCCTCTGTAGCACAGCTGGGCCAGGGCCGGATGGATGGAATGAATTTTGTCAGTAGAGCATAGCTAGTATCTGGGTAGACTGAAGCAGGACTGGGCAGTGTTACAGGTAGTGTGGCCAGGTGAGGTACCCTGCCAGAGGCTAATAAACCCCAGCAGTGCTTCTGGCTGTGCAGTGGATCCCTGAGGGGCTTTGTTACTAAGTTTTGCCCCCAGACGGGGGACCAAGCACCAATTGAGCAGTGAAGGAGATTTTTATTCTTGAAGAAGTGGGAGAAAAACTGCAATACTACTTTTCAACCCTTGGTGGGAGGAGAGGGGTCTAGAGGAAGAGAAATGAGGGGGAGAAATAGCTAATAAAGGGGGAAATGTTTGTGTCTTAGAATGGGTGGATATGTTCCATGAATTTAGTCTTTTTCTTCTTTTATGGTTCTTGCAGTCTTGGCTGTGGCAATTATTAGCTGTCATGGCAGTGAGGGTATGCCATTTAGCTTGCAGATGGGATCATAATGAAATTGGAGGTTGTCTGCCAGTCACTCTGGCAGCTCTCTTTAGGTCCAGCCAGTTTCTGCTAGCCCACCTGAAGAGGTACTTCTGGCTTGCAGGCATTCTGTCCTCAGAGACAAAGGTGATGGGGGGAGTATTCGAAATTCAGTTAGATCACTTAGACAGTATTCAGGGTAACAGCTTCACAATTTGCCTTGCCTGAGCAGTTTTTGGGGTGCATATTTTTTTAAGATAATTCCCAGGTGAATCTAATGGTCAGCTAAGGTGTGTGCTGGCTCTGTCATTTTCCAACTGACCTTCAGTTTCCTCACTTAAAAATGGGAATGATGGTAGAATCTTCCTAAAATCCTGTGATAAGAATAAACTGAAAACATGCATGTAAAACCTTTAGTATCCTGCCAGGCAAAAAAGTACCCCATAAATGTTAACGAACACATATGTATATAAATGTGATAATGCTTTTTAGGATATATATAAACAAACACATTTATATTACATAGAGATAAAAAGAAAACTTATTGCTAGTCACAGAGACTATATGTAAGTAAAGAATATAGGTCACAGGAAAGTTGAAACCAGTTTCTAAGATTTACCCCAAAACAAGATACAGCATCAGGAGGAGCACATCAGAGGTCTTGGTAAAGCAGGCTGGAATCAAGCCTCAAGTTATTTCCTTCATTGTGATTTATGGTAGAGGAGCAAACCAAGCTGTTGGCTGCTGCCAACTGTTGAGAGGAACCAAGGCCTGCAAGCTATGTCTTGAACTGCAGCCCTGGGATTGGCAGCAGCTCTTGGTAGGAGCTCTTAGCCAGTTAGAAGATGATATAAGCAGAGGAGTGTATGTGTTTGAGAGAGGTTTAGGTGGTCACCTTGCTTTAGAGATGCACTGAATGTGTGGTGTGAGGGAGCCATGTTCTGGTTTGTACACTGGGATGGTGCTTCCAGGTACTTGGGTGAACAGTGGAGGAGATAATCAAATTGAGTGGAGAGATATATGTCTCAATATGTGTTGCTTTTGAGACATCCAAATGAACATCTTCAGTTGTAACTAGAGTTCTAGGCCAGAGCCCAGATTTCCAGTATGTTCTGGAGAATCCAATGATTTGCCCTGGTAAGTCAAATAAAGATAAGAATAATGCTAACGGGCAGAAAAAGGAGATTTATGATGTGGTGTGGGCACCCCTAGAAAGAGGCAAAATGAGCATTTCACTCCATCTTCTGTGTATAGATGTGAGCTTTAGGTTTAAATAGAGGAAGAATTGGAGCAGGGGGAGAGAGGCGTCCATAATTATTAAAGAGTCCTGCTCACAGGTGTGATCCAGTTGCACATTTTCTCAAGATTGGTCAGGTGCGATTTGTCACCATGAGAAAGCCATTGTTGACTGAGGGGTAGTTTCAAATCTTTCCACAAGATACTTATCTATCAGTTCTGTCTTTCTGGAATCCAAGATGATCTCAGAAGACAGTGGCTCAGAGCAAAGGATAGATACAAAATGGAGGCAGAGATGCTGAGTTTTTATCCTGCTTTCAGCTACCTTTTGGACATTTGCAGGCCAAACTGCAAAAGCAGTTTCTAAGTACCTGTTACACAGTAAGTAGGTGGGTAGATTGGTCTTGAGCCTAGAAAAGAGGTCTGGGGTGGAGGCATGGCTCTGAGGCCTCTGGTATATAAGTGAGCCTGCCACGGAGGGGGATAAGAGTGAGCCAGGCTACAGTCTGTGGGGATGCACCTTGGGCACCACTCACGTTTTAATGGCAGAGAAGAGTAGGATGAGTTTAAGGGAATGGAGGAAGGGCCAGACAAGCAGAAAAAAACCACACCAGAGCCACAGAGAGAAGAGTGCAGTGGTGAGAGACAGATGCAAGCAAGTCAGGAGGAAAATTCAGCAAAGCTCCTTGTCCTTGCCACAGGAATGTCATTGGCAGCCGTGGGGAGGCATATTTTGGCAGCATGATGAGAAAAAGTGCAGTGGGTTACTGAGCAGGAGTTAAGAAAATGGAGACTACATGTGTAGAGAATCCATCAAAAACTTCAGGAAAGCCAGGCTTAGTAGTTCACAGCTGTAATCCCAGCTGCTCAGGAGGTAGAAATCAGGATTGCAGTCCAGGCCAGCCCTGACAAAAATGAGAGACCCTATTTGAAAAACACCTAAAGCAAAAAGGGCTAGGGTGTGGCTCAAGTGGTAGTGTGCCTGTCTAGCAAGTGTGTGAGGCCCCGAATTCAAACCCCATTTACCTCCCTTCCTCCCTTCACCACCACCAACAAAAAATGCTTTGGGAAAGAGTTTAGTTGGTAGCTGTAGGTTAGGTTGGGAGAGATATTGGGTCAAAGAAAACATTCTCCTCACTTTAAAAATGGGAGACTGGAATTCATTTGTATATGAATGAAGAGATATTAAATGTCCTTGCTGAAGAAAGAAGGGGTTATTTATACTCTTCAGAATTCTAAGCCTACAAGAGGTAGTAGAATCTGATTAAAGGGAGGATCAGGCTTGGTGTGGCCATTAGAACAACTGAAGCAGTCTTGGTGTACTGTGACATCACATAGCTGAATTCTCACCTGCTTCACTTAGAAGTGACAGTGGTTCAGGGCACAGTGCTGTGTCCTTCATTTCTAGCATGTTGGAGGCTTCCCCTTCCATACTTATTTCAAAACTTACACTAACACCAACACCAAACTGAGACACTGCACCAAAAGAATTTCACAGTATTTTGTGCCCCTTCAGCTAAGGTAGAATTTTACTGAGAAAGGTAATTTAAAAAAAAAAATGTGATATGGAAGGGCTTCATTAAGTGTTTTAGAATTTATGTAACCAAACAAAACCCTGAGTGATAGATTTTGTCAGGAGTTCCTTATATTATTTTCCAACCAGCTTGTAGGAATGTTCATATAAGTAAGTGTTAACTATGCCTATAATTACTATTATTATTTTTTGGAGACAGGGTCTCTCTAGAGAGATGGATAGGTAGGTAGAGACAGAGACACTGCACTGACCTAGAACTTGCTGTGTAATCTAGGTTGGCCTCCAACTGGAGTTTCTCCTTCCTGGAGCACTGGGACTAAAGTGTGTATCACCATGTCTGGGTTAAAATTATCTTTTGGAAAGTAGCTAGCATTTGTTGCCCTCAACTCAGAGAAACTAAAGCAGATACCTTAAAAGCAACTGAGGCCAATAGGAGAAGGGGACCAGGAACTAGAGAAAAGGTTAGATCAAAAAGAATTAACCTAGAAGGTAACACACATGCACAGGAAAGCAATGCAAGTCAACTGCCTGTATAGCTATCCTTATCTCAACTAGCAAAAACCCTTGTTCCTTCCTATTATTGCTTATACTCTCTCTTCAACAAAATTAGAGGTAAGGGCAAAATAGTTTCTGCCGGGTATCGAGGGGGTGGGGGGGAGAGAGAGGGGTCAGGGTGGGTGGTAAGGGAGAGGGTGGGGACGGGGGGAGAAATGACCCAAGCATTGAATGCACATATGAATAATTTAAAAAAAAAGATCTTTTGGGTGTTATCTCATGAGCCTGTAGTCCCACCTACTCAGGAGATTGAGAATTGTTTGAGCCTAGGAGTTTCAGACCAACCTGGGCAACAACGCAAAGTCTGTCTCAGAAAAATCAGTGATGAGTATAATTTTGCGTTAATAAAAGAAAAAAGAATAGGAAGAAATACTGCAAGTTTTGATAAAATAGAAGGATTCAGGATGATTTAAAATTTTTTGGTATTTTTGAATATTCTGATGGATACTGTCAAAAGGAAGAGAATAGGTGATAAAAGTTAGTATATAAATGTTCAGATATTCCATATACTATTTAATTATTTTAAAATGTACAACAAAAGCACGAATAAAGCCTAGCCAAATGTTTACAGGATTTATTCTGGGTTTTGATGTGGGTGGTGTCATTCATGATTTTTGTTTTCCTTTTTTTTTGGAGCTCAGTATTTAGTTTTTAATGGATAATACGATATTTGATAAAAAACCAAGATGTAGAAAAGCAGACATTTCAGATATGAACATTTTCTAAGACTCATTTAGCTATAAACCTGTACATTTTACTGCATTGGATATGTATCATATTGTTCATTTAAGTTTAAATTTTCCTTTAGTATTCTTATTATGCATGTTTGGTTTATAATAGAACTTTAAAATGACTTCTCTAAATTTGGCACAGTGACTTGGACAAAACAAAAAGACCGCCTCATTTGTACTTAATGTTTTCCTTAAATATAAGGAAAGTTTCATTACCACAATGCAGTAAAATTGATTAAAAAAAATCTCTCCTTATGGCTTTAACTTCTTTAAAACTTGGGTCCTTGTAGTTGTGTACTGGGTAAAACATCAAGTTGGTCATTTCTCAGAACTTTGTATTAAACTGATAGTCTCATGTTACATTAGTTTCCTTGTTTAAAAGTCCCAAATATTAACTGGTGACACTGAGTATCACTCACTTAAAATGGCATTTTTATATGCAGTGAAAATGAAAGTGTGTATTTTAGCTGTTTTGGAGTACTAATGGATTAGGTTTGTAGTCATATTCTGCTTGACCAAGGTGATGGGCCTGTCTACACTTACAGTGTTCAAATGTGACTAGGTAAGTTTCTAGAGCCATAATGGTGTGTCCTGTTTTCATATTTTAAATTTTCATCTGATGGAGTTTAATTTTAAAAAGACAACGTAAGTCTATATTTTTGTTCAAATATTAGTGCATGTGACATTTAAATTATACAAAAAGAGTGCACATTTTGGAAATCTACTTTTACTACTAGATATGATGTGCAGCCAGTCATGTACTACCATAACATCATTTTGGTCAACAACACACTGCACAGAGGACTGTGGTCCCATAAGATTATAATGGAATGAAAAATTGGTATTGCCTTGTGATGTTGTAGCCATCTTAATGTTGTAATACAGGCATTGCTCATGTATTTTTGGTGATGCTTGTGTAAATGAACCTACTACGCTGCCAGTTCTTACAGGTTTAGAAACACCGTTACATACAATGCACAATACTTAATGACAGGTTTAAGTATTTGCTAGCTGTATCACTATGTATCACTATATCATTATATTAGAGTTTATTCTCTCTACCTAAATAAAAAATAGTTTACTATAAAATAGTGTGTTGTGTTACGCCGGCAGCACCCTCATACATCTTGTGATTATTGCATTAAGGCAAGCAATCCCAGCCCTTGGGAGACAGAAGCAGAGGTCAGCCTGGACTTACATAGTGAGACCCTGTCTCAGAAAAAGAAGGCCATACCACAGTGCTTGCAAAGGTGAAGATATGAGTTTAATCCTTGATTATTCAGGAGCTAACCTTGAGTATTTGACTTAACAATTCAATATTGACAGGTTCCATTAGTATAATAATTTTAGTGTAAAATAAAAGAACAGCATTGGGCATAGAAGACTGCATGCCCCACCTGTCCTGTCCTTGTCTTCACCTTAGTCAAGTCCCTGCCTCTCTGTTCATTGCTTTAAAAAAAAAATTGAAGAGATGCTGAAGTCCTGCTATAGAATTTCACATTCAGCCATAATGAGTTTCACATTATTATTTTTTTTTCAAAAGACACGGGAGATAAGTGGGAAAGAAAAGAGAGAAAGTAGATCATCTTGGGGCTAATGTTATTGATAAATTGGGAAATAGCCATTTGAATTGTACAGGAATTTTTCACTGTTGAAATAGATTGACCACATAATAATAAGCTTTAGTGTAGACTGTTAACTACTTAAAAGAACAACTGAAGGGTGAAAATTGGATTGTGACGTTAACTGCTATCTGAATAATTGTAACCTGGAATTGAGGATAATGATTATTTGAAGTTTGACACTTTAAGAAGAAAAAAAGATTTCATTGCTCATATTCATATCTCTAGAGTGACTATGTAGGTAAACACAACTTATGTAGTAGTGATATTTCCGAAACAGGTACTTGTATAGAATTTTTGAAAATTTAATATTTAAGACAGTTTTTGATCATTTGGATATACCTTTCTAGGGAGTGTATTTATAAACTAAAGCCTGCTAATTTCAGAAAAGCATGCATGACTTGCTTTGCTTTAAAAAACTAAGTTCCCCTATCCTTGACCTCATAAGTGAAATTACTTAGACTTAGAAGCCCACTGTGTGTGTGTGTGACACAGAGAGAGAGAGAGAGAGAGAGAGAGAGAGAGAGAGAGAGAGAGAGAAGAGAGGAGAGAGGAGAGAGGAGAGAGGAGAGAGGAGAGAGGAGAGAGGAGAGAGGAGAGAGGAGAGAGGAGAGAGGAGAGGGGAGGGGAGACTCTTTGATTCTCTAACCTTTGGATTCATTTAACCTTTGCATTCTCTCTAGTGTAACTGGTGGATGCATTAACTGATATTGTACTTTCTGGTTTTGTTGGATAAACTGTCATTCTTTTGAGTTTTGACATGTGTTCTTAACTGTATGATCTAGTAAAGCAGTGCTCATTTTGTAAGGAAGGAGAGACGCATCCTTAAGCACGAAGTGTCTGAGCTCAGGCTTAGCCACACAGGCTAAGTTAGACCCCTGGGTCACCACTTGCAGGGTGTGGCCTTGAGTGGGTTACTTACCCTTGTATTATGATCCTCTGTTCCCATATATGTGAAACAGAGGCAGGAATCTCTACATCATAGGCTTGTTGGAATTGCGTAAGGTATTTCGTGCAGGGTCTGGGAAAAGTTGTGGTATATTTTCTCCAACTGAGGAATAGCACCAGCATTGATAGGAAGGTTGTATTGTGGTGAGAATGTAGGTGCGAGATTCTTCATGATGTCAGTAATTTAATGTTTGAGTTATGGGGTGCAGTTTTATGAGTATAAACTAGTATTGTCCAAGGGTGGGGGAAAGAACATTGAATTAGAGTCAGGGGAGTTGTGTTAGAATCTTCACCCTATTACTTGTTTAGGAAAATATTTTTCCCTCAGCTTCAGTTTGCTGAAGAATAATAGTAGCTTCCTCAGAAGACTGCTGAGATGATTAATGAGATTATTGGAAAGAACCTACTTGTGCCTGATACATAGTAAGCCTTAATTTGTGGAAATTCTATAAATTTTTTAAGTAAACGATCAGTATTTCTACCTAACTGCTTAACTTAGACCAACATTTCAACTTCACTCTGACCTTTGCATAATTTGCATATCACTCAGCTTAGGGATAGCTAAAAAGATGCATTGCACTCTGGGCATACGATTATGAGGTTTTTTTTGAGTGTTTGTGATATTTATTTAAGTACTTCTACATCATTTGCTTTCCCTAATCACTAGTAGATGATACATACTGATCAGTCATCTTACTGAGAAAAATAAATGTTGAATGAAACCTTAGGATCACAAAATGAAAATATCTTTACTATGTTTAAAATATCTTTCATAAGTTTAAGTCTGCTTAAGTTTAAAAATGAAAATGTTTTCTTATAAGTAACTTTTCAGTTCTCCCTAAGAATAATCCAATATTAAAATAAGAAAGACAAAACACATCTTTTTAACTACACAGTGTAAGAAAGGTCAGGAACCCCAGTAAATTTTCCTTTGTTTCAGTTCTTCTTTAGCAGTTTCTTCACCATGTGTAATTGTAAAATAGAACCGTGTGTAACCTTAAGAGACTATCTGGTTTAATCCTCTCATGTCACAGCTGAGAAAACTGAGCTCAAAGAGAGTCACAGCTAGTTTGTGGCAGAGCTGAGATGCAACCTGACCTAGCCTCTGCAGTCTCGCTTGGGTAACTTCCTAATAGGCAGAGGAGATGTGGGCTCAGTGTGGTTATTTGCTTATCTTTTAATTTTTTACTTTTGAGGTAGGTGACTAGCCCTTATTTGTCAGTGCCTTTTTATTTGATCCTTAATTTATCTGAAATGTGGTAAAACATTATTAAATATTTTAAATAGAATTAATGTGCAAGTACCATGCACACATTAACCACTTAGGTCTTACACAGCTAAGCAATAGTTCAATTTGGCAATATGTGTTAATGACTCTTTTAAGATAATAGATAGCTGGGCATAGTGTTGTATACTTGTTTGAGGAGGTGTGGCACGAGGATCATGAAGAAAAAAGTGTGTACACTTACAAGGTGGAGTTTCCCTCCCCGCCCCCATTCTCCCCTTCCCCCATATATGGTAAAACCTTTTGGGTTTTTTTTTTTTTTTTCCGGTGCTGGGGTTTGAACTCAAGGCCTACACCTTGAGCCATTCCACCAGCCCTTTTTGTGATGGGTTTTTTTGAGATAGGGTCTCGAAAACTATTTGCCTGGGCTGGCTTCTAACCGAGATCCTCTTGATCTCTGCCTCCTGAGTAGCTAGGATTACAGGTGTAAGCTGCCCAGCTGTGGTAAAACCTTTTGAATGAAATAAAGTATTTTTTTCCTTTGTACTTTTTTCTTAGCTTTTAAATTTACTTTTTTCTGACTTCTAGAACTTTCTTTTCATTCTTCTTACTTTTATTTAATAAAATTATTTTTTAAAATTTCTTTTCAAGTCTTCAATGAGAAGATCTCATCTGTAATTGTTTGACAGTTTTTTTTCCAAATAACACAGCATGTTTTTTGTCAAAGCTAAGATACAGAAGATGATATTCAGTGTTCCAAGGTAGAATATTAAGCTGATATGTTAACTGTTATGGATAAAAAGATAAAAAGACAGGTTTTCTGATTTATGATACATTTATTAATCTTGGTTCTGCTGTCTTAAGAAATAGTTGGTTTTGAAGGTGATGCCTTTTACCATAAGAATTTGGCTAGGATTGGCAGTATTTCCTTAAACGTGAACTTGGGTGCTATAGGTCTCATCAGTCTTATTCACACTCTTGTTACTGACAGAGGGGGATGAGGAACAAGAGGGTAAGACTTCCTGTGAATTAATTTTCTTTGCTGGAAAATAACGTTCTATTAATTCATTCTCTTTAGGGTATTTAAAAAAAAAAAGTGACACATAGTTCAACGGAGGAGCAGCTGAAGTTGCTAATGTGATTCTGACGTGGGCTCGCATTATGGGTTTGGGTTTTTCTCCCACAAAGGCTTTAAGTCTAGAAGAGGCTGGCTCACTGCCATGAATTATTATGTTGTCTCCCTCTGTCTGAAATGGGGATTTGGGCGTTACAGGTCTAGAGAAAAGTGACGGCTGTGTAATTTTTCTATCCTCATGAATTAGTTGTAACTCCCCACCCTGCACAGGCTTGTTCACTGTAGAGGAGACTGGCTCTTGACTGGGGCCTGTTGTCCTGCCCTCATTTGTGGGACTGAAACTCCTTACTTTTAATGATTTTACAATTTTACACATTTGCACTATTTAGCAAATGGTATCTGAAAAGTCCTCAAAGGGGAACTGATTAATTTTGAACTTTATTTTATTTTAGCCTATTTACTTTTTGCCCTTATGTGACTATCAGACATCCCCTTTCTAAAAGCTTAAAGCAAGAATCTCTTTTTGGTTTATGGAATATCTAGTGATGTTTTGCCAGAAACCAATGCACAGGTGTTTTCAGAATTTCTCTTCCAGTTTTTATTCTTCACAGCACAGTTTTGAGAATGCTTGTACTTTTTATCCAAGTCTAGGCAAATTTTGCCATTCTCAGCTGGGGCTACTACTGGGTATACAATTTTTTCTGTTTCCTTGGTTACTTACTGGTTCTATTTTTCTTATTTTTTTCTCACTCGTATCACTTAATCTTCCTCTCTGCCTCTTGCTGTGTTATTCTCTGCTTCTCACCCCCTTTTTTACTTGAGTTTGGAATATAAGTGAACAGAGTTACCAATGCTAAGCCCTGCAGGATGATAGCTGGTGAAGGAGACCCAGAGGGAGGGAACCCATAGCCCTTGCCTCACAGAGGCTGTGCATGGGTGGGAGATGACACGTCAGTCTGTGGATGTTCATCAGGCTAAGATATGGCAGGGGACAGTGTCCACAGTGGCAGTAAACAGAGGAGGAGGGTTGGAAATGACTATTTTAAGATGAGATGTCAAGTTCAGGTCTCCGTTCCTCCCTGCCAGAGCTTCAGTAGTTGTAGGATAAGACACTTACCTCCCTGGTAGTTAGTGTCCTCATCTATAAAATAATGGGAATAATTTCCATTCTGCCTTTTCACAAGCTCATCAGGAAGATGAAATACAACAGAATGTAAAGGATTAAACCCAACATGTAGAACAAACTTCCATACCCTTGGGGAGCAGTGTGGCTTCATGGGGCTGTCACATGGGATTGTGTAATGGGACCATGAGGCCCATCTGCATGGAGGACTCGGTTCACCTGAGGATAAGTAATGTGAAGGATTTTTTTATGTTAAAATAATCATGCTATTCATTACCAATTCTTCAATTCTGCTGTTGAGTCCATCTAATGAGCTTTGTATTTCAGTTGTATTTTCCAATTCTAAAATTTCTATTTGGTATGTCTTTTATTTTTTTGCTTTAGCTCTCTATTTTTTCCATTTGTTTTCAAGTGTGCTCGTAATTTCTCTTGAAGAATTGTATCATGTCTGCTTTAAAAAATCTGTCACATGTTTTAACATCTCTGTCATCTTGGTGCTGACATAAATTGTCTTTATTTTGTTCATTTTGAGATTTGCCAGCTTTTAGTATAATGGGGAAGTTTGGGGGTTGAAATCTGGTCATTTCTTTTCTTTTTTTCCCTTTTGTGCTGGAGTTGGAGCCCAGAGCCTCACTCTTGCTAGGCAAGCACCCTACCATTGAACTATAGCCCCAGCCCAGGGTATTTTCTTATGTTAGGAGACCATGATCCTTTTTTTAACCTTGTGGTTTAGTTGACTTATCATATTGTCTTGTTTTTGTCAGGTGGGAGAGATTAAGGTTCCCCACTTAGACTCTGTTGACACTCAAGGTGGCAATGAATGGAGCTCTTTGTTAGGGCAGGTGACAGTCCTGCTTCCCCACACGGTTTTCATTGAAGGCACCTGTGGATGGAGGGGGCAGTCTTTACTGCCCAAGGGAGTATGAAAGGCGTGTCCTCTACTTAACTTCTGACTGCCCCGGGAGGGGTGTCAACACACTTAGTCTTTGTCGGTATAAGTGATGCCTGTCTGGAGTAAAGCACTTGTGTAAAGCTTTTCAGTCTTGATGGCTGGACCCTTTTTGTTCCATTGGCTGGAGAAAGCTGGGATTTTCTTGAATGTATCTGTTTGCATTTTTAGGTTGCCTGCTGCTTTAGCCCTAAGTCTGAGATTGATGAGGCAAAAGGAAGTCTCAGGGAACTCACCACTGTGTTGTCCTCTGGTCCTGGTGTCCCTAGCCAGGCTGCTTATTTCCTCCACCTTTCAGAGTAGTCTCCTATTTGTTTTACATTTAAAGTCTAGGGATTTTTGTTGTATTTAGCAGGAGAAGTAGAGAAAAATACATCTAATCTCATCTTAGAAGTGGAAGTGATATGTGGGCTTTAATTGATAGCTATTTCCACATTGCCTGCCATAGAGTTTACATTTCTCACCAGGACATACTAGAGTGCCAGGATCAGTTTGGGAATGTCCAAAGCAGGAGACTCCAGTATGGAAAGCCCAGTGGAAGATTGGAGGTGCAGAGTGTGCACCTGAGCTTGGAGCTGCCATTCACCAGGCAAGGACACCTGGAAGGAGCACTGGAGCCAGCCCTTCTTGCCACCTTTCTCCACCTGTGCCCAGTGGAGGGTAAGGAAGGGTGGTGGCTGGAGGGTTCCATCCCACAGTGCACACTGGCCCCATGCCACTCTTTTGGGCCTGTAAACCTTAGTGAATCCTAGGGATGGGGCACCCTCCCCCCTTGTCTCTGAGTTGATTCAGAACCCCCCCCACTTCCGTTTCTGGATGAGATCATCTCAGACTCTCTTCCTTTGTCTCCCTGGGGGGAGAGGCTTACTTTCAACTTCATCCTTCACATTTCCTTTCCCCAAGTCTGAGTATGCTAAGAGTCCTCAGGACTGCACTCCCCTTTCTCCTTCCTGTTTTCATTTACTGGATATGAACTGGTGAGCTGATCTCACACAAAGCATTGGAGGTAGTGTTTATTGAACAGCAAGGGTGAGACTCTATCCCCAGGTGAGCTTGGAGTGGCATAGGATGAGTACAAACCAGTAATTTCAGGTGGTAGCATATATTGTGAAGAGAACATCCTAATGAGCTAGATGGTGACTGCATGGAGGGCCAGCCACCTTAGTGACAGGGATAAGGGCAGGTCTGTCAGGAGCAGCAGCAAGCCATGAGATTATTAGTCTAACTAGCCTTCCAGCCAGGAGCCTATAGTACCCACTCAGAGCCAAAGCCCCATGGCCTGTCATTGATGCCCTAGTGGGAGAGTCAGAGAGGAGCGTCCTCTATGGCCATGAAAGGCTCAGTCACCTTCAGGGTGTCTATATTTCATTTCCAATGAGCTTGAAGTTCATACATTTTTCACTCTCTTTTCTCTAATCAGATGTACTAGGGATGGACACAAGGTGTTTATTGTCCGCACACCCCAGATCAGGAGAGGGATTCTCCCTCCTCCCCGTGCCCTGACTTATCACTGGGCCTTTGGAAGCTGGGTTTCTGTACTCTGGAGGCTCTGTAGCTCCAGGGGCATGCATCTAAGCTGGCATTCTGGCCCAGTCACTGGCTATGGGATGTGGGGTTGGTGTCAGACACCTTCTGTTAGATATCTTCAGATTCAGCCCTACTGCAAAGTTAGTTTTTTGATTCTAATTTAAGATGCTTAAAGGTTTTCATGAAAACATTATCTTGGCCAGGGAAGATTTCTAGCCCTCTAAAGAAAGGTTTACTTTACTTTCATCTCACCAGTTCATATCCAGTAAATGAATGAACAGGAAGGAGGAAGGGGACTGTGGTCCTGAGGACTCCAAGCATATTCAGACTTGGATAAAGGAAATGTGATGGATGAAGTGGAAACTAAAGAAAGGTTCAGAAATTTCCAGTCATTCATTTTGATGGAAAATTGTCTAAATTTGTTGAAAGACTGTTCAGAATACCTCTGTGGGATTTCTTGGTTCTCTATCACAGTTACATTCCCTGCCTTTTTTGTTTGTTATCAGAAAGAAATGTTTTAAATGCCCCTCTGAGATTTCCTCTTCCTCCTTAGGTAGATGTTCAGGAGTCTAGAGGATTCAGACTGTCCAGGGCTACCTGCCCTCCTGGTATCTGCAGAGATTATAGTGCATTGTTTTAACCCCCACCAAGCATGCCCACCTGTAATTGAACTGTGATCTGAAATTACTGTGAGCTCCACATTACACATATATCAACAGGAAAAGCGTGTGCATGGAAGGGCTGTGGGGTGGGAAAGCAGTGCCAGCACCCTCTCATTGCCACTGAAGGATATAAACAGAATTACAAAACCCAGAGCTCTCCATTAGTACCCACAGATCCACTTTTGCCAAGAAAGGAAAAGAAGCAGTGAGCTGGGATTGAAACAGATGATTATGTCTTTAGCTTGGATAAGGGTGCTGGGGAAAGCACAGATGCTATTCTCAGCACCAGCAACAAATACAGAAAATAACCAGGCAGTCTGGCAGGAGAGGCGGAATGGAGCTAGTGACATTATAATGGCAGGGAGGACAAAGTAGTCACTTCTGTTTATTTTTATAACTTCTCAGATAATGAGAAATGTCTCCTTTAGTGGTCTAATTACAGAATCACATACATGTGGCTATTAAGAATTGAAGCTTATCCCTTGAAATGCTTGGACTTTTTAATTTTGACTCATTTTAAGGATGTAGTCAAAAGAAATAGTGAGTCCTTTTAAGATTCTTTAAGCTTTTAGTATTAGTTTGTTCATCTGTAAAAGCGATTGATGATCTCTAAGGTCCATTCTAATTCTGAAATTAACCAGCCAGGTGGCACTGATGATGGGCAGATTCTTCTCCCCACAGAGTCTCTATGTAGCTTATGCTGGCTTCAAACTCATGCCTTTCCTGCCTTAGCCTCCCAAGTGCTGGGCTTGCAAGAATATACCACCATGCCTGTCAAATGTCTTGTTTGCTAATGCAGAATATTTTATAGAAGACTCAACTTCTCCTTGATGAGTCATCAGTTATTTAACTGTGCTGAAATACAGAGCAATCTGTAGCTTTGATTGAGATGTATGTAACTATTTGCTTTGACTTTCATTTGGCCTAAAAGGCTCTGCTTCTAAAAACATTGCAAAAATTGTATTTGTTTCTCTTTATAATAATGATAAATGCTTACAAAAGGGATTTGAAAATTTGAATACAAACACAAAGAAAAATACTTTTAGTTTCACCTCTGAGTAGTTACTTTTAAGTTTTGTGTATTTCTTTTCAGTTTATTCCTTCAACATTATTATTATTTTTAGTGATAGTAGTAGTAGTAGTGGAGTTTGAACTCAGGACCTTACTTTTGCTAGGAAATATATTAGATGGTTGAAATTTTCTTATTTATGGGTTTCCTATTTTTTCACTTGATACTTTCTTAAAGCATTATACAATCATATTAAAGATTTCTAGTCATTTAGAACTTAACAGCCTCATGTTCCAACCTGGTTTCCTATCTTGTACATTTTGGGAATTAAAAATACTTTATAGGGTTTCTTTAGCCCTAGGATTTTATTAACTTCTACTGTATACAAAAGAGGTCAACACATTCCCTGTTATTAGTGAGTGAGGATAAATAAGGTTCTCAAATGAGCAAAGTACCTTTTTTTCTTTTGTAAAAAAAAAAGATGTTTGGATTATAAAATGCCCATTTTTATGTTGGTGTATTTGAAATTTGGGGAGGGCGTATTTAGCATTGTAGGATTAGTGACTTCAGTAAATGACGTATCTTTCTTCTTTACATGGATAAGAAGAATGGTATACTGTTTTTTAAAATCAACTGTTTTGAAAAAGGGACATGGCAGTTATTTCCTTTTTTTAGTGATATTTCTAACAGCAGTTTATAAGAATTGATGTTCTTTTTACTTAGAGGAGAGTAGGACCTTTTTAGAAGGATGATGTTGGGAGGTGGGAGTAAGCAAAAAGCTTGGGGCTACTCTGAAAGCACTCTGATATGATCTTTACTTCCCCTTCTTAAAAATTAATTTGCCATAGTCACTGGGCAATGACAGCTACACTCCATGTACCAGCTAGTTCCCAGATTATACATGTGCAGTTTTGACTTGGTTGTTAGCTCTAGGCCGGAAGTCAACAGATTTTTTCTGGAAAGGCTCACATGGTCTCTGTTTCAGCTGTTCAACTCTGCCATCGTTCAAAAGCAGCTATGGGAATGATGGGAAGGAATGGGTCCACCTGTTTTCCAAGTAAACTTCACTTACAAAACCAGTGGGGCTGGGTTTGTCCATCCCTCTTCCCGACCTTCCTTCTCATGCTTCTTTCCTAGGCATCCTCAAAATGAGCTTTGAGTTTCATGCATGCAGTTTCTACCAGTGATGTAGACCCCTGTCCGTGGCATATAAGTTTTGTCTTGGAACAGCTCCAGTAGTGGTGATTACTAGTGGGAAGAAGTAAGACTTCAAAACAGCTGCAAAAAATAAAGGGGGATCCTGAGCAGCAGAAATGATAGAGTCCAAAGCCAGTTCCAAAGTAGAATGACACATAATGGAACACATGGGACAGTGGTCTGTAGCTGTCTTCACCTTTCATAGACAGTGAGTGTGAATAATGCTGCTGATTATGTCATAAGAGAGATAGTCTGACTTAGAAATTAAGTTGAAATGTCTAGATTTCATGTGGCATCACTATTTTACTACCTACCTCTCTTTTCATACATCATCTTGTTTTAACAGTGTTCCCATGAAACTGTTAAAGGATGGCCACTCATTCCTGTTATATTACTATGGGCTTTAAACTTTGAGAATTCATGTGATTTTTTTCTTCAGCTGAGGGTATTGCAGTTGTCCATTTAGAGGCCATTCTCTGTCAGCAGCACTAACAAGACCCATTTCCATTTGCCTGAAATTTGCCTGAAGGCAGGGTCCTTTAAGGAACTAGAATGAGGCCTCTGTGGTTGGGGGGAGAATCTGCAGTACTGACAGGTGTCTTGCCTCTTGTTTCTGAATAGTCTTGTTTTGCCATGTGGCAGAATGGAGCCATTGTAAGTTGAGAACAAGTTGACTTTTAAACTAGCAAAGAAGCAGAAGCAGCCTTCTTTGAAAGTACTTTTACTTTGGAAGGAAGAGTGACAAGACATATAAAAACTTTCCCAGATGTTGGGTGTTTGTGGCCTAAGAAGGTGATACAGAGTTTCTTTTCTTGTGTGTCTGTTTGCTTTGTGTATGCTTCTTGTTTTTGTAATGTTGGTGTGTTATGAATACTTTAGCTTAGAAATTGGGCTTTTAAATGGAAAAAAGCAGTCTTTTATTAGCGTAAACTTGATGACAGTTAACCACAGTGTATCTTATTTTAAGGTATAATGCTATTAGTAAAGTTAATTTTAACTTTTTCCTCCTAAGATAAAATGTATTTGTTTGGAAAACAAACTTGGCTTTGTGACTTAACATGTTTTTTCTTAGGAGAATACCCAATGTTACACAAAAATTATGAAAGCAAAAGTTTTCATGTAGAGTTTTAGATAAGATGATGGAAATAATTTTAAAGAAGCTAGCCTTGCTGTTAAATTTGAACACTAGTTTAGAAGCCTGAGGAAGACAATAGGCCAAGTATGCCTGGGCGTAACTCTTGGGATAGAAATGTCAGGTATCCTGGGTGACCAGCATAGTGTTGACATCACTCATGATGTGTAGGATTTGATGCTCTTCAGGGACTTCCAGTGGAAAGTTGATAAAATGGCTCTTATGTTCAGAGATAATTAACAAATTCATGTGCAGAGGCTAAGCATCAAATAAACTGTTTAGAAAAGCAGCGAGGAGCAAAAGCCCACCTAAGTTTTTGGGTAATGGTGCCAGTGGTAGTTGGGTGTAAGCAGAGTGGATCTCAGGTGAAAATTAGTTTAGGGCAGGGCAAACAGTGCTGCTGGATGACTGTGACTGTTTTTATGAATAAAGTTTTATTAGACCAAAGCCACACTTGTGCATTTATGTGTGGTGCATGGCTGCTTTTGTTCTGCAACACAGAATTGAGAAGTTGCTGTGGAGTTCTATGATCCACAAAACTTGAAATGCTACCTGACCTGATATGGAGAAAGGTTACTGACCACTTGGAGGTATTGCGTGAATAAGTACATCAATTTGGGTGGATGTTGAGGATGTGGATATGTAGGTAAAGTCAGGGAACTGACTCAGGGCAAATTAAGTAGATTTGAAACAACACTGTATATTGGAGCAAGAGACATTGTCATGTTCATAACACACAGGGAATGAGTAATGAGGCTGGGAGAGTCAAAGAGGAATGTCAGTGCTTCTGATGCACAGAGGGAAGCTTATTGGGAATGGGATCTTGATCTGATTAGTGTTGTGTTCCTCCTGCACTTCATATATTTTTATTTAAATTTTTTAGCAAATTAAATTAGATTTGTGTTTTTTAAAAAAGATAATCCTAATAAAGCAGTGTGCAAAATGCCTTTGGGACTGGGGAACTGAGATGTAGAGAGATAAGTTAGGAGGAGGTTGAATAATTCAGATGACAAATCAGTGAAACTCAGTTTGGGAGTCCGGCAAGGAGGGTGAGTTGTTAGTGGTGAATGAGGTCACGTCTGTGGAACTGTCCGTGGGTGGCTGGTGTCACAGGTTTGGAAGTCAGTAGAGAAGTTTGCCTGAAAAGATGGATTTTGACAGTAAGTCTTTGGAATTACAAGAGATGAGTTTAAGGAAGGAGAGCCTTCAGAGCAGGCATGCCTGCTCAAGGAGAGCAGGAAGGAATACCACATTCCAACATCCTGCTGCTCCTCTCCTGCCCATCTCTGCCCATGGCAGGCAGATACAACTGATGACCCAGGCTTTCTTCACAAGCCTGTGGGGTCCTAAGCTCCTTTCTCAAGGCAGTGCACCTGGAATTGCCTGGAGTTGGGGCAGAATATGTCTTAAGTGCACCAGCAAAGTATAGGGATCAGAGGAAGAGAACTGCTTGGGGAGACTAGAGAGAGGAACAGGAGTGGAGTGTACACCCCTATGGGGAAAAGCTGCAGGAGTGCTAGTGCTGGAGCATGCTGGTGGGTTTGGGAGCTAAGGTGTCCTTGATGACTTTGGTGAGAAGAGTTTCAACTGAAGCCATGTGTTGACGCTGTTTGGAGTGGGGAGTAGGAGGTGAGAGACTATTTTTCCTGAAGCTTGACTAGGAAAAAAGATAATTAGTGTAGAAAGCACCAGAGGGAAGAAACAGTGGTGGTGATGGGTGTTTGTGTAGGGAGTAGTTCATAAATTTCTTGTGTAGTAAACCTGTTGGTGACATGTTCTTTAACATGTCATTTGGAAGCAGTTTGAAACTTAGAGGTTAGAAGTCATTTTCAACTATAGTCACCAGTTGTTAACGTTTTGCTACATTTGCTTTTCTGAAGCATTTGAGAATAATTTCCAGGCAGTAGATTCTTTTCCTTTTATTTTATGTTTTATAATCTTTATTTAGCAATCTTAGTCTCCAAAGAAAAGGACACTGGGAAGTTCTATTAAAAATAACTAGAATTACCACTCCACTCTCTAAAACATTTTGTAGTTCTTTGTCTCATGGTAGACTTACACAGAAAATTTAGGACTTGGATTCTACTTCAGACTTCTGAAATACAAATTGTTCTTTGAACATTGGTGTCTGTTGATTGGTTATTGATCAGCAGAAAAGGTGGAAGGGAATGATGGCTATTTGATCCCCTTTGAAATGATAATAAATGTTATTTTGCAGTACAGTGCTTTATCATCTGAAAGTAATATAACAGATCAGTGCTTACATGTCAAATAAATAACAAAATGCTATCCCTGATTGAGACACCAAACAGACATGCTCAATGAAAAATGTGAGGGTTTTTTTTCCTCGTTTAAATATAGAACATTTTATTTCACTTAAGTGTTACTTAATTGTCCTAAATTATGACCTCCAGAACACATTTGTATGCAAGAAGCCATCCCTTTGTTCTTTTCCTTTTATTTTTGTGACAGTGTGGCAGTGTGTATTTGCCAGGTAGCATGTGTATTTTGAACATAGAACTCATGAACAGGAATAAGATCTATCATATCAAATAGTGTTTCAGAAGCAGCTTCCCTCCTTGCGAGGGTCTGTATGGACAACAGTGGTCCTTTTATGCCCACCCTCCTTGGTATCAGTTCCTTGGAACCAGGAGAAAGAGGGAGGAAGGAAGGGAGGGAGAGAGAGAGAGAGACAGACAGACAGACAGACTGCAGTGCTAGGTCTTTCCTTCTGCACCCACCCCTTGCGATATCTGTAAGGCTGTGGTTCTTCTGGATGTTACTCCAGGACTGTCCATTTCTCTGTACTCTGCTGGGGAGAGGTGAAGAGTAGGGTTTAGGATTATGTAGTCTCTTCACTTCTGACAGATTCACAATTGCATATTAACCTAGATAAGTTCTAAATTTAAAATTTGGTGCCTCCTAATTTCTTTTATAATTCTTATAAAATGTGTAATTTGATTATACATATTTTGAAAAACTGATACAGGTTACCACCTAAGGTAAAGAAAGGGGGGGTTTCATTTGGATTCTAGAAAACCTGTAGTTAAAAACAACATATGATTTTGTAATCAGGGCTTTAAAAAATAATGGTGCTTTATAAAGACAGGCAGCTTTACTAGTGAATATGTGGTAAGCCAGAGAGATACTTTCTTTTCTATTTCAGGGCTTTTCTATTCTGGTCCTGAGATGGTTGTGATGAAGATGATGCTGATAGTTATCATCTCTGTTACTTCTAACATGTCTAGATTTTACCTACACATTTCCATTTCTTAGGAAAAATATGCCTAGCTTGAAAATAATGTAAATAAAATCTTAATTTCTAAGATTTCAGGAGGTATTATTTAATAGCTGTGTCATTTCAGCAGCTTGAAATATTTATAAATAACCCAAGCACAGCAATTCTGCCAGGAAATGCTAGAAATAATGAGCACATCTAACACTTTGGGGGTTTGGGAGGTTTAATGTTTTTTTCTGTTTGCTGGTTTGCTCAATTTTTTTGGGGGGGTATATGTTGCTTACTTGTGCTTGGTCTGTAATTTGATTGGAAAACATGGCTTTGACCATATTTGATAAAGATATAATAGGCAAGAAAGCAAAAGATACACTTTTAACAAAAATATGTAGGTTTATCCCCAGTACTTCCTATGACAGAGGTACTTGTGGGCTGCACTTGCTGCTACTGGAGTTACCTGCTCCATCATTTTTAGCTCCTGGAAAGTTTACTTGTTGGAAGCTGGCCTCTTTGGTCACCCTCCATGTTCTTTAGTCAGTGAGATAGGAAGCATCTCCCACCACGGAATGCCAGTGTTTTAATTGCGATTTGATTGCTCCTACCCAGAAGCAGATTTGATGAAAGTCACTGCCAACTACCCTCTTTGTGAGCTCAGGAACTGGGAACCAAACAACAAAGTTCCTGCTCTAAAGAGCTAACTTGTTCATAGGGGAGAGAAAAAAACAGGCAAAGGAATCTCTAAAAACGCAGCAGAAAATTAAGGCTGGGGGATGTAGGAAGGGTGAATGTAGCAGAAATTCTGAAGGTAGATCACCTGAGTTGGAATGTATACTCCTTCACTTAATAGCTGTGTGATTTTGGGTAAGCTTTTTAACTTCTCCAAGTCTCAATTTCCTCATTTGGAGAATGCAGATTTTGGGGGCAGTGCTGGGGATAGAACCCAGGGCCTTGCCCATGGTAGGTAGGGGCTCTATCACTGAGATACATCCCCAGTCTAAATTAAGATAATATTAAATGAGCTGTACTAAGAAATAAGTTAATGTACAGAAAGTTACTAGAACAGAACCTGACCCACTATGTGTTGGGTATTGTGATGATGGTGTGAAGTGATATTATAATTACATTATTTTTATGTAAAGTGACATTTGAGCAGAGACCTGAAGGGTGTGAGGGAATGAGCCCTATGGATATCTGAGGGAAGAACCTTTCAGGCAGTCCTGGGTTTGAGAAGCAGACAAGTGTCCCAGGCAGCAGGAGCAGTGAGGAGGATTGGGGAGCAACAGGGGAGAGTGTGCCCAGCGGAGTGGCCATTGTGAGGGCTTTGCACTCTTGAACAGGCACCATTGCAAAGGTGGAGTAGACACTACACCTTCAGTTTTGATGGGATTCCTCAGGAGAGGATTGACAGTAGAGGTGTCAAGAGCAGAAGTATGTGATCAGGAAGACGATGGGGCTGCGAAGGGTGGTGACTGTGTGGTGGTGAAGAGTGGTTAGATCCTGGGTGGATGTTGAAAGGTGCACTGACAGGGTTTGCTGATGGAGCAAGTGTGGGCATGGGACAAAGCAAGGAGTGTAAGATGGTCCAGCCATGAAACGGTGAACTCTGACAAGGGGTGGGCACTGAACTGTTGATTTTGATATGTAAGTGTTAGATAGTCATGGGCTAGTTGCATGAGCAGTGTGGAAGTTTGGAGGAGGTCAGTGCTGTATCTTAACAGTGTGGGAGTTGTTGACACATTGAGGCTTTTAGAATCTTGTGGTTGAAGTTGCCAAGTAGGCAAGTATAGGTGAGGAGGGAAGGGCTTGAGCCTGAGTCCTGGGGTTGGAGACTTGAGGAGGAGCATGGGAAGGAGCTGAGACAGAGACAAAGACATGTAGACATACTGATTCACCAGGCTTGAGTAGCCAGATAAAGACCAGATGAGGGAACTGTTTCAAGGAGGAAGGGAGCAACTTGTCTAGTAGTAAGATAAGGATTGAGATTGGCTATTGTATTAGCAATACCTTGGTAAGAGCAGGTTCCCAGGAGTGGTGGGGACAAAGGACAAAAGCCTGATTAGATGGGACTTCAGAGAGAATGGGAAGAGGAATTGGAGCATTAAGGATCTTTGCTAAGAAGTAGGTAGCTGGGGAGAAGAAGCTGGTTCCAGAACCGTAGTTTTTATTTTATTTTATATTTTTATTTTCCTCCCTCCCTCCCGATTGAATTCAGAGCCTTGTGCTTGCTAGTTTAGTTTTTATTTTTTGGCTGTACTGGGGTTTGAACTCAGTTTGTACTGGGCTTGCTTGCCAGGTGCACTTATCTCTTGAGCCATTCTGTCAGCCCTTTTCCGTATTGTGTATTTTTGAGAGGGGGTCTTGCAAACTATTTGCCCACGCTGGCCTTAAACCAGTATCCTTCTGATCTCTGCCTTCTGAGTAGCTAGTATTACTGCATAATTTTGTTTTTAAATGCAAGTGATTACTATGTGGTTTGTGCTGATGGGAAGAAACATGCAACTCAGAGCAGGAAGGGGGGTGAGAATCCATTGCAGATGAGAGGTTGCCCTGGGAAAGAGCACAGAGCCCTCTTCCTCTAGGAGCCTGAGTGGTTGCAGAGCGGTGCAGTTGGTGGGGGGGACAGGAAGGTGATGCTGTGCTTCTCATGTCTTTTGTTTTCTCTGCTAGTCAGGCAGAAAGGTGAGAGGGCAAGGATGTGTGAGAGGCTGGAGGAGAGAGGCAGGGGAGGCTTTGTGAAATGGCCAAATGGAGAAGAACTACTTGTTTCCACAGCTGAGGGGCTTGTCAGGAATTTTAAGTGGGACCAGTTAGCATATTCCTCCAGCTGTTGTGCAGCTGCTTAGAGCAACATAGAATAGGTGGAGAATTAGATTTAATCTGCTTTGGATTTTGCTAGAAGAAGCATGGGGAGGAAGTTCTCTGAAGAGACTAAGAAGCATGAACATGGTGGTGAATACACCAGCACTATTACAGTGATGAACCATCACCTCTGAGTTGAATAGAGAAGGAGGACACAGCTGGGATGAGGGATGGCAAAAAGGTAGTAAGATCCACTTGCACCTGAGTCTCCTCTGAAGTGCTTGTGACCAGAACTGTTTCTGATTTTGGATTTTTAAACAAATATTAGCATAGACCTTTCTTGTTGCACATTCCTAATCTAAAAATCCAAAGTCCAAAATAAAAAGCTTTTTGAATGCCAGCACTTAAAAACTTTATGGTTTGGAGCATTTTAGATGTTAGAATTTTGGGGTTAGAGTGAAGAGCTGTTGGGATTGGGTTATCAGAGAAAGCCAGCTGGGAAGGTAGGAAGTGACAGTGGAGAAGGGAGGCACTGCAGTCCTCTGATACCAGGGAGAGCCACTGTTGGTGACTTCAGGATCTGGGAGAGAGAAACCAGAATAGAGTAGGGGCAAGGTCATAGAGAGCAGGAAGCCAAGGAAGTAGAAGACAGAGCAGGGGAAGGAAGACTTACCTCTATGTTTTAAGTCACTGAGTATTATGACCAAGTAGCATGTGAGAGGTGATAGGGGCAGGTGGCAGGGAGAAGGAGTCAGATAGTCATCCTCTGTTAGAGAGCAGAGAGGAGCAGGGATCCAAGTGCAGAGGATGTAACAAAACATTTTTCTGTAATGGAATAGGCAGTGAGAAGGCTTTGTTGGAGTGGTTTGAGACTTGGAAGATGGCATTGGACCTAGTGTGAAGCCTTCTGGGGCTGAGAGTTGACCTTACAGGGTACAGCCTGGGACTTACAGCCTTCTTCAGCTGACTGAATTGACAGGGATAGAGAAGGGCTATTCTTACCTGGTATAGAGGCTGGTGTGCGGGGAGGCACCTTGCTTGGATTAGATAGTAGTTGAGCTGCCTCTTCATTTCCAAACATTGCAGATGAACCCTGGGGGAGAGACAGGATTCCAGAGTTTTTGTTCCTCCCTTGCTGCATTTTGTGTGTCAGTATCTATTTCTTAGAGATACTTATTTAAATTAAGTATCTCCAAGTATTTAAATTCAGTGGGAGATACATTTTTTGGCTCCCTTTTCATCTTTCTCTCTGTCCTTTGTATTAGAGAATGACAAATTAAAAGCGGTGGGCTGGAAGCCAGGGTACCACTGCCTGTGACTTTGGAAGGATGGCTTCCTCTGGGACAGTTTTTTAAAAGGTAGAAGAGGGTCTTTTAAAAAAAAATTTTTTTTGATGATACTGAGGTTTGAATTTAGGTTCTCATGCTTGCTAGGTAGGTGCTCTTCCACTTGAACACCCTTCCTCCCTTTAGCAGGGAGTCTATAGCTATAAAATCCTTTGGTTTTAAAATTAAACCCTACTCCACTAGAATATCCTGATCTTCAATTTCCTTGATTTTTAAAAGTTTTAACAAGTTATTGTGCATTTAAACCAAATAAATTTCATACTTCATGAAAATCAATGTTTTCTCAACTATAATGCAGAAGAAATATTTATTTTTTAGCATGAAAGGGACTATTGAGAAATACTTGTACACCAGAATTAGCAAGTGTGTTTATATAAATTGCAAAATAACCTTCTCCTGCCTTTCCCCTTCTTTGTACAGAAATGAAGGAGAAGTCAAGAGGAAGAAGGAAAGGGATTTGCACCACTGGGTATTGATTAGCTGTCTGGGTGGAGTGTTTTGCTTGGTGGGCTCAGAGCTTGCTGTATTATTCTTAGATTTTTGTTCATGTCCCTGGAAGGTTGTAAATATTACCAAGTTCCTCAGACTAGAATGATGGGTAATTTTCTATTTCTTCTTAAAATGACCAGAAAATTAGTGATTAAAACAAGATGGTTTTGATTGCAGAGTATAGTCAGACTACACACTGCCGAACACCTGAAACCAGAGTATTTTTCCTGGCAGGTTTTGTTGATTTGGCTGTTTTGTTGACCCTGTCTTGCGGTTCAGTTCTATAAGGCACCCAAGAAAGATTTGAGAGAGAAAATGTTATGTGGGTTGGGAATGGACACTAACTCACTTCATAGCTCATGGGCCAGCCCAAGGCTGGGCCTGTTAATGGGGGGCAATCTTGTGGCTCTTGTCCTCTTCATATCTCCCGCCACCAGACAGTGAAGCTCTCAGTAGGTGGGTATTGCCAAACCATGAAGAATGGGCTGGGCAGGGAGAGGCAGGCAGTGCATGCTTTCTGCCCATTCTCACACCAGCCAGTAGCTGTCATTGTCCTCTGGAATACCTGCCTTCATTCTACTTCATGGTGACTGGAGTGGTAGTGACATCAGCTGGTAGTGTCCTGTGCTAGTATCCTTTGCTTATAATTTTACTTCAACTTTGTATCCTAGGGAAATATTTGATAAGACACTGTGTTTCTTTTTTTTTATTTAGTAATTTGAATACTGATGTATGCTGATCTTTTGTATTATTTAGTAGTTCAGTAATTTTCTTCTTGTTTCTATGTAAATGAATTTATTTAGGGAGCAAGTGAAGAGGTGGTGTATTATTTTTCCTTTTGACTACCAGGAAGAGATGTTAAATAATGATGTTACACTTTGAAGATGCAGCTGTTGGCTTTGAGGTTGAAAATGTCCTCCTTTAACAGTGTTTGCTGCATTTCACATTTGAGACTCAGAAACTGGTGCAATTACTGAAGTTATTAGTTTGTCCTTAGAGTGAAACTGTTTGTTGGTTTGTACACATACTTTTAGGTCATTAAATGCAACCGAAATGAGAAATGAAATAAAGACCTTTTCTCCTACTCATATATCAAATCAGCGTTTTCATTCCTTTAGATCAGCAATAATACTGCTTTCGTGGGTTTTTTTTTTTTAAAACCTCTTTAGCCACTATATCAGCCCTTTTTGCATTGGTTACTTTTGAGAGAAGGCCCCCCTTTATGTCTGGAACATGACCCTCCTATTTGTGCTTCCCTGCGTAGCAAGGATGACAGGGACATGCCACCATGCCCAGCCATTAGTTGAGATGTGGGGGTGGGGCGGGAATTGGTGTCTTGTGAACTTTTTGCCCTGGCTGGCCTCCCATCTCCACCTCTTGAGTAGCTAGATTAAATCAGGTGTAACCCTATTTATCTTAGCATGAAGCAACATTCCTATTCAGAGGTTAATAAGTTCAACATTCATCCATTCATTGGTACTGGGAATTGAAGTCAGGGCTGCAAGCTTGCAAGGCAGCATTCTACCATTTGAGCTATACTCCTAGCCACCTCCCACCCCCTTTTTTTGTTTTTGTTTTTTTCTTTTCTGGATATTGTCTTGTGGTAACTTTTGTTCCCACTGGCATTGAACTGTCGTCCTTCTGTCTCTGCCCCTTGTCCCAGTAGCTGGGATTACAGATGTGCACCACCATGCCTGACCTCTACTTGTTTAATATTTGATGTTTGTTTTCCTATTTCACAGTGTAAAGTTCCTTCTGATTTCTGAAATTTCTATCATTTTGGAATAAATTCTTTGGAATTTTACTTTTAAAAACTGTGTGGTATAAGTATACTTTAAAAGAAAAGTTGTTATATCATTCTCTGTGTTTTGAATGTGAAATACAGTTGTCCCCCCTTCTGTATAGAGGATACTTACAGAACCCCCAATGGATGCCTAGTTTTAGGATATATAGGATGAGACCCTATATATATTGTCACATGTACCTCAATGAGATTTAACTTAAGGTTAAGTATGATAACTAATAATAAAATATAACAGTTTGTACTAGATGCTGTAATCAAAGTTTTGTGATGATTTTTTTCCTTTGTCTCATAATATCTAACTGTGCTAGACTTACAGTGGTTGACTACTGTCTGCCTATTAGAGACAAATTGGAAAATACAGAAAAGTAAAGATAAAGGAATAAAGCTCCTTTGTTTGCTTCATACAAAGAAAACTGTTATGAACATTTAGGTATAATTTCTTCTAGTACTTTTAAACTTGAATTTTGTACAAAAACACTAGTAACGGGCTGGGTACAGTGGCTCACACCTGCAATCCCAGGTACTTAGGAGGAGGAGATTGGGAGGGTCTTGGTTCAGGACAGTCCCTGCAAAAAGTTATTAAGACCCCCATCTCAACCAAGAGGCTGGATGTGGGCATGCACCTGTGTTCCCAGATATGACAGAGACAGTAGGTAGGAGGATTGTGGTATTGATGTGAGGCCAGCCCTGGGGCAAATATGTGAAACCCTATAGGAAAAATAGCTAAATCTAAAAGGGTGTGGACGTGGTAGAGTACCTGCTAGCAAGCCTATGACCCTGAGATCAAACCCTAGTACCATTGCCTCCCCACTCCAAAGAAAAACTACTACCAAAACAATACAAACTTAACTCCCCAACTCTATATAAATGTCATCATGGTGACTCTGCATGTAAAGTTTTCTTTTTCACTTTATGTGATAATCAGAGATATTTCTCCAGTTACAAATGTATGGAACTGTCAGAATTATTTATAGCTACACATAGCATCCATGTAGTAAAATGTCACCTAGGTTTCAGTCTCTTATTTCTGGACATATTAGATTATTTACTGTTTTCTTTTTCCAATTACAAATAACACATTAACTTTCTTAAGTAGGGTAGAATCCCATGAGTGCAATTTGTGACTCAGAGTTTCAGATGCAGTCTATAAAATTACTATATGTCAAGTGTACGATACTTGTATTTGAATTAGCAAAAGCTGCTGATTGGATGCCTAGTTGGGTTGAATTTGATAGGCTTATTTTGGACTGTTTGCGGTTATTTTCTTCTCTCAAGTGGTTAGACACTTTAAATGATTTCAGTCAGTAAGGGAAAGAGAAGCTGGCATTTTTCAGTGTCCACTGAAGAGAAGCTGAAACTCCTCCAGTGTCCACCCTGGTGTTTTACCCCTCTACTTATGGCTCTCTGGTCTTTTTTTTCTTTAAACTGAGACCCAAAACAAGAAAAAACATATCTTATGTACGAATTACAGTCTGTCTTTCATATTGATAAACACAAAATAATATCTATGCAATCTATATTGCTCATTATGTCCTGAACTTTCCTACTTTGTTTTAAAATTTTAAAAGATAAGCCACAGTCCTCAAAATTCAATTCATAATCTTCTAAAGGGTCCAATTTACAGTTTGAACAATACTGCATTCTACTGTATAAGAGTTCAGTGGGACCCATGTCCTTCCGCCTCACACTACTTTTACTTTTTCTGTATGTGGTAAGAATCCTGCAGTCTTTTCATCCTGGCAATAGCTGAGGCATAAGGAAGTTAAGTGCCTTGCCCAAGGGCATGCAGCTGTAAGTGGTCAAGTTCAGACCTGGCCACCTCTGGGGGACCTCCTAGGTTCAAGGTCTTAACATCATGTTTTACAGTCTAACGGTCTGGAGCCTTTACACTTGGCAGCAGAGAAGCCATTTCAGCTTGGGTTGTCCTGGAGGGCACAACGTCACCTAGTCTATAGGAAGTACTCAACCACTTGAGTTAACTGTAGGTTCACTGAAGGCTAAATGGACTTCACCTTTATGAACTGTGAAGACCCACAGAGAAGCTATGGCATAATAAGAGAGGCAAAACACCTTGGAATGTGGCTTTTGCTCCTTAGAGTGGCACCTGATCATAAGTAAAGGAGAGTTCAAAGTGGAAAGCAAATTGTCAGTCACAGAGGGGCATTTTCTGTAGCCGCTTGAAGAATCAGTTAAAAAAAAACTAAACCTGATAGCTTTGAGTGGGCCTTCCAAATCTCAGGGCTTCTTCTTGCTCTTTGACTTTAACAGCCAGCATACTGTGTGCAGTGGGCAGGGAGGAGGTGGTGTGTGCGTAGTGCAGGGTAGAAAAGAAAGCTCAGCCCCCTCATGGTCACCAAGTTTCTGAACCTAGAGATGGGGTGTGTACTCTGGCAATAGTCTACCTTGACTTTCTTGCTGAATTGTTCCCCTTTCCAAAGTGGGTCTGCCAGGGTAAAAGTAAAACCAGAGCCTGCCTTTGCAGGGAGCTGGTATAACTTACTACAGACCAGTGACTTGATGTATCTTGTCACATATAGGTGGCCAACAGAGAATAACAGGTGGCAAGAGCCATTTCACCTAGAAGGTTTTCAGGAGGCCTGCCATAGCTGAAAACTTTCCTGCATGGAGTGAACTCTTCCACTGGATGCAGTAAACATTGAAGGGCTGCATTAGAATGAACTCTCCTGGACTTTTCTAATTAAGGAAGAAAATACTTCCTTTCCATACCAGTTGAAAACATCAGTGAAATCCAAGCTAGTCTCTGCTAACATTTCTGTTCTTAGAGGGCAAGTTCATTATATCAGACAAACAAGCATCATTTTCTAGTTTCAACATAGACATATAATTGACTAGGATTTAGAAATAGAAAGTAGGGGGTATGGTATTTTCTTGGATTTCTTGGAATGCCAAGAAGGGTATTGCCTTCAGAATCAAATTTCACCAAATTTGGCAGATTGCAGTAGGAAAACAACAGAATAAATTCAGATTTCCCCTCCCATTCTCTAGTATGAGGAATCTACCAGGGGGCCCTGCCTCCTCTCTCTCCACCCCCAAAATGGGAAGACATGCTTCTGTTCTCAAGACCACTGTCATTTAAGCTGGCACGGTGAGGCTCAGCTGGTGAACTTGCCTGGGGTACTTCCTTAGTGACTTTTGTCCTGGGCAAGTGACCCTTCTTGCATTGCTGCTTCTTAGGCAGTACCACTTGAGCCATACCTGCCTTTTGGGCACTCAAGTGGAACAGAAAAGAATTAGAATGGAGCCTCTATTGTGTTGGACTAATTGCCTTATTATTGATTCCGTCTTAAAAAAAAGATGGATTGTTTAAACAGTGTTGTTTTTATTGTTGTGATTATCTTAATTCATGTTTTATTAAACTGGGCCGCAGATCTTTGATGGCAGAATTCTGAAGCACATTTATTTCAGTCATCCATTGTAGGGTTTTTTTTGTTGTTGTTTTTTAGTGGTACTGGAAATTGAATTCAGGACTTTGAACATGCTACCACTTGAGCCATGTCCCCAGCCCTTTTTTTTTTTTTTTTTTTTTTCTGCTGAATAGCTGGGATTGCAGATGTGCTTCAGTGTAGCTTTTCTGAGTGCAAATCTTCTCTATCTGGTTTCTGCCTGTTGCTCATCTTTCCAAAGCTGGACATACTGATTAAATTCAGAGCAGCTCTGCCTTGGTAATTGCATCTCAAATTTTATCTTTAGTTAGATATCTCATTTCCTTGTGTGAAAGCTGACCATTAGAGGCTTTGGTATTCTCTTCCTTTCTGCTTTCCCCAGAATCAGAATGTTTGAAATGCAACATTTTGTAGATACACAATAAGGTAAGAAATTAATTCTAGCTCTCACTTTCTTTTTCTTTTTAAAATTTAAGTTACATATTAGATCTGAAAGTGAGTAAAGTACTGACAGGTCATTCTGTCACTTGCTCATACAACTGAATTCAATTGTTAGGAATCAAAGATGTGATTTCTTCCCATCTATTGGCCTGGATGGGCTCTCTGTCACAGGCCTTTACTGGGTGTCTCCCTACAGTCCTTTCCTCTGAATGCCAGACCTCAGCCCAGGGAGGCCTCACTTTTCAGTTTCTTCTGATATGCTTAGAAATCTAATGTAACTGGATCATAAGGCAAATCTATATTTCATTGTCATATTGAATCCTGTGTGCTTATTTTATTATAATATATATTAAAACTTTATTTTAAAATTCTCTTACAATAGGGGGCTGGAGGCATGGCTCAAGTGATAGAGTACCTGCCTAGCAAGTTTGAAGCCCTGAGTTCAAACCCCAGTACCACCAACAAAAAAAATTCTCCTACCAGGAAATCATAAATGCAGAAATATGAGTTATTTCCTTTTTGGGCTTCTTTCCTTCTGCTATTTTCAACTGTGTGATTTCTTTTCTTGCTTTCCTTTTCTCTTTTTGTTGGGGATGGTATAGAGTAGGACATGTTTCTTTGTTTAAAGGAAAATTGGAAGCGGTGCCTTCCTGCCTCCCTAAAACAGTGTTTCGTGTTTTCTTGGGGGTGGTTTCTGTGTACTTCCTACTTTACTGTAGGAAGTATTTTGAGGATGTCACGGTGCAGCCACCCAGCAGTACCCCCTCAGAGTCGTTGATCCTATACTCTGCTACTTTGTTGACATGGTACTACCCCTCTCTCTTTCAAGGGCAGAATGAACCTTTCTTGAGATAATTTGTCAGAAATGTCTTCTGAATTGATCTGTTCCAGCCCACATAGAAGATGTCAAAGATTCTGGACTGTGAATGTTTGTTCATTATAGAGGGGGATTTTTAAATTAGATTCATTCCTCATTCAGCAAATACTTAACTGAAAATCTGGGGTTGGGGTGGCACCTTAACATTCACACTGTAGCCTAGCCAGCAGACCAAGACTATTTGTCAGACCCTGTTCTAGGCCCTGAGGCTTCAGTTTGAACAAACGAGAGAAAAGTCCCTTCCCTCAGAGATTCCGTTTTAGTTGGGGAGGAGATGAAGGGCAAAAGACAAGCAAAACCATAGCCTTACTTACTTTTCCCTTTGTAGCCTCAGCTGTCTAGAGCACAGGTACTGTGTGGAGAGTAAGACCAAGGGCCATCATCCTCCTACCCCAGTGCTCTAGCAGTGTGTATCATTCTCACAAGGGCTTTTCCCCTTCAGAATTCCTCCTAAGGCTGAGGGGGATCCACTACCTGACTCCTTCCCCAGACGCACCCCTCAAGCTTCCTCTTTGCCTTAGGTTGTAAATGAGCTAAACAACTTCCTTTCTCAACCCTATTGATGAAAACAGAAAATGGAGATGGGAGAGTGTTGGCAGTAGACAAGAGGGGAGGAAAAACCAAACCCGAAAAACGGAAATTGCTTTAGTCACCTGAGGACCTCATAGTCAAGTCATACTGAAGAGAAAAAAACTACGCTTAGCACATGAGGGGAACCCCATCATGCTCTGTAAAATAAAGTTTTAGTTCAGAAGAGTGTAGAGCAAAATGGAATTTTCTCAGGGGGGATTCCACAGTTGAATCCAGACACAGTGAAGAGGGAGGGCTCCTAGGACTGGAGTTGTCTCTGGAAGTTGCAGAATCTCTTCCAAAGGTGTTGAGGAGTGAGGACACAGAGCATTTCAACAAGGCAGGTCCATGTTTTACAAGGGTGTGTGGAAAGTGATATGATAAAGCTGTACCATGTTAGACAGAACTACTTCTGGTCAAATAGAGGGGCTGTGAAGATGAAGCCAGCCAGACCTTGCCTCTTCACTAGTTTAGTCCCTTATTGAGCTGCTCCACTTGTGTTACTGTGATTTGCTTGGAGACTGAGGGACAGGTAAATAATTAATACAGCCATTACTTAATAAGACAGCCCCTGTCTGGAGCTCTTATTGTATCACATACTGTATGGGGGGAGGCACTTCATACCAGGTCTAGAAGGCATAGCTAACTCTTCTCCCAGTTCCTGATTTAGAGGGGGAGGGCAGTGGATTATTGACTGGAATAAATACATATTGGTATAGCATCAGACAGCCTGGAAATGAAGAAACAAAATCTATGAAGTCCTCTGTCACATGCCTGTGGAAGAGCAGGAGACGTTAACCATTCTAGAATCTTTGCATGCCTAAATTGGCACGACCATTGATTTAGTAGCATTGTGTAATGGTACTTTGCCTCAGGCAGATCTCCTGATGTCTCTGGCTTAGAATCTAGAATCTCCTTACCTCTTGGCAGCTGCTTAAGCATTGGGATGTTCTGTGACATCTCTGAGATGACCCTATATCCCCAGTAATGTTAACAGTGAAGATAATTACAACAATTTCCAAAGTTTTGTGGACAATTGGATTTAATGTAAGTGAAAAAGTCTGGTACTGTGCCTGGCATATAGCATCCACTTGAGACGTATCAAACTATCGCTATTATAATAGAATTTAAACATATGGAAGAGAAAAAGAAGATACCTTTAGCAGAATCTCAGAGGAAATAATCCATATTTGTTGCTTTATCCATTCTGCTACATAAAGTTTTCTAAAGTTTCATGTGGTATCACAGTAATGGGACATGGACAATATCAAAGTGTTCCTTATTTAGCTATTTCCTCACTTCACCAGTTTGGGTTCACTTGTTTCATTTATAGAGCATGCATTATGTACAAGGCTCTGTTAATTTGAACAGGGAGCAGTATTTGCTATCACAGGAACAAGTATGTGGAATCTGGGCTCAGATACTGCCTTATCATTAAGGAAAGAGGGAGCCTGAGGAGAGAGAATCAGCAGGAAGGGGTGGGTGGGACTGCTTGTGAACTGAGCCAACCTGAAGTACTGAACTTGGGGCCTGGGCAGCAATCAAGGCCCATCAGGGAGAATTGGCTGATGGTCTCCTGGTTATGGAAACAAGAATCAGGGAATCTAAAAGGTGACACCTTTAACACCCGTACCTGAGGCTTGGTTGTGTCAAAGAAAAAAATTTACTCATTGACACTTGTTAAAGCACAGTAAGGGAGACCTTATTCAGGACCATCTCTGTAGGGAGGACTGTGGTAATGGGATTTTGTAGTAGAGGAGAGAGATTTTATGCAGCTCTGAGTAGAGCATGGGTAAGTGAGAATCCACAGCTTGGGAGCAAGTTGAGGGGTTGTGGACAGAAAACGGTTAAGAGTAAACATTTGGGGCAAGGGGGTTTCTACCTAACCTAACTATAACAGTATTCTTGCTGAGGGCAGTCAGGCCAGGGTGATCAGACAAAATAGGAGGTTGGTTGAGAATGAGGAACCAAACAGAATCAAAGTGTTAACGGTGTTTGTGTAGTCTGTGATCAGAAGATCCTGGTTTTTGTGTTTCAAATGGGAAAATCCAAGCAGAGCACATGGATGGGGTGAGGTAGGATAGCTTTATTGAGAAAAGGGAATCAGGTGAGGGAAGGGAAGAAGAAGTCGAGGGCACAGAGGGCGCAGGTGGAGTCTGCTGGTAGAGAGAGAGTGCTTTTCTTTTTCAGGTGCTTTAAAACCTACACTATTTCACAGGAGGGCAGGTCCAGGAGGTTCCCACCCAATAATGAATGAGTGGGGAGGGACATGGGCGGTCCCCAGCCAGGTGAGGATGGTCTGGTCCATCCCCAGGCAACCTACATGAGCCCCCAACTTTTCTTACTTCTAGCCTGCCTCAAAAGGTAATCAGATACAGGGGTGGGGGGTGGGAAGGGTAAGGGAGTGGGGCACATGTGTCTTACTTACACTGACTCTTTGCTAAAACTGGGTTTTTATAAGAACGTGCATGTGGGCCTAAGAGAAGGTTCAGAAGCCCGAGAAAAATTTGGCTAAGAATCTTTGCCTGTTGCTAGTTAACCAAGCACCTTATTTTAGAGTCATCCTTTGGGTCTTCGGAACACTTAGGATAACTTGATGAGAATTCGATCCTAAAGCTGCTTTTCTTGCCTTCTTTTTGGTGTTACATATTATTTGTGGTAGGTATGGGCTTTTAAAAGGTCTACTTAGACTGAGTGCTGTGCTCACATCTATAATCCCAACCACAAGAGGCAGAAGTAGAAGAATCTTGGCCTAAGTCTGAACCTGGGCAAAAAAAAGCTAGACCCTATTTGAAAGATAAGTAAAGCGAAAGGACTGGGGGTATGACTCATTGGTGAGCCCCTGAGTTCAAATTCCAGTACCAAACCCTTCCCCCAAACAAAAAGTCTACTTAAAGGTTTTGTGTTGTACCTTATGTTACTTAGTCAGTCTGCATAAGAAAATTTTATAGTAGAAGCTGGGCATGGTGGTACACACTTGGAATCCCAGCATTTGGGAGCTAAGGCAGGAGGATTGGCCTGTTCTACAGAGTGAGACCTGTCTCAAAATAAACAACAAACAAAACTCAGAAGAAGAAAAATCCCACTTCTCTCGGTGGACTGAATTTTCCTTTTCTTTTTATCCCCAGCATACCCCCAGTCCTTTCCCCTCACCTTACACACTTCACAGTGCCGCACAATCTCCAAATTCAAGGCGTTTGCTTTAAAGAGAGGCCAGAACTTAGTACTGGGGTTTGATCCTAACCAGAAAAATCAAGTGTTTGTATCTCAATAATAAGATTCTGAAAGTGGACTGAATTGGAATTTCGATTGAATATTATCATAATGTAATGGGCGTTTTTCACTAAAATAACAGCATGCTACTTGTGCATGTACACAGTGTTTTTTTGCAGTCATGCTAAGTGGAGCTGGTTTGAATGGTTTTTTTAGGAGTGGCATTAGAGCTGCCTTGCCAGCAGTAGATGGACCATGGCATTGTGGGTAGATATTTTGTTCACTTCTTTGTTCCCACATTTTCCCCCATTGCGATTCCTCCCATTTAGTACCTCTGTATTTGCCATTCTGATCTGATGGTCCCTGAAGGGATTTTAATCCCTGAAAACCAGGATTCTGATGAACTGGACTATGGGACTACCCTGAGGCTAGGAACCAAGACAAGCCTTGTTCTGAACATAACAGAAAGCAGATTAACTTTCAGAAATGTAGAAAGTAAGATACTTCTCTGCCGTAACCTTTTGTTGCCTGCTGCATTTGATGCATTTACATGGGTTGCAGAGGCTGTTTGTGCTAGC
Source organism: Castor canadensis (assembly GCF_047511655.1). NCBI lineage: Eukaryota > Metazoa > Chordata > Mammalia > Rodentia > Castoridae > Castor > Castor canadensis. Next base: position 70,158,166 of record NC_133400.1, read on the forward strand.
CTCTCAAGGTAAGGGGTGGAGAGGTCTTTTCAGAACAGTGGGGATGATGATGGATTGAAAAGTTGCCCACCATTCCAGATCAGAAACACCAGTCATTCCCCCTTTCCCTCAGCAGCTCATGCACGTCATGCCCAAGACTGCAGTGTGGTTTGTGTGCACTTGTCAGGAGGGGCTCCTGACAAGTAGATGTGTAGATCCTTAGTAAACATTACTTTCCTCTCAGTTATTACTGAAATAGCAGGCTAACTCAGGTGGCCCAGAGTAGACTGCAAAGCACCTGTCTGTGTGTGTCAATTATTGCACCTTTGAGAGCAGGCATCAGTGATGTTTGTGGTAGGGTTCTAGGTAAGCATATGTTAGCCAAGTGTTATTACCTTCAGCTACTGTAATAAAACCCTGGCAGCACCAAGTTTAGAAAGGAAGCAAACATCAGTGAAACTGGGAGATTGCAGTTTGATAACAAATGACGTCGTGTCCAACACCTTGGGAAGCATATTAACAACAGAACTATAAAAATATTTATTAAAATAGTTTTTTAAAAAACCTCATTATTAATTTTGGCAACACTTGTAAAGAAAAGGCCCTTCCCTCCAAATCAAAAGCTCCTTCAGCATTTGAAGGACATAAACAAATGATAAATACTTTGCTTGAAAAGAACAGCTGTGAGCCTGATTTGGGAAGTAAAATCTGACATTGACTGCCTCCCCTGAGAATCAGTGGCATGAAGGTCATAACTGGCCATCATTACAGGCTGCAGAGTGCATGGTGGGCAGACAGAAGGTGCAGGAGACTGCTCCTACCAAGTTGTTTTGTTTAGACTGGAGGAAAAGGTTCTAGAAGTGGGAAAGAGGGCTATTGTAGGCATTTGGCACAACTATAAGAGCATGTGGTCTAATTGGAGTAACAGACCGTTATTTTCCCAGCAGTGTATCCACCCTGGAACCAGGTCTTCCAGGCTCCCACTTCCATGCCTTATCTCTGCACATGGCCCCATTGTGAGCCATATGTTGTCATCCTTCTTTGCTTCTTTGTCCTCCTGTTCCACCTCTTGTCACTTACCAGGTGCATCCGGTTCCTTCTGTAATGCCTTCAAATCCATCTACTCCTTTTAACCCCCTTCCTATCTGTGTTATGGTCACTCTGTCCCCTGGACTGACATCCTGCTTTCCAGTGTTGTCCTCCTTTGGTTCATTCGTTTTCCCTCATTGTGCAGCTGTAGTGATTTTTCCTAAGTGTGTTTTGGTTCTGTCCTTCTGCTCCTTCAGGCACTCCCCTGTGCTCTTGAGAGAAAATCCAAACCCTCTCATGAACTCTTTTGTAGCATTTCTTCTCTCTTGCAATGTGTCTTAAAGGTCCTGGGTGCTCCTTTAAAAACTTTTAAACCTGGCTGTGTTTGATGTAATGATTCCTTGCCTCTAATGCACTTCATCTCCTCCCTTTGGCCTAGTTAACTAACTTGTTCTTCAGCAAGCCTCAGCTCCCTGCCTGGTTCTCTTCCCATAGTACTTCCCCTTGCAAAATACTTGTTACTGTAGCTGACTTGCTGCCTTACACTACCAGACTTTAAACTCTGGGTCCCAGTGCGCCTTTCATTCCTGTAGTTCTTGTACACAGTGCCTAACCAAGTTGACTCCCCAGTTGTTGACTGTTGAATTAGATAATGATAGGGGACTTGTATCTCTTTTTTTAGCTTTTAGAGTGTCATCTCAGATCCTTTTTAGGGTCTGTACTAGCAGAGTTCATCAGCATTGTCCAGTAGTTAAAAGACTTAGTCATTTGCCTGGTATTAAAATCTCAGTAATCCAGGTGGTATTTTTGTGTTTTAGTTGTTAGTGCTAATTCATGCTTCTTAGGAGAGTCTGATTACTAGGAGATTGTTCCTCTTTGAGTTCATGTGCATTTGAGTTCATGGCTGGGTTTTCTTTTTCTTCTCTCTTCCTTTCTCTTCTTTTTTCTTTCCTTAAGTTGAATACTTTTCTTATGGTTCTTTTTTGTTGTTGTTATTATTTCTACTATTTGGCTTGTTTGTTCATTGTTACTGAGTATGGGCTGTCCACCTGATAGAGTTAAGTGCTCTCCCTGTCTTAGGATGGTTCCTCCAGTGGATGATGACCATGCTCAGCCTTTGTGTAATCCATGAGTTCCTCTAGCTTTAACTTGCATTGCCTTTCTGGTCATCACAGACCCAGTAAGACTGTGATGTATATTTCTCTGATGCATGATTTTACTTTCTGCTTTTTCTGAATTTAAATTTGTCATTTCACCTTCAGATATTTTCATTTCATTGTATATAGTTCTAAATATAAACACTGGCAGTCAAATTTGAATTGTTGAAACATCATCAGTGGCTTAACCCTCTTTGTCCACAGGAAAAGTATAACTTCTTGTCTGGCACTCAAGGCTTTTTATACAGTGTGGTCTGAGTAGATCTTCCTGCTTTTCTTTTCTGTGGTTTTTCTTCCTTAACTATCCAGTCTAATATGTTTACTGGTTGTCCCCTAATTAGCTTTTCTCTGTTTATCATGTGCCTTGGCTATCCTCCAACTCTGAGCAAGTTCCTCTAAATAAAAAATGCACTGTGTGTGTGTGTGTGTGTGTGTGAGTGTGTGAAAATGGAGAGCAGGAACTGCATCTGAAACATCTATGTGCCACCCATGTTTGTCTTAGTGGTTTATAGAAGACATTTGAGCTCTCTCACTGAGTCCTTTCTACAGTGAGACTGGGACAAGTGCATTCAAAACAGTGGCTATGGGGACATAAGAAACTTGGCAGAACACAGGTGTGTGCTAAGCTGTTGGGAGTGGAGGAAGCAGGAAATTGAGCCTGGGTGAGTGGACAAAGCTTTCAGGGCATAAGAGTTGGCTTGAGATTTGAGTAGGAGCAGGACCCAGCCTGGAGGAAGCTGTTCTGTGCTGAGGGGAGGGTGTGGCCCACCTGATGAGAAAGAGTATTGTGTTGTGGATGTGTGTCACTGGAGTAGAAAGTGTAAGGTAGAGGGAAATGGCAAACGCCCATCAGGCAGAACAGGCCATCATGACCCAGTTAGTATGCCAGTGAGTAGACAATGAGTGTGTCCCCAACACCATGGATGTAATGGTTGTGTCTTGTACCTGTGTTTCCACAAATGTAGTATAGAAGTGAACAGGTGCTGGAATTTATATTTTTGTTCTTATGTCTCCTCTCACCCTTAGTGACTTTTCATAACCTTTTTTAAATGGTTTTCCTTGCCTGGCCTGTCATAATAATCATTAAAATACTCAAAGGGGAGCAATGTTGGGATCCAAGTACGGATCCTGGGAAAGGCACACCTGAATTTCAAGTTTTTAAATGAAATAATTAGTTTCTAATATGAACTGTGACCAGCCAGAGTAATAATCTTCAAACTTTCAAACACTTGGATTTTCTCTTCTGTGAGCAGGAGTGTTGCCTCTTGGGTTCACTCTTGTGTCCCCTGCTCAGTGGACAGCATGAAGCCTAGCACAAGTATAGTGTGATACTGAATAAGGATGTATGTGTAAGTGAATAACACATACATGTGTATATGAGTTTGTAGATATGCAGAATATAGATCACTTGTTTGCGAAATTTTATAGTTCTTTGTTTAAGGTCTTATACATCTTCTTTTAAATTTTAGGGTAGTTTTTTGTGGTTTGTTGCTTTATAAATGGAATTTTTTAAGTGGAGTTTTTTATATATTGTCATTATTACATTTGCTGATTGCTAATTGCTGTAGGTCATAGTGTTTCTCCATGAATTTCCTATTGGTATCTCGAGCAGTTTCTAACTCTGTGGGCCAGTGGTACAGACATACAGCCACCACTTGTCATTGTCACACCCAAATATATCTCCTCATATTCCTGAGCACCCCAGTAAATAGATGGCCCTGCTCCTTTCCTTGAACACTGCTGTTGAAATAAAGGGAAGAAGTTGAGTTCTGTCTGTGCATTTGCCTCGTGTTTAGTATAAATAGATTTTTTTAAGCCCCTTGTATTTTCTGTGTAGATAATTACATATGAATAATACATTTGTTTCATTCCAATGCAGTAAATTCTATTTGTGGTGTTTTTACTTGTCCTGTTGCATCCACTAGGATCTCTTACACCATGATGAGTAAAGTTTTGTTCCTGAATTAATGAGGATGTACCTGATCTTTCGTTATTAGGTATGAGTTTGGCTGTAAGTTTTTGGCAAATTGCATTTATCAGCTTAAAGTGGTTTGCTGAGTTTTCCATCCTGAATGGTTATAGAATGTAGATTATATATTAGTTTTTATATTATGTATTTTTGGTTATAGAATTAGCTGGACTTACTCCATTCTGTATAGTATAACATATCTCTGTGTCATTTTGAGTGATTTCCTAAGATCTGTGTTTTAAGTGTGTCTTATCTGCATTTTACTCCGTGTGTTGAATTTTAAATTTCAGTGACCATTCTTTGTATTTCTACAAGATACATAATCTTAGTCAGGCTGCTATAACAGAGTACCATAGACTGGGTGGATTCTAAACAATAGTTACTCATTTCTCACAGTAAGATCCAAGTCCAACATCAAGGTGTTGACAGAATTTGTTTGGTGAGGGTCTGCATCCTGGTTCGTAGGTGACTCTAATCTTGCTATAACCTCACATGGCAAAAGGGGCAAGGGAGCTCTCTGGGGTCTTATTTTATGAGGGTGCTAATCCCACTCTGCATTGATTGCCTCCCAGAGATATACCATCATATTGGGGGTTAGGATTTAACAGTAGGAATTTTGGGGGAAGAGACATAAATATTTAGTTTATAGTAATATGTGTTTGTGTATGTGTGTACATATATACATATTGCCATATGTATATATGAACACACATTTTAAAACTTCTTTTTTCAGAGTACTTTTTCCTTTATTTTTATTTCTTCATGTGTTTAACCATTGTGCACATATTTAGATTATGGTCTCTATTCAATTGCTCTATTAGCTCATGTTCTTAGTGTTTGAGTCTCTTGACTCAAATTGGTAATGGGTGGTCTTCTGTGTCTTGCCATTTTGGATAGTGAGCTATCTTTAGAGAGTATGATCTGGTGGAGTTCTGAGAAGCAGGCTTCTCCAGTGTGGTTTACATTCATTTTGCCAGGTTATAACACCCTGTAGGTGTCCACTGGCATGTGACCAGGTTGGTGTAAGTTTCTACTTTTCTTGTGTAAACTAGAGTTGAGTGCCAAAATCCATGGTGGAGATATAGACAGACCAATGATAACCAGTTATTGGGGGGTTGGGAGACTAGTCTCCATCTCAGACTTGGACTCATTTTCTTTTTTTTGGCCTCATTTTCATCTGAGTTCATAGATGATTTTTTTTTCTGATTTAGTTTTTTACAGAGATTTTAGCTCTTAAAAGTTTCCAGCTGTATATAAAAGTGTCAGTTCCAATCCCTGTCATACATCCTGTTCTGCATGAATATTAAAACCAGGTGATTTCCAAATCAAGGCACTTCTGAGTGTAAAAGGATTGAATTAGTTGTTATGACAGGATAACAGGTGTAAACCAGGCTGTGTATCACAATAGTTGAAACCCAAGACCAGCTTGCACAGCTGGATAGCCCTTCCCCTCCTGGAAAATTCTGTACCTCTTTGATTAAGGTCTCAGGTCATTCATCTTGCTTTCTTGCCATCTTCTCATAGGCATTTAAAAGGATGTTTTCTATTCTTACCTCATATTCGTAAATGTTTATAGTATGAGAGCTTTTAGGTCATCTTGTCTGCTGTATTGACAAAACAATCTGTCTTTAGTTTTAACTTTTCTCTGTCTTCTTTGGGTCCTCTTAAGAGAGAATATTGCACACGTTAAGATAGCATGTTAGAAAGAGATAGTGCAGAGAGAAGGCTGAGGGAGACAGTGAAGAAGTAGACAGGTATGAAGAGAAGAAAAGAGATGGAGGGAAGAGAGATGTAGGAACAGGTGGAAAGAGAGAGTAGATGAATGAGAGTCAGATGTGTGCCCAGAACAAGACATAAACCAAAAGCCAGACATGAACCCATCAATAGAGACTGACCTGGAGTCCCACACACATAGATATATGGTCCCAGAGAGACAAGACTCACAAAGACACATGCGGATCACCCACAGGCACACAGGTAGCTGACAGAGCAAAAACAGAAAATAAATATATCTAAGTGTGTTCTAATCAGACAAATAAGCTTGAAATCAGCAGGAGCGAAAGAGATAGCTTCAGAGTTAACTGGAAACACAGGAACAGCAGTTGGCTGCCACAACAACAGTGGCTGTTAAAAATAGGGATGCTGATGCTGGCTGTTAGGGCTGGGTCTTGCCTGGTGGCTCTATCTTGAACTAGATCACACTCTTGATTCAGTCTCATTGACACTAACAAATGGAAATAATCACTTATTTGTATGCAGGGGGCAATAGTAACTAAAAAAAAAAAAGAAAAGAGAAAAAAAGAAAAGGAACCGGTCTGATAGCAAATTAACATGCTTCCTTTGTCAGTTTCATATTGCCTTGCAGATCAGACCCAGATGTGGAAATGTGGCTACCTAAAATTGAAATTAAAAGTTTGAGATTTTGACCATGTCAAATATTTGTCTAAAGACAGGAAATAGAGAGTCATGTTTTCTGAGATGAACCTTGGGATTGCCAGCTAATCACAGTTGGCTTCAAAATCAAGCTTGACTTTTTGCCATGAAGTTCCTAAATCTATCAAGGAACAACCTAGTTACATCGTTTGGACCCTATGCATGACATTGTCTAGACCTAAATGGACAGACCATCCTTTGGGGGTGATTTCTTTTTTTTTTTTTCATTTTCTTTTATTATTCATATGTGCATACAAGGCTTGGTTCATTTCTCCCCCCTGCCACCACCCCCTCCCTTACCACCCACTCCGCCCCCTCCCTCTTCCCCCCGCCTCAATACCCAGCAGAAACTATTTTGCCCTTATTTCTAATTTTGTTGTAGAGAGAGTATAAGCAATAATAGGAAGGAACAAGGGGTTTTGCTGGTTGAGATAAGGATAGCTATACAGGGCATTGACTCACATTGATTTCCTGTGCGTGGGTGTTACCTTCTAGGTTAATTCTTTTTGATCTAACCTTTTCTCTAGTACCTGTTCCCTTTTTCCTGTTGGCCTCAGTAGCTTTAAGGTATCTGCTTTAGTTTCTCTGAGTTAAGGGCAACAAATGCTAGCTAGTTTTTTAGGTGTCTTACCTATCCTCACCCCTCCCTTGTGTGCTCTCGCTTTTATCATGTGCTCATAGTCCAATCCCCTTGTTGTGTTTGCCCTTGATCTAATGTCCACATATGAGGGAGAACATACGATTTTTGGTTTTTTGAGCCAGGCTAACCTCACTCAGAATGATGTTCTCCAATTCCATCCATTTACCAGCGAATGATAACACTTCGTTCTTCTTCATGGCTGCATAAAATTCCGTTGTGTATAGATACCACATTTTCTTAATCCATTCATCAGTGCTGGGGCATCTTGGCTGTTTCCATAACTTGGCTATTGTGAATAGTGCCGCAATAAACATGGATGTGCAGGTGCCTCTGGAGTAACAGTGTTTTGGGTATATCCCCAAGAGTGGTATTGCTGGATCAAATGGTACATCGATGTCCAGCTTTTTAAGTAGCCTCCAAATTTTTTTCCAGAGTGGTTGTACTAGTCTACATTCCCACCAACAGTGTAAGAGGGTTCCTTTTTCCCCGCATCCTCGCCACCACCTATTGTTGGTGGTGTTGCTGATGATGGCTATTCTAATAGGGGTGAGGTGGAATCTTAGCGTGGTTTTAATTTGCATTTCCTTTATTGCTAGAGATGGTGAGCATTTTTTCATGTGTTTTCTGGCCATTTGAATTTCTTCTTTTGAGAAAGTTCTGTTTAGTTCACGTGCCCATTTCCTTATTGGTTCATTAGTTTTGGGAGAATTTAGTTTTTTAAGTTCCCTGTATATTCTGGTTATCAGTACTTTGTCTGATGTATAGTTGGCAAATATTTTCTCCCACTCTGTGGGTGTTCTCTTCAGTTCAGAGACCATTTCTTTTGATGAACAGAAGCTTTTTAGTTTTATGAGGTCCCATTTATCTATGCTATCTCTCAGTTGCTGTGCTGCTGTAGTTTCATTGAGAAAGTTCTTACCTATACCTACTAACTCCAGAGTATTTCCTACTCTTTCTTGTATCAACTTAAGAGTTTGGGGTCTGATATTAAGATCCTTGATCCATTTTGAGTTAATCTTGGTATAGGGTGATATACATGGATCTAGTTTCAGTTTTTTGCAGACTGCTAACCAGTTTTCCCAGCAGTTTTTGTTGAAGAGGCTGCTATTTCTCCATCGTATATTTTTAGCTCCTTTGTCAAAGATAAGTTGCTTATAGTTGTGTGGCCTCATATCTGGATCCTCTATTCTGTTCCACTGGTCTTCATGTCTGTTTTTGTGCCAGTACCATGCTGTTTTTATTGTTATTGCTTTGTAATATAGTTTGAAGTCAGGTATTGTGATACCTCCTGCATTGTTCTTTTGACTGAGTATTGCCTCAGCTGTTCGTGGCCTCTTGTGTTTCCATATAAATTTCACAGTAGATTTTTCAATCTCTTTGATGAATTTCATTGGAATTTTGATGGGAATTGCATTAAACATGAAGATTACTTTGGGGAGTATCGACATTTTTACTATGTTGATTCTACCAATCCATGAGCATGGGAGATCTCTCCACTTTCTATAGTCTTCCTCAATCTCTTTCTTCAGAAGTGTATAGTTTTCCTTGTAGAGGTCTTTCACATCTTTTGTTAGGTTTACACCTAGGTATTTGATTTTCTTTGAGGCTATTGTAAATGGAATTGTTTTCATACATTCTTTTTCCGTTTGCTCATTGTTAGTGTATAGAAATGCTAGTGATTTTTCTATGTTGATTTTATATCCTGCTACCTTGCTATAGCTATTGATGATGTCTAGAAGCTTCTGAGTAGAGTTTTTTGGGTCTTTAAGGTATAGGATCATGTCATCTGCAAATAGGGATATTTTGACAGTTTCTTTACCTATTTGTATTCCTTTTATTCCTTCTTCTTGCCTAATAGCTCTGGCTAGGAATTCCAGTACTATGTTGAATAGGAGTGGAGATAGTGGGCATCCTTGTCTGGTTCCTGATATTAGAGGGAATGGTTTCAGTTTTTCTCCATTAAGTATAATGCTGGCTGTAGGTTTGTCATATATAGCTTTTATAATGTTGAGGAACTTTCCTTCTATTCCTAGTTTTCTTAGAGCTTTTATCATGAAATGATGTTGGATCTTATCAAAGGCTTTTTCTGCATCTATTGAGATGATCAAGTGGTTTTTGTCTTTGCTTCTCTTAATGTGGTTTATTACGTTTATTGATTTTCGTATGTTGAACCACCCCTGCATCCCTGGGATGAAGCCTACTTGGTCGTGGTGAATAATCTTTTTGATGTGTTGCTGAATTTGGTTTGCCATTATTTTGTTGAGGATTTTTGCATCAATGTTCATTAAGGAGATTGGCCTATAGTTCTCCTTTTTGGAGGTGTCTTTGCCTGGTTTTGGGATAAGTGTAATACTGGCTTCATAAAATGTGTTTGGCAGTTTTCCTTCCCTTTCTATTTCGTGGAACAGTTTAAGGAGGGTTGGTATCAGTTCTTCTTTAAAGGTCTGATAGAATTCAGCAGAGAATCCATCAGGTCCTGGACTTTTCTTTTTGGGGAGACTCTTGATGGCTGCTTCAATTTCATTTTGTGTTACAGATCTATTCAGGTGATTAATATCCTCTTGGTTCAGTTTTGGTTATTGACATGTATCTAGAAATCTGTCCATTTCTTTAAGATTTTCAAATTTATTTGAATATAGGTTCTCAAAGTAGTCTCTGATGATTTCCTGGACTTCCATGGTGTTTGTTGTTATCTCCCCTTTTGCATTCCTAATTCTACTAATTTGGGTTTTTTCTCTCCTTATTTTAGTCAGGTTTGCCAGGGGTCTATCGATCTTGTTTATTTTTTCAAAGAACCAACTTTTTGTTTCATTAATTCTTTGTATGGTTTTTTTTGTTTCTATTTTGTTGATTTCAGCTCTTATTTTTATTATTTCTCTCCTTCTATTTGTTTTGGGATTTTCTTGTCCTTGTTTTTCTAGGAGTTTGAGATGTATCATTAGGTCATTGATTTGGGATCTTTCAGTCTTTTTAATATATGCACTCATGGCTATAAACTTTCCTCTCAAGACTGTCTTAGCTGTGTCCCATAGGTTCCGATAGGTTGTATTTTCATTTTCATTGACTTTCAGGAACTTTTTAATTTCCTCTTTTATTGCATCGATGATCCATTCTTCATTAAGTAATGAGTTATTTATTTTTCAGCTGTTTGCATGTTTTTGTCTTTACTTTTGTTGTTGAGTTCTACTTTTACTGCATTGTGGTCAGATAGTATGCACGGTATTATTTCTATTTTCTTATATTTGCTGAGGCTTGCTTTGTGCCCTAGGATATGATCTATTTTGGAGAAGGTTCCATGGGCTGCTGAGAAGAATGTATATTGTGCAGAGGTTGGATGAAATGTTCTGTAGACATCTACTATGTCCACTTGATCTATTGCATATTTTAGATCTTGGATTTCTTTATTGAGTTTTTGTTTGGATGCCCTATCTATTGATGATAATGGGGTGTTAAAGTCTCCCACAACCACTGTGTTGGCGTTTATATATGCTTTTAGGTCTTTCAGGGTATGTTTGATGAAATTGGGTGCGTTGACATTGGGTGCGTACAGATTGATGATTATTATTTCCTTATGGTCTATTTCCCCTTTTATTAGTATGGAATGTCCTTCTTTATCTCGTTTGATCAATGTAGGTTTGAAGTCTACTTTGTCAGAGATAAGTATTGCTACTCCTGCTTGTTTTCGGGGGCCATTGGCTTGGTAAATCTTCTTCCAGCCTTTCATCCTAAGCATATGCTTATTTCTGTCGGTGAGATAAGTCTCCTGTGAGCAAGAAATTGTTGGATCTTCTTTTTTAATCCATTTTGTCAAACGGTGTCTTTTGATGGGTGAATTAAGTCCATTAACATTAAGCGTTAGTAATGATAGGTATGTGGTAATTCCTGCCATTTAGTTGTCTTAGTTGTTTGAAGGTTTGATTGTGTGTACCTAACTTGATGTTACTCTCTACTGTCTTGCTTTTTCTTATCCTGTGGTTTGGTGCTGCCTGCCTTTTCATGGTTAAGTTGGGTGTCACTTTCTGTGTGCAGGATCCCTTGCAGAATCTTTTGTAATGGTGGCTTTGTGGTCACATATTGTTTTAGTTTCTGCTTATCATGGAAGACTTTTATTGCTCCATCTATTTTGAATGGGGGTGATTTCTTGAAACAATAACTTGGAGGCCAGCAGTGCAGAAGAAGGTAGAAGGTGGGACATTCTGATTTTGTGCACTTTTCTGTTTTCCTGACCATGATAGGTAGTGACTCCCACTTTTCCCTGCCTTTATTTTGTTACCTGGATCATATATAAAGCTGTAAGTAAACCTGGTATTGGTTTAAAAGCTGAAATGAGCAATTGTGGATCACTGTTGTTGTGACATATGTGGAAAAGGCAGAAGGAAATTAGGTTGCCTGGCATAGAAGACTACTGCTTAATTACGTTGATTAGCAAGCATGGTGTTTACTTTCAGTTTTGCATAAAGGGATCCTGTCATACCTTGAGCTCAGCTGAAACATGGACTGAAGCACTGTGACCAAATGTTCAATACTCATCATCACCTCAAAGCCTGGCAGTAGACCTTTAGAACAACCTTCTTATAGTACTTCAGTTTGACTGTGTGTCAAATAGGTATCATCGTAAAGAAGCAGAGTAGGTCAAGTATTACGTTGAATTCAATTTGAAGGATTCAGTGACGTTCCTGAAAGTTGCTTTTTTTTCTCTATTGCTTCTCAGAGGCTGGTTTTTGAATTATCTTACTTTTTAAGAGGTAGGAAAATCTATTTCAGGAATAAGAAACCCTGACATATACGGATTGACAGTTTTATTTTTGTAGCACTGAGCTAGGTGCTGTAGTATAGGTCACTTGCCCCCCTCCCACACACATGCTGAAGATGAACCCAGGGCCTTGTCCATGTTAGGTAAGCTCTCTACCACTGAGCTACATCCGCAGCTCTTGGTTTTATTAAGACAGATCTTGCTATGTAGCCCAGGCTGGGCTTGAAGTAGTGATCTTTCTGGCTCTGCCTCCCAAGTTCTGCCTGGCTAGCATAATGCTTTTTAATAGCACCATTTATGGGGCACTCATTACATAGCAGGCATCTTCTATTATATATGTCATTATATATATTATAAATATTATATATATAAATAAAGTTTATGTATATAATATAAACTTTATATGTATATATCACAGCAGCAGCTTTTGAAGTCAGATGTTATTAGTTCATCAGATCCTAATCTTGAAATCTTGAAGCTCCCCTCTGAATTCTATGTGACTTAATCTGAGTAGCTCATCTGGGTAGAGGTGATACCTAGGCCTGCAACTATCTGGAAACCACCTGTAACACAGTGAGTATTATGGCCAGACCTGGATTATGACTTGGCCCAAAAGGCCAAGTCCCTGTCCTTGTCTTAGTATCGTACTTGGTGAGCATCTTTCATAGGGAAAGTTTAATAAAAAATCCTGCTGCTTGGTTTCCCAATAGAAGGAAAAGTAGGCCTTTTCCCCTTCCAGTTCTATAGAAAGCAGGAGAATGAAGACACACAGTGGCAGCCACAGGAGGAAGAGGGCTACTTTCTCGGGGGTCCCTCTGAGCTGATCATGTAGTTATGAGTTCCTATAGCAAGAGGACATTTCTGGTAAGGAGTCTTATCTCAGTGGCTACCTGTGAGTCTCCACTAACTTCAGGGGAAGGACCCAACAGCCATAGGCAGGAGAGGAGTTCTCCTGAGAGATTCTCCCAGGGCATCTCCTAGAAATGCTGGCATGGACTAGAGAAATAGTCCACTACCCAGATAATCTGTTTTTATAGGTTGTTTTAAAATACGTTTTTTAAATTGCAGAGGTTTAAAAAGCAAACCATCAAAAGCATGAGAGTACTTTGAAACACAGAGTAGCAGAGCAGAACAAAACAAAACCCCTCAATTGCTAAGGTAACCAAATGCCGATGTATATTCTTTTGCATGTATTTTTCTGTGCCTACGCATATGCTCAGAGTGCTATCATACTGCTTTCCTTACCTAAGGACACATGGTGTATCTATTTCCATGTCAAGAAAGTATTCTTCATGGTGAGATAGCATTTCACCATCTAGATCTACTGTTATAGATCTCAAAAAAATTTAATAGCACATCTATTATTACTTTTTTAAAAATCCAAGATCCTAGTTGAGCAGGAAATCCCTTCACAGACAGCCACTTTCACCAGACATTTTGGCCTAGCTTTTCATAGTTTAGCAATGCTGGAAAAATTGTGCCTTTCTTGTCCTTTCTGTTTCCATTAAAACCCCTCAAAGCCTTTAACTGTGAATCCCTGGTGTGACTTTGATAGAAGTTACATAGTATCAGAAGGACCAGTCAGTTGAAGTGGCATGTGTTTTAGACTCAGTATGTGTTTCTTTACTCAAATTCTGCTTAGAGGTTGGGAACTAAAGGCCAGGAGGCAAGTGCAGACATTGTCTCACATCCAGGTCTTTGCATGGATAAGAGATTATGTGTTGTCTTCAGTATCTTTATGACAATTCTTGTTTTCTTTTCTCTTTGACTTGATAAACTATTGAAGTTAAAGATAGGCACAATCTGTTTTTATTGGAGTTGATTAGATTTCTTTGCAAATTTATTGAAATAATTTAACCCCAAATAGTTTTTACTCTGATGCCATAAGCAAATTTGAAGACTGTGCTGACTTTCCAGAGGCTTTCATCTTCTTTCTTTTCTCCCCTAACTTGATTCTTCTGGTCTGTTCAGCCATTCTTTTCCTCTGTCATCAGGTTATTTTTGTTTAATTTAAACTGGAAAAACTCTTAGTATGGCAGGATTCTAAGTTATTTAATCAAACTGACAAGTCTCTGACCCTTGGAGATTATTCTAAGGCAGGGATTGCAGAAGCAAATGCCTCTTGGGTTGGGAAGGCAGGAAAGGAAGAAGGGCCACTGAGTGTTAGGAAGGGAGAGAACTGGAGCCTGGGCAGGTGACGTCAAAAGTCCCCTCTGAAGGGGCCAGGTGCTGTCAAATACCTAATCTCTCCAAAGAAGCTGGAAATAGGGTTGTTTTTCTTTGTGATATGTGTTTGAAATCTCTTGATTTTTTTATATGTTGGCCTAATTAAAAAACATGAATGGATCAACAGAACACATGCACAGACCAGGTTAGGCCCTCAAATGGTTGATAGGCAGTGTCTATCTTTCATATACTACCTTTCAAAATAATTGTTAACTAAGCAGAGCACGGTGGGGGGATGCCCTGTGTTAATCACTTTTGACAAGGATATTATACTTACTGAGCTGTGGGGTTTATGTAAACTTGTTGCAGTGCGTAGCCGTCTTTGATTTCATGTGATATCTTTGCTCCATTTCGTAGTCTCTTGGGTGCACAGCAGACTTTAAAAAAGGAAGATGGAGTTTTTTAGGCTAATGATCTCCAGGCAAGCATCTAATTTTTGTGTATCGCTTTTTCAGAGTTCTAAATAGCAATGTTCTCAATTGAATCAAAAGAATTATTAACATAATAACTATAAATTTCTACAAATCTTGAAAGTATTAGCAATTTAAGGTTGAAAAAATTGAAAATTAATCTTAGCTTTCGCTAATTATCAATGATTATTCATATAATATTTTTTCTTTCTTTAAAGATTTGAACATGGAATTCAATCCTTCAGACCATCCTCGGGCCAGCACAATATTCCTCAGTAAATCCCAGACAGACAGTAAGTTACTAATTTATTTGTTTCTTTAAAAACAAAAAAAGCCTGACATTGATAGCTCAAGTATGGACTTTCCCACTAGATTTGGTTTTCAATGTAAAATTGAATGTCCTTTAATGACCCTAGAGTATATTGCTTAATGGTGATTCCCTTTGGGGTTTTTGTTTGTTTGTTTTTCTTTTGTACTGAGTTATAATTTAGAATTTCTCACTGGGGACAGCTGTCTCATTTTGGCAGTTAGCTGGATTATCTCTTTGTCTGTCCTATAGCAGGAGTTTCTACTCTAAGAGCCAGAAATTTCTCTTTAAGAATTGGTATTTGCATAAATTCTCAAAAGGTCAGACATGTTTGTTAGTTAAGTAAAAGAAAACAAAAATACAAACCGTAAGTGAAAGCACTATTAACTATCATTTGAGAGCTGAATTGAAACTACGCTAGATGTAGATGTTTTCTTTTTTGACAACTTTTTCTTAACTTGCTTATTCATAAGGATCCTAGGATCCTGTGTCTTGTCCCAGAAGTGTGTGAGGTTTCTCCTAGGGGATTTTCTCTTCCTTTTAGCCCCTGGCTTATCTCATTGTTCCCGGATTCCTAGCTACACAGGAAAGACAAAGCTTGTACAATATAGTGAACACAAATCTTCACGTACTATACCTGTAGAAAAGTATAACATATGGTTGCATTGTGACCAGGATATTATTTTATGATTCTATCCTTGGAGCAGAGTCTAAGCTTTAATTTAGAAAAGATCCAAAAGTAACTAGAAAACAGATAAATATGTTTAAGACAGTAAATTCATATGTACGAATTGGTAACTAATAATGATTAGGCAACAGTTTTGCAAGGCATTATGCTAATGTAATATTGGTGATGTTTAAGCCATCCACTGACTTGATTTGAAAGCCTTTGGCATATTTCTGAAAAAGAAATGTTTCTAAGAGTACAAGTAAATCGGTGTAGGCATCAAATACTTGTGAAGTTAAGTTTTGAATATATTAGATACCAAAACCAAACCAAGCAAACAAAAAAAACTCTACTATCTCTCCTTGGTGAAAGGAGTAGGATATTGCAAGGAAAGGAGAATGATAGTGAGGATGAGATGAGGACAATGAAAAATGAGGGTCCAAACAATTTTGTACAGACACTTAAGGATAGTTCTGTGAAAACAAGCTATGAAACTAGCTGGCTTTAAGGTTTGGTTCAGTATATAGACCAATATCAATCAGAAAATGTTCTCACAAGATTCATATGAAATTATATGGGAACCTCTGGGTGAATGACACATACCTTGGTTGTCATGAAGAAAGGAAATGACCAAACAGAAGGATTGCACCAGAAATAGCTTAGGGACATTCTCCTTCCCCTTTGCTCTGAATCTTATTCCCTTCCTCTTGGGCAACATCAGGCCATGGGTTACTCTACCCCTTGTTTTCTGCTTCAACTTCTCCTTAAACGCTGGGTTTTTCAATTCAACATGTAAACATACTTGAGTTTCACAGGTTATAAACAAAAGGAAAAAGAACCAGATCTCTCTGTCTGGGTCTCCTCTGTTTCTATGTTTAGTGACAGCTTCTGCACACAGCTGCTTCTTCTCTTTCTGTTAGTCTCCTGGCATTCTGTGGAGTGTGAGGAGTAAAGTTACCTGAGGACAATCCCCTCCTGAAGTCCACGCCCATTCCTGGGGCACTTGCTGCTCCTGACTCCTCCACGCTTCTGAAAACAGCTTCTCTTTTGGCTTCCTGTCTTTAAATGGGCCAGTTTGCTGAGAACAAGTCCATCTAATGAACAGTTGTTTACCCATAATTAAAAGAAATAGGTTTTTAAAATAGATAATTTTGGCAACTTTAATTAATTACTTTTTAGTAAAATGGTTATCTGTGAATGGCTTTTGTCAAATTGGCCCGCAAATTTCTCCCTTTCTGTAAGTTCCTTCTAGATGGCTCAGTGTGCTGCTTCTCTGTTAATTAACCCCTTTGATTTTAGTGTTTTTCAGGGTTCTGTCCTTCACCATGATGTCTTTTTGATCTGTGCACAGCTCCTCCTGGCTTTTGTGTCAACTATAATGTCTAACTACATTTTTCTATGTAGTGTTCAAAACTCACGTATCCAGCTGCCTGCTGGACATCTTTACAAAGAAACTTATAGGTTTCTCTAACTCAGAATGCCCCCAATAAAGCTTATGAACTGTAGTTAGCTTCCTGCCCTTTCTTACCCTGCCCAGGTCTCTAGGTCAGAAAAGGCTTTGAATTTTCCCAGCCTCTCCCCTTCTTATTTCTTACATGCATATACTGGTGGCGGAGCTGTCTTTGCACCGCACACAATTCTTTTCAGACATCATGTGGGCAGCATTTACACTGTGGAAATTGGTGAACACTGCAAATCACACAATCATTTTTTTTGTTATTTTATTATTCATATGTGCATACAAGACTTGGGTCATTTCTCCCCGCTGCCCCTACCCCCTCCCTTACCACCCACTGCGCCCCCTCTCTCTCCCCACTACCCCCTCAATACCCAGCAGAAACTATTTTGCCCTTATCTCTAATTTTGTTGTAGAGAGAGTATAAGCCATAATAGGAAGGAACAATGGTTTTTGCTGGTTGAGATAAGGATAGCTATACAGGGAGTTGACTCACATTGCTTTCCTGTGCATGTGTGTTACCTTCTAGGTTAATTCTTCTTGATCTAACCTTTTCTCTAGTTCCTGGTCCCCTTTTCCTATTGGCCTCAGTTGCTTTTAGGTATCTGCTTTAGTTTCTCTGAGTTAAGGGCAACAAATACTAGCTAATTTTTTAGGTGTCTTACCTATCTTCACCCCTCCCTTGTGTGCTCTCGCTTTTATCATGTGCTCAAAGTCCAATCCCCTTGTTGTGTTTGCGCTTGATCTAATGTCCACATATGAGGGAGAACATAGGATTTTTGGTCTTTTGGGCCAGGCTAACCTCACTCAGAATGATGTTCTCCAGTTCCATCCATTTACCAGCGAATGATAACACTTCGTTCTTCTTCATGGCTGCATAAAATTCCATTGTGTATAGATACCACATTTTCTTAATCCATTCGTCAGTAGTGGGACATCTTGGCTGTTTCCATAACTTGGCAGTTGTGAATAGTGTCGCAATAAACATGGGTGTGCAGGTGCCTCTGGAGTAACCTGTGTCACAGTCTTCCCCAAGAGTGGTATTGCTGGATCAAATGGTAGATCAATGTCTAGCTTTTTAAGTAGCCTCCAAATTTTTTTCCAGAATGGTTGTATTAGTCTACATTCCCACCAACAGTGTAAGAGGGTTCCTTTTTCCCCCTCATCCTCGCCAACACCTGTTGTTGGTGGTGTTGCTGATGATGGCTATTCTAACAGGGGTGAGGTGGAATCTTAGCGTGGTTTTAATTTGCATTTCCTTTATTGCTAGAGATGGTGAGCATTTTTCATGTGTTTTTTGGACATTTGAATTTCTTCTTTTGAGAAAGTTCTGTTTAGTTCACTTGCCCATTTCTTTATTGGTTCATTAGTTTTGGGAGAACTTAGTTTTTTAAGTTCCCCATATATTCTGGTTATCAGTCCTTTGTCTGATGTGTAGCTGGGAAATATTTTCTCCCACTCTGTGGGTGTTCTCTTCAGTTTAGAAACCACTTCTTTTGATGAACAGAAGCTTTTTAGTTTTATGAGGTCCCATTTATCTCTGAACCTCTTAGTTGCTGTGCTGCTGGGGTTTTGTTGAGAAAGTTCTTGCATATACCTACTAACTCCAGAGTATTTCCTACTCTTTCCTGTATCAACTTTAGAGTTTGGGGTCTGATATTAAGATCCTTGATCCATTTTGAGTTAATATTGGTATAGGGTGATATACAATGATCTAGTTTCAGTTTTTTACAGACTGCTAACCAGTTTTCCCAGCAGTTTTTGTTGAAGAGGCTGCTTTTTCTCCATCATCTATTTTGAGCTCCTTTGTCAAAGACAAGTTGGTTATAGTTGTGTGGCTTCATATCTGGGTCCTCTATTCTGTTCCACTGGTCTTCATGTCTGTTTTTGTGCCAGTACCATGTTGTTTTTATTGCTATTGCTTTGTAATATAGTTTGAAGCCAGGTATCGTGATACCTCCAGCATTGTTCTTTTGACTGAGTATTGCCTTGGCTATTCGTGGCCTCTTGTGTTTCCATATAAATTTCACAGTAGATTTTTCAATCTCTTTGATGAATGTCATTGGAATTTTGATGGGAATTGCATTAAACATGTAGATTACTTTTGGGAGTATCAACATTTTTACTATGTTGATTCTACCAATCCATGAGCATGGGAGATCTCTCCACTTTCTATAGTCTTCCTCAATCTCTTTCTTCAGAAGTTTATAGTTTTCCTTGTAGGGGGGGGTGGTCTATCGATCTTGTTTATTTTTTCAAAGAACCAAGTTTGTGTTTCATTAATTCTTTGTATGGTTTTTTTGGTTTCTATTTCGTTGATTTCAGCTGTTATTTTTATTATTTCTCTTCTTCTATTTGTTTTGGGACTTGCTTGTTCTTGTTTTTCTAGGAGTTTGAGATGTATCATTAGGTCATTGATTTGGGATCTTTCAGTCTTTTTAATATATGCACTCATGGCTATAAACTTTCCTCTCAGGACTGCCTTAGCTGTGTCCCATAGGTTCCGGTAGATTGTGTTTTCATTTTCATTGACTTTCAGGAACTTTTTAATTTCCTCTTTTATTTCATCGATGATCCACTGTTCATTAAGTAATGAGTTATTTAGTTTCCAGCTGTTTGCATGGTTTTTGTCTTTACTTTTGTTGTTGAGTTCTACTTTTACTGCATTGTGATCAGATAGTATGCGCGGTATAATTTCTATTTTCTTATATTTGCTGAGGCTTGCTTTGTGCCCTAGGATATGACCTATTTTGGAGAAGGTTCCATGGGCTGCTGAGAAGAATGTATATTGTGTAGAAGTTGGATGAAATGTTCTGTAGACATCAACTAGGTCCATTTGATCTATTGTATATTTTAGATCTTGGATTTCTTTATTGATTTTTTGTTTGGATGACCTATCTATTGATGATAATGGGGTGTTAAAGTCTCCCACAACCTTTCAGGGTATGTTTTGATGAAATTCGGTGCTTTGACATTGGGTGCATACAGGTTGATGATTATTATTTCCTTATGGTCTATTTCCCCTTTTATTAGTATGGAATGTCCTTCTTTATCTCGTTTGATCAATGTAGGTTTGAAGTCTACTTTGTCAGAGATAAGTATTGCTACTCCTGCCTGTTTCCAGGGGCCATTGGCTTGGTAAATCTTCTTCCAGCCTCTCATCCTAAGCCTATGCTTATTTCTTTCGGTGAGATGGGACTCCTGCAGGCAACTAATTGTTGGATCTTCCTTTTTAATCCATTTCGTGAAGCGGTGCCTTTTGATGGGTGAATTAAGTCCGTTAACATTAAGTGTTAGTACTGATAGGTATATGGTGATTCCTGTCATTTAGTTGTCTTAGTTGTTTGAAGGTTTGATTGTGTGTACCTAAGTTGAGGTTACTCTCTACTGTCATGCTTTTTCTTTTCCTATGGTTTGGTGCTTGCCTGTCTTTTCATGGTTAAGTTGGGTTTCAGTTTCTGCGTGCAGAATCCCTTGAAGAATCTTTTGTAGTGGTGGCTTTGTGGTCATATATTGTTTTAGTTTCTGCTTATCATGGAAGACTTTTATTGTTCCATCTATTTGAATGATAGTTTTGCTGGGTAGAGTATCCTGGGGTTGAAGTTATTTTCATTTAGTGCCTGGAAGATCTTACCCCACGCTCTTCTTGCTTTTAATGTTTCTGTTGAGAAGTCTGCTGTGATTTTGATGGGTTTACCTTTGTATGTTACTTGTTTTTTCTCTCTTACAGCCTTCAATATTCTTTCCCTAGTTTCTGAACTTGTTGTTTTAATGATGATATGTCATGGGGTAGTTCTATTTTGATCTGGTCTGTTTGGTGTCCTGGAGGCCTCTTGCATCTATATGGGAGTATCTTTCTCTAGTTTTGGGAAATTTTCCGTTATTATTTTGTTCACAATCATTTTTTTTAAGATACCGTTAAACATTTACCAGCACACCCATTGTATTTAGGTAATCCAGTGTGTTGTTTTACCTCTTACATAACTCTTGATTCTGACTGCTCATGCCCACTTCCCATTGCTGCCACCTTAAGTTTGGACTCAACTCACTTGGATTACTGATCCAAGTCCATAGACTGAACTCCCTGCCTTACCTTCTTTAGACCTACATCTGTGCTATGACTAAATGAGGGACTTTCTATAAATCAGATCTTATTATGTCACTTTCTTACATACACTTTTTCTTTTTAATGGTTCTCCAGGTACCTTAGACTTAAGTGGCAGACACCTTGCATGAACAAAAGACCCCTCATGATCCAGCCTTCCCAACCCACTTTCTGTCTTTTCTTTGTACCTCTGCTTCAACCATGCCCAAACCCTTGCAGTTCCACAGATATGCCTCTTGCTTTATATTCAATTCTGCCCTCACTTCCTCCTGAAAGTTCCTTGACCCCTCAGGCTGGGTAAGTGGGCCTTTGGAGAGCTCCTGCGAGCTCCTGCAGTAGCCTATGAATGCTTTCTTTACAGACGATATTATGGTTTTCAAAACTGTTGCTGTGTCTGGGTCACCTAAAGGGAAAAGAACCTGTGATACTGAGTTGTGGCATTCCCTGTGCTTCCCTGAGTGCCTGGTGAGTGTGCCAATCCACCTGGTTTAAAGAAGGAAAGATGATAAAGCCAGGTGGTGTTCTGTTTTTGGTTGTAAGCCTAAACCTCTTCATTTAGATAAACTTATATTTCTGTTACGTGACTCCACCTTTCTGAGAATACTAGAGCAGTTTACATCTGTGGCTCCTATCATTTTTGTTTTTAATTGGAAGGAATGTTGTAGCTAAGGCCATTGTTGGGGTGATACCAGTTATGTTAGGGCAGCTGTTTTTGGGACCACAGCCAATCTCTCTCCTCTGCAGCCTCCTCATCCTCTTTCCATCCCCAGTGTTTGGTGGTCTGTTGGACAGGCCCCTCACCTGTCACCTTTTTATGAGTCTGTAGTTATACTATGGAAATTGGCAAACATGAGACTGCATTAAGTCGTTAGTTTCTTGATTGTTATATTCCTTTTCCCTCTGGGTATCAAAGAGTTTTAGGTTTGACGTGGAACCTCATTCTCGCTGTTCAAAAGGAGAATGGAAATGCTAAAAGGCCACAGGATAATAGAATGCTTGCTAATTACATCCCTCCACTTGACTGAACTTAGTATTTTATCCAAAACCAGAGTGTGTGCGCTCTATCATTTCTTTGCATAAATGAGATGTCATCTCAGTCTTTCTTTTTAAGAGAGCCATTCAACCCAGAAGGGACCAAGGATTCCTTATAGGGTGGAAGAAATTGCCAGATTACAGAGAAATTAGCTCATTTATCATGCCTTGGCTTTTCATGATACAAATTTTTTTGCTTGTGGGGAAAAATTGCATGCAGTTCCTGGTGTCTTTTCCTTTTCTTCACTTGTTTTAATTAATTATTTTAAAAAATACGAGTGCTTACCCAAGTATTAGAAAAAAAAAAAACAGCCAAGCTACATCCTTCTTTTGATTAATACGATTTTTAGAAGTCTTTGCTTTGAAAAAGAAGCTGAAAAAAAAATAAAACCATGTCTGAGTGTGAGGGGTAGGGAGAGAGAGAGAATGCAAGTGAGAGTGGGAGGGAGAACTGCGTGTTTCTCAAGGGTTCCTTGAAATACTTATGGAGTAAGAACTGTTGTCCTTTAAGTGGCTTGAAGCCAAAGCAGAAATGTAAAATTCAGAAATAAAATGCAAGCCATGTTTTTCTTTGCACATCTTTTCAGAAATACTAAAGTCAAAACCATGCTTTTTAGTCATCCTCTGCGTGGGGTCATGTTTTTGCTCCTGGGCGGTGTTGACCTTTTGCATGGGGAAAGGACCCACCTTCTGGTCTTCCTTTTATCTGGCATGAAGAAGCTGCTGTCCCCTGTTGGGGACTTCTTCCCTCCGAGTATTCCTATGGCCTTCCTATTCTCCCCTTACCCACTTTTCCCAACTCTCTTTATCACCTTCATGTGTGCTGGGGTCAAGACTGTCTTTTGCACAAACCTACAGCCAGCATTATACTTAATGGAGAAAAATTAAAACCATTCCCTCTAAAATCAGGAACCAGACAAGGATGCCCACTATCTCCACTCCTATTCAACATAGTACTGGAATTCCTAGCCAGAGCAATTAGGCAAGAAGAAGGAATAAAAGGAGTACAAATAGGTAAAGAAACTGTCAAAATATCCCTATTTGCAGACGACATGATCCTATACCTTAAAGACCCAAAAAACTCTACTCAGAAGCTTCTAGACATCATCAATAGCTATAGCAAGGTAGCAGGATATAAAATCAACATAGAAAAATCACTAGCATTTCTATACACTAACAATGAGCAAACGGAAAAAGAATGTATGAAAACAATTCCATTTACAATAGCCTCAAAGAAAATCAAATACCTAGGTGTAAACCTAACAAAAGATGTGAAAGACCTCTACAAGGAAAACTATACACTTCTGAAGAAAGAGATTGAGGAAGACTATAGAAAGTGGAGAGATCTCCCATGCTCATGGATTGGTAGAATCAACATAGTAAAAATGTCGATACTCCCCAAAGTAATCTTCATGTTTAATGCAATTCCCATCAAAATTCCAATGAAATTCATTAAAGAGATTGAAAAATCTACTGTGAAATTTATATGGAAACACAAGAGGCCACGAATAGCCAAGGCAATACTCAGTCAAAAGAACAATGCAGGAGGTATCACAATACCTGACTTCAAACTATATTACAAAGCAATAACAATAAAAACAGCATGGTACTGGCACAAAAACAGACATGAAGACCAGTGGAACAGAATAGAGGATCCAGATATGAAGCCACACAACTATAAGCAACTTATCTTTGACAAAGGAGCTAAAAATATACGATGGAGAAATAGCAGCCTCTTCAACAAAAACTGCTGGGAAAACTGGTTAGCAGTCTGCAAAAAACTGAAACTAGATCCATGGATATCACCCTATACCAAGATTAACTCAAAATGGATCAAGGATCTTAATATCAGACCCCAAACTCTTAAGTTGATACAAGAAAGAGTAGGAAATACTCTGGAGTTAGTAGGTATAGGTAAGAACTTTCTCAATGGAACCCCAGCAGCACAGCAACTGAGAGATAGCATAGATAAATGGGACCTCATAAAACTAAAAAGCTTCTGTTGATCAAAAGAAATGGTCTCTAAACTGAAGAGAACACCCACAGAGTGGGAGAAAATATTTGCCAACTATACATCAGACAAAGTACTGATAACCAGAATATACAGGGAACTCAAAAAGCTAAATTCTCCCAAAACTAATGAACCAATAAAGAAATGGGCACGTGAACTAAACAGAACTTTCTCAAAAGAAGAAATTCAAATGGCCAGAAAACACATGACAAAATGCTCACCATCTCTAGCAATAAAGGAAATGCAAATTAAAACCTCGCTAAGATTCCACCTCACCCCTGTTAGAATAGCCATCATCAGCAACACCACCAACAACAGGTGTTGGCGAGGATGTGGGGAAAAAGGAACCCTCTTACACTGTTGGTGGGAATGTAGACTAGTACAACCACTCTGGAAAAAAATTTGGAGGCTACTTAAAAAGCTGGACATCGATCTACCATTTGATCCAGCAACACCACTCTTGGGGATATACCCAAAACACTGTTACTCCAGAGGCACCTGCACATCCATGTTTATTGTGGCACTATTCACAATAGCCAAGTTATGGAAACAGCCAAGATGCCCCAGCACTGATGAATGGATTAAGAAAATGTGGTATCTATACACAATGGAATTTTGTGCAGCCATGAAGAAGAACGAAATGTTATCATTCGCTGGTAAATGGATGGAATTGGAGAACATCATTCTGAGTGAGGTTAGCCTGGCTCAAAAAACCAAAAATCGTATGTTCTCCCTCATGTGGACATTAGATCAAGGGCAAACACAACAAGGGGATTGGACTATGAGCACATGATAAAAGCGAGAGCACACAAGGAAGGGGTGAGGATAGGTAAGACACCTAAAAAACTAGCTAGCATTTGTTGCCCTCAACGCAGAGAAACTAAAGCAGATACCTTAAAGCTACTGAGGCCAATAGGAAAAAGGGAACAGGTACTAGAGAAAAGGTTAGATCAAAAAGAATTAACCTAGGAGGTAACACCCACGCACAGGAAATCAATGTGAGTCAATGCCCTGTATAGCTATCCTTATCTCAACCAGCAAAAACCCTTGTTCCTTCCTATTATTGCTTATACTCTCTCTACAACAAAATTAGAAATAAGGGCAAAATAGATTCTGCTGGGTATTGAGGGGGGGGAGAGGGAGGGGGTGGTGGCAGGGGGAAGAAATGAACCAAGCCTTGTATGCACATATGAATAATAAAAGAAAAATGAAAAAAAAAATACTGTCTTTTGCAGCTCCTGGTCTGTCACACACATGTCTTCTTTGGGGCTTGTTAGGCTCCACAGAGAAGACTACAGTCAGATGTTGAAGCATCCAAAGGAGCTAAAGCTGTTACACCAGTGATTTCTGCTTTTGGTTTTTACTTTTTGTTTTTTTCCTTTGCTTACATTCCATGGAAAATATTTTTGAGAAACCAGGAACTCCCTCAAGCATTTTTATGTTCATTTAAGATTTTTTCATTCTATCAAAGGATCTAATTTCTGATAGTTTTATTTTAAAGTATAAATGTTTATAAACTGTCTTTTAAAAACGTTTCAAGTGAAATTATAACACCGTAGTCATTTGGTAGCTGTCATCAGTCATTTAAAAATGTATGAACATGCTGTTCTTTAGCAATTGCAAATTTCTTATCATTCCATTTTTATCTTGAACTTGTATTTCCTTTCTGTTTTCTCCATAGAATTTTATCTGAAATGAAATACTTTTGATTTCTGATAGTCACTTATCATACTTTCATACTTTTGTAAAAAGTGGACCTAAATTTAACTTAATTTTTTATTTCTAGTTCTTACAAGGCACAACGTGTCAAAAATAAATTTTAATATTGAGGCATCATCATTAGTTGTCAGTTGATTAAAACACTACAAACATATTAAAATTTTAATAAGTAATTATTAAACCTAAACCTGAAATATTTTTGGAAAAACAATTCTTACTGGGATAGTTCTGTGATTGACCATTGTTTTTTACTAGAATGAGGCAGTATTGCCTGCCAAAGTCTTTGTTTTTATAGAAGTGCTGAGGAACTTCATTCACATACATGAATAGACAGGAATAGAGGGGGTTTTGTTATAAGGACGTCACTAAATGCTTCTATTCCATATGAATTGGAATCCATTTGATTGGAATTACTCAATTATAGGAGACACTCCCTTTTGCAGTTCTGTAATATACCAGGCTTTACAAGATAGAACAAATGATTTAGTTATACCTGCTGCTTGACACCCACAAAAAATAAATAAATCAGTGATAAATTTCAGAACACCTTCTTGGATTCCTCTATCTGTCCACCCATTACCCTCTGCCAGGTGCCCCTGTCACAAAGGTAATTGTCAACATATTCTTCACATTTATTTACATCTCTGTGCTAGTTCAATGACTAGCCTCAGAAAGAACTCACCTGCATGTTGAATGGAAGATCCCCACCTGCTCTTTTCCTTTGGGTTAATGTTTTCAGCTTCTCTTTTGATTTAAATGTATTTTTGTCAAAATGCTGCATGTTCTTCCTATCGTTGCAAATCAGTCAGTTAAGTAGGACTTACTTTCTGTCAGTGAAGGTCTGTTCTGTGAACTCACTTAACATGTTCATAATGCATGTTACATGAGAGCTGCCATTGCTCTCTGATCGGTCATAAAAGGCTGACAGGTAGATTGAAGTAGGCACCTGCCTCCACTCGCTGACCCATTGTTTGAGCTTCCTGTACTTCCTCTACACAGCTCATCCTTGTCCTGCTCACATGATCTTTCCCTTGGGTTCTAATCACTGACTAGGTATTGCCCTGACAGAAACCACCATCAAGCTGGCAGTGCTCCCTGTGTTCCTAGTGGAGATTTCCACAGGACTCGGGGGGTGGGGAGGGAGAGGCTTGGCATTGGACCCTGCTGTAGAACCAGGATTAGAGATGGCTGCTTCCACTCCTCGTGTGCCCCTGGAGATTTTCATGCTGAGTTGGGACAGATCTCAGGTCAGGTTGGCCTGCCTTTCTCTGTGAAGCTGTAGCAATGCAGTTGTGAAGGAGGAATGTGGCAGGGACCCTGCATCATGCCTCAGCCATTTTAAAGCTCTCTGAATACCTAGGCTGAAAATCGTTGCTTTAATCCTTGACTTAGCCTGTGTCAAGAATTTTTTTTTTATCTTGGGAGGAGTCTTGTTATGTTGCCCAGGCAATTTTCCCCCAACTTCATTAGAACACCCATTATTTGGAAACAGGAGGATGTAGATATTTTCTGCCCAGGTAGTATATCTGCACTACCTCTTCTATGTATGAACTTGTGGTGACCATTCTGCTCTTGGGACAGCTTTTTCCCCCACTTCTCTCTTGAGCTGCAAGAGGCAGGGGTGAGCCAGGGTCTCCTGGCCAAACCAAGCCCTGTAAGATAAATGTACAGGAAAGCCCTCTTTGAGTATTGTGGTCTGCTTTTCCCAGAAATAACACTCTACTGTGGTGTCTGATCTCTTGGGCTTTCAAGTCTGGACAGAGCTGCTTGCTCAGTACAAACTCAGATGCAATCAGGCCCAGAATGTCATTTTTCTTATTATGCCTTTTACTGCATCCTCTCCTCTGACCAATGTTGTGCCAGATCTAGAGGTCAGAAAGTTGCTCAGTAAACGCAGATGTAGAGAGAGGGCTGGGATGGGACATGATGCCCTCTCCACAGCAGGGAGCTGCTGACAGTGCCCTCTGGCCTGTTTGTTGGTATTGATAAAACTTACTTTTCAGCCAGCCACTGCTGCCTACCTCCCACCTCAGCACACCCCCCCACCCCCAAGCTGTAAAGCTGAGTAGCTTCAGTTGCCCTTCAGGCTAACCTTTCTGGTACATTTCATAGCTTATCATAGGAATAGCCTACCTTACATGGTTTACGTTTTTGGTCTGCTGTCTGATGACATACAGGGAGGCCACTGAATTTAATTGATAATCTGACTCAGTCACTGTGTAAGAAGAGTTAAAAGTCTTCTAAGGATTTCCTAATGATTAAAGCATAACCCTCTGGAGCCAAACTACCTGAGCTTAGATCCATCACTGTCTATGTCACCTGATGATTCAGTTGATCTTCCTGTCCTGAATCTCAGTTTTTTCATCTGTAAAATGGAGTTAATATCTCTCCCTGAGATTGTCTAAAAGACCAAGTGTAACTAAAACAACAGGAATTCTCATTAAATTCAGTCTTTACCCTGAAGATAGGTTCTCATTCACACTGTTGGATTGAGTTTCTTCCCTGGCTCAGGTCTCTGGCATCTCCTCAGCTTGTCTTACTTTTAAGAGTCTGTTGTGCTGCCCACACCTCAGAAGAGGGGCTGTATGCCAGCCCATCAGTGGAGCCTGGCCCATCTTTTCCTGTCCATGTTTCCTTGATATAGATAGGTTGGTCTTGGACTTTCCATTTAAGTTACTTCCAAACACCTTGGAAGCAAACCAGGAGGAGGTCACGTCTGAATGACATAAGCCAGTCTTTGACACAGCCCTTATAATAGTACTCACAGCACTTTGATTCTCACCTACGGTGTCACATGACATCCTCACCTCCACCATGTGCCAGAATAATTTTTTGGTGGATTGACTAGTTCTAGATTCAGTGTAATAACTGTAATCATAAGCATCTAGAAACAATGTAAATGAATATGTAGTATCACAATGGGCAAAAGTATATAATAAGTTTTTAAAAGCAATGGAGAAAATTGTCTAAAAATGAAAAGTCATGTCAAAATACATCCTAAAAGGCTGGATGTGGTGGCTCAGGTTTGTAATCAGCTACCTGAGTGGTAGAGATTGGAAGGATCTCTGTTCAAGGTCAGCCTGGGCAAAAAGTTAGTGAGACCCCCATCTCAAGTCAATAAGCTGGGTATGGTGCTTCACACTTGTGATTTTAGCTGTGCAGGAAGCTGTAAGTAGGAGGATCATGGTTTGAGGCCAGCCTTGAGCAAAAATGAAAGACCCTATCTGAAAAATAAAGTTTAAAAAAGGGGGTTGTCTGGGCATATGTGGCTCAAATGGTAAAGCCGCTTTTGTAGCAAGTGTGAGGCCTTGAGTTCAAACCCCACTGTTGCCAAATTCTAAAAATGAAATTAAGCAGGAAAAATACCTAATACATATGACAAAGTATTCATACATTTATGTTTTAAAGAATTAATATATAACCAACAAAATGCTAATGCATCAATAGAAAACTGGGCATAGTTTTGTTGACATGGTTATGTGTGAACACATGTGTTTATATATATTTATACACAAATACATCCATTTGCTTAAGTACCTGTGACATTTCTGTATAAACATGCATAGGAGAAAGACTAAAGGATACACACCAAAATATCAATAGTGATTGTTGTCTCTGGATTGTTGAGCTATATTTTTTCTTTATGTATCTGTATATTTTCCAAGTTTTAACTTTCATTTGTACCATTTGTAGTTATATTGTCTTCCTTATACTGCTATCTGTTTTCCAAATTTTATATATAAGTATGTATTTTCTTTTAGAATCAGAAATAGGTTTTATAAGATCCTACTTAATTGCAGTTTCTGTGCTTCTGAAGAAATTCTTTGGCCATATGTATTCTCTGTGAGAAACAGAAAACACCTAAAGTTGGCAACTTAAGTGTGATTATTTGTTCTTCAAATAGCTTTCTCCTGTGTCCTGTCTGCCTCCTAGTCCCTCCCTTGGAATTTTCCCCTCCCTATGACTGTTTCTGCCCTAGACATCTTTGAAATTTTTCTTTCTCTTCCTTATTGTTTCACCTGCTTTGTGTATTTAGGTTTCCTTTCAAATGCACAGAATGTCCTGTTCCCTCAGGCTTGGGTTTCGAAATAAGCACAGGTCAGCCTGGCAGTTCCAAGTTCCCTTTCTGCAGTACAGGAGGTGTGCCTCATGGGATGACCGTACCAGGATGCCTTGCTCAGGGTCTGAAGTGTGGGGTGATGTCCTTCCATGGTGCACTTTGTGTCCCGGTCACTGTGTTCCTGACCCTGCTGTCAGGTTACAAGCTCAATAAGGCAGGAACTTTGGTGTGCACTCTGAACAGGGGCTCAATAATTGTGTTTTGAATTGAGTGAATGATTGAATCTACTGCAGTATCAAAGCCTATAGGAATTGTGTGATAATCTCAAACTTATTCTAAAAAAATTATATATTTAACTTTTTATTTGATTGTCCAAAGCCTGATATAGGCTGTCCATAGGGAAGAAAAGGTAAATAAATTCTTTCTTTTGAACCAGATTCTGTAATCCACATTGGCTTTGTTTTCTCAGTAATCAATTTTGCATCTCCAAAAATTACTGTAGTTCTGTACATTGGAGTTGAAGCTTCCCATTTATGTGGCCTGCCAGTTCTTCATATCCAGAATAATTAGTAAGCTAAATAAGTCTTTGTAAGATAGTTAAGTGTTTTTATATCAGAACCTGTTTTAAATGGAACTTATTTCATGTGACGTCTGGGTTCACCACCACCACTGATGCTGGAGAGGAGGGAGCCCCAGGAGCCCAGTACACTGTCCCCTCTGGGCTGTGTCCCCTACCTTTCCCTTCTAGTCTCTCCTTGTCTGCACCTGTATGGGATATTTCCAAAAAGGTTGTTGGATGGGATGGTACTTACGATTTCCTCTGTCCTAATCTACTGCTGAATAGTGACTGACCCTTGCCACTGCAAGGTCTGTTTTAGAAACAGAAGAGGGAAAACCAAGGTAATTTCTAATGCCTGTCCACAAAAGAGGTTAGCTGAAATTACATTTAGATTGTTAACAAATCCTCATTAATATTAAGACACTAGGCTTTTCCAGAAAGATGCATTTTTAAGACTAAAGAAACCTTTGTGACATTGTGGCAAAGGAGTGAGATTTTGTTTGTCGTTCAGCTTGCAAACACTGCCATTTACTGTTTAGTCTACATTTTTTCTGGAGAAGACTTAATACCAACTTTAGTGTTTTTGCTGATTTTAGATGGCTTATTTTTGAACCCTCTAGTACATTTTTTAAGTCATTATCTACTGTCCCTATGGCCAATTAAAAATCATCTTACAAGCTATCATAGATTGAATCAGATATTGCTATTATTCTTCTCCCAAGAAAGATGACATTTATGATCCCATAAATTTATTGCTTGTTTTTCAAAACAAAGCAAAATATGACTGTTAGTGCACCCAGTTATGTAGGAACTCTGGAAATTCCAGAGACTGATGAACATGTCGTTAGTAACCAAAAATACTGAGATCTTAAGAATGATTGAAGTCAGCTCTTAATAATGAGCTGACATATTGCTTATACCATTACATAAAATAGCTAAAGCATTTCAGAGCTGATTAATGGCTCCATGGTTTCAAATTTATTTGGAAGACAGACTTAGAATTGGGTAGTTTTGTCAGTCTGTCTTGGTGTTACACCACTATAAATGATTCTGCTTACTCTACTATTCCCCTCATTGTGTAGGGTCTTAGTCCTGTTCCAGTTAGCTTAGGAGAAAAGGAATACTTAGTTTTAAGGGCACCAGGGTATCTCAGAAATCTCGTGAATGACTGGAAGGTGGGCAATAAATCTGTTAGGGGGATTCAGGCGGCACCAACTTTGTCCTATGGATCTATGCATAGCAGCTGCTTGGTGTCCTTCTGATCAGGTGTGGCAATTCAGTAGGGGAATCATAGGACACAAAATACAATTGTGTTCATGGCATGACTTATTACAAGAGCAAAGAAGCAAAATGAATACAAGGAGAAAATGCATGGTCAAGGTCCAAACGACACTGGCTGCAAGCCCCTGGGAGTTCTCTCCCAGAAGAGTTCCGCCATTCCACTTCATTGCCCCAAGAGGAGTGAGCTGTGAAAATCCATGGAATGTTGCCAGCCAGGACAACGTAGGGATTTTGTTGAGGATTACTCATGCATATAGCCTTGTTGATATGTACCCAATTCCAGGCTCTCAGAAGGAAGCAAGTGTTCTACATAGACCATACTGTTTGTATAGATAGTCAAGGAACAAAGTACATTGTTAGGGAGTGGTGGGGATCCTCCCCAAACCTAAGTTCTCAGGGCAAATAGAACTTTCCCCTTTCCATGCCAGAGTTTACTTACCTTTTAGGTCAGGTTGCTTGTCATAATAAACTTGGCTCTCAGGGATGCCCAATTCTAAATTCCTAGAAGAGAGAAATAGCCCAGCTAGGGTTTGATACCCATCCTGATGTAGGCAGTAGGTCAGAGAAATGGGTCATCTAGTGAGAACATGGATATTAAGAGTTCTTCCTATCTGTTTGTAGAGACAAAGGTTCATTCCAGACCCAGAAGACACTTCAAAAGGATGTCAATCATAGGAATGCATGTGTGGAAAAGCCTCTCAAGATTACATTCTTCATCTTGGCAAGGGTCCCTGTAAAAGCAGCATCACAGAGTAATAGAGCATAATGGTACCCAATTTGAGCCCTGGGTTTCACATGAAATTCAGCAGACCTAGTTACTCTGAAGAGAATGGGAGGTATCCATCTATATGAACACAGCGAATGCCTAAGAAATTCTGTAACAGATCCCAGCGCCTTTCCCTGAGTGTTTTGTAGTAGTCCTAGTGAACTTCTGTTCTTTACCATTCTAATTTGAACTGGTTGGAGTGCATGGAAGTGTTGTGATTCATCTCTGAGATTGGGTCTTGTGGCCGATGTGTAAAATAGCATATGCTTTTATAATAAAGTTTGTTTTAAAGCTTTCTAGGTAAAGCTTTCAACCTAACCTGTTGAAGGTTCTGTTTTTCAGCCCTCTGTCCTGTGTTTGAGTAATCCCAATCTTCTCAATAATACCCCTATAAGAAACTCTAATATTTCAGTTTTCTTTGAGACACCTTCTTACTGTGTAACCCAACTGACTCCAACTCAAGATCTTCCTGCCTCAGCTTCCCAAGTAGTGGGATTATAGGCATATGCCACCACACTCATCTAGAAACTCTCATATTTCTTGAAGGAAGCCTATTCGTTGTACAATGGATAGCTTTTATTTACTGGAAGCAGGAGCTGATATAAGAGTATTGAAGTGATCTTGAGGTGGTTCCTAACAGAGATACATAAAGATTCTGTTACACCTATGGCAGGGATGTTCTGGAAAGGACTGGGTATCAGCTACAAAATTTGCTGGAAACCCTGTGAGGTATGTAGCCCATGTAGAAGGTGTTCTGGATCCTTTCAGGCAATGGGAAATCATCAAAGAAATGTCATTGTACCTCTGTTCCTGGCTACATAAGGTTAGTATTGAGTGAATTTAAGGAAAACATGTTCATGTCCACACATACATATGCATGCATACACACACATGCATGCGTACACACACACACTCATGTTAGAGTGTAAATTAAACCCTAGTGCTTCCAGCCACATCCTCCTTTTTATTTAATGTGGAGTAGGGCAAAGTAGTCACCCCCCTCTACGTTGTACATAATAGGCATGGTCCTTCACTGTGGTCTGAGTGGCCCAGGTGCCTCACACTCTGTGATGCTCACTTCCCAGTCCTGTGACAGAAACAGGTAATCACCTGCAAATGGGTCCATCTAATGCCTCAACATAGGACATTCGCTGTTTGTCTCTTAGTCTCTTTCTGTAATACACACAAATGTGTCCTTAGATTAGTTTTTGCTTTCATATCTTGAATATCTTTGAGATGGTGGGGGAGAGCAGTAGTCATTTACAGAGAGGTTAATGTGCTCCGCTCCCCAGTGGTGGGGATTGAACCCATGGTTTTGTGCATGCTAGCAAAGTGCTCTACCACTGGGAATAATACCACCCAGGTCCCTGAGAATAACATGTCTAAAGAAAAGACAAGTGTTTCCTTGTGAATCTAAGAACTGCATGTGAAAGAAAGGAAAATTTCTAAGCTGTTCCAGTAGATGAGCAATAGAACTTTTGAAAACTGAAGTGAACCCACTTTGGGGGCACAGCCTGCAGGGGAAACCCTTCCTCAGATAACAAGCTGTATTTGCTCACTAGTTTAGGGTATCCTGAGGTAGTGACTTAAAATGCCATCTCCTGTCAAGAAACCTATTCTTTGCATTCTTTATAGTGAAATCCTCAGGAATTGTTTTGATGGGCTAGTATGCACCCACAAAATCTTTGGAAAAGAAAATCCAAGAGTCAGTGGTAGTGGGCTATTACAAGCTCCTCTGGGTTCCCTGGCACCTTTCCAGTTCCTGGGGCTGAGGATACCCATTCTGACCAACACTAAGGCTTGGAGATGCTGGAGGTCATAATGAAGGCCAGGCTTATCAGAACAGTGTTTATTATTGGGAGTCTCCTCAACCTCCTGAGGGTGGGGCGGTGCAAGATGCTCCAGTAGGCATCCTAAACATGAGTTTAGGCTGTTCACCAACACCCAGCATGGAGAGCAAATGATTTCCATGACAAAGAATACTTGCAACACGTCTCATCTGGCCTATGTCTCAGTGATAGTATGGGTGGTATTGCACTTGCTTAAATTTAACTCATGTACTACTGATCTTTATGAGTCTGGTTGAGTTAGAAATGAGTAGACCTGCTATTATTCACCTTGAAATTTACTAATTGATACTACTTTATTCTGTCAATGGAAAACCATTGTCCTTTAATTGATTTCAGTTGTAGTTTTTTTTGGTGAAGGTGCTATTGTTTAAGTGGATGTACATTTCCCTCTGTTAACCAAATTCAGATCTGCATTTGTGTAGGTCTGGTATTCTTGTATTTGGTATCAAGCACCTGAGTACAGTGCTTGGTGTGTGGGATCTCAACATGGAGACTCAATTCTCAGCAACCTGCCAGGAGTTAGCATGCAGGCATGTAACATTTCTGTTGCATCTTTTGTTTTCACAGTGAGAGAAAAACGCAAGAGTCTCTTCATTAACCATGTAAGTGAAGCTGTCTCCCTGTGTTTTTCATGATGACTGTGTGCTGTGAAGAGCTTAAATTACCATGTCTTTGATGGTAAAAAATGCTTTGTGGGTTGTGCCAGTACTTAGAGAATGTACAATATGTTGCAGTATACTATGCCCACCTTGGTTTGCAATTGAACAGGCATCATCTGGTATTTGTCCACAGTCCCTAATAATTTTCCAGGTTCTCTAGATTACGGTTGTTATTGGGAAGATGTGTGTGAACAGTGCCATAACAAGACGCCACATAGGCCCAAATAAAAGCCACTTTTTAAAAATTTTGAATTTGTTCTTACCTTTATACTCATTCCTAAATTTTCTTTTTTTCCTGGTAGCCAACTCCATTTGAGTCAATACCTAATTGTTTCCCATAAGCTGCTGTGTACCTGCCTCCTCACTCTCTTTGCTGCCCAGGTGCTGTTTGTAGGTCAAGTCTCCACTTTCCATGGGTGCTCAAGAAGAAGGGGATAAACCTACCAATTTAACTTTAAAAGGATTTTCAAAAGTCCCCTCAAGCCTGTGGCCATTCTGAGTAGTATGTCCCTCCTCTGGTGGCCAGGAGCGAGGTATCCCTGGAGAGACCTTTTCCCTTTTCCTTGAGCAGCAAGTAAAGCTGACTGGCTCCCATGGCAAGCTCTGCAGGCAAGTTACAGCCCCACCTTCCTCTCCTAAATAATATGTGCCCCTTTCTTTAGGAAAGAGCCTGTCTTCACAAGGTATGGAATGATGAAGTAAGTAAGTAAATGAGAATGATGTATTTGACCGAACAAAGGTCTGACTCAGGATTTTTAAACTGTCTCATTTAAGTATTTGCATATCTTGAAGAATTTGGCACTAAAGCTATGTGTGAAAGATACTTAAAACCATAATGTTTTATTTCCTACCCCCTGAAAATCTGGACAAAATGCAGTTGGAAAGAATTAATAAACTGTGCCTGTGAACTCAAGAGACACCATACTGTGTCCATAGGAAAGGGAGACTAGGGGTCCTTTGTGGGCAGTGTCAGTATATGTTTTCTAGGGTCAAAAGATCTGTAGTTATTTATCAGAGTCTTAAAAGACTTAATGACCTTTACCCTGGCCCCTCAAATTTTGAAGCAGTGTATGTCATGGGAAAAGATGGTGAAAATTGCTGTGCCTTTTTTCTTTTTCTTTTTCTTTTTTTTTTGAACTCAGTGTATACCTGAATATAAATGCATGGGTAATTGAAACTAATTTTCTAAATCCTTTCTTCCAATTGTTTACCTCCTGGGTGCACTTGACCACTCTCTCACCCATTACCATGTCTGCCAAGGAGCTTGCAAAGGAAGAGAAGAGCTGAAACTGCAGCCAAGCCACCCACACAGTTTACTGCAGCTCTACTCAAGAAAAGAGGAGGGTGGGTTTTGATTGTCTATGCTACTCTATTCTGATCATAGCTAGTGAAACAGAAGTGTGCTCTTATTTTCATATGCTCTCCCACTTAACCTCACACTTCATGTCCTGCACAGTGTGGCACCTGGCATACACTGAATCAGGATCCATAAAGCAGCATGTGGATAAGAGTGGCAGATTTTGCATTCTCACTCATGGTATCCTCTGTAACTCAGTCCACCTTGGCAGAATCTCTCATCTGTTGACACAAAAATTGTGAAATCACACAGTTGTTGAGATCTCTCAACTGCATTTGTTCTGAATAAAAGAAAGCTCTGTACTAAGTATCGTAGACAACCCTGGAGCAGTGTGACCCCCCCTTCCCCCCCAGTTCGGGCACAGACCTAGCTGCAAGTGGGCACATGGGTTTTCCTCTGCTGGGACAAGGTACTGGAGTGTGCCCTTCCTTCCCATCCTCTCAAGTAGAACCACAGTGAGATTACCTGCAGATTCAATTAGGCTAACAGACCAACTGTGCTTTTTAGGTTTAGGGAGTTGGTGTAATTAAGTTAGGACAGTAGACACAGGATAGGGAATAATAATGAGTGTCAGGATCTGTTCTAATCTGTTATATCCTTACTCATTTAGTTAGCACAGTAACCATGCCAGGTTGGTACTATGACTCAGTCCCATTTTAATGATGAAGAAACTGAGGCACAAAGAAGTTAGCCAAATTAAAAAAATGGAGCCAGGATTGGAACTTAGCTCTCTTCCTACATGTTTGTCAATTAGTAAGGACAGTTGCATTGGGATAAGGATTGTTTAACTTGCTTATCTGGAATTAGAGATAATTTATAATTAAAATTTTATAGGACAGTCTGTGGATTCATTTCTAAATATATAATCACATATACTGCTTGATAATCAAATAAAAATTTTAATTTAAATTGTTATTGAATTCTGCAATGACAGGTATTCTTTTTCTTTGTATAACCATATTCTATTTTATATGCGTTATTATGAGAGATTTGTCTGATTTTTCTAAGTTTTTGAAGAGCCTTTTGTGTTCTATTTGCTTTATTATGAGGGTTATTCTTTCTTCAGTTTCTTTCAAGTTTCTGAAGAGTCTATCTGGCATACATTGTTCATGTAATCTACAGAAGCTATTATTTAAGAAAACTAAAAGCAGTGGGTATAGATAAACCAGCTAAGAGAAATGGGGCAGTTCACCTCTATTCCAAAGATCAAGGTAGTGATGGGGATAAACTACTTAAGGTGGAGAAAACTCAGGTGTTTCTGGCTCCCAGCAGACTACACACATTAACAAATGCAAGCAGTAAGTTTTGGAAAAGAGCAATAGAGAAATGAACTCCAGGCTGGAGAAGGAGGTGGACTTTTACCTGTCACAGTATGGCTGGACTAAGTATAAAGTGGCTACTTCTGAAGAATTTAGTACAGGTTTCAAAGCTTGAAGCCAATAAACTACTCTGGGGATTTTGACAGCAAGTGAAATCAAGGTGAATTATAAAGATTAATATTCTAACCAACACATCTGTTTTAGATGTAATTAGAACTACCAGTAATAGAAAAAATTAACACATTATGAAAGATACTTTTCAAAGGCTTATATTAAAAGTTTTAATTAAAATTTGTCTTCTAAAGTATGCTGAGATTTTGGCTTTGTTTTTTTTGCAAAGTTAACTACTTCAATAAATCTTAACTATAATGTAAAAATCTCTCATTACAAATGGTAGTAATCTTATAGATAGACAAAGTCTGGAATCAACCCTGAAACTCAGGGAAAATTCATGCCTAATTTTTCTGTGACATCTTCCTGCTACCTGATAACAGCATATCTAAAGTGAATTGATCATTCTAAGATTTTTAAAAAGTATTCAAAACAGAAGGAACTAAGATGGAATGGACAGCTTCCCTTAGTTTTCCTTTGCCACACATAATCTTTGAAATAAAGGGAACTGAGGATGTCATCCTCATGCAGAAAGCTCAAAGTGTGTGTCTCAGTGTTGAGACGGTTGATTATTCTAGAGACTTCCTGAGCAAACAAAGCAGTTATTTATCAGTTAAGTAAGAGTCACATTATTAGTTGGACCTGGAGCCAAAAGAATTTTGTTCAAGACATGATTCTGTCCACTTTGTCTCAGTTGTCTTGTCTTTTAGGATGGGTCATAATTCCTGGAGTTCTTGACTCAAAGGAAGTAATAAACGGAAGGTAATTTGTAAACCAATAATAGCACCATATAAATATGTTGATGTTACCCATTGTCCTTTCAGTAAATTCAGTTTAACTTTCCAAGTTCAGTATCAAAACTAATGAAGACTTTCTACCATTTTGAGCACAGAAACAGTTTGTTTGTTTTTTTTTAAATAATTTACTGAGATCAAGATTCCCCAGGAGAAGTATGTCTGTTCATCTACTTTTGGAAATACTGACTTTAATAGTTTTTGCTCTAAGTAGTTCAGTTTTGAATTGGTTTCTGCCTTTCAGCTTTGAGTGAGATAGGAATAGGATTCCTTATAAAATGTTGTATTTTCTTACTATACTTTTTATCTCTAAGTTGTAAAAGTAAAGGAATGATGTGAGAGATCGGGAACTGATGTTACCAAAATCCTAAACCTTGCTTTTGCCTCTGGGAGATTTATTCTTAATAGACTGAAAATTTCTTGAGCAGTTACTATGTGGACCTCAGTGTGGGTGTGAAAGAAGACTCAGTAAAATTTTACTTGTAGTAAAAGTTGTAAAAATCCAGTAAGATTAAGGGAATTCAACTTTTATTTTGAGGAAATTTCAAATTGATAGAAAAGTTGCAACAATAATTATAGAGTACAGAATTTTCATAAATTACTAAAAGGAATTTTTTTTTTTTCATTTTTCTACTAAAAGGAATTTTAAATACTTTGGGTCTGAGTCTACTCATTCTGCTTGATATAAGCTTATTGAAATGGGCTAAGTATTTTGTTTTTTGTTTTTTTCTCTTCACAGAATATCTAGAAATGGAAATGCCATATGCACAAAAATTTTGGTACAGACCAGAAGTCTTTAGAATGTCAGTTCCTTGAGGTTATGTGGGAGTCTTGTCTGTCTGTCTGTCTGTCTGTCTATCTGTCTCTCTCTCTCTCTCTCTTTCTCTCTCTCTCCTCCCTCTGGTGGTTGGGATCAAACCCTTGTGCCCAACTTTCTCTTTTCCTGCCCTTTCCTATTTCCTCCTTTGCCCACCCTTCCTCTTCTTTCACCTTGTCCTTCTAGTTAGGAGACACAAAGGAAGTAGTACTTGTAATGTGTAATGGTCTACACAACTAAAGGGTACCTGACAGGTAGCTTTGCTTCCCTGGTGCCCTTGTTAAGATAGCCTAATGAAGGGACCATTGTGCTGATGTTAATACTTAGCTCAGAAAACTTATGGCATGTTCTCAGTGGGAAGTTTCGTGTGTGCAGCACTGGTCTTTTCTGTATGACATTAGATCTCATCCCTGAATAGGTACAAAGTCTTGGTCACTGTGCCCAGTTTTTCCATTTTTCAGATGCTACTGTTGAGGAAGGAGCTGTCCTTACTTTGCCAGCCTGTGACTTCCCGGTTTGCTGTCTTCAGTCACTGAGGCAGAGATAATCCACCTGTTCCTCACACTAGCTGGACAGGCAGTGGGTGCTTCATCAGCAGCACAGTGCCACCTGTGCTTCATTTCCCAGCTCTCAGCCTCAGCTCAGCTTCTGTACGTTGCCCAGGGACTACTGGAATAGAGACTGGAAAGAGAAAAACAGGAAGTCTGGGAAGGCACAAAGTTTGTGTTTGAAGCAGGGGCTTTGTCAGAAAGGCCCTGTATGAAACAGACTTTCTCTAATCCTTGAAGCAGAGCATCCACCCCCAGCATCTCTGTTGTAGTCAGTGTTTTGACTTTTTTTTAGATGTTTTTAAATTTTTATTTTGAAAGATTTCAAACTTAAGAACAGTTGCAGTAATAGTATAGAAAACTAATACATTCTTTACCCAAATTCACCAGTTTGAAACCAGTGTTGCACCACATTCTTCTCATCCTCTGATCATTGTCATATATTATTTTTTTCTGAATTATTTATTTTGGAGTCATTTACCTACATCACACCCTTTACCCTCTAATGCCCCATCGAATGTTTCCTGAGACCAACTCTGTTCCCTGTTTTAAATACAATATTGTTATAAAAGTCAAGAAGCCAACATTGTATAGTTCTTTTTAATTAACTGCCTATCTGCCAGTTGTGTTACGTGGCTCCATTGTGTCCTTCATAGCATCTCATTCTCTGGTACCAGCTTTAGTCCAGGGTCATGCAAGGCATTTAGTTGATGAGCTCATTGGGGGTCCTTTTGTCAGAGCAGATCCTCAGCCTTTCTGTCATTCATGACCTTGACCTGTTGAATACAGAGGAATGGATTGTTTTTAGCATAGTAGTTCTTATTTTGGCTTTTCTGAAGGATGCAGGTAAGCATTCACAGCCAGAATACTACATCCTTGCCACTTGGAGAGCATCAAATCTGCAGGCATGTAATTTCCATCTGACCCTTAGGGGACCCTTAGGGGTTCAGTGGTGCTGCTGCTGCTGATTTTGAGTGCAGGCAAGGTGCTGTCCAGATTCTCCACTGTATGTCTGCCGGCTTCCCCTTGCAAAGTACTAAGTAGTCTATGGGCAGACACTTTAACATCATGCAAATAAGCTGCCCTTTAGCACGCCCAGATGTAGCATCTGGTGATCATGTCTGAATCTGGCTTTATTATTTTGGGTACAGAATGGTAATTTTCTAGGCCCACCACTCCCTGTGCATTCTACTATAAATAAGGAGAGCCTCCTCTTCACAACTGTCCATCCACCTGTCCATTTATCCATCTGTCCATCCATTCATCTTAATTGTGGACCCACAGACTTCTCTTTTTTCACTGCTACAGAGTTGACCTAGAGTTAGCTAGTGAAATTTTCTTCAAGCCAGTTCTCTGTTCTTGGGACAGACTTCCTTGTTCCCCTTTTAAGCACTCCTGTGCTTTTTGCTACAGTAAGATAGTCCAGCCTCATCTTGCATCTCCTTTTTCTCAACCCAAACCAGTTATTTCTCCAGGGAGCCTGGATTCCTTTTACTGGCAAATGGTGTTAAAAGAGAAGTGTGTTCATTGCTACTGGATTGTCATTGATGGCAGGCCCATTCAACAGACATCACTAGGTAGTAAATATTTCAGAAACTGTAGATTCATATACTTTACATTTCAAATTCCAGGATCCCATAGGGTTTTTTCTTGACTTTGATTTTTAACTGTTTTTTTCTTTATGAAAAACTTACTATTTATTTATTTATTATTTCTTTTATGCATGTGTGCATACAATGTTTAGGTCATTTCTCCCCCCTTCCCCCCGCCCCTCCCTTTCCCTCCGCCTCCCCCCCTCACTACCAGACAGAAACTATTTTGCCCTTATCTCTAATTTTGTTGAAGAGACAGTATAAGCAATAATAGGAAGAACCAAGGGTTTTTGCTAATTGAGATAAGGATGGCCATACAGGGAGTTGACTAGGATTGCTTTCCTGTACATATGTGTTACATTCTAAATTAATTCTTCTTAATCTAACCTTGTCTGTAGTTCCTGGTCCCCTTCTCCTGTTGGCCTCTGAAACTTTAAAGTTTCTGCATTAGTTTCTCTTCATTGAGGGCAACAAATGCTATTTTGTTTTTTGGGTGTCTTCCCTATCCTCATACCTCCTTTGTGTGCTCTCGTTTTATCATGTGATCAAAGTCCTTGTGTGTTTACCCTTAATCTAATGTCCACGTATGAGGGAGAACATAGGATTTTTGGTCTTCTGAGCCTGGCTAACCTCGCTCAGAATGATGATCTCCAGTTCCATCCATTAACTTGTGAATGGTAAGATTTCATTCTTCTTCATACCTGCATAAAATTCTATTGTGTATAAATACCACATTTTCTTTTATTCATATGTGCATACAATGTTTGGGTCATTTCTCCCCCCTTCCCCCCACCCCCTTTCTTGCCGACCCCACCCCCTCCCTCTCCCCCCCACCACATTTTCTTAATCCACTCGTCAGTAGTGGGGCATATTAGCTGTTTCCATAACTTGGCTATTGTGAATAGTGCTGCAATAAAATTGGGTGTGCAAGTGCCTCTGGAGTAACCTGTGTTGCATTCTTTTGGGTATATCCCCAAGAGTGGTATTGCTGGATCAGATGGTAGAACTATGTTTAGATTTTTAAGAAGCCTCCAAATTTTTTTTCCAGAGTGGTTGTACTAGTTTGAATTCCCACCAGCAGTGTAAAAGAGTTCCTTTTTCCCCGCATCCTCGCCAACACCTGTTGTTAGTGGTGTTGTTAATGATGGCTATTGTAACAGGGGTGAGGTGCAATCTTAGTGTGGTTTTAATTTGTGTTTCCTTTATGGCTAGAGATGGTGAGCATTTTTTCATGTGTTTTTTGGCCATTTGAATTTCTTCTTTTGAGAAAGTTCTGTTTAGTTCACTTGCCCATTTCTTTATTGGTTCATTAGTTTTGGGAGACTTTAGTTTTTTGAGTTGCCTGTATATTCTGGTTATCAGTCCTTTGATGTGTAGCTGGCAAATATTTTCTCCCACTCTGTGGGTGGTCCCTCCAATTTAGAGACCATTTCTTTTGTTGTGCAGAAACTTTTTAGTTTTTGAAGTCCCATTTATCTATGCTATCTCTTAGTTGCTGAGCTGCTGGGGTTCCGTTGAGAAAGTCCTTGCCTATACCTATTAATTCCAAAGTAGTTCCTACTCTTTCCTGTACCAACTTGAGAGTTTGTGGTCTGATATTAAGATCCTTGATCTATTTTGAGTTAATAATGGTATAGGGTGATATACATGGATCTAGTTTCAGTTTTTTGCAGATTGCTAACCAGTTTTCCCAGCAGTTTTT
Organism: Castor canadensis; assembly: GCF_047511655.1. Classification (NCBI taxonomy): domain Eukaryota; kingdom Metazoa; phylum Chordata; class Mammalia; order Rodentia; family Castoridae; genus Castor; species Castor canadensis. The sequence goes on from NC_133400.1 coordinate 70,201,474, forward strand.
GTTGAAGAGGCTGCTGTTTCTCCATCGTATATTTTTAGCTCCTTTGTCAAAGATAAGTTGCTTATAGTTGTGTGGCTTCATATCTGGATCTTCTATTCTGTTCCACTGGTCTTCATGTCTGTTTTTGTGCCAGTACCATGCTGTTTTTATTGTTATTGCTTTGTAATATAGTTTGAAGTCAGGTATTGTGATACCTCCTGCATTGTTCTTTTGATTGAGTATTGCCTTGGCTATTCGTGGCCTCTTGTGTTTCCATATAAATTTAACGGTAGATTTTTCAACCTCTTTGATGAATGTCATTGGGATTTTGATGGGAATTGCATTAAACATGTAGATTACTTTTGGGAGTATCAACATTTTTACTATGTTGATTCTACCAATCCATGAGGGTGGGAAATCTCTCCACTTTCTATAGTCTTCCTCAATCTCTTTCTTCAGAAGTGTATAGTTTTCCTTGTAGAGGTCTTTCACATCTTTTGTTAGGTTTACACCTAGGCATTTGATTTTGTTTGAGGCTATTGTAAATGGAATTGTTTTCATACATTCTTTTTCCGTTTGCTCATTGTTAGTGTATAGAAATGCTAATGATTTTTCTATGTTGATTTTATATCCTGCTACCTTGTTATAGCTATTGATGATGTCTAGAAACTTCTGAGTAGAGCTTTTTGGGTCTTTAAGGTATAGGATCATGTCATCTGCAAATAGGGATATTTTGACAGTTTCTTTACCTATTTGTATTCCTTTTATTCCTTCTTCTTGCCTAATTGCTCTGGCTAGGAATTCCAGTACTATGTTGAATAGGAGTGGAGATAGTGGGCATCCTTGTCTGGTTCCTGATTTTAGAGGGAATGGTTTCAGTTTTTCTCCGTTAAGTATAATGCTGGCTGTAGGTTTGTCATATATAGCTTTTATAATATTGAGGTACTTTTCTTCTATTCCTAATTTTCTTAGAGCTTTTATCATGAAATCGTGTTGGATCTTATCAAAGGCTTTTTCTGCATCTATTGAGATGATCAAGTGGTTTTTGTCTTTGCTTCTGTTAATGTGGTTTATTACGTTTATTGATTTTCGTATGTTGAACCACCCCTGCATCCCTGGGATGAAGCCTACCTGGTCGTGGTGAATAATCTTTTTGATGTGTTGCTGAATTCGATTTGCCATTATTTTGTTGAGGATTTTTGCATCAATGTTCATTAAGGAGATTGGCCTATAGTTCTCCTTTTTGGAGGTGTCTTTGCCTGGTTTTGGGATAAGTGTAATACTGGCTTCATAAAATGTGTTTGGCAGTTTTCCTTCCCTTTCTATTTTGTGGAACAGTTTAAGGAGGGTTGGTATCAGTTCTTCTTTAAAGGTCTGATAGAATTCAGCAGAGAATCCATCAGGTCCTGGAGTTTTCTTTTTGGGGAGACTCTTGATTGCTGCTTCAATTTCATTTTGTGTTACAGATCTATTCAGGTGATTAATATCCTCTTGGTTCAGTTTTGGATATTGACATGTATCTAGAAATCTGTCCATTTCTTTAAGATTTTCAAATTTATTTGAATATAGGTTCTCAAAGTAGTCTCTGATGATTTCCTGGACTTCCATGGTGTTTGTTGTTATCTCCGTTTTTGCATTCCTGATTTTACTGATTTGGGTTTTATCTTTCCTCATTTTAGTCAGTTTTGCCAGGGGTCTATCGATCCTTGTTTATTTTTTCAAAGAACCAACTTTTTGTTTCATTAATTCTTTGTATGGTTTTTTTGGTTTCTGTTTCATTGATTTCAGCTCTCATTTTTAGTATTTCTCTCCTATTTGTTTTGGGATTTGCTTGTTCTTCTTTTTCTAGGAGTTTGAGATGTATCATTAGGTCATTGATACGAGATCTTTCAATCTTTTTAATATATGCATTCATGACTATAAGCTTTCCTCTCAGGACTGCCTTTGCTGTGTCCCATAGGTTCCGGTAGGTTGTGTTTTCATTTTCATCAACTTCCAGGAACCTTTTAATTTCCTCTTTTATTTCATCAATGATCCATTGTTCATTAAGCAATGAGTTATTCAGTTTCCAGCTTTTTGCATGTTTTTTGTCTTTATTTTTGTTGTTGAGTTTTAGTTTTATTGCATTGTAATCGAATAGAATGCATGGTATAATTTCTACTTTCTTATATTTGCTGAGGCTTGCTTTGTGCCCTAGGATATGATCTGTTTTGGAGAAAGTTCCATGGGCTGCTGAGAAGAATGTATATTGTGTAGAAGTTGGATGAAATGTTCAAATGGACATCAACTGGTCCATTTGATCTATGGTATGTTTTAGAGCTAGGATTTCTTTATTGATTTTTTGTTTGGATGACCTATCTATTGACGATAGTGGGATGTTAAAAGTCTCCCACTACCACTGTGTTGGAGTTGATATGTGCTTTTAGGTCCTTCAGGGTATGTTTAATGAAATTGGGTGCATTGACATTGGGTGCATATAGGTTGATAATTGTTATTTCCTTTTGGTCTATTTCCCCTTTTTATTTGTGGAATGTCCTTCTTTATCTCATTTGATTAGTGTATTTTTGAAGTCTACTTTGTCCGAGATAAGTATTGCTACTCCTGCCTATTTTCGGGGCCATTGCACTCCTGTGCTTTTTGCTACAGTAAGATAGTCCAGCCTCATCTTGCATCTCCTTTTTCTCAAGCCAAACCAGTTATTTCTCCAGGGAGCCTAGATTCCTTTTACTGGCAAATGGTGTTAGAAGAAAAGTGTGTTCATTGCTACTGGAGTGTCATTGCTGGCAGTCCTATTCAACAGACATCACTAGGTAGTAGATATTTCAGAAACTGTAAATTCATATATCTTACATTTCCAACTCTAGGATCCCATAGAATTTTTTCTTGACTTTGAGTTTTAAATGTTTTTTCTTTATGAAAAACTTATTTTTTAAAAATAGCTTTATTGGTATATAATTTATATATTATAGAAATCACTATTTTAAAGTATACAATTCAGTGTTTTTTAGTGTATTCACAATTATATAACCATCAGCATAATCAGTTTTAAATATTTTATCACTCCCAAAAGAAATCTTGTACCCACCAGCAGCCACTTGTTATTCCTCTCCTTCTTCAGCCTCTGACAACCACTAATCTTTCTGTCTCTATGGACATTTCACTTCAATGTAATTATATAATATATGCCCTTTTGTAACCATTTTCTTTCACTTAGCATAATATTTTCAAGGTTCATCCATATAGTAGAATTTATGAGAACTTTATTCCTATTTATGGCCCAATAATAATTCATTTATGTATATATACACCATGTTTTGCTAATCTGTTAATCAGTCCACGTTAATTTGGGTTTTCCCCACCAGAATTTCATGCTATAAATATTCTGTAGAAGTTTTTGTGTGACACATGCTTTCATTTCCCTTGAGTATATACATAGGAATAGAGTTACTGGATAATATGTATCATAACTCAGTATTTAACATTGTGGGGAGTTACCAAACTTTTCCAAATTAGTCTTCAGCTTTTGATATTTTATTTATTTGCTGTCCTATAAATTTGATTTTTTAAAACTCTGATCACTAATATCCTTTCTTCTTCAAAGCACATTTCTTCCCTACTTTTTTTGTTTGTTGGATTTTCAAATTTCTTCCCAAAGAAGGAATGGCTAATATAACTTGTCTCAGAGAAATGTGAAGATGTATTACTTAAGGTCAGTTTGGTTTAGAAAGATCATTTTATTAGGAGTCAAGTGGCCTGAATTCTGATTCTCTGGGTACTTCTGTGCCTTAAGGTATAGTAGGTTGCTGTGTCACTTGGCAAAGTGTTTTAGTCACCTGGAACAAAGGATGGTACCAATTGCCTCCCGTCTATAGGACAGCTATGGACAACAGTGGAAATAGGATTTGTGAAGGTCCCTCACCATTTGCATTGTAAAGCAATGATTATGCTTTACATAATCAGTTGATTATGTGGAAAAGAGAGTTCTAAGTAGGAAAGAAACTAGAATTGCTTACATTTCAGGGCAAGTCTAACCCAATTTTGGAGCTTTTTGTACATTAAAAACATTTTAAGACCTGCAGTTGAATAAATACATCTTATTTCTCACCTATCCTGCCCTAAAAACCACAGCTTAAAAAACATATGACTATTGCCTTAGAAAAACAAGTAATTTGAGGGCACTTGTAGCCAGGCAGTCCTGTCTGCAGCCTCAGGGCCATCAGGGCACCTCTTCCTTGGATCACGCGAGCCCTCAAGGATGGTAGTTCTGGATTTTACCTCATAGCCAGAATTCTAATGAGAGGTGCTTCTTCTTATAGAGTCAGTGCATGGTGCGATAACAAGGCCAAGATTTGACTAGCACTAACAGTTGAAGTAAATTTGAATGTAATTACTTAGTAGCAATGGCATGCATGACTCAAGAGAGCTGAACTCTCCCTCAAAATTGGCATTTTCCCTGTTTTTGTTCTTCTTTTTTTGGTGGAACTGAGGTTTAAACTCTCAGGGCCTTGTGCTTGGTAGGAAGGTGCTGTACAATTTGAGCCATGCTTCCAGCGCCTGTTTTTGTTCGTGATGTTCAAAATTGGTGTGGTTTTCTGCTTTCACAGAATTAATTTTATCCCCTTTGTTCTTAACTCTGTAACTATTTGCTTTTTCAACCTTTTAGTATAAAAATTGATCTTTCTAAAAACTGCCCATTCCTCCTTTTTCTTTCCATGGAATACTGTTTAGTTAATACATTGAGGTCAAGGATGAGGGTTTTGTCCTCTGATTGGTTTCCCTCCTCTTTGTGTCCCTGCCCCAGGTGTTATAGGAAAGATGAGGGAATTACCCAGCCCCGTGACTTCCACCTGGTGGACATTGTCCTGACCAAGGCTCTACCCTTGCTGTTAAGTGCTCTGGGCCTGTGCATACTTAAGAAGTCCAGACTGTACTGGCATCTAGCTTCACCCCACTTGACCCACTTCTTTAGGTTTGGTGTAGACACTTACTGAGTATCCAGTAGGTGGCAGGCAACAGAGGGGCCAGCCCAGCCTCTTCTCCTGTGTTCTTGCCTGCACATGTCCCAACCACATCCAGCCTTTAGGTAGTTCTTAGTAAAGATTCCAAATTTCCTTCCTCAGTGCTCCAAGGAGGCTGCAGACAGCATTTTGTCTTCTCTATAGAGATCATAGTTTGTCCTCCTTTGAATTAGGATTTAAAACAAAGAAGCTTTTGCTTTCAGAAATTTTATTTATAGCATTTAAAAAACTACAATTTTACCACTTCTTTTCCTCTAATATTACCTCATTTTAATGCTTTATTTTTATGTGATCTTATCAAGCCCTAAGAATTAGGGAGGACCATTTCCTTCTAGTCATTGAAAATGGGACATTAATTAGTAGATAACAGGGGATAAGGAGAAGGAAGAGTTGACTAGTGACTAGGCAGAGCACAGAGGATTTTTAGGACAGTGAAACTACCTATGATACTTCGTGCGATACTTTTTGCATTTTTGAAAACTCATGGAATATACAGCACCAAGAGCAAACCCTAATGTAAACTCTGAACCTTAAGTAATAATGTATGCAGTGCAGGCTCATCAGTTGTAAGAAATGTGTCACTCTGGTGCTGGATGTGGATAGTGGCGGGGGTGGGGGGGATGTTTGTACAGGAGTCAGAGGTATATGGGAATTCTCTGTACTTCCCATTCAATTTTGATATCATCAGAAACTTCTCTAAAAAAAAATAGTCTATTAAAAAGTTTTAAAAAGTGCAGCATTAAAGCCCAGAGATTCTGGAGTGTTATTATGTCACCCCAATTGATTGAGCATGTCTGTGAGTGACCACTTTAAAGTATTGTCCCATGTGGCCCTTACATTGAGGGACAGATTCTGTTTTCTGTATCACAGATGGCATGGGAGAGGTTAAACCTAAGTGATCTTCTAACTTACAGCCTCACTCAGGATGCTTTTGAATGTGAAAAAGTGTGCTGCCACTGGTTTCTCCAGGACAGCAGGGCCAAATTAGGACTGTCACCAGCAGGGAGGACGCATGAGTCCTCCTTGAGTAGCCTGACCATGTTTAGATGACTGCTAGGTGGCAGAGCTTTTCCCTGAGCACTAGGCCGCTGGCTGCAGCTGTGTTCTTACCCTCTGTCCTGGAGCATCTCATCACATTAGCTTTGGCTCCTTGGTTCTGCCAGCCACTGCTCTACTTCACTGTGTCTGGGCATGTCAGCATTTCACTACCAATTGCATAGACCTTTGCCACGAGCTTCTGATCCTTGTCATAGGCACACTCTTTGCTGGGCCATGCTGCATTGATATCATGGGCTCACAGAGGACTCTGCTGCCATCTTGGAGGCAATTTTCCCATGGTCATTGGCATGCTGGTCCCAGGTATGGAGCTGCTTCTCATTTGCTGATTCAAGAAAACGATACAGTCTACCCACAAGACAGAGTCTAGGCCTTAGAACATAGGTGAGTGAGCAGCAAATGACAGTGGAGAGTGGTCGTTGCTGTGGAAGGCAAGAACAGGGCGCATAGAATATGAGAGGGACACTGGGCCCATACAGGTCTTGGGGCACCACAAAGGGCTGTTAGCAGAGTTCTGGAGAATGAATGGTGTCAGCAAAGTTCTATATGTAAGAAGGCATAGACTTTGGAGCTAGACAAAGCATGACTCTGAGCTCTGGTGTCTTAGATTTGACCTTGGAATTGTTACTTTATTTCTCTGACCTCCTTTGTCTATAAAATAGACCCTGCTTTGCTGGGTGTGCTTGTGAACTGTACATGAATACACGTACATTGCTGGCTCACATGTGATGGGCATTAAGTAAAAATGATGTTGTTCCTGTCATGGTTTAATTAGGCATAATTAGGTGCAGCATGCATGGAAGGAGGAAGTGAGTGTTGCATGTGGAGAGATGAAGAGTGATGAGTGTCTGCCTCAGGATCATTTAAACAGGGAAGTCCCATAATTTGCTTTGCAGAAAGAGGAATGGTGAGGAGAGGAATGAGCCAAGAGGCAGGTGATGACTGTTGCAGTAATGCAGGTGAGAAATGATACCCTATAGTGATTGGAGAACTGTAAGAGGAAAGGATGATTTCTGAAAGGTACTTAGGAAGTAGAATCAACAGCTATTGATGGAAGTGTTTAAAAGAAAGGAAGGCAGAAGATTCAAGAATGTTCTGTGGCACTGTGGTTTTAAGACATTAGAGTTGACTGGAGGAACAGATTCATGTAACACAGCCAGGGTGAGCTCAGAAGAGAGCTGCTCCTTAGCAGAGAGATTATAGCAGGAGGAGAAAAGCCCATTCCATTTGATGGGGATCAGAGAAGTAAAATTTACAAAAGAGACTGAGACTATATAGCAAGAAAGATAGGGAGCCACATGTGCGTGTGTATAATTCCAGCTATTTAGGAGGTGGAAGCAGGAGGATCACAAATTTGAAGCCACCCTTGGCAAAGTTAGCAAGACTCTTTTAAAAAGAAAATACAATATAGTAGCTTAAGTGGTAGAACACTTGTGAGGCCCTGGATTCAGTCTCCAATACTGCAAAGAAGAGTTTCAAGTCAAAAATCAAATTAATACCAGGGCTGAGAAACACTTCTTGGTATAGCAGCAGGGAGCTCTTTGTGAATGGAAAGGGAATGTGGGGTGTGAGCCAGCTTGGAAAGACAGATGGAAGAGGTGGAGGAACTAGTAGCCCTGGTGTGAGATAAGTTGGGAGGTATTGCAAAACCACTTGCCAGGGAGGAACAAGCAAGAGGTGAGCAGACAGGGCACAGTGGGTCCTTTTTGTCTGTGATGCACACTCCTACAGGGATATTAGGGATTTGAGAAGGCGTATATGTGTATGTGTGCGGTTGTCTGTGTCTGTGTGTCTTTGTGTATAACAAACATCAATATTGGAATTATCTAAGAAGATAATCTTCGTTATTTGGGACACATGACAGCTCTTCCAATAATTTTTATGTATCAGTGGACCTTGTACTGTGGACATTATGTAAATAAATTATTTTTCACTGTGGACATTACATAAATAAGCAGACTGGATGATCTCATTGCAGTGTAGCTCTGAAGTTCTGTAATTCCACATCTTGGTAATTTAATTTGTAAAATACACATTGTTTCAAAAATAATTTACTTCCTTAGAAATAATACACAGTTGAGCTTCCCACTAATCAGACTGACCCTGCTCTCCTCATAAGCAGAGTTTGTGGTTGGCCCTCGAGATAGTTGTCATTCTTGAGAAAATCTCTCGAAGCTATCTGTAGTATTATGACCATCTTTATCAAGTAAGGCACTGTCTTAGGCATTTTCTTTTATGTTCTAAAACGTTATGGACATTAGGCATAAAAAGCGTTCCTGTCATTCTTATAAATGGTGAATGTATTTGGTTTCTTACTAAGCATAGGTGTCAGCTCTGCTCTTCAGCACTTAGAAATTTTTAACTCAGGTACTCCTCATAATGACTTTGTGAGGAAGGGGCTGTTACTTTCATCTCTGTTCTACAGGTAAGGAAACAATGGTTCAGAGAGAGAGGCAAAGTGACCTGCCTAGGTCACATAGGTAGTTTCAGTGGGCCACATTCACACCCAAGTTGTGGCTCCAGTGTCTGTCTTCTTAACCACTGTATTTGCTGTTTCTCCAGTGCATCTTAACAGCTGTGTGTTTTACTAGCAGAGACTGGAGCCTAAGTGAAAGAGTGACCCCTCCCCACCCCTAACATGTATAAGTGTAGTGATTTTTTTAGATCATGGGCAAAAATTTTAAAATATTTAGACTAAAACAGAGCCATCCAACATACCGTGTGCCACTTAAAAAGAACAAGCTAAAATATGTTTCAGTGAATGTATCTAATGCTTCTATGCCTTCAGAGGTTTAAAGAATCACAGGACCCACATCTGCTACATCCTAAGAGGAATCACTCAAACCAAAAACCAAAACAGGCAAGCAGACCTAGGCTCAAGAGCTTTCCTGGTAGAAGGATTCTAGCGATTTCAGCTTAGTGGCGTAGGGTTTCAGGTCAAAAGAAACTTACATTGTACAAATCTCAATGACTTAATGCCAAATCGTATTTAGGTTGATGAGATGCCCCGAAACCAAAATTCTTTACAACTTAACATTCAGGGTTTTTAGTCATAAAATTGTTAAATAGTTTAAAAGCTGACTTGACATTCCCTTGAAAAATTAAGGGTTCAACATATCAGCTCTTAGTTCTGAATCCTCAAACTAGCAGCTGGGGTGATCCTGAAAGGTCTGAGTTGCTTTGTATGACTAGCTTTGAGTTAATGCTCTGAACCTTCTGTCTGTGCCCACCCCGGGCTGTTCCTGCTCCTTAGCCCACAAAGGTGATGTCTTAGATTAGAAGGGAATGCAGGCTGTACTTGCCTGAGTGCATCACCTGTCTCCTTCCCGACCTCATGGTTGTATTTTCTTAGGGAAACTAGTTCTTTGCAGTTCCTGTCACATTTTGATCTTAATGAAATGTGTAGTTGAAACCCTATAAGAAGTAGAAGTGAAATCCTTTTGCTTTGTTGTTGGGATTATTAACGACCATATCTCTAAAAAGACATCATCATATCAATTACTGGATTTTTGTGATAAACATAGCTTGTGTTGATTTTTGTTGTTTTTGTGGCCCAGACTAGCCTTGACCTCTCCCGTCTTGCCTCAACCTCCCATATTGTGGAATTGCAGGTGTGCCACACCTTGCCCAACTGATAATTTTGTTTATGGTAGATGTTTGCCTCTGTGAGGGAAATTCCTTAAGGATTTTGAGAGCTTGCCACCCATTTTATAGCTTTTGATAGATTGTTATTTTTTAAATATGTCTTATGTGATTTTGGGGTAATTGCTGTAAGAGATTAAAAGAGAAAGAGAATTGTTTTTGATGCTTTTGGATTGTCTTAATGAGAATGTTGTGATTCACTTGATGTGGAAATGTCAGATTAAAATGAACACTTAAGTTGTAACTTGAACTTTTCTTCATGCTCTTTCCTATACAAGCACCTAATAGTGTGAGCTCAAGAGAGAAGCCTAAGAACAAGTCTGAACACTAGAGTTCCTACTCTTAGTTATTTTTCTCTGACTTGATGCTGTTTAAAAAGTGAGAGCTAGCTGGAGAGGGTCAGAATGCTTTATTAGTGTAGTGCCCTCTAGCTGTGATTTAAGGAATTCGGTACCCAAAATACTAACCAGTATTGATTAGTGTTTGAGAGGAAATTATATTTGTGGCATTGTTTATGTACTTCTCTGACTGCTGCAAATTTTCATAATTTTGTTACAGAAGGAATTTATTAAATAGAAAGCAGATGTCAAAGCATTGAACAGGGCACTTGGTCTTTAATTGGCATCAAAGCTTCCTGACTAAATTCATGAACTGTGTATCCCCAAGGATTTTGCTAATTGTGGGCAGCTCAGGCAGGCAATTTCATGATCCCTAAGGGCTTATGGTTGCTGAAAATGACACTTACATTGGCAACATAGCATCAGGCAAGTAGGAACTTGTTTGCATTATTTGATTTTTTTTCTGACCATGAATTATCCAGATCGATGTCTACAAATCATGTTTCCCAAGCTGTTGTCAAAATCCGCTTATCACTCAGTGTGTGATTTAAACTCTATTTTCTTCACCATTACCTTTTGGAAGTGCTTCTAAAATTTTCCACAGAACTCAAAACTGAGGTAATTGTGAAAGAACCAGTCATAAGAGTATACAGGCATAGTATTAAAGGCATTTTATTATTATTAAATTACTGTTTATTAGTAAAGGTTGTGCTTTCAAAAGCATCAGACAATGTTTCCCTTCAAAATGCATTTTGTCCTTAATAAAGGAATACTTTTATTTAACTTCCCTTGCTAAAATTTAAGCAGATTAGCCAGGAGATTTTAAATTAGCCTTGGCTGCATTTTCCATTCCCCCCAGGTCAACTATATCCCAAGAATAGAGAAAATGGGACAGTGGGTTTTTGACTTGACCTTAGAGCATAAAACTAAGATGTCACCTAATGACAGGCTTCATTTGAAATAGAGAGCCATACATTCCATACTTTACCGAGGTCCCATAGTTTTATGGACTCTGGAACAATCACAGTGATGCTTGATTGTAAATGTGTACTGTTCTCCTGGTGAAGAAGATTGGGGACTAGGAGTGGTGGTGGCGGCAATTTATATGTATAAGAACAAAGATGTTCATTTTATAGTAAAGTATTTTTGTCCTGTTGGTGGTGGTGGTAGTGTTAACACTTCTCATTAAAACGTTTTCTTTCTGTTGCCTGATCTCATATGAAGGGTTGATGTTCATTGGAAGAATTTTGAACCCTGTGTAATTGACTTTGTCTTGTTGCATTGTTTTCTAGCATCCTCCTGGACAAATAGCAAGGAAATACAGTTCGAGCTCCACTATTTTCCTTGATGATAGCACAGTCAGTCAACCAAACCTCAAGTATACAATTAAATGGTGGGTATGAAGATTTCTGCCTAACTGAATGCTCTTTCTGTTCTTTACACTGATGCTGGCTGGTTGTGGGCTCTGGGAGGGGTGATAAAATTTGGGGAGGGGAGGAAAACTGAAAATGAGGAATTCTTTTTAAAAAGTGGCTTTGGTTGGTTGTTAAGATTTCAGTGTTTGGAATATTTCTGCATATTACTATTTATATAAAAATAATAACATTTTTGTTTTATTATTTAACTTGTTTTTATTATATGGTATCATAAGTTATCAATATCATACATAATACCTTATAAATACAAAGACAGTAAATTATTGTAATATAATTGAGTACAAAAATAGATAATTTGCAGTTACTGATATAAATAACAAAAATAGAATTATAAAAAATTCAGTTTTCTAAAGAGTGTTTTTCAAAGGACAGTGCTTATAATTACAATTATCATCATGCAAAAAAAGAACATTTTAAATTATTTTAAATATAGATGACCTCTAAGATACATTTTTTAATTTTTGTGCATACCTTTTACCCTTTCATTGTTGATTGAAGACATCTTGGCATAATGCAGCTCTTAGTTTGCCTTCTTAATAAAACAAGGCTCCTGTAGTCCCAGTTGAGAACTTGGGCTGCAGTTCACTAGACCTTCTGGCATAGTAAACTGTGTTGCCTGGAGTTGAGAGACTTCCCTTGGCTCTTTCATCAGCAGAGAAGATTCTAGCGGAATTCAACATGGGGCTTTAGTTCTGTATTTTCAAGTGGACTTTAGGAGGGAGGAAGGGGGTGCTTTGGATCAAATCACTTCCCTTTTGGGGGCTTCAGTTTCCTGAAGGCAGGGAGCACTGGTTTTTATTTTTATTTCTTTTAAAAATTTTTCTAAAATTTATTTATCATATTATTTTACTGGGGGTACATTGTGACATTTACAAAAGTGCTTAAAATATACATTAGTTAAATTCACCCCCTCCATCATTCTCTGGTTTTTCTTGTAATGTCAGCAGCCACTCATGGTAAGTATCTCAGAGCACTTGAAGTGTTGGAGCCTGTGGTCAACAACCCAAGTGTGAGGAATCTGGGACGTTGTATTTGTATGCTTGTTTAAGAAAGTACACATTTAATGGCAATACATGTTAGGTATGAAGTGATCTCTTTCAATGAATCAAGTTTTTAAAAGCCCCTTTCTGAACTGAACTACATGTGACAGTCCCAGCCTTGGTCAGGTAGTGGCTACTACAACAGCTTCGATGTACAGTGTCCCATCACTTGGATGGCGATGCTTTTTCTGTAGAATTCATTCTCTGTAGGGCTGCATGCTTCTGAGATTCTAATGGAAATGTAACCTCTCCTTCATTGACCTGGCCTTTGAGTATAGTAAATGACTAGTGGGCATAAACCCAAATGGAAGAGATGTGTTCTCGCTGCACAGTGTAGGTTTTTGTGTAACCTTATACTGCTCCTCTGGGCTGAAATTGACTGCTGGGAAATGGGTGGCCAGTGTTTCTTGGAAGTGTTTTCTTGATTAAGTGGGTTGGCCTTGTGGAGAGAAATAGAAAGCCCTGAAGATGTGTTCACCATGCTGCTCTTGGTACCTGCTTGAGCTCTGATAGTCCAGGATGAGAGCTGCCAGCTTCCCCGTTCTTCCCAGGAAGTGAGATGTGACACCAAGGTAAAGTCAGCCTTGTTTTCAAGAACTGTGGGAGCTCTTGAGACTCATAATGGATCTGACTCAGTTCTGAACATCACCCTTGGATGATTTAAAATTGCCACTGGTTTTGACATAGACACATGAGAGCCTGGTAGGAATACTTGGTAACAGTTGATAGTTCATTGGTCAAGCCTGGGAGGAACAAGCACCTAAGTTACAAGTATGTCTGACTGGTTCCAGCCCAGACTGCTTAAAAACACTCTGATGTTCATTATCTCTCTGACATTTGGGGGTAGCCTGGGTATCTGGACCTTGAAACCACCATAAGATGTCCCAATAAGCAGCTAAGGTTGAGGAACCTTGGTGTAAGGGGACAGCTGCCTTCCCCCTTCCTTACCAGCACCTCCTTGAAATGCTTGAATAATCTCTGGGCTAAGATGTAGAGGGAAAAGAAGCTTAAAAGCAGCAGCAGTTAGAATTACCTAACTGTGGAGCCCAAGTAATTCAGTGTAGATAATGTGGCTCCCCTGACCCAAAAGACGTTTTCTTTGCACCTCCCAGACTTGAAATTCCTTCAGTTAATAGTTCAGTGGCTTTAAAAAGTATCATCTTTTAAAATGTGTGTCTGGGATCTGGGTAGGTGGGCCCCAACTAAAAGGGAGGGCATCAGAATCCATCTGGCAAGTGCCAGCATTTCTCACTTGTTTTGGTTATGATCAAGGACGAAACCTTTACTCTAGCCAGGGGCTTTGACACTTAAGAGAAAGGGGATACTCAGAAGGGAGAGGAATGTCCAAATCAAAGATAGGCTGATTGCCAGTAGGCAATGAGTTAGAGATTTCTAAGATGTTTAATTTGTAGCACGTCTTTTATATAGTGTCTCTTTCACAAGTGATGAAGCTTTTATTTCTGTGGAGCAGTTTATTTCTAAATTTCACTTGAAGTTCTGTTGTTTCTAGAAAAGACTTAATATTCCCAGGAATGAACATTGAAGTGATTTAATTTGAAGAGTGAATTTCCTGATCAGTGTTCTGAATGAAATAGGACTCTTCAGGTGTTTGACTTTTATATAAATATTGATGTTCATAGACTGTTATCAGATAATATATGAAATACTGAATACATTTATGATGCATTGAATTTCTGTGTTTCATTTTACAGTGTAGCTCTTGCAATATATTATCACATCAAAAACAGGTATGTGAATGATGAATTTTATGCTGAACACGTCACACATTATCTTCCTTTATGCTTTCCAGTTATTTTCTAGCTGCCATAGCCTTTGGATTTTATATTCTTAACTCATATTTTCATAGACTTCCCAGGGAAGTGCTGAACTACTGTCAAGTCACAGGACACCAATGGGTATTTGTGGTTGAAACAAAACATTCTTGAGAATGTCCAGCTGCCTCTTCATTCATTATTTTCTGTATAATTTATTTAAACACTCTTTTATAACATGTTATTTTAGAATTATTGTATATGCAGTTTTAACATGAAGAAAATGTTAAATTTATATTTTGAATTCAGTTGAGGAAATTTTGGTATACGAAACATAAACTATGTTAACGTAGTAGAAGTCCTCTCTCTGATATAATGCACCTGGCAATGTTTCAGTTAATTTAAAAAGTCGTTTAAAACAGGGAGTTAAAAAAAATCTACCATAAGCATTTTATTTCAACACAAAATATGTAAAGAATGCATTTATTTGCCAGTTTATTTGCAATTCAATGTTAACTGTTTCAAATCTAGGACATTAAGCCACATCTATAATTCATCCTTTCTAAGTGGTTTTTGTTTCCCCCAGTTGTAAGAAAACTTAAAGACATTTGTAAAAACATTCTGAATATCGAATTTTTCAGGTTTTGGCTTCACTTAATCTATAGCAAATTTATTTTCAATGATTTTCTTTAGCATCCAAATTATCCACAGCATCCTGTTAGTTTTCAGAACAAAGGCCTCTGTTATTGCAGTCATTTCTTACTGAATAATGTGATATTTACACGTATAAGTATAATGAGTACAACTGGTATGAACTAGTTAGGTAGCAAGCATGGATCTTAACCAGTGGGATCCACAACACCTTCAGGCTGATCCCAAATGGGGAGAGTGGAGTGGGAGTGGAGGGATAGCCAAGCTTCCAGCAAACAGTATTCTGGGAAAACACAAGTATCTGAAGCGGACACCTGGAAAGGTATTCTCTATCATGATTCCATTCTGTAGTATAGTTGTGACTTGTGGTTTACTGTGGTGCTAGAGAATTTTGGATGTAAGGACTTAAAAATAGCATAGCTTTGGAATCTTTTTTTTTTATTAGTTGTTCAGGTATTTCATTGTGATGTTTACAGTGTGCTTACAATGTATCTTAATTTGATTCACCCCCTTCATCATTCTCCCTCCTACCTCCTTCCCCCTTTGAACAATTTAAACCATTTTTGTTGATATATTTTTACATGTATATACAGTGTACATCCATCATATTTGCCCTCCTTCACTCTCTCCATTTAGCCTTGGAACTCTTGAATTAGAACAACAGTGAAAATGTACATTTTGTCTTGCAGTTTATTTCTATGGTAGAAAAGTTTTTAAACTATGAAGCCTTAACTAACCTATAATATTACTACTGTAACTCAGATGTGCTTTGAAACCAGTTTTGCATTAGCATCTTTAAGAGATTTCTCAGTTTTGTTTTTGTTTTGGTGCTGAATCCAGGGTTGCATGCATGTTAAGCACATACTCTACCACCGAGCTCCACCCCAGCCCAGGTTTCCCACTTCTTATACTATCATAGATCCTTAAGTCATGGATCCTCAGCCAGAGGTGGTGATGATAAGAGCCACCTTTAGTAAGTGCATACTCAGAATTCTTACCATTTTTACATGCATTACTTCATTTAGTTTTAATAGCTCTGTGAAGTGATATTGATAGTATCTCCATTTTACTGGCAAGGAATTAAGGCACAGAGAGATTAAATAATTGTATTAAGAGCATATAAGTAGTAAATTGAGTAATTAGGATTTGAACCCAATCTATTATCCAAACCGTTAGTCTTACTACTCCTCTAGATTAGTGGCAATAAATTGGACCAAAAGTCAGTGAAGTTCAGCCAGAAAAACTGAGCATTTGTAGACATTCAGATTGATTGACACCTGTAAGTCTCTAGGGAAGTGGAGGTGTGACTACAGAATCTTTCCTATGCAAATCATAGTGAGCAAACCTTTGGTGCTGGCTGGCCATAGAGCCATCAGCTTGAGAAACATGGTGCTCTCATCTAGGTTACATAGCTTTCCATGAAAGGGAAAGGAAATAGTCCACATCTCAGAGGATGCGGTCTTTTTTTCCCCCCACAGTCATTTTGGCTCACATTCTTAATCTCCACTTATATTTCTAATCTCTGCTTTCATTTTTACAATTACTTTTGGAGTAGCTGGATAGCTTTTCAGGGGCTTTTGTTCATCCAGAAAATTGAACAGGACCCCCAACTGCTCAGCAAAATGGGGTGCAGCACTAGATTTGTGTCACACAGCCTCTTGAGAACCTTGCAGAGGCAATAATGGATGTGAGAGGGTCTGCTGGTTCTTCATGGCTGGGGCATGAAGTGTCAAAGGATATGTAGTCAGGGACACCTAAAAGGAGCTGCCCATGCTTTCAGGCTCTGCTCTCAGCGTGAACCTTTCTTTGACTCTGGTCTATCTAAATCAATGCTGCCTGGGTTCATGCAGGCAAGTGCAAGTAAGCACAAGTGTCAGTACCCAGCACTCTTTGAAAATGTGAAAGATTTCTGTGATCTGAAGAGAAGTGAGAGTATTCCCTGAGCTTTAAAACAATTCCTATTGTCCAAATGCAGGAATGAAAATTGAGCTGTTTTGCTAGCTTACTCTTCTTTCATTTTTGGAGATAATGGTAAATTTATAGAGCAGAAAAGGCAGAAATCATAGTGTTTGATGTGATGGATGTGTGTTGGGGTGGATCTGGAAGCCTTCTGATGTTCTTTAGCCTCATTGACATTGGAAGCACAGACTATGGGAATTACATGCAGTGCACCAGAAGCAGTGGTTTCCACATTTGGTTTTTAAAGAACATGTTTTAGATAAAATTCAAATTATATGAAAGTGGAGCTGTCACTGGTTAGATATACAAGGTCCCTACAGAGGCCACAGCCAGAGGCATGGTGCACAGTGGAAGTTTTAAATGGTTCTCTGAAGTGACCAGCCTGGAAACTACCAGCCATTCTTTTACAGGCTTACAGATTATTGAGTGAGGCCTTCCTACTTGTTGCCTCTTTTTCAGTGTGAGGTTGTGAAACTCATCAGTGAAGTAGTTGAGCTGCATGTTGTGACACTTTCAGACTGATCTCAAGGATCCATCAACTTTCTTTTTCACCCTTGGTACTTCTTGTCAGCTACTATGTAGTGGTGTATGAAGATCTGTTGGCCTTTGCTCAGAATCAAGATGTTAAAAGAAATTTAAATCTTTTGCTTGATTTGGTTCATTTGAAAACTCAGAAAATTAAAGTGTAGATTTTTGCTTAATTCAACTGTTTATTTCCTTGGGCTGTTAAAACAAAAGGAATTAAGTATTGTCCACAAAAAACATAACTTATCCAGCAGTGTCTGTTATATTTTGTCCTGAAATATAGTTGAATCAAAGTGACTTTTGTTGTATTTTGAATGGAACTCGTTTATTCTTAAAAGAAAACTCCATTTTCTGTTGTTTTCCCCACCAGGGACCCAGATGGAAGGATGCTGTTAGATATTTTTGATGAAAACCTTCACCCTCTTTCGGTAATCCCCTTGTGTTTCATGAGATTTTTTTTCTTTTGCTCCTACTGGGTGAACAGGTATCTGAAAATACTTCTTTTTCTAGAAATCTGAAGTGCCACCAGACTATGACAAACACAACCCAGAGCAGAAGCAGATTTACCGATTTGTTCGGACACTGTTCAGTGCTGCTCAGCTGACTGCTGAATGTGCCATTGTCACCCTGGTGAGTGCCTTCACAGCTACCACAGCCATCCCACGACAGCTGGGTGATCCAGTGGAGTAGGGGTGAGCAAGGGACTCTTCGTTAGGTGACCCTGGGAAATGGTGGCAGCAGCTTTGATTCTGGGAGAATAGAGGATGAATATCCCAAAAGAGGGTGCAGTGTGTGCTTCACAGTCCTCACCTAAAATCATTTGTGAAATCACATTCAGGACCAGTAAGTGCTGAAATGATAAATGCAGGTAAGTAAAACAGTTGGGCTAAGGGGGAATAAGAAGAAACAAGACCACCAGCTATTGACGTCAGTTCTCTCTTTTTTATTTCCTAGTAAGATTTTAGCAACATTAATAAGATACAATAAACATACACATCCTAAGATGAAAGGGGCATGTATATTGATGGTTTCTGATTGGTCACTTTTGTGTAAAAATAAGATATTCAGACAATGTGGAATTAGTTTGCATTTTTAATCAGATGTTCTACCACTTGAGCCACTCCACCAGCAAAGTAGGAAATGCTTCAACTATATATTTTTTGGCAGTGCAGGGATTTGAACTCAGGGCCTCATGCTTGCTAGGCAGGCACTCTACCACTTGAGCCACTCTGCCAGCATAGTTTGCATTTTTAGACTCGAGAAAAGATTAAAATCTGTTCTGAGATTCTTTTAACTTTATGGTCTATTCAGGTCAAATTTTATTTGGGAAATAGGTTGAACATGTCAGTCATGAGAAATGAGCTTTGCCTGTGAATGCGCACAGAAGACCATTCTCTCTGGTTTCTGAGAATGGTTATTGTCTTAATAGAAATTTTACAGGGGAATCTTAGATCCCTGCCATACCAAGAGCCTTTAGGTTAATCTATAGTAAACCCATTTTGCTTATTCATTGCTCCTCATTGAACTTTCAGGCTAATTTCAGACATTCAGGTAATCATTAGGTGATCTGGAATAGTTATAGGTTCTGAGATTGTAATCGAGACGTATATTCATGTTGTTCACCATAAGATTTCGGGTTCTCACCCGAAATGGTCCAGCAATGCCCATAAAACCCCTCCTCAAGAACCGGAAGGACATCAGACCCTAATGAGATTTGTATCAAGTTTCTCTTTCTGCCTCCCTACCCCCATCTCTCGGCTTTGTCTTGCCTCTGCTCTTCCCTGTAGGACGGTGGCATTAGTTTGAAGGTTGGCTTTTATTGGTTCAGATTGGATGTGCAAGAAAATAGCTGCCCCAACCCTGTGTCTCCATCACTTTTCCATTTAAGGCCTAACCTTGGCTACTAGCTCAATTAGTTTGGTTCAGAGTTTAGAGAGGGAATGAATTTTGATTGGTTCAGTTGCTTTGGCCCTGACCCTGAGGAACCAGGAGCCTCTTAACCATTATTTTTCTCTTTATATGTCTCTGTCAAAACCTGCAGTCTGCAGTGGTTCTCTGTCCTCCTCAAAGGAAACACAAAGAAGGTTCTTCTATGACCTGCAGGGCCCTGCAAGACTAGGCCAGTTTTGCGTCTCAGCTGAGTTCCAGGACTCTCCCTCCACTTCTGCCTGTTGCCACCCCACCACTTCCTGATCCCTGAACATACTGGGCTCAGCCCTGCCTCAGGACTCTTGCCTGGTGTCCTCTCTCCCAGCTGTTTTGTTCATGCAGCACCTTAGCGGGGCTTTTGCTTGAAACCTTCCTCCCACCAAACTCCCTTCTCATCATTTCTTGCTCCATTTTCTCCATGGCACTTATCATTTCATTAAGATTTCGTTTATTTTATTTTTTGTCTGAGCTCCAGGAATAGGATTTCTTTTGTCTGTTTGGTTCACTAGAATATGACCAGCATCTAGAACACAGCCTGGTACATAATAGTTGCTCAATAGATATTCATTACATATGTAAAATAAGCATGATAATAACTGCTTACTTGCTGAAGTAAATGTAAAGTGTTGATATACCTCACATTTTGCCTGAAACACAAGCAACATTCGGTAACCATTATTGTCTTTCCTTACACATACTCTGCCGTTTCATTGCTTCCATCATTAAGATAAGTCTTCTGAAGGAGGCTGGCTAGACTGAGTGTTACAGAGGAGACTGGTTCTGTCTGAAGTACAGCAGTGATGGGAGCTGGAGGCAGGGGAGGTTTGTAAGTGGTGGATGGAGAAGAAATGCAGGTGGCAAAATGAGAACTAGCCAGGCAAGAGGAGTAGCATCCCTCCTTTCACTTGTGTTTTTATGGCTTTGTGGAGATCCGGCTCACATACACAGTGCTCACCATCTCAAGGGAGCACTTCAGCAGTGTGGCAGCCATCATGGCAGCTGACTTCAGAATATTTTCATCACCCTTGCCCTTGACTGTTCCCTCCCCATTCCCGACCCTGCCCCAGGCCTAAGGACCTGCTCATTTGCTTCCTGTCTCTTAGAGTTGCTCAGTTACATTGCATTTAAATAGGACCAAATTATGACCATTTGTGACTGGATTGTTTCACTTAGCATGTTTTCAAAGTTCATCCACATTGTAGTGTGTTGGGGATTTTGTTTTGTTCCAAGCAACATTCTGTCATTTGAGCACACTGTATTTTGTTTATTGTTCATCACTTGATAGACACTTAGGTTGTTTTCACTTTTAGGTGCTGTGAATCATGCTTCTGTCAACATCTGTGGTTTTTGTGGGGATCAGCTTTCATTTTATTGGTATAGATCTAAGAATAAGATTTCTGGGTTATAAGTACGTTTAGCTTTTTTTTTGGTGGTACTGGGGTTTAAACTTAGCCTCATACTTGCTGCAGGCACTCTGCCACATGAGAGACTTCTTCCCCAATCCTGTGCTAACATTTTGAGGAACAGACTGCCTAATACCCAGAATGGCTCCACCATTTTATATCCCCATCGACAAGGGATTTCCACTGTCTCCATAGCACATCATTGGCAGCACTTGTTCTTGTCCTTTATATTTTAACCACTCTGGTGGGTTTAAATTGGTTCCACATTGTAGTTTTGGTTTGTACTTCCCTGAATTGTCAGTGATGTTGAATATTTTTTCACATGTTTATTGACCATTTGTATATTTTCTTAAGAGAAATGCCTATTTAAATTCTTTGCCCTTTTTAAAATTTGAGTTATTTTGATTACCAGATTATGTGTTTTTATGTATTGTGAATGTTATTCCTTTGTCAGGTACATGATTCACAAACAGTTCGCTTTGGTCATTTTACCTTTAGGGGAGGGAGCAGTGCTGGGGTTTCAACTTAGGCCTTGTGTTTGTTGGCAAGCTCTTCACCACTTGAGCCACACTCTCATCCCCTTTTTGCTTTAGTTATTTTTCACATAGGGTCTCATGTTTTTGCCCAGGGCTAGCTAGCCTTGGATTGTGATCCTCCTACTAAGTGTCTTTCATAGATGAGACTACAGGTATGTTCTACCATGCCTGGCTTGTTTATTAAGATGGGGTCTCACCAGCTTTTTCCTGGGACTACCCTCAAACTTTGATCTCCTGATCTCTGTCTCCTGAGTAGCTAGGATGACACTCAGTCATAGTCATGCCTGGCTTTCACTTTCTTAGTGGTATCACTTGCAGCACCATAGGTTTTCATTTTCATGAAGCTGAATTTATTATTTTCTCTTGTCACTTGTACTTTTGGTGTTTTATCTAAGAATATAACTAATGGTCATGACTTTACCCCCCTATATTTTCCTTTAGGAGCCATAATTTTAGTTCTTACATTAAAGTCTATCCTCCATTTTGAGCTAATTTTTTGTGAGGTGTAGGGATCCAAGTTCCATCTTTCGCCTTTCCTTCTCCTTTTCTCCTCCTCCTCCTTGGTGGTTACTGGAGTTTGAACTCAGGTACTTGCTAGATAGGTGTTCTACCACTTGAGCCATGCCCCCATCCCCTTCACCAGTTTCTTAGAGGTCTACCTGGGTTATTATTTGAGTTTGATTAGTTAGTTTCTGACTTTCTAAAAATTAATTTCATCTACTCCATCCAGTTTGTTGCTATACAGTTGCTCATAGTATTAGTTTTACTCTTTTTCTTTTCTTTCTTTTTTTCTTGGTGGTGGTACTGGAGTCTGAACTTGGCCTCAACAGAACCTCTTCTTGCTCGGATGACTAGGTGATAAATCATCTCATGCCAAGCTAATATTCTGTCCTATGGGAAGTGTGCTAGGGTGAGGTAGACCCCACCACACCAAAGGTGAGCGAATCAAGCTGTCTGTTCACAAAAGTGTCAGAGCTCTCCCATATATGTGTGCCAGGACTTGCAGATAGGGAAAGCAGTCTTGAGCTTTCACTAAAGTGCAACTCCTTGAGCTGCACTGCATCCACAATGTCACCACTGCTAGAAGTATTCATTGAAAATCTATTTGATTGACTGCTCCCACAATGGCAGGTTTTGGTTCCTCAGTGGGTTTGCATTTAAACCCCTTGTCCTCATTGTCTAAACATAAGAACCCCCAGGCACCAATTGCCTTCCAAGGAACCCAGTAGACCCACTTGTGAATTTTTTTTTGCACATTCCCTTTATTAAAAAATATATTTTGTTCCTAAAGGTAAAGTCACTCAAAACATTTACATTAATTTATGGTTTCAATGTTTGTCCACTCCATAATTACTCCTTTTAATCATCCTCTCTGAAGCTGACCTTGATCATTCTGGATCACAGCTGAGAAGTACTGCCCACTTTCCAGCTGAAAAATGTTACTGGATTATGGAAGAAAGGTAAAGAAAGCCCCAGTTCCCCATCCTTGGCTCTTTTAGTGGAGAGTTGGAAGAGAAAGGCAGAAAAAAATCCAAACTCTTGTGTACTATTTCCTAACTTCTTTTTCTAGAGTCTTCAGGATTAACCTATCTGTTCAATAAAAAAAATTATATTTGTCTATTTTGGCAAATCCATTTGTTTTATTTCTCTTAAGCTCTGAAGATTACTTGATAGAAAAATCCATTTACTTTTTCTTAGTTTATGAATAATTCAAAGAAACTCTGCAGAACATCATTATGCTCTAGCTTGAGATTTTATGCAGAACCAAGTGTTTGTTATATGTTCTTCAGGTTGCATTGTGTAAATATTTAGTTATAATCATCACTTGCTTCATACTTTTGGCTCTTATCTTTTGACAGTAGGCATTTTTTTTGTTAGAGCTGAATTGGATAGCAAATAGAATGGTAACTCAAGAATTTTCACTACATGTGTTTCCCAGTATTTGTAATATGACATTTTACTGAAGTAGTGCTTTATAAAACTTCATTTTCTTCTCTGAGTCTCAGCTGAATGTACACTAAGGATTAAAATGGGTGCCATAATCATCCAATTGAGAAGCAGAAAGTATTCATGACTTGTTTGATGTCATACTTTAGGTAGTGACAGAAGATAGTATCAAGCTTAGAATTTTTACCACAAAGGTTGGCCAACTTGGTCAAGTATATCAGGGAGCAGAGTCTGGACTTTGACTCAGCTAGACCTTATTTATTGCTAAAAGTACAATTGTGCTCTGCTTGCTCATGGAAACACGAGTCTTTTCTATCTTGTTTACAGTCTCAGCTCCATCAACTTGCACAGCACTTGGAATGCAATAGTTAATTCGTACTTGTAAATGAATGAATAATTGAATGAAGTGAATAAATGATGCACGGACAGATGCTGAGGGTCCTCTCTAAATAACAGTGCAATGTGACTCTTGTCCCTTTTCCCTATGCTTCTTTTCTTATGCCTTGAAATAATATTTGAAATTTGAGACAATGGAGTTAGGGAGCTAACTAGGGAAAATGTTTTTTCATTTAAACCCCTTATTTCTTGATTTGCACTGCTACAGTATTAAATCAAATTAATTTCTCTGCTAAGCCTTTGTATCCATGTAGAACCTGGCTAGAATCTGAGAATGTTTTGTGACCTGGTTCTTTCTCTGCATTTGGGAAACTGCTTTAGAAGGCTGGAAATGTATCTTCACACACACACGTGCACACACAGACACGTGCACACACACACACACATACAGAGAGAGAGAGAGAGAGAACATTCTCCATCATAAGGTTTTAGTTTAGAGCATTCTCTACTTCCCAGTCCCATAGCTGTGGATTACTTTAGGCAGGCAGGAGACCCTTTTTTGGAGGTTTTCTTGAATGCTTAGCATGTCCTTAGAAGAGAGGAAGCAGCCAAGGACACAATCTGCTGGACCTTGAAGACACCATGGAAACAAGCAGACACTAGATTATTAGTTCTATCACTTTTTCTACCTCTCTAAATGTAGTTAATGTTTTGATACAGAGAACTCTCAAAGAAGAGAGGACAACTGTCTTCTTTCTCTCTTACCTCAACTTTCTACCCTACAAAAGTTTTGTAGCCTCAAAAACCAAACTTGTTGGCTGGCAGTCTAAAAGGATTCCTCATATGGTAGGCTGTCATATCATTTTTGTGATACCCAGGGCAGTGTTTCTTTTGTTTTGAAACCTAGGTATGTGAAATAGAGGTCTGGGGTTGAAATTAATGCCTACCTGTCACGTGAGAAGAAATAATTGGTATAAAATGTAGTAAAAAATGGCTGTTCACCTGACAGTATTGTGTCCTTTTTTTGGCTATTGGTTTTGGCTGCTATTTTGAGAAAAACATCATGGGCAAGTTCATATTTCTTAGACTACATCTTTATCACCTTAGTCAATCAAACTCCCAAGAGATGTTAGCCTGGAAGTCATCGCTTGTGCCATTCCTCTGCTGAGTACATGACTGTACATAACATGACAAGTTAACACAGATGTAATAATGAGTCTCCCTTATCCCCAAGACCAGATCTTCTGGGAAAACATCTACATCTTTTGAAGGATTGGAGATTGGTATAATGAGTTTTAGTCGGGGGTTATCATTTTGAATAAAGACTTTTATAAGTACAGTTACCCTTGGTGCATAACTTACAGGGGAATGTAGTTGCCAGATGGGTTGCATTGTAATCATTGATTTTTTGAATGTTGAACATATTTTCCTTTATAAAGAATATTACAAGTAGTGTTTTAGATACTAGTTCTAGCCTAGTTAAAAAATCTAAGGGAGTAGAACTATACTGTGTATTTTCAGTGAAAAGCAATAAAAAACACAGTTTTAAGCACTACTAAGGAAGTAAAATAGAGGGCCAACACAGTTGAAGGAGATAAAGTTTTACTTCGCTTGGTTAGGAGCAAGTGAATGGGCAGATGAACTGATCCCTCCAGGCATTTTTAAGTGGCCTTGAAAACATTCAACAAACTGTGGACTTATTAGAAAAAGTTCCTAAAATAGCCTTGCTTTTTTTCCCCCTCTCTGTCCCATTAACACATTATGTTGAGTAGTTTTCCACTAACTCTTGGATGAAATTTTGTGAAGATCTCAGGCATTTTTACTCTTTATTCTCTGGTACTTACTAGTCTTCTAAGTCAAGTCCATGATGATAGTCTAAACCTGCTGTTCTCCTTACATTTTTCTCCCATTACCTAGCCAGAGCTGGACCAAGGAATGGAAGCTTGGAGTGTGTGTGTTTCCTTGAATAGTTTACAGGGGTGTGATCTGCAAAGATGTTCCTTGTCCCTTACCCCTTCCAATTTCTCTCTCTGCTCAGCTGCCAGAAGCTGAGCAGCCTCCTCTGCCACGTGCTCCTACGGCCACCATGTTCTTTCTGCTTTGCTACAGCAATGGAGTCAGCCAACCATGGGCCAAGCCTCTGCCACTGTGAGCCAAAGTAAGTATTCCCTCCTTTAAATTGTTTCTCTCAGGATTGTAACAGTGATGTAAAGTTTAACATGGACTCTGTTCTCAATTTCTGGACTTTACTCATCTCTCCAGTCATTTTGTCCTTTGTAGCAATCCTATCAAGAAACCCCTAGGTTTATTCCCAACTTTGTGGTACACACCTTCTCTACATAAATCCTAATTCCTACCTTTTTTTTTCTGTATTGTTTCTGTGGACCAATCTAGCCATGGTGTCTTATATCAGCCTTTAACTTCTCTTAAACTCTGGGGGATCCTTGTCAAACTCTCCAACTATTCCCTTGACAGCCCTCTCATTTGGCTTAAGGCAAAAACATAGTCTTTCTCTGTTGAGGAAGCCGTACTCCAGTTACTCTCTACAGAATTCTCTAATCCTTCCAATTCCAGAGCTCTTATTGCTTGGAGATCATTAATGCTGGTGGACCTGTTTTTTACATTTCTAGCAGTTCTGCATAATGCTCTTCTTGCCTCATGGTTACATAGTATCTAGGCCTTAAAGTCATGGCCAAAACTGAAATAGAAAGAATTCCATTTGTTACTCTGTTGAATGTCCAGTTTTGCTTTGGTATATAAAGTCTTCTTGACCTTTCCTTTATGATATTAATAATAGTGCCCAAATAAGCCAAAATTCAGTTTCTTTATGTTCACAAGTAGCATATGAGAAAAATGGAAAGAAAGAAATTGGTACCCAAAAGAAAAAGAAGCTCCTTTCTCTGAGATAAATGTGACAATGCTATATGATGGGGAAAATGCACATGGCATAGAAATGCTAAAAATGCAAGCAGTTGTGATCTTGGAAGTAGAAAAAAGCTGAGGAAGAGAAGTTTCCACTAGAAGGTGAAAATGAAGAGGAAGTGAGCTTTAGAAAGTTATTCAGTATGCTTTTGTTATTTTATAGAAGAGAAACTAAGACCCAGAGTGATTTAATGGGCTTTAGGGTCACCTGGTTGTATAATGGAAGAATTAGAGCTAGAACTACATTCTCTTTACTTCTGCTCAGTGTTGCTTCTATTAAAGTATCTCTTCTCTCTTAAAAATACAATACTTTAGCTGGTCACTGGTGGCTTATCCTATAATTGTAGCTACTCAGGAGATAGAGATCAAGAGGATCATTGTTTGAGGCCAGCCTGAGAAAAAAGTTCTTGTGTTCCTATCTCAAAACTACCCAACATAAAAAAGGGCTGGTGGAGTGGCTCAAGTGTTAGACTACCTGCCTAGTAAGTGTGAGGGCCTGAGTTCAAACTCCAGTGTGGCCTTCCCAACCCCAAGTGCAATGGCTTGAGACAGAGTTACAGTGCTTTGGACTGTTTCTTCCTATTACATACTGGAGACAGCTTTCACCAACTTTTGAGAGCAAGATTGTGGAGCCTTTACTGTCTCCAAGTTTTGAAATTGGCTGCAGTAGGAGAACTGATACCACAGGAATAAGAAAAAAACTACAACTCAGAAATCCTCTTCTCATTCAAGGAGAGCCAGTTATTAAAGGTTTACTAGTACACCATTGCTTGTAAGTAATAAATGTATTTCGTTTAGGTATACTTTCTTGAAGCATGTGAACAGGTTCCAGGGATAAGGCAGAGAGGAAATGAGGGGGGCTATCTTAGAGTGGGCTAACAGTGTGAATAGGATATGGGATATGGTTCTGGGATGGGAAGTAGAGTAGTTTGTCTGGGTAGGGGAAATGTAGGACATGCCTGCAGTGGCCAGGCTGAACAAAAAAGATATATTATAAATTTGGGTGGCATTATGCATACTAGGGCATGATGGAATTGGGGAAAAGTGGAAAGACCTCCCTAAAGATGTGAAAAAGCTTGCTAACCATTTTCAATTTCCTATAAAGAATGAATAGCCTGAAAAGCAGAATCAAATAGGCCCAGGGAAGGAGCTATTTGTTTCCTTCTTAAGCTAGCTCCAGTTTCCTTGACATAATGAAGGCAAAATTTAGCATGATAATTTATTTCCCTCTTCCTTCTTACCTTGCTTCCATGTTCTCACCAGGAAATACCTGTAAATTATTAGTAGTGTGTGTGTGTGTGTGTGTGTGTGTGTGTGTGTGTGTGTGTGTGTTTAAAAAGTTATTCAACCAGTGTTTTTCTTGTTAGTGAGGGCTATTTATACTTAATTTATGGTATCATTATCAGTTTGATCATCTTGTTACAAGGATAATGAGACTCTTAAAGAAACAAAGACTTGGTTGTATTTCTAAACATATTTGTTCACATCTCTAGGTAGCAGAAAAAATTCCACTATAAAATATAGAAAGGTCTTGAAACCTATCATTTAATATAATATAATCATTTTTCCTTTGAGAAATATCCTCCAATTATTTTCAGTCTTTTAAAAATGTTTCCTTTTTATACTAATCTTTTTATTATTATTATTCATTTATTCACATGTGCATATATTGTTTGGGTCATTTCTCCCTATACTAATCTTTTAAATATGTTTCTTTTCTACATTAATCTGTCAGGATAACTCCACATTGATCACAGTTGTTTTTAAAAAAATACATATTGCCCCCTTCAGAGATATATTTATTTCAGGATATTAAATCCATGATAATATGTTAAAAATGGGAAAAAAATCAATAAAATGAATAATTATGACAAACATCGTTGTATATAAAGAAAATCCTTTAATTCTTACCTAAAAAGTCCTAAAGCCTTTCAACTCCTAAATCCTTTCAACCCCAAAGAATCCCAAGAAAAGCTGTTAAATAACTCCTTGCAAATGTTTTACATGCCCCTCCAATGATAATGACATATTATCATATAGTAGCTGAGACACTGATGTCCACTGCCAGCAGTCCATGTTATCTTTTGTCTAACAGAAGGATTTAACTTGGGTGCCCCCTGGGACAAGCTGATCAGGAATAAGGCAAAGGAGGAGTTTAGATAGATTTTGGCATTTAGACATTGCACAGTAAATGACAATCTGATCATGACAATCTAGTCTACAACTTTGACCTCCTTAGCTGAAATGGACTGAATGGCACACCATATAAGAGAACTTTTCAGCTTCTGGCCTACTTGATCCTGCAAGTCTACCAGAGATATTAAGAGAAAAGTATGTTCTCAATAAATATTTGCTGAAAAAGTTAGGAAAGGAGTGGTCAGTTGTCACAGGTTCTCTCATAATTTTAGGTCCACTTCAGCCTAGACTCCCAGCCCTCAATTTCTACCTGGATCTCTATTGCCTAGTAAGTCAGCACCCACTGAAGTTGGTGCAGCAGGCCAGGAAAATGAAGAAAATGCCATAACGAGCTAAATTTTGAGTACAAAAGGACTTCTGGAGTCTGGAGGTATTCAAATTTTCCTGAGAGGAAACAGCAGTCCTGAAGAGAAGCTCCAAAACAGACTCCTGCCTCTGAGATTCTGAATAGTGTAGCTGGCTTAACAACATCCATGGGTATGCTTTGAGAAGTACTGCAGGATGTATAATGGCTGGTCAGATGAAGATGCAACCAAAGGCCCAAGGTGTGCCCATGTACCTTTGGAGAAGGCCCGATAGCACCATATGTTTCTTGCTTATGTACACCAAGATAAAATTAGTTGAGTTGAGATGTGTACCACACCCTTCAAGCCAAAGTTTGGGCTTTGTTTGTGACTGCAGCATTTCTAACTTAACAAAAAATCTTAGCCTTCTGCTTTTTATGTTCATACTTCTTTCATGTGTTACTTTTACCCTAGAGAATCAATTCTGTCACAAGGCATGATTTACTTTTTAGCTCCCATTTTTTCAGTTTGATTGAGTTTTGGGCACCCTGAAGCATATACCAGTGCCCATACTTCTCATCCTGCTGGTCAGTCAGTGGGTGCCCACTAATTTCCATCTCAGCATTAGCATTTTTGATATGTGATTCCTTTTTCCCCAGAACCACAGAAACCATCTATGCCCATTATCCATGATCAGGAGGCCACAAGTGGTAGAGAATTAACAAACCCTGGGAGCAGCCTCAACTGTGACCCCAGGAGCTGGGATATAAATACCTCAGCTCCTCTACCTCATGGACACAATAGCTGGAAGATACGTGTTTTGCACTGGCTGTCAGAGTTCCTCAGTAAGGTTAAGCTCAAGTCACCTAGAGTGATAGTTGGATGGAAAAGCCACACTTCTTTGTATCTCGTATCTATTTCCTTACATTTCTTTAAAAACAAAAAGCTATTTGCACTCAAATCCTTGTATCAGTGTCCTTCTGGGAGAACATCAACTAAATCCCAGCTCTAACAGGGGGCTCCAACTCTATTCTCTTACCATTTCTGTCTTTTTAAAAACCTTCTGGAAAACCACCTAGATTCTTTTGTACTAAGGAATAAGCAACAGGTCAGAGATAAAAAGGAAGTTGTATAAGTATACCAAGAATTTATACTTACGATAGATATTTAGTAGTCTTGTACAATATAAACTAAGGTTGTTGAAATTCCAAATCAATGAATTTCAAAGAAACTAAGATGAAGGCAGCAAAGGATCTCAGTACCTTTTAAAGAATGATAATGGCTAATCATTTTGGACAATTTTGTGCTGAGATGATGCTAATACTGTATATACATATAATATTATTTAAATTGACTTCCATAATAAAGCTGTGGAGTAGCTATAATTACTCCATTTTTTACTGATGATGTAAATTAGTTATCTAATTTTCCCCAAACCGGTCAGCCCATAAAGGGCAAAATCCAAATTCAGATTCTTGCTAAAGGTCCATTCTGTTAGTCATTGTTTTCCTCTGAAGTTTTCTTTGAAAATCATGGTTAATATATAATCAATCCTGGTGCATATTGACAGGCTATTGATTGATTTAGATAAGCAATTGATTAAATCATAATTATACAATTGCACAATTACATTTTTTCTTTAAAATATTGAGTTGGGTATAAATCATGGGCTTGATTCAGATTTATTCTGATGTAAATTTCCATTCCTGGAAGAGACTACTCATAACCTGTCTCTTTTAGTATTGGTATTTTTGCATTAAGAGAAGCTAGAAAAATAGGTCAAAGTTTTATTTCTGGTAAGACATTTTGCTGTTGGTCTAAAAGATTATGGCAGATGATTATCTTTAAATCACATTGCAACTTGAGGTTCAAATTTGTGATTCTGGGAAAGCTGAAATTTAGTGCTCTTTTTTTGAGATTAAACTATGGTTACGAGTAATTTGCAGATGTGAAAAAAAAAAAAAAAGGAAAGAGAAAACAAATTGGATTGTTTTATCAGGTTTCTCCAGAGTTCAAAAATCCTAATTCAGTGTGTACTTGGAGATGAAGGCAGATAGGAAGAAAGAAAAGATAGGAAAGAGAAGGAATTTACTAAGAACGATGGATAAATTGCTTATAGTGATCATCCCTCAGAACTTACAGAACTCTAACTTCCACTTGCTGTTTTCCCTTAATTTGGGGTTTACTCTACCTGGTAGATTTGAAGTTGTTTCAATATTATTACATATAGTCTAGATTGTGCCAGTTTGTTAAAATATTTTCTTTCCATTAAGACTGAGATGTTACCAAGTGTAATTTGTATTGGACCCCTCAGTGTGATCACATGGCCAAATGTGCCTGAAGATTGCCATGGAAATTGACATTCTTATTGTGTACGTTAAGGACAATATTTTTTCACAGATGGCATAAGGAAAGACTGGTTAAGCAAGATTGTAGAGGATAAAAGATGTAAGGGAAAATGTACACTCTACTTTGATTTGTCAAAAATATTTTAATGGAGCAAAAATTGAGATATATTTTTCTTCTCCTGTCAGGCATCATTAAAACAGTTGATAACACTCAGTGTTTATGAGGTTATGAGACGCCATCTCATTTATTTCTTGTGGAATTATAAATTTGTCCAACTGATTTGGACTGTGATTTTTACAATTATCTGTCAAAGGCACCAAGAAATGTCATAATTTTTGACTCAGAAATTCCACCTCTAGGAATTTATCCTAATGAAATCCTCACATAAGTTTCAAAATATGAGCCAAAGAACATCCCTGTACTGTTCTTGGTAGTAGTGAAAAACCTTATGTGCCCTAAGTAAGTAGTGATTGATAAGGTGGTGAGTAAAAAAACTAAGGGACATCATAGAGTGGAAAACTATGTCAATAAAAAAGGCAGTAAAGTATTGAAAAGGAAAAGTGTCTGTGGTATATTGAAAGTGAAAAGTTTAGAATATTATAAATAACCTAAACTCATTTTAATAAAAAAGAAAGGTATTTCTTTAAATACCTTAAAGGTATCCATTTTATAAAAAATTTGAACTTGATTCATGAATCATCTATCTAGTAAAGGCTCTAGGAGAATGATGGAGAGGTAAATTCAGCTATGATATATTTTAAGAACTCTCATAAATGTACAATGTACTACCAATACAAAAATAATATGATAAAAAAAGTAACTTTTTCATGTTAAATCTCTGAAAAGCTATTCGTCTGGTCAGAATAGCAAATTTCACTGTTAGGATGTGTAGGGAAATAATTATCTGAGAAATCAGTGAAAAGGGAGCTGGAAATTAATTTACTCCTCATTCTGTTCTTTTTACAGGCAGTTTATTATTTTTGAGAAAGTCAACTAAATTCAGTCCTTCAGTTTGGGTATCTGGAAAACTAGAAGTTTAAAAAAACCCAGAATAATACTAAGTTCCTCTGAACAGTAGTGTTGAGCATTCTTTAGTTGACTCTCCATTTTCTACTTTGTGAGTTGTTTTCAAAATACAGGTCTATTTAAGATTAAGTTAGTCTAAGTGCACTATTTTGCATTATTAAACTTGCTGAATAATTTCTTAGTAGAAGTTTGTCTTGAAGCAATAAATTTCTGCCACAGCTATAAAGTGTGCTTCCTTAGTGAGGGGTAGGATAATTATGCAGGACAAACTTACCTGATCCAACTCTTTTCTTTTGAGCCTTTATCAGTTCTCTCTCTTTGGTTCTCTCTGGGTCTGTCCCTCTCTCTCTTTTCATTTCCTTTACACAATTGGGTTCATTTTAGGCTTATTCTTCCTTTATATTTAGTGAAGGCTTTGCTGTATATTTTAGATCAGAGAATATTTCTTTTTTCACATAGTTAAGCCTGTTTGTTATTCTTGTTTTTGTTCCATGGATGAAACTAGTGGTGTGAGGGATGATTGGTGATTTTTTTTTAACACTATATTTTCTCTCTTTTTTTTTTTTGTTTTGTTTTTAGTTTCCTTAAGGTTCTTTTTTTTTTTTTTTAGTATGTCAGGCACAAATGTAATGGCCACCTGTTTTTTAAAAATACCTCCAAATGTATGAATAGGTGGTCATAATACATATATTACATTACACACATACTAAGAACTGAGTTTGAAGTAAATCAAAACTACTAGGAACAAATCTACTTTTCTAATTTCTTGCTTTTGCTTTGAAAAAATTGTTAGGACATTTGCCTGAGACATGCAGCAAGGTATGGGCTGTTACGTGTCACTCACTGCTTCTCATGCTCAGTAGAGCTCAAGGCCAAGGGGGTCATCCCCAGGGAAGTGCAGCATTAGAGCACTTCTGGTTCAGCACTTGGTATCACTCGGAATGACAGAAAGTCCTTACCACAGGCTTCTAAGTCAAGTAGAAGACTAAGGTTAGTGTCACTTCCGCATGATTAATAGCCATTAATTACTTTCATTTAAAAGAATGAATTAAATTAGTAATACTAAATAGTCATTAACAATGGAAATTTCTAGACTCTGAACATGTAGATCAAAATTGTTCAGTACAAATATAATGCAACCCACATTTGTAATGTAAAACTTTTCAGTCACTGTATTAGAAATAAAATGAAGTAGTTAGTATTAATTTTAAGAATATATCTTGTTTTTCTAATCAAAATATTATCATTTCAACACACATTTTAACAACTTATTGAGATATGTTATATTATTTTTTCATACTAAGTCTGTGAAATCTGGTACATATTTTATACTTACAGCACATTTCAATTTGGAGTAGTCATGTTTCATCTGCTAACCAGCCATATGTGTCCAGAGGCTACTTTATTGGAAAGTAGAGGACTAGATTTTTAAGGCTGAAGTTAGAATACTAGTTCATTTTTAATTTATCTTGATGAGAGATGTAGAATGGATGGCATATTATTATGGTTAGAATAATTAATAGATGTTTAAAATGACAACCAAATCTAAGGATATACAGCAAACCACCACTTAATCTTAAGAACGGAAATGTAATGAATATGTAGCTGATTGAATGCCAGGGAATAAGGAAAATACAAGCTGTTAGTGCCTTCTATAATGTAACAAATAAAATCATAACCCACTAATCCAAAGGGAAAAGTAAAACTAATGAGCTTTGGTTGGAATAAAACCAATGGTGGAACCAGTTTGACCACACAAGCATTTCCTGTAGTCTCTTGTGGAATAGAATTAAGGGCCACCCTGTGGGACTGAGGGCAGAGAGCCAAAGGTCAAAACCCACATTTTCCAAATGTCAACTTTTATATGTTGCCCATCTGTTATTCTCTTAATGAAGCTTGGTGAAATGACAGGCTGGCTGGTAGGGTGTATGGTAGAGCTATTGTATCATGCTCCAGGTTATGGTAGGAATATCATGCATTTATGCAGCATTTAGCTTTTTCAAAGGGCATTTTCATTTATTCTTCCACAACTTAAAAAAATTACAAACAACTTATATTATTTGTACAGTAGGGTTTCATGGTGATATTTCCATATGTGCTTACAATGTAATTTAATTAAATTCACCCCCTCCCACAACTTTCTAAAGCAAGTTTTACTAATTATGGCATACTAAACATGATATGGTCAAAAGTTTCTTTTCAACAGATGATTACTAAACAATCAGTAATCAAGGAATTATGTTGGGTTTCAAGAGATAATGGTAATTGTTACTTGAGATGTTAGGTATATATCTCACATAAATAAATCCTGAAGATAGCCATTTAAATCATTGGGTTTCAAAGTGATGTATTCAGGTCTGCTTCCAGGAAAAGGCATAAATCTTGCTTAGTCTGCTCCTTCATCCTTGATGTCTCCAGTTTGAGACATTGCCTCTTTTTACCTTGAATGAGTACAATGGGCAATTTTACCCATATTATAAATGTACCATTTTTATTGCTCCCAGAAACTTCTGAAATGTGTCATGTAATTACTTAACTTCGTAGCAAATTCATCCTGAAATCATATAAAATGGCCAAAAATTCAACCTTCTCATATTTATTCTCTAACATTATGTTTAGCTATTGTTTAAACCAAAATTACAAGTGTGAGTTATCTCCTTTTTGGGCCACAATTTATTGCAACAATTTTTTCTCAAAATACAATATTAGTAGTGTAGGCAGTTTAATATGAACACCCTCAACTGAATTGGTTTCTTTCTCATTCAGCTCTGCTTGCTAGCCTATATTCCTTTTCTCAATGAATGCCATCATTATCCAATAATATTCCTAAATTTAAACCGACCTGTTTCATACTAAAATTACAAAATGTGTTTGTTATAAGACATCAAGCATTCTTAGTTAAACTGAAAATGAATTCAATAGCCTTGTGTAATTTTTTGAAAACTCTTTGGAGGTTAGAAAACTGTAATATTAAAAAAATTTCCTCAAATCCTATTGTAATTTTTTCACTTTCTTTTCTCTATCCTGACCACAGCTGACACAGCTCAGGCCACCAGTCACTTAATCATCAATATGTGTACTTGTCTGTGAATTTCATCTCATTCCATTTGCCCTCCTGTCTCCCTCCCCCAATTCATCTGTCTCACTTCTGCCAAAATGACCTAATTCAAATGAAAATGTGATCATATTACTGCCCTACTCAAATTCTTTTAATGACTGCCTATAGCCTCAGAAGTAAAATCTTTATGTGGCATGCAAAACCTTCATGATATAGTCGCTGTCTACCTTTCCTATTCTATTCCTGCTATTGTCCCTTTTTAAAATCCAGAAATAATGAGCTAGTTGGTTGGTAGATTCCAAAACAGGCTTTGTTATGTTTTTGCCATATGGGTGGCCAGCCCACCTGAAACACTGTCCATCTTCAGGTCTTATCTCCGTGTCTTTTTCCTTTAAGTTTCTCTCAAATTCAAGTCCTTTATTTACAGAAAGTACGAGATAATAAATGCTGTTATCAGCGTCTCTGTGTTGTTGTGGTTGTATGCTAAGCTGTAGTAGATGACCAATACGAATAACTACGCCAGTATTCTTATATGATGTGTGTTGTCACTTTCAACACCACATGGTTTAATCCCCATGTTTCTCGAAACTAGGTTGAAGCTATTTTTCAGCTCAGGGTCTTTCACTGAAGCCTACCTTGCCTTTACCAGGCAGCCTGAGGCAGATCCTTTGTTAAAGCCACCGCCATTCTTTAGAACATCTTTCCATTGACTTATTTTTCATTCTGCTAATTACATGTCTCCAACCCAACTAGACTACTTTCTTCTTGAAGGTTGAAAGAATGAAGCTTTAAATTATGTTTGGATTTAATCTTTGGATAAAGTCATTCATAGTTTGAGTCTGCAAGAGAAAACTAGTGTAACTAGCAATAGAATCTCGCCAATACCTTATGGCTGAATTAAATTAACATGAGGCTAGTGAGGTCATTACAAGCAATAAATTCAATTTCCTGCAATAAATATATCTTTTACTATTACTATTCTTATTTAATATACTAACAACGTAAACATTTTGTAAACTAGATGAGTATGCACATTTTGATCTGAGAAGTGCTGTCTTGATTTAGTGTTTTTAAAAAAGGCTTTATTGAGATATAATCCATGTATCATATAATTTACCCATTTACCATGTACAATCCAGTAATTCTTAGTATGTACATGGTACAACCATCACCACAATCAATTTTAGAACATTTTTGTCACATATAAAAGAAGCTATATAACCATATAGTAATTACCTTCATCCCCCTATTCCCATTCCTTTCTCCCCACGCCCTGATCCCAGATAGTCAGGAATGTCTACTTTCTGTCTGTCTATATTTACCTTCCTGGATTCATTTAGAAACTTATTTTCTATTTAATCACAATTATATGTATCTTTGACCAACATCTACCCTGCCCCCCTTAGCCTGATCTGGCCACCCCAGCCTCTTATATAGCCTCTGCTTCTATGAGATTAACTTAGATTCCACACTTGAGTGAGATCATTCAGCATTTGCCTTTCTCTGCCTGGCTTATTTCACTTAATATATTAGTCTATAGACATGATCTATGCTTCATGGTCATCTATTTCAAAATGTACTTGCTAACTTCACCAAACCCCTTAAGTCATTTATTGAATATGTACATAGAAAGTGAAGGATATTAACAAAAGTTTTCTCCTTGTGTGATCTGCAAGCATTTAGGCTTTGTATATGCTTATCCCAATTGATCTTCATAACAGCACTGACAGGCAGGTCTATCATCTTTGTCTTGTAAATGAGGGTGTTTCAAAATGGTATTTATCATTTCAACTGACTTAAAACCCTGGTGAATATAAAATGTATAAGCCTTACTATTTTGGAGATTTTCTTGTGCTTTACAAATGTGTTTCTTAGCACATTTCTGTGCTTTCAAACTGAAGAAGTCTACGTGGTGGTACATATTTATTCTACCATAGCTCTTATGGAAGTAGTTGGCTTATAGTTCAGCTTGTTTTTATGATTCACAGCCTGTCTCTTTTAATTTCACCTACAAGAGGAAGTATACTTATGTAGAGATACACTGCAAAGCAGCCTGGGTTTAATGATGCTCAATGGACCCATTACTTTCAGGTTACATATAGAGGTGGATAACTTAAGTAAAATTGTAGGAGAAATTTTTACTTACTTACTTTCTCCTATTCACTTTTTCTGTTTCTCTGGTGTACCACATTCACTGTCAGAAGGTGGCTCAAGCCTCCCATGGCTCTTGGCCTAGAGTTAGAAATCCTCTGGGCCTTTCTCATTAGCATAAATTAGTTGTAAAAAAGGGTTTTATTGTGATATTTCTGTACATGTTTATACTGTACTTTGATCAAATTCAGTCCTTCTTTTACTCTTTCTTAGCCCCCTTCCTCCCTTCCTCTTTAAAAGCACTGTCTCTTTCTCTCCCTCTCTTCTTTGCTGGTTGCCCCCCTGAAATAGTCCTCTTTTAACAATCATGTTGTGTTATCATTATCATCATTCTCATTATTATTTTTAGGTCTAGATTCCACACATGAGCAAAAATGTGATATTTCTTTTTCTGAGCTTGGCTTATCTTGCTCAACATGGCGATCTCCAGTTGCATCCATTTTCCTGCAAATTGTATAGTTTCATTCTACTTTATGGTTGAAAAATACCCTTTTGTTTTTTGCATTCATTGGTTTTTGGGCACGTAGGTTGATTCTATAGATTGGCTGTTGTGAATAGTGCTGCTCTAAACATGAGTTGTATTTGTTTTTGTTATATGTTGACTTACATTCCTTTGGATACATGCCCAAGTGTGGTATTGCAGCACTGTGATTTTCATATGGGCTGCACTAACTCACATTCCTACTAACAGTAAATAAGGATTTAATTTTCTCCACACCCTCCTCAACATTTTTTTTTAATGATAGTCATTCTGACTGGTGTGAGATGGAATCTTAGTGTCATTTTGATTTGCATTTCCTTTATGGAAGGACATTGGATATTTTTTCACGTATTGATCTGTACTTCTTCTATAGAGAATTGTCTGTTAAGTCATTTTCCCATTGATTAAGTGAATTATTTGTTCTTTCATTGCTTAATTTTTTCAGCTCTTTATATATTCTGAATATTAATCTTTTATCCAACAAAGAGCTTTCAAAGATTTTCTCCCATTGTGTCTGCTGTCTGTTTATTCTGGTAATCGTTTTGTTTGATGTGCAGAAGCTTCTCATTTGATTCAATCGCATTTGTCAATTCTCACTCTTATTTCATGAGCAATTAGAGTTCTGTTCAGAAAGGCATTGCCTATGCCTATGTTTTCAAGTGTTCTCTGTATGTTTTCCTTTAGTCGTTTCAAAGTTTTGTGTATTACATGAAGATCTTTGATCCATTTTGAATTGATTTTTGTACTGGGTGAGAGACAGAGATAAGTTTCAGTATGCTCCATATAGATATCCAACTTTCCAACATCATTTGTTGAAGAGACTGTCGTTACTCCAATGTTTGTTTTTGGCACCTTTGTTGAATATCAGATGGCTCTAGCTGTGAGGGTTTATGTCTGGATGTTCTATTCTATTCTGTTGGTCTATGTGTCTGTTTTTGTGCCAGTACCATGCTATTTTTGTTACTATGGCTCTGTAGCATGCTTTGAAGTCAGATATTGTGATACTTCTGCATTGCTCTTTTGGCTCAGGATTATTTTGACTATTCAGGGTCTCTGGTGCTTCCAAATGATTTTTTGGATTGATTTTTATATCTCTGTGAAAAAAATGACATATATGTCTGAAGGAAGGCATTGGGATTTTGGTGAGGATCCTATTGAATGTATAGATTACTTTTGGTAATATAACATTTTCACAGTATTAATTCTCTGATCCATAAACATGGGTGGTCTTTCTATCTTCTAGTGTCTTCTTCAGTTTCTTTCTTCAGCAGTTCATAATTTTTATTGTTGCATTGATCAGATCTAAGTGCTTTTTGTAGGAGTCTTTATGTATAAGGTCATATTATCTGTAAACAGGGATAATTTGAATCATTCATTTTCTGTTAATATCCCTTTTATGTTTTTCTCTTGCATTATTGCTCTGGTTAAGAATTCAAGCACTATATTAAATAAGAGTGGAGAGAGATGATACCCTTGGCTCATTCCTAACTTTAGAGGAAATTATTGCAGTTTTTTTTCCACTTAGTATGATGTTGACTACAGGTTTGCCATGTATAGCCTTTATTATGTTGAGGTGCATTTCTTCTATTTACTGGTTTGTTTAGGGCTTTTATCATGAAGAGATGTTCAGTTTTGCAAGAGTCATTCAGTATTATTATGTTGGGGTCTACCCCTGGCTTTAGGTCCAGTAGTGTTTGTTTTATGAAATTGGGCTCACCGATGGTGTGTATATGTTTACAAGTGTTGTCTTCTTTATGGATTGTTCTCTTTATCAATGTGAAGTGACATTCTTTTTCTCTTCTAACTAATTTTTTTTTGAACTCTGCTTTATCACTTATGAGTGTAGCTACTCTTTCATGCTTTGTACTCCATTTGCTTGGAATATCTTTTTCCAACCTTTCACTTTAAGACTGGTTTGTCTTTGCCAGTGAAGTGCATTTCTTATAGGCAACAAATGATTGGGTCTTGCTTTTTAATTCAATCTGCCAGTCTTTATTTTTTTATTGGAGAATTGAGACCATTAACATTCAGAGTTCTTATTGAAAAGTACATAGTAATTTCTGTCATTCTGTTGTTTTTTAATAAAGTTTAATACTTTCCTAATCTCATTTACTTAGCTTCTCATCTAGTGAGATTTATTCTTTCTCTTATTTTCCTGGTTGCATTTATCCTCTTCTATGTATATAATTCCTTTAAGTATCTTCTGCAATGCTGGCTTAGTGATTATAAATTCCTGTAGTTTTTGTTTATTATGGAAAGTTTTTATTTCTCCTTTAATTATTATGTATAGCAATCTAAGTTGACACTTACTTTCTTTCAGTGGTTGAAATACTTTCACTCCATGCCTTCATTGCTTTTAGAGTTTCTACTGAGAAATCTGTTATTTTAATCAGTTGGCCTTTAAATGTTTTTTTGGTGCTTCTTTTCAGCTTTCAGTGTTCTTTTCTTATTACCTGTATGAAGTATTTTAATTATAATATGCTTTGGAGAAGTTCTTTTCTGGTCCTGTTTGTCTGGAATTCTAAAAGCTTTCTATCCCTGGATGACCATCTCTTTTTCAACATTTGGGAAACCTTCTGCTATTATTTTATTGAATATGTTTTTGATGATTTTAGTTTAGACCTCTTCTCCTTCTAAAATGTCCATGTTTTATAGGAATTGTCTTTGTCCCAGTGGTTTTC
The DNA here is from genome assembly GCF_047511655.1 of Castor canadensis. Taxonomy (NCBI): domain Eukaryota; kingdom Metazoa; phylum Chordata; class Mammalia; order Rodentia; family Castoridae; genus Castor; species Castor canadensis. The sequence continues at coordinate 70,242,189 of NC_133400.1, forward strand.
CATATTCTGTTTGTACTTTCTTAATGTTTTTACCTTTACCTGAATGTTTTATTTCCTCTACTTTATCTTCAAATCCTAATAGTCTATCCTCAACTTGGTCTAGTCTATTAGTGAACCTTTCAACTAAGATTTTTATTTGCGATATTGAGTTTATGATTTCCAAAATTTTGATTTGCCTTTTGTTCAGTACTTATTTTTATTGAATTCCTTGTTCATACCCTGCATTGTGTTCCTTATTTCATTTAGCTGTTTATTTTTTTTCTCTTTGAATTCATTCAGGTGTTTATACATGTCTTCCTTAATTCACCCACCATTCTTATCATGATTCCTTTGAGTTCATTACTTGAGATTTCATCCATTTCACTATCATTCAATTCCTTTATTTTAGAATTGTTGACTTTTCAAGGAATCATGTTGTCTTATTTTTTTTAAATATTTTTTATGTTTTTGCATTAGGATTTGTGCAACTGAGATCAAAATAATTGGTTGGAGCTTTTATTCATCTATAGTCTTTCAGTTGCAATATTCTCAGTGTTCTGGCAGGACTGAGTAGTGGCAGGGTCGATGTGCAATTTCCCACCACTGGCCTAGGGGTATAGCTCAACAATAACAAAACCACCAATTCAAAACTAAACCAGATATTTAAATGAAGTAAGGAATAATTGGAAACTTCACCTACACTCCCCATTAAGTTATGTATAAATGGATCTAGGGTTCTTATAGGGTACATTAGGAGGTTAAAAAATATTAATGTTATAGGATTTAAGGAGTAGTGAAAATGAGAGTGGTAAGGGGAGCACAAAGGAAAAAGAAAGATGTAGGAAGGTGAAGTGCATGGGATGAGAATATAGGAAATAATAGTGTGTGGGAATAAAATATAATCATGGTGAAGAAAGACAATGTAGCCAGGAAGATTAAAAATTCAGGAAAAATTAAGAATGATTAAAAGAAGAAAGTAAAGGAAATAAAAATCAGAAAAATAAAATGAAAAATAAAAGTCAGTACTTCTTTGCTCAGGAGGGGAGTGTATACCAGCTATGCACCATCAGTGCAGCTGATGTTCTCCTCCAGCCTCTCACTCTCAGTGTTCTGTCTGTGCTTGGCACCATGCGTTCACTGCCGGTTCCCTCCTAGGCCTGGGATTGTCTGAGAGTCTCCTGAGGGTCAGCCTGAGTATATGGCTGTCAGTAGTCAATTAGGTCTCTGGGCCACTGGTAGTGAGTAGAGGTGGTTTGGGGCAGGTCCTGTGGAGTAGCAGCAATTCCACAGGATGGGGCTGCTCTGGGGTATGGCTGCTTGGTGGTTGTGGTGGGGGTTGCTCAGCTCAAGCCATGTGTGGCAGCAACTGAGGGGGCAGCCTCCATGTGCAGGTAATGGGTCAAGGTGCACCCTGCTAATATGCCCCCTTCTTGAGTCCATCCATATGCCTGCTCCTTGCCCTGGATGGGTAACTCAGCACTCTGGAAAGCTCTTGATCATTTGCAAGTGAAGTTTGTCCTCTTTCCCCTATCCTCCCAGGCTAGTGCTCTTTTTACAGCTTGGTGAACAGCTAGCTCTTGCCCTGTGGGGTGGTGGGTCTAGGGATAAAACAGGTTTGGATGTTCTCCATTGACTTTGGCTTCTTCTGTAGCTTGCCCTGTATCTGCAGTGCTTTGCCGTGGACAGGGGATTCAGCCTCTGCTTAGTGCCATGCCAGCAGTGAAGTTTGGCATCTTCCCCCAACCACTGAGCTAATGCTTTACTTATTTATTTATTTTGGTGGTACTGAGGTTTGAACTCAGGGCCTTGCACTTGCTAGGCAAGTGCTGCATCACTTGAGCCATGCCTCTAGCCTAATGCTTTGTTTACAACATGGCATGTTGCCAAGTCTTGCCCCATAAGGCAGCAGGTCTAGGGATTAAGTGTCTTAGAGTGCTCTCCACTGCATTTGCCCACTCCTTTGGCTTCCCCTGTGCACATGGCTCTTTGCCCTGTTCAGGAGACTAAGGCTCATGTTGGCTCTGGGATGTCTGTTTGCTATCTTTCCCTTATCCTGCCAGGTTAGCATTCTGTTTACAACATGCCAACTGGTGTGTGACTATCTCTTGCCACACAAATACACAGTGGGTCTAGGTATGGAGTTGGTTGGATCCTGCTCAGTAGAGATTGCCTGCTCCTGGAGCTAACCTGTGTAGGGGGCGGGAATCAGGATTCAGGGCTACTCTAGGCTCCAACCAATTGAGGCCTTCCCTTTGTTTCTTTCATAAGTCAAAAGTTCCATATTTTTTTTACTTCTTCTGGTCTATCCTTTAACTAGTGGCCTCCCCTGCCTTTTTAAATTGCCTACCTTTCCTTATAGCCATATGCCTTCGGTTTTATTTCAGGTCTGTGGAAATACTGGAATGCAGTAAGTATTTTTATCTGCTATCTCATTTCTCTCCATGGGATTCTTATTAGTGCATTTATCAGTGAAAATAAACAAGATTTTTGCATGCCTCATGGAGTTTATCCATACAAAAACACTCAGACTTCATTGGAATTTTTCAGTAGTTTTTAATAATCCAATAGCCAGTTTCTTTAAATAGCTGTTGTTTTGGAAGAATGAACTTGCTTCCTAAGGTGGCAGTCATGATAATGGTTTTGACAGTGGATTCTGAAGATGATAGACTAGGTCCACTGTTCACTGTCTGACTGGGCTTGGAAAACTCACATAAACTACCCCATGTCTTCCCCTCCATTATCTGAAAAATAACCTTAGTAATTATAGGAATGTTACATTTTGTGTGTATTGCCTTTATCACTCTTATTAGCTGAAATTACTGCTGGAAGGAAATTAATCAGACAAATTAGTATGCTTATTCATGAACCCTAGATTACAGTAAACCACAAGATTAAGACTAATGAAACAATTACTTATTTAATCATTATTGAAAATGGGAACATTGCTCAGACATCTGATAGTAACTATAGCAAGCTTTGGAAGGAGACAAGTGAATGTGTTTTTCTTGACTGCTTGTTCATGAAAGTAAGATTATTATCACCTGCTGGGAGTTTTGCTTTCATGTTTGACACTTTTACTGACAAAAGGTCTCTTCTTATAAAGAAAAGAGAAATCCAGTTTCCCCAGTAAACTTCTTTCCTTGAAACTTAAGTTATCCTGACTCTGACATTTCAAAAATTAAGATGTAATAAGTCAAGGCTATAGAAACTTAATATGGTCATGATACCTTTCCTTTTTAAAAAAAAAAAAAAGAATAAACATGGTATTAGAAGTAAGATGATTTACCTAATTTTTTAAATAAAAATTTTAATATAACTTAAATTTTTTTAAATCAAAAGGTATAGGCTTATATGAAAATGCATAAACTTCTCCATGTCATTGTACCAGCTTCCTGGTGCTCAGAGATAATTGTTCTACTTTTCCATTTTCTAGAAGTTGCTCATGTTGGATGCTTTTTTATTTCTCAACTTTAGATGTTAGTACATTGTTAGTGATTTTTCTGCTGTAATAGCTGAAGGTATTAGTTGCATTACTTCCTACATCCTATTCTCTTTCCTAAAACATTTTGATTAATAACTTTATTACTTACCTTTGAAAATAGAAATATTATATTTGAAGTCTTAAGTTTTGTACCATCAAACCCATATACTATCTCCTGATTTTCCACATTTGTAAGGTAGGAATATCAACATTCCTAACATTTTCTTACCCTGCTTTCCTCTGTATCTGGGTTGTGGGATAAAATATAGGACACTCAATTAAATTTGAACTTCAAATAAACAATAATGAATTTCTTTAGTGAAAGTGTGTACCAGATTTGCATGATGAATATTTATATTTAAAATTTTTTGATTTGTAAAATAGAAAACAGATGTTACTTAATTAATTACTCATGAGTAAGAAGAATTTGTTGAGGTGATACTAAAAATAAGTCCATCAATTCATTCTGTATAACCCCAAAAGTCCTAGGAATCTAGATATCTCTAGGTTTGGCTTAGGGAGTATAGTTGAAATTAAGAAGATTTCTAGAAATTTCTATTTAAGGAGCAGGTAGACATCTAGATCATTTTTCCTAAGCCTGGGGAGAATTTTGTGTGTCATTTTAGCAAAGAAGAAGTCCCCATTTCTTTCTTTCAAAGTCAGTGGAGAGAGGTTCATCAGGAAAAATCCCCTGTTCTGTTTTGGGGGTTTTCTGACCTGTCCTCTCCTGCTTTGGGGCTCTCAGAATGCAGATCACAGGCCACATTTGGCAGGAGCCTAGAAGGTTACCTTTTTTGGATCAAAATACTGGCCCAGAAGAAAAGACTTTATAAAAACTTTCATGAGGATACTTCAAGCCAAATAGCAGGATCCATCCCTACCTTATCATTCATCATTAGGGCTATCAGCCCACAGCTGCTGTTACCCAGAGTTTTAATTCTATTTTAGGATGGCATACTTAAGAAAATCCTGGCCAGGGAAAATCAGGAATTTGAAATCCCTAATATAAAAAAGGAAGAGACAAAGGGAAAAAGTGGGAATGGAAAACCTAGAGGAATCCAAGTGGAAAAAGAAAGTACATAAAACTTGAAATTTCACTTCAAGTTCTCAATAAGATAAGATACTGTGTTTGAAACAAGAACAGGGTCCTTTAACAAACAAGCATCTCAAACAAGAAAGAACATTTGCCAACTATAAACAGAATAACAGAAACCTTATGATCAATCAAACATTTAGAATATAATATATTCCAAAGGTAATATTTCCAGAAGTATCACTGAAAGACAAAAAGATGAAAACCTGTTTCCGAAAGACATAAGTGACTATTCCGAGTTCCCAAAAGGAAAACTGAATGAAGTGGAAAAGTTATTCTAGAACTGATAGATCATAAGTTTTCAGATCGAGGTCACCAAGAGCCTGGAAAACTCATGAAAAACATCAGTGCATGAACAATGGATCATGAAATTTTATCAGAACATCAGAAATGAGGAAAAGAAAATCTGAGAATGTGAGAGGCAAAGAAAAAGAAGAGGAGAAGGAGAAAGAAGAGTATTATAGAAAAAACAGAAAAGCAGTGGCTTGTGCAACAGAATCTAATCCTCTTTTCTCATTATTGGAAGACTTTAAACAATCTAAAAAACTAAAGAATCAAAAAACAGATGTGTAATATTTTGTTTCATAAAAAACAACTAAAGGAGATAAAAATGGTTATTTGTGTGGGTTAGGACCTAAGAATACAGAAAAATGGAGAAGATAACTGTTTTCTTTTGTTTCCCATGATGTATTTGACTTTAAAAATATGTCTATGTATTACTTTGGTGAAAGTAAATAAATAATTCAATGAACAAATAAATATATAGAAACATTGTGTGTTTATTTCCTTACAGAAAAGAGGGAAAGAGTTGAATTAAGCCTTAGTATGGCATCAGAGTAGTTCCAAGTATAAAAACATGCACATTTATCAGCTTACAAAAAACTATGTTGTATTTTTTGGAACCAATCACAGAGTATAACTTGCAAACTTATAACATTCAGGAGGTAAAATATGAATATGGCAGGTTTTTTCTTTGTGTTCATAGCTATAAAGACTTGGTATGAAGTAGCAGGGATAGTATGATGGGAGGAAAACAGGGATACCATAAGGTTGCCATAGTCCTAGGGATCATAGATAGTGATGACTGTTTCTTGAACTTGATTTTTAAAAGCCTTGGAAATATGTCGTCAGTGAAATGAGAACTACACTGCTGCACTTTGCAGATCAAGACAGTTGGTTAGGACTGAACTATTTGGCATGATCATCACAGCCACAAAAAGTCCTGTTTTTATTTGGTTGCATCCTGAGGCAAATGAAAATAACCAGAAGAAAAGGAAGAAGAAGAACAACCCCTCTGTCTTCTTGTATGCAAGATATAGAATAGGTCCTGTTTAAGATACTTCATACACATAGACCATGCCACATATGTATGTCAAGGCAATGAGAATTAAATATAGTTACTCGTGCACATATGGCACAAAAAATGTGCCAGACTTCCAGGAGATATCACAGTTTGGCTAACCATGTGCCAAGCCAATAGAATTAAACTTCATAGGGTTTCTAAGATACCACTAACAATGCAAAGTTAAGTTACCCTAACAAAATTACAGGATTCAGTTCAAGAAAGATAATGGCTTTACTTTACTATGTCTGCATCACACTACCTTCAGTGTTGTGAGATATGGATGTGGAACTGGGACACACGCTGAGTAAAGAAACACTAATTGTGAGGAAAATCAAAACTAGATTGTATGAGGAACAGAAGAATCAAGGATGTAAGCCTGGGGAAAGGAAGACTTATAAGTGCACAGCATGGCTACCTTGCCATATATTAGGTACTTTTGTATAGAAGGAATGGATTCCATTTTAATTTTTTCTGAGATTGGAACTGACACATGGATAGAAGTTACAGGAGACATTAGACAAAAGTAATTTCTAATGAGTGTGAGTGACAGAACTCTGTTTCTCAATTACTTACTGACTCTTCATTAGAAGAAGTGTTCACAGTGCAAGATCATCATCCACTAAGTACTTTGAGAGAGGATTCCCATATTAGAATAGAGGTAGAGTCAACTGCGATTTAATATCTGCCCTAGATCTAATATTCTAGGTGCTAAGAAATGTCAATCTTGAGATTCAGTCACCAAATATATATTAATCAATAAATAAATGTTGGTCATCTTCTGTGTATCCGTAAAAAAATACTTTGTTCCTGCCTCTTGAAATGATACATCCAACAGAAGTGCTAAGAATTAAGCAGATAATTGCATAAATAACTGGTTTAATTACTAAATTTAATTGTAATAAGAATTCAGAAAAAGAAAATGTTTTTATGACAATATAATTCAGAGTCTATTGGAGGGTAAGGGAAGGAAGTTTCTTTGTTTTTGGTGGGACACTAGAGTTTCAACTCAGGGCTTTGCCAAGCAGTCACATGCAAAGCAGGCATTCTCCAGTCCATTTTGTTCAGGTTATTTTTGGAGATGGGGTCTTATGAACTGTTTTCCCTGCTGGCCTCAAACTGCTATCCTCCTGATTTCAGACTCTCAAGTGACTAAGTTTATAGGTATGAACCACCCACTCCCAGGTGAAAGTTCTTCCTTAGCACTCAGCATCCCTTAAAACCTTTCTGATTCATTGGTGTGCTATGGATATTGGTTGAGGATTGATTTTTTTTTTTCTCATTGAAAAGTTCTCCCTGAGCCACATATTATTTGATTAGATTTGGGTTCATACTTTGGCTCTTTTATTTTGTTTGAGTGATTTGTTTTTGTTGGCTCTGACACCAGAGCCCACTGCTCAATACTCTGAGCTATACCATAGAAGTGAAATTCCTTCCTTAACCTTGACTTTAAAGCTCAAAATACTATTGTTTAAATGTCACCTCTAAAACCATGGAGTGGAAGAACAATGACTCTAGAAGTAAATGCACCCATCCTTGTGAATGTATTACAGAATCTACAGAGTAAAATATTTTATCTAAATTAAAGATGGACTCTCACAAAGCTTCAAAGCGCTGATGATCTGAAAGGAGTAACCAGTGCTTAAATGCTGTGAGTGGTGACCACTCTTGTGTCTGTAAAAGATTGGCTGATCAGATAAAACCAGGCAGTGACTGGAGGGATGACTCGAGCCACTCAATCTTTTGAAATTTCTAAGGCGTTTTGCAAGTGGAAAATCTACATTCACATACTATATAGGCAGATCTTTACATAGGCTGAATGAATTTAGCTGGCCCAACAAGCTGCTCCATTTGACAATGACCAATTCAGTGTCTGAGAAACATCGGCATGTTTCACATCTCAGAGATATCCATCATGCCTGCCCAGAGTCAAACTGAACATGTCTATGTCTGTGAGGTAAGTTATTGAATCGATAATGTTGGTTAGCTTTGAATCAGTTAAGAAATACAACATTGTACAATAGCATTCAGCATGGAATCAAAGGAGGACCATGCAATCAGAAGGGGTCACCTAAGCCATTCTTGAGTGAGGGTGTAGTTTCCATAGTGTGACTTGTGGTGAGACACTTAAATGGTAACTTTTGTTTAACACCTGTGGATAGTGCAGCTGCTGTGAGCGTATGGCAATTGCTTGGACCTTCTTAATAAGAGAATTTACAAAATAGTCTCTAACTTAAACTGAGAGTTGTGTATTTGTCATTGAAAGCTTTTATATTCAAAGTCTTGCTTTTAATTTTATAAAGAATTATTTGGCTACAAAATACTGGCCTAGCAAAGATATTTCATGAATGAAACAAAGGAGTCTCTTTAATTTATCCTGAATTATATAAATAAGGCAAAATGAGAGCTAGGAAGAAGCAAATATGAAGATTTATCTCCCAGTGATTCCACATTCCACATTTGGTCTTTGAGCAAACATTATCTATAAATGCCACAAGAACTCTTCTATAACAGACTTCAGAATAAAATACCTTTGAAAATAAACAAAATTTGATTAAAATGACATCAAACTCCATAAAGACTTTATTATAGAAATTATACAACTTCTGAACATGAAATATATATAAACTACATGAATTAGTCTCAGTTTCAATCATTTATCCTATATCCAAGAATGTATTTCTCAGCAAATATTAAGCATATTCTTGAAAAATGAAAATAGTGCACATTGAGGGCTTACTATGTTCTTGGCACAATTAAACTCTCTCTCTCTCATCTCATTTAACATTGCCAAGAACCCTCTGAAGTAGGTGCTACTATGATTCCCGTTATGGATAACAAAACTGACTCTTAGAGAAGTAAATAGACCAAGTTTTTTTTTAAGATAGTTCATGTGTATATAAAACAGAATTTGACTTAAGTTATTTTGAGTTTAAAGCCTGGATGTTAAAGCCTCGGCCGTGGTGACGATGGCGCCGGCGCCTTCAGGGTGTGGAGCGGGGCCTCCGCCATGGACCTGTTCGGGGACCTGCCCGAGCCGGAGCGCGCGCCGCGCACAGCTGCCGGTAAGCGGCGCGATGAAGGAGGGCGGCGGCTTGAGGCGGCTGCTCCGGGCCTGCTTCTGCCGCCTGCCCGGCTCCGCCATCTTCGCCGCGCAAAAGGACGAGCCGCCGCGTCCCTCGGCCCAGCGGAGGCCTCCCCGCGCCCCGGCCTCCGCGCCCGCAGCAGCGCGGGTCCTGCGTGCCTGCGAGCGCGGGAGGCGGGACGCGACCTCGGTGTCCGGAGACTTGCGTCGCGCCGTTCCTGCGCCTTCCGGGGTCGCGGGGCGGCGGGGACGGGCGTCCACCCGGTCGCTCGACCCGTCTCGTCCCGGACGCTGGTCCTGCGGCGGGGAGGCGGCCTGAGCTCCACACCCGGCACGATGGCCGCGCGGCCGGAGAACCGGCCACTCCAGTGTGGTTTGGCAAAACGCCTGAGCGTTTTTACGTGCAAAACGTTGATCCGGACGCTTAGTTGAGGCCTTGTTTCCAAGCCTGCCTTGATGGCAGAAAACCCCGAAAGGTGCAAACTCAAGTTCAGATTCCCAGCCCCACCGCAGCCCACTAGGTCGGAGTCCGTTATTAAATAAATGCCGGCCGGCGGGGTCTGGACCCCGCGGTTCGGGAACTCGTTGGTGCTGGGGGGAAAGCGGTGGTTTTGCGAGCGGCGGTGATGACCACCAAGTGGCAAGTTCACGCTGGAGGAGGGCTTGCAGTCCAGGGACACTGGGGACGGAGAGGGTGCCATTGGGCTTCCGAAGATGGGGAGACTCGCCGTTTGCAGCTCCTAGGCGAGGGAACACTGCGTTCGGATTGGAAGGCTCGGCTCTCCAACCTGCCCCTGGCATGCCCGTGTGGAGGAGGAGGTGGGCCTCGGCCACCAAGAAGGGATTGTTCTGCGCTCACCAGCGCCTGGGTTTGGCTTTTCGCGCGCATACTGCCAGTCAGTCTGTCGGGCCATTTTGAAGTTTTATCTTTTTGCCCTTGCTCCCCTTACTTCCCCCACGGGCCATTGTTGAGGGTACCAGAGCATCTGAACAACTGGGCCGTGTGTGTCTGTGACTTGGTTCAGCCATTCTTTTTCACAATAACTGCAGTTACACTTGTGGGTAAAACTGGCTTTGTCTTATCTGTCAGCGGGGTGCAATTTCTCTGTGTTTCAGGCTGAGGGTTGGATTCCCACGTGTACCACAAGCCTTTCACGGTTTTTGTCTTACTTTTCACCTGAAACTAATGTGGGGCTTCCTTGACAGGACACAAAACCTGACAACTCAGAGTCTTACAAGTTGGCACTTAGCAGCCTGTCTCCAGATACAGTGGGGAGAGCATGTCCTGTCACTGCTTCTTCCAGACTCCACTTCAGTCCTGGCTGATGGGGTGGCAGAGGGGCTGCTTGCTGCTTTAGCTCCACTTCCCCTGAGAGTGCCTTAGTGCACTCCCCATCTGCCAGGAGGATGCTGACACTGTCACGGCACATTATTTAAAATAACTTTAAAAAAAGAGGACTTGCTTTCAGAATTTGTAGATGACTGGAAATTGAGAGGGATAGACTAAAGTGAGTGACAAAAATCGAGATCCAAAGATTATTGGTAAGTAGGTAGTTCATTAAAACCAACAAGATGAACCATATTCCAGCACTGAAAGGCACTGGCAAGAGGAACATGAATTCGAGGACAGCCTGGACTATGTAATGAGACCCTGTCTAAAAACCAAAAATCTAAAAACTCCAACAACAAGAAGATGAGATATTTGACAGATCAAAAACCAATCAGAACCAAAACAATCAGAATTCACATTCTTGTGAAAATACTATGATTTTTTAAAAAAAATAATTTGCATACCAGTAAATCACATGGATTCCTAAAGTGATGGAATGCTAAGACTGAACATGGCCCTCACGCATGAAATGCACTGGACACAATAAAACACCTAGTCATTTTCACAGTTCCCTCAAAAAAGTTGTGTGGGAAATGGAACCGACCGTTTAGTTTGAAATCCATCTCTTCACTTACTAGCCTGTGCCTCCAGGGGCTGTTGCCACAAGTGTAAAATAGGTGACGCCTCCTACTGTCCTTGTGTGCATTAAAGAGTGTAATACATGTGCAATGGAGCAGAGTCAGTGCTTTATACACATTAGCCATTACTTTGTGAGCTGTTAACTTTTAATAGACATTTAAAAGGGAAAAACGAAATGGATTTTGTAAAAAGCAAGCACTAAATGTTCAGAGAGGTAGGAGATAACTACAGTGTTCAGATCACATCAAGTGTGTTTTACTTCTTTTGGTTTTGTTTTCACTATCACATCTAATGTTCCTATCCTCAAGACGCTTAAATTTTTATGATCTGCTAAAAGAATATAGAAAGAGTACATTAAGTGTTTTTAGGTATTGTACTAAATTAGTGGTTTTCATCCCAGTATTTAAGGGTTTGTTTGCTGAGTAAATAAAATTTTAAAGATCAGTCTGTCTTTTACCCTAAAGAAGTGTTTCTATCAGTCAAAAATGGAACTTTTCTGTCAGACCCACAAATATGCTGACTTGAGGTTCATTTGACAGCACCTTAGCTTTGGTTTTATAGGGAAGTTCACCACCAGCACATTTAAAATTAATGGTCAGCCTGGGGATATAGCTTAGTGGTATAGCATGTGCTTAGCATAAGAGGTCCTAGGTTCAATCCCAGTACCACAAACAAACAAAATTAATGGTCAGCTGTCAAGAAACATTTGCTTGGCAAACTGTCTTAAAATATTTCTTCAGAGGGGGCTAGGGCATGGCTCAAGTGGGTAAGCGCCTACCTAGCAAGCGCAGAGCCTTGAGTTCAAGTGCCAGTAGCACCAAAAACAAAAATTTCTTTAAAAAATTGGAGATACAAACATAAAATAAAGGTTAAGATATTAGAAGAATAACTTTAGGGTTCAGCAAGAAAAAAGTCAGAAAAAGTTAAAAAAAATTACAAATTATTAGTATTTATAAAGCGGCACAACTAATTGACTGGAAAGCAATAAATTTAAGCTTGTCTTTGAACAAATTTCAAGCAAAGATTTGTTTGAAGTGGTTAATGACAAACAACAGTTACTTTGCTTTTGAGGTTTTATTTTTATCATTTTAAAAATAAATTTATGTATTAGGTGGCTTGAAATTGTATAGACCTTTTGTGAATGAAGTGGTGAATGACAAGAATATTTTGATGCTCTTGCATCAATGAGGTTTCTGATACAAAAACTAGGTTTACACAATGTTCATTATTTTGTCAGTTTATCATTGCAGTGTCCAAATTAATAACATAGAATTCAGACTGAAAAATAAAAGTCCTGTGCTTATTTCTAGGTAGAGCACATGTCAGTAGATCAGTGTCTGCTATGTGGAAAGACCGAGAAAGTTTCTTCATCAAAACTTCCATGAATGTTTGATACCTGCTTATTTATTTTCTGCAGAAAGCAGCCTCTTGGTGTTTGATGCCCCAGAAGCAACTCTGTTGAGTTTGATTACAGAGAGATCTCCTCAAAAGAAGCCCAGCTGGATGCATCCTGCTTGTTGCCTTGTTCTTTTTCATGGAAAGAAAAGAGAAAGAAGAGCACTTTGTGGATTTGGTAATTGTTTGTAGCACTGGCAGAGCCTCAAATGATATTTGTTCTGTTACAGTGACTTCCAACAGGAGCCTTCATTTTTACTTCAGATGAAAGTTGGACAACATGCAAAGGCTTGGACTAAACACAGTCAGATGCTTTGAAATCCTAGTCATTGGTCTTTGTTTGTAAATACATTTTGCTGCTGTTACACTAGTGTTTAATTAAAATAATTTGTAAGAAAAAATAATGTGCTTTGTTTGGTTGTAGTTCTCTATTAAACATTTAAATAGAGAGCAGGTGATTATTAGAGGGGAAGGAAAAAGTGCAAAAGTTTAGGATTAGCCTTGTTTGAATAACTATTAAGTTTTAATGATTCTGATAATGTGCTCAGTCTCTTAAAGGTTATGAGGCTGATATTTCTTCACTTTTTTGTGGTGAGAGAATTAGTTTAATCATTAGGGGATGTCACTGGGGAGCTCTTGCTCAAGGGTTTCTTTTGAGTTTATTCCTGGAAAGGAATGAAACTGGCAGAAAGAAGGGCAGTTTTCTGATGTGTCTGATGACCATTTCCAGGAAAGTCTGGATAGTCAAACCACAAGGATTCCTGGGCTCTATTGTAAACATTCCCCCACCCCCCCCCCAAAAAAAAAAAAAACAACCAAAAAAGTTCACCCATAACAATTGTTACACTCTTTTATAATATTGTCATATACAAAAATCTTTCTACAAGGAGTAAAATCCTGAGGATGCTAAAAAGAAATAAATCCTAATATTTGGCAAGTGAAAAACACTGTCTTGCACAGTATAAGGTCGTTCTGCCCCATTCAGTAGACTAAATGGTAGGGGAAACCATGCTAGATGTGAGAGAGCCTTTTTAACAAATTGTCTCTGATGTGATGGGACTGAATTTTTATTCCTATAGTCTGATTTCAATGATATTCTTAAAAATCAGTAATTTATATAGTCATTAAATACCTGAGACATTAAGTTAGAACAATGATTGTCTTGTTCATTTATTTATTTGGTTGTTTATCCATGACACAAGCATTTGCTGGGCATCTTATTAGAGACAGACACAAGGTATTTGTGGAATAAGTGAGCAAAATAGAAATATTTGTACTTTCATGGAATTTTCAACCTTAATGAAAAAATATAGCATAATAGAAAAGGTTTTCTTGAATGTGGTACTTCATATGACAGAAGTAAAACATTTGGACAACTCTCAAACTCACTCAATCAAGATGTTTTTCTCTTGGTTGGAATGTGCTCATGTTAGTACATGTGTGCTCTCTCTTCTGATTCACCTGTGAAAACATTATCTTTTTAAACCACTTGGCAGATTTTGCCTCCTTTTGAGCCTTGATAACTTATGAAAGATTGAACACTGGGCAGTGACTTTGTTGCCTTAATACCTATAGTAAGCAGTTACAGTACCTATTAGATTCCTTTCCTGACCCTGTAGAATTTGGAATTTACTCATGATTGCATAAAAGTATATCATCAGACTGCTTTTTAAAAATTTATTGTCTCTTTGAAAAAACAATCAGGTATTTTGCATGAATTCATTGTGGAAATTCTTACTAATGAATCTGGAACTTATTAGTCAAATACTTGATATAATTGATCCACTTGAGGTCTCAAAAGAAAGATAGTTTTGATAGTTTGCAAAGTATTATAACACTGTTCTCATTTCATTATCAGATGTTACTGTGGAATGTACATGTGACCATGACCATTGGCATATAACATAATCATAACCTAGGATTACTCTAAACATACTACACAACTAGAGGGACACTACCCTGCCTATATCTCCATGCTACACAAGTGTACAATTCATTCTGGAAGTGTTCCTGAAACTCGTTCTCCTGATTAGTGGAGAGGTCATCATGGAGTTGGCAACTTATATCTTTCCACGTCTCGTTTCTCTTCATCTAAATACGTCCCTACATTTTCAGATCACACGGTCTAGACCCTGGTAAGCTAAGTGACTTTCTCACAGTCTCACATCAATCTACATACTATATATCTCTGGTCCCCCAGAAGTGTCCTTATAATTCCTGGGTCCTCAGGAATGTTTCCCATGGCCTCCCTGAGGCGAATGACACCGCAGTAACACCCCAGACATGCAGTTTAAAGGGTGTGATTTTGTTTCTCTAGCATTCACAGCTTATAAATTATACCAATTTTCTAGACCTCGAGACAAGGACTATCATATTCAGAGTGGCATTCAATTGTAAAGTTACAGGATTTCTTTCTTAATAATACAATATAAACTGAAAATATGCCTTTGAATATACCCATGGAGAAGTTTTTGAACAAGCCCAAATTAAGAAATTGTTGTCAACTCACAACCGTTTCTGGATGATGACTTCTTTTTCTACTTCTTGAATGGAATTTAATTTTGTTAGTATGCACAGGGAAAGAGAAAGTTCTAACATTTAAGTCTCTTGATACTGCTAAACTTCCTTCCCTTAGAAGCCAATTTTACATATGAAGTCTGGAGGCCAGAGGGGCAAACTAGCAGTAAAGGCACAAGGAGCAATGCTTAACCTGGGTTAGAATAGAAATACAAAGCTCCTAAGATTTGGTCCAAACTTTGGTCTATTCAGATATTCATTTCCTATTTGTGTCCCTTTTATTTTTTTCTCTGTGCTCATTAGTCTGGCTAGGAAGTCACGTGGTTCATATATTTTGATGCTGTTAGGTGGAGTATAAAATTTCATGGCAATTATTACTAAGCAAATGTCCTTGTCCTGTTTTGTCATTTTTGCCCAGAATTAGGCATTACCCCAGTACTCTCTTTTGGTTATGTTGGCTATTGGCTAGTTACATTTTCATTTATCTTAATTTTTTTTTGAGGTTCTTTTTTTTTTTTTTAAACCTTCAAAGACCCCTTGCATGTGTGTTTGGGTTCACCAGATAGGGTCCTTCCATAGTAAGCCCTTCTTATACTCAGATTCAATATATATGATTATGACCAAACAGTAAATTAAAAAAGCAATTAACACTAAAAATAAGGCAAGGTGCTGATATGTCCAGGGACTTCAGGCATTTCCTAGAGAGTGTGAGAGAGGGCCCAGGCTTTGGTGAGACAGCAGGGCAGTCAGTGGTGCATGTCCTGTCTCTGCTGAGCCTCAGGCCCTTGCAGGTGTCCCCGGGGCTTTGATCACCAGTGGGGCCACCATGGACCTGTGGAGTCTGAAGCTCGAGACCAAGGTTGGCGCGCCTGCTCCTCGCTCCTCCGGAACGCGCGAGCGTGAGGCTCTCGCGGGCGCGCGCGTGGATTTGGAACCCTTAATTGTCATGTCATGGAATGTTACCAGTCTCCTAGGACAAGTTCCCTGGAAACCAAAACTGGTAGAGCGACTGTCCGCGACACTGCTCCAGGAGAACTACCTTGCTCAACTGCTGATATGTACAGATACAAGGGTAAGCCGGGGCCCTGATGCTCCCCACCCAGGAGGGACGGCCACCGCCCGCCGGCCCCTCGCACCCCTCCCTGGTCCACCTCCTGCAGCCCAACCACCCCTCACTCTCCGCCCCTCTTCTAGCCCATAGGAGACCTTGCCACTGCCCCTTTGGGGATTTCATGCCAGGGTTCCTGGATGCACCTGGAAGACGGTACCGGCTCAAGCTGGGTATGCTCACCCCTTGCGGGATCAGTCACCCCCAAGGGGCCAGGCTCTGTGCGGGAAACTGCAGGATGGTCTGCAACCCAGCGACCAAGCAGATTTGCCCCAGCAGTAACAACCAGAGGCCACCTCCAGTGCCACGTCAGATGGTCTGCTGGACACTGGCCTCCAGGGAAAGAAATGCCCAGGAGCCTAGCGTAAAGGAGACCACAGTGAATGCCCTGAAAGGCTCGAATAAAGGGATAGTGCAGAAAGAAGGAGCAGGGCAGATGACCAACTCCACGCTGGCCTCCCCAGCAAGAAATGCCCAGCAGCCAGGTGCAAAGGACGCCACTCTCAAAGAGACAATGCAAAGTAGGGTGGAGGAAGAGTCCCAAATACTTAGAGATGGCAAGAAAAGCAAGAGAAAGTGCCATGAGAGTAGTGGGAGCAGCCCGTCAACATCTGAACCCCTCCTGGCCGATGGCTCTTCTGCTAGTCTTGTACAGAAACCTGTACCCCTGAAGAGAAGTCTCGCTTCTGAGACCTCTGATGACCCCTTAAATAAGCGGGCACGCATGTGTTCTAGGTGCTCCCCGCCAAGCAAGTTCACATGTGGCATCCCAGTGCCCAAGCGCAATGCAATCATGAGTTCCTACAGCTCCACTGGAGGCGTCTCCCAGCTGTGGAAGAGGAGGGGGCACACCTCAGCCCTCCTCTCTGGACCAGCTTCCTCCCACTGCCAGCAGCCAGGGAGGACAGCAAAGAACAAAAGAGAGGAGGGGCTGGGGCATGGCTCTAGTACTACTGCTCCCACTCCCCAGGTGATGGACAAGGAGTCCCATGGACAAAGGGCTACAGATGACACCACAAGGAAGGAGAAAAAGTCCTCCATGTCACTACCCACACCTGGCAGCTCTGGGAGCAGGAAACGCAAGCGGTGCGGGGACCCACTGACCTGCCCTTTACCTCCCTTGCTTGCCTATCCTATCACTCCTGAAGTCCATAGAGAGAAGAAGGCCAGATTCCAGTGGTTTAGCAAGGCTCTGGAGGACAAGACTGTTGTGGCCTCTAACTGTGTCACTAAAGAGCCTTGCCTCACTTTCACGCTACCTGCAATAGGGCCAGCTTCCTTGCCATCCTCACACCCCACGCCTGCACCAGGCCCAGGTGCTACCCCACTGCTGGCCAGTCTGAAGACGGCGGAGATCCCTGACTGCACACCATCCTTACCAGCACCTGCCGATGTAGTCAGCACTACCACCCCTGCACCAGGCCCAGGTGCTACCCCACTGCTGGCCAGCCCAAAGACCATGCCGAACCCTGACTGTGCAGTGTCCTTACCAGGACCTGCTGTTGTAGTTAGCACTGGAACTCCTGCACCTGCCAAGCCACCTGGCCACACACTGACCCTGACCGCAGAAAGGCCAGCTTCCTGTCCAGCCTCCGTCCCCACCTCAGGCCTAAGCACTATCCCACTGGTTGGGCACTTGAAAAAGATGAAGAATCTACAGGCCCCACCATCTTTTCCAGTGGTGGTTGGTGTGGTTACTACTGTAGCTCCCGCACCTCCGAAGACAACTGGCCTTCCAGCTGTCCTTAGTTCTTCACATTCAGTGACCTTTGCAGGAACATCTTCAGCAGCTTCTGTGGGGCAGGCACCTACTTCCTCCTCAGTTGTACCTATGGATACATCATCCCCTCCACCCCTTCAACCTGCAGTTTCAGTTAATCTACAAGGCCCCCCCATATTTCCAACAGCTTCTGTGGGGCAGGCACCTACTTCCTCCTCAGTTGTGCCTATGGATACATCACCCGCTCCACCCCTTCAACCTGCAGTTTCAGTCAATCTACAAGGCCCCCCCATACTTCCAACAGCTTCTGTGGGGCAGGCACCTACTTCCTCCTCAGTTGTGCCTATGGATACATCGCCCGCTCCACCCCTTCAACCTCCAGTTTCAGGCAATCTACAAGGCCCCCCCATACTTCCAACAGCTTCTGTGGGGCAGGCACCTACTTCCTCCTCAGTTGTGCCTATGGATACATCGCCCGCTCCACCCCTTCAACCTGCAGTTTCATCCAAACTACAAGGTGTCCTCTGGCGTGCCCCCACTCAAAACCCAAAGGCCCTTGGCAGCATGCCTACCAACCATTCCTCCCCTACTGGCCCTGGCCTGACCTCTGCTGTTTCCATGAAAAGCCAGGGAAACAAACCCTCTCTTTCCACACATGTGGGCACATTCCCAGCCTCTTCTCACCACACCATCCCCCCCAGGACCAAAACTACCATCCCGCCCATCAAGCCCCAAAGTGGCCTCATTATACCTCGTAATTTCCTACACATGCCAGCCCACTGTTTAATGCAGACAACTGCTTTAGTTACCGGTCCCCCCATGATCACTAGTTCAGCCACACTCACCACCACTGGTCCAGCCAGTCGGTCTTCCTCAAAGCCTATGAGTGGTTTGGGGGTAAAGAGCGTGGCCAGCACCACCTCCACCACCACCAGCACCACCACCACCAGCACCACCGCTTCCACCACCACCTTGACCTCTCAGGGAATCCACCTTGGGGCTTCTGCTCCCTCTGGTGCCCACAACCCAGTGGCCCCAAGCTCCTTCCAGATACCCCAGCCCTCTACCCTGTCCACATCTGCACCACCCACCTCTTTTGGTCAGCCCCTACCCAGTACTAATCCCAGCACCCCTGGCATCAGTGGCCTTAACCACCCACTCACTACTGTTACCAGTCTGGGGACGCTGAGAGTCGGAGACACCACCAACCCTTCCTCCAACACCCATCCTGTCCCCCCACCCTACACAGGACCCAAATCCCAGCCCACCAATGGAGGCTCAAAGAAGCAGAAGAAGAGGGTCAAGATGTCAGCCCTTATTAAAGCATTCGCTGCTCTTTCACTGGCCGATTCTGTGCCACTCCAGGCACACAAGCAGCAGAGTCAACCGAAACTGGACAAATCCATGAGGTCTTTGGTGGCTAAGTTTTCTAAACTTTCCTTTGTTTGAGAGGCTCTGCCTCAGTTGTGCATTATTATTATGGATACATTATTAGCATAGATATATTTCCATTTGTTTAAAAATAAAGATACATTTCTGTATTTTAAAATAAGCAGAGTAAATACATTAATTTCATGTGTTCATGGGGCATCAGACACAGATATCTGGAAACTTTGCAAGTATTATCAACCCCAGTGCCCTTTTTTAAATAGCTCAGGATTCTAAGGCTGAGAAGAATGAAACAAACTCAGGGAGATCTCTGACAGAGATAAATTGAAACATGAAGCTCCTACATTTTGGTCCAAACTTTGAGTCTCCATCTGAGCTAAAGCTTACCGTGTTGTACTGTTTATTTGGTTAGTTGGTGGAGTTAATGCCAAAATTTTAATTCCTGGAAGGACTTTGCCTGAGATGTTGCTTTTTTTTTTTTTTTTTTTTTGCCTAAGTCATTGGCTTGTATTTTAGTATCAATAGTCTGCATGAAAAAACTCTCTAAATCTTGCTTTTGGAACAAAGTTCTATAAGGAAGATGACACATCTGTGTCATCATAGGTGATATCATAGGTTATTGAGAGAGTTTCCTAACAGCTTTGGCTGAAGACAGTTATTCAGCTTGGGGTTCCCCATTTCCTCTTTTTGCAGCAATGTTGCAAGGAGAGGAAGTAACCAAGTGGATCTGGTTTAGAACCATTCTCCATCTCTCTGTCCAGCATCTGTACTGCTCTGGGGTGATTCAAATAGCCCTTTGTCAAAGCTAACTGCTTGCTTTTCTTCTGAGAAACACCCTTTTGCCTAATGTGGGTTTTAAAACTTCCTCATCAAAAGGTGGAAGTGTGTGTCACTCATTGGCCTGCACTGGTAGGAGGAATATTACCAGTTCCTCCAAATGAAGGCAGATGTTTGCAGAAATGAGTCAACACCAAGAAAGTTTTTAAGATCACATAAAATTGTATTAATACAAGATTGTTGTTTTTTAATAGAAAGCCCACAACCTGTCTTCAAGGCTTCAGCAAGGGTCTTCTGTAGCACTTGGATATTTCCCGCATATGTTTCCACCTCTAGGTTCTCATATGTATTCACTTCAAGTTGTAGCGGCCCAATAAAACTGCAGTTCTTTCGCTTGAAGGTTATTAGATTGTGGAAACAACTTGGAGTGAAAGGCTGAATTTTAGTCAAGGGTATATTTGCATGGTCCCATTTTTGTAAGTATCAAAGTATTTTCCAGACATGGAGGCTGACCTCTTACAGTGGCTTTGTTCAAGTTGGATTAGCCAGACAAGACTGCTGCATTTTAAGTTGCTGCTTTTGATTTTTACCTTGGATTCCCTTTGTCTCTGGATAATTTCCATGAATCACTGCAGAACCATGAAAAATTGAATATTTGGGGATTTGTGTGTATGTGTATGCTGCTATTGTTGCTGGATTTTGCTTTACTTTGTTGGCTATAGTTAAGAAAAAGCTACATGCTTATTTTATGTTTATTCACTCCACACTCTTGTTGGCTTTGGGGAATTTCTTTAGCTGAGCCTTGTACTCACCAAACACACACACACACACACACACACACACACACACACACATGCCCACTGGGTGACAAGTGTCTGCTACAGGGGATACAGTCTTGATCTGTCGCAACTCCTTGAACTTGACACATTCAGGTTATTCATCCCACAATCAGTGTAATCAAGAAGTTCCCTGTGATGTGGCAGAGCCTAGTGTTTAGGATTGTATCTGTATATAAGCTCCACTGTGAGCACTGTAATTGGCAAAATGTGCATGAGCGGCTCTGACCTCCTTGGTTACATGAAGGAAGAGCAGGGGCGAGAGGGGGAATGCTCTGCAAATATCTGATTCCCATGGAAGCTTTGCTTGTTTTGTTGCTGGACCACTGCCAGGCAAATGCTTCTCACATCTTTTAAGAAATCCCAGCTGCAGAAGGAGTTGCTGAACCCAGTAGAGAGTGTTGCCAAGACATTCTGTTGGAGCACTGCTATGGCAATGAGCAGACATTCTCTGAAAAAGGAAAATAAAAGCTCATGGAAACGTTTAAGATAAAAGGAGACTTATCTATATGACCATGTCTACATAAACACAGTTTGGGATTTGGGGACCAAGTTCACACTATCATTAATACTGTCGAGGCTCTTTTGTTCTAGGTGGCTTTAGGAAATTTTTCTCTTAGCTTAGATGATATCAGGTCTCAACTGATGAATATGAAGTATATTGTTTTTTACATGAATTTTCTTTTTTTTTTTTGTGCTGGGTTGAACTGAAGGCCGTGGCTCATGCTAGGTAAGCACTATGTTACTGAGCTGCATCTCCAGCACTGTATAAAGTATTCTAAAAAGTCACAAGTATAAAAATGTAAACTTCTGTTGGATTCAGTGACATATACTATAATCTCAGAACTCAGGAGACTGAGGCAGGAGAATCACCAGGTTCCAAGCCAACGTGAGCTAAATGGTGAGTTCAAGGCCATCCAAGCCTACATAACAAGACATTTCCTCAAAAATGTAACCTACAATTAATAATATGGTTAGAGAAAGTAAATTTGGATATGATAGCTGTGGGCAGAAGGCACAGGTTGCTCAGCTGCTTTTGCTCCATTCCTTGATGGTCAGTCTCTGTGTCCATGAGACAATTCCTCCACATCCTTTGTTTTCAGTTCACTATGACTTCATCATTAATCTCAGTCCATGAATAACATGTAGCAATAGGGAGGAAAAACCACATGGATGAATGAATCACTACTATTGCTTGAAGCTGCAGGTGTGACTTGGGGTGATGACACACATAAAGATGAGGATGAAACCTTCCTCCATAGACCAACTTACAGTCAGGAGGAAGTTTTTGGTCAGTCACTGCTTGGGGGCTTTTAGATAATCAAATCACATCCTCTTTTCCCCATCCTCAGTTTGGAACCTATTGAAATATGAGATACAAGTGAAACAAAGGGAGAGCAAAATATTACTACCGTTACTGATAAAAACTGCATCAAGGAATACAATTTAATTTGTGCTCAAATGGGCATCTAATATCTTCTCTACTATCCATAGTGAATCAAATCTCCCACTCAAAAATATAGAAATTCCACTTGCAGGGGACATCTCACATAACTGAGAGAAGAATGCAATGCTCCTCTGTACAGAAAACTATCTCTGCAAGATATCACAGCCCTCAGGACCTTCCCACAGGTTCACATCACATTGAACTCATCCTTCCATAAGGAAGCATGGGAAAGGAATGAGGAGAGAGGCCAGATGGTAGCAGAAAGCCTTCCATAGAAATGTGAGAGAAGAGAAGGCAAAAGTTTCTTGACATCTATTAGCAGCACAAAGAAAGTCTGAACTAGCTTCACTGTGTGCCATACTTGCAAAAATGTGCAGTAGTGACTCCGACTCGGACGTCTTTGGTCACATGAGGACGGGCAGGGGAGAGAGGAGGAAGCACTGTGAGCATCTGATTCCCATGGGAGTTTTGCTGCTTTTGCTTCAGGGGCACTGTGTGGCAAAGGCTTTGTAGTTGATGAAGGGAGAGAACAGTCAGTACCTGAAGAGTTCAAGGAGTGAAGTAGACAATGAGCCCAGGAAGTAAGGGGACTGAAAATAGCGGAGAGCAAGATGAAGGATAGAGACCAGTGATTAAGGCCAAGTTTTCTAGCTCAGCTGGACAGGTAAGAGGCTGAACAGCCCATCTGACAGGTTTAGAGGGCTAAGAATACAAAAACTACACTTCAAGTTTTGAGAAAGGGAAAATACTGGTGGGCCTTGGTTTCCTAGGGTTTGGGATTCCTGAAGAGCAAGGGGAAAGTGTAAATGATAAGTAAAAATATTCTCAAAGAATAGAAGCTCATTTTAGAAGCTTCTTAATCTCCACAGTTAAATTGAGGACATCCCAGATTGCAGATACCCATAGGTGTTTAGTAGAAATGAACACAATTACTTCCTAATGAGTGATAATACCATCCTAGTCCTCACTGCATTTCTATAAAAAATATTACAAACCCCATCTGGCACATAAGGGAAAAATCCTTACACAGAATTAGACAAGGTCACATGGATGAAGTGAATGGAAACACTAGAGTAGAAACATTGGGAAGGTTAGATATTGGTGTTGTCAGGCATAGACCTTTGGAATAACTGTCATTTGTGTTGTTCAAGGAGAAAAGAGACACTATGAAGAATTCTGAAAGCAAAAAATAAAATAAAAACTTTATACTGCAATTATAAAGTTCTAAAGCGGAAGTTCTAAATTTAAAAAATACACTAACCCAAATTAATAACTCAATGGAGAGGTTTAGTAGCAGTTCAGATATAGCTAAAGAAATAATTGATAAAATAGAATACAGGTCAGGTGAAAATATTCAAAACAAATTTTTCCTTTACCCAGCAGGCCAATAATGAAAGAAATGCTTAAAGAACATTCTTTTTGGGTTCTTTTTTTTTTTTTTTTTTGAGACAAGGTCTCACTATGTAGTTCAAGCTGTCCTCATATCCTCTTGTATCAGCTTTTGAGTTCTGGGACTACCACACACCCAGAAAAGTGCCACCACACCCAGCAAAGAGCATTGTTTAGGTAAAAAATAAACAAGACCATGTGGAAGCTAAGAAGTTCATGTAAATGGAAAAATGAGGCCTGTTAAAACTATTCCAGGTATGGGGGAGGGGAGAATAAAGGAGAATGATGGATGGGGAGAATTCAACTATGGGTATATTGCAATAAGTTTTGTAAATGTCACAATGCACCCCCAATGCAACAATTCAAAAAAGGCATGAAAAGATATATATATGTATATTCACTTAATATTGTGTGTATAAAATAAAAATAGACCATCATATAAATTGGGAGAATAAAATAATTTATTTTCAGATTGTCTAGGAAGAGGGTAGAGGCAAAAATGAAGTTAAGACATTTATAACCTCTAGGACAAGTGTGCTACAAGAAGAGTAAAATATCATGTAACTTCCAAGACAATGGGAGGAGGCATGTAATGTAAATAATACAAAAGAAAGAAAGAGAGAAAGAAGAAAACTCCCTGTAGGCAAAATGATAAGAAATGAGTGATACAGTTCATTAAAGTTTTACATGGAAAGATGATATTGAGTAATCAAGTCAATTTGGAAAACAAGGAAGGATGAAGACCATTCTATCTTATTTCAGGACTTAATAAATGGCTGTAGAGATCAAGATTATTGTATTTGCAAGGAGTAGAACAGAGAATCCACAAACAGCTCCATATAAATTCAGACAATTGATTTTTGAGAAAGGTGCAAAGGACAATCTTGTCAGCAAATGGTATTTCACCAACTGGAAATCCATAGCTGTCCCTCACCTGCCACAGGGGAAAAATAATCCAAACATCATACAAAATTAAATTTAAATGGATTTAAATGCAAAATTATAAAACTGACAGAAGATAACATAAGACAAAACCCTCAGTGTTCATAGAGTTCTTATTGGGACACAAAGTAAGATACATAAA
Source organism: Castor canadensis (assembly GCF_047511655.1). Classification (NCBI taxonomy): domain Eukaryota; kingdom Metazoa; phylum Chordata; class Mammalia; order Rodentia; family Castoridae; genus Castor; species Castor canadensis. The sequence goes on from NC_133400.1 coordinate 70,266,800, forward strand.
AGAAAAATGTTTATATCTGTATCTATCTATGTCTAATATCTCTCTATATGTAGGTGGTATTGGAGTTTGCACTCAGGCCCTTGTGCTTGCAAGGCAAGTACTCTGTCACTTGAGCCATACCCCAGTCCTTTTTGCTTAAGTTATTTTTCAGATAGGGTCTCATGCTTTTTGCCTGGGTCTGGCCTCAAACTGTGACCCTCCTTATCTCTGCCTGTAGCTGGGTTTGCAGGTATTCCCCACTACATGTGGCACCATTAAGGATCATTAAAGAGGATGGAAAAGCAAGCTACAGACAGGGAGAAAATATTTGAAATGCACATCTTAATAGAGAACTCATATCTAATGTATAGAATAGCTAAAACTCAACAGTAAAACAAGAAAAAATTCAATTAGGAAATGGGCAGAAGATAGCAAAATTTTACCAGAAAGAATATATGAATGTCAGTGAGCATATCAATAGGTGGTCAGCACGATTAGTCATTAGGGAAATCACAATTAAGATCAAGGTGGCATTCACAATATAGCTATTACAACTGCTAAAATAAAAAACAGTATTCAAAATATCCTAATAAGTCAATTTTTTAAAATGGGTAAAAACTTGAATAGACGTGTCTCCAAAAAGACATACACATGGCCATCAGGTATATGAAAACACTATCAACATCATTAATCATCAGAGCTGCAAATCAAGCTATACATGATATACGTGATACACCTACTTGGTAGGCTGAGGTGGATCAAATTGTGGTTTGAGGCCAACCTGGGCAGGGACCTTGTGAGATCTCCATTTCAACCAATAGCTGGGTGTGGTGGCACAAGCCTGTCATCCCAAGCTATATGAGAGGATTATAATTCCAGACAAGCCTAGACAAACAGTTAGTAAAACATCATGTCAATGGAAAAGAGCTAGATGTGGTAGCAACTGTCTGTCATCCTAGCCACAGCAGGACATTTAAAATAGGAAGATTATGGTTCAGGCACACCTGGGCAAAAAGGGAGACCCTATCTGCAAAATAACTAGGACGAAATGGACTGGAGATATGGTTCAAGTGGAGAGTGCCTGCTAAGCAAACATGAATCCACAGTACACACACACACACACAAAATCAAAATGAGATATCACTTTACACCTGTTAGGATAGCACTCATCACCTAAATAAAAAATATATTCAGAGAATGTGGGGAGTTGTCTAGCTTTGGTGGGAGAGTTCAGTTACTATGAAATACAGTAAGCAAGTACCTAAAAAATTATAAATATTGTTACATATGACCTAGAAACCCTACTTCTGGGTGTCTAGCAAAAAGAATTGAAATCAGAATCTCAAAGGGGTATTAGAACACCAATCAATGTTCACTGCAGCAGCACTCACGCCAAGATTGGAACAACCTAAATATCCATGGATGGATGAATCTACAAGGACTAATATTGTATATACATACAAGGGAATATAACCTTCAGTCTAAAAATATAACAAAATCCTGCAATGTGACCACATCCATGGACCTAAGACATTATGCTTAACACTATAAACCAGTCACACACAGAAGAACAAATACTGTATTCACCTCTCAATGGCACTAAATAGTCATGTTCAGAGGATCGGAGAGTAGGATTGTGTGGTCCATGGCCTTGGAGGAGGGGAATGGAAAGTTTCTAGTTAGTGGGCATGAAGTGTTCATGAGGCACCACGAGTAAGTTCTAAAAATCTACCCTATAGTGCTGAGCCCAAGAAACCCAGTACTGCAGGGTACACTTAAAATTTTGTTAAAAGGGTAGATCTCATGCTAAGTTTTCTTACCATAATGAAATAAAAAATTAAACAACAGTGACAATATCCAATGTTGAAAAGTATTGAATGCTAATAGCTATCTGTCTGACTCAGGGGCAGGTGTTTACTTTTATTAATACCTTTAAACATGATGGTTCACTTGACCATTTTATGTTTATATAGAGTTTTATATTCCATGAGGCAATTCTGATAAGCGGAATTTTTTAGATTTGGCATTCACAATTGTTCTGAGTTTTCCATGGCAGTAATTATTAGTCCTGTATTTAGAAAAGGAAATTGAGGTTCAGGGTGGTTGCATGCCTCACCAAAAGCACACAACTATTCAAAGGCAAAGCTGGTCCCAAACTCAGCCTTCTCAATTTTTGGCCCAGTGCCATTGTTACCTTGTCATGCTCCCTTCCTTCCTGTATCGTTGCCAGTGCAGTGCATCCTGCTCTGGGGAAAGCAGGGTCAAGGGTCATCTTAGGAAAAGTGCATGTCTCTCTTTGGCACCTTCCTCATGTTGGTGCTTCTGCCTCAGTTTCCTGGAACCCTGTGAGTGCATGAGAGCCAGCTCACTGCACGCTGCCTGCTGTGAATTTCTCTTTCCTCAGCAAGTTCATATGGTTGCTTCTGCAATCGTATGTGGTCCCGTGGCAAACTTATCACAGGCTGATTGCTGCCTTCCTGTGTCAGCTGAAGCCAACATGATTAAAGAGAATCCACATCAGGATGGGTTCAGTGCCAAGAATACCCCACATGAAAAGCCCAACTTTGAAAGTAAGGTTAGTAGCATTATCAATATTGAATCTTCTCATGCAATTTCACTGCTGAAAGGCAACTAAAGATGATGACTATAAATGAAAACAGAGTGTTGATTTAATCCTCTCAATAGAAAAGGCAGCATTATTTGGATTCACATCACAGTCTAACTGTTGATTTCTTCACCACAAATGAAAAACAGAAAGACTGTAGGAAGACAACAGCCAAGGAAAACACAGAAAGAAATGGTGAGTAGTAGCCATGTAGAGAAATGACGTAAGAGAGGTGTAAAGCACAGGCACCTTCAGAAGACCTTTTCATAACCAGGAATGACAAAGCTTTCAGTCATTTCCATTTCAATAGCTTCCGTGGATTCAAAGCCCAGTGTTGGTCTTCAAATGACCTTGAGGATTCACAATGATGGGACATAGCTGAGCTCTTTCTGGATGATGGGATCCATCTAGCATGACCTTGGGCATACAAAAACATTTTGAAGTCATTGCTCTTCTCACTAATTTAGACATCATAAATAAACTTCTATAGAAGGCCTGGCTTTCTGATGACTGTTGAGTGCCTGCTGTTTTAACCATTCCACAGCAGAATCTGCTACTACACAACATGAGCCTTTGATATTCAATCTGAGAACACCAACGATGATAATCAAGAAAGAATTTAAGAACCAGGGAACAAGTTTGAATAAAAAAATTTGAGATTTTTTTTGGAAAGGAAATTGGAAAAGAAGAGCAATCTGACTGTGGGAAGTGATGAAGGATGAGTTACACTCACCACTGAACTGGCCACAGCCCAGGTTCCTTCACCCTAGCCGTGTTTCCCAAATTTCATTCTCACAATACATTTTGGGATTTTTCCCATACCAACCTACAGCTGTTCAAGTTTAATTTTTTTATGTAAATTCTGCTAATTTAAAAAATAGCTTTACGTGACATAAGTAGAAAAGCAATAACAATTGTTATTGTAAGAGCAAAAGGAAGTATAATACAAACAATCAACTTCATTAACTTCTAGCAAGGACTATAATATTTGGTTTGCTCAAAGTTCTAAACTTGAAGGCTTATTATTTTACTGTTTCCAGAAAGACAAGTTAATAAGTATAGATGGAGTTTTAAAGTCATACCATCATAAAAGTGATTCTCTTTGATGTAGCCAGCAGAAATTAAATAATATTCCTGTTTTGCAACTTAATTTAGTTGCAGCAATAAAAACCAATTTTCAAAAGACAAGAACTAGGTGGCAATAACAGATAAGGCACCTTCAGAAGAACTTCTAGTAATGAGGAACGATAAAGGTTGTCGTCATTTCCACTTCAATACTTGGATGCAAAGCCCAGTATTGGTCTTGAAGTGACCTCAAGGTTTCACAATGATGGAATGTAGCCCAGCTACCTAAATGACCATAAGGTCATTTACAAAGGCTGTTGTTTGAGTCACTACTCCATTCACTACCTCTTTCATGTGCTCTTTGCATCTCTTAGGTGGAGACTGAATGATTCCCCATACCTTGAATAGTGATGGCACTTGAGCAACAGTTTGTTAATAACATTTAAATGGGAGAGTGGTAGTTCTTCCAAAGGAAATCAGATCTGTAGCACTCCAAGAAGGGGATGCATGTTCCATGCTCAAAAGCTGATATGTGTTCATTGCATATTCTTGATGCTCTGATTGGATACCAACAGCCCAACTCCCAGACTGCGGAGATGCTTTCCATTCTGGGAAGTGATGAACAGGTGTTCTAGGTCATAGGAGTCATGGAACATCTGGTATCTTCTGAGACCAGTCTGAGCTTTGTAAATTCAGAAAATTCAATTTCTGGCTTATGTCCTAATTTCCACTTGGGCATGTATTAATGAGAGGTCTGGGGGCCTAGGATAGGACAAATGGTTAGAGAGAAAGTTGAGGAGATGTTCTAGGTGAAAGTCATGAGGTGAGAGAAGCGGTGTCACATTGGAGAACCTAGAGAAAGAACATGGTCACCTGAGGGCAGCAGGAGAGGAGGAGTGTCTGTGATACCTGCCTTGGCAGTAGGGAACCAAAGAGCTGGAGACTCTTAAAGTAAACTAAGGTCAAGAAAAGTCATCAAAGATGGGAAATGACATGATAAAAATGCTGCAATTATTTATTTAAAAAATATTTTGGCAAACATTATGCCAGAGGGAAAGCCTTCAGTAGTAACCGTCAGAGCACCTTAGGCAAATCCTCCCACAGGAGGATTTTTATTTAGCTTTCAGAAAAGCTAAATAAAAGTATAAAAATCTGATAACTCTAATAAATAAAAGAGGAACAGATTGAAGAAGAGAAAAACACCATATGGACACCTGCTGTTTGGGGTTGGAGGGAGTGGCAAGGGATTGAAATACTGAGCAAAGTTTTCAACAAATTCACTAGGCTAAGAGGAACACAAGAGTCCTTGAAGCATAGGCCCCAAGGGAGTTTCTCCCCTCCACACACTGTAGGTGAGACACGCATAAAGCTTGACACTGATTCTTTAACTTAGCATGATGTGTTTCAAGGTTTATCTGTGGGGTAACATGGATTAACACTTCATTTTTCGTTACTAAATAATATTCCTTTCATAGATACACCACGCTTTATCATTTCATAAGTTGATAGACACATGAGTTTTTTCCATTTTTTGGCTGTTATGAATATTGCTACGATGAACATCATGTAGAATTTTTGTGTGGACATGTGCTTAGCTAGATACCCATAAACAGATTTGCGGAGTCATCTGCCAATTGTATGCCTAAGCTTCTGAGGAGCTATCCACCTGCTTTCAAAGTGCCTGAACTATTTCCTCCTGGCAGTATTTTGAGGGTTCCAATGTCTCCTTATGTTTGCAAGCAATTGTTTTCAGCATTTCAGATTGTTACCATATTACTAGGTGTAATGTGGTATCTCACTGAAGATTTGATTTACATTTTCCTAATGGATCTGTGATAATTTTTGATTGTATGTTTTCTTTTGAGAAATGCTAAAAAGATCCTTTGCCCATGTAAAAAACTGGGTGTTTTGTACTTTTTGGTGTGAGGTACTGGGGTTTGTGCTGAGGGCCTTGCACTTTCTAGGCAGGTGCTCTACCTCTTAAGCTGCACCTCCAGCTGTATTTTTGTTATTAATATAGGGATTCTTTTTTTTTTAAAGTATTGAGACTTGAACTCAAGGCCTTTGCCTCACAAGTTTTCTACCACTTGAGCACTGTAACCCCTTTTGTTTTAGTGTATTTTAAGATGGGTCTCACACTTTTGCCCAGGCCAGCCTAGAACATAATCCTCTTACTTCTGCTTCCCAAGTAGCTGGAAATACAGTTGTGTTTGTTGAGATAGGGTCTCATTACTTTTTGTGTGGACGGGATTGAGCCACAACTCTCCTATCTCTGACTCCCACATGGCTGGGAGTCTAGGTACATGCAACATACCCTTGACTTTCATATATGCTTTTATATACTATATAAGAGTTCTTGGCAAACATATGATTTGCAAATATTTTCTCCCATTCTGTGGTGGTGTTACAGTTTCTTGACAGTGTCCTTTAGGACATTTTTTTTATGGACTTCAATTTGTCTATTATTCATGGCACTTTTTGTTTTTGATGCCATAATTATGAATGCTTTACCTAACCTAATGTTACAGTTTACTCCAATCTTCTAAGTGTTTTATTGTTTTAGTTCTTAGACTGAGGTTTATGCTGAATTTTGAGTCAATTTTTGTGTATGATGTAAGAAAGGAGATACTAATATTTTTTATCAGTATTTGGATCCACAGAGTGTTAAAGAGACAGGGAAAATTGCAATGTATGCTCTGACTTACATTATGAAAAATATCCTGTTGTAGTTTTTTAAGGTTATAAACTGTCGAATACAACTTTACTGCAGAGTTTGAACATGATATGTAAAATTCTTGGTTAAATTGAAAAAGCGAGTATGATGTGTTATAAGAAATGTCACACATTAATATTGTGCCCCCAGCACAATATTAAAAATAGAAATTTAAGAAGAATAAATGAATTGAAAAGTGATAATTCCAGTTGCTATAGCCTCAGTAGGGAAAAATTTCTCCAAATCAAATTAATTTCAAACAATATAAGCATATTTCAAGAAAAGTTAAAACTTGTCAATAAGAAATAATGTAAAATTTTCATCATAGAAATGTCTTTAGTGATTTTGCTAAAAAGAAGGAAAAAACAATTTTCCTGGAAAAGTACATATGCTGTTCTATTCAAATATTGTTAATTGAAGACAGAATGTCCAAACATGAGTGATCATAATTAAACTTAGGTATTACATTCTGCTCAATTTCAGTCACATAAAACTATGCATTTATAAATGTTTTTAATCATTGAAGAAGATACATCCTAAGGAAGTATGTTACATACTGACCAACACAGAGGTAGCTATTTATAACTTACACATTTTCTGATACATAATGCCCTCAAATATTTAGAGCAGAACTATAGAAAGAGAACAGCAAATTTAATGCAAATAGAGTAAAAGAGAGGAAAGGAATAGAGAACAGCAGAAACTGAGCAAAACAAATGAGTAAGAAAGTCTATTCAATGGGTAAGAATATTGAACAGGCACGTAGAAGACCCCATCAGTAACTAGGCAAATGCAAGTTACAATTACATTAAATAATAATATCCAGCAACTGATAAGTGGAATAGTACATTCTTGCAATGAAATTCAATTTTGCATAAAAAAAGATCAAACTCCAACATATGCAACATTATGGGCAAATTTCAAAGCTGTCATGCAGTTGAGGTAAGACAGAAACAAAAGACTATGTGCTGTATATGATTCCACTTACATAAACTTCTAGAAAAGGCAACATCAAAGTAATAGCAGATCAATGGCTGTGTAGGTGTTCAGGTGAGGAGGAAGAGTCGCTGCCCAGAGACATCAGAAGGCTTCTTGTAGCACTGGAAATGTTGTCTATATTGTGCAGGATGGTGATTACACGACTGCTTATTTGTGTAAAAACTCGTTGAATTTATTCATCACATTTATTCATGAAGAACTGCAAGACATGAAAATGAATGATTGTCTAATGTATAATGCTGAGGAATAATAATAGTAATAAAAGTTATACAAACAGGAAAATCTAAGCTACAGTTTTCTATGTTAGGACAGTGGTCTCCTTTGAACAGAGGGAGGTAGCAATTATTGGGACAGGGCACAGTTGGAAGAGGGACTTTGTTGAACTGGCAGTATTCTAGCTCTTCATCTGGGTGGTGGGTTCTGGAATGTCCACTTTGTGATAAGGTATTGAATTGAACTATGTATTTATGTTTGGGGGAACATTTCTGATGTTATATGGCATGTGTCCAGATGAGGTGATAAGTGGCAATAAGTTAAAAGTGTTGTTTTGTTTTATTTTTATCTGTTTTGCAATGGAAATTATGTGAGAAAGGCTGAGCAAGGTGGTTGAGGCCTGTAATCCCAGTTACTCTGGAGGTAGAAATTGGGAGGATCACAGTTCAGGCCTGGCAAACAGTTCTGGATACCTCTACAATAACTGGGTGTGATGGCACTTGCCTGTCATCTCAGCTATGTGAGAAGCATAAGTAGGAGGATCACCATCCAAGGAAGGCCTGGGCATAAAAGCAAGACCCTATCCCCAAAATAATTAAAGCAGAGTGCTGGGCATGGCTCAAGTGGTAGAGTACCTGCCTAACAAGTGCAATACTCTGAGTTCAAACCCCAACACTACCAAATAAAAAAATTACTTGAGAAATATTACTTTTTAGTGGAACTGATTCATGGACAGAAAATGATTAAAAGTCAATGGGTCAAGGAAATAAATACTAGTGAAAAATTTCTGAGAAGAGAGAGGATTGAGAATTTAGGAAGGACTGATCTTAAACTAATTGAACAAAGAGAAAAGAACTTGGTGGACATTTAGGTTTGCAGGGAGGAAGTCAAAGAGTTCTATTCTGTTGCTTTTAGGGGCAAAATTATGGTCTTCCTTTCCATAAACTTGAATATTGACATCCTATCCCCCCCCCAAACCACAGAAGGCAATTGTATCTGGAGATAGGGATTTTAAGGAAGTAATTAAGGCAAAGAGGTCATCTGGATGGGGTCTAATGTACTATGACTTATGTGCTTATGAGAAAAGATTAGGACACAGACACTCAAAATGTTTTTGAGTATTGGAAGACCATGAGAAGACCATCTTCCAGCCATGAAAAGATACAGGAAGAAGATGCCCACTGACAAGCCAAGGAGAAAGATCTCCAAAGAAACCAACCCTGATCACACCTCAAATTTGAAGACTTCAGAACAGTGAAAAAATAGCTAGTTTTTAAAATCACTTACTCTGTGGTACTGTGTATTGAAAACCCTAGTAAACTAATACAGATGGTTTGTATTCTTTCTAAATTAGGAATACAGTTACTTCTTGGAAGGAAGGAAGAAAGTAGATGAGAAAAATTGCAATTCAAGAAACATAGAGAAGCTTAAAATATTAATTTCAGTGAGTAGAAGTTAAAATTGGCCTGGAATTTAATGAAGGGTTGCTTCTCCCTGTAGAAGACCCTGGATAGTTTGGTGAATTTCACACCTAGTTGGGGTCCTATGAGAAGAATCTTTATTCTGAGCCCAGGTCATAGAAGTTTGGTTTCTTTAACAAGCTCAGATTGCATACATTCCAGATCTCAGGGGGGAATAGTTTATATACAAAATCACTGTAGCTTTAAATGACTAATCATAGCAGTTTCTGAGAGTAGGTGACAGATGTGAAGTCACAAGATCCCTATACCTGCTTTGGGCAAGAAGTCTGAAAAAAAGAGCACTTATCAATAATCACAGAAGTCATGACGATGGGACATTCTTTTCCAGATACAACCACAGATGAAGTTGAAGTAAATATCTTCATATCCGAGTTACTGGTCTAAGTAGTAGGTTTCAAAACAAAGAGCTATAAAAGCAGGTAGAAATGCTTAGATGGGGATCTTATTTTGCCAAATGCTGATCTCAAAAACAAAATGAAAACTAGTTGAGAAAATGCAAATTAGTCAACATGAATTAATTTGTACTTTTTTGAAAGTAACCCAAAGTAGTTGTCTCTTTGAGATGGATCAGTAGAATTATTTGTATGTATATACCCATTTAATATTGTTTTTAGTAACATTTGAAGATACCTAGTTATTTAAGGTCAATTATAGAAACTCTGTCAAAAGTAAGTAACACCCAGCTTATACTTTTAGGCATAAATGAGAGAGTTGAAACTCTCTCTTATTACCTTAAAATAAATAGGAATAAGCAAAGCTTTTAAGTAACATCTTGGGATTGAAATGTAGTTGTTATTTCTATATTTTATTTTACTTTTTTAAAAGGTAGATGTATATTTTCTCAGTGATTATTGACAGAAATGATCAAAATATGTAGTCAGAAGCATGTTAGCAAAAATATATAAACACATTTTTCCTCTTGTTGTTAGTTATTCTTGTGCTAGTTGAGAAAAAGACTTAAGAGAAATTTAAAATAAAATTTACCTCCAGGCTCAGGTGCACAGCAAAGGTAGGTAGATCCACTTGAAGGGGTCTTGGTACCAATTAAAGGTTTAAGACCAATAATTAACATGAATTATGATCAACATCTATGTACATAATTAGTGATCTATTCTTCAGCTAAAGTTCTTGGATACCTGATGGGATCTTTGAATTCACTTTGTTAATTGGATTTGTTTCATTTCATCACAGTAATGCATGATAATTTTTTAAAGTTTAATAATAAAAATATGTAAGTGAAAAGTTAATTTTCTCAACTCTCCTTGTTATGCCCTAACTACTGTTATGCTTTAAGTATTTTTACACATTTCTGTGATTATTCAACCATATAAAAATGTGTATCTTTTGTACATGTGTGTGTTTAAAAATCAAACCTTCATCCTGCCCCATAATATAGCGTAATTAGATTCATTTTTATGAATAGTCACAGAAAATTACAGAATTTGTGTGATTACCTCCATCTACTACTACTTCCTACTAAAAATAGACATCCTAGTTATTTTCTGGGTTTTTTTGCAATTAGAAATAGTTATGGCAATACACATTCTTCCTTCTGTCTATACCCTTACATAATATTGATTTGGGATATAAATATAGTCTTATTTTATGAGAAATTCATAGCAATTCACAGCTTCACAGCCAAATATGAGAGTGATGCAATCTTCCCCTTGCCATTGGCTATACTGGATAGTTTCAGTCTTTTCCAATTATGCAAATTTAATAGGGGAAAAAGTATTGCTTTTTTGAAGGATATAGTGATAAGTTTGTTCTCTAGGAATACTGGCTTTATGTTAAAGTGGGTCTTTGGGTCTGTCTGAAATCTTTTAAAAAATTTTTCACTCGTTAAATAATATCTCAGATTATCTAATAAAATAAGCTCATACTTTTTATCATATTGGTCACATTCATACATACATTATGTGATCTAGTCATTAAACAACCTTGTTATAATCTCTGTTTTGTGGAGAAGAATGTTCACAGACATTGGTTTAAAAAAAATCATACTAATAATAAGTTTCTGGAATAAAAATTCAATTCTACTTTGTTTCGATTTAAAAAAGCCCATCCCCCAATTACAAGGCCTATCAAATGAGAATCTTGTCTGTGGTGGATACTATACTTGAACATCTTATAAAACCATCTATGTAGGCAGAAAGATAGCTAACCAGGTAGAAATGTAGGTAGATAGGTAAATGGATGGATAGATAGATAGATGATATGAATGAGATTTATTTAAAGGAATCAGCACATAACTATTGAACACAGTAAGTCTGAAAACCACAGAGCAGGTCACAGACTGGGAAGGAGAGGCTGTGTGCTGTTACAGCTCTTTTCCAAAGGTACTGGGAGCAGAACTTCTTTTTTCACAGGGCACTTCAGTCTTTTAAGAAGATTCACTGATGGGATGAGGCTTTCCCCACATTATGGAGGCTACGAGGTATACACAGTATACCTACTTCAATATTAACCACCTCCAAAAAATATGCTCATAGTGGTATATAGACTGATGTTTGACCAAACTGGCTACTACAAGCTAGCCAAATTCACACATGAAATTAACTATCCCACTATATGCAATCATGTGAGATATGCTTTGTTTTACTAATTTTTGGGGAGGCAGAGGAAGGGCAGGTTCTTTTAGATAATATTATCAGTTTCTTTGCTAAATGGTATTCCATTGCATGAACATATCACAATTTATTTGTTCATTTTTTCTTGTAGGAGAATATGAGTTGTTTCTTTTCTTACTGTTACAAGGTATACTGGGTCAAAGAGCCAGAGTAGTTCAGGCAATTGGGGTATAAATTTCTGAGTAAGGGACTTGGCCAAAAGGGCTATTTTTATACAAAGACAGTTGATTAGAAATGGAATTACACTTTGCCTAAGGTAATAGACTCATTGCAGGTGACTTTTTAATGTTAAAGTAAATAGATCTTCTAAAGTCATGTGAAATATTACATTAGAGGGATGTGAATTTGGGGCAGTTGAGTAAAGCTGAAAATTTGAGAGCTTTGTTTTATCAAGTATAAGCTTTAAGAATCCTTTTCTGAGAGAATGATAGAGTCAACAATATCAAAATAGATCACATCTGTGCAGATAGAGAATATAACAATATGTATTGAAAGCTGTTGAATAATGGGGTGGTGGGAGGGAAGAGGTAAGGGAGAGTAATGGAAAGGGTAGAACTGACCAAAGTAAAGTGTACTCAGAGTGGGGATACTTCAGGAAACCCCTTTGAACATTGTCTTTGGGATTAATAATAAAAAACAGTACTGTAAAATAAGTAGAGGAGTACTTGTCAGAGGTGGGAGGGTGAATGGATGGGATGAGGGTAAGGGCATATGGTTGACGGGCTTCATATACATATATGAAATAGAACAATAAAACATCGTGCAATTGCTTTAAGTGGGGCAGGGAGGGGTTTTCAGGGTGTTGGAGGGGAGATGGTAGGGACGGTCTAACCATTGTACAATGTAAGGCTATTTGGAATTGTCACAATGAATCCTCCCTGTATGACAAATTATCCTAATAAAAATGGAAAAAAATTATCCTTTTTAAATTTTACAAAAGAATTTTCTTTTAATATCATTATTATTTTAAAGAGGGCTTAATTTATTTGCGTTTTTTAAAAGTTGAAGTTTATGCTATTCAAAAATGCAAAAATAGATACTCACAGCAACATTTGGCCCAATTTCTTTAAAACACTAATCAACATGTTAACTATACATATTAGTGGAGTTCATTGTGATATATCATACATACAGTCAGAGGCATGCATTGATCATATCCAACCACCTTCTTCCACTCTCCTCCTTTATCTCTGCACCGTTCCAATCTCCAGTAATAATTATTCTTTCAGTCAACTTCTTTTTAGTTTCTACAAATGAGAGCAAACATGCATACTTATTTTTTTGTGTCTGGCAAATTTCACTTAATACAATGTCCTCCAGTTTCATCCATTTGCTGCAAATGACAGAATTTCATTCTTCTTTATGGTTGACTAATGCTCCATTGTGTATATATGCCATGTTTTCTTAGTCCATTCATGTGTGAGAGGCACTTAGGCTGATTCCATATGTCAGCAATTGGGAATAGTGCAGTGATAAACATAAGTGTACAAGTTTCTCTAGTATGCTCATTTAATTTCTTTTGAATAGATATCCATTTTTTACTTCAAAAAGAATCAATCTCATTTGCATCTCTTACTAGTGCCAAGTAGAATTTGGATTCAATGGTTTCTGTATGAGTAGTCACTATGCACATGCACATTATTGTGAAAGTTGCTGAAGGAAGTCTATTTCTCGCTTAAACCAAATTCTCCTGAAAATGGAACAGGATGTGTACTTTTTCTGTAAAGTGTCAGGTAGTATATATTTTAGATTTGTGGGTCAGTAATTGCTGCACATACTTAATTCTGCTGTATAGCATGACAGCCACCACAGACTATAACTAAACAGCTGTGCGCAGATAAAATTTTACTTAACAAGAACAAATGATACATTGCACTTTGCATGCAGGTTGCAATTTGCCAACCCAGTTTAGTCTAATAAGTAAAATACACAAAGTACTAAACATAGTGTAGAAAACAGTTGTTATCATACTCCATCTCCTTTTGCTTAAAGACTCCATGATTGTATCTTTGTATCTTCCTAATTATCATTTATTGAGAGGATAATTGCACTGTGCTTTGTGTCAAGCTTTTGGTACTGCATTTTAGAAGCTTGGGACATTCTTTCTAGGGGCGTGGTGCATTTCATGTGACTGCATGAACACATGGTACGTGTTCACAGACTGTTTATGGGAAAGCTTTGATTGTGTCTATTTATTGATTCTTAGTCCTTCCAGCAGGTGGGAGACATGTCTGCTGAACTGGAGTAGAAGAGGAAAGGCAGCAGACTTAGCAGGTGTTTAAAGCTCTGAAACCCAGGGCCCCTGGGGAGTGGTGAGCCTGTCCCCTTGACAGAATCATTCCTCCCACTGCCTGCTATGGGCCAGCTCCAGCAGTCAAAGTGCACATGTTGTGACATCCCACTAGCTGTTCTTCCTTTGCATCTTATAAAATCAGCTGTGCACAGTGTGGAGCACGGGGTGTGACCTGAACCAGCAAATCCTACTTACTGCTAATCACCATGGAGAATGATGGAGGATGTGCATGCATATCACACATCAGCTACTGACTACATTCACAAGGGCCCGAACGTCTGTGCCTGGGATGTGGTCTGGAGAGAGGGCAATGCTGATTTTTATTTCTCATGAGCCTCTCATCTTCCTTCTACCCCTTATCAGTTCTATAATGTAACTCACCGTCCTGTCCTGTCTCTTCCTTGTGACCGCTACTATCCATTGGGTCATCTTTTCCCACCCTAATCTGTTCTCCACACCACAGTCAAGGTGACCTTTTGAAAGTGCAATTCTGATCATGCCATGCACGACTAAAATTTCTTTTTGGCTTCACATTGCTCCTAGGAGAAAGTAAAAATCATTGTTATAACATTCTCTGAAGAGTAGACGTACTCGGGCCTCAGTTCACCTTTACAAGTTCTTCTGAGCCTAACATCCCCAAAGCTCTGCCCCAATCGCACTTGTGTTTAGTTCCTTGAACTATTCTTCATGTTGTCTCCTAACCAGGAACTTTTACTCCTTAATACATACTTATTACTCTTCCTGAAACTCTCTTTCCACCCATCCTCCTTAGACTCCTTACAGCAGGTCCCTCTACTCACAGACTTGTGGATTCTCTACAAGTGGAGGTGTTCAAACATGGACTGAACCACTTACAAAGGCTGTGGCAGGGACACATCTATAAGCAGAACCATAGTGAGATTAGTGACTCTCAAGGTCACTTAACAACTCTGAGGTTATTTTCTATGACTAGTCAATTTAACATGGTCTGTATGGAAGACAGACGCAGCACAGTAATCACAGGTATATAGGGAAAAGGAATGTATACAGATATATAATTTGAAAATAGTTCTGATCTTCTGTTGATAGTTTTGATGTTTTAAATTTTAGGAGTACTACAATACATCAAAATCTGTTGTACAACTGGTCATTTTTTCTTGGGTCTCAACTTGTTCTAACAATTATTGTAAGAATGATAAGTTGCTTAATAAATTTAGTCACTGTGGATTTTGGTAGTAGTCTAAAAACATAAAGAAGAAATTCAATTATTGTAATTAGCAAGATAAAAGATACATATACCTAGTCTTAGCATGACACATATACCTAGTCTTATGAAATGCTACACAGAGTCCTAAAATAATAGTATTGCCAATGGCAATAACTTCTAAAATTTAGCAATTTTGGAAATTTTCCTGATGAATCGGATTGAAAAAACCATTTTCATGCAATATATATAAAAATTTAGCTGAAGTAAGTTTATTCTGGTTTTGATTTGCCTTGTATACTGTCTAATTCTTTTATCCAAGAAATGAATACAGTACACAAGCTCCCTCATTCCCTAAATATAGGGTTCAATTCTTTAACAATTCTTTAAGTTCTTTACAGGTCTTTACAATAGCATACTGATTTCAGTCAATAATTCCCTGGACTTTCTTCTTGTATCAAACAAAGTCACAGATATCACTAATCTGATTTTGTAATGATATTTTCCTTTTTTTCCCCCCCTTACAAATGGATGTAGTAAGTCTCCTAAAGGAAGCCAAGGGATGAATTCAGACCTCTCTCTCTTATGCAGAGGGTAATGGTTAATTCTCATCAGGAAGGATTCTTGGTGCCTCAGTTGATATTATTCACTTATTGCCAGGATGTTAGCAATTTATTCAACTGAAATACAAGACAAAAATAAAGACAGTATCTTAAGCATGCTAGGGCTTCCTTATTGGGTTCCATGACCCCAAAATGCATGTGGAAATAAAATGATGGATTTGTAAAATTCAAAAACTGACACTAATTTTCAAAAATATGATTATGTCAATTCCCAAATGCAACAAGATCAGAAGATATGAGGGAGAAATAGTAATGTTCCCTTTGTGCATTCTTTCATTTTAGCTTTTCAAGCACCAACATATTGTTACTATTATTAACTTAGAAGCTTTAGTTTCAAGAACATGAAAAAGGGCTAGGAGTGTAGCTCAAGACTCATTTTACTCTTCTGTATAATGGGGACACCCAGTCCAACCTCAGAGTGTGATTTGTGGATTAAGAGAGTTAATTCATGTAATTGTTCTTTGTAAATTAATAAAGCACAGCAAATTCAATAAACTGTAGCCTCAAAAGAATCAGAACGGCAAGCCTATTTTTACAGAACTTATAAGAAATGACAAAGTCAAAATACACTTCCAAGGGTGGTAAGTTGATTACAAAAGAGTAGGTAATTCAAGCTGTGCTGACATCTAAAACTTACTTCTAACATAATAGGCTGAATTCTAAACTGGTAAACTTGATATCCATGCTATTTGAACAATCACTAAACATTGTGGGTTTGAATCACAAATTTGATCAGTTTACATATATTTTGTGCTGTAATTGAAAGAAGGAAGAGAATGATGAGAAATGTTCTATTGCTATAACCTCTAGGCTCTTTTCCTAGTGAGTTTGTCTACATGATAGTGAATATTAGGCAGGGCCAATTATCTTCTTCATACTAAGAACCTAATCCTACACAAATCCATTGAGATCTGATGTTTGCTCTTGTTTTATAACTTACTTATTTGCATTTGGTGTAATACATAATATCTAGAAATCTTCAAAAAACCCAATAGTAAATTAGAAAGAATATTCCCTTCTTATAACAGGGTCTTATTATGTAGCTCAGGCTGGCTTCAGACTAACAATCTTCCTGCCTCAGCCTTGAGAGTTCTGGAATTATAAGTGTGCACCACCATGTCTGTCAAAAAAGTATATTTTTATAGATGTGTAACTTGAAAAGAAAGATACAAGAAAAATTTAAAGGAAGCTCAAGGTTCATGCCATGAAGCTTCCAATGATAAACAAGCTGAGTCATGCAACTTCCCAAAACTGTTCTTCTAAATTTATTTAGAGTAAAAGTAGAGAGAGAGAGAGAGAGAGAGAGAGAGAGAGAGACAGAAAGAGAGAGAGAGAGAGAGAAGGAATAGCGTGTTATATATATTTTGGAGAGGAAGGGCAAGTGTGGTTAGCTTTGAATTAGAACCTAGATCTTATTCTTTGCTTTCCCATCAGTTCCCATTGACTGTCATGGTCCCAGATATATATTTGATGCTTAATAAATGTTTTTCAATTAACTTACTTAATTTTCTGATAGTTTAGCTACTCTCAGAAGCCTTCCATGATATATCCAGATGAAACCAATACCTGAATTACAACAGTATTTTAAAAACATATGCTTTATCAAGTCCTTAAGTAAATATTTAGAGTGTATCAGATACATTCCCAGCACTGTGCTAGACACCTAGGATACAAGAGAGAAAAAAGAGTCAAAATTCACTTTCAATAGTGATATTTAATTCTGGGTAGAGGCAGCGAGTAAACAAAATAAGATATAAATTATTCTAGGAAATGATATATATTATGAAATAGCTGAAGAAAAGAGAGGAAGATGGGAAGTGTTCATGATGCAAGATTGTTTATTTTAAGCCAGGAAAACTCTTGGAAAATATTTGGAGGAAATGAGGGAATGTTACATAAACCATAAGTACAAATGTTCTTACTTGTTCAAGAAATAGCAGAGATGCTACAAAAGCTGGTGTTGGGATTTGGGCATAGTGTGAGTTTGTTCCCTGAGTGCATGTGCTGGAAGCTTGGTTCTCCATGTGGCAGTGCTGAGATGATGCAATCTTTGAGAGGCAGGGCTTAACGGAAGGTAGTTAGGTCATGAGAAGCACCAGCTCCAAAAGGATTAATGTTGGTCTCAAGGAGTGAGTTAGCTGTCATGAGAGTGGGTTGTTACAAATTTAGGCTACCCTACATGCTTGGTCTCTTCTGCATGAAGACTTTTTCCTTCTACTTCTTCATAATGTTCTGATGTGGCCAGAGAGGTCCTCACCAGAGCTGAGCAGATGCCAGCACCATACTCTTGAACATCTAGAACTAAATAAAACTCTTTCTTTATAAAGTATCCAACCTCAGGTGTTTGTTATAGCAATAGAAAATGAACTAATACATCTGGGTATTAAACAGATAGTAAAAAAGAAAAGTAAGAGAAAAGGCAAGAGAAGGAACAAGGACCCAGGTCAAGTCAGGCCTCTGGGGCCAGGTCTTAGCTTTAACTGAGTAAGGTAGAGAGATGGTACATTTTGAGCACAAGAGTGACATAACCTCACTTAGTTTTCACAGTATCAGTAGAAGCTCAGTTGCACATTGACTGAAGAAAACCACGTGGGAGCAAAATGACCAACTAAGGGGCTATTGCAACAATAAGGGTGATTCAGTGGAAGTCATGAGTGCTAGGAACAGTCTAGATATGTTTTCAATAAATTGAATACAGGAAATAATGAAAAGAAAGGAGTCAAGGATGATGGCAAGTTTAGGGGCTTAAGCAACTGCAATTACATTTAAGTGATATTATTGTTATGCACAATTGTAAATGCAGGAATTCATAGATAAATTATTAGAATTAGTGCATACGTTTAACATTTGTCAGGTGCAAGTCGATCTTCAAAAGTCAATTATATTTCTGCATACCCACCAGAACAAACAGAAAGCAAGATTTTAAAAATACCGTGATAATTGCATTATTAACTAGGATTAAATCTAAGTTAAATCAGCTAAACAGCTAGAATTCAACTTATATAAAAGAGATTTGAATATAACTGCATTAAGTCTAGCAGTATCAATACTATATAGACAAATGCAAACATTATTGAAATACATTAAAAGTGACCTAAACAAATGAAGAGATGTACCATATTTTATGAGAGTTCTTGCTCAAATCTATGCATTTAAGAAAATTTAAATAAAATCTAAGCAAAATTATTTCATGAAAATTAATAAAATATTTAAAATTTACATAGAAAACAGAATAGAGATAATTTATTAGATAAAGAGAAAGATATAGAAAAGAAAAAGAAAAAGATAATCTTGAAGCATTAGGACTTGAAAGTAGAAAACCTGACTTTTTATAAAGCTGTAATAGTGGGAAAATATACTTACTATTACTGTAACAATGGACAAAGAGCCAAAGGAACAGAATAGAGAGAATTAAAATTAACCTACACATGGAGGGACACTTGCTTCATGACATAAATAGTTTTGCAAAGCCATAAAGCCAAAAAGAAATATTTTCTTTTTTATTTCACAAAATGATGAGTTTTATTATGACATTTTCACAGATGTATACAATATACTGCAGTCATATTTACTCCCCATCTCTCCCTCTTAACTTCTCCCTCCACTTGCTGGTCATCCCCTTCCCCCAATAGTCCTTCTTAAATATTTGTGTATTTCTGTTTGCTTACTTGCTTTAGGTTTAGATTCCACATCTGAGAAAAACAGGTGATGTTTGTCTTTCTGAGTCTGGCTTATTTTGTTTAACATTGTGATCTCCAGTTCTACCCATTTTTGTGCAAATGACAAAATTTAATTCTTTATGGATGGAAAATACTCCACTGTGCACTTATATCATAAGTTCTTTTTTTTTTATTCATATGTGCATACAATGTTTGGGTCATTTCTCCCTCCTCCCCCACCCCCTCCCTCTCCCCCCATTCCCCCCCTTCCTCTCCCCCCCCATCCCTCATAATTTCTTTATCCATTCATCTATTATTAGGCATGTAGGTTGATTCCTAAGCTTGGCTACTGTGAATAGCGCTACAATGAGCATAGGAGTGCAAGTATTGCTACTGCAAGCACATTCACATTCCTCCAGATATATGTCCAGGAGTGGTGGTGCAGGATCATAGAGTAGTTCTATTTTTAGTTTTATGAAGAACATCCATATTGATTTCCATGCAGCTACACTAACTTACATTCCCACCAACAGTGTGTAAGCATTCCTTTTTCCCATATCCTTGCCAGCATTTGTTGTTTGTCCTTGAAGATAGCTATTCTGACTGGGTGAAATGGAAGTTTGATGTAGTTTTAACTTGTATTCCCCTGATGGCTAAGGATATTGAAATTTTTTTCATGTATTTATTGGCCATTTGTACTTCTTTTGGGAACTGTCTGCTCAATTTATCTATTTATTGGTAGGATTATTTATTCTTTCGGTATTTAATTTGTTGAGCTCATTATTCTGGATATTAATCACTTGTCAGATGGATAGGTGGCAAAGATTTTCTCCCATTCTATAAGCTGTCTCTTCATTCTGGTAATTGTTTCCTTTTATCTGAAAAAGCCTTTTAAGTGGATACAATTCCATTTGTTAACTCCTGCTATTACTTCCTGAGTAATTGAAGTCCTATTCAGAATGTTATCTATGCCTATATCTTGATTTTCTTCTGCTAGTCTCTAAGTTTCAGTCTTACATTAAAGTCTTTGATCCATTTTTAATATATTTCTGTATAGTGTGACAGAGTTTCAGTTCTAGTACCATTTGTTGAAGAAGTTGTTTTTCCTCCAAAGTATGCTTTTTGTCAAGAATCAGATGGCTGTAGATATGTGGCTTTACTTTTGGGTCCTCATTCTATTCTATTGGTGTGCATGTCTGTTTTTGTCCCAGTACCATGCTGTTTTTGTTGTTATGGCTCTGTAGTATATAATTTAAAATTAGGTATTACAGTTTCTTCAGCATTGCCTTTTCTTATATCTTAGAATTGCTCTTATTATTTGGGGTCTTTTGTGTTTCCATATGAATTTTAAGACTTTTTTCTAGTTATGTGAAGAATGCCATTGGAATTTTGATGGAGACTCCATTGAATCTATAGATCTCTTTTGGTAAGATAGCCATTTTCATAATATTAATTCTGTTGCTCCATGAATATGGGAGCACTAAGAAAGTATTTTCAAAGGTATCATTTGAATAGTCACATGGGAAAAAATAAGGTCTGACCATAACTTCACAACATAAACAAAGTGAGTTCTATCTGCACTGTATATGTAACTAAGAAAAGGTAAAAACAATATAGACTTACTTATAAAGCTACTTAGGATGAAACTTTTGTGTAGTTAGTTTAAAAAAAGAATAAAGATATACTAACCATTAAGGGTAAGTTTGAAAAATTTCAATTTATTAAAATTAAGAGCTCCTATTTAGTTTAATGTTACTCCATTTGTTCTTTTGCTTTTGTCTCCTGTGCCCTTGGGGTCTGGTCCAGAAAAAGCCTTGCCCATTCCCATGTCCTGAAGTGTTTTTCCTTTATTTTCTCCTGGTGGTTTCATAGTCTCAAGTTTCATATTTAAGTCTTCAGTCCATTTTCAGTTAATTTTTGTACCTGGTGAGATAGGTATCCAGTTTCATTCTTCTGAATGTGGCTAGCCTACTTTCCCAGAACGATTTGTTGAAAAGACTGTTCTCTCTCCAATGTATATACTTAGTACCTTTATCAACAACCAGTTTGCTCTAGCTCTGTGGGTTTACCTCTAGGCTTACTGGTCTATTTTATTGGTATATGCATCCATTTTTATGTCAACACAATGCTATTTTGAAGTTTTTTAATTGTTCATATTTTTTTTGTCAAGACAGCTTTAGCTATTCTGGGGTTTTGGTGAGCCCATGCAAATTTTAGAATTTTTATAGTTCAGTGAAAAACATCATTGATAATTTGATAGGAATGGCATTGAATCTATAGATCACTTTGTGTAGTATGGACATTTTAACAATATTGATTCTTCTAATCTATGAACATCAGATAGCTTTCCATTTTTTTGTGTCTTCTTTAATTTCTCTCATCAGTGTTTTATAGCTTTCATTATAGAGATCTCTCACCTCTTTTGTTAATTCCTAGGTATTGTATTTTATTTTTCAGGTTATTGTAAATGGGGATTGCTTTCTTGGTTTCTAGTTCAGGAAATCACTATTGGTGTTAGTACTATTAAGCAATAGAAGTCAGATACAATCTGTACTGTATACAGTACGATTTAATTTATCCAGAGCTCACAGAGAAGAAAAATAATCTATTGTACTACAAGTAAGACACTATTACCTCTGAAGAGAGAGAAGGAATTACTGACTCAGAAGGGGCATACAAAATGTTTCTGGGGCTGATAATATTTTATTTCTGATGTATCCACTTTGTTTTTTGATATTTCTTAAAGCTGTAATAGTATAATGTGTCCTAGTTTTAATACTTTGATAAATTTAATATTCAAATAGAAAGAAAACCCAGTATCAGATTCCTATGTTTTCACATTTCCTGTATTGGATGTTTAATTGTGTACTAAGTAGATAGAGTGCTTGATTGTCCTTGGATGCTCAGTAAAATGATGGCATATCCAATGGCATTTGTGTTTGAAAGTTAAATTTGAGTTGAGATCTGCATCATAAGCTCAAAAACATTGTGTGTGTGCGCAGGTCTTCAATATTTTTCTATTATTTTTGCCATTGTGCTGCTTTTCTATTTCTTTTAATCAATACTTTTATGAAATGATTGACACAAGGACCTAGAAAATCTTCATGTAAACTGAATTGATGATTCCTTCCTTACTGTAATAGAGGATATCATTCTTCTTTTATAATGCTAAATGCCAAAGATGGGAATATTTATACTTTGGAACACAGCAGTCAGTGCTGTTACGGGTTCAGACTCTTCTTCTCATCTTTTAAAGGTTATGGTCCAGACATGGGGTTCTTTTTCAAGACATACATGTTAGTGGACTGTCTGAGGCAAATAATCATTTTCTAGCAAATGCTCTGAAGCCTTAAAAATACCTGTTATTGTTAAGACAGTTGTAGTTTTAATTTAAAAAGCAGAGCTGAATTTTTTAAAACAACACTTCAACATCTCTGAATTTTCCAGGATAAAATTATCCTTCATAATATCTGATTCCTGGTGGAGCGTGTTCTCTGGATTGAAGTAAATTTCTTCCGTTACAATGCATCATTTTTGTCAAATTACACTAATATAAGCATTACATATTCTGTGAAAAATTAACAAAAGCTCACTGGATGGCCAACTGCTGATATATCAGAACTGCATATTCTAAAATATCACCTTATTTTTGGCAGTCTCTGAATTTTCCAAAAATTAACACACTTGTTAATTTCTTCATATGTTCTAACTTGAAAGCATTTGGGGCTTAGGAACAAGGGCAAGGTGTAGGTCAAAGAGGCAATGGCTATGTAGTGTGATTTGAAGAGTTGGATAAGTTTTACTAATATGAACGCAAAATATTAACAATTATTACTTTGTTAAAACTGAGCATTTTCAAAGGTCACTGCTAAAATGATAATGTTACCCCTACATTATCTTGTAGAGGTAACATATTTATTAGCTTTCCTTATAATATTAACCTAGTTTGAAGATTAGAATAAGATTGAAAGTAGGGCAAGTTGAGGACCCTGTTGTTCTGAGGACCCTGTCCTTGTGTTGCATCTTCACCTGGCTGCTGTACCCTGGAGTTCTGAACTCCCTTTTCTCATCTGCAGGCACCTCAGACACACTGCTATCCATATTGGGGACAGTGTACATACAGACTTTTCTTAGTCTCTGTTTCTTCATATTTGTTGGAATCTTAATAAGTGATAATATACGATTATGGAACAGCAGAATATGGAAGATTAATGTGAGTTTTAACTCACTTGACTTTGGTCTTGTGCATGTTTGAAAAAATCATTTTGCCACTATCTTGTCACTTGCCACTATGTCTACTCCCATTTGAATAATTATTGTAATAATAGCTGGCATTTACTGTTTTCCATATACCAAGAATGGTGCCAACCAAGCTCTTTATTTTGTCCCATTAAATTAAAAAAAAATCTCTGGGAATTTCAGCCCCATTTTACAGATTAGGAATTGGAGAACCTAAGTTGTTAAGGAACTTGACAAAGGTTCCACAGCAAATAAATGGCTGAGTGGGAATTTGAACTCAGATGTGCCTCACCTTGAGCTTCAGTCTCCAAGTACCATGTGCTGCTGTCTGTCCTGTTCTTTTCCTAGCACTTCTTTGCCTCAACCAGACAGCACCCTCAGACACAGAGACTGTGCTTCCCTTTTCTTTATACATATCTAGCACCTGACTCAGTGGCCAAAGCAAATCACGTTTAACCTGTAATTGATAAAATGGAATCTTATAGAGATCTTGCAGCTCTAAGAAAAACTACTTGCTTATAGTTTATCAGTCATATTCTCCTAGGAAACATGTTGTCTATGAAATGTCTCATTGGCTAAGGCTTGGCCTAACGGCTCACAAGCACCAGATAAAAGCTCCTCATTTCCTATTTAGCTCAAAGAAGTGGCATCCTGACAGAGATCCAGGCTCCTTTTTTTCTCATTTTGCAGTGTGGACAGTGGGGAAAGACATGAAGCAAGTGAAGTGGATAGTAATACCTGGGAGTGTTCTTTGACATTTGCTCTTCAGGTTAAGGAAAGCAGGTCACTTCACAGGACAAGACACACAGCTGTTTCCTAAGCACCCAAAAACACTGGATTGGCATTGTGAGGAATAGTTATTTAAATAGCCCATAGTTACTTAAGTTCTGAGTGATCTTGTTACAGCCTTTTCCACCTGTGTGGTTTTTTCAAGCAGTGGTCCTCAGAAAAGAGAATTCAAGAGTAATTAGATGTTAGAAATACCTGACTTCACAGTGGGGTATAATCGAACCTGTGAACTGCATCTTAATCCACCTAACCTCCTTTTCTCTTGGTTGCATGAAACCATGCCCACTGGAAGAGTCTTTTAAGCCAGTCCCTTTTATCCCCTCACTTTACTGTCCTCAAATTCTAGTAATCTTCCTTTCAGTCCCTTTCCTCTTTGAACTGTGCCTCTCACTATCTCAAAAGGGAATATTTACTCCATACTCAACCTTGCAAAATTGTACTTGGGCAAATACAAGTTTAGACTCTCCATGGGTACAAACACCTGTGTGATATTAAGGAGAAAGATTTAATGGGATCCAGTAGAGAAATCCACTGGATAAATATCAGAGCTATTTTAAGCTGTGTGGTTTATCTCTGTCTTTGAATTTTCCCATTTAACAATCCTTTATGCACAGAATTCATCTGACTCCCAAGTCTAGTAAATTGAGTGGTGATTTGTTACCAAGTACAGCTAAGTGTACTCATAATCCTAAGGGTGAATACACACACACACACACACACACACAAACACGTATATAGTTGCTGTTTCTCAGAAGAAGGAAGGAAGTCAGCATACTTAAACCCATAGAACCTTGACTTGGTTAACTCTTGGGGTGGCTGTAGCCTCAAGACCTCTCATACCCCCCCCCAAAATGTGAAATGAGAAATGTGATAACAGAGATGATGCTTCATAATTTGCATAATATTTTTGAAGGAACCATAGCTGAAACAAGGTTTGGAGTCTGACTCTTCTTACTTAAACTCAAGTTCTTCCATGGATAATTTTTTTTTTTTGGCTTCCCAGTTATTTTTACCCCTTAAAGTCAGTACATTCCTTTCTTAGGTTCCACAGAAAACAAACTCTACAATAGAGTCAGAAATGCCAAAAGTTGACTGGAGAGGGTTCTCAGTGATGGCACCTGGAGGAAGCAGGGGAGGTAGCATTGAGCAGAGTAAGGTGAAATGGTGACATATTTGCATAAAGGCTTCAAGCTCAGATATTAGGGAGCTCTGAAATGAGATGGTCCCTCAAAGTTCACCAACTGCTCCCAGTGAAGGCAATACACTTGATCAAGGAAGCTTTCTTTCAACTCCCAGAGAGCCTCAGGCAGTGAGCTCTCAGTTGTTAGCACCCTGACAGCCAGGGAGGGATCTGGACAGTGCATTGCTATGACTTGAATATGGTTTATTTTTTTGCAAACCCATGCTGAAAATGAATCTCCATGATGAGATATTAAGAAGTGAGACCTTTAAGAGGTAATTAAGACTCTGGCTTCATGAGTGGGTTAATTCATTCCTATGATTAGCAGATTAATGGGCTAATGAGTTATCTTAGGGCAGATCTGCTATAAAAGCCATTTGGGCCAAGTCCGTTGCATACTTCTTGTCTCTTGTCATGTGGTGAGACAAGTGCTACCTTAGGACTCTGCCAACACAAAAGCTGTTACCAGATGCAACTCTTCCAGCTTAGACAGAATCATATGATAAAATAAACCTTTTTTAAAAAAATAACTTATGCAGTACAAGGTAGTGTGTGATAGCAACAGAAAATGGACTAAGATAATAAACCTTGACATCTGCTACAGTCCATCCCTGTGGTACTGGACTCCACTAGCTTTGTCTAATAATTTCCCACTATCTGATTCCATATTAGGAAAAGAAGTCTAGTGGGGCAAAATACATTACTTTTAACTATTGATGCTTAATTAGACTCTTCTTGTGTACCTAAGTAGCTTTCCCCTCCTCTTTAATCCATAAGGCCTAGAGTTGTAAGGATGGGAAAGCTCAAATTTCCCAGTGGTTCACTAGGAGTGATGGCAGGCAGGGTTACACATTTCTACCACTTGTTTCAAGGTTCATGTTCCCTACCTTATGCAGCTGAAATATGATGTCATTGTCTTAGGCCCTTGGGAAGGCAGCTCATTTTTATACTTTTTTTTTTGCAGTAGTGGGACTTGAACTCAGGGCCTTCACCTTGAGCCACTCCACCAAACCTATTTTTGTGAAGGATTTCTCGAGATGGGGTCTCACAAAACCATTTGCATGGGCTGGCTTCAAACCTCCATCCTCCTGATCTCTGCCTCCTGAGTGGCTAGGATTACAGGTATAAGCCACCGGCACTCAGCTTTTTAGTTCATATTGGTATCTCAGTAGTGCCCTCAAAAGACCATTCTGTTATTCTCCTAGGCCTGGAACTTCTGTGTGGTGTTATATTGTGATAGGATGGGATTGGAGAGGATAGGGTAGAATGGTATAAGAGAAGTGCTTGGATCTTGTGCTCTCCTGTGCCTGCCTCTTTGCCGTATAGTAGATTCCTTGGTTGAAGTGCTGTCATGCAAGATCTCATGTTGGTGCACTAACCACTCTGGAAATCCTCGTCAGTGGTACTGGTTGACATCTTATAGATAAAAAAGGCAAACTAACACCTGAAATATGTGTTACCTCCAGGTAAGTGGATATTCCTTCCAGAGTACAAAGTGTCCAGTGTAAGCAACTTGCCACCAAATAGTTGTTTGTTCTTTTTGAGAAAATTTGCTGTGCTGGGGACTCAATGTAGATTTCTGTTGCTAGCAGGTTGAACAGCCAGTGGCAGTAGTAGCAAGGCCAGATATTCAGTTGTAGGATCCATGTTGTTGGGCTATCTATAACTTCAGTCCCTTACCATGGTTACTGCAGTCATTAATCTATATGCCAGCCCTAGATTGGCAATGAATGAGTCTGGCTAGAATCAGTTGGCTGAAATATTGTGCCTCTATGATTGTGACTCTTCTATGGTGTATGTATGTTTCTGAGTGTATGTATGGAAAAAAACCTTTATAATCAGTACTCTTGTGCAAAGGTCTATCCACATGTCTTTTTCCTCAAAACTTCTTGTCTCTGATCTTTCAGCTTCTTTCCATCTGGATCCTGAGAAGATTTTATGGACTTAATTATTTTCCCCTCCCTCTAGATTCTTAGATTCTCCCCCACACCCCCAGTACCTAAGGGCATGACTACATTTGGAGATAGGAATTTAAGAGAAAAATTCAAATGAGGATATCAGGATAGGACCGTCAATCTGACTATGTCTTTATAAGAAGAGGATAAGAAACACAGACAAACACCAAGCATGTTAATTCAAAACTGGACAATCATGTAAAGAGACAAGAAGATGGTGGTTACCAGCAAACCAAAGAGAGGTTTCAAGAGAAACCAACCCTGCAGCAGCTTATCTTTCACTTACAGTCTCCAGAACTGCAAGTTCATAAAGTACTGTTGTTGAAATCAATTAGTCTGTGACTTCTTTTTTTACAGTATTTCTAGACAATTAAGAGAGAAATTATGCTAACCACTCAGGTCATTCAGCACATCGCACATAAATCCATACACATTTTTAGGCTGCTGTCTTTCCAAACTAAGTGAATTATCAGGTGTTCCAGCCAAACTAGGATACTAGGAGAACTTTCCTTCATTGCTGAAAGGCTACTCCTGATCAGTCCTTTCTTACTTTACTTATTTTGAGCCAACACATTTCTACTTTTTTTTAATTCATATGTGCATACAATGTTTGGGTCATTTTCTCCCCTTCCCCTCACCCCCTCACTTACCCACACTAACCCCTTGCTACCAGGCAGAAACTACTTTGCCCTTATCTCTAATTTTGTTGAAGAGAGAGTATAAGCAATAATAGGAAGGAACAAGGGTTTTTGCTAGTTGAGATAAGGATAGCTATACAGGGAGTTGACTCACATTAATTTCCTGTGCATGTGTGTTACCTTCTAGGTTAATTCTTCTTGATCTAAACTTTTCTCTAGTTCCTGGTCCCCTTCTCCTATTGGCCTCAGTTCCTTTAAAGTATCTGCTTTAGTTTCTCTGCGTTGAGGGCAACAAAGGCTATCTAATTTCTTGGGTGTCTTACCTATCCTCATACCTTCCTTGTGTGCTCTCGCTTTATCATGCGATCAAAGTCCAATCCCCTTGTTGTGTTTGCCCTTGATCTAATGTCCACATATGAGGGAGAACATATGATTTTTGGACTTTTGGGCCAGGCTAACCTCACTCAGAATGAGTTTCTCCTATTCCATCCATTTACCTGTGAATGATAACATTTCATTCTTTTTCATGGCTGCATAAAATTCCATTGTGTATAAATACCACATTTTAAAAATCCATTTGTCAGTGGTGGGGCATCTTGGCTGTTTCAATAACTTGGCTATTGTGAATAGTGCTGCAATAAACATGGGTGTGCAGGTGTCTCTGGAGTAACTAGTGGGTGGACAAAAGGAAAGCAATCCACAAAAGAGACTGAAAAGGAGAAGAAAAGCCTGAAAGGATTAGGAAGGTGGTGCCAAGAAGGCTTTGAGGTAGAAGCATTTCAAGGAGAGTGTTTTGGTGCTGTAGAGATGTCAGATCAAAATACAAAGGAGATATGTTTATTGTATCTGGTAACAAATAGCTTACTGGTGATTTTGGCAATAGGAGTGTCAGCAAAGTGGAATTAAGAAATCCCAATGGCAATGGGTTGAGGTGTGGGGGAATCAAGAGTAGTTCCAATAAATATAGGATGCATTTTAGAGAAGCTGGTTGTGAAATGAAAAGGAGATGTAACACAAGTTCATATGCAAAAATAATGTCCAAGTTATTTAATGTCATACAATGTTGTAGTTAAAATGGTTTAAATAGTTCTACAGAACACTTCAGAAGAAATGCCTCTTTCCAGTTCTTAAATATTTAGAATTTGTGCCAACTCTTAATATTCAAAATTCTTGTTTAACATATTCTTTTTCAACTTACTCCATTTCTCTTAACTGAAAAAGTCAAATGTCTTTCCTCAGGGCACATTTGGCTCCACAACCATGTGGCTTTCAGCCATTTTTGTCTTCAGAAGCCTTTTAAATTTTTGGTTTACCCAGCCAACAAAGAGAGAGTATTCTTACTGCTCAAAACTAATTAGAGGAAAGGGTTGGATATGCTTTTCATTTCCCTTAATATCTCATTTCTTTTTCTGCTGAGAAAGAATTGAATCATCTTAAAGTCCAAACAATTTAACATTCTTAGTTTAGAGATGAGGAAATAGAAACTTAGAGAGTTATTGTATGTTCAAAACACAATATATAAGTGACAATGGGAGCAAAAACTCTTTGTTTGGCTGTGCATCCCATCTTTTTCCGATTGAATATATATCTCTTAATGTTGATGGAATCTTTTTTCTGAACAGAAAGGTAAACTTTTAAAATATGAGATACATTTCATCTCCTCAATATTAATAATTATTAGTGGTTATTGGAAGTTTACATGAAATGCCAGACTCCTGTACATCACCTCACGTTAAGTGCTTCTGAGCGGTGTCAGATACTAACTGCCTCACTGGAGTGTTCCTTCGAGTTAATTTTAACCATTTTTTTTTCCTTCCTAAACTAAAACATGTTAACACTTCCACTTGGTAAGTTTACCAAGAACTTAAATAGAGTTCTATGAATGCAAATATTGGGCAGGATTTTCTGAATGTGTTGGACAAAAAACTTTGGAATAGTTCTGTTCCATAAAAAGAAGCCACTTGAGACACTAAGCAGAAAATTTGATTGCTCAAAATCCATCTGTCATTATGGTTTAAAATAATGTGTATGTGAATGTGTTTGTGTGTATTGTTGAAAGAAAAGCTGGTGAAAAGATGGCTGCAAAAAATACTACCAGAACCTAAATAATAGTCTTGGCCACTGTAAGGAATAGATTTCAGGGAAACACACATGTAAGTTCAGTTGCAAGAAAATGATAACCTGAAACTAACTATGAAGATCCTTCTAAAAGATAATTTGATTAAAAAAATAGAAAAGAAAGAAATATTCTCTGTATGTCTTCTCCAAAAGAACTGCTTCCAAATTCTCATATGCTATTTATCATCCCAGGAATGATATATATACTATTAAAGTCAACGGTGGTTATTTTTTATATTTTAGTGATAGCTTCAGACCTACTTCAAAATTTAGGAACTGTGAGATCTTTGATGTGTTTTACTTGCTTTCTCTCATTTTCAAATTGATTATATAATTTAAACTGAATGTATCTACTTTCTTAAAAAAATTTCATCAAAAAGTAATGGGCAGGACTGGTGGAGTGATTCAAGTGGTAGAGCACCTGCCTAGCAAGTGTGAGGCCATGAGTTCAAACCACAGTATTGCCAAAACACAGTAATGGGCAACAAAAATATTTATATAAGTACACTTACATAAGCAAAGATTTCAAATACAGTAGGTAAAATTAAATCATTTTATAGATCAAGACATTAAAGATGACAAATTTAAAATTCAATTACATAAAAGTATCAAATAAATAGAACAATTTTGGAGTCATAGTCATGATTCAGTCTGTATCATTCAACTTAAAGTATATTAGACAAACTAGAGATGGAAGGGAAACAGTATGTTCTTTTTTGTTTTGTTAGTATGTGCTAGGATTACAAACAGATAAAAGTGACAATTGATTATTTTCTAAATGAATGAATATAGACAACAGGCTTTTTGCTTGAATAAATTTTATTTTAGAATAAGAATGGAGTAGCCATAGAAACAAATGAGACTGAGCAAGTAAAATAAAACTTAGCCATTTCACAGAAACTGCTGGGAACATTTTAATAAGAATGAAATGTCCTGTTATACAAAATCTATTATGTCTTTGTTCACTATTATTATAAAATATGAGCTTATGTTGCACATAGGTTTTCAAGGTGCTTCCATTTTCTGTATCTCTTATTCTCACAACCATCTCATAGTCAAAAATCATAAATGTTATTTTTAGATTAAGAAACAGTTTCATAGATTAAAGGCTTAAAAGCTTTAAAAGGCCATCTGAATCTTAAGAATGAATTCTTTGCATATACCCTTGTGATATTCTTTTGAAAAGACTCATATTGCTTTTGACTTAACTCATTTATCCTGATTACGTTTATTAGATCAGGATACATAGTCACATTAGGATTGAAAGTAAGTATGTAACTATTGATCACTTATGCTTTACTTTATTATTTCTTTTGTAATTCTAAAGCTATACAACAAAATAACAGTTATAGATTTTTAATATTTACCTGCTCATTAGCATTTAGTCTGGGTTTGGCCCACTTGTCCTGTGAAGAGGGAGTGGTTCCTTCTAAGTATAGGCATTAAGAGAGTGTATTATCTGTGGAAGGCCTAAAACAAGATTTCAATAAGAAATCAAGCTACAGATCAGGCTTCCTTTTATTACTTATATACTATGGCAGTTCAAATAATGTCAATTTAAAAATAATCTTCCCTGCCAAGGTGGGTGAACCTTATTGTCCTGGTCCACCCCACCACTATTCTCTACTGTCATATTCCATGCATCATGTGTGACACTTCAACTTTCTTATCAGAGTTCACTCGAGAATAATCTATGTTACATAGTTTAAAGTAGCCAGTACAATTTTTCTTTAACTTGACATGTCAGTGACAAACTGACCTTGTAGGAAGCACACGTTTCCATCTCTTCAATAATGCACGATATACCCTAATAAACTAGACCTTTAATTTAATAGAAGTTCATAATACTTCTTATCTCACTGCTAAGTTTACAAATGCCACTGAAAAACTGAACTAAAGAATCAGAAATCTGGGTGATAGCCATAGTGTATATGGCATATTTCCGTTGTCAAAACCACGACATGAAGGCACAATGAGCTTCAAACAGTTAAAGGTAAATGACACGATTAATGAAGACTTGAAATACAGAACGGTATATACACAAACACAACACATACACAACATAGAACATTGTAATCAAATGAACTTGAATGAAATCACTAATGTGAAGCCAAGTACATTCAATCCTTCTCACCCTTCTTTAACATCAATTTTATACTCATTTTGGAGAAAATCATTAAAAAAATCTCTTGGTATCAGGAAGCACCTGGAACCATCTGTAGCTGTACCTGTGGATGAAAGAAAAATATGCACATTTGGGGACTCCTATATCTGGTAATAGTAGAATAGGGAGTGCAACAACATTCCTGCTACAGACAGCTAGCATAACTACACAAAATACGTTTAAAATTTATTTCATAGGATAGCATTTGAAGGAGAAAAAGAAATGAATAATTACTGAAATAAGGTCTGGCAGAAAAGTGATCCCTATGAAAGTAAAGCCAGCCTTTTGGAGCTGTTTATCTTCTAGGTACCTTTTCAGATCTCAGAGGTAGCTGCTAAGAACCTAGGAATATGTGGTGCTGCTGAATGTCTCTCTAAACTAGTGAGAAAGAGATTAGATTTCAAGGTACGCTGGAGACCCCTGAGGAAAGACCTTTCACATGGTTGAATCACGAGCAGTGGGGCCTGAGGAATAATGGGGCTCCTGATATTTCATTCAACAAAAAGCAGCTACGTTTGCTCTATCAATAGATATAAAGACAAATTAAATTTTTCAACTGAGATCAGGTAACTACAAAAACGAGCCTCACAGTAGTTGTAATACTGACAATATAAGAACTAAATGAACTAAATGAATTCGTTAGTAGCAGATTATACCAACTGCAGAATTAGTGAACTAGAGATAATAGAGAAAAGGAAATCTAGAACAAAGTATAAGAAGGCAAAAAGATGGGAGGCAGAATAGTAAGTGAGAGAGAAATACAGTAAGAAGAGTGATGGGCTAGGGATGTAGCTCAGTGGTAGAACACTTGCCTAGAGTGCACAAGGTCCTGGGTTTGAGTCCCAGCACAGCAAAAAACAAAAAAAAAAATTAATAAATAAAAAAGAGTGAATCTGTGTGTATTGGAGACCCATAGCATATGGACAGTATTGGAAAGAAGCAGCAAGTGAGGAAATTCTCCAAAACTGTGTAAATAGTAAGAAACCTGTAAAAATTCATAACAAAAAAGAAGACTAAAGCTAGACAGCTCAAAGTAAAACTGCTAAAAACTGAAAATAGCAATAAAGTCTTAACAGTAGCAAAAGCCACAATGCATTTTGTGAGCAAAAATTCTTTTTTTTTTCTTTTATTATTCATATGTGCATACAAGGCTTGGTTCATTTCTCCCCCTGCCCCCACCCCCTCCCTTACCACCCACTCCACCCCCTCCCGCTCCCCCCCTCAATACCCAGCAGAAACTATTTTCCCCTTATCTCTAATTTTGTTGTAGAGAGAGTATAAGCAATAATAGGAAGGAACAAGGGGTTTTGCTGGTTGAGATAAGGATAGCTATACAGGGCATTGACTCACATTGATTTCCTGTGCGTGGGTGTTACCTTCTAGGTTAATTCTTTTTGATCTAACCTTTTCTCTAGTAACTGTTCCCCTTTTCCTATTGGCCTCAGTTGCTTTTAAGGTATTTGCTTTAGTTTCTCTGCATTAATGGCAACAAATGCTAGCTAGTTTTTTAGGTGTCTTACCTATCCTCACCCCTCCCTTGTGTGCTCTCGCGTTTATCATGTTGTGAGCAAAAATTCATTGAGCCGAATACTCATCAGGAACACTATGAACTTACATAACATCAGGTGACATCTAAAAAGTCTAAGAACCAAAAACTGATGATATGGAATTCTATTGCCATTTATACTTCAAGAATTAAGGTAACATAGAGCTATTTTTTCAAGCATAGTTTTCTTTTCATAACCACCTATAGGCTAATATTAAAGAAAATTATCTCAAGCTTCAGCTGAAAAAATACATAAAACTGAAATCAACCAACACATAGGAGACGTCAACAGCTCTGCAATCATTATCAGGGATTTTAACACATTTATTTATACACCAGTCAACCAAGCAAATGAATCAGTTTGGATAAAGATTTGCACAAATTCAACTATTAAGACACTGATACATAACTGAACATAATACTGATAAAAATGTCATTTAATAGCACAATAATTTTGGGAGGAAAATATGCTAGGCCAACAAAACAAAATTCAATAAAACAAGCCTTATTAAATTTCAATTGTTTTGTGCGTTTTCATGTCTATTAGTGTATTATGTTAATTTAATAACTATTAGTTAATTTTATTGTCAACAAATTTATAAGACTTGAAATCATACTGGTCACAACAAAATTGAGTTAGAAATTGATGTAAAAATAAACTAAAATAACTTTTCTTGTTCTGTGGATATCCAGAAAGGCAGCTAACCAAAGAATCAAGTAACAAGACAAAATGGGAATTAGAAAATATTTAAAAATATACAAGATATACCTTTACTGACAATAAAAGGAAAAGCAGAAAAACATATCAACTTTGTGCTAATAACTTTGAATATTTTGAGCAAAATGGGAAATACAGTTCTTAATAGTTCTATCATATTTAAGAGATTGATTTTCTAATTAAGTATACTTTCACAAATAAAATTCTACCCCCAATTGTTTCTTTAATGAATTATATCAAACACTTAAGACATAGAATATAATTAATCTTGGAAATATAAAAAGAGGAAATACTTCCTAGATCATTTTACCAGGTCAATAAAACCTTGATTCTAAACCTGACAAGGACAGTTCAAGGAAAATTACTAGCTGTTCTCACTTACAAACTTAGTTGCAAAAGTCCTAAGCAAAATATTAGCTAATCGAATCTGACAATGTATTCAAAGGACAATAAACCAGCCTAAGTTTTATTCTAGGAATTCAAGATTGATTTTACAAGAAAATTAGACACTATATTCAACACATAGAACAAGAGAAATGTATCAGATTATCTTAATAAATGAAAAAAGAATATTTAATAAAGTATAACTTGCATTCATTATTAAAAAATAAACACTTGGCAAAGATAGAAAAAAACTTACTTACCTGGTGCTGTGGCTTATGTCTGTAATCCCAGCTACTTGGGAGGTGGAGATTGGGAGGATCTTGGTTCAAGGCCAGCCCAGGGAAAGAGTTAGCAGATCCCATCTCAACAAATTAACTTGGCAGCCCACCTACTAGAGAGAGACATAAGTAGTAGGATCATGGCTAAGGCAAGCCCCTATCTAAAAAATAAAGCAAAAAGGGCTGGAGATGTGGTTCATGTTTCAGAACACTTACTTAGCAAGCCTAAGGCCCTGAGTTCAAACTCAGTACTGCCAAAAAAAAAAAAGAAAGAAAGAAAACTTACTTAATCATATCAGAATTGTCTACAAAAGCTATAGCATGAATCATACCTACTGCTAAAATGTTGCATTTTTTTCTTTTGAGATTGGGAGCAATTTAATGTTGTTTACTGTAACTACTTCTATTCAACATTGTTCTAGGAAGTCCTAGTCAGTAAGTCAAGTAAAATAAATAAAATTTGAATTAAAAATAAAGAAGCAAAAATATTAAAATTTCAAAAAGAATCTATAAAATGCCATTAGAACTCACAAGTGAACTTTGCAAGGGTGTCTTATGAAAGGCATACACACCCCAAATCAATTGCATTTCTATGTACAAGGAAGAAACAAGAAATTAAAATTTATACTACTTGATAAATCACCCAACCAAATCTTCAAATATCTAGATGTAAATCTGACAATTTATGTGCAACTTCCAACATACAACTATCAAATACTGGTAAAAGATAATTTAAATACGGTTATATACCACATTTAAAGCTTTTAAGACTCAATATTATAAAATCATCAAAGCTTCTTATGCTGATTCAATAATATACTAAATAAAATGCCAAGGTGATTTTCCTTTTTGTATTGTTTTTGAAACAATGTTGTTTTGAAGTGGTTCCAATATTTGTTTGGCAATATAAATGACACAAAGTAGGCAAGTCACTCTTGAAGAAGAGAAAGATGGAAGGTTTTGGTCTCTTTAATATCAAGTCTTATTAAAATCTCCAATAACTAAGACATTGTGATCATTGCAATACCTTTGAAACATGACTGCTTGGGTTACAATAGGGGAACAAGTACAGAGCAGTGACAGTGTGACTTCTCGGTGAGCAGTCCTAATCTTGGTAGTCTACCTTTCACCATTCAAAAATAATTCTACATACACTGCAGATCTATGTGTGGAAAGGAAAAGTCTCTAAAATGTAAACTAAGAGTTTATTTTCGTGATCTGGGTAGGGAAAGAATGTTTGCCATAGGAGAAAAAAATTGATAAATTAGGCTATATTAAAATCTTGTATTCACTGAGACACCACAATGCATACCAGAAGACAAACTAGTCACAAAAGACGACATGTTATCTGAGCCTATTTATATGAACCTTTAAAAAATATGAAAAGCTAAACTCTCATGCCAAGGGGTCAAAACTATAAAGCAAAGCAGTGATTTCCATAAAAATTTGGGGTGAGGGAAAGAAGAGGGTGAAGACTGATAGTGTGGGGACAGTTTCTATTTCCTGATGTAGCCAAAAGTTATGCAGCTTGCTTTGTGATGATTTACTAAGCTCTAGGTTTTTGTCTGGGGCACTTCCATATTGTATACAAAAATGTGCAAGTGTATACTTCACAATATACTGCTAAAAGCAAAATAAAAGAGTGTGGACTGACTGAATAGCCACAACCAAACAGAATGAATTAGTAGACTGATACCCACTTACACGCATCAAGTGTGTTTGTTTTCAGTTCTCTGCTGTTAATCTGAAATTCCCAATGTATCAATTCAGGATTTATGACATCAAAGGAGTCATGAAATTTTCAGATAGTTTAAAACTGAGATAGGTAACAGAATCAAGATCCAAAGTGGTCTTGAGAGGTTTGTAATTCCAGACCCAAACCAACAACAGGAAACATATCAGGGTAATGTACTCATAGCATGCCAAATGTTGGCTGTCAGAAGCTTAGGCAGAGACATCCCAGGCTCCTGTCACCAAGAGTATTTAAATGTCAGAGCTCCAGGAGTTGGTCTAGCTTCTGTGTGCCAGTAAACAGGTGGCTCTGTGTTCAAAGAGAATTAAAAGCACCCAATCGCAGGAATGTGTGTAACAATCAAATCCCAGAAAGGATCCACACAAAATAGCCTCTTTCTTTTTGCAGCCCTGGGGTTTGAACTCAGGACCTCACACTTGCTAGGCAGGCATTCTACCACTTAAGCCACTCTGCCAGCCCCCAAATAGTCTTCAAAACCAAAAACCAAAGAGTGGTGGCTGTAGCGTGCAGTTTTCCCTCTCACCTGGCCTAACTGGCAGCCCAAGTTTGTGAGGAAAACAAGGTCCAATACTGCAAAATGTTTCCTTCAGCACTTACTCATTAAGAACAGTAAACACATACTGGAATTGTGGCTCATAACCATATTATAGTCATGGGGGGATTGAGGAAAGAAGAGTCAGAGTCAGAGCAGAAATGGCAACTTCTGCCACAGTGGTGATCATGACTGGAGAAAATAAGGCAAGATAATAAAATGTTTACAGCTTTCACTATATAACTTACATCTGTTTATTCTCACTAAATATACTGATGTCTTATACTCATGACACCTTCAGTGTAAGATAGCAGACCACATGACTTCTTTTTTAAAGGAAATATATCATTAGACTGCAGCAATAAAAGCCTAGAGTCTAGATCATCAAAGAGAAAAGTTTGGTTTGGCTCTAATAAACCGTGTTTGCAGCTTGGATGCTACATCTCTACAACGTATTAAGAGAGTTAGATTCAGGGATGGTGACCAACATGATGACAGACGTGCAAACTAAGCCCATGAGCAGTTGAAGGAACCAGAGCTATGTGACTTAGAAAGGAGAGAAAATAAGAGGGTCGTGTTCCAATATAGGAAGGAAGGGGTTGTCATGTAGAAAAGGTGGCACCATGTTTCTTAGCTGTGGCTGTGGAGTCACATCACTTGTCAGAGCTGTGCAAAAATACTGAGGCTACTCCAGACCTACTGAATCACAACCTCTCAAGATGGTACCTTTGCTTGATGCTCCCAGATGACTCTGATATAAAACTAAAGTTATAGTGCAAATACTGTGTACACATGTATGTAACTGGAAAATGATACCTGTTGAAACTATTCCAGGAATGGAGGGGAGGGTGAGTAAAGGAGAATGGTGGAGGGGGTGAACTCAACTATGGTATATTTGGTATATTGTAAGAACTTTTGTAAATGCCACAATGTACCTCCAGTACAACAATTAAAAAAAATAAAAGCTAAAGTTGAGATCTACCAGTGGAGCATCCATCAATGTTTAGAAATTACAATGGGGTAGGTATGGAGCATTTAAAAATACAGGAAGAACAAATAATTTTGTTAACAATAAATATTTGGGGATAGAATCTTTGGGTTAGCAACAAAGTAGTTTTAGAAAATCTTTGGAAATATTGAAAAATAGACTAAAATAACAAAAAAGTCTTCTGAGGATTCTGCCAAAATAATCCCTGTCTGTGTAGAAAGCCACTGTATAAATTTGAGATTCTCTCTGAAGTTACTGTTTTTTGAAGTGGCGTACATACCAAACTGCTTCATTATTCAAAGGTCAGATTTTTAGCATCCTTAACCCTGAACAATGGAGTCACTCAGATCTTTACTGGATTTACTGGAAAATTTGATGGTAACAGATAATCAAGCTTATTCTTATCAAGGATTTGATAAACTTGATTGTCTGTTACTTCTCTAGCCTGCAGCAGATTAGGAGAAAATGAGAAGTGAGGATAGGAAGATTATTGGGAGACACATGTGACATCCCCAAGAGTGAACATGGTGGGGGGAGGGAAGCAGGAAAATATAAAAAGCAAATAGAAATCTATTACTGCACAAGAGACATTCATAAATTCTGAAAATGATGTCACTGAGTCACCTAAAGTACTTGATTATGATGAGAATTTTGTTATAAAAAAGAAATTTTCACAGGATAGCAGAATTTTTGATGAAACCACTACTAGTAAAAAAAAATTATCAACACTCTTCATTTTTTAAAAAATATTTTAAATGGCCAGAATTGGTGGCATTTGCTGTAATCCCAGAATTCAGGAGGCAGAGACAGGAAAATCACAAGTTCAAGACCATCCTAGGCTACATAATGAAACACTGTCTCAAAAACAAAACTCATGCAGGAAAGTGTCATTTCATTGTTACATTAAAAAACAACCCACCATGTAACCAGCATCCAGAATAAATAAATAATCATTTCCAGAAACCAAAAACCCTTCTACTCCCTCCCAATCATTATTATCTGCCCTCCCAAACAGCTGCTGTCCTACTCACAATAAACAGACTCATACTATATTTAGTCTTTCATGTCTGATTTCTTTTGTTCAATTTTGTGTTTATAAGGTAATGACTGCCAGAATGTGAAAATGACCTGTCATGCAAATAATGACTGAGCAAGGCCTAGGGAAAGCCACAGCTCTTAATCTCTGAACTAAAGCTTTTCTCACCTTATGTTGTAGAAAGTTGTTCCTCCTCAAGAGAGTCTTTGAAACATGTTTTCATCTTAAAAAGTAAATTTCAATGTATAAATAAGCAAAGAAGCAAAGATACAGATACAACAAAACTAAGTAAGTAAATAATTTGTTATTGTATGTGAGGCAGGTAGCTTGAATATCAAATTTTGTCTGTTTAGTTCACATGTAATCCAGATTATTGTTTTGAAAAATGTTTTATACAAGGCCCTAGGTTCAGTTTCCAGCACTGCAAAAAAAAGAAAAAAGAAAAAGAAAAAAAAAATAAAATTATTTTGATTCTATATCTCCGTAAAATTGATTTTATCTAATTAGCTAATGTTCAGAAGCTAAGCTATATTTAGGAAGGTATGAGCTTAATAAATTCCCATCTTTGTATAGGCTAGTGTAATGATCAATGTGTGATCAAAGCTGATAAAAATAAACAAAATAATTACTAAATTGACTCTAGAATGGGAAGGTCATGGTCCTTGTAAGGCTTTAAAAATGAAGGCCTTGTCAGTAACAGCCTGGTTGTCCTGGTTGCCACTTGACAGCTAAATGGCCATTCTTGGTCTTAGTCTGAAACCTGTTCAATTTTACTTCAGTGCTGTTATTTCTTCAATGTGTCTCTCTCTCTCTCTCTCTTATGTATACATGTGTGTGTGTGTATTCATATACACGCCCTCCTTTGGAGACAAACCAAAATTAGTATCAGAATTTATCTTTTTAATAAAAGAAATTCAAACATTTATTTGCAAAAAATAATTCCAAAATGGCATACATACTTGCAAATTCTTAAAGAAAAATGTTTGAGTTAAAAATGTTACATTTCCCCTGGCATTTCTATCTCCTGTTTGGGGAATATTGGGGACTGTGACGTCCTACAATATATTTTCTGAGTTTGTGATTGATTTATATATATATTTTTCTTTTTATCTGGTCCAAGTCAATGCTACAGTTAGCAAGAGTTACAAACTGTGCTACTTACTTACTTACTTTAATATCACAGGCATTATATTGTACAATGAAATGAACTAAAGTTATGCACTCTCTAAATCTAACAGCATGAGTTTAGAATAACAGCATTGGCTAATGTCTATAAAATATGTAGCTGTCCCCCCAAAACATTAGAACATGAAAGGCAACAAAAATTTGTTATATGCATAAAATGTAGAAAAGGGTAATTTTAGCAGGTCATTGGCTAATATCTAGGAAAATAGCCAATCTATTCATATAAATAAGCAATTGAAAAGGACACATACAGAAACAATTTCATTTGCATTCTCAGCTCAGAGGTCTCATATGGAAGATGACTAAAAAGAAAGCTATTTGCTAGTTCAAGTTAACACTACCCTGTCAGCATGTCTGGGTCATGTCTAAATTCTCACTTTATAATTATGTGACAGACATATCTAAATATGAAGTTTGCAGATATATATTTTCATGAGTCACGTTAAATCACTCTTCTACATGAAATATTCATTTGAAAGTCATTTAAGGTAAGACTTTTAAAATCTATTTTAAGAAATGATTGCCTTTAGAAAAGGATTTAAAATTAATTTCCCTTGCTATTTGCTTTTAAAATCTCCATGGCAACTGTAGAATTTCCAAAACTTTCTACTGCAACATGACATGGGACCTAAATTATCAAAGGTTTCACAAAATTGTTAAATCCAGATTGATTTCTGTTTGTAAACCAGTCAATACTTTATCTTCCAAATATGGGAAGCTTTTGTAGGCTGAACAGTACTGGCTGAGCAAGATGATTGAAAATGTGAGGCAAAGTTTGGGTTTTTTTCCCCTATAACATTATGTAACTTTAATAGACATTCTCCAGTTTGGAAAATGGCATGCTATGGATGCAGCAAAACCTGTCTTGGCACTAGAGGAAGGGTGGCAAAAGGAGCAGTGCCCAGGAAGTCCCCATTCTTAGTCTTGGAAAGGATGTCATCATTTCAATGAACTTTGTGTTTCCTACTAAAAAATATTTGCTTGCTTGTAGAAGTGCTTCTCTGTGTGTGTGGACACTACACACCATTTCATTGTGGCTCAATTTCCCATCTGTAAAATGGACAGATACTACCAAAAGCCTTCCTCAGATTCCCTAACCTAGGCTTTCACAATCCAGCTGTAGATTCCAAGGTGGAAAAGGGGAACAGGTACTAGAGAAAAGGTTAGATCAAAAAGAATTAACCTAGAAGGTAACACCCACGCACAGGAAATCAATGTGAGTCAACTCCCTGTATAGCTATCCTTATCTCAACCAGCAAAAACCCTTGTTCCTTCCTATTATTGCTTATACTCTCTCTACAACAAAATTAGAAATAAGGGCAAAATAGTTTCTGCTGGGTATTGGGGGGGGGATAGGGAGGGGGTGGAGTGGGTGGTAAGGTAGGGGGTGGGGGCAGGGAAGAGAAATGAACCAAGCCTTGTATGCACATATGAATAATAAAAGAAAAATGAAAAAAAA
Organism: Castor canadensis; assembly: GCF_047511655.1. Lineage (NCBI taxonomy): Eukaryota > Metazoa > Chordata > Mammalia > Rodentia > Castoridae > Castor > Castor canadensis. Next base: position 70,309,205 of record NC_133400.1, read on the forward strand.
AAGATTCCAAGGTGAAAAGTGGGGCATGGAAACCTGGGAGGAGGGAGACTGATCATTATTCCTCTTTTAGCCATCTTTCCAAACTTGAGCACACCATCTCCTGATTACATCTCCTTTTGCACTATCACTTCTGATGCTGGAACGTGGCTGGAGAGAGAAGAAAGGGGCAGGAAAAATAACTGGGACATTTGAGGGGAAGAATGAACATAAATCTTCTAAAAGAAAAAGTGGAGCATAAAATTTCTAATTTCCAATCTCTCTGTTCTGAATTCCTGGTGGAAGCACCCAGATATTGTTAACACTGTTATCATCTCCTTGCTTTTACTCAGTGTGCAATGGAAAACGAGGGTGGGATAAAGGGAGGAAAGAATAAAGGAAGGAAAGAACACAGGAAAGACATTAACAGAATCAGATTCCAGATGGGAGAGGATGAAGGAAGGCAAATGACATTGTAGCTCTGCCTCACCACTATTTATGCTTTTTCCTATGGGAGAAAGAGAGGTGGGTACTTCTCGATGTCCCAAGTTAGGGAAGACAATAAAACATCACCACAGTGACAGAAGGATTATTACTTTCCACCTTGTGTCCAAAATGAGACCCCAGTGTGGCAAAATTAAAATTCACCGCATCATCCATGAAAGCATTTTCTATATCAGACATTCTGTTAGAGGTCTTTAAAAAAATGTTTTAATGTGTTGATATTGAAAATAGATGTGTGTAATTTGAGAATGAGAATAAAATACCATGTGTATTAATGTTTCATTACTCACCTATCACAAGATCATTATTTTAAATAGCCATATTTCATTTCAGTGGACAGAGTGTAAATGAGTATGTATTTTTATGTAAAGTGGACCTGCATCATTATTTATTCATTAGTTTTAAAAGGATCATTATTTTTGACAGACAGCTCCTGTCAAAAGATTTATGCATAAGAGCCCATGTTTCCCCACAATAATCATCATGAGTAAACTTTAGAACTTGGTACTTAAAATTCAGTGTTATAGAGATGCACATTTTGTTCTAATTAAACACGTTTGCCTTTAGAAAATAAACTGCAACCTCAGTTCAATTATATATAATCTGAAATATCAATATTGCATGTGCAGGGTGAGTCATAGTTTTAGTTGGGGAATGTGTCTTGTTACTTTTAAGTGGTTGCTTTGTTTCCACACACCAGGCTCTTTTTCTGTGTCCCTGTGGGGCAGAAGGGGAAATTTATAAGATTTGGCTTTTAACACTGTAATTGGTGATCGGTGAGTTTTCTGAGCAATGACACCATCAGTTTCCTGATTTTCAGGGAACTGTGAGGGCATAAAGCAGGCATTTCCAGAACACCACATGGCTTTCAGTATGGGGCATGGAAGTCAGATTAGAATCCTGGACTAGGCGATACATGGATTATAATTTATAGGTACAAAACAACAAAACTGTAACTGAGACTGACAATAAGGCTAGTGGAAGACAGTTTCTGAATCCCCAGGATGAACCAAACCCACAATGAGGTTCCAGTGTGATGCAAAGATTTACTGCGCTGAGGAGAATCCATAGTGGTGCTACAACCGCAGAGGAAATAATTAAAAGGTTTCAGAGTCTCCTGGGACCAGCTGTCCCTTCAGGATTTCTATAGACTTTCCATTAATGTGCTTTTCCCAGATTGCTCTGACTCCAGATGAGCTGATAATGTTCAAGACTGCTATTATCTGAAATGCATTTCGAATAATCTGAATCCAAATGTCTGAATTAAACATACTTTCCTACTTGGCAAAATCCATTTTTATATCTAGACTTCTAGAATTTAGATTATCCATTATTCTGATGTATCACTTGACTAGTAAGTACTCAACACCTAGTTTCCTTTCTATCAGTGTTTGGCAGTAGAAAGTGGTACAATCACCTCTCAGGCCAGCAAAGAGCACTCTGAGTTAGGAATGTCCGAGAGGCCAAAAGCTGCATGTTTACTATGAGAAACAAACTTTTAAAAGTGTGTTTTGGAGAAAATAAAGAAATGGGTCTTCACCACAAGTGTGTATTGCACAGGGGAGATTAAGAGTGCGTGGGGGAATGAAGGGAGAATGGGAAAGAGAGGAGAGGATTGAGACAGACAGAGAGAGAGAGAGATTCTGAGGAAGTTTTCTGTAAGACATGGGGTATGGGATTGGAGCTGTGGGTAAGGATATAGGGATAGCAGGAAAGGAAAGCCAATTTTATTTATATATATTTTTCAGTTTAAGAAGACACATTTATCCAACTATACTGTAGAAAATGAACCATATATTTTGTACATTTATTGTTGCACAAAATTCAACTTGCTGTTATGCTTTTGCACTTGTTTATCTGGTATTTTTCACTACAAAATAGGCTGTTGAGAATTTTATTTTATTTCATGCTTACTAATAAAGTATTAGATTATAAGTTACTTTCTAGATAAATTTCTAAGTGACAGATTACCATTTTCAGAAACATGAAAGATAAGCATATGTCAAATAGATGTGGAACAAAAAGATGTCAAAGGCAAAGATCTCTTCCCTCTTCATTAGCGGGAACAACTGACTCTACGACAGTGCTGAGGGTCCTGGTGCTTCAGGATTCACTGAGACTCCTAATGTTATAGGTTTCTCTTTGTCAGTACAGTTAAAGCTTTTATGCCCTGCTTTTAGGTATGGTAGTTGACTGGTCCATACATATGTGTATATGTAAAGCATTACATATAAAGAAGTGTAAGCATATGCACTTTAACTCTTTTAATTATTTGATATTTATGGAAAATATCTCTGCACAAATGAGCTTGACAATATTCAAGGTATTGTTAAGTCTTTTCTCTGAGTTTGGATTGATTTCATACCTTCTTTTTTCTCACACACATCTTATTCATAGTGCATTCTTGTCTGTTGTATTGGCTTTAAAGTGGAATGAGAAGATATAAACACTTCCCCAACAATCTGAGAGTTAAATTCATCTACCTGTGGTCCCTTGTTAACCACTAATGGTAGGTTCCATGTCCCCAGTGGATGCCTGAAACCATAGATTCTATGTTTTTTCCTATACGTTTATACCTTATAATGTTATAAATGTGGTGGTAACTTTTGCAGCTTGAAGTGCCATAATCAAGCGAGTACAAATTTATTTTTCCTTCTTCACAATACCAGAAGTAGAAGGTTCTTTCTTTTTTTTTTTTTGTTTTCATTTTTCTTTTATTATTCATATGTGCATACAAGGCTTGGTTCATTTCTCCCCTCTGCCCCACCCCCTCCCGCTCCCCCCCTCAATACCCAGCAGAAACTATTTTGCCCTTATCTCTAATTTTGTTGTAGAGAGAGTATAAGCAATAATAGGAAGGAACAAGGGGTTTTGCTGGTTGAGATAAGGATAGCTATACAGGGCATTGACTCACATTGATTTCCTGTGCATGGGTGTTACCTTCTAGGTTAATTCTTTTTGATCTAACCTTTTCTGTAGTACCTGTTCCCCTTTTCCTATTGGCCTCAGTTGCTTTAAGGTATCTGCTTTAGTTTCTCTGCGTTAAGGGCAACAAATGCTAGCTAGCTTTCTTATCAAAGATCTTTCCAACCTCAGGGTAAGATTTTTTTCCCTTCCTTGTTGAGAGTTTTCAGCTTTCCACTTAAGGGACATTTTACTGTTTCTTTTTGGCATATTCATATTGCCAGCATTTGCTACTAATGAGCTTGGAGGCCATTAAGTAAAATAAGGGTCACTTGAACACAAGCACTACAAGACTGTGACAGACCCACTGTCACAGTCATTTTCTGCTCACTCTTTTTATTTTTCTCAGACTTTACTTAAAAGTAATTCTGGTTTTGTTTTGTTTTTCTTTCTTGGTGGTACTGGAGTTAGAACTCAGGGCTTTGTGCTCATTTAGCAGGCGCTTTACCACTCGAGCCACATCACTTTTTAGCTTCAGTTATTTTTTGGAAGGGGGTCTTGTGGTTTTGCCTGAGGACTGTGATCCTCATATCTATGCCTCCCAAGTATCTGGGATTATGGGCATGTGCCACCATGCCTTGGTGAAAAGAATTCTTTTCAAGTAATCTTTATCCCTACTTCTAAAGGTTTTGTTTTTTTTTTTCTGTGTGTGTGTGTGTGTGTGTGTGTGTGTGTGTGTGTGTGTGTGTGGCACTGGTGCTTGAACTCAGGGCTTTGTACTTGCTAGGCAGGTATGTACTGCTTGAGCCACACCTCCAGCCCAAGTAGGCTTTTGAAATTGAATGTGTATACAAAATATACTCAATGTAAGTGTGCATATAAATTTTTGGTGAGTTTTCCCCAAGAGAACACACATTTGTAACTGCTGCAAAAGTTGGGATGCTGCCAACACCCAAAAAACCTCTGCTGTACCCTTTTCAGTCTCTCCCCTACTGTCTTCCCCAAAAGTCAACATTCCAGTTTCTAGCACCTGAGATAATTTTTATGTTTTAGCTTTTACTTAAATGGAATCATATGAAATAAACTTTTTTTTTGCTCAACTTCTTATTTGTGATACTCTTCCAGGTGTTAGGTATAGCCTCATGAGCTCATTTTTATTGCCCTGAGCCATTCCATTGTATAACTAAACCATATTTTCATTCTATTAACAAAAGCATTTGTATTGTTTCCCATTTTTGCTATTATTATAATGCTACTACATACATCAATGTCTATTGCTGGACACACTGTACCTTTGTCTCGGATTTATACCTTGAAGTTGAATTCCTGTATCACAGGGTATGTAATTTTCATCATTAAAGATATTGTCAATTTTCCAAATTAGTTGTGTTAAAGTATACCCCCACTGTATATGAGAGTTCTAAGTACTCTGTATCCACTATGGTTGGCACTAGGCACTATCAGTCACTTTTATTTTAACCATTCAGGTGTTTGTGTAGTCACATTGTGGTTTGAACTCATTTTCCTGATAATTAAGGAGGAGTACCTTTTTTATTAATATCCTCTTTTGTTAAATGCCTGTTAGTCACCAGTTTGTAATGAGTTTTTCATTCTTTCTTATTGATTCATTGATTACATATAAATGCTACATCTGAGTGACTTCCCTGGATTGAGATTCTACAAAGCAGGTGTTATAGGTTTCAATGGACTAAAAACTACCTGTATTTTTACACTCATGTTTCAGTACTTTTCTCAAGCTTAATACTTATAATAATTTTAATAGCAATAACAACTCTAATAAATGCAAAGGACTGTGAGTAAATATTCAGAATATTTGTCTTTTAGGAATAAGAAAGTTAAGGCATGCAGAGTGGTTTTACAGGAGATGAGTGTGCATCAGAGATATAACTCATCATTTTGTACATCATTTATAGATGTATTTTAAAAAGATCAAGGACTGGTTTACCTGGTGTTTCTATTAAGTAGAGGTTGGTCATCCCAAAGCACCATATAGGTAATCATGATGGAAACTATACACAGGAGCAGGAAGTTTGTTTGGTTTCTGCTGTGTGTACTTTATGAATATGGGCACTGTATTTTCTTCATCCTTCTTTACTCAACAACTCAAAATACAACATTTTAGAGAATGGATTTTATGCTATAAGGCTATAAGGCCACCAGCTGGGAACTTTGTTGAATTACCTCCCAAACTTTTAGCTTCCTCATCAGTAAAAAGGGTAATAAAAGTTAAATGCTCACATCAAGCTTAAATGAAATAATGTATTTAAAGCACTGAGTAAAGAGTTTGACATGTTGGCAATAACCCGCAGATTTTATATATTTTTTATCATTAAAGATTTAATTTGTAGCACAGAAAAGCTGTGAGAAGTTAAGGATAAATTACCAAACAGTCTTTTAAAAACTTGTCATTTCTCTTGACTTGTCATCACTAACAAGGCAAGGCTCGTTGTCTGTCTTAAACACACATGTCACAAATGCTGGAAAGAGCACTGATATCCTACTATCAGTACAATGGTTTCCTACTGTCCTAATATGGTTTCTTTTTTTTTGTGATACTAGGGCTTGAACTCAGGGCCTACACCTTGAGCCACTCCATCAGCCGGGTGGGTGGGTGGGTGGGTGGGTGTGTTCAAGATAGGGTCTCTCGAACTACTAATATGGTTTCTTCAAAATGGAAAACATGTCGCTCTAAAATCAAAGGCTGCTTGTCTATGACAGCAAAGGAAAAGTTTTAACACAGCAAAATGGTGCTTAAGAAATTTCATGTGTACCAACTGATCTATTTTTCTTCCATTTTGCTAAGTTTTTTGAGATGGGGTCTTGCTATGTAGCTCAGACTGGCCTCCAACTCACAATCAATCTGCTCAGCCTCCCAAATCCTGGGATTACACACATGTGCCACCATGCCCAGCTTCTCACTTTTGCTTTCTAGACTTTTCATTTATATATTTTTCAGTCTTTTACATGCCTGTTTTGTTTGCTTGCTTTGGCTAGGTGTTTACTGAGCACCGAGCCATAATTTAAATTCTACATAATGCACAGACTTTAAGAGTACAATCCTGTATATTTTGAAATATTTTTATGCCTATATAACATTGAATCAAGAAAGAACATTCCATGGAGGAGATGAAGGTGAGGGTTGATGGGCTTCACATAGATATAGGAAATAGAACAATGAAGCCTCTTGTAATCGTTTTAAGTGGTGCAGGAAGAGGGTTGAAGGGAAGATGATGGGGTAATCTAATGAATGTACAACGTAAGCCTATTTGTGATTGTTGCAATGAATCCCCTTGTAAATAAATATATTCTAATAAAATTAAGGGAAAAAAAAGAACATTGCATAACCCAAGAAAACTCCTCTGTATCTCTTCTAAATCAGCACTACCACAAACACTCACTGCTCTGATTCCTGTCCCTCCTTCATTTCTCCAGTTTAAGAACTTGGCTGGGCACAACGTTGTGTGTCCCTCATACTGTTTTTCTGCTCACCTTATTCAGGGTTGGCAAAATCCACTGAGGTCCTTATTTATTCCTCTGAGTTTCTTCACACATTATCCTCTCCTTGCTTTGGGCTCTGCTATTTCCCTGTTGTCTAGGAAATTTCTAAAGGAATCTGCTCTATTATGGGCTGGGACATGAAACACTTTGAGAGTCACCATAGTAATACCTTACCTCATGTTCCTTCCAGACTGCAGTGGTCGGAATCTTTGCATTCTACTTAGAAATATGTCATTTTATTTTTTGCAAGAGAAAAACTTGTCTGTTATACAAGTTAAATGATAAAATATTAATTATTAATTAATTATTGGTATCACCAGGAAAGAAATAAAAGACTTATGGATAAGTCTGTGATATCAAACCATTTGGAATAAAAAATAATTATGTCAGTTACCAGCAATCATTGTACATCAAGCATTGTCTACAGATTAAATACGTAATAGCGCAATATGAAATACTCAAAGTTAAAGGAGGCTCCATTGGTATGAAATGATTTAAGAATCAGTGCTCGAAATTGTGCACAGTGTGCATACTCCAAGTGCACACAAAGTGATGCATATATTTGTAGCACCAAAGTATCAGGGCTTCTATGCATGCCAATTTTTTATCTCATATTTTTATAATTCATTTTTGTGTATGTATATTTTTAAATGTCAAAACATAATGCTGCAAAAGAAATAAGGATAAATAAATAAGGATATTCAAGGAACATGGGCCCCCTATATTCAAAAAGGGTTTGGAATACACATCTGGATCCACCAGCTGTCATATCAGAAGACTCATTTGTCTCCACAGATAAGTAATGAGGTTCTTTCTTGGATACCATTTACTCCCTAAAGTATTTCTCTCTTTCTGCTCAACTGCAAAGTGAATATAGATTTAATATCTTGGTACACTGTGTTTTTACCTTAGCTGAAGGCAGAGAGGACAATGGACACTATTTGGAAAGGCATAAAACCCTTATATTTTCCCATTTATTTCTATTCTAAACTGTAAAGTTAGGAGACCTGATTTCCACAACTAAACGTATCTCTAAGATTGTCACTATTTACCTTTTAAACATGCCATCCAGTTCTTCCATTATCTCTTGGAAACCTCTTTGTGGAGGGACTTTACTAGTTCCAATTGAGTTTCCTAAGGAAGGAAAGGAAGAGATATTATGGCTTGAATCTTACATATCCCCAGAAGATCATGTCCTAAAGCCTTGGGTGCCAGGCTGTGGCACTTTTCAGAGGTGACAGAAATTTAAGAAGTGGCCCCTAGTGGAAGGAAATTGGGTAGTTGGGGATATGTCCATGAAAGGGATATTGGGACGTCTTATCCGCGTGTCTCTCCTTTTCTTTGCTACCTGGCTGCCATGAAGTAAACAGCTGTGCTCCCCCATGTGCCCCCTGCAACGATTCTGTTTCACCACAGAACACAAAAAGCAATGGGGACAAGTGACTATGGATTGATATCTCTGAAACCATGAGCCAACATAAATCTTTCTTCCTGGGGCTGGAGGTATGGCCCAAGTGGTTGAGAACCTGTCTAGAAGGTATGAAGCCCTGAGTTTAAACCCCAGTACTGCCAAAAAAATTTCAAAGAAAGACAAGAAAAAGCCTTTCTTCTTTATAAATCGATTTAGGCTTTTGTACCAATGGACAGTTGACTAACATAGGGGGGAATGTCTCTGAGAGCAACTTAATGTTGGAGATGAAGAGACATCAGAGCAAAGAGTTTGAAGTTCTACAGAAACAATCATTGACCTAATACAAGGGCATCCATGGTGATCACGAATGGGAGCCATTCCTTAAATCAAAAGATGTTTGTAGACTTCAGTCATACAAGAGATGTCATTGATACCATGTTAGCCAGATTATTCTTTCTAGGAGAATTGGTCAAGCATACCAAACTATCTATCCACAGTTCCTATCTATTCTTTCAGGTGAGGAATATTCTGTATTTACACACTTTTCTTATCTGGATGCTAAACCATTGTTACTTTACAGATTCATAAAATATCTACTTAGTCCTAGAAAAGAAGAGTGTGTAACACCTATAATTATTGTGACATGAACAAGTACTAAAAAAAGTTATCATGACTGCTTACACACTAAAAAATCTCAAATAAGTTTGAATCAAAATATCAAAAGGTATGTTACATATTTATATTAGATATAGGACAAAGACAGGTAGATATTTCTTATTAAGATAAATGAAATATGCAATGCAATAGTTTATGTAATGATGTTGGTAATATAAAAGTGATGATGATAATAAATTGGTAATAGATTTTATTGTTCCTGATCTTTGTATCTATTGTTCTATATATTTCCAACATAATATTAAAAATGTCGAATCAAGGCCTATGGGGACTATCATTGTAACACAGCAGCCTTTTCATTTCAACTGTGATGCTTTCAATGCTAAAGAAGTGCTCATCCATAAACTCTTGGAACAGAGAAAGGATGAAAATCACTGCCCTGAGTCTTGTGAATTGTCTAAGTCTTCAACAGAGGGTCACCCATGGTTGATAGAGCAGTATATTTCATGAGCTATGTATTTATGCTTCTTAAAAAAACCAATGGCTTTGAGGATAAATTCCCCTGCTTAACCACAATCTAAGATCAATAAAAAAGGCCAGATGGGCTGCTTTCATGCTGCATCTAAAATCATAGTGTAATTCTGCCATTAAAGTAGAATTTTGTTTGTAACCCCAAATTACCTTTGTCTCACTCAAACCAGGAAAAACATTTAGTGAAGGCATGATACCACACTCCATGCAATTCATACTGCCCTAAGGAAGATGGTCTTCAATGGCATCCTGCGAGGCACACACAGTGTGCCAGGCTGTTTTCACTGATGGCTTTCAAGAAGAGAATTCTTGAACATGGGATGTTGAAAGCAAATTTGATCCGAACATGCTGTGGCTCTCAGAATGTCAAGCCCTCTAGAAATGCAAGACACTCAAGACAGCCGCACCTGATCAAAAATGGCACCAGCATCAATTAAAGCCAACAACTACAATTAGGAAATCACAGATGAGTAGGGACATGAGAGGCTCTAATTTCTCCTTGCCCAGGATCTGTGTTCTTGGTGACACCTGCCAGGTTTCATTGATGTGAGTACTTTTGGATGCTAGTCACCATCTTCTTGAAAATTGCATTTCTGACCAAGGCTCCCTAGGCAAAATGTCAATTTATCTTCATTCGCAATAGCTCCCTAGACAGACCCTGGGCTCCCAGACAAGGAGACTTTACATGTGAAGAAGGGTGCAGAGCAATAACCAGACACAGCCATGTGGTTGAATATAGACTTTTGAGAAAAATAAGATTAGTTGGTATGTAGGGAAATCATTGTCACAAGCACTGAGAGAAAACATGGCAATAGTGCTTGGAAATGGCTTCTTATCACATTCAGGAAATTAGGATCAAAGGAAAAAACCATACACTTTGAAATGTACTCTATGAGATCAAGAAACAGGTAGCATAATTTCATACCCATGCAAAGAAAGTTATATGGGAAAATTGACCTAGGATCTTTTACTATCTGACTCTCAATTTTTTAAATGTGCTTATTATCTTTGGTTTTTAGGGAGCATGAGGATGAGACTCAGAATGAAAAATGTATATTCACACACACACACACACCCCACTTGACATTAAATAACATTCTGTACGTAAAACATTAAGTGAGGAAAAGGATCTGTAGGTCCTCTGGTGCTTAAAACCCAGAGACAAATTGCTTCCATATTTTTCTTTCTTACGAAAAAAGAAATGCTAAAGGCTGAGACACAATTTCTTGATAACATCTTCCTCCTTATAGTCAATTCAAATGCAAATGTAAGTTTGTTCCTGGTTCAGCTTCAGATAGATAAATTTAAGAACTAAGTGGTAGGCTGAAGAAAATTTGTTTGCTTTCTTCCTCATTATTGCAGGTCTTTTGAGAAAGCATTTTCCTAGACTATTGGATTTAATCTCAAGTGATCCACAAATGTACTGCTAGGATATATGTTGTTTTCTTCCTTACCTAACAGAATTGAGTTTAACACATGAACTCTTGATAGATGATCCTAAGTAGTTAATCAAATCTCATCTTTCTATTAATCTTATTGTCATTAATGTAAGCTCAGCAGTTTATCTTTAGCAGTAATCGGATTTCATTTTTATCCAATAATAAGTTCCATTGGGTTTTAACTTTTACACATTTTCCTTCTTCTACCAACACTGATCTAGATAAGACTGAGTTCTATAAGCACTTCTCTTATGTTGATGTTTGCCTTCTTGCTTCTCTTTACATGCTGGATACATGTCCCATAACCAAACTGAACATGTAGCAGAAGGTAGAAGCAGCTGCAAATTTGGGAGCTAATCACAGAGTGGAAAGGTAGGAAGAGTGTAGGATCCTGAGGTTAATCAGACAACTTCCTCGTGTGGAAAATGGAGAGTATATTGTATTTAATCCTACCTCGTAGGACTTGGGTGATAATTAAATAAGATGGATTTTTGACAAGTAGATACTGAGAAATAATTATTACTCTTATCATGAAGTTCCAAGGTCTAAAAGCTCATGTTCAGCTGGTGTTAGTAGATAATATTTAAGAATCTTTTGAAGAAGAAGTGATCATTTTTTTAGGGAGTTCTGAAGTGTTTTCCCCTTGCCATTTTGAAAACTAGTGGTGCAGGCAGTCAATCTTTATATATATATATATTATTCTAACACACAGGAGAAAAGAATGGTGGTGGATGGGGACTGTGAGCCTGGGTGCAAATAGGAGATGAGCAGACTAAGCCAGATCTGCTTGCAGACTTAAACAGAGGCAATGGCAGGAGTAGGGTGCCTCCTAGATGCTTATCCCTCTAAGTTGAAAGAAACTTGTCATGAGGCCTACAGCCAAGAATGAATGAATTTCACTGGAAAAAAAAAAGTGCAACATGGAATCAAAGATCATTTGGTCCAAGGGTCACCCTTGCTCAGTATATTAAGGTATTTTCTGACTTTTACATTCCTGTTTGTTTCAGGTAGTGCTGTCTAGTACAATAGTAACTATGCACTTGTGGCTGTTTTACATTTAAGTTAACTAAAATTAAATTGAAGTAAAACTTTGCCTTCTCAGTAGTACCAGCCACATTTCAAGTGCCCAGTAGCCTTCTGTGTTATGTGACTAACATTAAATGGTGAGGGTAGAGAATGTTCTTCTCAACACAGAAGACACATGATTGAGAGGCTCTTTTAGACAATGATGTGGTGCAAAATCATTGGCTATGGAAACAACCAATGTGTGTGGGAATTCCAGCCTCATGGTTTACTTCCTGTCCAGAGGCAGCATAAGCTGCTTATTTAACTTCTCTTAGTTTTCTTGTCCTTGACTCCTAAGTGGAATTTGGTAATACTAACTTTGCAAGACATCACGTATAGCTTGCTGTCTAACCCAATAAATGACATTTGTTGGTATATTAATAACAGGGCAGGCTCAAATTGAAAAATAATTAGTCAAAAACCCCAAATAGTGAAAACCGAATTGTGGCATTTCTGGCACACAAGGTCAATACTTAGGCAGATTTTGCCAGCAACATTTCAGCTTTATTACAGTGATGTAGACTTTCCAAAATACCACTATTTAAAAATGAATCTATACTTCTGCATGTCTATATAGACACCTTTGATTTGGAAAGCAAGGGAAAAGAATAAGGCACAAGATGATTTTTTTTTCACTAGAAAAAGCCTTAATGTAAAGGTTAAGTATCTATTTAAATGCATGTAAACTCTGAGCATGAATGCCCCTTTGTATAAAAAACATATTCTTTTGTACAGTTACTAATTTTATTTCCCCTATTTAATATGTAAAGTATATTGGTTTTTTTTCTTTTTTTATTATTCATATGTGCATACAAGGCTTGGTTCATTTCTCCCCCCTGCCACCACCCCCTCCCTTACCACCCACTCCACCCCCCTCCCTCTCCCCCCCCAATACCCAGCAGAAACTATTTTGCCCTTATTTCTAATTTTGTTGTAGAGAGAGTAAAAACAATAACAGGAAGGGACAAGGGTTTTTGCTGGTTGAGATAAGGATAGCTATACAGGGCATTGACTCACATTGATTTCTGTGCGTGGGTGTTACCTTCTAGGTTAATTCTTTTTGATCTAACCTTTTCTCTAGTACCTGTTTCCCTTTTCCTATTGGCCTCAGTTGCTTTTAAGGTATCTGCTTTAGTTTCTCTGAGTTAAGGGCAACAAATGCTAGCTAGTTTTTTAGGTGTCTTACCTATCCTCACCCCTCCCTTGTGTGCTCTCGCTTTTATCATGTGCTCATAGTCCAATCCCATTGTTGTGTTTGCCCTTGATCTAATGTCCACATATGAGGGAGAACATAGGATTTTTGGTCTTTTGGGCCAGGCTAACCTCACTCAGAATGATGTTCTCCAATTCCATCCATTTACCAGCGAATGATAACATTTCGTTCTTCTTCATGGCTGCACAAAATTCCATTGTGTATAGATACCACATTTTCTTAATCCATTTGTCAGTGGTGGGATGTAAAGTATATTGTGACAAAAGGTAGCCCCTAGGCAGAAGGGAAAAAAATATCAGAATTGCTCATTGCAATGACAATGAAATAATGCTTTCTAGAAAACAATGTTTTCTTTTCTACTTCAAACACATGCCTGAACTTAAAAAACTAAATTCTCCCAAAACTAATGAACCAATAAAGAAATGGGCAGGTGAACTAAACAGAACTTTCTCAAAAGAAGAAATTCAAATGGCCAGAAAACACATGAAAAAATGCTCACCATCTCTAGCAATAAAGGAAATGCAAATTAAAACCACACTAAGATTCCACCTCACCCCTGTTAGAATAGCCATCATCAGCAACACCACCAACAACAGGTGTTGGCGAGGATGCGGGGAAAAAGGAACCCTCTTACACTGTTGGTGGGAATGTAGACTAGTACAACCACTCTGGAAAAAAATTTGGAGGCTACTTAAAAAGCTGGACATCGATCTACCATTTGATCCAGCAATACCACTCTTGGGGATATACCCAAAAGACTGTTACTCCAGAGGCACCTGCACATCCATGTTTACTGCGGCACTATTCACAATAGCCAAGTTATGGAAACAGCCAAGATGCCCCAGCACTGACAAATGGATTAAGAAAATGTGGTATCTATACACAATGGAATTTTATGCAGCCATGAAGAAGAACGAAATGTTATCATTCGCTGGTAAATGGATGGAATTGGAGAACATCATTCTGAGTGAGGTTAGCCTGGCCCAAAAGACCAAAAATCATATGTTCTCCCTCATATGTGGACATTAGATCAAGGGCAAACACAACAAGGGGATTGGACTATGAGCACATGATAAAAGCGAGAGCACACAAGGGAGGGGTGAGGATAGGTAAGACACCTAAAAAACTAGCTAGCATTTGTTGCCCTTAATGCAGAGAAACTAAAGCAGATACCTTAAAGCAACTGAGGCCAATAGGAAAAGGGGACCAGGAACTAGAGAAAAGGTTAGATCAAAAAGAATTAACCTAGAAGGTAACAGCCACGCACAGGAAATCAATGTGAGTCAATGCCCTGTATAGCTATCCTTATCTCAACCAGCAAAACCCCTTGTTCCTTCCTATTATTGCTTATACTCTCTCTACAACAAAATTAGAGATAAGGGCAAAATAGTTTCTGCTGGGTATTGAGGGGGGGGAGCGAGAGGGGGTGGAGTGGGTGGTAAGGGAGGGGGTGGGGGCAGGGGGGAGAAATGAACCAAGCCTTGTATGCACATATGAATAAAAAAAAAAAAAAAACACATGCCTGACAGCAATTTAAAAATTCTTTCTTCAAACTGAAATTAGTATTTTCCAGACTAGTTTTAAGAATAGCAGTTTGTTTGCCTGATTCTGTAGCAACTAATACAATAAGTATCATTGCCTCGCAAAGCTAGTTGGGGCTGCCAGAGCACAGAAGGACTAGTGATAAATAATTCAGACTCCAGGGTTATTTCTGTTGTATCATCAGACAATAGCGCTGCATTTGGACTTCAGTCAATGCCAATCATTCTTCTTTGTCCCCTTGTAGCTTCTTCTTGTGAAGGATGTCAAATTCCTTTGCAAAATGTCTTCTTTTCTCCTCAATAAACCTTCGAGATGTTACGCATTGTGCAGCTCTGATTCCTGGTCTGAGATCCCACTGGTCCTGATGGGTATAATTTGGGTTCCATCTGCTCTGAATTGCTTGGTCGGTCAAGCTAAGACTGTATTAGAAGAGCATTACTGACTGGCATATTTTCAACATTATGCTTGAGACACATATTTGTCCTGCTGATAATAGTGACAGTTTATGAATGAGTGGATTTTGATATTGGTTAATTAGAAGGAACTTGATTGTAGCATCTGTCACCCAGCAATGACCAATTTCTTCTGTGTGTTGCTCAGTTTTCCTTAAGAATAAAAGCTCATTAATATTAGGGTGTGTCAACATTCAACACACACACACACACACACACACACACACACACACACCCTCTAAAATTTTTCTGAACACATGAAGTATGTCTATATGGGGCCATCTAATCAAAACTGCCCATAATTAGTTATAATGATATTAAAGGTTACATTTGTTGAGCTCTTACAATTACTTTCTACAGTTCTAAATGTTGTTTTAAGTTTATTCAATATAGAGACAAGCTTTCTAATTATTCTAGATTTCCAAAAAATAGAAAGAATTCTCTTGAGAAATAATTTTGCCAAGATTTGAGGGAGACAGTAAAAAAAATGCCTATTTTATGAAAATTATGAGATGGGGTGATACTCAAAAGTATTCCTTTGGTTTTCTTAATTCTAAGCTGATTTTATGAAGCATCTCATGTATTTAGGAAAAAATAGGTGATTAAACATCTCTGGTATTAAATCCTTAATTCCAGCAAGTTCCTTTCCTTTGGAATTTCACTGTTTCTTGGCAGGTCCTCTCCTTCCCCTGTTATATAGTTGATTTTACAATGTAGTGCTGTCAAAGCCTAGCTGGAACCTTCTAAGAGTAAAGGCAATAGTAACATTTGCCAATAGCAAAACAAAATAAATTCAAGTATCAAAACCGGCCCTGGGTGAGGACAAAGGTTTTTGGTAGAATTATCTGGAATTCCCCATGACAGAACACAAGCCCTTTCTCTGGCTTTGATCTAGGCTCCCTTCATTGATGAAGGTTTCAGTTCCCCTATGACATGCTGTGTGTGGGGTCCTATTAGTGATCCTCGACAACGTGTAGCACCTAGAATGTGGTGTAGCTCTTTTCTGCTCAGACTCCAGAGCCAGCCTACCTGGCTTCAGATCTTCTCTTTGCTGCCCAACCTTGGGTGTAATGCTGGATCTTTCCATGCTTCTATTTTATCATCTGTAAGATAAAGATGATATAATAGTGTATACCATATAAGGCACTTGTGAGGATTAAATGTCTCAATGCACATAAAAGACTTAGAACAGTGCCTGGCAATTGGCTTTTTGGATTATAAACTAAACTTATTTATTTCCTGTACCTACCCTATTTTCCTTGGTTTCTGTCTCTGCTTGGCCTCTTCATTTTGCCAGGGACAATAATGGCAATTATAGCTTGGACTTTTTTTTTGTTTTACATAAACACAACAGCCAAAACTTTTGGGAAATGGAATACAAATACAGCTATTATTTTCTATCTCCAAAAGTATTTTCTCTAAAATTTTGACAGCCCTGTTGACCCTCTCTTTCTCAATTTATCTTTTTTATGTTCACCAATTATTTAAAGGACATGTTGCAGGTATAATCACTGCAGTGTTGTGTGTGTGTGTGTGTGTGTGTGAGAGAGAGAGAGAGAGAGAGAGAGAAAGAGAGAGAGAAGCTATAGAAGTAAACAAAGAAATAAGGTGAGAATAATCAGAGAGGAAAAAATAGGTGGGAGAGATGGTTGTTCTCACAACATAAAAATATTGTGTAATGAGGTTGGCCCATTTTTAATCTTTGAATAACTGAGGTTTTGTTGGCAATTGTTCCACCTGAATTCTGAACAACAGTGTTAATGACAGAATCACAATGGCAAATGTGATAATAAGGGCTGTATATTAAATATGATAAAATATTAATAGCACAATTTCTAGGCAGGAATTCCATGGTAGGAATATACCCACTAATACTAAATTCACCCTGTCTTCTAAGATTGAGGTGCACATTCATCCTCTACTTCACCCTGGGAACCTAGTCTATGACATACCACTTTTGACATTGTATTATGACTAGCTGTTCATGCTCCTTGTTCTGTCTACTAGATAATGAGAGAAGTTTCCAAAGAACCATCTATGACTCATTCCCTTACCAGCCATGATATGTGGTCAGTAAGTGTTTGTAGAATGAATAGGATGTGTTTCCATGTTGATCCTTAACCTTACGCCCTGTGCACATTACATAGAGGGCAGAGATTTCAAGTTAAGGGGGTCAATTGCCATTAGCAATTTTAGACAACATCAGATTTTTGAAAACCATCGACACCGGTAATTATTAGAGATAACTAGCCTTTAAAAAGTACCAAAAACATGTCTTGTCTGGGCAAGAGCTTCATGTGAATTCTGTTTCTTCCACATAGTCTTTAGGGTTAATAGCCAATATAACTTGTTGGCCCTAAATGTATATCTAATGCTGTTAAGCATAATAGGTTGGCCTGCATAAATAAAGGCATTGTGCTAGTCTTCTGCTCTCCACACCAGATTGAGAATTGCTCAGATATTTCAATATAGAAATCTTTGTCCTTTACATGTCCTCTTAGAGAAGACTTGGCTTTTTGTGAACTCTTTGATTGTTTCTCTCTCCTTCCCTCAACAGGGGGTTCATGCTAAAAGGTTTTCTCCACAATGACTCTCCCATCTTTAGCCCTTTTTTACCCTGGCTCATGTCTAATCTACTCACATTATACAGATGCTCTGACAATTGGAAACAGAGAAAGGCATCCTGTGACTGGTGGATAGACTAAGGAGAATGAGATGGCGATTTCACATAGGGCTGTCCCTCTGTCTTTAAAAAGATCTTTGTTTATTAGTGTGGAATAGATGTTAAAAGGCTTCTTTTAATAGATGCAGATCCTCAGGGTAAACTCCTGCTCAGGACAGCTTGGCTGGAGCTGCTGAGTAGCTTCTGGTGGCAGGCTGAGGGTGTAATTATTATTTCTCATCACAGCTGCAATGTAGAGAAAGAAAGAGCCTGATGCAGGTCTGTTCTTATCCAGCCTAAAACTGATGCCAAGATAGAAGTTCTTAGTGTCCTATTTTCCATCAAAAGGTATCAACACTGTATTTATAACTAGGATAGAAGAGAGGAAAATAAAGTAGAATTGGCATGTTTATCCTCAAGACTAAACAGCAATTAAAAAGGAACATGGTAGGCAGCATTGTGATTAAGTTGTGCTGTAAAAGTTTAGGAGTATTGAAACAGTAATGGTAACTGTTAGCGAGGATTTGACAAAACAGAGGGTAAGGTTACTTGGAATGTTCTTTCCAATGTGTTCCATTTTGAATGAGAAACAAACTTCTCCAAAAGACTTCACCAAAAATTCCATGGATTAACAGTATAGGATAAGTCCTAACCAAGACTTCTATGAGGTAAAGAGAAAATACAGTAGTCAGCAAGGCACAGCCATCTGAAGAAGCAGAATACAGGGACTGATGCAAGTAGAAATTCTATAGCCAGAGCACCCGGGTCTGAATTCTGGATCTGCTACTGCTTATTAATTGGCAATAATGCCAATTAATAAATGGATGCGACAGCACTAGAATTTATCTAAGGTGGTTGCTACAAAGATTACGTCAGTTTATTTTTCAAGCATATTAACACATTGGTGCCGGTACCTAGTGAGTACTGCATGGAATCTGATGAATAAATAATAAGGTCATTCAACATTTTTTTGGTATTTTACTACTTATTCTGTGGGAATAAGTCTCTCTAAATCAAAGGGAAATGTTTAGTTTTCTGTGCATTTACTATACTACATTTGATGCTATGCAAACATAGCAAGACACAGAATATGAGCTCTGTTTTCAAAGAAATCGTAGTGCCATTTGGGGAGCAGGATATACAGATATAAAAGGTTGAACACTAAATGATAAGATCATTCAAAACAACACAGTAAAGTGTGTACTACATTAGATTTGTGTCAGAAGGGCATTTAGACCATCATTGTGAGAGGAAATCAGAAGAGGAAAAATCCCTTTTTTTCTAGACAATCACGATGAGGCCAGCTTCAGGTATTCCTTAAGGAATATCAACTGTAAGGGTGATAGCTCCACTTGAAGCAACCAGGTTTCTATCTGAGAGTAACTTATAAGATGGGGAAAATGGAAGGCATGCTTAGGATGTGACATACACTTTTGGCTCTAAGTCCCTTTTTATTAGAAAATATATTTTCTTGGTCATTCACTCACACATAGCCAGAAGATAGACATTTCTTATTTAGTAGTAGCACATTTTATTCCAATTTTTGCCCACAAGTTTGTGAGCATGGAAAAAGATTTAATGTTAATCTTCACAGGTTTTTTTTTGTACTCTATCTAAAGGAATACATGTGGTTCACATGATATGGGGCCTTGCTTTCCACATCACCAGTGGGGTTCTTTCCTGGTATTCGACATGTTTAGAATTTACACTAGCTAATAGCTAGCTAGAGCTATTAGCAAATAGAAAACAAAATAATCAATAATGCAAAACAGAATTAGAAATTCTACTTGCCCACAAACATATGAGTTGTTCATATAATTAAATGAATGCTCATGATAGAGTCAGATGATGAAGGAGAGATGTTGAAGACATATTGCTGTTTTTGTTCTTGTGCAACTGCTTCCTCCTCCTTTCAACCTTCTATCCCTCTTTTCTCCCACTCTGCTCCTTTTCCCCCTTCTCTCCATTCATTTTTATAATTCAGTATTTTTTATATTCTGAAAATTTATCATAGATATTAAGACAAACTTTCTGGTGTGTGGTTATGTCATTTTCCTAGCCTTGACACACATACTTATTTTATAACTATGTGTGTTTATTTTATAACTATGTTTATAACTAAGATAAAGAAAGTATGGGTCAGTAATTGCTTTTTTCTATAATTATGACATAAAGCAGCCAGGGTTTTTCTGATTAGTATGGTAGAGATACCAGTGTGTGTTATTGTATATCCATGAGATCCATTGTCATAAATATCTTCATGACACTGTAACAATTCTCTCCAGAGTAATAAATCTAACCTGAACACCAATCTTGTTGGAATGACTTAACACAGTCAAAAAGTCATGCTTTGTGCATGATAGCCTTAGCAGAATAAAAAATGCTCTTTGTAAAGTCCGTATGTCCTGTTACAATCATCTTACTTTTTGCTCACTTTAATCCTAAAGTGAATCCTAATCCTACCTTATCTTTAAAAGAGGTTTTTAACTTTTTGTTTCTTGCATTGGGAGCAATTAAAGTCAGGGCAACAAAAGCTTAATGTATAAAGAAGCAAAATACTGTCAACAGGGCCAAAAGAAAATGAAGAAACAGTGATCTAGAATCAACAGTGATGAATCATTTAAGGCAAACCATCTACTCCAAGTACTGGATGCTTGGGTATGAATATTATTAGGGATGGATTCAATAGAGAAATATTTCCTGTAGCAATTCTTACATGGTTACTTTATGAAAAAGTGTTCCAAATAAGATGGAAATCATGAAATTCTGTATTGATATCTCAGAGATTTATAACACACATTAGCCAAAGAATTCCTTAGCAATGTCTTGTAGTTTAAAAATTGAGATATAATTCACATGTAATGAAATCACCATTTCAAATGCACAATTGAATGCTTTTTAGTATTTATTCACAAGGTTGTGCAATTGTCACTACTATCTATTCCAGAATACTTTTATCATCCCCTAATGAGACTCTGTACTCTCCTCCAGCCCCTGGCAACCACTAATCTACTTTGCATCTCCACTGATTTGTCTATCCTGGAGACTTCATGCAAACAGTTATACAATATATGACCATTTGTGTCTAACTTCTTAGTATAATGTTTTTGATGCTCATCCACATTGTAGCATATATGTTTTTCATTCTTCTTATGGCTGAATAATATTCCATTGCATGATTATACCATATTTTGTTTATTCATCATTTCATGGGAATTTAGATTGCTTTCAATTTTGGCTATTATGAATAATGCTCCTATGAACATCCATATACAAGATTTTTAGTGAATATATATTTTCATTTCTCTTGGGTGGAATTTTTGGATGATATAATTTAACTTTAAGGAGCTAAAACTGTTTTCTCTGGTAGTTGTGCCATTTCACATCCCACATTAGTATCTGAGGGTCACAATTTTGTCACATCTTCACCAACTCATTCTTTTCTTTTTTTTAATTTTTATTTCATTCATATATGCACACAATGTTCGGGTCACTTCTCCCACCTTCCCCCCCGCACCCTCCCTTACCTCTCCACCCCCTCCCTCTCCCCCCTACCCCCTCACTACCAGGCAGAAACTATTCTGCCCTTATCTCTAATTTTGTTGAAGAGAGAGTAGAAGCAATAATAGGAAGGAACAAGGGTTTTTGCTAGTTGAGATAAGGATAGCTATACAAGGAGTTGACTCACATTAATTTCCTGTCCATGTATGTTACCTTCTAGGTTAATTCTTCTTGATCTAACCTTTTCTCTAGTTCCTGGTCCCCTTCTCCTATTGGCCTCAGTTCCTTTAAAGTATCTGCTTTAGTTTCTCTGCATTGAGGGCAACAAATGCTATCTAGTTTTTTGGGTGTCTTACCTATCCTCATACCTTCCTTGTGTGCTCTTGCTTTATCATGTGATCAAAGTCCAATCCCCTTGTTGTGTTTGCCCTTGATCTAATGTCCGCATATGAGGGAGAACATACGATTTTTGGTCTTTTGGGCCAGGCTAACCTCACTCAGAATGAGTTTCTCCAATTCCATCCATTTACCTGCGAACGATAACATTTCATTCTTTTTCATGGCTGCATAAAATTCCATTGTGTATAAATACCACATTTTCTTTATCCATTCGTCAGTAGTGGGGCACTTTGGCTGTTTCCATAACTTGGCTATTGTGAATAGTGCTGCAATAAACATGGGTGTGCAGGTGCCTCTGGAGTAACCTGTGTCACATTCTTTTGGGTATATCCGCAAGAGTGGTATTGCTGGATCATATGGTATATCAATGTTTAGCTTTTTAAGTAGCCTCCAAATTTTTTTCCAGAGTGGTTGTACTAGTGTACATTCCCACCAACAGTGTAAGAGGGTTCCTTTTTCCCTGCCTCCTCGCCAACACCTGTTGTTAGTGGTGTTGCTAATGATGGCTATTCTAACAGGGGTGAAGTGGAATCTTAGTGCGGTTTTAATTTGCATTTCCTTTATTGCTAGAGATGGCGAGCATTCTTTCATGTGTTTTTTGGCCATTTGAATTTCTTTTTTTGTCAATTCATTCTTTTCAAGTCATCCTGCCAGATGTGAATTGGTTGCTCATTCTAGTTTTGATTTGTATTTCCTAGAAGGCTTACAATATTGAGCATCTTTTCATTTGCTATTGATCTTTACTTTCTTTTTAATTTAGCCCTGTTGTTCAAATTCAAGGCCTCATGCTTATTAAGCAGGTGCTCTGCTACTTGAGCCATGCCTCGAGCCCTTATTTACTTTAGTTATTTTTTCAGGTGGCCTATCATATTTTTGCCCACCTTCCTAGGGTCTGGGATTATACCCATGAGTGACCTCACCCAGTGTATCAACCATTTCAGTATCTTCTGTGGAGAAATGCTTATTCAATTCCTTTGTTCGATTATTAAGTGTGTTATTTGCCATTTTAGTTTGGCTTGTAAGATTTTTCGTATTACTGATACTAGACCTTTATCAGATATGTGGCTTGCAGATATTTTCTTCTACTTTGTGTGTTGTCTTTTCGCTTTTTATTCAATTGGTCCTACAATTTATTTTTAAAAGGTGTTCATTTGTACTTAATTGCAAATTTTCTAAAATCTTTTTAAATATCTTGTTAAATGCTGAAATAAGCCAGTCAGGCTTTCCCTTTCCTTTTATTATAGAGATAAGAGTCCTTGCAAAGGCATTAATCCACAGAAACATAAGACAGAAATCCTCATATCTTAGTATGCTTAACAGATTTGAACAGTTGTAGTGATCTGTATTTAAATAATAGCCTACACCAAGGGATATGTTAAATAAAAGTTTTATTAGCCCATGAAGTGATATTAATGGTGGAAGAACAGACTGCTCTCCTTACTGTATACATCTCTAGAAGAGAACTTCTCTAGAAGAGAAGTTTATCTGTGCTCTATAGCATAATATGGTGTCTTTCTTAACCTAGAGGTCTCAGTGTGAATCATGTGAAAAATGTCAGAGGCACCAAAAGAGAGAGAGCCTTCCAAAATACAGAACTAGACCTGAGAACGTCTTCCTCTGTTACCATCCATGTAGCAGCTGCCTGAGAAATGACCCTGTGTGAGACTCCAGATTAGATGACTCTTGGTGCTTACTTCAAATGAGAGGGAGCTGCAAATATGAAGGGAGCTTTAGATGATTTACATGTGATATCTGTCAACCTTTCAATACCTTTGCCAGGTAGCTGTTATCGCTTCCATTTTACAGTGGGAAAGTAGTAATGAAGAGGTCAGTATTTGTCAAAGCCATACAGATAGAGGGGATGGCTGAACTCACATACCATTTGAAAAATAAAGAGAACATAAATAATTCTGTCTCACTGCCCAGACTACAGTTTAGGAGAGCAGTCAATTTGAAGAATAAACTCTTGTCCACTATTAGATATGTATGGGAATCTTAAAGCAAAGATAATTGTTTTATTCTTATTGGTACCCTTAAACATGAGGATTAGTGTTTCCCAGGAGCTCATTCTCTAGGTCCCCAGGTTATGCTTTACTTGCAGTATTTACAAAATACTGGATAAATTTTACGTATCAGTCATCTTCTCATTCCCTGAGAGTTTAGGGACCCTATTATCTTGTTCACTATTGAGTTAGCAGAGCTTAATCCTATGTCTGACTTTCTAAACACCTTAGTGAAAGAAATTAGCAAACCATTTCATGGATAAAA
Source organism: Castor canadensis (assembly GCF_047511655.1). Lineage (NCBI taxonomy): Eukaryota > Metazoa > Chordata > Mammalia > Rodentia > Castoridae > Castor > Castor canadensis. Next base: position 70,333,206 of record NC_133400.1, read on the forward strand.
GAATACACAAAATAAAAGTTAATAGTTACATAACTCTTAAAATGGACAGATATTGATTTAAACCCTTTCTATTTACTCTCTTATAAACCGTATGTCACAGAATAAGTAATCTTAGACAAAGATGACAGAGAACGAAATAACCATCTTTGTCCCTGCATACACAGAAATATATAGATAACTATCCACAAATCAAAACAGTCCTGAAAGGAGTCAAGAACATATTAAATAAACTGCAAGAACACAGTGAAGCAACTACAGAGAAAATGTACACAGAGAGGATTACTTATAGATCAGCACACTGAGACCCCAGGAAATAGCTGGGAACAAAGAAAGATGGCAGGCACTATTGGAATCAGCCACTCGGTAGGAATCATGATGGGGGACAATCATTCCCACTTGGGAATCCCAGAGAGGAAAACAAAATTTCACACCTCCCCCAGTTCAAGAAATAGCTGCTGTTGATTTACCTTAGAATCAGAACCATCATCTCGCCCAAACCCCAATGTGCCCTCATCCCCGAGTCATGGCTGCCCCATGAGTGATTGCATTCCAGACCCAAGCTCTGTTTGCATCTGTCTGCCCATGTTTCAGTGTTAGAGTCATTGGGATAGTAAGTTAGTTTGTATTCTGGGCCTTGAAGCCAAGGTCTCTCTAAGTGTGCTTGTGCTCCGGGAATCAGCTCAACAGGCATAGAGAACTAGAGTCTGCCTGAACCTGGAGTGTTTATAACTCTGTGCATATCTATGCTACATAATCTACATATTTTCAGCTCCCTGGATGCTTGACAAGCACCATGCCTGGCATGATTATCAATGCAACAACAACTGGCACGTCTGTGTTCCAGGCACTGGTACCATTACCACCCTGAATCCTAGAATTATAGTTCCTAGATGCCCTGTGATGTTTCCATATGGGCTCCCATTACTGTAAGTGAATCCACAAACAGATCCAAAGCCACGAGAGATTCCTTCAGCTATAACATTTTTGCTGGGAGACAAAGATTAGGAGGACCTTAGCAGATATCATTACTAAAGATCTCAAGAATTCCAACTACAACTGCAGGCATCCATAGGGACACTTGAACTCTTCATCAACGCTGATTCAGCTGACAGAAGAGTAAGGAGACTACATACAGAGCTGCATCCTGACTGGTTCAGAAGCACTGTAGTCCACTAATTTCACACCCTCACATCAACCCCTAAGTGTACAGACATCAACTTAGAAGAAACATCAAAAACCAAGGCAACGTATCACCAAAAGGACTCCAGAGAAAAGGACATAAATGAACTACTTGACAAAGAATTAAAAATAAAAGTTTTGAGGAAGTACAGCAAACTTCAAGGAAATATAGTGAAATAATTCAACAAAAGTAGAAACACTGTGAACAAATTAGAAAATTAACAGATTGAAATTATTAAAAAAAAAACCCACAGAAGTTTTGAAGCTGTAACTATAAGAAATGAAATGAAAAATTCACTAGAAAGCATCAACAGCAGAAATCACCAAACAGAGGAAGGAATGTGTGAACTCAGAGATAGGTTATTTGAAAGTATACAGACTGAAACGAAAAAAGAATGAAAATGAATGAAGAAAGCTTATGGGATATGTGGCAAACCGTTAACAAAGCAAATATTTGAATTAGAGAATTAAAAAATGAAGAAAGGGACAGAAAGTTAATTTAAATAAGTAATTGGAAGCCAGGCATCGATGGCTCACACCTGCAATCCTACCTACTCAGGAGGCAGAGATCAGAAGGATTACGGTTCAAAGCCAGCCTGGGCAAATAGTTCGCAAGACCCTATCTTGAAAAAACCCTTCACAAAAATAGGGCTGGTTAGAGTGGCTCAATGTGAAGGCCCCAGTACCAAAACACACACACACAAAAAGTAATTGGAAGAACTTTTCCAAATCTGGGGAAGTCTACAAGTTGCTAAAGGTCTCCAATAAGATTCAATCCAAATAAGTCAATACCAAGTCATTACACTCAAGCTATTAGAAAACAAAAGACATGGCTCTTCTATAAATGGTGCTGGAAGAAGCAGGATATTCACCTTTAGAATAAAACTGGATCCTCATTTTTGCACCACATACAAAAGTCAACTGAAAATGGATTAAAGACTTAAACCCAGAACTTCAACTATAAAACTATGTGAAGAAAATGTATGTAAAATTCTCTACGACACTGGTTTTGGGCAATGATTTTTTTGGATATGATTCCAAAGTAACAGGCAACAGAAGTGATGAATCAAACTAAAAGGATTCTGCATAGCAAAGAAAATAATTAATAGAATAAAGAGAAAATTTATGGAATGAGCGAATACATTTGTAAACTAGTCTCTGAAAAGAAGTTAAAATCTAAAATATAAGGAACTCAAACAACTAAGAAAACAATTCTTTACTAAAAATTTGGCAAAAAACATGAATAAGAAATTATCAAAGAAGTCATGCAAATGACCAATAAGTACATGGAAAAATGCTCAACATCACTCACCACAGGAAGTAAAGGTTAAAGTCAATGAGATTCATTGCACATCTGCTAAGATGACTTATCAAAAAGTTAAGAGATAACTGTGGCCAAGTATGTGGAGGAAAGAAAATTCTTGTCCACTATTTTGAAGAATGTAAATTAGTATAGCCATTATGAAAAAAAGGTTCCCTTAAAAGTTTCCCAATTTTTATAAATAGAACCACCATAAGATCCAGTAATGCCAGTACTGTATATATCCAAAGGAAGCGCAATGAGTATATAGAAGAGATTTCTACAGTCCCATGCTCACTGCAGTACTATTTCAAATTGCTGAGACATGGAATCAACTTAAGTGCCCAACAATATATGGATTGATAAAGAAAATGTAGATATACAAAATGGGAATACTATTCCATCTTTAAAAAGTAGGAAATGCTGTCATTTGCAACAACATTCATGAACTTGTAAAATATTATACTATGCTCAAAAATCCAGGCCCATAAAGACAAATACTGAATAAGCTCACATGAAATCTAGCACTCAAACTCGCAGAAGGAATGAGTAGAATGGTGGTTACCAGAGCCAGAAGGAAGACAGAGGAATTGGGGAGACATTGGACAAAGAGAATGAAATTTCAACTAGACAGCAGGAATATATTAAAAAGATCTATTGTACAAAATGATAAGTGTAACTGAAGTGTTGCATACTTAAAAATTGCGAAGAGTAGACTTGAAATGTTCTCATTGAAAAAAAAATGGTAAGGATGGGAGATAAAGCATATGCTAATTAGCTTTATTTAGCCACTTCACGAAGTATACATGTATCAAAATATTATGTTGTCCATTATAAATATATTTAATTATGCAATTAAAAAATAGGTACACTGAAAAACCTTCAACTTTACAGACAAGGAAACCAGTGTACAGCAGTCAGGATCTATAGCCAACGATCTTCAGCAATATGGTAGTAAGATTTTCCCACACCAAAACAAACACATGAAAATACACCCCCCACCCCCACACACACCTATTTCACCACCTTACAATTAAACCACAGCTTAATAATGTTACAGGAATTTTCTAGTTAAAAGATAATATCAAATTTGTACTTAAAAAACCCTAGTGGTATCAAATTCTTCTAAATTACAATAGCCTACATTTTTGCTTAAGGATGTCAAGTTTAACTGGCAAACACATAACCTATTTGCTTTATGATTATTTTAGTAATTATGTCTATTTTCTACATATACATAGTACTGTGAAGTTTAAATATAAGAATCCAGGCCTTAGTCACATGTCAATATTTTATCTCAATAAACTAGAGTAAATTAATTTATTTTAAAATTTTTTTCCCTTAATTTTCATCATAGAAAGCTTCAAAATCTGGCCAGTTAGCTCAAAATAGTGCTTTATCAAGGTTCTCTGCAATTTTATCACAAGACTATACTCTTGCATATATGTTCATTTAGATCATGCTCAAATTTAAAAGAAATTATATAAAGTGTTTTTTGCATTAATAGAGCCATTTTTACTGATCTGCAGGTCAATATACTTTAAAATTCTCCTCTATGACCCTGAAGACAAAGGTATCCTTTGGCTGAATGTCTGTTAAGACATTGAGGAGGTTAGTGAAGTTGTGGTATGTAGCACAGGGAAAGAAAGTAGCATGTGCAAAAAATCCTTGAGGTATCAAAGTGATTAGCATTTTCAAGAAACTGGACAGAGAATATTAAGACAGATTCAAGAGGCAAAATGGCGCAAAAATGGAGCAGCTTAGGCAATGAAATAAAGCAAGGTAGGTTCAGATGGAAATTTGCTTCTTATAGACATCTATTCAATTCCAATGTGCTTTGGTTCTATACTACAGGCCAGCTATTTAATAATTCTATGCAACAAGCTACTCCCAAAGTCACTGGCTTCAAACACAATTATTTATTCTCTCTCACACATCTTGTAATCGTCTTGGAATTGGCTGGTCTGGTTGAACTTGACTCTATGCTGCAGATTGGGGCCAGATCTGTCCCAGGGGTCTTTCATTTTTCTTGCATCGGTGGACTTCATGAAGAAATCTTTCTCGTGTCAACAGTACAAGTGCAAATGAAAAAGCTCAACTATGCAAGCACATTTGGAGGCTCCCCATGAAGTCTGCTAATGTCCTGTTGGCCAAAATAAGTCACATGGTGAACTCTACGACAACAATCAAGGAAGTACTCTCTGTCCATCGTAGGGAGAGTATGAAAAGATAACAGGGAAAGATACAAGGTTTTATATGGGTTAATAACTAAAAGCACAGATGGAGAGAAGGATGAGAAATTTGGACTAAAACATCAATCTACTATACCCATCACTGTAAGGATTTAGTGATTTATTACTTTATGCTGTCCTGTCAACCATGCTGTCTTCCTATTAAGCAGTTAACATGGCCATTTTGACCCTGGCATTTCATCTTGTTCTTGTTCTTTTAGGCCACATGAGTTGTTGTACCCTCACACCCCCAGAAAAGAGTAAGAACAGTAATCCCTATTCTTTTACTTAGGGAAAACATCTGGAAGGTTGTTTTTGTTTTTCTTCAGTTTTCATCTGGATGTTTGGCATTATGCCAAGTGTTTAATGCTGAGAAGTTTTAAAAAAGGAGTCTAGTTAGTGTATTACTTCCTCTCCACTTTATAATAATACACTAGAGTCTCACTCAAATGCCACTCCTGGGAGGCATGCTGGGAACCACATTTTGAGAAAGAGCTGGGATAACATTCATATGCTGCTCATCCACAAGAGCAAATTCCCTTATAATCCTAGACCAGTTGGCCCACTTAAAAATCATCCTGAGCATTTGTTTTGTCACATTGTAGCAAATTTTTAATATGTGGGAGAATCTTGGTTGCCTTGGATTTCCCTACTATAGCTTCTACTATTTGCTAATTACCCCAGGAACCATAGAGTAAAATTGTTTGTCACCTTGGTTGAGATACACTTTTGAGTGTCATATATCTTCATTTTGGCACCACATTTTGTTCTGCTATTGTTGTTTTCTTTTCTTTTCTTAAGGAAACTTCACTTTCATAACAGTCTGAAGACTGGGAAAATTTCTAAGAATTTGGGACATGATCTTTATTTGTGAATGCTAATAGTCTTTCTTGGTTTTTCTCTCTGAAAAGGAAAATGACTATGAATAAATTCTTATGAAGTTCAACACTTAAAATACAGCAGAACCACACTGGTGTGGCATATGCTTAACGAATACCTATAAATAAATATATAAACAAACAAACAAATAAATATATATATATATTTGTTGTTGTTGTTGTTCCTAAACTGGTTTTTCTGCACTAACAAAGCACCTATAGAATTAACATATTAAAGCATTGGATATAGCTTGTGACACAAATAGACCTAACAGTGCTAACTGCAGCAGAAGGAACAATGTATGCAGAACTAAGACCTGATAAAGAAAAGGCAGGCATTGTGAAATAAAGGCAGATCTGGTCAAACAAGGGAAAAGAAAAGTCAACAAACCATGGAATAGTCTTCATATAACCACTAAGGCAAGCAACTAGCAAAATGAGCAAGAGGATTTAGGATGCCCTGTTATAAGTCATCACCCTAGAGTTCAGATTTAGTCAGTATTACAGGTATACATCAGCAAGTTACTGTCCATCCACTAGACTATGTGCCAGTGGAAGGAAAGCATCACATCGCTATCTGTATTTATTTATATTTTTCATCTCTGATTTCTAAAACACCCTTGACTCAGAGTAGGCACTCAAGTGCTTGATGAACAAGTGAGCAAATGTGCATAAATGAATATACGGAAGCCTGTCTGAGTCACAAGGCCTGACATTAAGTATGGTAAAGCAGAGGTCTCTATCTGTTGGGCAGGTGGAGAAGACTATGGAGATCCAGGCAACCTGCCTCTCAGTAGAGGGTGATAGTAGACATATGATTAAGAGAAGTCTTCAAAACCTGGGATAAAGACTACAATCAATTTGCAGGTCTGAGGAACAAGGTAAGAATGAACATGACAAGAGAAATGAGGTGACAAGTTCAGAGAAAGACAAGAAAGACTTCCTAATGTGTGTCCTAAGTACTGAATTAAAGCTCCTTAAACATCCCTACTGAAATTGTCCCTCAGGCAGCAGCCAGGGTCAAGGGACTTGCCCTGATGGAAAAGGACAACATGGTGAGGAGACCCATAAAATCACTGAATGGTGTGTTCATTCTGATGTGTCATTAAATGCTGGAAAATGTGTGACCTCTCTAAAATTCATTTGAATAATGCTTAAAACCCAAATAAATATGGAGTTCCATACTGCGTGAGTTTGATATTGTGCACACTGAAATGAAAACAGTTCATCAAAGTAAAGGAAATAGTTCTAATCCTTACTTACAAATCTCCAAGAACACTGCAGGGAATCTACTTGTTTTTCATCTTTAAAATCCATTTTCCCACCAAAACAGACACTTTCCTCCACACAAAAATGAGTAACTATCAAATTTTAAAAGTTGAGAAAAGGACAACAAAACAAATATAAGGAAAGCAGGAAGAAAATATAAATATGATAGTAGAAATAAATTATAAAAAAGGGGAACAAGACAAAACTATTAACAGCACATGAGTTCATGCATTGAGAATAAAAAAGTGAGAGGGACAACATTAATGACATAAAAGAAAAGAGAGCGACTCCCTACTAAAAAATAGTAATGGTTTGTGTGGAGAGGGGTAGAAAGCACATATGCACAAAACTATATATTAGAGTAAATAGTCATAGATACAAAAAAAGTTTACTTCATGGAGTTTGTAGAAATAAATTTGAAACCAGTAGTGAAAGGAATAAATTGCCAAAACATATGCTACAAAATTAAAAATTAAAATGACCATCAACAATAAAAACACTCAATTCAGACGTTTTCACTAGCAGATTGGTAATATTTAAAAGAAATAAGAAACTTTGATTCTATTTGAAAATGTTTTTGAGCAGAGGGAAAAAGGAAAGGTTATGTATTTGTTTTATGAAATCAGTATCACCAAAACCTGACAAAATAACATGATACATGATAAATAAGAATTTCACTCATATTATCAATGCAAAAATCTAGTAAAGCATTGTCACATAAACGCCCACACACATGAAATTCATATCAGAAATCCACAAGTGAATTAATATATGGTGATCCATTAACACAATGTTCATATTAATATTCCAAGGAAAGCAGTCATTTGACCACCTTTATATATGCCAAAAAGCCATTTGATAAAATTCTTTTAAACAGAAATTGGTTGATAAGCTCCTAATTATAACATTGACTTCTCATGGGCTTAACAGTACAATATCAGAAAATTTTCCATTAAAATCAAATACAGACTAATGGTGCCTAGCATGAGAAGTATTAGTTATATTTTTCTATAGGTGTTAGTGATATTCCTGGTCAAAATAGTGTAAGAGTCATAAAAGTTAGAAGGGATGATGCTGAAGTTTCATTATTTGTAGATTATATTAAAAGTTAGAAAAAACCAACTATAATTATGTTAAAATTAAAAATTCAGATGGTTAGTTGTAAGAGATTAATATACAAAAGTTTTGTTTGTTAGTGTAACTCATCACCAGTTAGAACTATAATAAAAATCCTATCCAGTGGAATAAAGATAAGCACCTAGAAGTACATACCCCAGAACTATTAGAAAAGTTAACTCCGCTGTTACACCTAAAATATACAAAGAAGTAACCTGTTTTTTGTTTTTGGTGGTGCTAGAGTTTGAACTCAGGGTCTTCTGCTTACTCTACTACTTGAGCCATGTCCCCAGCTCAAACTGAGAAATTTTAAGGTGAGACTGATCAACATCATGTGAAAGAATAGTGTTTCTCTGTTTGTCATTATGTCCTCCCTAAGAAGTCTTTTCAGGAACATTTTTCTTAGCCACTCATTGCCATTAAATTTTAGGTATATAGATATACTAAATATTTGTTTATGTACTAGCCCTTAAACAGAAAAAAAGTTTTTTTCCTCTCAAGATCCAGTTTTTGTTTCTCTTAACCTTTTAAGAATGCTTGAAACAAACATTTCTCCCTTAATTAATTCAGAACTTCAATTCAATACCAATAAAAATGCCAACAATAGTTATATTGATTCAAATTTATAAGACTGGGCAGAAAAGTTTCAAAAAATAAGAAAAATAAGGGCTCTTCTAGGTATTCAACATATAGAAAAATAAGAGGAAATTTTAATTTATTTATATTTGAGTCAGGTCTCATGTAGCCCAGCCTGGCCTCAGACTCTTGATCCTCTGTCTTGTCTTCCCAAATGCTTTCTAAAAACAGTAATAAATATTTTGTAGTAGATTTCTCAGAATAGATATTTCCTACATAGAGTCAATATAGGTAGAATTTGATTTTAAAAATGGATTATTGAACAAATGCATTTGGAATAGTTGAGTAGCCACAGAGGCAAGAATGGTGGGTTCAACCACTATTAAAATCTTGTACCAGATAAATCAGATGGTTCAAAGATTTTAACACCAAAGGAAAATAATATATGAAAACAATTCCCTTTACAATAGCCTCAAACAAAATCAAATACCTAGGTGTAAACCTAACAAAAGATGTGAAAGACCTCTACAAGGAAAACTATACACTTCTGAAGAAAGAGATTGAGGAAGACTATAGAAAGTGGAGAGATCTCCCATACTCATGGATTGGTAGAATCAACATAGTAAAAATGTCAATACTCCCCAAAGTAATCTACATGTTTCATGCAATTCCCATCAAAATTCCAATGACATTCATTAAAGAGATCGAAAAATCTACTGTTAAATTTATATGGAAACACAAGAGGCCACGAATAGCCAAGGCAATACTCAGTGAAAAGAACAATGCAGGAGGTATCACAATACCTGACTTCAAACTATATTACAAAGCAATAACAATAAAAACAGCATGGTACTGGCACAAAAACAGACATGAAGACCAGTGGAACAGAATAGAAGATCCAGATATGAAGCCACACAACTATAACCAACTTATTTTTGACAAAGAAGCTAAAAATATACGATGGAGAAATAGCAGCCTCTTCAACAAAAACTGCTGGGAAAACTGGTTAGCAGTCTGCAAAAAACTGAAACTAGATCCATGTATATCACCCTATACCAAGATTAACTCAAAATGGATCAAGGATCTTATTATCAGACCCCAAACTCTTAAGCTGATACAAGAAAGAGTAGGAAATACTCTGGAGTTAGTAGGTATAGGTAAGAACTTTCTCAATGAAACCCCAGCAGCACAGCAACTAAGAGATAGCATAGATAAATGGGACCTCATAAAACTAAAAAGCTTCTGTTCATCAAAAGAAATGGTCTCTAAACTGAAGAGAACACCCACAGAGTGGGAGAAAATATTTGCCAACTATACATCAGACAAAGGACTGATAACCAGAATATACAGGGAACTTAAAAAACTAAATTCTCCCCAAACTAATGAACCAATAAAGAAATGGGCATGTGAACTAAATAGAACTTTCTCAAAAGAAATTCAAATGGCCAGAAAACACATGAAAAAATGCTCACCATCTCTAGCAATAAAGGAAATGCAAATTAAAACCTCGCTAAGATTCCACCTCACCCCTGTTAGAATAGCCATCATCAGCAACACCACCAACAGGTGTTGGCGAGGATGCGGGGAAAAAGGAACCCTCTTACACTGTTGGTGGGGAATGTAGACTAGCACAACCACTCTGGAAAAAAATCTGGAGGCTACTTAAAAAGCTGGACATCGATCTACCATTTGATCCAGCAATACCACTCTTGGGGATACACCCAAAAGACTGTTACTCCAGAGGCACCTGCACATCCATGTTTATTGCGGCACTATTCACAATAGCCAAGTTATGGAAACAGCCAAGATGTCCCACCACTGACGAATGGATTAAGAAAATGTGGTATCTATACACAATGGAATTTTATGCAGCCATGAAGAAGAACGAAATGTTATCATTCGCTGGTAAATGGATGGAATTGGAGAACATCATTCTGAGTGAGGTTAGCCTGGCTCAAAAGACCAAAAATCGTATGTTCTCCCTCATATGTGGACATTAGATCAAGGGCAAACACACCAAGGGGATTGGACTATGAGCACATGATAAAAGCGAGAGCACACAAGGGAGGGATAAGGATAGGTAAGACACCTAAAAAACTAGCTAGCATTTGTTGCCCTTAACGCAGAGAAACTAAAGCAGATACCTTAAAGCAACTGAGGCCAATAGGAAAAGGGGAACAGGTACTAGAGAAAAGGTTAGATCAAAAAGAATTAACCTAGAAGGTAACACCCACGCACAGGAAATCAATGTGAGTCAATGCCCTGTATAGCTATCCTTATCTCAACCAGCAAAAACCCTTGTTCCTTAGGCGGTGATAAGAAAATGACAGAATCACATACATATCCATCCCTTGTGATTGGGTTGGCATGTGATTGTAAAATTTTAAATGAGTAACAATACACTCAATGAGTTGTCCCATGTGAACACTGTATTAAGAGCACAATCCTAAATCTCACAACATCTCTAATAGGGTGGGTAGGTACTACCAAATTCTAAAGCGTATTTGCCAAGGGCCAAAACCAGACCTGAGTACAAAGCCTGTGCCTGTCATGTCTGTCACACACTTTTCTAGTCAAAAGTTCCCCCATGGATAACATTAACTGCTTATCTGCTGTGTGCCTCACATCCAGTGCAGGTCTTTACCTATCATACTATTACCTCTACAGTAAACAAAAGCCTTACTTAAATATGACATTTTGCTAAAAATGTACCTACCCTCACAACATATTGGTAAATTATCACCAGACTGACAGCCATGGAAATGTTGGCAAGAAACGAAAGCACAAACAGATTCTTTAGCTCACGAATGAAGACCAGAAGAATTATAAATGGAAGAAAGCAAAGCATGTATATCCTCAGGCCCACAGTTCTCTCACATGCACTAGATGAACTGGAAGTATTCGAAGCAAATGCTCTGCTTTCCAATAATCCTTCATGAGCCTGTATCAGATTAGCAAAGGAGTAAGGAAGCAGGGAAAACATCCATCAACTTACAAACATAAAAGGTACACAGAAACCCCTAATCTATACACACTATGATAGATTCCCAGGGCATGCACTATAATAAATAAGATATTTACTTATTTTCAAGATATTCTGGCTTCCTAGAAACTCTTACGTATGTATACATCAGGTGTAAGGATAACTGAGGTAAGAGAATCTCCTTCGGGAGATAACTTCTTATATTGTACTGTAAAAATAAAGTCCACTAGGAAATTATGGCGATGGATTTACTAATTTACTTTGGAGCTCTGTGACTATCATGCTCAAGTTCCCAGCAAAGGTCTTGAAGATCTGCTCTGAGATCTCAGCACCTTCTTCAGAGTAGGAAACAAGTGCTAAGTACTTCTCCGAAACACACAGCAGCCAAAGCAAAGTTTAAAGACCATGCAGAAGGCAACTGTTTATAGATTACCACCACTATCAGTACATATTTTCTAAGTCGCCACCAGATTCATGCACGGCCATTTGCTAGACAGCAGGTCACTTCTGCTTGAGTAGAAATCTTTTACAAGATAAACCAACTTCGTCTGAAAACTTACTCACCCACTTCCATAACCCGATTTTCAGATTTACTATTTGCAGGTTCCACATATTAAAAATTGTCTGATTCAATTAATCATATAATCCAACTTACTAAAATAGATGAAATTTATAGAAGATTTTAGAAACAATTTTAAAACGTACAGCCAAAGAAATCACACTGCAATATAAGTACCAATGAAAACCCATTTTCCCCACACTCTGCACCCTCCTTGGAATATACTGCTACAATCAAGAGCCTGGATACATAGATTCTTAAGAAGTTGACTATAATCACAACAGCTAGTACCATTTAGCACTTTTTCTGTATCAGGCACTGAACTACGTGCTTCATATGTACCTCATTAAATCCTCAAAATGGCTCTCAGAAGTGGGTTACAGTACCAATTTCAATTTAAACTACAGGAAACTGAAGCTTAGAAAGTAGAAAAATTTACGTAATATCAAGCTAGGGAGTAGGGGTTGTAGAATCCAAACTTAGGCCTGAGAATTGTGAGAGCTCCATGTTAACCTGACCAAATTCTGCAACATAGAGAGGGTGCTCTGAGCAAGTGCCACCTGTCCTGCGCTGACACATCGCTCTTTGAGTGGAGAAAGAGGCCAACAAGTCAGAACTTTGAAACAAAGCTCTGATACGGTTGATAATTCAAGAGTTTCCTTTACTTCACTGTACATTTGTAATTTATGATAAGCAATGCTTAATGTCACTCAGGTGGTGGGGACTTCATCTACTACATTTTTAAGCTATGTGGCCATTTATAACTCGCACTCTCTCGTGCTATGCCACGCACCATTTAAGAGATGCATAGCTCACCGTTATCTTTCTGGTAACTGGCATTGGAGCTTTATATTTTAGTTTCTATTAATCTGAATTGAAGCAAAACTGGCAACTTGAATCCTTTGGCATTAAGAAGAGAGCTCATTACTAACTCAATTCTTGCAACTACTAAATTGTTTAGAGCCAAGGGCTTCTTATCAAAGCAGTACCTCTGAAAACAGTATTAGATAAAGGTGAAAGTTAAGCTCTACCATGAATTTCTGGCAAAAAATAGACAGTAACACAAACCATTTTTAAAGGGCTGTCTGAATTACTGGGTGCTTGGTAACTTAAAATTAATTCTATCATAAATATAATATTTTAGCATTCATTGGTAGAAAGATGGTTATGACAATTCTCAGGATTAAAAATTACAATAAAATAAAAATGTAGATACATACCTAGATCAAGATTCAGGTAAACATTTGAGTCCTTTGGTGCCCTCTAGAGACAGAGATGGGCTATCTAATAGGACTTCTATGGTCTCACATGTTTACCATGTACACTAGAACAAATATTATAAAATAAAATTACTAAATTCAGTTCTTTCCATTTAGACTTCAAATTTACTAAAATCTACTACATCTTAACTTTTCAGTGGCTTATAATTTAATGGTTAAAGTTCTAAAAGCAAATTAAGTTCTTTGGTAAAGCTAAAGAATTAATGTCGTACTTCCCCCTACATTTAAATACTGTTTTATGTTTTACAAAGACTTTCACACATCTTTTATCAGATGAGTCTCACAATAAGTTTATCAGGAACAAGGGAAGATTTTGTTACTATTCCTATTTTACAAACAAGGAAGCTGAGGCTTGGCCAGGGATAAGAGGTCTTACCCACTGTCAGAGCTAAATCTGAGAGCAAGGATTTGGTCTCCTATCTTCTGACTCCTGCGAATGTAAACTACATTTCCCCATCTCCATTCTCCATGCCAAAACACTGTCTCATCTATGTGAGCTTTTCCAGAGTATCTCAAGAGTGAGACAAGGAGGAGCTACCAGAACTATGGCAGATGAGAATCGCCAATGCAGTGTTTTCCCCCCACCATCTGTCATAATGGTTTAAAGGGACCAAGATCAGCTACGGTGCAGGTTTCCACATGTGTCTGACAACTAAACCATTAATTCTTTGGGTTATAGAAATATTGCACCTTCAGTCTCACGCATATTAGGGAAGTACCAACCCCACAGCTTGATCCTAGAGTTTTCATTAACAATGTGCTATATACTGTCACATCTCTGCAGAGTGGCACTCTCTACTCCATGATGCTCAGACCTCACCTCTTCTGCCCAGGTGATGTGTCATTGCTCTCAACTACTTTCCAAAGCCTGCTCTTTATGGCTCTAAAGGGCTTTCACCTTTCTATCTACAGCAGGCATTCTGCTTACCTCCCAGAGAGTCACTTTTACTTTTGTTTTGTTTTTTTCGGCAGTACTGAAGTTTGAATTCAGGGCCTGCACTTGCTAGACAAGCAAACACTCTACCACTTGAACCTTGACCCCTATCCCCAGTCCTTTTTTTTGCTTAAGTTATTTCTCAGGTAGGGCCTAATGATTTTGCCCAGGACCAGTGTCAGACCACAAACCTCCCCTCACACAGCTGGGATTATAGACATGTACCACCACACCCAGCTTGGTGGTTTTTTGCCTGGGCTGGTCTTGCACTGCAGATCCTCCCATCTCTACCTCCCGAATTGCTGAGTTTTATAGGCATGCGCCACCACACCCCGCTTGAAAATCAATTCTCTACCCCATCTTCCAGATATGCACAAATGAGTTAAACTTTTCCATTCAACTTTGGAAGCAACTGATCATATTTCATAGGAGAAAGTTATCCAAAACTTTTAGGCATTCATTTTCTCCCGTTTTTTTTACTCTGTTACACACACACACACTCATGTACCTAAAATCAGACATTCTGTCCAGCAATAAACAACACATTAGGTGGTAAGCTAGGTGTGGTGGTGAACGTCTGTAAACCCAGAAGCAGATGGATCATGAGTTCAAGGCCACAGCAAGACTCTGTTTCCAAAAACACCCACAGCGAATGTTAACCGTGACAAAGACCTAGGTTGCAACCTAATTACACAGACTTTAGGATATATTTCTCATGTTTTGTAAGACAGCTTCATAAAAATAAGCACACCATGTACTTCACAGAGTAATTATAAAGATCAAAATGCTGTATATCACAGCATGCAAATATAAAATCATAAGGCGTTATTCCTAGGTTAAACAGAGCTTACTGATCACTCTCAGCACACATGAGAAACAGAGGAGTGCTGCCATCTTGCACAATCCTAAAATTCATTTCTTCATCGTACTCCCATGTGAATGACTGGCAAGATGGTACATGTTATCAGCGCTTGACATCAACATCCTTATGAGGAATGGGGAGTCCTAGGAATATGCAATTTTTGGCACATCATCTACAACAAGTAATGCTAATGGAAGCACTGACACTTTATTTGATAAACAAGAGCACAAGCAGAACTGCTGGTTCTTTCCATCCCCTCACATGTCTCTTCTCTACATGCTGTCACTGGTCTCTCGCTCTATTCTACAATAACATATATCTGAGAGAACACCTGTACCTAAAGGATCAGCACAAGTTTAAGTTACAAATTTTTCTACCAGAAAAGTTTGTTTCGTAAGTTGTCCTTTCTCTCATAGGATTTGGGAGTCTAGTGGTGGAAATCAACCTATAAATTAACTTTAATACAGTATGATCAAGGTTATTTTTTGAAGTCTTATAGAAGTGAGGAGAAAATAATAAATTCCAGGAAGAGGTGAAGAAAAGGATGTCATGGAGGAACCGCTATGGAAGGTTTCCCAGGTGACACTGAAACTGGGTTGGGAAATTTTCCAGAAATACACAAAATTTTATAAATGCTGAGATGTGGAAATAAAGCGCTCACAACTAAGTGTGACCCTTTAAGAGACCCTCTCATTTCTGTACAACAGCTCCACCAACTCTTTCAACATTAAACAGCTGTGGCTCAAGTGTAATCTACAGGGATGGACAAAATCAGGGGTTGGCAAAGCACAACCTGCAGAGCAAATATGGTCCACCATCTGGTTTTGCAAATAAAACTTTACTGGAATACTGCCACATTTATTTGTTTACATATTGTTGTCTATGGCTGAGTTGAGTAGTTGCAACAGACACCATATGGCCTGAAAAGCAGAAAATACTTTTTACTTAACATTTTACAGAAAGTTTGCCAATTCTTGGTCTTAACATAAAATGAAGCACACTTTGTATTTAGAAAAGAGTCAAATGTATACTTATATATACTTCAAGGTTCTTTAGAAAACATATTTACATCATCTTGTATTGAACATCTATAAAACAATATTTATTATGTATAATGTTTACTGCACTATATATATTTGGATAATTAATGTTATTGGCTGAAAAGATGGTTAAAGAAGATGGGGGTAAATAGGAATTAGTACCAGTCATAAAGAAGTATGTCTGACTGTTTTGGCGTGAGTTTTTAGTCTGGTATTTTGCACGCTTGTCCACATAGACTGTCGACTGTGTTTGCCATCAAAGCTGCAAACCACCTCCTCTTCAAGCAAACCCTTCTAACACAGACAGAATATAGAAAACTATAATGCTCAGATACTACCTTTTTAAACAATGGCAGCAATTACTGGATTTTAGTAATAAATGCTCACTTTTTATAAACCTCACTTTTTTGGGCTGCTGGATAATCCATGTACTCTCTATAGAATATCAGAATAAAGAATACGACCCTGAAATATCTATACATATGCTTTTGAGATCTAAATTTTGGGGGGTTGATTTTATTTTTATTTTGAGGGACTCGGTCTTGCTCCGTAACCTTGAACTCACAATCCTCCTGTCTCAGTTTTCTGAGTGCTGTGGCCATAGACATGTGCCACTATCCCAGGCTAAATTTCAAGTCACTAAGTATTAGCAAATCATGTCATGGTCTGATCCGAAAGAACAGACATTGATACCATAAAACAAACAGAAAAATCAAAATAGTATCAGAAATCCAACTTGCAAAACAGAAGACTAAAGGAAAACCTGTAAAATAAGGACGTTTATGAAAGGAAGACATTTTAGTATTTAACCCTGGCTTCCACAGAAGAAATATGCCGTAAGCAGAGCATTAGAAGAAAATGATTTCACTAACTAGAGAAAAATACTCACTTGCTTTACATTTTCAGCTAAGAAGACAATATAAACACTGCAGAATCCCAGCTGTGTTATCACCAGAAAAAAGTCAACCACACTCCTATAGAGAATCCACGAATAAGTGTCAGTAAGAAGTGGTAAAATGTCAGTGTATTACTTCTCCTTTGGACTGCTATTTAGCTCCTTGTCATGGACTACTTTATGATAGAATATATTTTTTACTTCCTTAAGTAAAGAACATTTAAAATGTTTGCTTCCTACAAACATCATATATTATGATCCGTATGCCACTAGAATTATAGAGCAAGGAGGAGCAGAAATGTTTCTTCCTTTTCCCCCACATCTCCCTACCTTCATCCTGTTATAGTAAATTTCTTTCCTAATAAACTTTGCTATTGTTTTCACTACAAAACAAAAAAGAATTATAGAGCAAAAGAATGCCCAATTAAATTACAAAGCCAAGAGTTTTACATCACTACCTATTCCTGAAATTCACCAGTTGGAGGACATCTGCTTATAAAACAATGTCATAAAAAATACCACACCTCTACAGCCCAAGTTCTTTTTCTTGTCGTGCAGTGTATTTTCCCCCCTCCCTATTCACAGCATTTGCAAATGTGTGACGCGTGCTTGGTACTATTCAAACCATTACTAAGGATGTAGAACAGAGAGCAAGAGGGCATAGCTTAAATCAAACAAGAGATCGCTTACTAGTTTTTTATTTTTAGTGAGTGATCTAGGAAATTCCAGCTATATAAAATACTACACAGGAGTGAGAAAGAAATATCACCAAAGCTAGCAGCCAAAGTGACATTATTTGGGATGGCAGTTCTCAAGTCACAACATTTGCCTCCATGTTATCAATACACAGCCACACTTCATTGTTTTGGTCCAGAGACAAGGTGTGACTGCAACAGCATGCATCTATTAACCGATAATGGTCTCTTGTGTGACCATCAGTGTCAACAAAACCCACAGATCCTCCTTCTCACTTGGAATTAAAAGGCACCTGGCCTATCTTCATTCTGCCATAATGCTACCATTCTCTCCCTGGTTCTTCAGAGATATTATTTGTAAGTTACCTGGATACCTTAAAATAAATTCAAGTTTCCTTTCTCTGATGAATTACATTCAAGTATTTTAGTATTCCCTTAACATTTTTCACCTTTGATTTTAGTGTCCTACCCACAATGTTTCCAGCCATTTCTAACTGAAAGCCATTTTCCTTATAGAAGTAAACAAAGCTGCTTCTAATCTGGGGCAGAAGAAAGATGGGGTTTGGGGTTCTGGATTCTGTAGGCAAAACCGAGGTTCTTTTCCTAGTGTATATTATTTCCAAGTGTTAGGTTCTGTCTCCTTCCTTCTCCTCAGTATATCAAGAACTCAGGAACCTCATGAACTTATGAACAAACCTAAATTTATGAAAATCACCAGAAAAGCCTTCTTTAATCATAAACTACTAACATTGCTCTTTTTCTTCTTTAATTCCTACCACACACATTATCTGTACCACAGTTAGCATTTTGTTGATTATTCATGCTTTCTTAATTTTCTTAAATATCCTGTGTTCACCTGGCTTAGAGGTGCCATGTTATCAATAAGAAAGCTATCTAACTAATAAGACAGTAAGATATAAAATACAAACAGACCTCAGAGGTTTTATGAACATATAGTTAAACACCACAATTTTATCTGAAATAATGAGACTGTAACATTTTTCTTGATTTTTTTCCTTTCATTTAAAAAATTATTAAACATGATTATCTCATTGGTTGACCAGATGCTTTATAAGTACCATTTTATTTAATCTATTATAAAAATTCTGTGAAATATAAGTTCATTTCATAGTGAGATACTCAAACCAAAACAATGAATAACTAGACCAAGGCTATTAAACAGAAAGTTGGTAGAGTTAAGATTTGAACCCAAGGCTGTCTAACTCTGAAGGCCAGTTATTATGTCCCCTCAGCTTTATTTATATCAGATTAGGAAACTTAAAAATTAACAAAATTTCAGCAGCTAGATATTAAAAACATAGCAAGTGCCTACCTTCCCCAAGCTGCTTGCTTCTGAAGACAACTCCAAGGGCTGGCTTCCATAGCAAGACTCACGGTGTCACTATAACCCAAGGCTGGCTTTTTAAACCTGTCATTTAATCACACACACACACACACACACAAAAGAAAAACATCTAGTTGGTCCACAAAACCACTCCTAAAAAGGAACATCTAATAAGTGGAAATTAATGAAAACAGGGCTATGAAGTGATAGATTAGTTTTCAAAATGTGAAGATCTATATACTCCTAAAAACAGGCCTCAAGAAATTATAAATCTTTATCTGTCCTTTTCATCAGAATTTTAATTTTTATCTACTGCTAAAGTTTACCTAGCTACAGAATTCAGAGGAGCTAGTATTTTTGCTTCGATGATTTTGATATTTCAAATACATGAAAAATTGACTAGACAGCTCCTGTTCAAATTATTTTATAATGTAACTGCATGAATTTCCATTATATTCTCATGTAAAGTATCTCATTTAATCTTCAAAATAGCACCATGAGGTAGGCATTATTTCACCATTCTTTCTCTCCAACCTTTTTGCAAGTATGTATAGTTATTTAAACATCGTAAGTGACATGCTTCTTTTTAAGAACGTTCAACAATGACAAAAGAGCCAAGACTAGAATTCTGGTCTACTGGAATAGATTTTTTTTTAATGGTTTGTTGTCCAGTAGAAATGTTTCATGATACAAAAATAAACAAAAAGGCATGTATTATTTTACTGATATCGACAAACCCCACATGTCGGTACACAGCACTGAAGGCACTGTACCCAAAACTAAACTGCTAATAAATTAAAGACCTTGGACTATAACTGAAAGTGTACCACTGACTCCATTTCCTCTTTATATCTATTCTGATTTTCCCACTGGTACTAGGCAAAAAAAAAAAAAAAAAGGCCACCCTATCTCACTAATAAGGTTCATATCATAAGTACTATGAAGATCCCTTGTTTGTGGATTCAATCAGACATGTATGAAAAACACTGTATTGGATATATTCAGACTTATTTTTCATGTCATTATTCCCTAATACAGCATAACAACTATTTGCATCGCATCTACACTGTATCAGGCATTACAAGTAACTAGAGACGATTTGACCTATGAGGAGGAAGTGCCCTGGCACCACGCAAGCACTCCATTGCTGAGCGTGAGGGACTTGTGCGCTGCAAATTTGGTGTCTGTGGAGATGGGACCAATACTCCAAGAATGTCAAGGATGACTAAACTGATGACTACATCTACATCTTATGCAACGCTACCCCACCCCATACTCATTATCTTAGATGTGTCTACATACAGATGAAAGGAAATACAGCTTCTGGTTGAAAAGCACAGACATACAAGGCTACGATGCTCTAAATAAGCACACAGCTTTAAAATAACTTAGACTTAATGAATCCACATTTACCTCTGACACAGAAAGTGACTGCAACGTACCAGTATGCGCGTACGGTGAACAGAAATGATTCCTGTGAACACAAGGCTGATTGGCCCAAGCTGTGGGAAAGAAAATGCAAAATGTTTAAATATTTAAATTTAAAGACACTGGTTAACCATAAAATCAGTAAGTCAGTGTACTACTGATTTTCAATGAAAAAAAATTGGACAAAATGATTAGTTATTTGCATAAGGGAAAAAATCAATAAACTTGATACAGAAAGGACATTAAGCAATATTTAAGACAACACGCATGATAGCACTGCAAAAAAAGAAATGGGTCCAATCAAAAGTGTTAACTATAACTTCTTTACTTTATAAACGAGTTCTCCCCATCGAGGTTCTCTGTAATTACAGTAATTTCTCTAACAATGTTTTAAATGTTTGTTTTTAAAAGATATCGTTACTCCTTTTGTTAACTATGTTTCCTTGTCTGAAAACCATATACTTCATTCTGAGTCTAAAGAAAAATGGAGACAATACAATAATCTGCTTTATAACTACGTTTGTTGTTTTAAGTACACTGCTCAAATCTCTGAAATTCCAAAAGACAAAACCGTACCTGGAAAGTTCCAATATTGTGCTAGGTTTCATGGGGATTCTGTCAAAAAACATAAGTAATTAAGAACAAATGAAAACAGTAATTCTCATCTTATATCATTATCAAGCTCACATAATTTTATCAATACAACAAAGATCTTCTAAATATCACTTCACCGGTTATATCTAGTGAGGCTGTATGCTAGCTGGCAGTGATTTTTGCTTACAATTACCTACAAGCTGAGTGCAGATTACAAAGAAGTCTTACCACTACGCCTGCATTTTTAATTGCCAATGGGAGTCCTAAAAGGCCTGTCCCAGTATTTCCTTTAAGAAGATGCATCAGAGTTTGCACAAACCTGAAAAGTAAAAATTGTGAGATTTAAACATTTTAGAACAAAAACTATTAAAATCACAATTTTAATTTTACTATTAGAAGGGAAGTGAAAATTTAATCTAGGTGACGAGCCTATTTCCACTTCACAAGTAATCCAGAATTCATACTTGGTTCCAGTCCTATCTTTGTTACTTACAAGTGGAACACAGAGAATTATTGTGGAAACTGAATGAGATATTTAACTGAAAGTGGTTTTTCGCACGCTGAAAAGTGATAACAAAATGATTTTCTTGTAACATACTTTGCTGCTATGACTTCAGAACACTGGCACTGTCTATATAATCAGGGCACTAAACACCCGGCCTATGATTATCAATCTGAGAGGAAGTTAATTAACAGAGGTAGTTTTAAATTTGTGCTTTTCTTTTATCAGGTAAGATAACTATCAACTAATTTCCGAACAGCACGAATTCCCTCAGGGATCTGACCTAAGAATACTCGCTAGGCAGCAGCTGAAGAAACTTTTCTTGACCAAGAAATTAAAGCTAGGAAGAGCACAGAATTGCTAGGCAAAACTGCTTGCCTAGAATCTTAGATCATACTCTTCTCTTCCGACGAGTTTCACGTTACTTTAATCACTGAGCTCCTTTCAGGATAAGAACTCATTAACGAGAAGGACACATCAGTGAGTTGTGTCTTCCCTACAACTTTGCTCACACCGCCCTTTTGCGTTCTCAATCCCCCTTCTCTCAGGACACAAGGCTGCCGACACCGTCCCCGTCCTCGCCTACGCCGCCGCCACCCCCGCCCTCGCCTACGACGTCCCGGTCCTCGCCGCTGCCGCCTGCGCCACCCCCGTGGCCGCCCCTTTACTCGCTGCCGCCGTCTTCGCCGCTGACGTTGACGCTGCCCGTCCTCGCCGCCGCCCCTGTCCTCACTGCCGCCGTCCTCGCCGCCGACGCCGTCCTTGACGCCTCCAACCCCGTCCTCGCCGACGCCACCCCCGTCCTCGCTCCCGACGCCGCCCTCACCGCCGCCCACGTCCTCACCGCTGCCGCCTGCACCACCGCCGTCCGCGTCCAGGTCTTCGCCGCCGACGCCAACCCCCGCCCTCGCTCCCGACGCCAACCCCGTCCTCGCCGCCACCCCGGTCCTCGCTGCCGACGCCGCCCTCGCCACCGCCCACGACCTCGCCGCCACCGCTACCGCCAGCGCCGTCCTCACCGTCGTTGCCCCAGTCCTCGCTGCCGACGCCGCCCCTTCACTCGCTGCCGCCGTCCTCGCCGCGCACGCCGTCCTCAACGCCGCCACCGCCGTCCTCGACGAAGACGCCGTCCTCACCGCCAACCCAGTCCTCGCCAACCACGCCGCCCCCGCCGTCCTCGCCGCCGACGCCCCTGTACTCGCCGCTGCCGCCGCTGCCGTCTTCGCCGCCACTGCCGTCCTCGACGAAGACGCCGCCGCCGTCCTCGCCGCCCTCAACGCCGCCACTGCCGCCCTCGCCGCTGACGCCCTCAACGCCGCTAACCCAGTCCTCGCCGCCGACGCCCTCAACGCCGCCAACCCAGTCCTCGCCGCCGACGCCGCCCTCACCACCGCTCACGACCTCGCCGCTACCGCCAGCGCCGTCCTCACCATCGTCGCCCCAGTCCTCGCTGCCGACGCCGCCCCTTCACTCGCTGCCGCCGTCTTCGCCGCAGACGCCGCCCTCGTCCTCGCAGCCGACGCCGCCACTGCCGTCCTCGCCGCGCACGCCGTCCTCAACGCCGCCAACCCCGTCCTCGCCGCGCACGCCGTCCTCGCCGACGTCGACGCCGCCCCCTCACTCGCTGCCGCTGTCTTCGCCGCAGACGCCACCTCCGTCCTCGCCGACGTCGACGCCGCCCTCGTCCTTGCCGCTGACGCTGCCGTCCTCGACGAAGACGCCGTCCTCGCCGCGCACGCCGTCCTCAACGCCGCCAACCCAGTCCTCGCCGACCACGCCGCCACCGCCGTCCTCGCCGCCGCCGCTGTTCTCGCCGCCGACGCCCCTGTACTCGCCGCTGCCGTCCTCGCTGCCGCCGCTGCCGTCTTCGCCGCCACTGCCGTCCTCGACGAAGACGCCGCCGCCGTCCTCGCCGCCCTCAACGCCGCCACTGCCGTCCTCGCCGCCGACGCTGCCCTCGCCCGCCGTCGCCGCTGCAGCCCACCTGACTGTTCACGCCGGCAAGATGGCGGCGGCGGAAGCCGCAGACGACGGTACCTGCCGCCTCCAGGCCGAAGAGGTCGCTCCCGAGCGCTGCGATGCACGGAGGGATCCCGGCCGTGGATGCGCACGCGTCTCAGGTACGTTACGCGAGGCGTCCTTGGGTTGGCTGGGCCCGTATGTGGGGGACACTGGGGGACAACTTGAGGTGGGGGCGGCTCCTGAGTTGGAGTAGGCGGGGCCTTTCATTCGGGTGATGGGCTCATTGATTGATTGACAGATCCGTCTCCCGAAGCCTTCTTGCTGCCTCCGGAAGACACAGGCTTCGTTCTTGGTTTGATGGTGTTCGGTTTTCATGAAGCATTGCGTTTGAGCATAGGGCACTTACCTTTTCCTTTTTGTTCTCAGCGCTGTGACAGTGCAGGACTCTCAGTAGGCTTGTTAATATGTCTGCCGCCTTCTTTAGAAATAGCATATTACTTTAACTCATCTAATGTGCTTTTAAAATAGTAACTAAAGGTTATACTTCGCTCACAATTCTTTAGTGTAATAAGTCTAGACATGTTCAAATAGATCTTACTCAACTGCCAACAGAAAAAACGTTTCTGGTGGGAAGCATACGTAGTAGTTTGAAAGTGAAGATAATCAGATATTAGGATTGGCTTATCTCATGGGCCCATGACAGGAAACGTCACCACCAGTCACACTTCTGAGCTGTAGAGAAATTCAGTCTGTATCTGTTGCTCTTTTGCTCCAATGTGTTATTCTCTAACGGATGAAATGGCACATGTGGTATCTTTAGGGGCCAAACAGCACAGCCAAGTATATATTTTATCAAGTAATACTGAAATTGATCAGGGAAACTACAAGATTAGCTTAAGGAGTTAGGAAAATTCTAGAGTGGGGTGTGATACCCAGCCTGCTGTACAAGAACCTGCCTGCCCTACTGTCAGTCAGGTGAAACTTTTTTTTCCAAGCTTTCTTCTCTCACTCCCAGTTAGTGTTTTGGTATCTAGCAATCTGATTTAAGTTAATAGCTGCTCTTGTTCATACCCATTTCTTTATTGCTGAAACTCATACT
Source organism: Castor canadensis (assembly GCF_047511655.1). Taxonomy (NCBI): domain Eukaryota; kingdom Metazoa; phylum Chordata; class Mammalia; order Rodentia; family Castoridae; genus Castor; species Castor canadensis. The sequence continues at coordinate 70,357,933 of NC_133400.1, forward strand.
GGTGATTACAATGGGTGGTACTGGGCTATGAAAGCCAGTTTGTCCCAGATACACGTTACTGTTTTTAGTGTATTTATTGGCCTATTGCTTTATGAGCGCTTTTAGTGTTCTTTACAGCAACCATCTGTAGCTAAAAAATGAATTTGCAGTTTTCCAATCCAAATATACTCTTGTGACTCTTAAGTAAGGAATACAGGATTTTGTTCCATGGTGACTAGTCAGTCATACCTAAAGTAAAACTCTAAAGCATAAAATGTATAACTTTAGCATTTAAATAAAAAACATCTTAATAGTCTATTGGTTTTATTTTCCTATAAAAACATTTTGGTCTGTATTCAACCCTTCCTTTCCAGAAAATTACTTCCAGTTCCTGGATTTATCTTTACATGAATTTTTTATAAGCCTTAATGGATTCAAAATGTATACAAGTAATAGATAAAGAGGTTGAAAAATTGATACCTATGGAGCATTTATAGAAGCTTGGAGAGTGTCAAGATACAGAGTATTCTAGCCAGTACTTTCAAAACAGAAGAGTATTGAGAAAATAGAATAAATACTGTAATACAGTTAGTAGTTATATTGTAATATAGTTATATTTAGTATTGTAATATAGTTAGTATAGTTAGTATTTAGTATTGTGATTTCAGAGCACAAGTTCAGATCACTAAGCATGATAAAATTGGATCGTCAAAAAGTTATAAGTATATTATTACAGACCTATAAAATATTGACATGTGAGATTTCAAATTGAGATCATAATAACTCCCTCCTCTTTTCCATAATAAAATTGACCTGTATTCATAATTAATAAAGGTATATCCTCAAAAGATCCAGAAAATACTGCAAAAACCAATCAATTGACTTTCAGTTATTATTAAACAAGCTATCTGTAGTGGCAATTTCAAACAGTGAATCATTGTGTGGGGTTTCTAATAAGCCTGGATATTAACCCCAGCTCTGCTTTATCCAAGAAACATTGGATGCATTGTTTAACTTTTTAAGCTAAAGTTTTCTAGTCTCCAAAGTTACGGATAATAATAAGTACTTTATAGGATACTGTAGTGGTATAAGATGGATATATATACGTATATACACACACATATATATATTATGAACACCTTCAGAAGTTAATGAGTTGCCTTATAGTCTAGTCTTTTGTATCTATTAATATAGCTACTATGTCTTATATGTTTTTATATTAGTAAGGTCTAAATATTTGAAGATGTGAATTTATGCTTTTATATTTTAAATAGGTTTCTTAGGTTCTGCTTTTTACTTAATCTGACAGAATAATTACCATTATTTTTTAAACTGGTATATTTAAGTAATTCATATTTAAAATGATTATTATTAGTTCAAGTGATTAAAATGTAAGTATCTTGCTAGTTGTTTCTCTGTTACATTTTTTCTTTCTTTTTTTCACTACCTTTTCTTGAATTGAAGCACAATTTCATGGTTCTGTTTTTCTCCTCAATAGACTTACTAATTTCTCCTCTTTAAAAAAAATTCTTTAGTGATACTCTTACAGTGTACAATGTACATTTTAAATTAATCTGGATCTACCTTCCAATAACATTATACTGCTTCATATGCAGTATGTACTGTCTACAACAGAATATTCCCGATACTCCCCACATACTGCTTACGCTATTATTGTCATACATTTTACTTTTACACAGGCTAAGTACTTTTAGAACCATTGTGTGTAAGAAATAAATAAATTTTATCTCATTTTCATTCATTCCAGTTTCTATCCTGTTCATTTCTTTTTGTACATCTGATCCAAGTTTCTCATTGATATCAAATGTATTACACCTAAAATATCTTTCCATACTTCTTATAGAGTGCATCTGAATTGTACAACATCATTCTACCTGACCCTTCTCGTGTCCATTTGTCTCTGTTTTCTTTGTTCTTTTTCCCCTCCTGCTTTCTCTGTCATCTCTTTATTTTTTCCTTCCTTTTTGTGATATGCTTCTCTTAGAATTAGATTATCTTCAAAATGCCACATTTTCAAGAATATGTTGAAGTTTTAAAATACAATAAGCTGATTTGCAATCAGTGAATGCCCAGCAGCATGGGACAGACTTTCAATTGTGCACAAGTTCCACTGATGTAAGTGGAAAATGCAGGAGCTCTAGTCTTTGTAGGACAAGTATAAGTACAAGTATAAGTAACAAAATAAAGAAAGACTCTCCATGAGCAGTGTGATCTAAAAAGATGAGACAGAGACACTGCAATCCAAGTGACTGTGAAATACCCCTAATGAACTCTCTCAACTCTGCTTCCTCTGAGCTTCCTTCCAGAGCAGGGAAGCCTACAAAGCAAGTCATCTCACTTGAAAGTGCAGCTAGTGGGAGGAAGAAAGACAAAAGTCCCAGGCTGGAGGCAGATTCTGAATTAGTGATAAGCTGCTGCATCCCACATGCAGAGGCTTCTTTCATTTCCGGCAGAAAGTGTTTTATTAAACACACTATACTACTTGACAGTGTCCTTCATTAACTTTCTGCTTTGCTAATGCGGTTCCTGGAAATAAGCAGATCTAGTTTTCTATTTATCTCCATGTTATGTAAACAGCTACTGCAAGCCAGGGAGGCAAACAGCAGGGTTAGATTTGAAGAGTCTTCTTGTAGTTAGCATTGCGTCTGGTAAAATGGTCATTGGTCACATTCAGAGGCTTCGAAAAGATGCAAGGTGGGGAGAGTCTGGGGCTGCAACATACTAGAAATGAATACAGAGGTGCCTGTTTTATCTTCTCGTTACTCACCCTTGTTTCTGTTTGTCTCTCTCCCTCTCTCTCTTTCCTGTGCTTCTGGTTTTATTTTGTTTCCTTTCTGGAAGAGCTTATAAAAAAGATAACATAATTTAATAATTGGATCAGTTCAGTATGCTTAAATCAACTTTTAGTCTCAGAACAAAAATACAAAGCAAAGTGAATCAACACCATCACCACCACAATGATCACCAACAATGAAGCTTGCTTTTCCTTGGGCTTTCCCTCTTGTGAGAGTTGTGTCTATGGTTCTTGGATCAGCCTTTTTCAAATGTAAATTTCCACATTAGGAATGATTGATTTGAACCAACATTGCTGGAGCGGTACTGTTCATCCCTTCCCGCTCCAGCATACAATGAGCTCCCTCTGTGCAGCAAACAGACCCAGGACTGGGAACCAGGGGTGAGTTACTCACTGGAGATAATAACACAGTAGCTCGTGTCCCTGCCATTAGAAATCAAGTGTCTGGTGGTGGAGAACAGATGAAAATCACAGCACAGTGCACTTTTATTTTTACAACAAACACGCACAGTGCAGTAATTTAGCAAATGGATTGTTCTTGATAATTGAATAGCCTGTGTAGCAAACAGCCGATTCTTTGATGAATTAAGTAGATAGGGGCCTGCATCCAACAATACAGTTCCAAAAGTCACTGGGTCTTTCTGATGATTCAGAAAGTTGTGAAAGCTGTGTAGTATTTGTTGCGGGATGTTGAGCAAGGAATTTAACCTCAGTGTGTTTTCTCATCTGTAACATGGGACTGATCGTCATATTTCCCTCATACATTGTAAGCATGAAGTACAGTGTATGAAGACTTAGTGCGGTGCCTGGCACAATGTGAACAGTCAATTCCTATTAGTTATTTTTAATGTAATCTTGTAAAATCTTTCATTAATAAGGAGCATGATTGTCACAAAGTAAAAATAACACTAACTTTTTTTTTAAACTTTTAAGTTTGGAATAATTTCATATTTACAAAAAATTTGCAAAGACATCACAGTATTTCTGTATATACTTACACAATTGTAGTGCATTTGTCAAACCTAAGGAACTGACATTGATACATTACTATTGACTAAACTCCAGACTTACCTTGATAGTTTGACTAATACTGGTCTTTTGAATATCACTTATTTTGACTTTATCGGAATTTGATTTTGTCTCATGTTTTTTCTCATGACTGTATCAGGGCCTTGGGCTTTGGAAAGAATATCCCAGACATATAGTGTCCTCATCACTTCATATGGGAAGGTATCAATATGATTTATCATTGGCAAAAGTAACAGTTCCTATTTTTCCCTTTCAATATTGACTTTTAGGAAGCAAGTTTCCAAGTCCAATTCAAACTTAAAAGGAAGAATATTAACCCCCACACCCTGAAGCTTTTTAAAAAATGGCTTTGGAATTTTTTTGTGAAGGAGGCTTGTCACTTTCCTCCCATTTATGTGTTTATTCTGTCAGTATGGATTCATGCACGTGCGGATGTATATATATTATACTTTGGCTATAATCTAGTACTACATTATTTTGTTGCTCATTGGCTCTGGCTTTGGCTATTGGGAAAAGTAGCGCTTGTGCATAAAATGGATGCAAACCACGTGTCATTAGCCGGGAGGCCTCAATAATTGCAGTCATTGAAGCTGAGTGGAAAGAAATTTTGAGCAGATCTCTATCAGGGAAACCCCTAGTCGTGGTGCACAGGAAGCTACACAATAGGGACAGTTCAGTGATGGAGTGGCACTTTAGCGGGATGCTTAAATGCCTTAATGAAGGTAATAAAAAGAGTGGTGTGTTAGGTAGTGGAGAGCTGATTTTGCTTGGCTGCACCTAAGCATTTTGGAAACAGTCTTTGTCTCAATTGGTGACATGCTTGTGTTTTAGACTGTGTTTTGGGGGGGATGATATCTGTCTGAATGAAACAGAAAGATTAACACAAACAATATGTAATGCACATTTTGCTTTACTATCACTCACTTCATGTAGTGAGAATCAAAACTGCGAGAATGAAAACCTGAGACTAACTGATAGTCCTCCTTGGGAATCACTCACTACAGTAAACTAATCAAGTGTGGAAAATAGGTCTTGTAAATAATACAGATGCTCTGGCTTTCATGAGAGGAAAGAAAAAGAAATGTAGATAGTGGGATGGATATTAGCAGAAAAATTTATGCTGAACAATATCGCCAGAGAAGATGAACGGTAGTAACCTAAGTCAGCCTAATTTTCATACAAACTATAATGGAGCATTATGTTTCATGTGTATGTATGCACAGAATTTCTAGATTTATTCCATATGGAATACGTGCCTCTTCTCTCCTTTATTTCACATGTCCTTTGTTATTTTTGAAAGTCTTTATGCAATCATGCTTTGAATGCTACTAGGTAGGTTCTTGAAATGTTAACACTCATAAAAATGATGCAACAAAAGAGGCATTTTGAAAAATATCATCTACACTACTTCTGTGTTCTTTTAAGACCTCAAGAGCTTTCTTTTCTTAAGTCAAAGATGTTTACCTGTGCCTCTACCCCTCTCTCTCTCTCTCTCTCTCTCTCTCTCTCTCTTTCTCTCTCTCTCTCTCACACACACACACACACACACACACACACACACACACACACACACACACACATACGCGCCCCTATTCTCCATTTAGGACTCAGCTTAACTCTCAATTTCTCATAAAGTGTTTCCTGGGCTCACTCTTACGTAGTTCATTGCTCTTACACTCTCTTAAAACCCTGCCAAGTGGGAAGACATTTCCTCTGCCTCTTAAATCTGTCCCTGGAGGCCTGCAAATTAAACTAACAAAGATGGATTAACAGAAGAAAAGGCACACAGTTTTGTTTTTTTTTTAATGTTTACATGCACAGGAAATCACATAAACTCAAAGAAGCGGTTAGATTTGTAAGTATATATATATATGTATATACATGTATGTTTAGAACATATATGTATACACACACACACTTCAAGAAATGTTAAATGTGGAGTGGGGAAATGACAGGACATGTAACAGAGAACTAATGGAAAGTGAAATCTAGTAAGGACTGTTCAGGTAAAGATTTATCGTGTTGGTTTTTTTCTTTGTTCTGTTTTTTTAGTTACTAGGGATTAAACCCAGAGCCTCCTGCATGCTAGGCAAACACCCAGCCACTGAGCTACATCCCCAGCCCTAGATTTATTTTGATATTGAGTCCCCAATATCAAAGGAGGAGGAGGTGAAGGAGGAGGAAGATGGAGATGAGGAAGAGGAGGATAAGAGCTATGATAAGAGCTGTTCTTCTCTCCTTGGGATGGTGGATCAGGGGTGAGGAACTTACCTTTCTCAAAGAGAAATTTATGCCCTGCCTTTAGGCAGATAAGGAGTGGGCAAAGGACTCTTCCTGCCCCTGTTGATTCTTAATTTCCTTCAACTCAAAATTATTTTTACACCAAGTGGCATATTTTGGTTTGGGGCAAAATATCATGGCCTGTGATAGTCTGTTCTTGGCAAATTTTGCAAATTTGTGTAATATTGGGTTCTCTGCTATTAGGCTGTAATCCCTTTGAAGGCAAGAACCTTGTCTGTTATTCGCCCTATATACACAAAGTCTAATATAACACCTGGAACTTTAGTTTTACTGGTAAGTATATCATCATGTGAACAAGACAACATTCAACCAAGGAATGCTTTTAGTTGCATTAAAAAAAAAAGTCTTTTTTGTTGAAGATTTTAGAATACAGCTGAGATACTTTGTTGAGAGTAAACTTTAGATTGCTCATAGCAATAAAACTTTTTATGGTATATAATCATAATAACATGCTATATAAACTTACATGATGCTTTATCAAGTACTTTTCTGTATGCAAATTCAATCTGCCTCAAATTTCTCCAGAACAATACAAATTTTTCACTTCTCAAAAGAGGAAACCAGTTATGAGCCTGTGTCTCACTTCTGTAATCCTAGCTACTTGTGAGGCTGTGATCAGTAGGATCACAGTTGGTAGCCTGTCAGGGCAAAATGTTTACGAGACCCCAGTCTCAACCAGTAGCTGGGTGTGGTGGTGTGTGCCAGTCATCCCAAACTATGTGGGACGCTGAGACTTGGAGGATCATGGTTCCAGGCCAACCTGGGCAAAAAAATTTTCCATCTCAGTGGATACAAGCTGGGCATGGTGTTGCATGCCTGTCATCTCAGTGACTGCAGGAAGCATAAAATAGGAGGCTCATGGTCTGGACTGGCCTGGTCAAAAAGAGAGGCCAATCTCCAAAATAACCAGAGCAAAAGGGCTGGAGGTGTGGCTCAAGCAGCAGAGAACCTGCCCTGAATTCAAACCTCAGTACTGCATAGATAGATAGATAGGTAGATAAATGATAGATAGACAGTTGATAGCTAGATGATAGATAAATGATAGATAAATGCTAGATAGATGATAGATACATAGATACTTAGATGATAAATAAATGATAGTTGATAGATAAATGATAGATAGATAGATAGACAGGTAGGTAGATAGATAGATGGACAGGAAACAGAATGAGATTTCAAGAGGTTACATGACTTAGCCTTACACAACATTGGAGAGAACAGTGGGTAGCTGAGCACTGTCCTCTGATTGAACAGTGAGCCAACCTCCTGTGGACTACTGGCATCTCCCCTGGCTTGAGAATGACAAGGCATTGTGAGTGTCCCCATAGCATGTGAGTCTATATTTTTTGTAGTTTGTGATTTTAGTTTTTCTCCATAAGTTTATGCTAGTAGTTTCTAGAAGCAAGTATTTCCCTATGTTAGATGGAGCACATTTCTTGTTGGTTTATTATGTTCCAGTCATCATGTGTTTCACACAGCTTGAGTAGTTCTTATCTGAAATGCCTATAGACAGAAATGACTTGAATGTTTTTAAATACAGATTTTGGAATATTTGCCTATGTATCTATATCTATATCTATATCTATATATATCTCCTGAATATAGATGGAATATTCAGGGATGGGACCAAAAGTCTAAAGAAGAACTCATTTGTGTTCCTTATCCACCTTATACATATAACCTGAAAGTAATTTTATAATATATTTTAAATAATTTTGTACCTGAGACAGTTTTGTGGTATAGAATTTTCCATTGTGGCATGTTTTGGCACCATGTTCTCAAAAAGTTTCAAACTCTGGATCATTTTGCATTTCAGAGGTTTGGCATAAGAAGGCTCAATTTATTAGAGTCTATGTTTTCCTCTCCTTTACATTTTTTTGTGGATGTCTGGGGTACTGTGGATTGAATGGCTGACCTTGTGCTTTGTTCTACTGCTTGTGCCGTACCTCAAATCCTTTTGCTTTTAGATGTTAAGATAAGGTCTTGCACTTTTGCTCAGACTGGCCTCAAACCATGATTCTCCTATCTCTGCCCCCCAACTAGCTGGGATTATAGGCATGTACCACCACTCCTAAACTCTTGTCCTTTACATTTATCTATATTTTATTCTAAAACCTCTGTCACCCAGCCAGAATGAAGTTCTGTCCCATTCCTCAATGGCAGTCCTCCTTGCTTGCTACTATGTGGGGCTCCCATTATTCCATACCTCAAAAAGTGTAAAATGGGTTCTCTGGACATTGGTTTCTTTGCCATCATGAAGGACCCGGCCCAAAAGACTCCTTGAGATAGAAGGACTCTGCTATTCCAGTACTGTAGGAGGCTAGGGTGTTCAGTGTAACAATAACACACTGGTTTGCTGTGGATCCGTCACCTCCCTGGGGTGCTGCTAAGGAGGGCATAAGCTCCTCACTCCTTCTGGGAATCCCTCCCAATGTTCACGCTTTCCCCCAGCTGTTGGAGACTCTCTTTCTCTTTGCTCTTGTTTCCTTAGAGAAACGCCATTGCTCAACTTCTCTCTGGGGTGTGCATAACATCTCAGTAAGGAGTTGAGACATTTACAAAAGGAAAGAAAAAACATTGACATCTGCTTCTTATGTTTTCCACTCTGAAAAAAAAAATCCCAAAAGCAATGAAGTAGTAAGGAATTACTGAGCTATCTTAAATAAATGAAGGGAAAATTATGAGGGGAACAAACATAATCCTATCTTAACATAGCACCCTCCCGTAGCTATCTTCTCCCCTTTAGACAGTAAGTATCTTTTTTTTTTTTCATTTTTCTTTTATTATTCATATGTGCATACAAGGCTTGGTTTATTTCTCCCCCCTGCCCCCACCCCCTCCCTTACCACCCACTCCACCCCCTCCCACTCCCCCCCTCAATACCCAGCAGAAACTATTTTGCCCTTATCTCTAATTTTGTTGTAGAGAGAGTATAAGCAATAATAGGAAGGAACAAGGGGTTTTGCTGGTTGAGATAAGGATAGCTATACAGGGCATTGACTCACATTGATTTCCTGTGCGTGGGTGTTACCTTCTAGGTTAATTCTTTTTAATCTAACCTTTTCTCTAGTTCCTGGTCCCCTTTTCCTATTGGCCTCAGTTGCTTTAAGGTATCTGCTTTAGTTTCTCTGCATTAAGGGCAACAAATGCTAGCTAGTTTTTTAGGTGTCTTACCTATCCTCACCCCTCCCTTGTGTGCTCTCGCTTTTATCATGTGCTCATAGTCCAATCCCCTTGTTGTGTTTGCCCTTGATCTAATGTCCACATATGAGGGAGAACATACGATTTTTGGTCTTTTGAGCCAGGCTAACCTCACTCAGAATGATGTTCTCCAATTCCATCCATTTACCAGCGAATGATAACATTTCGTTCTTCTTCATGGCTGCATAAAATTCCATTGTGTATAGATACCACATTTTCTTAATCCATTCGTCAGTGCTGGGGCATCTTGGCTGTTTCCATAACTTGGCTATTGTGAATAGTGCCGCAATAAACATGGATGTGCAGGTGCCTCTGGAGTAACAGTCTTTTGGGTGTATCCCCAAGAGTGGTATTGCTGGATCAAATGGTAGATCGATGTCCAGCTTTTTAAGTAGCCTCCAAATTTTTTTCCAGAGTGGTTGTACTAGTCTACATTCCCACCAACAGTGTAAGAGGGTTCCTTTTTCCCCGCATCCTCGCCAACACCTGTTGTTGGTGGTGTTGCTGATGATGGCTATTCTAACAGGGGTGAGGTGGAATCTTAGTGTGGTTTTAATTTGCATTTCCTTTATTGCTAGAGATGGTGAGCATTTTTTCATGTGTTTTCTGGCCATTTGAATTTCTTCTTTTGAGAAAGTTCTGTTTAGTTCACCTGCCCATTTCTTTATTGGTTCATTAGTTTTGGGAGAATTTAATTTTTTAAGTTCCCTGTATATTCTGGTTATCAGTCCTTTGTCTGATGTATAGTTGGCAAATATTTTCTCCCACTCTGTGAGTGTTCTCTTTAGTTTAGAGACCATTTCTTTTGATGAACAGAAGCTTTTTAGTTTTATGAGGTCCCATTTATCTATGCTATCTCTTAGTTGCTGTGCTGCTGGGGTTTCATTGAGAAAGTTCTTACCTATACCTACTAACTCCAGAGTATTTCCTACTCTTTCTTGTATCAACTTAAGAGTTTGGGGTCTGATATTAAGATCCTTGATCCATTTTGAGTTAATCTTGGTATAGGGTGATATACATGGATCTAGTTTCAGTTTTTTGCAGAAGACAGTAAGTATCTTGACGGTTTTTGACGGTAGTAAATATGTCCTTTCAATTTTGATACTGTGGCACCTTACAGAGTCTCCAATGTGGTAGGTCCTTACTGTTGTGGAAAGAGAGGAAGGATTGAAAAGGGAAATGAAGAGAAAGAGGAAAGAAAGATGAAAAAAGAGAAAGATGGGGTGAAGATATAATTACACATATCAAAATGTAGCAAGAGTTCGTTCAACATAGAAAGTATGGTAGTCATGTTGCTAAATTCTATCTGTAACATAAAAATTCCCCAGGACCTAAAAATTAGAAAAGGAGGCATGCTTCCATGCATATAACCAAGGGTAAAACAAAACAGATGTTGTTGGTCTACAAGATACCAAGAATCTGCTATCTCCATAGTTTTTCAATAGAGACCATTCCAAGGCATAGAAACTCGGTTCACTATAACTCCCAACATCAAGTCCAAGATGGACTGAGTCAGGAGGGGCACTTGACCTGGTAGTGTTTTACCACTCTAACCAAGAAGTTACCTTTTGTGAAAAGATGAGCTCAACCTCTCAGCTTCTTGAGAGTCTTGAGAGTAAGGTAGCCAACAGAGGGCACTGAGGCAGAGAAATCAGTACAGCAAGAGTCTGGGCAGTTCTAATGAGTCAAGAGGAAACTGAAGCTGAAGAGATGAGATCATCTCTCCAACACTGATCCCCAAATGAGCAGCTAAAGAATGAGGAAACACTAAGATAGACAATGGAGAGGAAAATAACATGATGCTAGATCAGGACTACTTTGGGAGGCATTTGAAGACAGAGAGAGAAAAAGACAGAGAAAGAAAATGGGTGTGGGGGGAAGGAAAGAAGGAAGGAAAGGAAGGAGGGAGGGAGAGAGGGAAGGAAGGAAGGAAGGAAGATGGAGGAAGAACAGAAACAGAGCCACATGAGGGTGCTCATGGCTCAGGACAATGAAGGAACATGTAGATGGCCTCTAGAGTGGTCTTCTCCATGTCATTATCAGCTCCCTCTTAGGAAAGTAATTCGTCTCGGGTCTTCCACGCCTTCAGCTAAATTCTAGACTAAAAAAGTAGTGAGAAAGAGTAAAGGAGCAGAGGCCAAAATTTCCTACCCCTCTTCAGAAACAATGTCAGCAGTCATCCTTAGCAAGGGACTTTCAACTGTGGCCAAGACTCTCAGGGTTACTTGTGCAATTTTAAAATACATGGAAGTCTGGAAATGCTAATGTGTTTAAAATCCACACATGTAAAATCACAGGGATTCTCAGGTACAGATGGAAGTTAGAAGATCATTGTAACAACACCTCTGTGTATAAAGCAGCCCTAAGCATTACCATCCTTTGCAAATTCTGTTTTTTTTTCTTTGTTATGGAGGCTTGGAAAACATAAAGGCCCTAACTCTTTCTTCCAAGCTAAGAAATATGTCATGATATGAATTGTTTAGATGATAATCATGTAATTAGGTATCTATACAACCTAATTTATGAGCCAGTTCTTTTTAAATGATCTACTTTATTCAGTATGCTATTCTTCCTTCATTTTTAAAAAATTAATTTACTGTATACTACTTCCAGTTCCTGGAATGTAGTAGTCTAGCTGTGGGGAGGGTGATACACTTACATACACAATGACCAGCAAAACAGTAGGCACATCCATTAAGAATGTGATGTAAGTTAGAGTTTATTGTACTGGAGTTGCAAAGTAATGTCTGGTGGAATGATGGAGTTAGAGATTACTTGATCTGTTTACATGATTCTTGATGTTTATATTTTCTCTATAATTCTCTCCTGTACCCCAGACTGCTGCTTTTTACTTAAGCACTGGTCTAGGGATATATGTCCTGTATCCTGCCTTTTTTTGGTGGCACTAGGGTTTGAACGCAGACTTTGCCCTTGTAAAAGCAGGCACTCTACCATTTGATCCACACCTCCAGTCCATTTTGGTCTATTTTAGAGATGGGATCTTGAGAGAACTATTTGCACAAGCTGACCTTAAACTACAATCCTCCCAATCTCAGCCTCCCAAGTAGCTAAGATTATGGGCATGAGCCACTGTGCCTTGCCCAGTTTTCCCCATTTTTGACTACTTTCCCAGTGATTCTGCCATCAAGGTATTTATCTCTAGTCACTGCAACTTTAATAAGAAGGAATCATAGCATGCATTAATTATCAATTATACTCAGTCCAAACGGGAGGCATAGGGAAAAAAATGTCACTCTTAGATGGTAGGGTACCCCTGGAAACGGGTAGTAGTCATATAGAGTCCCAATTCAATTTGGCAAATATTCCTGACTACAGGGAATACAGGGAAATCCTGAAACATACTGTAGCAACAGAGCAGCATGTCTCCTTAATCCAGTTCATTAATGAAGACCTTTTTTCTGTTTTCCTGAGGTATGAATACTCCAAACCACAGGCTTACATTTTGACAGCTAATTTTGCAGGTTATAATATTCCTGCTTAACCCAAGAGAAAAAAAGAGATGGATGATTGAGATTAATCATTTGTAAAATTATAATTCTGTCACAGATAATAATTTGCAAGATATTTCCCTTTTCTGAAATCCCTAGAATGCACCATAAATTGTCACACTTTGTAACAGAACATGTAACACATTAGGGGAGTCCTAATACAGCAAGTCGGCTAGAAAAACAAACCAATTGCCTTATAATTGGCATGTTCTCCCCGTGACTATTCTCCTCCAAAGGAATATTGTGCCTTGAGTGAAGAAGGGTTTAAAAAATTATTATTCAAGAAGGGGTTATCTTCATCTTATTACCATTTGAGTTGTAATATATGGTATTTCTTTACCTCACAGAAGCTGTTAGAACATACAATTGTGTGCCCAGAAGGCAAACTGATCTCTTGTGGACAAGTGAGCCAATTTAGAAAATTTTGATTAATTTTTAATTAAAAAAGACTATCAAAGTGAACATATAAAAATTGACTGTCTGAGAATGGTTACATGAGTCCACATGGACTTGCTGTAGTATTAGCAGAACTCTCTGTAAACTTTGCTTTATTTTCTAAGCCCATTTTATAAGGACTTAATACTGTTTCAACAACAAAAGCAAAGAAGCTTGAAGGATTTTATGTGAAATTTCCTGAGAGTGGTGAGGCTGAGTCAGACGCAATGGAAGGGGGGCTGTGGAGCTCTGTATTGTCTTAGCCTATGTTTAGCTGAGTTGCTTAGAGCAGAAGCTAACAAGATCAGGGTTATGAGCTCAGTGCTTGTGTGGGCCAGGCAGTTCTAGCTCTGCTCTGTCTACCTCTGCAGGCTACACAGAACTCAGATACACCAGTCTCAGGCATATATACTTCAGGGATCCAGGGATGAGAGACTTGAAATGAAATAAAATGCCCCGTCCCTAATTCTTCTTTTAAAATATGACTGTAGTTGTAAATAGTATATTATGCATATTAAAAAACTCCCAGAGTAAATTCAAGTGTCTCACCATAAAAAATGATAGGTAAGATGTTATATATGTTAATTAGCTTGATTTATTCATGCCACACTATATACATAATTATAATCAAACATCACGTTGAACCTCATAAACATATGCAGTTATTATTTGTCAACCAATAATTAAATATGTGCAGAAGGTATATTTTAAAATGCTAGAATAAAAGATTTGGGATGTTTTAACCATGAAGAAATGATAAATGTTTGAGGAGATAGATATTTTAACCTGATTTAAATTATATAATGCATACGTGTATCAAAATATTACATTATACTGCATAAATATGTATATAATTTTATGAGTTTACATATCAATTAAAAATAAGTAAAGAAACATTCCTAAAAGGACTACTTTCCAAGTGTTGGCCCTCTCACCAACCCCGTAGTACCACTTTGATTTGAGCCACCACACTCTCTCTCTGTCTTTTTTTTTTTTTTTTTGGTGATACTTGGGTCTGAACTCAGGCCTCATCTCATGCTTGCTAAGCAGGTGCTCTATCATTTAAGCCATTCCACCAGCCCAAAGCTAACTAACCACAAACGGATAAGAACCCCACTACTCTCTCTTGCCAAGATTATTGCAGTGCCTTCCAACACTTCTCCCTGCTACATTCCTTGCCTCCTTCAAATTATCCTCAACAAAGTAACTAAGTGATACTCTTACAACAAAATCTAGAACATCTCCCTCTTCTGCTCAAACTTCTGATAGTTTCCCATTCAATTCCAAGAAAAGGCCAAAGACTTTGATGTCCAAACAGAATTTAAGCCATTTCCATTTCCTCCATTTGGTTCTTGCAGTCTTCCCTCAACCCAATGGCAACCATCTTTTCCTATTGCCTTGGTAACATCTGGCATAGGCTCCACAGTGCGTCACACATCTTAAGAAAAGGCAGTGTGTCAGCAGCACATGTGCTTTATGAGGCAGTGCTTGAGGAGGGGGCAGGGGACAAATGCCTAGATTCCTTCATGAACTCGAGAGGGAGCAAAATGAAAATGAAAACTACAAATGAATCCTATTTTTTTTTAATTCTTTGACAGCAACAAAAGCAAAATACAAAGTAGCATCTCAGTATCTCATAAATACAAGTTATCCCACTACACATAAAAAATAGTTTCCTGATGGCTGAAAAGTTAGGAAGCACTTCCTTGTAAGTGCACATTCTGAGGATAGAGAGTGTGACTCAGTATAAAGAAGGAGGTGATTTAAGGAGGTTAACTCTGAGCCTCAATATTCAGTGTCAACTCAGGAAGGACAAAATACACAAGTCCAGAAGTACAATGCCTAGAATTTTTGGAAAAGAATTATATGAATCTTCCTTGAGAATATATTAGCAAATCTAATGAGGGAAGTCCCATAACACAATTTATTTTAGCAGTTAACTCTCCAAATAAAAAGTAATGCTTTACTTTTATATACTCATGTAGTCTCACTGGAGCAGGTTATATACATAAGGCATTCATGCATTCCCAAAATGTTTCATGAACTCCTACTGCAAGGCATGGTTTCATGTACTGTTTGGCACATATCAGTGAACAAAATGCAAATGAGCCCTGCCTTAATGGAGTTTATATTCCATGGGAAGGAGACTATAAAAGCCATAATAAATAAGTACCTTTTATAGTCTATTAGAAGTTGACAAGTGACATGGATTAAAAGAAAAGTTGACTTCAAGAAAGAGAATCAAGAGTACAGTGGTTGGGATGGCATGTTAGGTATGGCATGTTAAGAATAGCAAGAAGGACATTAATCGTCCCTACCCCAAACATATTGGGATTTCAAAGATTTTCTCAGTGATACCTGACCATTAGCTTGCAGAGATGTGTCTGCAACCTAACACTTTTTTAAAAAAAGAAATCATTTTTATATTCTTTTGGGTTTTTTTGGTGGGCTTCTTTGATAATACAATAGCATCATTTTGACAGATAGCCCCTTCAGTCATGCTGAGTGCCTTGCTTTAAAAGCATCATTACACCCCCAAGCTCTTAAGACCAGGCCTCAGCCCATAAACCAGGGTTTTATTTTGTGTGGCCATGAGTTTTCTGTGTGCCTCTGTACCACCATTTCTGCAGAAGAAGCAAGCAATGATGAAGATGCAAGCACTCCATGTGCTGCTGATACCTAGAGATTATCAGCTCAATCTTTATGGTTATGTACTTCTAGGCAAGCACTCTACCATTTGAGCCATGACCCAGTCTTTTTGTTATAATGTTGTTTTTGATTTAGGTTCTGGCTTCAAACTGCAATTCTCCTGTCTACATTTCCCAAGTAGCTGGGATTACTGGTAGGCGCCACCACACTGGGGATAAAAGGGATTTTTTATGTGTTTTATTTTGTTTTTTTAAAGACAATAGGGCACAGAATTTCAAACAAGTCCCTAGGATTTCTCAGTTTTACCTAGGAAGTTTATAACATTTCTTGAGAGAAAGTGTTACAATTGTCCATAGAGTGTGTGTATTCAAATCCTAATTCCAAGTTTAAATTAGATAATGAAAGGGAGGGGGGAAGAAAGACAAGAACCTACTAGGATAGTTATATTTTCACTGCCTTTTCCAAAAAGGAAATGAGGTATAACAACAATCCATCCAAAACAAATAAATTAATCATGATTTAGTACAGTACATAATACATGGCAAAAGCTCAAGAGTTAATTATTAAGATGTGCACTAATATTTCAGCAAACTTTGGTATTTAGGTTGATTTAAGTAAGAAATTGACATAAAATGACGGGCATAGAGTTTGAGAGTTTTGATCATCTATGATATGCAAAAAATGATTTGAGCTTATTCTTCAGATAACTATTTTTCTGAAGCCATTTGTTTTTGATATTACTTTGTTGTGTCTCTTGTTAGAAGGACATGAAATATCCTTATATCTGTACAATCAGTGATGTTCCTTAGCATCTGGAGTTTTTGGACATTTGCCTGGGACCATTCACCAGTCATAAGAAACAGAAGGCCACCACCACAAGGAGCATCTAGACTTGCTCAGACTTAACTGACACACAGATATCAAATTCATCTTAGGCTCAGAAAAATCAGATGGCTGGTTTCATGGAAAAGTTAACAACCTCCTCTATTCCTATCTGTGTTGTCTTTCTTTGGACTTTATGGAAGATTGGACTCTTAACCTAATAAATGAGGCTGTGCTTGCACAATCAAAACAACTAGCTGAAAACTGGAAAATTCAGTCAGATGTTTTGCCTTCACAAACTCTTACAACCAGTTTGACAACTTGTTTTCACTATGTTGAGTCTTTTCTTTTAAAATAACTGTTGTTTTACCATAATATAATATATATTGTGAGAAACATAAACAATTCAGTATAGATATGAAATTGATTTTGAGAAAGTCCAGAATCCTTATACTGTTAACATTTTTATATATCTCTTCCAAGTCTTTTCAAAAATACTTTATTTTCAGTATATATGTACTTTTTGCATTTGATTTCTCTATCCACTTTGTAATCTGCTTCTCTTACCTAAAAATAAATTGTGAGTTTGCCTAGGTTTTTAAATATTATTTTCTGCCATGGATTTATTAAATAGTAACATAATTTTCTTCAAAGAGTTATGTGTTGTTGAATAACTAATCTTCTCATTTTAATATATAGAATACTAGTAAGCAATCCTACACATAAATTTGAGGCATCTATCAGATTATATTGTTTTATGACAGTGGAACAAAAACAGCAGAATACTATATTAAAATTCTATACTGCTGTATTCATAGTGAAGTGCTTTGTGTACATGAACTCATTTTGACAGTGAAACTTACATCACCCTTTTGGGTTTCTGGGAGAAAAGAAAGAGGACAAACACTTCCACTCTGTGTTAGTCTCTCTGCATGCTATATCACTATGACTGATTTAAATAGGTGGCTGGGACTTGACAGAGGTATTGCTGTTGCTTAGTATATTAAATGAAATTCAGAGACAGGAGTGTTTGAAGCTCTGTTTTCTGTTGAATGGAAGTCTGGAAGGAGATGTGTTGTTATTTAGAGACTCTCCCTGACAGTTCTTCTTTGTAAGGTAGCTACCTCTAAAGGAGAAATAAACAGTCATTGGAAAAAATTTTCATCAGATGACTACAAAGGCAATGACTACAAAGAAGTTGTATAAAAGCTGGCATCAGGGGCTCACACCTGTAATCCTAGCTACTCGGGAGACAGAGATCAGGAGGATTGTGATTCACAATTGGCCTGAGAAAGTAGTTCAAGAGACCCTATCTTGAAAATACCCAACACAAAAAAGGGCTGGCAGAGTGGCTCAAGTGGTAGAGCACCTGCTTGGCTTGAGGTTCTAAGTCCAAACCCTAGTACTACCAAAAAAAGTTGTGTAAAACCTAATCAATGAAATAAATACTTTTTGAATTCTACACCAGCCACTGTACATACCACATATCCTCTTGATCACATTGCAGAAGTCTATTATTAGGACAATTTATCAATTGCTATGAAATACTTCTCCTCAAGCAATATTTGCAAATATAAGTATTTATACTAGAAATATATTACCAAATTACAGTTAAGAATTTTTTCAAGAATTCTGATGATAGCATTTTTATAATAGCAAAGAATACCTAAATAACAATAAAAGACTAGTTAAATGGTTATAATACATTCATATACTTAGCAGGTATCAATAGGCAGTGACTTCCAAGATATGTTAAGGGGAAAAAGTAAATTTTCTGGCATTTATTTATATTATATATCATGGTTAATTTTATGTGTTAAAGTGGCTAGATTTTGGTGTCCAGTTTTTCAAACACTAATTTCAATGTATGGTGAAGGAACATTCTAGATGTGATTAGCATTCATCATCAGTTGACTTTAAGTAAATCACATCACTGTCCCTAATGCAGGTGGGCCTCAGCCATGCAGGTGAAGGCCTTGGGAACAAAACTGAGGTCTTTCAGAAATGAAGGAACTCTCTCAAAACTAGAATGTCACCTCTTACCTTAATTTACATTCTGTTCATCTGCCTGTGAGTTTCAGACATTTCTAGCTTCCCCCATATCACATGAGCCAATTCTTTAAGTCTCTCTCTCTCTTTCTCTCTGTATATACACCTGGGCACACATACACCACACAAACACAAAAACACATACAACACACACATAGTCACAACATCCTAGAGTTCCCAGGAGAACTCTGACATGCTCTGTTATTGTACCTTTTATAAAATTTTGTTAGAGTTGTTATGATTATATATTCTGTGGTTGTCTCAGAATATTCCAGAGAGTAGTAACAGTCAGAACCGAGCAGGACAGGGAGATATGATTTCCAGCAAAGGCTGGCACTTTCTTAGCCAGAACTCCAAGTACTGGCAGAACATTCCTCTCTACCCATTCCCCAGCTGGCTTAGCCTTCCTAACTTGCCCAGTGTAGGTACAACTTGCCTTTCTCACACTCAAACTATTTCAGACATTAATGAATGGCCTTTCCTTTTCTCTTTTAGTTATTTTCTTTCCCCTTTGGGACTAAATTTTAATAGCCCAAATTAATTCCTCCTTACTTCCTAGGATCCCTGCCCCCCATCCCTAAACCTGTAAGACCTTAACCTACATAATATTCTGGAGCTAGAGAACAGGACCATGGGTGTGGGGAACAGACACTGCTACTTGGACTTGGCGATTTTCCCCAGCAATAATAGCAGAGGGGCCTGGGCTACCAAGGTGGAGGGTTGCAGATATTTTGGTGGTTGGTTTTTGTTTTGTTTTGTTTTGGTGTTTGTTTGTATTTTTTGATTGCTCATATTGTGCTTTTAGGTAGAATATTTAAACAACTTCATTTAATGAAGGAATTTATCTCTGGATATTTGCAGCAGATTATGAAAATATTTGACTTTGGCATCCTTGAAAGCATGTAAAAATAGCATAATTGGCTGCAGAGATCAGAGGAAGATAAATTGATCTTACTAGAGGGCAAATGATCCAATAGGGGTTCACGTTGTTTAGAGAAAGGTTGTAACCTAAGCAGGAAGAGAGGAAAGAAGTATAGAAAGATGCTCTTTAAAAAGATTCAGCACTGATAAAACCTGAAAACTTTGCTTCTTCATACTATCATCAAGCTATGGCTCTTGCAAGGTTTCCCAGGAATAAATGAGTATGAAGCCTGCTGCAACTCAATATGACCTCAGAGTCTGTCCTCTAACAACTTGAAGGCTATTAAAACAACTCAGCATTTAAATGGATTCTTTGGGACACTATGTGGCTTGGAAAAATCAGTTCCATTTTGTCTGCAGCCTCCCTGCTACTGAGCTCCCACAAGGATGCTCGGACACATTCTGCCAAACACCACCTTCTCCCTCCAAATCACCACCCTCATATCAAAGACCTTCCTTACTCTATTTGTGGAAATATTTTCTAAGTACTTAGGCCAATCAAATCCTACCTGTCTAGCATAGCCCGATGCCACAGGCATAACTGCAAGATACTTCCTACAGCAGGCAGAGATGGAACTCTACTAAGGCTAATTTTAAGTAATTGTCTGAACCTTTTCTCTTGTGAGCGAAAAAAGCCATGTACAAGCCTGAATGTAGATATAGCAGTGTTCCTTCAATAATTTATATTTACATTACCAGATAAGAAGATTATTATTAATAGTAAAGTTCAGCCGGCTCTGATGTTATTGCATAATGGCAATGTACCCAATAATAACTTTCTGCTCTACTGGCAATCACTGGTCCTTCAAAGCACTAACTTGTGAGTCATTCCAAGGCATGGTGGACCCCAGCATTTTAATATTCCTCTGTGGTATATATGAAGCCTCCCAATTGTGGTTTACAAATTTTACATCTTTTCTGAAATATAAATTTTCGTAGAATCTCAGTGTTTAAAATAGAAAAGTAGGAATACTACGAAAGGAGCTAAGAAGGCCTGATTTATCACCCATTAAGACTGCCTTCCTTTTTCTCTATTGAAGTACAATAATGCAATCCCAAGGATCCATGGAACATGACTTTTGAATCCATGGACTAAATGAAATCCAACTTTAATTTGGTGTGCTCAGTTTCCCTGTTTTCTTTAACTGTCCTGCCAGGTCCATATTCTCTTGAATCCACAGTCATTAACATTCGTAACTACTGGGTTTTCTCTTTGATATTAATTGGGATCCCACACTCGGAATTATCAAGGTATTAATCTTGATCATTTGGCTTAAAATCTTTCTAAAGTATTTACTGATACTGTTAGGGAGCATACTAACTGGATTTTGATTTTTTCTTAGCTAATATCATAATTTTGAAAATGATAATACCTACTATGTTAAGAGATAGCTAATATAATACAGTAGGAAGGGTATGAGCTGTGGAGTCCATGGCACAAACCTATTTGAGTGACCTTAAGTAAATAAACATTTTTAAAAATTCATAATATCAGAATGATGTCTAATTTGCAGAGATGAGTATAAAAACTTGCTTAGTATAACATCTTCCACATAGTAGGCACCAAATAATTTGGTGAGGGGAAGAGGAGAAGGATGTTGATAAAGACTACTACCTGTCTGCCCCAATTCATCCTCTACACTTAGGGACTGAGTTTCCATGGAGATTTGCCTTTTCCACCTTTTCACCATCTTCATTAAATAGAGTTGTACTGTAGTCACCATGTAGCTAGTACTGCACAAGAAGTTGACCCATATTTGATGCAGACCCTTTCTTCTCTATTGGATGGATGTGGTGATTCTTTATGAGGTGTGAGTTGAGAGAGGCAGTAACACAACACATAGAGGTGACATAGGAGAAGGACCATCTGTTCTCAATTTGTTTGTGCCTCTTTGTAGACCCACCAGGGTCCAACTCATATATGTATCGTTTTCATAAACAATGGATTTCTGGGGCACTTGCTTGACCTATGACTTGGAGGATCCAATGGGAACTTGGAGGCTCATGTTACACAGTGATGTGATTCCCCAAGATCAGGAGTCCAGTGTTTACTAGTAAGTAGTTGCTTTAGCAGCTGTCTAATTGAAATGCTAGGTTCTTTGATCAAAATCCCCCCAATCTTCCCCCTTCTCCTAAGCTCCTAGTAACCACCATTTTATTAATTACTTTTTAAGATTACTCACATTAGTGAGATCATGTAGTATTTGCCTTTCTGTGACAGGTTTACTTTACTTAGCCTAATGTTCCCATGTTCTCTCATGCTGTCACAAATAACAGAATTTCCTTCATTTGTAAGACTGAATAGGATTTCGTTATGTACATGTAATGTGTATGTCTGTATCTACTCATCAGTTGACTGATACCTTTGCTGACTCTACATCTTGGCTATTGTGAATAATGCGTCAATGAAAATGCAAGTGAAGGTATGTTCTCAATATACAAATTGAATTTCCTTTATGTATATATAGAGAGATGGTCTCTACTTTACAATGGTTCAGTTTAAGATTTTCCAGTGTTCAGATGATAGGAAAATGGTTTATATTTAATAGAAAATATACTATAGCCGGGCTGCTGGTAACTCATGCCTATAATCTTAGCTACTTGGAAGGCAGAGATCAGGAGAGTCATAGTTTGAAGCCAATCTGGGTAAACAGTTTATGAAACCCTATCTCAAAAATGCATAACACCAAACAGAGCTGGTGGAATGACTCAAGAGGTAGAGTGTCTGCCTAGCACATAGGAGGCCCTGAGTTCAAACACCAGTACCCACAACATCAAAAAAAAAAAAAGAAAAAAGAAACTATAAATTATCGAACTGTGGTCTTTTTCCAGGCTAGAGGTAAGTGCTACAGTACTCTGCCAAAATGCTGGGAAGTGGCTGTGAGCCCAGCTCCCAGTCAGTCACTAGATCAAGAGGGTAAACAACTCATAATATGGGATGTCCTGCAGTATTAAGCTGTGATGTTGGGTAGGTACTACTTATACGTATTAAATGCATTTTTTCCTTATGGTATTTTCAGCTTATACTGGGTTCAGCAGGACATAGTCCCACAAAAAGTCAAGGAACACCCATATACCCAGAAGAATTTCTAGTCATGGTGTTTCCACCATCATAGCTGTGCTATTGTACAACAATGGTGTAAAAAGGTTCCACTTTCTGTGCATCCACACCAATACTAGTTATCTCCTGACTTGCTGATAACAGTCATCCTAACAATTGTGGGATGATTTTTCATTGTGATTTTAATTTGTATTTCCCTAATGACTAGTGATGTCAAACCATTTGTATGCCTTCTTTTTTAGTTGTTCTTTTTTATTAGCATATATTAATTATACAAAGAGGCTTCACTGTGATTTTCCATACATGCATGTAATGTGCTAAGATCAAATTTACCCCCTCTATTATTCTTTCTTATCTCCTGCTTTTTAAAAAAAAGTTAATGGATTTCATTATTCTATTTCATATATAAAGTACTTCAGTGATATTTATTTCCCATTCCCCCAGCCCCTTGTTTCTTCCTCTTCCCTTTTACTGGTTCCCTTGCCAAAGAGTCTCCTTTCACATTCATGTCATTTTTCATTTTTTGGTGGTACAAGGGTTTGAACTCAGGGCCTCACACTTGCTAGGCATGTGACCTACCACTTGAGCCACTCTGCCAGCTGTGTGTGTGTGTGTGTGTGTGTGTTAAGTATTTTTGAGATTGAGTCTCTTGAACTTTTTACCTTGACTTCGAACAAGGATCCTCCTATTCTCTGCCTCCCAAGCAGCTAGGATTACAAACATGAGCCACTGGTGCTTGGCTCATGTCATTTTTCTAAATTTGAATTCTGAAAATGAGAATATGGTATTTATCTTTCTGACTCTGGCTTATTTCACTTAACAGGATGATTTCCAGTTCCATGCATTTTCCTGCAAATGATATAATTTATTCTTTATGGCTGAATAGCACTCTATTATATACAATATATGTATGTACATATATAACTCCATTTTATATATAAACTCCATATATATATATATGGAGTTATATAGTTATTTTCTTTATCCATTCATCAGTTGTTGGGCACATAGGCTGATTTCATAATTTATTCACAGTTTAGCTATTATGAAGAGTGCTACTATAAACATGGGTCTGCAAGTATCTCTACTGTGTACAACACTTCCATTCCTTCAGATATGTGCCCGGGAGTGGTATAGAAGGATCTTACAGTTATTACAAATGGAAACACCATATGACTAGAAATTCTTCTGGGTATATGGGTGTTCCTTGACTTTTTGTGGGACTGTGTCCTGCTGAACCCAGTATAAGCTGAAAATACAAGGAAAAAGTGCATTTAATACATATAAGTAGTACCTACCCAACATCACAGCTTAATACTGCAGGACATCCCATATTATGAGTTGTTTACCCTCTTGATCTAGTGGCTGACTGGGAGCTGGGCTCACAGCCACTTCCCAGCATTTTGGCAGAGTACTGTAGCACTGACCTCTAGCCTGGAAAAAGACCACAGTTAAAAATTTATAGTTTTTTTTTTTTTTTTGATGTTGTGGGTACTGGTGTTTGAACTCAGGGCCTCATATGTGCTAGGCAGACACTTTACCTCTTGAGTCACTGTGCCAGCTCTGTTTGGTGTTACATATTTTTGAGATAAGGTTTCATGAACTGTTTACCCTGATTGGCTTCAAACTATGAAAACAATTTGATCATGCTAATGACCTTTTTAATGTGTTGTCCAGTTCAGTTTTCAAATATTTTATTGATAAATATTTGTGTTGATATTCACCAAGGGATTTGCTCTGCAATTTTCTTTTGTTGTTGTGTTCTTATCCAATTTTTGTTTCAGGGTAACACTGACTTCAGAGAATGAGTTAGCAGCATTTCTATCTGTTTTTATTGAATTCTCTTTCATATACTGCATTGTCTTCATTATTTCACTCAGGTACTTATTTTAATTCTCTCAGAATTCATCCAAGCCTTTATTTGTGTCCTCTTTAATTCTGTCAATAATTTTTATAGTCATTCTTTTGAATTATTTAACTGGGATTTCTTCACTTCACCATCATTAGTGTCTGTGATTGTGGAGTTGTTAACTTATTGCCTTATTTTTTTCATATTTTTTGTATTTCTGCATTAGGATTTGTGCATCTGAAGAAAATTCATTTGTTGTAAGTTTTAATCACTGTAGTCTTTCAGTTACAGTATTCTCAAGGTTCAGGCAGAACTGTGTAGTGACAGGGTTGCAATGCAGTTTCTTATAATTAGACTTGGGCTATGGCTTAGTAGCCAAACATTTGCACATGTTCTCAAGGTACCAGGTCTAATTCCCCAATATTCATATAAATAAAAACCAGCTGGAGTCTCTTGTAGTTCCTAAAGTACAAGTTGTTGCTTTATGTGGGAATGGTCATGGTTCAGTTTTCAATTTTTGGGCCACTTTCACTTCAGAAGTTTTACTTCTTTTTTGTGTAAGAGCCACTGCTGGCCTGAAGGAGTTTTTCAGTCTGTGGGCTAGGCAGTTTCCCATTTTATCCAGAAGCCCTCCTCATCCCCCAGTTTGTGCCTCCAGTAGCAACAGGTATCCAAGCTTAAGGGTATTCCCCCAAATGCATCAAAGTGGAGGGGCAAGCACACAGAGCACTGAGTTCTGCCCTGGTGGGGAAGAACTAAGGGACTTGGGCATTCTGTCTGCCAGATTCAGAATCCTCAGACCTACCTGACTGATATGCAGGTCTTGGATGTTGGTCTCAATGTTTTCAGAGCCAGCCTAAAGTTTCCCACCCTGTGGAGGGAGGAGGCTAGAGAGATTGCAGGATTTGCCAGAACTAGGCTTGAGCTTTCAGTCTCATTTGGCAATAAACACAGATAGCCAGGAGGCCTTTGGTGCTGTTTCCCCACTGATCCTCAGGTGATGGTACTTGCTTCTCAACACAGAGGGCCATGCCTTTACACCCTTCACTGCTTAACTTCCCCACTATTTAAACTTCTCAGTGATTCCATGCCAGACCTTCACCCTCTCTATGACCACTTATAGTGGTCATCTCCCACTCATATACTGCTGAAGAGTGTCCCAAGACTCCCTGAGCCATGATTATTCCTTGCATTCAAGTCCCCAGAGTAGCTTAGTCTCAATCGATGGGCCCTCTCTCAAGATGGCACATTGCTGTAGCTCTCTGAGATAAGGAGAGTGGGAAAATGTCTTTCTCCTCTGATGTCAGCCTGCCACACAGAGCAGTCACTGGCACACCAAATCTCTAAACTAGGTTTAAGGCTTGTGGGAAGTGTTGGAGTTACAGACTGCTTTCTACTCTTCTCTGTTATTTTTCTGTTTCTCCATGCTTTTCAACTGTCCTGTCACCTCTTTCTTGGTTCCCAATGCTCTTTTCTTTCTCTCTTCAGAATATAATCTCTCCTTTCTTACTCTGATGCTTTCATGGAATCAAACAGATTTATACAAGCTAGAAATCTTCTTTAGAGAAATCTCTTTTCAGGTCCTTTGCCCAATTTTAATGGGGTTATTTTTTAAATATTGAATTGTTTTGGTTCTTTTTATATTTTGGGTGCTAATCTCTCAACAGATGTAGGGTTCACAAATACTTTCTCCCATTTTGTAAATTCTCTTTTCACTATGTCATTTCTTTTGCTGTACTTAACTATTTTAGCTTGATGTAATCTGATTTATTTATTGTTCCTTTTGTTACCTGTGCTTTTGGAATCATGCCCCAATAATCTTTGCCCAAACCAATGTTGAGAAGTTGTTCCCCTATGTTTTTTCCCACGTTTAACTCATTAATCCACTGTGAACAACTATTACAATAATCAGTGCAATTTCATTTTTTTGTGTATGGATTACCCACTTTTCCAGCAAAAATAAAATTGAGTACAGGAAGCAAGTTCATAGGCCATTTTCAAGTTACTTTCCACAGCAGGCTAGTAGGTTTGATTTTGGCTAGTGATCCTCTTAGGAGGAACTAAAATATTGCCTAACAGTTGATCATCTGTCCAAGGGAGAATGGATTTTTGTCTACTGACACTTGGCCTGCAGATCAAGAAAAGCTTCCAAGAGTGTTAAATCTAGGTTTGTTTAAGAATAAGAGTGGACACATGGTCTCCTTTTGGCATCTGATGTAAATAACAGAGATGTCTTGGAACTGAAAGATCCATATGGAGTAACATAGGTAAGGGGCTTTTAGGTGATACGTGCCTGCAGCCAATCCCTGTACTAGAGTAAAACATCAGGGCACAAGATGCACCTGACATAGTCACACTATTTTCCCTAAACAAAATAGCCACATCTGTCTATGCTTCTTTAGTAATAATAATAATGTATTTCTTTTCTAATTTATAGCAACATTTTTACTACTACCTATCTTTTTTAATACTATTTATATGCTTTACTATGACATTATTTCAAACTCCTACTCATGTTCTTTCTTTTCCACTATGAGTTTGAAAGTCATAGTTAGAATTGTGCATAAATTAGCGGTAAATAGGCCCTAAGTAAAAGCCTGAAATGGTCTTCAAAACACCTTTGATATCATGACTTTTGATATGCCTGTTTGATTTATGTGATGGCAATATACTTCCTCTTATTTTTGCTCTGGTTGGGCAAAATGATCATAGAGCTAAGTTATAAACTGTCAAGGACTATTGTTGTGATCTCATTGTATAACATTATAATTAATATTACTTGTTTTGTGATAAGATAAAAAATTTGAAGCATGTTCATTATAGTATTTTGTGTCATAGCTTTATGCGGCTATTCAGTAGTATATGTCCAGTACACACACATGAAATTAGTACTAGGTTAGTACAAGTTGGTACCAACTCTATTTGGTTCAGGTTCATCAAGTTAAAAAAATTAAGGCTAAAATCATTTATAATAAGACGAAGAAAACTTCCATTACAGGAGTGCCAATATATGTTTCCTGTAAAGAATATTTCTTTTGAAAATGAAACATTTAAATCAAACATCTGCTTCCTCCAAAATGTTTCACAAAAAAGGAATAAAGACAAAAATAATAGTGTGGGGGGAAGAAAATTCCACTTCAAATAGCTTTTATCTTTGGTGCAGTCTCTAATAGTTCAAATTAAGCAAAGACTAAAATACAAATATTGATTTTGGTGCTGGCTACATTTCCAGGGTCTTTGAAATGTTTAGAAAACAGTCTGCACATTTCATTTCCTTTTTGTTTGGATAGCACATTGTTGCCAGTGTTTCTTTGATTTGTGCATGTGGAATCACTAAAACATACAGCTGGGAAGAGCCACCAGTGATACTTTGTTTTCCAGAGTAAGAACCAGAAACTTGACCTCACCAAAGGGTAATTATATGGGCAAGCTAATGATGAAATCCTGAGCAGTGATGACAAGATGAAGGCTCAGGTACTGGCAATCATAGGATTTGGAATTTTGTGACTGTACTTCTCTGAGTTTTACGAGATGCTGTAGAAGATATCACACTGCCTTCGTCAAACCTCCTGTGTCTCATGTCTGTTCACACACAGTTTAAAGCCGGTCAGAGTCTTAGCTAAATGTGCAGGAGGCGAGAGGGAATCACAGCCCACTCTCTTGCTAGCAGTTCACCCTGGGTGCACATAAATGGCACACAAATTAATAGAAATGTCATAAAAGAATTACCTTGTACCTCTGCAAAAATAGCCAGGAAGATGGTGGCAACTTCACAAATCCAATGGATGAGAAGTAGTCTAGGAAAGTGAAGGGAAAAATGAAGAAATTTTGTCTTACTATCTTAAAGGTTCCTATTTAAATGCTCATGTAAAAAATTTCTTTAATGATAAATGTAGGAAAGTACATCACTTTCCTTTGTATCATTTAAACAACACAGGAGAGTAAATTGGTACAAACTCTTTGGGCAATGCTCATGAAAGCTGAATGTAAGTACAATGTAGCAATTCTATTCCTAGCAACATACCCAACAGAATGAGAGCTTAAGTCTTCCCACACCCATCTACAAGAGCTCCCATACCACAACTCCAAACTAAATAACCCAAACATCCATCAGCAGTACACTGAGTCAAGGATTGTTGTACAATCATAGAATGATATATTTAAGGTCACAAAAAAGAACAGAACTCCATTACACATGATTACATGGATGAATCTTGTATACATGATGTGAAGTGAAAGAAGTTCAGAAACAAGAGAGTACAGCTGTATGGTTCCATTTCTGTGAAATTCAAAAGTAGGCTAACCTAATCTATTGCTACAGTAAGTCAGAACATTGTTATCCTGGGGTAAGAGGAACATAGGGAGCTTGGGGGATGCTTGAAATGTTACCTATCTTAATCTTGGTGTTAATGCATGAAAGATATATGCACATGTTAAAGTTCTTCAGGAAGTACACATTTGTGTACGAACTATAAGGCATATATTAATTCAAAAGGAAAAAAATCACAGTGATGAACTATAATAATAAATAAGCAAAATCTGAGATTGCTATTAAAATTAATGATACATCAAATCATTGTCTTATTGGAAGAAAATTCTACTCTGAGAAGAATTCTCAAATTAATTATGTAACCAGTTCTGGATCCAAGCATCTAACAGAGCTAAGTTACTTAAAGCAGTCAACTTTAGAGGCCACTGGTCAAATTACACTGACACTGCTCTTTAAGTATCTGGGATCTGTTTCAGAAACTGTCTTACTAGATTATGGGATATTATTGTGAACATGCATAAGGGGTCAGATATTTGTTCTCTGAAGGTATCCTAAGTTTTTGTTAGATATAAATAATTTGAAACTGCTCTGGATACACTGAGCATTTGCAGTATGATTAATAAGATTTTTATTGTTCAATAGTCGGATGTATTTAGTCAAAAAAAAATGAGAGTAATAATGTTGTCTGGCTCCAAAAATATTCCTAAGGCCAATTTCAAAGAAAGTTTCCTAAAATATGTAGATCTTTGTTAGCACCAATGATTAAAGCTTTATGGCAGGTTTAGACAGTCAGAAAAAAATCTTGATCCTGAGAACACAAATAAGCACAAATCCAGGAAACCAAGCAACTATATATTTACTTCAGCAATTATGACAGGAATTTGACATTGAATAAGCTTATTCTCAGGAATTATAACCATCTTCATTTAATGTAGTGTAGTAAAATAACCTGAAGAGTTTCATCTCTAGTCCAAAAAAGGTTTCCTCTCCTAAAGGGCCCAACCTGCTCTGCACCAACAGAAAGGCTAGGATTTATAGCAGGGACATACAAGTCACTTTACTTTCAGGTTTCAAATAATCTATTTTGTTTAACCAAACAAATATATATTCTTTTCTTTCATATTTTTCACATCTATTGAACAATTTTCACATTTCTATTTCTTTTTTTTTATATTTCTATTTTAAAAACCTGAGAGCCAGCAGACAAGGCTTCCCATTTGACCACCTCGCTACTGAGGGAAGGTGAATGAGTTGTCTGATTTGCCCAGATCTCAATTTCCTGGTTGGTGAAATTATGATGTAATGCCCGCCTTGCCATATTGTTGGGAAGTGTTTAAGGAGCCCTCTTGGCCAAAGATCAGGGGAGATTCCTTTCTATTTACTATGGATTGTGTTAATTAACTTGCTCATTTTATAAGCAGAGGGAAAGTTTTGGAACTCCGAGATAAGCCGAGAAGAATTTCCTACAAGTTCTTTTAGTTGCAGCTGTAGATAATATTAATGATTACTCACACATTTCCCACTTTAGATTCTCAGCCATCTTTCTCAGGAAAGATGGCTTTTTTTTTCTTTGAACTGTCTAAAACAGATTAAAGCTGTGACAGGGCAGATACCACACAAGTACCTTCTGAGCTCTTTTTCTGAGAGGCAGATAACTTGCCTCCCTCTTTTATACTTGAATGATTGGTAGGGACAGCAACCAATTCCAGCTCTTGTTTCTTACATGGGGGTCCCAAAATGAGGACTTCTGTTTTCTAACAGAAGTATAACAAAATGTCAATATTTACTTTCATCTTGGTAGAACATAAGTATTTTGAGTCATATTTTATATAACTTACATCAAGTATTTTTATTGACTAAAAATAGATGGGTACATTATTCTTAAAGTTCTAATACATTTTTATTTTGAAATGTTACAAAAATGTTCTAATTTCCTAGGCATAAATTTAGGAGCTAGCAAGAGGCTTAGCAGGGCTGAGTGAGCAGGGCTCCAGGCTGGCATGCTTTCACTGCTGCTTACCACCACTGATCTTGAGATGTCATTCAGGTTTTTCCATTTTTCTTGTGTACAGAGGGGAGCAGCAGTAACCCACCTGTTACTTATGAGGAACTTTCTGCAAATATATGACATCATGGAAATCTACCTGGCTTGCTCTGGAAGTAGTTCAGTGACAACATGTAAAAATCAGTCTGGACTAACAAATATTCAGGTAGTAACATTCTTTCACAATTCTGTGAACAAGATTAGCTAGTAACTGCCAGTATTGAGTACCACATTGCGTGTTGTGGAACAGAAGTATAGAGCAAGAACAATGGATGTGTTTCATCTCTTAGGAAGCATTCTAGAACTACTGAGGGTATGAATGTTTAGTTTCAGTGGTAGATTTATTGTTAGCATGTTTTCAGAAGCCAAGGATAAAGGCCCATTTTAGGGCGGCTGTGATCTCACAAGGGGAACTGTGGACAAGATTTAATGAGAACTATTTCTGTAATCCCTGAAAACTTGGATTTTTGCTTTTTAAAAACACAGGATTCAAAAATTTCAACTTTTTAGGGAAAGAATTGTGAAAATATAAATTAAGAAAATAAGTTCTTGGTTTAATAAACCCTTTTGTGAAAACTACTGAGTTGGGGCTTTCCCATGGTAAGTTTATCTTGCCTGAGATTTTCATTAATTTGCTGAACCAGCCACTTAAGTGAGCTGAAGATACATGAAAATTTGCAGTGGGAATGTGTTTCTGAATTAAGTACACTAAAGTGTAATTGTTTTTCTACTTCTCACAGAAAGCAGAAATACATTTAAATGTACGTATACATTTTAAATGTATGTGAGGCCAATACATTGGACTTTATAAACACTGATTTCTAATCAGTATTTTTAGGACCTCATAAATGTTGATTTCTAATCAAAATTTTTATTAGATTAATGATGACTAAATCAAATACGTTAATTAAGTACATTT
Source organism: Castor canadensis (assembly GCF_047511655.1). Taxonomy (NCBI): domain Eukaryota; kingdom Metazoa; phylum Chordata; class Mammalia; order Rodentia; family Castoridae; genus Castor; species Castor canadensis. The sequence continues at coordinate 70,389,786 of NC_133400.1, forward strand.
GAATTTAGACCTTGTGTAACTAAATTTTACAGGCAACTTCTGACCTATACACATCTGCATCAGAATTTCTTGGGTGAGTGGGCATTCTGATTTCTGAATCAGAATTTGCAGGGAGAACTTGCAGTTTTAGTAATTGCCTAGATGATTTGCCTTGAAGTTTGAGAATCATTGACTGCCTTAGTTCATAGAGACTTTACAACAAATCGCATTTCGCTAATGAGGGCATATGCTCAAAGAAGGTAAGTAAATTCTATGACATCCATTGTGTATCCTCACCTATAGTCATCTGTATTTGCTGTGTGCCTGCAGACAAGTTACGTATGAAGTCTAAATTGAAAATTATCATTGTAAACAGTTATGTTTTGGATAAGAGTGTCCCTCAAAGGGACTTATGCATTGAAGGTTTGGTACCTGATGCAAGCAGTGTTCAGAGGTCGGGCTTTTGGGAAGTGACTAAATCATGAGGGCTTTGCTGTCATTAGTGGACTGGTCCATCAACGGATTCACAATTTGAATAGACTATTGAGAGATGGTGGAACTGTGGAAGGTGGGTCTTGGTTGGAGGGAGTGGGTCACTGGGGCATGTTTTTGAAGGATGTCTTGCCCTGCCCTCTTTCTTTTTCTCTCTCTCTCTCTGCTTCCTGTCCACCATGAGATGAGTTGCTTTCTCTCTCATACGCTTTCTTTCCTGATGTCCAGCCTCACCATGCCCAGAAACAACAAAGCCAGCCAACCATGGACTGAAACCTTGAGCCAATATAAATCTTTCCTCCTTGTAAGTTGATTTTTCTCAGGTATTTGTCACAGTGATGAAAAGTCTGACTATTACAACAACTTAGCTAATTGTGAAACCTGGGTGATAATGATAAGTAATCTTTTCTGGCTCTATTTTTACTTCTGTGCAGTTATTTCAGAGACTTGGCCAGGTGATATGAAGTGCCTTATTATACTTTATATATAACAGTGTCCTATGATACTTTTCTGTGGGTAGAAATTCTTAAACGTTCATTATTGATTGTGTGTTAGGTTGCTTGTTTTACTTGCTGTCCTGTGAGGTTTTTAAAAAGGGTTGGGTTTCCTCCCCTGTCACACCACTGTATCTCTTCAAAGCAGGGACTCTTTGTGGATCATGTCAGTAATGTTCAGTGCTGAGACAGCGAGGAATGCGATATCTGTGCGATGAATGACTGATGATACTGTGTCAGCTAAAGGCTGCTAATACAAGTCTTTCTCTGAAACCAGCCCCTGTGCGTCCTTGGCTTGTAAAGGCAATGAAATACGGCCCTATCTATGCCTTAGGCCATTTCTCTCACTGCTGTCCTTCAAAGACTGCAGACTCATTCAGCTAGCCAGCCTTGGCCTACTCTGGCTCCTTTTTTTTCTGGAAATTAACCTTTCCTTTTCCCCCTGCCTCCTACATATGCCATCATGTGTTTGTTAATGTTAGACTAAAAGGGGTGCAGAATGGATAGGTGGGGAGACAAATAATTCAGTGGTAGCACTGGGTCTATTGTGGAGAAGTGGTCCTGCGGAGGGGGTCCCCAGCAAGAGAGCTGGAGCCCCTAGCTGCTTACAGACTGGGGATAGATAAAAGGTTGGTAGAGAAGTCCCAGGAAGGTTATTAGGCAGGAAAATCCTTAATGCTCTAGATTCCAAGGAAGGGCGGGTAATTTCTTCTAGGCCGGGTGGGTAGTTTCTAGTAAATGGCTAAAGGTGGATGTCTGTTTTTCTTCAGGCCTGGGTAGAGAGTTTCCAGTAAGTCACCTTCAAGGGGGAGAGGGTCCACTTCTAACATGGCTTCCTTTTGTTCGCCTTAACAGTTAATTGTATGTCTCTTGTCATAGAGAATTGAAACACTGCTTACAATTATGGTTATTTTTATTCATGCTTTTATTTCTTTTGCTAGGTAGTAAAGAAAGAGGAGTTTTAAATCCAGGAAGAATTTAAGATGTTTTGAGAAAGCTTACAAAAAGTTTCAGAAGACAGCTAGCTGCTGGCATACTTGAGGTGTAATTCTGGCCCAGCTTCTTTCTCACTGGGTGTGGTTTTAGATGGTCACACCCTGTCACTTTATCCCCTAATTTACAAAGTAGGGATAATGAAACTACCACCTAGAGCTGTTGGCAGATTAATGGGACGAGGCATGCAGAGCATGTGGCCTAGACTTGGGGCACAGTAAGTGCACTGGAGCTCTCAGAACAGTTGTCATTTGTGGAGTCCTTGCTTCCTAGCATGTTGAGTGGTAGAAGGGAATGGATTGGGTGTCTCTTCCTCCCCGCATATCCTGAGGGTGGGGTGGTGTGTATTCTACTTTGAATTTCAGGTCTGCTTGTATAGGGAAGCGGAACCAAATGCCTCTTTATGACTATGAATTTGTTTTCTATAATGTCCTATGAAAATAATTTTTTAAAAAACATGGTGATTGTATAGGACATGTAGTTGATAGTGTCATTTTGTAAAGTTTTATAAAAATTGGCAATGAATTGGAAACAGTAAATAATTATATGTTTATAACATTTTATAGTAAAAGGTAACAGCTTATTAAATTAGTTTCCCCAGTTAAAGTCCTTTTGGGTTGTTTTTGCCCACAGAATTCTGGACATACAGAGTTGCTTTTTGTTTTTGGAAGTACTAGACAGCCTCGTCTGGTCCTTCTGAGCATGACTTCTGTGTAGCTAGGATGACAGATGTGGGCCACCGTGCTTAGCTTGGTGGTTGAGATATGTGAGATGGGAGTCTCACTAACTTTATGCCCATACTGGCCTTGAACCATGATTCTCCTACCTCTACCTCCTGATACAGATGTGAACCACCTTGCTTGGCTCTGAATGACTTATTTTTGATTCTTCCCTTTTTAGAACAAATGGTGGGACCTAGAAGTTTTAGGAAGTTGTTTATATGAAGTATATATACTATGTAGCCTATGAAACTAGAGGTGAAGTATGACCATGAGGTTGTTTTTTTTCTCATTAATTTTTAATGCACTTGACATTGTTCCTGGGTGGCTCACTCTTCGAATTTCTCAGTCAGAACACAGATGTCTCCTAACAGAAGCTTGCTCTGTGAGAATGTGATAGACCAATATGAATGTTTTAACAGAGTGCCCTATTGCTCATCGTGGTCAGTCACAAGGATTGTATTTCTCATCTATCTTTTGTGACAAATGAGTACATATTAATTTTTTTATTGCAGTAAAATAATGTCTGCATTATGTGTCATGTAATGACAAATGGCACTTTGAACCAAGAAATGGTGCTGAGATGTTTTGTAATTTCAGGCAGTACTATATCCTAATTGAGCCAGTTGGAAGTATTTGTTTCTTGTTCTGTCAGGTATGCATTCTAGATTATTTAATACAGCATACTAGAGGACCTAAGACACAGATCTCTGAAAAAAACAGGTAAATATGCCAGAGATAGAGCTGGACAAAAGTGAAGTCACAGCCCATGGGGGAGGGATTTTGGATTGCTAAAACAAGAATGTAGAGTAGACAAAAGCATGTTGTCCACACTTGCTACTCAGAGGTACTGAGTAGTTTCTGTGCTTGTCATTTGACTGAAAAAAAAAAAAAAGGAACTTAAGAATAAGAGTTCAAACTGTTAAGAAGGGAGTGGAAATGCTCAAGAGGAAGAGTGTGTATAGGTCAGTGCCCCTGTCCTACGAAATGGGGACACTTCTTAGAAGTATAAATTCTAAAATAAAAAGATTAAATTGTATTAATTAGTTTTCTATTGCTCACATAACAAATTACCACAAGTTAGTGGTTATTAAACACACATTTAGTACTTTATAGGATTTTAGGTTGGGAGTTGGAACTTGATCTCAGTGAGCAAAAATAGAGCTGTCGATAGGCTGTGCTTGGCCGGCTACTTGGGAGGTGGAGATAAGGAGGACAGAGGTTTGAGGCCAATCTAGGCAAAAAGACACCCCCCCCATCTCAACTAGTAACCCGGACATGTGCCGATAATCCCAGCTACTGGGAGGCATAGGTAGGAGGATCAAAGTCTGAAATTGCTCCCAGACAACAAACTTGACCTCACACAAAAAATGAAGCAAAAAGGGCTGGGGTATGGTGTAAGTGGTAGAGCACCTGCAGAACAAGTTCAAGGCCCCGAGTTTAAACCCCAGTACTGCCAAGAAAGAAAAAAACAGGCTGTGCTCCTTTTCGTGCATCTGGGAGAGAATCTGTTTCCCTGCTTCTAGAAGTTGCTCATATTCCTTGGGTTCAGCCCCTTCCTCCATCTTTTAAAGCCAGCTATAGTCAGGTGATTAGGGACCCACCTGGAAAATCAGGATAATCTCTTTTGGCCAGCTGACCAGTAATTTTAATTTCATCTGCAGTCTTTAATGCCCCTCTCCCATATAAAGTAACATTCATAGGTTCTTGGGGATTAGGATGCAGATATCTTAGGGGAGGGTCATTATTCTGCCTGTCACATAAGCCATATGGTTTATACTTTATTTCAGTTCAAATTTATATAGAGAAACTTTGTTTTTGACTGAATTACTGTAAAATTCCCCCCCCCCCCCAAAAAGAAGATATTCCTGGACGTGAAAGGCACAGTCTTAATTCTGCAGTTGTACTTCTCCAGTGGCTATTTTTCAGTGTTTCAGTAGTAAGGAATCTTGTTTGAATTTTGTAGGGGATTGAAGTTTAGGGAAGTTATTCTCTCTAAAAATCATCGAGACTTGCTTTTAGTATAGTTAGGTTTTAGGTTTTTCCACTTCACAAATGTAGTAAATATCGCAAACCTAACTTACAGAAAGTTTCCCCTTTAGACTTTAGGAGCCACGTGTTTATTAGAGGAAGAGGTTCTCAGGATCAGGAAGAGAGAAAGGTGAAGGCATGAAGACTAGGACAGGTGCTTCGAGTGGAACCTAGTAAGTACAGCAAGTGATACCTGCAGTAGGCAGTCTTTTATGGAAAGCCATGGCTACAGGGGAAAAAAAGACATTGAGGAAGAAAGTAAGGTAGAATGGGAGATAGGGTGGGGGCAGTAATGGCAGAGAACAACAGTGATAGAGAGGAAGTAGAAGGCTTCTGGGCAGGGGATAGGAAAGCCATGCCTGTTTTGTCTCAGAAGCTCTTAGTGGCGCATTTTGATTCTGTCTCTGAGCCTAAGGTCCTACAGTACATTGTGACCCCATTGATGAAGGGACCATCTTTTATCTCAAAATCCTTTCAACCTAGCACAGCAGTTCTCAAACTTTTTGGTCTCAGGCCCTTGTTAGGTTGTTAAAAATTACTGACAACCCTTGTACATTGCTGGTGGGGTGTAAAATGGGACATCACTGTGGAAAACAGATTGGCAGTTCTTTAAAAAGTCAAAGATAAGTGTTACCATGTGACTCAGTTGCTCTACTTCTCCTAAGTCTGTGCCTAAGAGAATTGAGAACATGACTCTCAATAGTCAGAAGGTAGAAACAACACCAAGGTCTGCTAGTGGATGAGTGGACCAACAAAGTATTGTATACTTGCTTAATGGAATGTGATTTAGCTATAAAAAAGAAGGGAAGTACTAGGTATCTGCTATAGTGTGAACCCTAAATTTCATGCTGAGTGAAAAAAGTCAAATCACAAAAGGCTGTTTGTAGTATGACTCCAGTTATGGGAAATGTCCAGTAGAGAAATCCAGAGACAAGTGGGTTAGTGGTTACCAAGGGATTGTGGGGAGGGGAGGATGGAGGTTGGGTTTCTCTATAGGGTGATCAAATGTTCTGGAACTAGATAGTCGAAGTGATGGTACAACCTTGTGGTGAATTTTATGGTATGTGAATTCCATCTAAAAAAAAATTCTTGTGTACCTCAGTTTTGTTTATATCTGTGGAGATCATATTAGGAATTAGAATTGCTCATTCAACAATACCAACTTTTAAAACAACATTATAACATACTCATTATGTTAATCTGACATTTTAAAAATAAAAACTAAAACCTCCAAAACAAAAAACCTAATGAAAATTTTTTTATTATGTCTTTAATATCTGGTTAGTAGAAGGCATCTAGAAACTCATTTGTGTTTCTGCAGTGAGTCTTTTGTAGTATGTCTTACACAGATGCTGTTGGAAGGAGTATTGTTCTATTGCCTTTGTAGATACTATGGATATTCTTTCATACTATGTCAAAAACTTGACAAATGGTAGTTTATTAAAGGTTAAAGGTTAGCTGGCAGTTTGGAATCTGCAACCATTTACTTTGTTACCTTAAAATTTATTGATTTAGTTTGTGCTTTGAATGGATCTTTTATCTAGGCAAGGTTGTGTAGCATAGTGGTTCCTCATTTGGAAAAGTATAGGTTCGCTAAGTTATGGAGATCTTCTAAACCTTGACACATTTCATTAGTGTCTAGTCACAATCTATCTCAAATCCCGTGTTAATATCACTGATCTCATGAGAAAATTCTTTGTTATTATTTCAAGGTCATGGTTTTCCAGTGTTCCAGCTTCTCTGTGATAAGAAAATGTTCCTTGTCTTTTTGGCTGGTTTGGGTAGGTGTGATCTTGAATACAATGGAAGAGGAAGGAATTTTTGGGGGCAAATTTTTGATTGGTATCAACTAGTTTATATAGGTAACTCCAGAGAATGGTTACTGAATCCTCTGTGAATGCTTCTTATTTATACCAGGGATGGTCTTTGTGTGCTGAAGAAAGTTAGATGGGTTTGTTTTAGTGAACTAGTAACTTCAAGACAGAAACTGAAGGGAGTTGGAAGGAGAACAGAGGAGCAGAGCTGAGTTTTGGGAGAGGAAAATGGGGCTCCTACTTGTTTTGATCCCCACCTTGACCCTACTGGCTAGATAGGGAGAGTATGTTATTACACTTGTTTTATAGGATGGACTCTTTCCAGAGCTTGGTTAATACGTCGAAGAGTGATGAGCCCACACAGTACACAAGAGATGTGTAAAGGCTTATTCCACATACCAAAGCTCTTGGGGAGAGCAGGGCAGGCTCTTAAGCACACCAGAAGTGTCTTGAGAGAGCAGGGACATGAGGCTGGCTTGACTTCATGGACTGCTGAGGGGTGGTTTGAATTTCTTGCAGCTGCCAGAGAAGAGAGCCCCAGGCCTTTTTATCAGCTTGCTTAGAAAGGAAGATCAGCAGTGGTAGGGCTTAGTTGTCAGGAGTCAAACATTGAAAATGGAGCCAGACTCCATTTTCTTCCTGTAGACTCTCTACATGAAGAGACTTTTCTCTGCGGACCTAGCAACTAGCAGTTTGATTATGAGTTTAGTACTTAGAGAAGAACCAGTAAGGGGAGTGATTAAGTGAGCTGGACTTGTTGACTTAGCTATGATATAACTCCTTGTGATCTCAACCTTACCTGTAAATCCACATTTCCTCCACTATTGTAAGTTACGCATTTTAGCTGGTTTAGATAGTTAAGTTATTTGGATCAAAGTGAAGCACCAGGGAAAAGAAGATAAAGCAGTACACAAAGACCATGGGTGCAAGGATATTGCTTTCATTTAGTGAGAATTTCCTCCTGCTTATCTCTTTCCTCTATTTTTCTAGCTCTGTTTCACCCTGACAGTTGGTAGGAAGAAAATTAACCTGCCCATCAGTTGATGGAGCCATCTGTTGGAGGATTTGACATCCTGTCCACCACATAAGAAAGGAATCATAACTGTCCCCTCCAGGGATTTTAGTGCCCTTCAACTGAAAGGTGCCCATCCACTGAAAGGTGCCCACAAAGCAGTCACGCAGCCCAGTGATGAAATGGGAACAGACCAGTAGATTGTATGGGCATATTGCTTTGTGATAAGAGTTTTTAGGCTTGGAGATCTGTCTCAGTTATTGGTTACATTTTACTTTGAAGATGATTTTTAGAAGCCAGTAGGACATGAATTCTATAGACTACCGTGTAGTTGTGTTTTTTTATTTGTTTGTTTATTGAGGATGGAACCCAGGGCTTGACACATGCTAGGCAAGCTCTGTTGAACTACAGCCCCATCCCTGCTTGTGTGCGTGTGTTGTGTGTATATGATTGGCAGTCCAGGGGGGTTGAACTCAGGGCCTTAAGCTTGCTAGGCATACACTAGCAAGGCATGAGCCATGCCTGTAGCCATTTTTGCTCTAGTTATTTTACAAGTAGGGTCTCATGTGTTTTGCTTTGCTGGCCTAGATCTCGGGTCTTCTTATTTACATATTCCAAGTGACTGAGAAGACTGACAACACCACCATGCCCAGCTATTGGTTGAGATAAGGTCTTGCTGTTTGTTCAGGCTGGCCTCAATCCAAGATCCTCCTGATCTCCACCTCCTAAGTAGCTGAGATTACAGATGTGAGATACCACACCCCGTGTTTTTTGGCTTTTTGGGGACAAGTTCTCTCAATGTAATCCAGGCTGGCCTCTGACCATGATCCTTCTACCTGAATGCTGGGATTACAGATGTGTGCCACCACACCCTGCTTGAAAATACTTTCAAAACTCAGGAAGGTATGTTAAAGGATTCTTGCCCAGTGTTGAATATTGGAGGTTTGCCATTGTAGGCAGAAGGCTTCTTCTATGATTCATTCCTTAGTGAACAGGCTGAGACTTTCACACATGCAATTGGAGCCTTTAGCAGGGCAGGAACAAAGTTATACATGGGCTTTACTTGTATTGAGTGATACTCTGTGCCAGAAATGATCACTCTTAGCTGAAACAGACCCCAAAAGGAATTAATCAGTCATCTGAGCACTGACAGGATCTTTCAGAGACAAACATGGTATGGGTGTGGATGTGGGGAGAAACCAGACAACCTCCCAGCACAGCACTGGAGGAGTCAACGGAACTCTCAGTGTGTAGGGCTGCTGCTTCAAGCCCACAGAAGCGCATTCTGGGGCAAGTTCCCCCACAGGGAACATGTCCTGGCTTGTGTGCTCTCTGAGGATGAAGACGAGCCACCCGTGCGTAACACTAGCCTGTAGTCATCCCAGTGTATGAGTGTGCAGACCTGGGTCAGCTCAGTGTGTGTTCAACTCCATGTGAGTTATGGTGGGTACCTAGCCCGCACTCCAATCTGCTCATCTGTGGGACACTACAAAGCTGAGTAGCTGTTCTGCTAAACACTAACAGGACATCCTCCTTTAACTAGAGTTTGTGGGGAGGGAATTGTTAAAATCGATTATTTCAGAGTTCAGTTCACTTTGCAGTGTGCATCATCAGAACCATGTAGTGTTACATTCTCTATTGCAGGATAAGGCTGCATCTTGTACACCATAGGATGCCAATAGCGCCCCCTCCAGTTACGACAACTAAATGTCTCCAGACCTTGTCAAATGTCCCATGGGCAAAAATCAGTTGGAAACCACTGCCCTAAGTGATGCAACGGTAAGAGCAGCAGAGCTCCAACCAAGGTTTGACCACTGCAAAGTCTCTGCCAGCCTGCCTCCCAAGAGAAGACACTAAGCCACCTTGCATGCTTCTTCTGTAGGCCAAGGGCCAAGCAGTCCTGGTAGGGCCCTCAGTACTCCGTCTCAGTTTGTCAGCATTGCAGAAAGGATTGGGAGATTCTGGCAAATGATAAAGTGAGGTAAAGTGTATCAGGTGCCAGCATGTGGTGTTAAGTATTAGGGTGTGTTTGATAAATGGGAAAATTGTGTCTCTCCAGGATTGAAATGTTTAGTTATTTTGACTGGTAGTGACAGTGGTCTTTTGCGAGCCACTTGATAAAGAAAAGGTCAGTGTTACACTGTCACTTCCATTGAGCATGAAGACACAATTTAATATAAATTTGTATGAGTTGTAAACATGAAGCCTGTGTTAGTGTTTCCCATGATTTAAATATCTTTCTCCTTTCCCAGTAATCTGATTAAAGTGCAAAGTAGAGGGATAGAAATTGGTTATGCTTTTGGACCTGTAGCTCATTCCACTAGATTTACCTAAAAGTTTGTGTCCTGTTCCTGTAGAAAAAGAATTCTGATGGGCCAGGCATGGTGGTGTTTGCCTGTAATCCCAGCTATTTGAGAGGTAGAGCTAAGAGGATCACAGTTTGAGGCCCACCTGGGCAAAAAGTTAGCAAGACCCTATCTCAAAACCACGTTGGGTGTGGTGGGTCATTACTGTAATCTCAGCTGCCTAGGAGGTAGAGATAGAATTGTGGTCCAAGGCACAGGCAGAAACTTGAGACCCTATCGGAAGCTAAAACAAAACTAAGCAAAAAGAGCTGGGGACATGGCTCATATGGTACAGCACCTTTCTAACAAGTGTGAGAGGCCTTGAGTTCAAACCTCAGTACCACCAAAAAAAAAGAAAGAACAAACAAGAAAGCTGGTAACCTGGTGACACTTAACATAGTATAGGTTGGTTGGAAAGCCATCCATTACATTCTGTGAATTTTTCTCTTTCTTAATCTTTGTAGTGGATCCTTATTATCCTTAGCTGCTGTTAATGGGGTGTAAGGAAAAAAAAAAAAAGCAGATCCAGGGTAGAAAGGATCTGGGTTAGTCAGCTTTTCTTTGCTCTAACAAAATACCTGAACCAAGTAACTTGTTAAGAGAAAGATTTATTTTGGCTCATTGTGTTGGAAATTCCAGTCCATGGTCAATTGGCCCGTTACTTTGGGCATGTGGCAAGGCAGCACATCATGGTGGGAGCATGTGTGGACTAAAACAGTTCATTTCTTGGCTAGAATGCAAAAGAGAGTCAGGAGAGGGCCAGGGTGCCCCCATCCCCTTCAGTGGCATGCCCCCAATGACCTAAAGGCTCACATTAGGCCCCACCTCTTAAAGGTTCTACTACCCACCAGTAGTGCCAAACTGGTGAACATTATCACATGGGCCTTTGAAGGACATTCACCATCTGAACTGTAGCATGATCCCTAGCAAAGAATGGTAAGTTCTTTGTCTTGCACATCTCCTAGGAGAGCTGTGAGGTTGTAGTTCTTAGAAAGTAACTGAGTTGGGGACCTCTGTTGCCCAAAGGTAGACTTGATAATTCTTTGTTAGTGACTGAGTGAGTGTGGGGAGTATTTGTGTTTGGAGCTTTGAAAAGTTTATTATATAAGCAGGTATGCCATTTTGTAAGTTTTCATCACAAAATACGGTACTCTGGTAGCTTTTACAAGTTAGGAATGCAGGTTTAGCAAACCAGATGGCTGGAAAGAGCAAATGATGATGACTTTTGTGAGCGTATCCTGTGTCCTCTGGTCTTCCTGTATTCAGACTTGTCAGGGAACCGTAGAACTTTTCTGGGAACTGATCTTCTGAATCATGCACAGAATTTAGGATGTATAGTTTCTTCTATAGGATTGATTCTCTATGTATAGCTTATTCCTTCGATCTGTCAAAATACTTCCATTGAATGTTTATTTTTTGGGCAGTACTGGGGTTTGATCTCAGGGCTTTGTGCTTGCTAGGTAGGCCCTCTAACCCTTGAGTCATGCCCCTACCCCTCCACTGATTTTTAATTAGCCTATTGTTTGTTTGTTTTTGCTTGGGGGTTGGAGAACAGTTCTGAGAGCATTGAGAATGAAGAGCTGGCTGTATTCAAACAGCAGCGTTGCCTTTGTTCATGTTGCCGGAAGGGAAGCCAGCGGTCCCTGTAGGTATTTCCTGGTGTTTGGGCAAATCATAGCTAATAACATTTTATGTTTCCCTTTAGCTGCCAACCTGCCTAACTGTTTAGAGGAATACTGCTGTTTCTTTGTTCTAAAGGTTAATCTGTTCTGGACTTTTATGGGAAAAAAATTGAAATCTATTAAAAACAAACACCCAAACTCATTCTTTGATTAACGGACACCAGTGAACAAATGAAAGCACCAGATTTTTGATTGGTTATCTGTATTTTTAAAAATTTTATTTTAAATTGACAGGTAAAATTACATGTATTTATCCTGTTTCACCGTGACGTTTTTAGGTACAGTCATGTGCCACATAACATTGTGGTCAACAGCAGATGGTCTACATGAAGGTGGTCCTACAAGATTATAGTGGAGCTAAAAATATCCTGTCCCCACATGTGGTTGGAGCCAGAGCCAGTCCTATAAAAGTATAGCACATATGATTATGTGAAGTACATAATAGTTGGTAATGGCAATAAATACTGTGTTACTGGTTTAAGTATGTACACCGTACTATGCTTTTAATCATTGTTTTAGAGTATGCTTTTTGTACTTACACAAAAGATGTTTACTCTAAAACTATGCATGTTACGCTGGCAGCAGCCTCACACATCTCATGTACTGCATCTCCTAATGGCATCATTTTCTCTTTGCTTGATGTGGTGTCATATATTCTGTTCATCGTGGCCCTAGGCGCGCGCGCGCACACACACAGACACACACTCATATACCTGTATGTTTAGTAGGCTTTACTATCTAAATCTGTGTAAAGTGCACTCTATGATGATGATTGTACAATGATGAAATCACTTAATGCATCTTTTCATAACATATCCCCATTGTTATGTGACAAGTGTAACTGTATATATGCATTGTAGAATGGTTAGATCTAGCTAATTAAAATATGCATCACCTCACATAGCTATCATTTTTGTGGCAAGAAAATTTAATACTCCTAGCCTTTTTAAAAATGCAGTATATCATTACTAACCTTAGTCATCCATATAATAGATCTCTTGAACTTATTCCTCCTACATAACTATAGTTTTGTATCCTTTGATCGGTATCTTCCCACCCTCTCCTGTTGTCCCCTACTCCCTACCTACCTATTCTAGCTACTGGTAACCACCTAGAATGTCTTTACTTCTGTGGGATCAACTTTTTTATTTTTTTGTGGCACTGGGGTTTGAACCTAGGGCCTTGTGCATGCTAGGCAAGCACTGTACCACTGAACTACACCCTCAGTTTAACTTCTTTAGATTCTGTGTATGAGTAAGACTGTATAGTATTTATTGCCGGGTGCCAGGGGCTCACATCTGTAATCCTAGCTACTTGGGAGGCTGAGATCCGGAGGATGGAGGTTTGAAGCCAGCCTGGGCAACTAGTTCACAAGACCTGCCCCCCACCTCTCCCTGCAAGATAACCAGAGCAAAATGGACTGGAGGTGTGGCTCAAGCTGTAGATGCCTGCTTTGTAAACACAAAACCCTGAGGTCAAACCCAGTCCCATAAAAAAAAAAAATTACATGGTATTTGTCTTTCTGTGACTGGCATTCCATTCCTTTTTAAGGTTGAATAATATTCCACTGTGTATGCATACACCACATTGCAAAACCATTCATCCATTGATAGATACCTAGGTTGCTTCCATGTCTTGTTTATGAACATGGGAGTGTAGGTGTCTTCCCGACATACTGACTTCATTTTCTTTGGATATGTACCCTGTAACAGATATATACTCAGCTCCATCATAATCTTATATGTATCTTTAGATATATCTAGTGTGCGGATTATATAGTCTCATTCTATGTTTTTGAGGCGCCTCCGTGCAGTTTTCTATGATGGCCGTATTAATTCACATTGCTTCCAGTAGTATGGAATGGTTCTTTTTTCTCTATATCCTCCCTTAACAAAAATTTTTTTTTGAACAGGATCTAACTGTGTAGCCCAAGCTGGCCTTGAACTTGTGATTCTCCTGCCTTAGCTTCAGCCTCAGCCACAGCCTCCTGAGTGCTGGGATTACAGGTGTGTGCCATCTTGCCTGGTATTTGTTATGTTTTGTCTCTTTTATAATATCCATTCTAATAGGAGTGAGGTGATATCTTGGTGTGGTTTTAATTTGAATTTCCCTGGTGATTATTGATGGTGAACATTTTTTTCATATGCCTGTTGGCTGTTTGTGTCTTCTTTGAGAAATATCTGTTCAGTTCCTTTGCCTGTTTTTTAACTGGGTTGTTTTCTTGGTATTTGATTACTTTTTAAAAATTACTGAAGTGATGAAATTTTTTCCCCTTTCTGGTATATTGACTTCTTTCCTCCTTTATTGTATCGAGTGGTTAGAGGAGCTCTAAAAAGAAAAGGATTAGTGTGACCAGTGATGGCTGCAGCATGGACCAAGGAAGACAGAAACGAAGAAACTGCATTACAGCTAAGATCACAGAAATCCTGAGACTAGACTAAGATTCTTTACTCAGTATTCTGTTTGGTGTAGATGCAGGACAAAGATGGTAGGCGAATGGCTTTCAAACAGTCTGTGGCTCCAATATGCAAAGTAGTATATCAGGCAATAAGTCTAAGAAGGGGTGAGGAAAGACAGAAGCCACGGGCTGGGTATGTAGCTCTGTGGTAAGAGTGCTTGCCTAGCACACTCAAGGCCTTAGGATTGATCCCCAGCACCCTCCCTCACCCCCCCCAAAAAAAAAATCAAGGAGAGGGAAGCATACATGTTCTTTGTTCTTTTTGGGTTTGTTTTGGTTCTTTACTCATTGTGTAGCCCAGGCTGGCCTCAAACTTACCATCTTGCAGCCTGTTTCTTGAGCATTGGGATTGTAGGCCTGTGCCACCACACCTTACTCACATGTTTATAAAAGTGGTCATATGCACACTATTTACTCCTCAGCTAAAAGCTTATTATGGCCAGTCTTCTAAGTTTTTCAGAAAAGTAAAATGAAACTTTGGGTTTTGTATAATGTAGTAGTTAGTGCATAGCATATAGAATTAAGCCTTTTCTTCCTGAGAATGCTGGGGGCTAGAATCCACAAGATAATATTTAAAGCCACAGATGGTTGGTGGGTTCTACGCACAGATGTAGAATTCCATGTTCAAGTGCAGCTTTCCTGAAAATAACTAAATTACGTGTGGCCCTTCCCCTTTGGCCTCAATCTTGCTTGAGTTATGTTCCTTTGAGTCAACTCAAGTAAGCAAACACATCCTGAACTGGTGTATGGGGCAAAGCAGTTGCTTTGTGCTTTTTCATGTGCCTTTGATGTTTTGGCTGTGGCCTGATGGACAACTTTGGGGTGTTGTGACCCCTCTGAAGAACAATTCCAGAGGAGTAACACTGCCCTGGGCCATGGTTTGGAAGATGATTGCATAGCTTTTTCTGGAGTCACACTGAAATGGTGTGCTACATAGTAAGCTGTATTTATAGAGAATCTGAGAGTAGACATTTCAGAGGGCCTGTGTGAGTATCTGTATATGTGGCACTTTAGTGCTTAAAGAGGTAATGCTGGCAGTTTCTTTGTGAGTAGTCTTGTCCTTGTATTGGAGAATAGTAGTTTGTCTCCCAAATCACGGCAGTTTTGGCTGGTGAGAATGTGAAGGATATTCTAGGTGCAGGCACTGGAGACTTTATCTAATACAGTGAACGTGTACAACTTGGATTTGTGCTTCTGCATTAAGCTTCAGGTTTAGTGGCCTTGATCTTAGTATGTGTGACTGATGAAGCATTGGTAAGTTTGCTTTGATATAAGTAATGGCATCTGTCAACCCAAGGGTTGTGTATTAATTTTCTGTCGGCTATCATAACAAATTACTACACATTTAATGGCTTAATGCAGACAGCTTACAGTTCTATAAAAGTGTAATGGTGTCACTAGGCTCAAGGCAAAGGGTTGGCAGTACTGTGTTCTGTGAAAGTTCTAGAGGACAGTCTGTTCCTTGCCTTTTTCAATCTAGATTCTGCCTGCATTCCTTAGCTCACGGCCCCTCCTTTCTTCAAAGCCAGCAATCTAGCATTTCTCGAGTGTGCTTCTGTTATATCTCTTTCTCCCTCTTCTTCTGCCTTCTTTTACTTTTTAAAATGAGTTACATTGGATTCGCCCTGTTAATCCAAGATAATCTATTTTAAAGTCAGTCTGTACCCTTCATTCTTCATTGCCATGTAAGGTATGATACAGGTTCTGAGAATTAGGACATGGTCATATTTGGGGCTGTTATTCTGCCTACTGTAGGCTCTTTTGCATTTCCATAGTATCTTGAGACATACCAAATTATATAAGAGGTGCCTATTTATACATATTTTACTATTACTAGATTACATAAATTTGTCAAGGGCAGAACTATGTCTGTTTCGTATTTGAATTCCCAGTATTTACTATACCCGGTGCACACATATGGTGCTCAGTGAATGTTTGCCAAGTTATTTGGGACTTTTTAAACCCCCTGACAGTGTTTGTGAACAAACTTAAGAGTTAGAACTGTAACTTTTATAGCAAAGTAATGAGAACTCAAAGCCCATTCATCTCTCGACTTCTGTAGAGCCATTTAATGCTAGGCTCTGCTCTCTCATGCTTGGAAGAAAACCTGTGTGTCTATTAGGATGCAGTATTATTGCTTGCTCTTCTAAAAAGGCAGCATCTCATATTGTTCCTGAGCATAAAATCAGATGAACAGAATGAACTGCTTGTGGCTGGGAAGACTGCTTTCACCTAGCCAGAGGATGTCCCTTAGAATAATCAGCCCAGCATCTAGCAAATGCACAGTGAGGAAAATCTGAGGCCAAACACTTATTGGCTTCCTTTTAAGGATTATACTTTCAAAATATGAGAGCTATCAGATTATGTTTGTACCAAATCATAGCATGTAAATTGAATCAGCACAATAGCAGAATTTGATCCTGCTGTTATCTTATATGCACTTGTGGCTAAGTATAGATAAGCTCTTGTCAATTAAGTTAATTCTGAGTTTATCTAAATGCCCTTCTTGCTACCTTTCAATTGTCAATAAACAGGAGGTAAACCTAGGATGGAGAAACATGCCGAAAGAGTTGCCCATGGATGCTTTTGTGTATCATCAGACAGTAACAACCCCCAATCAGGATCAGGAATGATGAGAAAACCCATGTTCTTTTGCAGGACGGGCATGGCATACTTTTAGTGGTTTTAAAATAGAGTTGCATATCAGTGACATTTGGTATTTGAAACTTACTATGTCAAAGCTAGCTCTAAAGAAAACAGCAGCTTTCCCTCCCTCTCACTCTCCCTCTTTCCCTCCTACCCTTGTTCTCTCCCTCCCTCTTTGACTGCCTTCCAGTACCTGGGATTACAGGTATGAGCCACTGCACCTGGCCTCTGGTATTTTTAAAAATGATATCTTACAAATAAAGAAGGTAAATAAAATAGATTAAAGTAGTACCTTTTTTGCTTGTGGGACTAGAGGCCAAGTATCCAAGATCCCTCTGAGGAACACAGAAACTAGCTGAAAAAAAATACTAGCTAGGTGAGGTGTGTGACCAGACAAGTTGCACTGTTTTTCAGTTTCCTCATCTTTAAAATGGGGATAACATAGCTTCCTGAGCACTTACAAGGATTAGGTGAGATTATGCTTGTGAAGAGCCTCTCCTTTCCTTCTGCCTTTCTTCCTGTTTTGACCTGCCAGTTCCTTATGACCCTACTTGTCCCTTACCACCTCATTGCCTGTTCCTACTCACATAGCTCCCAGATGTCTCAAAATTCCTGTAACATGTATGATTTGTTCCATTAAAATGTTTTCAAAATAGCATTTTCTGATTATAAAAAGAAATATATGCTTATGTTTATTGCAGAAAGTACAGAAAAAAAAGAATACAAGCCTAGAAGAAAGTCACTATCTTTCTAGATAAGTGCTGTTTTTCTTTCTCTTTCTCATTTTAAAGATCTTAGTTAGCTTAAGATCTAATTGGCTTTTATTTGTGATTTTAGAATCAGCCAGCACGTCACTTCTATAAAATAGAATGACTATTACCAGGAATGGTACTAGTTTTCTCTTTCTTCATTGTGTACTGTGGGAATTACCCTTTTCATACTTCATGATATTTATGATAGATAGAACCTATTAATTCTAAATCTGTGGTGTTCTATTAGGTAATTTGAAAACAATTTTGATTTTGATGGCCAAGGAGGAAAAAGTGTCTCCTGTGAAGCTGAGGCTGTAAAGAGCAGGGAAACAGTATTCTGGATGTTGAGAGAACCTGGACAGAGCCTTTGTCTTCAGGGGGCTTGCATTTTGATGTGACTGAATGCTTTGCAATGCAATCTAGTTGGTGGTACACGGAGTGACAATGACTCCTGAGAGTCAGGAGTCAGCTGCAGCTGGGGATCTGGCAGGGCTTTAAAGGCATAGGGATTGGAACGTGATCTCAGAGTAATGATTTTGGTAGATATCTCAAGGGCACTGAAAACATTCTGGTAGTGGGGAAATAGTGGGTGGCAATGGGCAGGAAAATGTGAGGCATGTTGAGGTTGTCCATTTGATTGGCAGGAAGGGAGAGTCCTAGGGGACCTGGTGAGCTATGGCTGTAGCACCTGTTTGTATTTACTAAACTTCAGGCAGTTTTACCCAGCCATTTAGAGGTGCTTCTTGTAAGTATAGTTAGGAGGAAGGGGTGATAGGCGGTGGGTTTGCTGATATTTGAGAAAGCAGTTTGTATGGAGGATAGCTCTGGATGGCAGAAGTGAGTTCAGTCTTTTCTTTTCAAGTCTTAGATTCAGAGAACTTGATCTTTGTCTTTTGTGCTCAGTGTGCCTGGTGATCATCTCCTTTAATCAGTGCAGGGGAACAGACCATTTACAGCACAGTGCTTCTCCTCCTACCTCCCTGGGGAGGAGGTGTTAATGCTGTGATGGTCCCAAAGGATATTTCCTTTTAGAGACCTGTCTGGGTCTTCACTACCAATTTAAAGTTTTAGTTTAACTAGGAATAGAAGGAAAGTACCTCAACATTATAAAAGCTATATATGACAAACCTACAGCCAGCATTATACTTAACGGAGAAAAACTGAAACCATTCCCTCTAAAATCAGGAACCAGACAAGGATGCCCACTATCTCCACTCCTATTCAACATAGTACTGGAATTCCTAGCCAGAGCAATTAGGCAAGAAGAAGGAATAAAAGGAATACAAATAGGTAAAGAAACTGTCAAAATATCCCTATTTGCAGACGACATGATCCTATACCTTAAAGACCCAAAAAACTCTACTCAGAAGCTTCTAGACATCATCAATAGCTACAGCAAGGTAGCAGGATATAAAATCATTAGCATTTCTATACAGTAACAATGAGCAAACTGAAAAAGAATGTATGAAAACAATTCCATTTACAATAGCCTCAAAAAAAATCAAATACCTAGGTGTAAACCTAACAAAAGATGTGAATGACACTATAAACTTCTGAAGAAAGAGATTGAGGAAGACTATAGAAAGTGGAGAGATCTCTCATGCTCATGGATTGGTAGAATCAACATAGTAAAAATGTCGATACTCCCAAAAGTAATCTACATGTTTAATGCAATTCCCATCAAAATTCCAATGACATTCATCAAAGAGATTGAAAAAAAAAAGTGAAATTGGTATGGAAACACAAGAGGCCACGAATAGCCAAGGCAATACTCAGTCAAAAGAACAACGCTGGAGGTATCACGATACCTGGCTTCAAATTATATTACAAAGCAGTAATGATAAAAACAGCATGGTACTGGCACAAAGACAGACACGAAGACCAGTGGAACAGAATAGAGGACCCAGATATGAAGCCACACAACTATAACCAACTTGTCTTTGACAAAGGAGCTCAAAATAGACGATGGAGAAAAAGCAGCCTCTTCAACAAAAACTGCTGGGAAAACTGGTTAGCAGTCTGCAAAAAACTGAAACTAGATCCATGGATATCACCCTATACCAAGATTAACTCAAAATGGATCAAGGATCTTAATATCAGACCCCAAACTCTTAAGTTGATACAAGAAAGAGTAGGAAATACTCTGGAGTTAGTAGGTATAGGTAAGAACTTTCTCAATGGAACCCCAGCAGCACAGCAACTAAGAGATAGCATAGATAAATGGGACCTCATAAAACTAAAAAGCTTCTGTTCATCAAAAGAAGTGGTCTCTAAACTGAAGAGAACACCCACAGAGTGGGAGAAAATATTTGCCAGCTACACATCAGACAAAAGACTGATAACCAGAATATATAGGGAACTTAAAAAACTAAGTTCTCCCAAAACTAATGAACCAATAAAGAAATGGGCAAGTGAACTAAATAGAACTTTGTCAAAAGAAGAAATTCAAATGGCCACAAAACACATGAAAAAATGCTCACCATCCCTAGCAATGAAGGAAATGCAAATTAAAACCACGCTAAGATTCCACCTCACCCCTGTTAGAATAGCCATCATCAGCAACACCACCAACAACAGGTGTTGGCGAGGATGCGGGGGAAAAAGGAACCCTCTTACACTGTTGGTGGGAATGTAGACTAGTACAACCACTCTGGAAAAAAATTTGGAGGCTACTTAAAACACTAAACATTGATCTACCATTTGATCCAGCAATACCCCTCTTGGGATATACCCAAAAGACTGTGACACAGGTTACGCCAGAGGCACCTGCACACCCATGTTTATTGCGGCACTATTCACAATAGCCAAGTTATGGAAACAGCCAAGATGCCCCACCACTGACGAATGGATTAAGAAAATGTGGTATCTATACACAATGGAATTCTATGCAGCCATGAAGAAGAATGAAATGTTATCATTCGCTGGTAAATGGATGGAATTGGAGAACATCATTCTGAGTGAGGTTAGCCTGGCCCAAAACACCAAAAATTGTGTGTTTTCCCTCATACGTGAACATTCTAATGTGAACATTAGATCAAGGGCAAACACACCAAGGGGATTGGACTTTGAGCACATGAGAAAAGCGAGAGCTCACAAGGGAGGTGTGAGGATAGGTAAGACACCTAAAAAATTAGCTAGCATTTGTTGCCCTTAACGCAGAGAAACTAAAGCAGATATCTTAAAAGCAACTGAGGCCAATAGGAAAAGGGGACCAGGATCTAGAGAAAAGGTTAGATCAAAAAGAATTAACCTAGAAGGCAACACACACGTACAGGAAATTAATGTGAGTCAACTCCCTGTATAGCTATCCTTATCTCAACCAGGAACACTTGTTCCTTCCTATTATTGCCTATACTCTCTCTTCAACAAAATTAGAGATAAGGGCAAAATAGTTTATGCTGGGTATTGAGGGGGTAGGGGGGAGAGGGAGGGGGCAGCGTGGGTGGTAAGGGAGGGGATGGGGGCAGGGGGGAGAAATGACCCAAGCCTTGTATGCACATATGAATAATAAAACAATAAAAAAAAGTTTTAGTTTATTAATTTCTTTCACTTTGAGAAGCCTGATGGGGGCAACTTAGAGGGATAGGTTAATGGTGAGAATTCCAAAGGACTTCAAGGAGCTGCTCAGACTGCCTTGATGATGTTAACATTTACATTTTCTGCTGTCTTTAAAAGATTTTCACACTGAACAACCTAATAATTGTGATTTAAATTGTTTAACAAAATCATTCATTTGATTGCCAACTTGAGTAGCTGCATTTGGTGAAAAAAAAAAAAAGCCATGGGGACTAAGGGGTGTGTTAGTTAACTTTTGTCTTTGCCAAGATAAATTACCTGACAAAAAATTCAGGTGGAGGAAAGTATTATTTTGGCTTACGATTTCTGAGGTTGAGTCCATAATCACTTGGCACCATATTTCTGGGCGTGTGATGAGGCAGAACATCATGGCAGATTGTGGGAGTGTTTGGCAGAGGCTGTTTACCTCATGGCAGCCATGAAGCAGAGAGGTTCAGAGAGGGGCCCAGGACAAGATGCAGCCTTAAACACACCCCCAGAGGCCTACTTC